>NC_070604.1:29694022-30944022 GCF_027172205.1 Podarcis raffonei
ACCCACTTCCTTCTCTCGGGAAGATCCCAGTTGGGCTGCAGGATGCCCACCAGAACCATTTTGCTGAAGACTTTCTGGACTGTTGCCGTTCCTCCTGTTGCTGGGCAAATATCCGGAGGGAAAGACCCATGCAGTTCAAGGGTTCAGGCCAATATCTGAAAGCGTGAAGCTGCCACGTTGGCATTTGCAAGAGTAAATTACACATTAGCCTGTGTAATCTTGTTCCTTGCAATAGTCTTTCTGGCAACTGTAGTTTGTTAAGGGTGCTGGGAACTGTAGCTCTGTGAGCAACTCATGCTGGTAGCTTCGAGAACACTGTCCAACTATCTTGTCCTCTGTCGTCCCCTTCTCCTTGTGCCCTCCATCTTTCCCAGCATCAGGGTCTTTTCCAGGGAGTCTTCTCTTCTCATGAGGTGGCCAAAGTATTGGAGCCTCAGCTTCATGATCTGTCCTTCCAGTGAGCAGCCTCTATATCTGCATTATAACAAAAGAACAGATGTGTTTATTTCTCTTTCTGTGTTTATGTAAAAATAAAGCGTAAATTAAAAAAAATAAAACCTATGCAGGCAGCGCTGAGTAGGGTTACCAATGAGCTTTTAAGCACTGGAGTTATGTGCTGGCAATAGTCTGTCGCCACCAACAGTCTAGCCTCTGTTTTTCTGCACTCCTTCCAAAGAAATTAACATTCTGGTAATTCTGTGACCAGATTTTAAAGTATGACCGCAGCAGACTTACTGAGAGAGAAGAGAAATCCTGCTGATAGGTAGAAAGTTGGATTCCAGAGAAGATGGGAGAGGAAGAACTACTGTTGCGTTCTAGTGGAGCTCTATATAAGCAGGTTGGCTGAACCCTTCAGCTCAGTTCTGTTCTGGCCTCTGAATAAACAAGAGCTGTTTGAAGAATCGCTGTGTCGTCTGATATGTTCACCCACAACTTAACAATAGGAAGAGGTTAGAACAGTGGTTCCCAACCTTTTTTTGGCCATGCCCCACCTAAGCATCTCTAAAATACTGATGCTCCCCTCCCCCCATGACATAAAATTCTTATGATTCAAAAAGTGAAGTGCTGTTCACTAAAGGCCATTAACTTGGTCTAAACAAGAACATGGCATCCATGAAAGGAAAAAAAAATAAAAGAACGAAAGGATGGTTGAAGTAATGAGGAAGAAATCACTAAGAAATTGTAAAAAAAATAATTGTAATATGAAGTGATATGAAAAAATAGCAAATAAAGTTTCAAAAAATATAATAGAGTACTGAAATGCATAAATATAAAATAATTTTAATGAAAGCTTTTTCTCTAATACTTTGATCATTTTAAATGCTATGCAGTACAATAAAATAAAGGTAACAAATTCAAAATACAATTTGAGCTCGCCTCAAGATAAGTAGACTAAAGCTAGTGTGATCCTTGTGCTTCATGCCTGCTGCAGAGACATTTCCTATTAAACACCAGTTTTGTCAGCTTCAGTCTCAAGTCACCTCGTTTAGTGATATCCAGTCAATTTCTTTTCAAGTAGGGTTCATGGAACAAGACAATGCCCAATTAAATCTAGAAAGCCAGATGTTATTGGGAAGTGTTAGAATATTGTCTTGTTCCATGAACCCTACTTGAACACTATGTCTGTCAATGGAAGGCACTGCTAACAGTGTCAAACAATGGTCGCTCTACAACCACCAGGAGGAGAGCATTTAGTGTGGCAGTGCCAATTTATGGAATTCCTTCCCTGTCCACCTTAAGCAAGTTCCCTCTGTATGATTCAGATGTTAAACAAGTTACCATTTAGCCAAGGGTAAATGTGGCCAATTTTGCTTTGTCATCCCCCCTGCCCAATCCTCAGCTTAGCTCTTCACATTTCTGAATCAGCTTGCGATTTTCTTTTAAGCCCCAAAGAAAAGTGACCAGCATTTTATCATGCGAATTTATGCACCATTTTGCAAGACAATCCCAACATAATGCATTTATATATGTTGTTTTCACCAATATATGCATTCATATGCACATTTTAGTATATGCATTTTTTTTGTAAACGTTGCATAGCATTGCAAAATTTGGAGAAACAGGGATTTTGGAGGATAACTGTGTTTTGGTTTATGTAAAGGTAAAGGTAAAGGGACCCCTGACCATTAGGTCCAGTCACGGATGACTCTGGGGTTGTGGCGCTCATCTCGCTTTATTGGCCGAGGGAGCCGGCGTACAGCTTCCGGGTCATATGGCCAGCATGACTAAGCCGCTTCTGGTGAACCAGAGCAGCGCACGGAAACGGCGTTTACCTTCCCGCTGGAGTGGTACCTATTTATCTACTTGCTCTTTGATGTGCTTTCGAACTGCTAGGTTGGCAGGAGCTGGGACCAAACAACGGGAGCTCACCCCGTCGTGCGGATTCGAACCGCTGACCTTCTGATTGGTTTATGTACTATTCTTAAAAAATGTGAATTAGTGTAAGTACACCTTTAAATGTGATCTGAATTAGGGTTGCCATATGTCTGGAATTTCCCAGACTCAGCCAGTATTCAGACCTCATAAGCAGCGTATGAAAGCCCATGTTGGTAGTGTAGATTTTGGCGAACGTCATACAAAATTGCTCAAAAACTCACTCTTTTTTTTAGTTTTTGGAAGAAAAGCTCAACAACTTTTTGTGTCCAGATTTTCACTTTTTGAAATATGGCAACCTTGTCTAAATTAAGGGCTTAGTTACAGGATGCCCTCACCACCCACATTTCTAAAGAGCATCATGGTAACCAAGCTTTGAGTCAACTGTATTGCAATCCAGGCTTCTTCTATGTCTACACAGTAACCTCAGATAACCTGCTCAAAATAAAATAAAAAGATAGAAACCTGTGTGCCGAACGCTGAAGAAAGAGACTAAATGAAGCTGGAGGGTTGGGGGCAGGGAGCTCTGCCACTGTACTCTTTTAGTGAATAAATTTTGCATGTTAGCAAATGAATTATTCTGCGGGAATGAATAAATGAATGATCTAAGGCACAATAGAAAAACCCAGAGGCAATTAAAGATGTGTGCGTGGGCATGTGACACCCACAGGCCTATGTTGCTAAATCAGGTTGTGCGTGTAGCAGAGTCATGCATAACTCCTTCAGTGCATTACCCTTGAATGATGCAACGCTGGTGATTTTTAAAGGAAACTACCAAAATTGTATGCTTAGGGTTACACTGGTAGTTTGAATGTGGGGAATGCAAAATTCAAATCGCTACTCAGGTATGAACCTCACCGATAAGCCTTGGGTAAGTTTATATCTCTTAATGTTAAGCACCTTACAAGGTTGTTGTGGCCTCCTTGCAGGATAGGAGCATCGTAAAAATGATAAACCCCTAGCTCAGGCTTCCTCAACATCGGCCCTCCAGATGTTTTTGGCCTACAACTCCCATGATCCCTAGCTAGCAGGACCAGTGGTCAGGGATGATGGGAAAGCCACTTCCGAGCTAACTTGCGATACCAGGGAATCCTCGGACGCGTCATCCCCCTGGCCAGCCAATCAGCTGGCCCGGGGGGGCGTGGCCTTGCCGTACGTAGGTCTGGTGTGGCCGAGGGTCTCCCTCTTTCCCGTGCTGCAGCTGACCAGGTTTTCCCTCCCCTCCCACCCGTTAGGCTAGGCTCTCTGACGTTGCTATGGACTTCGGTTGGTCGCCGTCAAGGGGCCTGTTAGGAATTTTCCCACTTGGCAGATTGGCACCAGCCACTTGGTTTTCGCCTACCTCGTAGCAATCCGTCACAACTCCACGGTATTGGCGGTTAGGCATTGGTAGGGGTATTGTTGTATTGTTATGCAGATGAAGGGGGGAGGAAGCGCCATCACCTTCCCCCAAAACAAAGGGTAGTCCGGTAAAGGATTCCGGGAGGCGTGGCCTTGTCCTAAGCCTATGGAGGTGTGGGCCCACGGCACGCCCCGAGCGGTGACCACGGGGGAGCTCCTAGTTGATGTGCTTCAGCGGGACTCCCCCTACTGGTGGTTAACCCTTACCGGTCTTCAAGCAAGCAGGCTGAAGCCGGTTAGTTGTTAGGACCAATGCCTAAGCCAATACCGCTCAATTCCTGTAATCAATAAAGTTGTGGCCTAATTTGACCCATTAACTCGAATTCTTGTGTCTCGTGTCTTTATGTCTGAGGGGGGAGGCGGGAACTCGCCATGCAATTGTAGTCTCAAAACATCTGGAGGGCTGAAGTTGAGGAAGCCTGCCCTAGCTCATATTTGTTACTATTTCTATCCTATTTCTAGCCGCCCAGAGTGGCTGGGGTATAAATAATAAATTATTATTATTATTATTATTATTATTATTATTATTATTATTTGATGTACCTTATTTGATTTAATGATAATCCCTTCCTTTTGTCGTTTTAAGACCAGGGTTAAGGTGCTCCCATATAGGCTCACACTCTACAAAGCTGGGAAACTGGAAGCTAAGGCTGATTCCTTAACAAGACGTGTCTCATGATCAGCAGTGAGGTTGTGCAATGTCAACAAATTGTGCTAGCTTATAAGAGATCAAAATGATGGACAGTTTGTGGAAGAATGGAGGTCTCTTTTGGATTAATATTTTTTCGGGGGGGGGATCACAACCAAATGAAATCACAGGCAGCAGTGCTTTTTCTAGAAAAAGAGGTGCCAGAAATCACCCTGAAATCACCCTTGTTCTCTTATAGTGTCAATGGTGCCCACCTGAGAGGTGCCAGAAAAAAGGCCCTGACAGGCAGGATTTGAAATTTGAGAAACAGGAAGCAAATGATAACATATGAAACGGAGAAATATGTATTAGATGAAATGTGTGATATTATGCAGTATGTGGAAGGGATGGGTATAAAAACAGCGTGGAAGGAAATGTGGGAAGTCAAATTCTAAGAGAAATGTATAACAAATTTGAAATTAATTGGTTAAAGTTGTGAAAATTTAATAAATATCTTAAGGGGGGGAAACCCACAATTGTGCCAGCTTACAATTTACCCTCTGTGCACCCACATGACGGGAATCTATCCCCTTTCCCTCACTTCTGCGCCCTTTTAACGTGGCTCCCTTTCTGTTGTTTGTGAAGTATAAAGTAAAAAAAAAATGCTTTGCAAGAACATCTCAGGTACAACCAGAGCAAAGCTGCAGATGGGTGAGGGAACACATATGGCAAAAGCTTTGTCAAACCCAGCAAAGCACACACGCACACACTTTTTTCTCAGAAAAGCAATACAGTACAGGAGACAAATTGCCGCAGATGATTCCAAGGCCGAAAAACAAGAAAGAGCCTTTTCCCTGGTGGAATGGCGGTGGTGGACATAGGCACAGAAATGCTGACTCTGGAAATTGGTTCAGAAAACAAATTTGCAGACCTGAAAGGAGCTGTTAGTGACTTATCAGGATGATACCAAAAGTCAAGAAGAGGGACTTGAAATGCTTTTGAGTTGCAATGAGGGGGAAATGGGGAGGGTGGACAGAGTTCGGTTTCCTCAGCTGTACACAATTTGCTGAAGGATGAAACAACTAGGGTTGCCATATTTCATATTTGCCAAAATGCCAAAAAACCCTGCAATTGACTAGAATGAATAGTGTAGCAGTACTATGAATTAAAGAAAATACTACTGGGTAGGTTTGCCATATTTCAAAAAGTAAAAAACAGGACACCCCAAAAGTTAGTGAGCTTTTATTTAGACAAACCCCAAATTTGTTGAGCTTTGTATGCTTAGACTTGTCTAAGATCCAGAACAAAGTGCCGCCTTTGAGAAATTCACCCAGGATGTCAATTCCGCCTTTGAAATTCCAGTGATTTCTCAATGTAGGGCAGCCCTAGAAATTTCCCAAATAGCAAAGTCTTTCCTCAATCACTGTGGCTTCAGGAGGGAGAATAAAGGTTGTCATCACAGAGGAAGCCGTCTCAAGAAAATATCAGCTCCTTCTCTCCCCCGCCCCTCCAGCCATATTCATTTTAATGGAGAAGTGAAGGCTTTTTGCTGTATCACCATTGTGCAAGAGACCTTTCATTGAATCGGAAATTTTATTTCAGCAGCGGTGTGCGGCAGTTGCACCAGAGAGGCAGAGAGGTAGATTAGGTAGCTAATGCTCAGTAGGTGCAGGAACAACAGAAGCTTGAATACAAAGGGATAAATTTCATTTCACATACTTGTAAAAAGCTGAACGTGGATTAAAAGCCATATAAGGAAACTTAGTAGTGTCAGTTGAGTGCTGGTGGTTGCTAGGTTGCGGAGGTCCTTGTGACATGCCCTTCATTGTGACACTTCCCTCTGCTGGCTCCTTGGTCACTAGGGCTCTAGAGGCATAGCCATCTCCTTTGGTTTGATCATTCAGCGACTGAGAGAGAAAGTGGATGGAGATGTAAGTAGAGTTTCTCATCAGCCTCTGCATTCTGTCCTGGTATTGGTCCATGACAGTCTTAGGGAACTTTTAAAAGATTAAGATCAGGAATAATTTAAATGCTTCATCGGTGAAATGGTAGAGGGGATGAAGTGATGTGTCCCCCCCCCCGAGCCTAGGAGATAAATAAATAAAATCAACCCTTGATAAAAGGTGGGGTATAAATAAATAAATAAATAATCATTACAGTGGAGTCCCAAGCAAAGGGAAGATTCTAAGTGCATTTACCTAAGCTCACTTAAATAACCCCTCCCTGCTGAATATGGGAATATTTGCTATCAAGCTAGCAAATGGCAGCCTATTTAGGGAAGTTTTTAAATGTTCAATGTTTTATTGCGCTTTTAATTCTGTTGGGAGATGCCCAGAGTGGCTGTGGAAACCCAGCCCGAGGGGCAGGATATAAATAATTTATTATTATTATTATTATTATTATTATTATTATTATTATTATTATTTACTATACGATGTTTAGAAGACATCTTACGACAGACCTGTATAAGGCAGGGTTTGTTTTTAAAAAATTAATGTTTCATTACGTTTTTTAAATATGTGGATAGCTGCCCACAATGGCTGGGGCGACCCAGTCAGATGGGCGGGGTATTATTATTATTATTAACAATAATTTATTTATACCCCACCCACTCTGGGCGGCTCCCAACAGAATATTAAAAACACGATAAAACATCAAACATTAAAAACTTCCCTAAGCAGGGCTGCCTTCAGATGTCTTCTAAAAGTCAGATAGTTGTTTATTTCCTTGACATCTGATGGAAGGGCATTCCACAGGGCGGGCGCCACTACCAAGAAGGCCCTATGCCTGGCTATTAAAATATAATACAATATAATATGCAGTGGTACCTCAGGTTAAGTACTTAATTCGTTCCAGAGGTCCGTTCTTAACCTGAAACTGTACTTAACCTGAAGCACCACTTTAGCTAATGGGACTTCCTGCTGCCACCGTGCCGCTGGAGCACGATTTCTGTTCTCATCCTGAAGCAAAGTTCTTAACCTGAAGCACTATTTCTGGGTTAGCAGAGTCTGTAACCTGAAGCGTATGTAACCTGAAGCGTATGTAACCCGAGGTACCACTGTAATAATAGAATAGAATAGAATAGAATAGAATAGAATAGAATAATGGAAAAGGACCTCCCAACTTTCATCGGATAAATGTTGGAGGGTATGCTCCCAGAATTCTTGGAGGGGAAGCCATGACTGGTATCGTCGTGCTTTGAATGTGGGGTGCGAATGTGGCCTTTGTCTCTCTCTTTCATTGCAAACAGCCTCCCCTTGCTCTCTTTCAAAGCCTCTCGCTGCAGCTGCCTGCTCCCGCTGCTTTTATCTTTCCTCCTTCATCTTTGGCCTTTCCTTCCCCTGTCAGTCTCGATTAACGGCTTGCCTGCTGGGGCTCTTGCAGCATTCGACGGCAGCCTCTTTCGTATCATTTCTCTCCCCGCCTCCCCGCTCCTGGCTTTTATGTTTCCCCAGCTCACAAACGGTAGCCGGGGATTTCTTTCTGGCTGTTAGGAGAAAAAAACTGATGTCATCTTCTTGACCCTGTGGAACATGAGGTACCGTGGAGCTGGAGAGCAAAAAATTGGTTTAGCAAAACAGGCCAGTGAGCAGTGCTGGCGGCAAGGAAGGATTGGAAAATTCATTCTTGCTCTGTGAATGGAGCCCACGTTGCGTATATCGGAAATGGAGACAAAAGCTTTGGTCAGCAACTGGATCTCAGCAGAGTAGGAAATAATCCCTGAATATGGGATGGGAAATAAATTTGGTTAGCTTCAAATTTCAGTGATAACCTACTGAGACCTCCGGGTATAGGGCAGTATATAAATTCCAATAATAGTAATAGTAAAGGTAAAGGTAAAGGGACCCCTGACCATTAGGTCCAGTCATGGCCAACTCGGGGGTTGCGGCGCTCATCTCGCTTTATTGGCCGAGGGAGCCGGCGTATAGCTTCTGGGTCATGTGGCCAGCATGACAAAGCCGCTTCCGGTGAACCAGAGCAGCGCACCGAAACACCGTTTACCTTCCCACCGGAGTGGTACCTATTTATCTACTTGCACTTTGATGTGCTTTCGAACTGCTAGGTTGGCAGGAGCAGGGACCGAGCAACGGGAGCTCACCCCATCGCGGGGATTCGAACCACCAACCTTCTGATCGGCAAGCCCTAGGCTCTGTGGTTTAACCCACAGCGCCACCTGCATCCCTATAATAATAGTAATAATAAGAATAGTAATAATAGTAATAGAAAGGGGACGCACATGACAACAGCGGCTAGATTAATATAAGCACAGAAGTTTTCTGAACCGCCCTGAGACCTGTGGGTATAGGGCGTTATATAAATTCAATTAATAATAATAATAATAAGAAGAAGAAGAAGAAGAAGAAGAAGGAGGAGGAGGAAAGAAGAGCAAGTTCCAATGAAGGAAGAGTGGCTTTTGACTACGCAAAGAATGGACTACATAAAAACAGCAAAGCCGACGGCAAAATTAAGAGATCAAAAGGATGAACCTGTCATAGAAGAATGGAGGCCTTTTGTGGACTATTTTTAAAAATACGATAGTCAAATGAAATCGTGTGCAGGATTCAAGATAAAAACAGCAGAAGAAAAATGTTAAAATAATTGCAATAGAGAAACTCTGTGTAGCAGATAAAGATACAATGCAGTAGAAAAGGTTTGAGTAAAAACACTGAAAAAGTGGGAGTGGGAAGTCAGTTTCACAATAATCTTCATATCAAATAGTCACATTGTTACTATTTGATATGAAGATTATTGTGAAAATGTTAAAATAAATAAATAAATAAATAAATTATATTACCGCAACAAGCATGGGCAGAAACACACTTCTTAATCACAGGAGCCATCCTGCAAAATATGCTTGTGATATCTTTAAATGTATTCAAAGGCATCACAAACAAGCAGCTTTTCCAAATATATAGCAAAAGAGCTGGTAGCCTAGTAACCCGCTAGCAAACTATATGGCCAGGATTACATTCACAAGGGTATAATCTGCCTTGCCTGCTGTGCGTAGGGAGGCTGGGTGAAAACCAATTATACACCTTTAATAGTTGTGCAGAAGAGGGGATTTCAGGGGATTTTTTCACTGGCTGAAATTCCCTCCCCTGCACCGCTATTAAAGCTGCAAGAGCTTTGTCACCCTGAAGTGTGTGGTCGCTGTTAGATTGGCAGTGATCGCTGTTAAATAGGAAGGGATGGTGGTGCTTGCTCCCTTTCTCCCCGAAGTAGCAGAGGAGCTTGCATCTCAGAGTGAGATGCACTCCGATGCACTTCGCTTTAAAACAACCAAAGATCTGTGGAGTTTTATTTAGTGGCACACTGTCGGCAGCTGCCACCACACTGCAAGCATCTTATTTTGCTACGTTATTGGGGTGAGCCGAAGAGCTGTCGTGTCTCATTCTCTGGTGACGCAAGCCTCTATCAGATAAGTGGAAATGCAGCCTTGAGCAGCTGACTGAAAAATAGAGGCTTCTCCACTAAGTACAAGCGAGACCTCTCCGTAGTTGGTCCAGCCACAGATAGAAAGATGGATATATCTCTCCCTGATACAGAGCTGCTAAGCTGCCACTCTCCTGGCCAATGAGATGATGTTGTTGTTGATGATAGTAATATATTATTTATATCCCGCAATCTAGGGACGCGGGTGGCGCTGTGGGTTAAACCACAGAGCCTAGGACTTGCCAATCAGAAGGTCGGCGGTTCGAATCTCCCGTTGCCCGGTCCCTGCTCCTGCCAACCTAGCAGTTCGAAAGCACATCAAAGTGCAAGTAGATAAATAGGTACCACTCCGGCGGGAAGGTAAATGGCATTACCGTGTGCTGCTCTGGTTCACCAGAAGTGGCTTAGTCATGCTGTACGCCGGAAGCTGTACGCCGGCTCCCTCGGCCAATAAAGTGAGATGAGTGCCGCAACCCCGACTGGACCTAATGGTCAGGGGTCCCTTTACCTTTACCCCGCAATCTGGGTGGCTCCCAACAGAATATTAAAAACATGAAACATTTTAAAATTCCCTAAATAGAGATATATTCTAAAAGTCAGATAGTTGTTTATTTCCTTGACATCTGATGGGAAGGCGTTCCATAGGGCAGGCGCCACTACCGATAAGGCCCTCTGCCTATGATGTTTACCCCCAACCAAGGGCAAAGGGTGGACGCTGTGGGTAAAAGCCTCAGCACCTAGGACTTGCCGATTGTCAGGTCGGCGGTTCGAATCCCTGCGGCGGGGTGTGCTCCCGTTGCTCGGTCCCAGCGCCTGCCAACCTAGCAGTTCGAAAGCACCCCCGGGTGCAAGTAGATAAATAGGGACCGCTTACTAGCGGGAAGGTAAACGGCGTTTCTGTGTGCGGCTCTGGCTCGCCAGAGCAGCGATGTCACGCTGGCCACGTGACCCGGAAGTGTCTTCGGACAGCGCTGGCCCCCAGCCTCTTGAGTGAGATGGGCGCACAACCCTAGAGTCGGACACGACTGGCCCGTACGGGCAGGGGTACCTTTACCTTTTAAGGGCAAAGGAAGAAGCCAAAAAACTGTTGAATAAGATAGACTGCCCTCATGGTATTACTCAACACCTTAAATTCTCCATTGTCCTTTGAAATAAAATTCCCTTTTCTAGTTCCGGGTTCTATAACCTGGGAATCTGCCAAGCTGGAACTTGCCTATACAGCTGCAAATAAAACGTTTTAAGTGTGTTTTAAGTGCAACATGCAATGTGACACTAGATGGCGGTGGCGAGCCTTATGGAAAATTCAACGTATTTTTTTAAACAACAATCATAAACTAGAAAGACTATTAAATATCTGTCCTTTTCTAACACATAAGCCAAACGGTAGGCCCAGCAGTGCGGGTGTTTGCTCATCACCAAACCTAAACCGCCACAACAAAAAATGCTCTTCTTCAGAATCTTTGGAAAAGATTCCCTGAGTTCTGAATGTACTTGACTCAGGGCCTGGCACTGAAGATAAGGCGACATGTCTAAATCCTACAGCAGCTCAGCTGCATGGAATTCTGTCAGATTATGCAGCTCAGAGGAGAATTTCACTTGCCTCATGTGGTGCCATTAATTTGATTTCTTATCAGCGTGGGAAAACCGATGACTATCTTTGTGTTTTGATTTCCCTCCCGTTTAAATCTAATAAATTTGGATTTAATAAACCACTTAAATGTTGCTTGTGAGGCTGAGCTTTAAAAGCACATTTTTAATATTTAATATCCGGCTTCCCTCTCGGGTCATTGTTATTCAGCCCAAACAGCTATGCAGTTTTATTTATCCTGTGGTCTGGCTAGACTTACAGTGTTTATGGTGTTTTTTCCCCTCCTGCTAGGTCATGCTGAACAGATAGTGAGGGAGATGGATAATTCATGTTAATGAACCGTCTCTTTTCATTGACAGGGTTGTTCAACATTATTCTGGTGTCCCTCCCAGGGTGCCCAAAGGTCTAACTTTTCAGAGGTACATCGTGTACCTGAAGGACACACTGGGGACAATCTCTATTTTGCCTTATTAATTCCGGCGTAGAATTAGAATGGGAGGAAGATTCAAGTTTGCGTGGTGCCAGTCTGAAGGTGTGGGAAAGACACACAGGAAGTCAAAGCACTGTTGGATACTATGGATCTTTCCCCCTCAAGCAAAGCCAACTTCAACCTAACCATACTTCAGAGGTTTTGCCCACTGAGGCTGCTGTTTTGCTTCATTCTCCTTTTTCAGCCTGGTCCACGGGAAATCTCTGTCTTCTGTAGCATATGTGTTATAACAGATTTCCATAAAGTTTCCATTGTTTTCTGCTACGGTAGAAAGAAAAGGGGCTGGGGATATGGGCCCAAAAGAAGTGGGAGAAAAAATGGGGATCCATAAAGGAAGAGGAAGAGAGCAGAAACATTAATCAAGCCATCCTGATGTTGTTGGACTAAAATTCCCATCAGCCTCAGCCAAGATGGCCAATGGTCAGGAATGAGCACAGAGCCAGTGTGGTGCCAGAGCCAGTGTGGTGTAGTGGTTAAGAGCGGTAGACTCGTAATCTGGTGAACCGGGTTTGCGTCTCCGCTCCTCCACATGCAGCTGCTGGGTGACCTTGGGCCAGTCACACTTCTTTGAAGTCTCTCAGCCCCACTCACCTCACAGAGTGTTTGTTGTGGGGGAGGAAAGGAAAGGAGAATGTTAGCCGCTTTGAGACTCCTTCGGGTAGTGATAAAGCGGGATATCAAATTCAAACTCTTCTTCTTCTTGTAGTATTACAATATTGTTGTTATATATTTATTTGTACCCAGTCTTTTCCCCTGATGGGAAGCTGCCCAGAGTGGCGGGAACAACCCAGGTAAATCATCATCGTCACTGCCATTATCACAGGGGAAAAATAACCATTAAAAACAATTAAACATAGATAGAATTAAAACAACATACTGTTACACGCCATTCCCAGGACGAATCTACCTACTGGTTGGTTATAGCATTAAAAGTGCGTTATAAAATGTGACACCAGAGGGCACTGAAGAGCAATGGGGAATCGCATTGAGAGCTATGTAACTTTTTTAAAAAAATAGCCTTTAATGGTGTTTTTACAGATCAGTGTAGATCCAGCCCCAATCTCCACAGCAGAGTGAGATTCCAGGGAGTTCTGAGTGCTTACCCAAGGTCCGTGTTTCCTTTTGGAGAATGAGGCACAGCAGAGACAGTGGTGTCTTAATGATATATGGTTTCTTTTCACATATATATACAACCTGCCATGGAGGGGTTCAGAACATTCCAAGGGGGTCCTATTTCTCCCCTAGGCACACCAGCATCCTTGCTCTGCTGCCTTGCAGCTTGCCTCACATCCTACGTCACATTCCAGCTTCCCTCTAACTGCCCTTCTAAATCTAGAGCCACGCCTAAAACATTGGCATTGCCTTTTTAAACCAAACTCCCAGTTGAGGGAGGGAGGGAGGAAACCCACCCATTTGCAAATGAGATTTGCCCTTTCATTCTCTGTCTTGCTAATTGTTCGTTGCCCATAGGCTTACACCTCATGCATGAGGCTAGTCCAGTCTTAATTGTTTTTTGACACTGTTCAAATGCATATTGGGCTTGATTATATTCTAACAATGGGATGTGGGTGGCGCTGTGGTTTAAACCACTGAGCCTCTTGGGCTTGCTGATCAGAAGGCCGACGGTTTGAATCCCCATGACGGAGTGAGCTCCCATTGCTCTGTCCCAGCTCCTGCCAACCTAGCAGTTCAAAAGCATGCCAGTGCAAGTACAGTGGTACCTCGGGTTAAGTACTTAATTCGTTCCGGAGGTCCATTCTTAACCTGAAACTGTTCTTAACCTGAAGCACCACTTTAGCTAATGGTGCCTCCCACTGCCGCTGCGCCGCCGGAGCACGGTTTCTGTTCTCATCCTGAAGCAAAGTTCTTAACCTGAAGCACTATTTCTGGGTCTGTAAGCGGAGTCTGTAACCTGAAGTCTGTAACCTGAGTCGGAGTCTGTAACCTGAAGTCTGTAACCTGTAAGCGGAGTTTGTAACCTGAGCGGAGTCTGTAACCTGAGTCTGTAACCTGTAAGCGGAGTCTGTAACCTGAAGCGTATGTAACCCGAGTTACCACTGTAGATAAATAGGTACCACTGTGGCAGGAAGGTGAACGGCATTTCTGTGCACTCTGGTTTACGTCACAGTGAACCATTGTGCCAGAAGCAGTTTAGTCATGTTGGTCACATGACCCGGAAAGCTGTCCTTTACCTTATTTTTTTTAACCTATGTTCTAACACTTGGGGGTCTGATCACAGCTCAAATACACACATGGGCATGGCTATCACTTCCCACCAGAGACTAGCCTATCTTAATAAGCTTTCAATGCCCCAAGCCTTAATTAAATTCTGACACTAACTTGATTTGGAATTTAGGGTGTCTTGCACCCACAAATTCATAACAACACATATATAGTCCCTCAATTCTATACATATATAGTCGTTCAACACCTGCAGCCTGATTCTTTATCTACATTGTTCAGAATACTGCACATATATGCTGTTGTTATTTCCCCCCCTACAAATATTGGCTAGTTTATTCAAGTTCTCATTTACAATGTTGGAGTGGGAAAATGCACCCCTGTCTTTCATAAATTCTGTTTGTAGATGGTAAACAGATTTCAAGGAGCATTTGGGTGGTACACAATTTCAGTTAGCAGATGGAATCCATCATAAACACTAAATCGTACACAGCGATGTTTTGGGCATAATAGAATATGTCTACCTCTAGCAAATGAGTTTTACAGGATGGGGAGAAAACAGACAAAGAAGAAAATGGGATAAATACGTAGGCAGTGATCTCAAAAGGAGGTATCTGTCTGCCTTGAAAGTCAATAGGTGTGCATTTACTTTGGATAAACCCAGTTAATTACAGGTGCAGATTGTCTTCTTTTATTGTTCCATAGGTTTACTCAGCCCGGCAGTTAACAAGGTTTAACTGGGATTATAGATTCTAAAAAGGATTCTGGGATTGGGTTATGTGCAGATTTCCATGTCTTTTGATTTCTTTGTGCTCCTTTATGTCTACATTGCATATGTACCCTTTGGTATGGATAAAACACCACAACAAAGCAATCTCAGTGCAGTCATATATACGCAACTGCACCAAAATTCTTTCAGGTAGCATCCATTGAACCCAGACGTTGCCTCTCAACAAATATGGAAGGGCTCCTTCCATCTGCAGAGGTCTTCTGATCCAGTGGATGAATTCTGCTTGTGGGGTGAGGAAGGAGGCCATTTTCAATCTGTTCCCTCTCTACGTCTCCTGAAAAATCTGCTTTGCAGGGTTGGGGAACACTCTGGGATAATGTGGGAGCCCTGGGAACTGTAGGGGGAAAGGGACATTGGCAAAAATCACCTCTCCATGTTTCTGCTGATGGGGATGTCCTGTGTAGGACCTTTGCTTAAGTGGATCTGATGTCCAT
The DNA here is from genome assembly GCF_027172205.1 of Podarcis raffonei. NCBI lineage: Eukaryota > Metazoa > Chordata > Lepidosauria > Squamata > Lacertidae > Podarcis > Podarcis raffonei. The sequence goes on from NC_070604.1 coordinate 29,709,341, forward strand.
ATATGCATTGGCACTACAAAAAGGGGGAGGGAAGACACAAATGAGCTGAAGAAGCTTAACATGGTGGCAAGATGGACAAACAAAAAGACATATATACATACATAAAGGTAAAGGTAAAGGGGACCCCTGACCGTTAGGTCCAGTTGCGGACAACTCTAGGGTTGCGGTGCTCATCTCGCTTTACTGGCCGAGGGAGCCGGTGTACAGCTTCCAGGTCATGTGGCCAGCATGACTAAGCCACTTCTGGTGAACCAGAGCAGCGCACGGAAATGCCGTTTACCTTCCCACCAGAGTGGTACCTATTTATCTACTTGCACTTTGTGCTTTCAAACTGCTAGGTTTCGCAGGAACTGGGACCAAATAATGGGAGCTCACCCTGTCATGGGGATTCGAACCGCCAACCTTCTGATCGGCAAGCCCTAGGCTCAGTGATTTAGACCACAGCACCACCCGCGACCATTACATACATACATATCTGTGCCAAACATTTGAATTTTCACAAAACCATACAGGAAGCAAGAAGGACGTCACCAAAACGCATAAGGATATACAAAACAGAGCAAAACCCCAAAGGAAAGCTCATGTCTTGCTGCCGGAATTATATTAGTGAAAACAAACCTTATCTTGGTACTTTGTATTCCAGTGACTTATATACTGCATTTCCCAATAAATTTATTAGGTACACATCCTTCCTTACACCTTTAATAAGAAGCTAGTTTAGGAGATATATAAAAGCTGTCTCCCAGACACTGTTGCAGACTTAATAAAGGCTTGAAAGATTTCCTGTTCACAGAGATTACCTGTCTGACTTTTAGTAACAAGAATGTAGTGAGTTCTAAATCTTCTTCATTAACAATTCCTTTCAAATAAGGAGGGCACTTTTGAGTGCCAAGGGGATATAATAACCAGATCTATCTTGAATTTTATTGGGCATTTCTTACTAGAATATTTTTCTGTGGGGCAAGACCAGAATAAATAGAAAACAACTTTCCCAGTCTGCTGCCCTGGATTACATCTTTCCTTAGCCCCAGCCATCTTGTCCATGCAGTCCAAAACATCTTGAAAGTACCATGTTGGGGAAGCCTGAAAATATCAGTTCCTCCATTCTTGCTCCATATAGTGGGTCCAATGGTCAAGAAGGCGGCTTCTGCACATGCTGTAGAGGTAAATTTTTTACACATCACATGGGAAGACAGGCGAACTAATGCCAGTGTGCTGGAAGAAGCAAAGATCACCATTGTCGAAACAATAATTTTTCAACATCAACTTGGTTGGACTGGTCATGTTGTGCAGATGCCTGGTTATCATCTTCCAAAGCAACTACTCTATTCCGAACTTAAAAATGGAAAGCGTAATGTTGGTGGTCAGCAAAAGAGGTTAAAATACTCAAGGCAAATCTTTTAAAAAAATGTATTATAAACTTAAACCTCCACTGCCTTGTGGGATATCTTCGGGAGACGGAAAGGCTAAGGAGTAAACTCTACACAAATCCAGAGTGGAGTCCCTAAGACGATTGGGCGGTGCCTTGTATGACTTCACCCCCAGAGGCACAGTCCATTGTCTCTCGAGACAGACACATGGCAACATTTCTGCATATGTATGCAAAAAGGTTCCAACTCTTCATTTCCATCTCCAAGAGAAACCAATGATAATTCTGTACATCCCCCCCCCCCCGGAGCATCTCATTTATATAGAAATTAATGTATTGAATGCATTTATATTTATATTTACAGTCATACCTCGGGTTACAGAAGCTTCAGGTTGCGCGATTTTGGGTTGCACACCATGCCGAACCTGGAAGTACCGGAACAGGTTACTTCCGGGTTTCGGCACTTGCGGATGCACAGAAGCGCTAAATCGTGCTTTGCGTATGCGCAGAAGCACCGAATCATGACCCGCTCGTGCGCAGATGCGGCACTGCGGGTTGCGGACTCTGTGGGTTGCAAACGTGCTTCCCGTACAGATCACATTCACAACCCGAGCGGCCACTATATATAGGTTTATGTTTAGTACATTTCCGAGCACAATTCAAAGTGTTGGTGCTGACCTTTAAACTCATAAACGGTCTTGGCCCAGTATACTTGAAGGTGTGTCTCCACTCCCATCATTCACTGAGGTCCAGCTCCGAGGGCCATCTGGCGGTTCCCTCCCTGCGAGAAGTGAGGTTACAGGGAACCAGGCAGAGGGCCTTCTTCGTAGCAGTGCCTGCCCTGTGGAACGCCCTCCCAGCAGATGTCAAGTTGTTCCCGAACAACTTGGAACTCGAACACTGCAAACCCGGAAGTCCGTGTTCCGGTTTGCGTGTTCAGACCCAGAGACCTCCCCCCTAAATAAAGACACATTTGACTCAAATTTTAGTTTTGGTTTTTAGCAGAATTTAGGCCACAGCTTTATTGATTACTGAAAAGTGAGTGGTTTCATAGGCTCTGTTTCAACTAGCTCCCTACACCCTTGCAGGTAGCGCTGACCCAGAGCTCTATCATAGGTCAGCCAAGGGTGAATACCTGAAGCAGGTGAAAAGCCTGGGAACAGACTCTGTTCACTCCCCAGATGCTCCCCTGGACTCAGGCACGGGCACAACCCCCTTTCAGGGGTTGACCAAACCAAGTTCCTTTAATGGAATACCCTTCTCATAGGGATGGCAAGACCGTTCTCCCGTCCCTATCACATGAACCAGTGATATATTGAAAAATATTGAAAATATTGAAAAAGAAAAAGCTCATTGGGAGCTTTTTTTATTTCATTTCAATACATTTGTTACCATCCCTAAAAAAAAATCCAAATATGTACATGTAAGAACATTACCACACATCATAAAATACTGATTTTAATTCCCTTAATTTGCAGCCTGCTGAAAACTGCTGCTAACTATAATGGAAACTAATGGGGGGGGGGAATTTTTGGAACCAAATATTTGCTCTGTATAGTTCTCTCAAATATTAAATACTGTATCACTTTATATCAAAAGCAATTTCTTTCTTTTTCTGGGATGAAAATCATTCCCCCGCTTCCCAAAGATATGTGTGGCAATGCAAGGCAATGCAATTGAAACAGATCAACCATGCTCCATTTTGAGTCAGGCTCCAATTTAAGACCATCCAAAGTTATTTTCAACATTTTTTTCAATTCATTATAAGTCATTTCCCAGAATGTTCTTGATATCTTACACAGCCGCCACATGTGAAAAAGGTACTTTCCTTCTCTTTACATTACCAGCAAGAACTACTGCTCTTGAACTCCAAATACCACCAGACCCAGCCAGAATGGCCAACTGTGATGGATAACTGTGATGGATAGGAGTTGGGAATCCAAGAACATCTGATGGGCACCATATTAGCTACCCTTGGATAAATTTATGCATTTGGGCATCCTCTTCCTTACCCCAGGACTCAGGTGACCTGAGCCAACATACAAGGAATATTTACTTTGTACCATGTACCATAGTATGCATGTCTGAATTGTTTTTACTTAACTTGAGGGCACAATGCAGAAAAACCTTGCTAAATTTTCCTCTCTCCTTGCAGGAAATCAGGATCTATAGAAGTGGGCTAATTTCTTTGGCACTTCAGGGCACCAGAAAGTTCAGCTTCAGTGGTGGAAGACTGGAATGTATTTGGTTGTATTGTTAAAAAAGCTTCTTTCTAGCTAAACAATCTACTGATTTTTTTTAGGGCGACTGCTATGATTGATGTTTTGCTGCAGAAATGAAAATGTTTGCAGTGTTTAGGTCTCATGTATATTTCATTAGCACACGGCTCAACACCTTGATCAATTTTAACTGTCTCGCCAAAGGAGAAGGCACTGTTACGTAACTGCAGTCACCTAGAAAATGTTTTTGATAGCCTCTCCCGAGAGGATCATCAGCACTGCAGCGTTTGAGATAATATTCCCAGCATCTTTTAGCCAGTGAAATTCATGTTTATGAATGAGGCCGAAAGCTGGGAGAAACGAACGGGGAAGCCACAAAGATCTTGACTCAAACGATGTGGCACACTCTGGAATGTGACAAACTGATAACAAAAATATGCTTCCCAGCCAGCTTTTGGTTATTTTCCCTTTAGAAAAGCAATATGTACAAAAATTGAAAAAACATAGACATTCAGAAGCCATGCATAAGTTAGATATGTATTTCATTTCAATATATGGAGAAGTTTCTTAGGTGTTTTCTCTTTTCTGCTTTGCAAGAAGCATCCTCACTCATTGTGTTTAGGACTACAATTTCCATCAGCTACAAGCAGCACATCTAAAACATCTGGAGGGCAGCAGATGTACGGGAAAAGTAAAGCTATATCCAGCCCAGTTCCTTTTATTGCACCAGAGTTTATCCAAGAACTTTTGGAAGCTTTTGCAGAAAGGGAAGCATGAGAACTGCTACCAGAGCTTCCTATGGCAGTCAACTCTGTTGTATGTCTTTGTACCACACTTGCAAACGTTCCTTACATGGGTGTCAACTTGAATAAAATATTGGGGTGGGGCAGGTCAGCCCCACCCCACATAATCAATCACATGATGCAATGCACACACACCATTTGATGGACAATGCCAATCAACCTGGGGGGCTTGGCTCCCACAAATATTTTTTTTGGGGTGGTGGTGAAGGGACATTGCCCCCTAGAAGCTGGCTCCTATGATTTCTTATGACCTCCCAACACTTATAGTTCCGTGGATCAAACTCAGCATTCTGATACTATTTGAGAAAGATGTAATCCGCATAGAAATTGATACTGTGCTATTTCACATATGGGTGAAAATCATTTGATCTTCTCAGTGAAAGTCTACTCAATATTGATCCAGAGTAGATTCCAATGTATAGTTGCAGAGTAATGACTTAAACACATTGCAGGATTCCCAAAAAATAGACCAGAGGCAATTATATTTCATCCAGCAGAGCTTTACTGCTACTGAAGGCAAGTGAGCATAATGGTCACAAATCCAATACATTCAGGATTGGCACTGTCCATAAGAAATCCAGTTGCAGCAGACTTAACTTAAACTTACAATAACTGATAATACGTATAAACCTTAACACTAAGTGTACTATGTACAGAACACCACACCAGAAGGAAGGGAGATAGAAAGAGAAATTGTGAAACTCAAGCTCCTTCTGGCCTCTTATTATAGTCAGCATGACCTTGATGAAGAGAATTGCAACGATAAAAATGAATGTGCTACCAAAGATGTTATTTTTGTTTCAAACAGTTCCAGTAATCAAAGGAGCAGCGATGTTTAAAAATTGGCAACGAGAAATTTCAAGGTATATCTGGCAGGTTAAGAAGCCGAGGATAAAATTTAAGATATTGACAGACGCAAAAGAAAGAGGAGGCTTCGCCCTGCCAGACTTGAAATTGTATTACGAAGCATCTTGCCTCTGTTGGTTGAAGGAATGGATGAAATTAGAAGACACGGATGTGTTAGATCTTGAAGGTTTTGATAATAGATTCGGGGGGCACGCGTATTTGTGGTATGACAAGAAACGGGTACATGACGGTTTTGAAAATCACATTATAAGAAGGTCTTTGATTGAAGTGTGGGAAGGATATAAAAACTTGTTGGAACAAAAAACTCCATATTGGTTGTTGCCGTTGGAGGCGATAAGTGTGAAGAAAGTCAATATGACAGGGGGTTGGGTGACATATGAGACCATTTGAAGAAGTTAAGGGTTATGTGAATGACTGGCTGCATTTTTTTTCAAATCAATGAAATGTTTAGAAAAGATCTAAATCAGAGGGGATTTGCTGATAAAGAATCAAAATTTCAGGCAGAAATATTGAATAATGATTATAAGATTTTAGCAAAAATGTGTAAGATATTATTGGAATGGTGTACGAAGGATGAGGAGGTAAAATCAGTTATGATTGACTGGGCCAAAGATATAGGGCATAATATACAAATGGAGGATTGGGAAAGACTCTGGAAAGAAGGTTTAAGATTCACTGCATGCACAGTTATAAAAGAAAATGTTATGAAAATGATGTACCGATGGTATGTAACACCTGTGAAGTTAGCAAAAATGTATAAGATAAGTAACAAATGTTGGAAATGTAAAGAAAAAGAAGGTACCTTTTTCATATGTGGTGGGAATGTAAGAAGGTAAAATGCTTTTGGGAAATGATTTATAATGAATTGAAGAAAATGTTGAAATATACATTTGTTAAGAAACCAGAAGCATTTTTACTAGGCATTACAGGTAATGAGATAAATAAGAAAGAAAAGAAGTTATTTTTATATGCAGTGACAGCAGCAAGAATATTGATGGCCCAGAAATGGAAACAGGAGGAATTACCTATGATAGAAGAATGGAGAACTAAAATGATGGACTATGCAGAACTGGACAGAATGACAGGAAGGATCCGGAATCGATGAGATCAAAGATTTACAGAAGATTGGGAAAAGTTTATCCAATATATGCAAAAACTGAGTGATAATAAAATTACGTTTGTAAGTTTTAAGGAAGCTCTGTGAGGGGAAATGGTTAAAAGGGCAGAAATGTGTAAAAGTGTAAAGGGAATGTGTAAAGGGAAGGAATGGCAGACAAATTGAGGGAAGTCAAAAAAGAGAAGTAAGATGTAATTAAGATGTATGGAATGTATAAATTTGTTTTTGTATTTGAAAACCAATAAAAATATAATATTAAAAAAAAGATGAAGAGTAAAAGAACCAGTGTAAACCAGCTATACTCAGCTTCTCTGAAGGAATAACCCAAACATCAGGAACCTTCTGTTTGTTTGTTTCACATAGATAATAATAATAATAATAATAATAATAATAATAATAATAATAATTTATTATATATACCCCCAGCCACTCTGGGCGGCTTCGAAAAAAATATTAAAATTAAAAAAGCTTCCCTAAACAGAGCTGCCTTCAGATGACTTCTAAAAGTCTGGTAGTTGTTATTCTCTTTGACATCTGGTGGGAGGGCGTTCCACAGGGAGGGCGCCACTATCGAGAAAGCCCTCTGCCTGGTTCCCTGTAACTTGGCTTCCAGAATCTTCCAGAACCCTCTTGAATTAATTAGAATAGGAAAAGTATCTACACATCAGATCAATACTTTCTGCACTAAGAAATGCAAACTGACAGATCTCCCGTCAACTTGATTATCCAGACTTTGGGAGCTGTTTTACAAACACACAAGTATCACTTGATTAACTGAGGAGCATTCATGTTGGCATGATTGCTCATCCATCATAGGATGACTCAAACTGCCCGCTGATGGGCACCCTAAAGAAACAGTGGTTCCTTAGCTGCTGGCCATGGTGCTTAGGGGCAGTGCAGAAGTTGAAGTGGGAAGCGGCAATCCACCCACTCACCCCCAATGTCCCCCACTGTAGTGTTGTTCTGAGGGCACTGTTGGGGGGGGGATCCATTGGGAAAGTACCGTGGAAACTTCCCTGATTGTCCCTCAGGGGCGTTGTGTGTCATTAAAGGGATGTGGTTGGCGCTGTGGTCTAAACCACTAAGCCTCTTGGGCTTGCTGATCAGAAGGTTGGCGGTTTGAATCCATGCAACAGAGTGAGCTCCTGTTGCTCTGTCCAAGCTACTGCCAACCTAGCAGTTCGAAAGCATGACAGTGCAAGTAGATAAATAGGTACCGCTGTGGTGGGAAGGCAAACAGCATTTCCATGTGCTCTGGCACTCATCACAGTGTCCTGTTGTGCCAGAAACGGTTTAGTTATGCCGGCCACATGACCCGGAAAGCTGTCTGTGGACAAATGCCGGCTCCCTCAGCCTGAAAAGTGAATTGAGGGCTGTACCCCATAGCGGCTTTGACTGGACTTAACCATCCAGGGGTCCAGGGACGTCACATTGTGGCGGCAGTGTGGTGGTTCTTCCAAGGCCTCTCCGGGTCTCGGAGATTGCGTCCGAGACCTCGCAAGACCTCCAAATGTGACTTCTGGTTTCCCCCGGAAGTTGCATTTGGGGGCCTAGCAGGGCCTCCGATGTTGCCTGGGAGGCCGTGTCAGGGCTCCGATGTGACTTTCAGTAACCAGAAGTCATGTTGGAGCCCCATGTTGTGGGTTCCCTCGCACCCATGGCCCCCTAGACCTGGCGTCGATGCCATCCACATAGTTCCACCCAGTGCTATTTTTCTAGAAAAACAGGTGCCAGAACTCACCATTGTCTCTTTGAATGGCAATGGCACCCACTTGAGAGGTGCCGGAACTTGGTTCCTGTGAGTTCGTCCTGGTGGGGGGGAAAGGCATTGGTTCCACCCAGAATCAAAACCGAGTGAGGCATACCTTGGGTGGAATCAGCACTGGGCATTACCCTTAATCACAACTGCTACATACCCACTAACTCCAATATTAGACATTTTGCGGGGGGGGGGGGGGAGGAATTGTACTTACACCGTGCAGTCTTGTCTGTCACAAGAATCAATCGATATATTACTTTGCAGCACCGGAGTACAAAGTAAAAAGGTAGAGGCATATTTCAACACACTTGTCTTTTCTTATCTTCTGGCAAGAGACTTTTCTTGTTGAGGGGACTTCTCAAAGAGCTGTCAAATTAGTAACTCCGGCCAAAGGTAAGCCTTTCTAAGAAGCAATTTCAGCTATGCCTCCCCCCCCCCCGGGTGCCTTCAGAAGAAGATGGGCAGCGTGGTGTGTGGAAACTATGATGGTGATGATGATTTCAATTTATATACAGTAAAGGGATCCCTGACCATTAGGTCCAGTCGTGGCCGACTCTGGGGTTGCGGCGCTCATCTCACTTTATTGGCCAAGGGAGCCAGCGTACAGCTTCCGGGTCATGTGGCCAGCATGACTAAGCTGCTTCTGGTGAACCAGAGCAGCACACGGAAACGTCATTTACCTTCCCGCCGGAGTGGTACCTATTTATCTACTTGCACTTTGACATGCTTTCGAACTGCTAGGTTGGCAGGAGCAGGGACCGAGCAACGGGAGCTCACCCCATTGCGGGGATTCGAACCACCGACCTTCTGATCAGCAAGTCCTAGGCTCTGTGGTTTAACCCACAGCGCCACCCGTGTCCCTCATATATAGTACCTCCCTTTATAAAAAGATTCCAGGACGGTGTAAAACATTAAAAACACATTTCAGAACATCAATGATGATAAAAACATAATAAAAAGCATATGAACTAATGGTTGCAAGAGCTGTGATCGACATCAGTACTTTTGTCTGATCTTCCCTGAAACTTATGTTTATACAGTGTTCTATCCTTACTTTATGTGCTGGATTGTATAACTATGACTGTTCAGAAAAAAACCTAACATTTTAAGCAGAGAATATTCTTCTGAACTATATACCTACTATATGGAAGTTAACAACTAGACAACAAAAATGGATTGTATGTTCTCTAATGGTCGCCGAGAGGCTGATATTGATGAACTGGAAGAATAAAGACATGATCTCATTTAATCAGTGGATTGATAATATGATAACACCTGCAACCTACGAACGGACTGCTTACAGATGTAGATTCTGCTTCGATAAATGTGACAATATTTGGAACAAATTTATACAAAATGTAGTAGGCTATGAATATTTACATTAGTAAGGTAAAGGTAAAGGGACCCCTGACCATTAGGTCCAGTCATGGCTGACTCTGGGGTTGCGGCACTCATCTCGCTCTATAGGCCAAGGGAGCCGGCGTTTGTCTGCAGACAGCTTCTGGGTCATGTGGCCAGCATGACTAAGCCACTTCTGGCGAACCAGAGCAGCGCACAGAAATGCCGTTTACCTCCCCTCCGGAGCGGTACCTATTTATCTACTTGCATTTTGATGTGCTTTTGAACTGCTAGGTTGGCAGGAGCAGGGACTGAGCAACAGGAGTTCACCCCGTCACAGGGATTCGAAGCGCCGACCTTCTGATCGGCAAGTCTGATCAGTTTAGCCCACAGCGCCACCCGCGTCCCTCCATTTACATTAGTATTAGGATAGTAATTTCAAATTTATAAAAGAATGCACGGGTTAGGGTATTTTTGTATTCATTCATATAATTTCCTCTCCTTTACACAGTTGTGTCTTTTGTTCTTCTTTCCTTCCTTCCTTCCTTCCTTCCTTCCTTCCTTCCTTCCTTCCTTCCTTCCTTCCTTCCTTCTCTCTCTCTCTCTCTCTCTCTCTCTCTCTCTCTCTCTCTTTCTTTCTTTCTTTCTTTCTTTTTCTTCCCTTTTTCTTTTTTTCATATCACTTTATTGCTTTATACAGTGGTACCTCGGTTTACGACCGTCTCCGTTGACGAACATTTCGGTTTTCGAATGCTGTAAACCCGGAAGTAACCGCTTCAGTTTTCGAACACGCCTTGGAAGTCGAACATTCCATGCTGCTTCCATATTGAGTTTTCCATATTGAGTTTTCAGTTTTCGAACGTTTCGAAACTCGAACGGTCTTCTGGAACGGATTATGTTTGAAAACCGAGGTACCACTATAATTGAATGTAATTTACCTAATCTACATTCTTGATCCAGATTGGGTCTTTGCACCTGATACTTGCCTTAAAGAAAAGTTTCCATTGGTGCCAATGGGAGCTATCCTTCCAGTGCAAATAGCAAGTATCATGACTACAGTAGAGGTAAAGGGTTAAAGCCCCCCCCCAATACTTTTGCCAAGTTCTTGATCTGGATCAAAGGGTTCTGTGTCTGCTGTCCCCCCACCCCCCAAGAACCATTAACAACATGACTAACTGCCCGAATAGTGTCATAACAACTTGGCAAGCAGCGCTCGAAAATATATAAGCCTGTTATAACCATTTAAACAAATTCTGTGTAAAAACGGCACCCTCCCAAAAACTACTACAACAAAATATCCCACTTTATTTTAAAAGACTGCACTTAATTCACATCCAAATCAGGTTGCATGTCCTGTCCCCCTGTAAGCGCATTTATAAATCTCAATTACGATGTTAAAGGTGTACCGTGTCCACCTTAAAGAAAAATAAATTATAATAATCAGTTTGCTGTACTCAGTGTGGCCATTTTACGCACTCCCCAATCAATAAATAAACCTTTAAGGCAGCTGTCAGGCTCAAAGCAGCCTGTAGATTAGAAATAAGTCAAAACATGAAACCTGCAGGCAAAAGCAATGCCACAGTGATTTTCATCCCCCCCCCTTGGTTAAAATTAGTTCATTTGTTGTTCCCTTCTGGTACAATTCCTCATTCTAAGGAAGGCAGGCCTGTCACCTTAGTTTCCAACTAGCTCTTACGTAACCCACCAAGTGAGCACATTTCATCTTAATTCGGAGCCATAGATCTGCTTTCTTTGCTTAAGGGAGCAATAATACCCCACATATCGAAAGACCAGAGCTGTTACATAACTAAAATGAATAGACTTTACGAGGCAGCTTAAGGTCAAAAGTGTCCGTTCGCTATATGATGAACCGAGTTTTCTCTACTTTTGTGCTGAATAAATTTCATATATTTTTGCGCTTTGATCCACCGGGATCCCAAGCCTTGTTCAGACAAATTCAAAGCAATTGCCTGTTCCGTTTACCATGAAAGAGAATCTTAAGCAGTCATCTGAAGATTCTTGCATCCATGCAAAGAATTGTTCTTATAATGCCCATAATGTCACACACACCCCCAGTCATAATACAGTATAAAGGAAACATAAAATACTCAATTGCAAGCAATATTCTTTAGGAAACCACATCATCTTGTAAAGCTGAAATATAATAACAGAATAGATTTGGTTTTTTACTTCTTAATTAAGGGCTAGAGAAAGTTGAGTGCCACCCAAAATGGACCAGGATATTGAAAGTGATTCCAATCCAAGCCGTGATGTGTTGGCTGTGTTTATTGGCTGTTCAATGATGCTGCATGCTTGGATAGGTAAAGGAAAGGTAAAGGGACCCCTGACCATTAGGTCCAGTTGTGGCCGACTCTGGGGTTGTGGTGCTCATCTCGCTTTATTGGCCAAGGGAGCCGGCATACAGCTTCCAGGTCATGTGGCCAGCATGACTAAGCCGCTTCTGGCGAAACCAGAGCAGAGCACAGAAACACCGTTTACCTTCCCGCCGGAGTGGTACCTATTTATCTACTTGCACTTTGACATGCAGGAGCAGGGGCTGAGCAATGGGAGCTCACCCCGTCGCGGGGATTCGAACCGCCGACCTTCTGATCAGCAAGTCCTAGGCTCTGTGGTTTAACCCACAGCGCCACCCGCGTCCCTTCATGCTTGGATAGAGGCTTCAGCTAAGAATTCATATTTACTGCTGAATAGATTGCTTAATGTGGGTACAATATTGATATATTATTGATATTGGATATTGCTAATCGAGGCAACGAACTGCAATTGTTGAAATGTTATTTTTTATTTGTTGTGCATTTGTATTTAAATTATCCATTCTCTTACCTGCTTCGAGTGCAATAGAGTTCTACAAAATGTGGTATATAAATAACCTGATAATAAAAATGTCTGTCGTCTAGAAGTACATGTTTAGATAAATGTGAACATAGAATGCCAGGAGAAAGCTTTCCTTTCTGTGTGCCTTATTCTGTCCACTGCAGTATGGGGTTGGGGAAATTTCAGCCCTTCACATCTTCCTGGGCACAGAGACCTGGAGCTCAAAATAGTCTGAAGCTTAAAAAGGAGCTGGTTTGGGTCTAATCTGAGCTCAGTGCAAGTTAGATTGCTTTAGGTGAGCCCGTTTCAAACTGAAGCTTGTCCCTCTCTAACATTGGCTAAATTTGTATTCCATACACTATCACCTTGCATTTAGGGAAGCTTTTACTACTGGATGAATCACTGTATTTTAATATTCTGCTGGAAGCTGGGAACCCACCCAGATGGGCGGGGTATAAATAATAAATTATTGTTGTTATTATTATTATTATTATTATTATTATTATTATTATTATCATCATCATCATCATCATCATCATCATCACGTTCCCATTCTCTGTTCAGACATGACACCTCAACTTGGTTCCCCACTCCTTGAATCCTAATTACATACGCAATAAGAGGCAGGGTTGAGACCTTCATCTACAACTGCCCCTTACTGAAACTTTCTCTCCTGGGAAAAGAGATGGAGTTAAAAAAAATCATAGCCTCCAACATTTCTCAGGTGAAAATAGGGACGTCCTATTTCATAACGATGACAGCAACAACTTTATTTTTTATACCTCGCCCATCTGATTAGGTTGCCCAGCCACACTGGGCAGCTTTCCACCTACATAAACACATAATAAAACATTAAACATTTAAAAACTTCTCTATACAGGGCTGCCTTCGGATGTCTTCTAAAGGTTGTATAGCTACTTTTCTCCTTGGCTTGGGGGTCAAATAACTCCATACCCTCCAACATTTTTCCAATGGAAATAGGGACGTCCTAAGGAATAGCAGGACATTCCAGGATCAAAGCAGAAACTGGGATGGCTTCTCTAAATCTGGGACTATCCCTGGGAAATAGGGACACCTGGAGGATCTGAGAAAAGGAAGTGTGTGATCAAATGGATGTAATTGACGAGTGGAGCACTAGATCATAAAATGCAAGGGGAGGTGAACTTCGCTATCCTTTCCCAAACGTAGCTTTCCTAACATCCTTTGACCGGGGCTTTTTTTCAGCCGGAACTCACTGAAACTCAGTTCTGGCATCTCTCAGGTGGGCGCCATTGACATTATAAGAGGACAAGGCTCACTGTGAGTTCCAGCACCTCTTTTTCTGGAAAAATAGCACTGCTATAGACCTGTTCCCTTTATTTATGCCACTGGCCCTTCTACTCAAGTGCTGACAGGAGCATAGCTGTCAACTGTCCCTTATTTGGCGGAAAAGTCCCTTATCCCAGCGCCGTGTCCCGCTGCTGTCCCTTATTGATGTCCCTTAAATTTCCCGGGTTTCAAAGGAAGCAGCTCCTCTCCCTCCCTCCCTGCCGGCCAGGGAGGAGGGAGGCTCCAGCTGTGTTGCTTGGCTGTGTTGCTCACCCAATAAGGAATCTAAGAATGACTGGGGGGTGGAGCTTGCATGCCTTGTGCCGATCAAATCGGCCGTGTTGCCTGGGAACTCGCCATTGCTCAGCGCTTCCCAGCAGAGAGGTGACAGTGGTTTTCCTTGCTGCATCCCCTTTGCTGGGTTGCTGCGCTGTGGGAACCACCGCTTGAGGCTTCGTTTGGCTGCTGGCTGGGTTTTCTGCCTTTGGCTGAGAGGGCTCAGAAGTTAAACATACCTGTGCCAGGAAAATCCCTTATTTGGGCTGCTGATCCCTTATTTTTGAGGCTGCTAGTCCCTTATTTTCAAAACTGTAAGTTGACAGCTATGGACAGAGCAATGATGTGCCCCGGGCGAAACAGCCACTAATTGAGTCAATTATAAATCACATGCCAGGAGAGCTGAGTCCTTGGTGCAACTCTCTCGTTTGACCCTAGTGGCCTTTGTCCTAGAGATGCAAAAATGCACCAAAAATATCTTTAAGCTAAAAAACAAACAAACAAACAAACCCACAACAACCCTGTTACTTTTTATAGAAAGACATACTCTGTTGGAATTGCCTCAATCTGTTTATAAGGGCCCAATAAGATAAGATATCCCTCCTTAATGCCACTTAATTAAAAGGCTTCCCTTTGACATCAAAGTATCCATTTCATATCAAATGCATTTCAGTTTGATTCCAAAGGCGTTGAGATCTTACTCTGTTTTTTGTTCGGTGTGCAGATTTCCCAGAGCTTGCAACTTGACAGTCTCTCCAAACAGCATGGTCATTTTTAGTAAGTGCAATTTAGGACATATTCTACATAACTGCTAGGAACTAGGAAGCCATGCTAACGAGGCTTAAAGGTCTATAGTAAAGTGTCAGCAGTGCGGTTAATACTTGCAGTAATACTGCAGTACAGAAACTCAGCCAAGGACTGACTTGAGTGATGCGTGCAACAATGAATAAAGAACAGAGGGAGGCTTATCAGCATGATATGTAAAATGCTAGCCCTCTAAAGGAGCTGCAGTTAAGATGCAACCCTTTCCTTTCATTTTCAGCTATGTACATGCAGAGGAACTGAAATGCACAGCATACCTTTCTCACCACACTTTCCCCTTCAAATAATTAATTTTATTCTATGTAATTATTTGAAACTTGAAGACACCTGTTAAGTTGTGGGTGAACATATCAGACGGCACAGCGATTCTTCAAACAGCTCTTGTTTATTCACAGGCCAGGACAGAACTGAACTGGACTGAAGGGTTCAGTCAGCCTGCTTATATAGAACTCCAGTACAATGTAACTGTAACAATTTTCTAAAACTATCCAATCACTGAACGTCACTTTCGACCCCTTATTTGCATAACTATCTACAGTATCCCCCTGCTGGCCCAGGGTGAGAACTTCAGTACATAACAACACCCATGCACACTCTCTCATGTACACATACATTCACCGATAGCAGGAGAGCACAAAAATAGGGCTGCCATACGTCTGGGATTTCAAAGGCAGAAATGACATCCTGGATCTTAGGCGAGTCAATCAAAAAATCACGTGCTTTTGGCGTAAATAAAGCTCAGCAACTTTGGGGTTTGTCTAAGAAAAAGCTCGACAATTTTGGGGGTTTCCTAAAAAAGCTTGAAATATGAAATACCAATAATTTTGGTCCTTCTTTGTGCTCTGTTTTCTGTATATATATAAAAAAGCTGAACAAGTTTGGGGTCTTCCTTAAAAAAAAAAAGTTCAACAACTTTCAGGGTGTCCCGATTTTCACTTTTTGAAATATGGTGACACAAAGAAGGTGTACAGATATCCCAGTGAATCAGTAGAAACAGTTTTAATGTGTTGCGGGTCGAGGTCCCCAGGGCTACCCCAATAACTCACACATCACACAGAAATTTTGTTTAAGGTTTTGGGCATAAGTTTGGCCACAACTTTATTAAAATACAAAAATGTGAGTGGTTGCTTAGGCATTGGTTGCAACTATCTGCCCCCCCCTCATGGGGGTCAGACTGACATTCCTCACGCCTGTGAAAGTCAGAAAAGGGGAATACACTTGGGGGTAGCGACGGAGCAGGGAACCTGCCCTCAGCCCTCCCCAAATGCAACCAGGAGCTCATTGCTATGGCCCGAGCCCCCTTGACAGAGTGGACAAGCAATAGTGAGCCCCCGATTCCTTTATCGGAATCCCTTGCAGCAGCAGCATTAGAGGGGCAGGCACAGCCAATCCATGCCCCTCAACCAACCAAACCATAAACCAATGCCTAACCGCAACCTTACAAGTTGTGACGATTTGCTACGCAGTAGGCAAAAACCAAATGGCCCCAGCCAATCAGCCAGATGGACAAAATTCCTACCGGGCCCCTGCCCCAAGAGCAGACAACCCCATGACAGGCATAGCAAGATCAAGGTGAACAACCCTAAATATAGGGAGGGGGGATGGGCAATCCGATGCACGGAGCGAAAAGAGGAAGCTCTACGCCTCGTGCAGGGAGTTTTAGTATTTCTGGCTGTCAATCAACAAATGGCAACATTAACTTCTTCCCAATAACAAGGGAAGCCCAATCACATCAGTGGCCAGCGATCAAATAGCTCGCCCTACAACTTTGGAGTGTCCTGTCGGCCCCCACCGCAACACGTGCTCTCCATGAAGGAGAACACGCTTTCCAAGTACAGAAAGGCTGCATGGTATTAAGGTGTCTGCCTTTCCCGGCTACAGAAATTTGCAGCGCTGGTAGGCAACCTTTTTTGTGCTGTCACTATTCTGTCACAGGGAGATCCTGACACGCAACGTGAGCTCCACATCAAGCACACTTTGATGAGGCAGCATTGTCTTGCCATCCGGTTGACGTGTGCGACCTTACGCTCCGACTGTCTCCGGGTAACAGCGACAGGGCTTGTTTTGTAGCACCTGTCACTGGTACAACAATGTCCTTCTTGCGTCTTTCAGGGAGATGTTGTTGACAACTTTACTGGGTTTTAAGCCGTGCTTTTTATCAGGGGGTCCTCAAGGGTACGCAGTAATGGCTCCCCCTTTTCTGTTGTTAAAAAGTACGGTGCTTACTGTAACAACTTCATGGCGAGTACCGGCACCTATTTTTCTAGAAAAAAGCACTGGTTTTTAGAAGTTTAACATGTGGATGGACGTTGGAGATGACAGACAGACAGACAGACAGACAGACAGACAGATAGATAGTTAGTTATAGGTAGGTAGATAGATAGGTGTGTGTGTGTGTGTGTGTGTGAGAGAGAGAGAGAGAGAGAGAGAGAGAGAGAGAGAGAGAGAGAGAGAAAGAAAGACTGAGAGATTACTGCCCTTCATCTGCAGATTTCAGGGCAGTTTACAACATAAAAATACAAGATCAAACCACAAAATAAATTATTATTATTATTATTATTTTATTTATACCCGGCCCTCTCCGGCCAGAGCTGGGCTCAGGGCGGCTAACACCAGTAAAATTACAGTAAAAACACAATAGGGGAAAAACCCCAATTTAAAATACACGTTAAAATGCAATTTAAAATGCAGCCTCATTTTAAAAGTAGCCCATAGTGCAAAACCATAAGGGGAGGGAAACATAAGGGTCAGACTGAGTCCAAACCAAAGGCCAGGCGGAACAACTCTGTATTACACACACACACACACACACACACACACACACACACTATATATATATATATATATATATATATATATATATATATAGTTTTTATTATATTATATTTTGTATAATAAAAACAAGAACAAATCCCCCCCAAACCGATAACCCCCTCATCCCACAAACACATTTAAAAGGATATAAGATGCTAATCAGCCAAAGGCCTGGTTGAAGAGGAATGTTTTTGACTGGTACTTAAAGATATATAATGAAGGTGACTTTGGGTTAAGATTCTTGGTTAGTAAACATTGTCATTTCATTAATTCAGTGGGACTTACATGTGAGTAGACATGTATGAGATTGCACACAACGAACTCAAATGCTGAAAGCAGAGCAATCTACAAATCCAAGCATTTTGAGAATAACTCCTGATGAGAGGAATTAGCTCTGCTGCTGAATATATTCCGTTTGCTTCTCCCAATGTTGCCTAATATTCTACACACCCTTCCTCATAATAATAATAATAATAATAATAATAATAATAATAATAATAACAATAATAAAAAATTTGTATCCCGCACTCCCAGGCCGAAGCCGGGCTCAGAGTGTCTAACAACAGTAAAATAATACAGCATTCTAAAATCAATTCATTATAAAATCAGTTCAGATCAAATGAATGGCAACCATTGGGCTAGAGTTCTGTGAAGAATTACCAAAGGAGGTGGTCAGGCTAAAACACAGCCTAAGAACATAGGATTAGTTTCTAATTTATTTTGTTAGCTTCTCACTCAGAGTGGGTCTATTGCAGCCTGTCAAAGTCAAAAATAATGTGCATGTAAATGACAGAAATCTCGAGAACTGCAGTTTTCATTCAAAATAGCTTATCTAAACACTGGTGATAGGGGACAAATTTGAAAATGTTTGTGGGTTGGGGCTTGTTGAAACCTCAGGAGCATGCAGAGGTCCTTGTTTTGACTTCACTCTCCCTGCTTTCATGATTCATCCTTCTTTTAAACGTCTTGTCATAGACTTTTCTTTCAGAATGACTCTAGTATACGCAACAGTGCACCATGCTGTGAACTAGGCCTCCTTATAAGTAACACACTGGGGTGTCTGTTTGGTAATAAGACTGGCATATAAAATGAAGTTTCTGTATGGCTTATTAGACATGAACATTGGGTGACTCATTCCTTATGTAATCAACTTTATAAAAATTCATGGCGAAGTACTTGTTTAGTTGCTCAATACATTTTTCATAAACTTTCCCAAGGAGATGAAGGACTGATGGGGAGAACAATAAAGTACATGAAAATCCTAGGATGGAATTGGAGTTCTAGTGAAGGCCCATCTCTCCAGAAAAGGGTGTGGAAAGGTGGAAATGCAAGCTACCTAGGCAAAGGATTCTGAAACTTAAAGAAGATGGCTTTATACTACTTCATTTTCAAGTGAAATTCTCTCTCTCTCTCTCTCTCTGTCTCTCTCTTATGCCCTACAACCACTAGACAATGCCACCCAATCTGACTCCTACTGACTTTTGGCCCAGAACGCCACCTAAAAAGTAAGCTGCAGGTTTTCTAATATAACTATTATTACAATGCTTTTTCATTTTTGCTCTGCATCTCATAAGGGACCTAGGCCGGGTGTTCAAATAAAGGATTGAACTGAGACATAATTGTTTAACTACTGGATTTGATATTCTCAAAGATGGGGGAAACATCCATTTTTTGCTTGGTTGTCTCAATAGCCCTGGATGCATCATAAAAGCTGCATTCACACGTGGAGTTTATCGTTTTCATTTTTCTGCTTAAAAAAACTAGTGCTTCCGACCCATTTCCTAACATTCATTTCATGCCGCAGTACATTTGCAGTTTGTTCCCCTCATGTCACCCAGTGCTGGGCCATCAATATATTTTTCTGCTGGTTCCATAGTCTACATCAGGGATAGTGAACCTGTGGTCTTCCAGTTGTTGCTGGATTCCCAGCATTCCTGACCAATGGCTATTCTTGCTTGTGGCTAATGGGAGTTGGGGTCCAGCAACATATGGAGGGCTACAGTTTTCCCATTTCTGACCTTTAAGGTAGCTTTCAGAGTGATCCCCATGAATGGACAATGGATGGATGTAAGAGCATCATGCCATAATATGTGTGCTCCTTGAATATTCCATAACCGGCATCTAACTGGACTCCAGGATCTTCTAATTTACAAGATTTCTGAAGTATCTTCTAGTGTTGCAGAAGGTAAAAGTAAAGGTAAGGGACCCCTGGACGGTTAAGTCCAGAAAAAAGCGACTAGGGGGTTGCGGAGGTTGCGCTTTCAGGCCAAGGGAGCTGGTGTTTGTCCACAGATAGCTTTCCGGGTCATGTGGCCAGCATGACTAAACCACTTCTGGCACAACAGGACACTGTGACGGAAACCAGAGAGCACGGAAATGCTGTCTACCTTCCTGCCACAGTGGTACCTATTTATCTACTTGCACTGGTGTGCTTTGAACTGCTAGGTTGGCAGGAGCTTGGACAGAGCAATGGGAGCTCACCCCATTGTGGGGATTCAAACTACCAACCTGCCGATCAGCAAGCCCAAGAGGCTCAGTGATTTAGACCACAGCGCTACCCGCATGTGCAGAGTTAGCACAACAAAGGATGTCCGACTTCCATTTTCAGACCATTTTGGACCAAAAACGTTTGAAACTAGGCTGTCTTTGCTTACCTTGCAGGTACTGAGTTGGCAACGTGGTGAATGGCATAATAGAAGCTTTATATTCTGCAATATATGTACTCAGTTCCAGTCAGGAAGAATGAAGAGCTATGGATGGAGCCATCTGCGCAACGATGAAATTGTAGCCTTCTGTATCATTATCCCGTCAAGGTTTCCATCTCTCCAAGCCTTGTGGGCAGCATGCAAGAATCTAACTTTATGGGTAAAAAATTAATGGTACCATCTTTCCAAGCCAAACAACATTTCATAAATCCATATGCCAGCAAATGACACTGCAATTCGTCAAAAGAAGGGCGAATGGAAGATAACAGCCATCTTATGTTCCATCTCAGCATTTCATTAAAAAAGTGTGAGCCTTCTGATGAGAGTTTCTCATAGACACACATTTGTACTTAATATTGATGTGTCAGCTTTGTGTAAAACTCTGGCTATTTCAGTAAACAGTAAGCTGTGCATAATAAAAATCACCATGGAGAATGCACAATTGCTTCGCAAATACACTTTTACTACTTGTCGCTGTAACAGAGACAAGCATTTCTCTCTCTTTTTCCTTTTTGTGTGTGGGGAGTTCATCTGGAACTCACTGGAACTGAGTTCCGGCACCTCTCAGGTGGGCGCCATTGCCATTATAAGAGAACAAGGGAGATGTTCATGGTGAGTTCCGGCACCTCTTTTTCTAGAAAAATAGCACTGCTATAAGCCAAAGGGAAGTGTTCTTGTGTATTAAACTTCACTGTGCATTTCAGAATGAATTTCTCTCCAAATACATCTTTTTCTGTTGTCTTTGTCCATGGAGTTTTCTTGGCAGGGATACTGGAGTGGCTTGCCGGTTCCTGCTCCAGGTGGATCACGTTTGATCAAAACTCTCCACTATGACCTGTCCATCTTGGGTGGCCCTGCACGACATAGCTCATAGCTTCTCTGAGTTCTTCAAGCCCCTTCGCCACGGCAAGGCTGTGATCCATGAAGGGACAGCATCTTAAAAAGCAGAGACATCACCTTGCTAACAAAGGTCCGTATAGTTAAAGCTATGGTTTTCCCAGTAGTGATGTATGGAAGTGAGAGCTGGACCATAAAGAAGGCTGATTGCCGAAGAATTGATGCTTTTGAATTATGGTGCTGGAGGAGACTCTTGAGAGTCTCATGGGCTGCAAGAAGATCAAACCTATCCATTCTGAAGGAAATCAGCCCTGAGTGCTCACTGGAACAACAGATCCTGAAGCTGAGGCTCCAGTAATTTGGCCACCTCATGAGAAGAGAAGACTCCCTGGAAAAGACCCTGATGTTGGGAAAGATGGAGGGCACAAGGAGAAGGGGATGACGGAGGATGAGATGATTGGACGGTGTTCTTGAAGCTACCAGCATGAGTTTGACCAAACTGCAGGAGGCAGTGGAAGACAGGCATGCCTGGCGTGCTCTGGTCCATGGGATCACGAAGAGTTGGATACGACTAAACAACAACAACAACAACACATCTTTTTCTGCAATTTCCCCTAATATATGCATTTTTCCAAGCTCCCCCCATATACAATGGTACCTCCAGCTGCGAACGGGATCCATTCTGGAGGTCTAGCCGGATCGGTATATTGGTGGTTAAACCCTAGATCGATCATTTTTATTGTTTGTGTAGAGAATTATGTAGAAATTCTGGTTTAAATATGCTAGCTTTTGCCATAATAAACATTGATTGATTGATTGATTGATCTTTGGTTACTTTTAGCTTTGTTTAAGGATTTTATTGTTTAATTACTAGTTTATTATTGTTTTATTGTGAAATGATTTAAAATTGCACACACTGCCCTACAACCTGAATAGTGTGAAGGGTGCTATAGAAATATTTTATATGAGTAAAGGTAAAGGTAAAAGTAAAGGACCCCTGAACGGTTAAGTCCAGTCAAAGGTGACTATGGGGTTGCAGCGCTCATCTTGCTTTCAGGCCGAGGGAGCTGGCGTTTGTCCACAGACAGCTTTCCAGGTCATGTGGTCAGCATGACTAAACCACTTCTGGCACAATGGAACACCATGACAGAAACCAGAGTGCACAGAAATGTCGTTACTTTCCTGCCACAGTGGTACCTATTTATCTACTTGCACAGGTGTGCTTTCTAACTGCTAGGGTGGCAGGAGCTAGGACAGAGCAACAGGAGCTCACCCCGTCATGTGGATTTGAACTGCCAACTTTCTGATTGGCAAGCCCAAGAGACTCAGTGGTTTAGACCACAGCGCTACCCACAGCTCCTTCTATTGTGTCTGCATATAACCTGAAATGGGTGAGGAATCTCTCTGTGAGTGGAAACAAAATAAGAAAAATCCTTCCAGTAGCACCTTAGAGACCAACTAAGTTTGTTATTGGTATGAGCTTTCGTGTGCATGCACACTTCTTCAGATACACTTCTTCAGATTCTCGGTGTGTGTTTGTGTGTGTGTTGAAAGCTACATGCCCTTGGAGAGTAACCTGTTGGGGGTGGCATGGCAGCAGTGGGAGACCAGAGACAAAAGTGGGTGAAGGTCAGCTGCTCTCTCTTTCGCAGTGGACGCTTGGGTTGCGAACATGATCCGAGCGGGCTGCACATTCACAACCCGCAATGTCCCGTCTGTGCACATGTGGGTTGTGATTTGGCACTCCTGTGCATGCGCAAAGCGCGATTTAGCTCTTCTGCACATGCACGACTGCCGAAACCTGGAAGTAACCCGTTCCGGTACTTCCGTGTTTCGGCGGTCCGCAACCTGAAAAAAGACAACATGAAGTGTCTGTAACCTGAGGTATGACTGTACTTTCTTTCTTTCAGTGGGAATATCAAGTTGCTGACAACAAATTGCCAGTATTTGAAAGGAAGGAAGGAAGGAAGGAAGGAAGGAAGGAAGGAAGAAAGTAGGAAGGAAGGAAGGAAGGAAGAAAGAAAGTAGGAAGGAAGGAAGGAAGGAAGGAAGGAAGGAAGGAAGAAAGAAAGAAAGAAAGAAAGAAAGAAAGAAAGAAAGAAAGAAAGAAAGAAAGAAAGTTCAGATTAGGGGGTCATCTTGCTACCAGTCACTTTTCCAAGAACAAACTGAAAAGTGCATACTGAAAATTCATGCAGCGTAAAAGGAAATCAGATTTCCCCTCTTTCCAAATCCTTTCCCTGTGATTTTAATTTGCCGCACTGATGGAACTCTAGAGAGAATTTATTGACTTCCACACATCTTTATCCTGATGGATATGAAGCGAGCGCCTTTCATCTTGCCTTATGCGATGGGGGACTTGCTCCAGAATATTTGTCGGTTAAGTTTGTCAGGGTCCCCATGGGATATGATCGAATTACATTTGTGAAGCGGGAGCTGATGACAAACAATGCACCGTCTTGGGGAAGCGAAGAGAAAATAGCACGCCGACTGTGCTCCCCTCCCAAAGGTGCGGAGGGACAAATAAACACAATGCTCACCATTCAAAAAGCCATCTGAAAATATTCTTTTGTAAAAAGGTTCATTTGTCACTGCTAGTGCCAAATGCAGATACTTGTTTTCCTTTGCGTTCTAGCAAACTAGAAGAAGAAGCAAAACGAGCAGAAAAACAACCACTGAAAAGTGCCCGTTTCTCTCAATGGGCCACAAAATGGAACATTTCATTGCCACAAACATCTTCCACTGAACGCTTACAGCCCGTAAAACAACATTTAAACAGGAAGGGAGGATCTGACAAATGGCTGATATTGAGTCCATCTCCAGCGCTTTTGTTTTGATGAAGCAAGAACTTGCTGGTGAGAAGGCAATTATTTGCTCCATAAAACCTGCCGCAAGATTACAGACCCTCCAAGTGTCCCTATTTTCCAGGGACAGTCCCGGATTTACAGAAGCCCAGTTTTTTATTCGATCCCAAAATGTCCCGCTTTTCCTTAGGGCATCCCTATTCTCATCAGAGAAATGTTGGACGGTATGGAGTTATTCGACCCCCAAACCAAGGAGATAAGTAACTATACAACCTTTAGAAGACACCTGAAGGCAGCCCTGTATAGGGAAGTTTCGTAATGTTTCATGTCTTATTCATTTTATATATGTTGGAAGCTCCCCAGAGTGGTTGGGGCAACCCAGTCAGATGAGTGGGGTATAAATAATGAAATCGTTGTTGCTGTTGTTGTTGTCGTCATCATCATCATCATCATCATCATTGAGTAGGATGTACCAGACCCTCCAAGTGTCCCTATTTTCCAGGGACAGTCCCAGATTTACAAAAGCCAACCCCCAGTTTCTGATTTGATCCTGGAATGTCTCGCTTTTCTGTAAGGTAAAGATAAAGGGACCGCTGACAATTAAGTCCAGTCGCGAATGACTCTGGGGTTGCGGCACTCATCTCGCTTTAAAGGCTGAGGGAGCTGGCGTTTGTCCATTTCCGCAGACAGTTTTTCTGGGTCATGTGGCCAGCATGACTAAGCCGCTTCTGGCGAAACCACGGAAACGCTGTTTACCTTCCCGCCAGAGCGGTACCTATTTATCTACTTGCACTGTATGCTTTCGAACTGCTAGGTTGGCAGGAGCCGGGACCGAACAACAGGAGCTCAGCCCGTCGTGGGGATTCGAACTGCCGACCTTTCGATCGGCAAGCCCAAGCAGCACAGTGTTTAACCCACAGCGCCACCCACATCCCCGTCCCACTTTTTCATAGATTGTCCTTATTTTCATCGGAGAAATGTTGGAGAGTATGGAATAGGACGTCGCATCCCTGTTTTCATTGGAGAAATGTTGGAGGGTATGAGATTGCCTGCTTCTTGCTATCATGGTCAATATCATTAGCAACAAAGTCCTTAGTCTCTCCAGGCCTTGTGATCAGTGTCAAAGTCCTTCCAACTTGCACAAGGGAGTCATTTCTCAGCCATGCTCCTGTTTACAATATACGCAAACCTGAAAGAAACTGCTGCATCCCGTTTATCTTCATTAGCAGTTAGACTCAGTCTGGCGTCCATCTTGAAAAACAGAAATATGTTCAGTCTTAAATATTTAAGGAAATGAATTTACCTTTTTGGCCACTGGGCAGCAACAACATAGTCATATCTTACACATTTAATCAATGTGCGGAGCAGAGCACATTGATAGCTATGGCACATAATACTAAGGATTACTCTTTCTCTCTCTCCTTCTGGCTTTTTTGGCAAAATCACCCCCCAAAATGCCATTTTTGAGCTATTTTTATGGAAAACCGGCGCTACCAACATGGGCTGCCATATGTCTGGATTTCCCCAGACAGTTTCTTGATTTCTGTCCAGTCACTGCTGCCAACCACAGTATTCCGGATATGTCCTGGAAATCCCAGATGTATGGCAACCCTATGTTCTGTTAGAGCATGACACCCGAAGGGGCATCATGTGCCATCACATTAAACAAGCTTTTTAAAAGTTCTCTTAGGTTGACAACTTTCATTCTGAAGGTGAAACAGCCATGCAGAGCTCTCATTTAATCCAGTTCATCTCGGCTTGGGATTGTTGCTGTTTTTCAATAGCTCTTGTTTTCCACAGTTTAAATAGCTCACTTTAATGTAAGTTGTAAATGGATTTGATTATGGTTTTATCTTTTGTGCTCTCGTGTTGAGTATTCTGTGGAAAGTAAACAGCAAATGGTTTATATGCATAAATAAATATAATTACGGCATTATGCCTGTAACGTTTGGTACAGGCCATAACACCATAATTATATGAATTTATACACCCATTACATGTATTTACACACCAGTAGTAAGAGTTCCTTAGAACACAGAATATTTTCCTTGAAATAAATCAAAATTTCTATCCACATGGAGAAGTGAAGTTTGCAGAACAAGTAAGCATTTTCTTCATATTAGTACCATTTCAGAGCGCGAAAGTGCCACCGATTTGAACTTCACTTATTATCTGTTTGAGAGATCTTGAGCACAGCTGGAAGCTATGTTGAGCTTTTTGCACATCAAAAGGTAGGGAAGTGACTGATCGTGCTACCATTTCCTCTACTCTTCCTACACTATTCAAAATAAGCATTGCAAAGATATATACTGAGTTGTGTGGAATAATCTGCCCCCATACTTTAGGGATATATCTTAATGGAAACGTGGAAGAATGGCAGATGCAAGTGATTGACTATATGGAGATGGCAGAAATGACCGGCAGAATCCGAGACCTGGGAGAAGAGTTGATGGAAGAGGATTGGAAAAAGTTCAAGGATTATTTACAGAAATATTGTAAAATGTTTGAATGCTAAAAGGATGTGGGATGTGAAGGTAACATGGCATTTGGGATATGGTTAAAAGAGGTATGAAAAAAAGAATTTCAAAAAAGAGAAGGGGGGTATGATTAGAATAATATTATGTCAAAGTGTATAGGGTGGAGTAAAGGACCAAGATAAGGGAAATTAGAGACATAATAAGTGGGAATATACAATTATAAATGAGGTTTGAAAGAGGGTTAGAATTTGCTGAATTTGACGGAATAAAGAGGAATACAAAAAAGGGAGATGTGAGGAGGTCAGGAAAAGAGGGATATAGAACCTTGAAACTTAAAAGTGGATACTTTTTCTTTTCTTTATTAAGTGTGTATTTACTGTTTTCTGTTTTGATATATGTGTTTGTTTGATTTCTATGTTTTGTAAAATTCCAATAAACATTTATTTTAAAAAAAATATATATATCTTAATGGAAACTCGGACCAATGTGGTGATTCGATAAGGTGATTCATCCTTAACAGAATCAATATAATTGCATAATACAGTGGTACCTCGGGTTAAGAACTTAATTCATTCTGGAGGTCTGTTCTTAACCAGAAACTGTTCTTAACCTGAGGTACCACTTTAGCTAATGGGGCCTCCCACTGCCACTGCACCGCTGCATGATTTCTGTTCTCATCCTGAAGCAAAGTTCTTAAGCCAAGGTACTATTTCTGTGTTAGTGGAGTCTGTAACCTAAAGTGCCTGTAACCTGAAGCGTCTATAACCCGAGGTACCAGTGTATATTATCACAATATTAGGAGAAAAAGTCTGAAGGCAAACTTTGCTAAGATTTTTTTCACACCAGGTGGCCTCAGAAGCACACAGGACCTTTCAGATCTATCTATGTATCTATCTACGTGTGTGACAATATATTATTTACAACAGTTAATGTAAGTTAGCAGTTAAGAAAAATCCCTTTAGACTTCAGATTCTTGCCCTAATGAACCAATTAGAAATGCAGAAAAAGTCCCTCTGGCTCATTAAGTGGAGGAGATGCACTAGGGTTCCTTGCCAGTCACCTTTTCTTTCCAGAATTTGTGCGACAGATGAAGAAGAATAGAGTCCATGGAAGGAATGACCATCAGGTGACCTTTGTTGCAAAGTGTTATCATCCTTGGGAATGCTGACTGGGAGCTGAGATTTAATGGATAACAAAAGCTACTTCGGGCATGCAAGCAGACGAGTGGTGGTGGGGAGTCACACTACGCAAGTGGACCTCATTCCTGCTGGATATCACCGTTGGCGAGAGCGTGGTGCTAATAACACCAAGGTTGCATGTTTCATCTCCATATGGGACCGCTGCATATTCCTGCATCACAGGGGGCTGGACTACAGTCCTTAGGGTCTCTTCCAATTTTATGATTCTATGATTCTGCTATTCTGTGGTTCAGTGGGTCAGTGCATCCGTTTGTTAACCAGAAGGTTGGTGGTTCAAGCCCACCTTCTGCAGGAGTATACCTGAAGGAGCGTCTCCACTCCAGTAATTCAGCCCAGACACTGAGGTCCAGCTCTGAGGACCTTCTGGCAGTTCCCTCCCTGCGAGAAGTGAGGTTACAGGGAACCAGGCAGAGGGCCTTCTCAGTAGTGATGCCCGGCCTGTGGAACGCCCTCCCATCAGATGTCAAGGAAATAAACAACTATAGGAAGTTTTTAATGTTCAATGTTTGATTGTGTTTTTAATATTCTGTTGGGAGCCACCCAGAGTGGCTGGGGAAACCCAGTCAGATGGGCAGGGTATAAATAAATTATTATTATTATTATTATTATTATTATTATTATTATTATTAGAACAGATGACCCTCAGGTTCCCCTCCAATTCTACAGTTCTATGTTTCCCCACATGGATACCCCACTTAGTGTCATGTTTAATTCCTCCCAATTCCTCCCATACTTCTGTGTATGTCTGGGTTTGTGTGAAGAATGTGCAATGTTGTGTTTGTATGTCCCATCCAGTGCAATGCCTTGCTCAACACCTCACAAGCTGAAATGGACACCACCTGCCACTGGCAAAGTATCCTTCCTTTAAAATGTGAATTTAAGCTTGACTCCTACATCTGTTTACACCTGCTTGCTTGCTTGCTTCCTCCATCTCCTGAAGGTGCTAGTACCCTGTGGTTTCTGCCAGACAGCTCCAGTCATTCATTTTCAAATGGGGACTTTACAGTAACAGTTGAACACGTTCATGTGGACACAACACAACACACATCTGCCTTCATTTGCATTTTGAATGGAAATAGAACAACAAACCCGAACAACAGAACTGTGAAATCCCCATTGGCCATGCTCGCAAAAATGCCTAATAGTCTCATTATCGGAGCGGGGATTTTAGCCAATTATCTATTTTCTTGGATGAGGAACCAGAACAGATTGGATCCATCTGGGATTTGTACTGTGATCTCATCTGACAGAATCCCAGAAGCGGAACTTCATACGACGAAATAATGCAGAAACCGCATGACTGACAGCCCAGTCTTAGGACGTGCTGTGCCAACCCTTAAGGATTCGAGGTAGAGCATAGCGACAACAAGCCCAGCATAAAAACACAATATAAGAGGTCACACTAGAGTTTTTGCCCTGTGCTGCGCTGAAGACATGGGCAGAATTGCCAGAGAAAGGCTTGCAGTTTTGGTCTAACTCCAGAACTGCAGCAACGCATTCCAAGAATATCTGGGTGAGTTCCACTGGAGATAACAATTGTGTGTCAGTGTGATCCTTTGGCCCTGCTGTGTTGGCAGCCTGACAATGACAAACCACTGTCATTGGTTCACTGGGTACTTCCAGCAGGAAGGTTGAAAAGAAAATTATATAATTTCAAACTACACAGTAGTGCCGGAAGACACTTGCACAAAGTCTATGGTGGCGTTGCCAACACACGCCAATTGTAGAGCAGTACCCCGACAGCCTGTAGCGGTCTTTGGGGTGGCATAGACAGCGCAGCCTTGCTCCCCTGCCTTCTGAACACTGAGGATTGCTTCAAGTTCCTGAGAGGGTGAGGGAGAAAGGCAAATCACAGACCCTCCAAGTGTTCCTATTTTCCAGGAAAAGTCCCAGATTTACAGAAGCCATGCCAGTTTCCGATTTGATCAAAGAGCGTCCCACTTTTCCTTAGGACGTCCCTAGTTCCATTGGAGAAATGTTGGAGGTATGGAGTTATGTGAACCCCTAGCCAAGGAAATAAGTAACTGTACAAACTTTAGAAGACATTTGAAAGTGGTCCTGTACAGGGAAGTTTTTTTTTTTTAATGTTTAATGATGTTTCTATATATGTTGTGTATCATTTTTATTAAATTTTCTGTTTTACAATTGAGAATGTTAATTTAAACAACCTTAAAATGTCAGTGACTTCCCTTCTCCTCTTTCCATGGTTCATTTTGCATATCTTAAATCCCAGCTTATTTTACACTAAACTATTTGAACTAAACTATTCAGTAATCCATTATTATATCCATCAAAACTTGTTTACACTGTTGAATTTATCTTAATGCTGCCCACATTTTCAAGTGCACACAATTTCCCCTCATATATTCAATAAACATTTTTCAATCTTCTTTAAATGTATGTTCTTCTTGTCTTATTATTCTATATGTTAGGTCTGCAAGCTGCACATATTCCATCAGTTTAAGTTGCCATTCTTCTTTGGTTGGGACCTCACTCGTTTTCCATTTTAAGCATAAGAGAACACGGGCAGTAGTGGCATACATAAATAATCTTTTTTGTTTCTATATATGTTGCAAGCTGCGCAGAGTGGCTGGGGCAACCCAGTCTGATGGGCGGGGTATAAATAAGAAAATTTTTATCATTACGTAATAGGATGTCCCTATCTACATTGGAGAGGAGCACTGTGGAGGATGCAAAATGGCGGCCAGACTACTAGCACTGTTGCGATTGCTGCCACTTGTAGGAGCCACAACAGCAACCCTCCAAAAGACACATTTGTGTGGAAAGGAGAGAAAGAAATTGGGGGTGAACAAAAGGAAAATCTCAGAAAGTTTCTCAGAGAAATATCCTTCAAGAAATGGTTATGTCGCTCTTCTTTTTAGTGCTGAAGTATTATAGGGAAATCATGGCAAGAAGGGAAACAAAAGGCTATTATTTCAGACAGATATAGAAAAAATGCTGATGATATCTGGATTGCCAGCTGTGTGCTTTAATTTTTTTTAATATGCTTTAAAATAAAAGAAAGAAAGAAAGAAAGAAAGAAAGAAAGATCAGCTGAATTTGCTTCTGTGTCAGGTTAATTTATATGTATGGACTACAGATTGCTTTTATTGAGGCAACTCTGGGAAAAGACCTCAAAGAGGTACTTCCTGCAACATGTGATGCTTTTCAGAAAGACACAACAGAGTTGCATGAGCCAAGTGGGTAACTTACAGGACCTGCTTAAGGGTGAACAAAACCAGCCCTTCTAACCTGATGGAACAACCGCTCCCTCTCAAATCTTGTTGGAGAATTTCTTTTCTTTTCTTAAAAAAGAAATAATTTTTTTATTGATTTCAAGAAAACAAAAAACAACAGTAAGCATAAATAGCAGAATCCAGCTTCAGACATAAATTATATAATACCTAGTAGAGAGTCAGACTAGATCGTGACAACTGATTAAATAATCTAAAATGAGTTGTGACCACTTTTTGTCAGACTATTGTGCCCCTCCAAAGTGAGGCCCAGCTTGCACAGGCTGGTTAGAGATGATTGGAGTTGTAGTCCCAACATCTGGAGGGTACCAGATGATTTAGAACTTTTGACAATACCCTGACTCAGAGGGGGATCTACTATGAAACTGATGAAGTTACTTATAGAAAGGTTACATTAATACAAAGTTACATATCTATCTATATCTATATCTATATCTATATATCTATCATCTATCTATCTATCTATCTAGAGGAAGAAGAGTTTGGATTTGATATGCCGCTTTATCACTACCCGAAGGAGTCTCAAAGCGGCTAACATTTTCCTTTCCCTTCCTCCCCCACAACAAACACTCTGTGAAGTGAGTGAGGCTGAGAGACTTCAGAGAAGTGTGACTGGCCCAAGGTCACCCAGCAGCTGCATGTGGAAGAGCAGAAACGCGAACCTGGTTCACCAAATCACGAGTCTACTGCTCTTAACCACTACACCTCTCTCTCTCTCTCTCTCTCTCTCTCTCTCTCTCTCTCTCTCTCATCTATCTATATCTAAAATATAATCATTTTTCTTCTGACACACCCTCCTTCTCAGCCTCCGGGTTCTCACCCAGGGTCCAAACTCTCAGCTCACTCCCCAAAGTCTCACAACAAGAACAGTTCCTGGATTCAGGGGACATCACCCTAGTCTCTCATAGAATTGTAGAGTTGGAAGGAATTACAAAGGGACATCTAGTCCAACGCCCTGCAATGCAGGAATTATCTGCGCAACATGGGGCTCGAACCCACAACCTTGAGATTAAGAGCCTCATGCTTTACCAACTGAGCTATCACAGCTTCACTCTAGACTTGCTTTTACAGGCAGGCCCAAGGTGGGTGGTACTTCCTCAGGCTGCACACAGCTGTGTCCCATTCAGCTGCATTCTCCACCAATGTAGCAGCTTTGTTGAGTTTCCCAGACGGTCCAAAGGATGGGAAGAGGGTCCCCCTTCACTCACAGCTTGTTCTTCTCTCTCTGTCCTCTCCTCCTCCTCCAGCAGCTTTGAAGAAACCATCGCCCTAGTTCTTGGATGATTCTATCCTTGCCAAACTCCTGAATTTGTTGCTGGAGGACCCGAAATTCTAACATCTCCGCTGTGAGAGGGGTGGCATTTTCTTCATGCTGCAAAAAAGGCACTGAGGATTCAAAGGGGGGTGTCAAAATCAAACAGGGTGGGCCGCTTGCTACCAAGGCTATTTCAATTCTTCTCCAGTTTCATCTCCAGCAAACTATCAAACACGGATAATTTAATGAAACAGAATCAAGTCTTTCTTATTATTTTGCGAGTTGTACAGATAGAGGGAAATGCTCTGGCCGAAAAGCCCTCATTTCAAATTAATTAACTAGTCTCATTGATTAGGGTAGAACTAGATTTCCACACACTCGATGAAAGAAAGGA
This sequence comes from Podarcis raffonei, assembly GCF_027172205.1. NCBI lineage: Eukaryota > Metazoa > Chordata > Lepidosauria > Squamata > Lacertidae > Podarcis > Podarcis raffonei. Next base: position 29,741,793 of record NC_070604.1, read on the forward strand.
GTCAACCTTTAACTGGAAAAGAAAACTGTAAGAGAATAATTTCAGATCACAAATGGATTAAGCAGGGCCTACAGGGAGTCTAATGTGTAGCATAAAGTAATACATTAATTGTAGAAATATAGATCACTGGGCTGTAATGAAGGCTAAAGGATGTACACCAGTATGAATATTTGGTTCAGATCCTCGGCAATTGAGTTCCTCTCTTAGTGGCTTAGCCTCAGTTTTCTTAATCCCTTAAATGACTTAATCGCAACATTATTCTGGGTTATTTTTGGTTGAGGGAGCAATGGCGTTTCTCACAAAAAGCATCATGCTTGGCCACCAGTGGGGACTTCAGTGTGTTTGTGGTAGCCGTGTGTAACTTCCACCCCAAATCCCCTGGAATGCTGATCATCTAGGTATCTTTAATGTTAAGGAATTGGCTCCTGGCTTGCCAAGAATAGAGCTACGTTGCTGCCGCTGCTACCTTAAAAGCAGAGACATCACCTTGCCAACAAAGGTCCATACAGTTAAAGCTATGGTTTTCCCAGTAGTGATGTATGGAAGTGAGAGCTGGACCATAAAGAAGGCTGATCGCCGAAGAATTGATGCTTTTGAATTATGGTGCTGGAGGAGACTCTTGAGAGTCCCATGGACTGCAAGAAGAGCAAACCTATCCATTCTTAAGGAAATCAGCCCTGAGTGCTCACTGGAAGGACAGATCCTGAAGCTGAGACTCCAATACTTTGGCCACCTCATGAGAAGAGAAGACTCCCTGGAAAAGACCCTGATGTTGGGAAAGATTGAGGGCACAAGGAGAAGGGGACGACAGAGGATGAGATGGTTGGACAGTGTTCTCGAAGCTACCAGCATGAGTTTGACCAAACTGCAGGAGGCAGTGGAAGACAGGAGTGCCTGGCGTGCTCTGGTCCATGGGGTCACGAAGAGTCAGATATGACTAAACAAATAAACAACAACATTCCTTGAAGGAAAATTACCAGAAAATGATTCACAGGTGGTATTTAACTCTGAGTAGGCTTGCTAAGGATGTATACGACTGAATCAGATAAGTGCTGGAGATGCAGAGGTGGAGAGAACGTCTTTTCATATGTGGTGGATTTGTAAAAGAGTAAAAGAGTACTGGGAAATGATCCATAATGAATTGAAAAAAAATATTTAAAAGTAGTTTCCCCAAAAAACCAGAGTACTTTCTGTTGAGAATAATTCAGACTGAAATTCCGAGGTGTCCAAAAAGGTTATTTACGTATGCCACTACTGTGGCCCGTGCTTTGTTAGCCCAGAAATGGAAAATGAGCAAGGTCACAATGAAAGAAGAAGGGCAGCTTAAGCTGACAGAATATGCACAACTTAACATATAGAATAAGAGAACAAGAAGAACATATGTTTAAAGAAGATTGGAAAACGTTTATTGGATATATGAGAAATAATTGTGTACAGCTGAAAACGCTGGCGGCATTAAGATAAATTCAGCAGTGTAAATAAGTTTTGATGGATGCAGTAATGGAATACTGAATGGTAGAGTCTTTTTAAAATATGAAGGGATTTATGATATGTAAAATGAACCATGGAAAGAGAAGAAGGGAAGTCATTAATGTTGTAAAATGAGTATTCTAAATTGTAAAACAGAAAATTTAATAAAAAATATAAACAAAGAACAAACAAATAAAGTAAAAGAAGAAAACACCAAGCAACCCACCACGCCAACGAGGTCCACGTTCTCCCCTCCCCCCCAAAATTGGTGACATCACCCCCAAATTCACTTGTCATGAATAGGATTACAATATTTCAGCCTTAAATTTCAACATCTGATCACTGAGGAGTCTTACTGGGAGATTTGTTTCAGTTGCATTCGGCTCACTCCTTCAGCGTCACAATTCTTTCCGAGTCGCTCTTTGGGTGAGATTTATGCCTACCTTGATATAGCTGTACTGCACTGCAGCAACATAACAAAACCTGTCTTGGGTCCTATCCAATGTTCTTTATGTAACCAGCAGAGAGCCATTGCTGTGGAGTTAAGATTGACTTCTGCAAGACAGCTGTGCAAATCAGACCAGCCTCTCTCTTTCTTCAAACCCAAGGTCTTCTGTGAAGCCCTTGGCTTCATCCCATTTTGTTTTGTTTTAAACAGCCTTGCATTTCTGCATATTCAATCCATGGTTTTCTCTTTCCTCTGTTTTCTCTTTCCTCTGTTTCTCCCTTTCTGCTCTCTCTTTTTCTTTGCCCCCCCTTGAACTATGGATTATAAACTCACTGAGAGTTTGGCATTCCCTGCAGCAAACGGTGTGGCCCAGCTTTTAGAAGACACCTGACTTTTAGAAGACATTTGAAGGCAGCCCTGCTTAGGGAAGTTTTTAATGTTTGATGCTTTTAATGGTGGGAGCCACCCAGAGTGGCCGGGGAAACCCAGCCAGATGGGTGGGGCATAAATAATAAATTATTATTAAATTATTATAAATTATTAGCATTAGAGTTGTGGAGTGGGATCCCTGGTTAGGACCTTGCGTAGAAATAAATGAGCTTTCCAACCAAAGAATGAGCTTCGAGAGCAGTCTTAAAATGACATTGTGCTGGCAAGAATGTTACTTGCCCTAAAATGGAAAGAAGTCCAAGCAAAGGAAGAATGGTTATAAAAACTTATGGAATATGCAGAAATGGCAAAACTTACATGAAGAATAAGAAATCAAGATAACAATTTTTTAATAAAAGAATGGAAATGGTTTTTTAAAATATTTACAGAGAAATTACAAACAGATAAGAATATTGGCAGGATTATTGTAACAACCTGCAGTTTTATAAGAGTATATATTTAAAGAAGAGGAATAAATGAGCAAATTAAGTTAACTTGGATATGCAGAAGATACTAAAAACAAATTTAATGAACAGGAGAAAGAGGGGAAAGGAAGTCAAATTTTAAAATGTCAAAATGATTGTAGTATCAGTGAAAGGTATAAATAAAAATTGAAAAAAGAAAAGAAATAGCTGCTCTGAGAAGTAGGGGTAGGGGAGCTAGCCAATCAGTCAAAATGGTTGTAAAATTAGTGAAATGTATAAAATTGAAAAGTATAAATAAATAAATAATTCAAAAATGGTGGGCGGGTGGGGGAGCTACGTTGTGAAGAACAAAACAGCAACGTGCCGTCTTTGTGGTATGGAAAACAGTGGGAGGCAGCATCGTGTAGCCACGGAAAGGCTTAGACGATGGGTAGGCCCGGGGGCCAGATCCGGCCCAATCACCTTCTAAATCCGGCCCGTGGACGGTCCGGGAATCAGTGTGTTTTTACATGAGTAGAATGGGTCCTTTTATTTAAAATGAATCTCTGGGTTATTGTGGGGCATAGGAATTCGTTCATTTCCCCCACAAAAAATGTAGTCTGGCCCACCTTTTTTTTTTTTTTGCAATCTCAGGATAAAGGTGGCACAAGGAGAGAGGAAAAACAGAGCAGAATGAAACACTTTTGTTTAAACACTCGGTGCTATTTTCCTAGAAAAAGAGGTGCTAGGACTCATCATGACCTTCTCCCTTGTTCTCTTATAATGTCAATTGTGCTCACCTGAGTTCTGGTGAGTTCCAGCTGTCCCTTTGATATCTTCTGAGTTTGCAGCACCAAATTGCGCCTGTCTCCAAGTTTGATTTAATCCAAAAGCTTGAAGTGAAAATGTCAACTCCAATTCCCCTAGCATCTGCATTATGCTTCATTATTTCACTTTGGCAATGTGCGATAATGAGTTTCAGCCAAGGAATGGTATCATGGAAATAACGTACCGTATTTTTCGCTCTATAACACGCACCCGGCCATAACACGCACATAGTTTTTAGAGGAGGAAAACAAGGAAAAAAATATTCTAAACGAAACAGTGGATGTATTATTTTTGTGGTTCATGCTGTGGCCACAGACATGTGATCTGACAGTGAGTTTGGAGTAGCCCAATGCAAAAATCCTGAGGATCCATGTGGATCCGTGCTTTGTAACCACGTTTTAAGTGGGGAGGGAAGGAAAAGCACTGAAGGGACAAGGAACATGAGTGGGGTGTGTGGAGAAGGATGCTGCTAATAATGAAGAAGATAGATAGATAGATAGATAGATAGATTCTTTATTGTCATTACACACGTGCAACATTGCACAAGTGCAACGAAATTGGATGCCATCCCTTAAAAACAACAAAAGCAAAACAACAACAACAACCAACAAACCACATTCCAGCCACACCCACACCCATCAATCTCCCAGGTCACACTATCGAGTTACAGCATTCAAAAGGGCCACAGCTCTCGGGTAAAAACTGTTTTTCAGTCTATTTGTCCTTGACTTGATGTTTCTATAGGGGGTATAGAAACAAGAAAGAAGAGGGGTATAAGGGGAGAAGGCTCCTCTTCTCTCCCACTTTGCTCCTTTAAAGCAAGCAGGCTCTGCTTTTCTTCCTCCTCCCCACTCATCCCCGGCTTAGCGAGCTGAAAAACTTTGCTGCTATGTAGCGAGCTGAGTGGGGAGGAGAGAGGGACAGAGAGCCTGCTTGCTTTAAAGGAACCAACTGGACAGGATCCGCTTACACTCGTGTAAGCGGCTCCTCTCCTCTCCTGCTTTGCTCCTTTAAAGAAGCAGGCTCTCTGTCCCTCTCTCCTCCCCACTCAGCGGCTCTTCTCCCGCTTTGCTGTTTCAAAGCGAGCCACGGAGGAGGGAAGGAAGGGGAACCATGGATCCTCTGCTCACAACTGCAGCAGATCCCCCCCGCCACCCATAGGCATTCCCTCCATAACACCCACAGACATTTCCCCTTACTTTCTAGGAGGAAAAAAGTGAGTGTTATGGTGCAAAAAATACGGTAAATTCAATTATCTGTTGTAAATCATCAGATCAAAGCTGACTAAACTCAGACTAGGGACGTGTGATGGATCCAGAATATTTTTTTTTATAAAGTTCCTTTGAGTTTGTGAAGCTCGTGTCTTACTTTTTGTGCTTCAGCAAAGTCTTTTTGCCCGGGTTCTCTTGACTGCAACAACATATCACTTAGGGGAAAGATTTTTCATAAGGCAGGATTCTCTTAAATAAATTCTGACCTTCTGGGTCAATGCTTTATTTACTTTAATTTTGGCTCGGCTTTTGATCAATATCAGGAATTAAATTGCGATCCCCCTCAAGGATTTAGGTTTCCAGAGTTATTGATTTGCTTAGAAATCTCAGTCAATGACCTTTGAAATTATTCTCACACAGATATACACACATACCACTGCTTTAATGCAAAATTGTAAAACCATTCAGCCAAGGATGAAATACTTTTCTGAATATCAACAAAACAGCCCTTTTAAATTGGACTTTCAGGTACAGTTTGAACATGGAAAAATTAGCATGGACAATATAATAAGCAATTTGTATGGAGAGACTCTGACCTAAAGATGTTGAAGGACTCTGACTGTCATCAACCCCAGCCAGTATGGCATGGCCAATGATTGGGGATGATAGGAGTTTTAGTCCAAAAACATTGGCGCCATGTGGTGCAGTGGTTAGAGTGCTGGGTTGAGATTTAGGAGATGAAGGATCAAATCCCCAACTTGGCTATGGAGCTCACTGGGTGACCTTGGGCCAGTCACTGCCTCTCAGTCCTACCTACCTCAGAGGGTTATTCTGGGGGTGAATTGAGAAGGTGGAGAACCATGCATGCCATCTTTAGCTCCTTGGATAAAAAAGGTGGGCTCTAAAGGTAAAGGTAGGTAAAGGACACCTGGGTGGTTAAGTCTGTCGGGATTCACAGAATGCTGTGTGAGATAGTAAGTCTGCAGGCTTGAGTTTGCTAGCTGATGCAACTGGCTGATGCAATCAACCTGCGATACTTTCTATGGAAGTGCTGAGTCAGAATGACTTTGCAGTAATGTGCTGACAGTTGACTGACTGTCATTGGTTTAAAAGGGAAACCTGTCCAGCAGTAAGGTGGTGGGGCAGAGGAGTGTGGTCAGAGAGTTAGAGGTCTTCCTATGTCCCTTAAGGTGCAGCCAGGTATTCTGTTTGGCTGTATGAACTGCTCATGTATTATAGCCTGTAGATATTTGCATATATAAAGGTAAAGGGACCCCTGACCATTAGGCTCAGTCGTGGCCGACTCTGGGGTTGCGGCGCACATCTCGCTTTACTGGCCGAGGGAGCCGGCGTACAGCTTACGGGTCATGTGGCCAGCATGACTAAGCCACTTCTGGTTAACCATAGCAGCACACGGAAACGCTGTTTACCTTCCTGCCGGAGTGGTACCTATTTATCTACTTGCACTTTGAAATGCTTTCGAACTGCTAGGTTAGCAGGAGCAGGGACCGAGCAACGGGAGCTCACCCCGTTGCTGGGATTCGAACCGCTGACCTTCTGATTGGCAAGTCCTAGGCTCTGTGGTTTAACCCACAGCACCACCCACGTCCCTATTTGTATATATAGCTCATAATAAATATATACTGCACTGAAGAACCTAGAACTCTGAGCATTTATGCTAAAGCGCCGCAGAGAATTTGCGACAAAGTCCAGTCAAAGGCGACTATGGTGCGCAGTGCTCATCTCACTTTCAGGCCGAGGGAACCGGCATTTGTCCACAGACAGCTTTCCAGGTCATGTGGCCAGCATGACTAAACCACTTCTGGTGCGATGGAACACTGTGATGGAAACCAGAGTGCACGGAAAAACCGTTTACCTTCCCGCTGCAGCAGTACCTATTTATCTAGTCGCACTGGTGTGCTTTCGAACTGCTAGGTTGTCAGGAGCTGGGACAGAGCATTGGGAGCTCACCCCGTCATGGGGATTCAAACTGCTGACCTTCTGATCAGCAAGCCCAAGAGGCTCAGTGGTTCAAACCACTGTGCCACCTGCGTACCTGGTGGGCTATAAATGCAATGCATAACTAAACATCTGATGAGCCACAGGTTTTCCACCTTTGCGCCTCATTCTCTGCCCAAGGTTTGACCCTCTGCTTTATAGGTTGTTCATCCTAGGAGGCAGAGTCTGCAAATCCCTAGTAGATAACAGCAGATTGTCACTTCCTTTGAACTGGACCTGTACAGCACATCATCTGTACAAGTTTTCCTAGGAAACTTAGACCTCTTTAAATGGCCACTGGGTGTTTTGATACACTCCTTCCCTAATTCTACCTGCACTCTGCTTCAACGATCCAGAATATTTTTATTCCTGATCACCCCTGAACTGGATGTTCCTCAGCTTCTGTTGGCTTTCCCCTCCAAAGTCAATTTTATTGCTGCATATTATGTGCCAGCAGTCTGGTTTCATTGCAGTTCAGATAGAACCTGAATGTTTCATACAAGATCACCTTGTCCAAAAATGTTCCTCAGAGTCTAGCAAACTGAGCCCTTCCTCCAACACTACCATCGAGGCCTGAAAAGCATCCCTTGGCAGTGTTGAGAGTCTGCCTGCAAGCACTAAACAGGCTTAGCTAGAAACCTAAATTAGACTGCTTCGCTGTGCTCATGTGATTATGTTTTTTAAACCCTTCAGATGATTTTTTTTTTTTTTTTGCTTTCATATCCAGGACTTCAATATGTCTTGTCTTTCTGCCAGTAAATGACTGCATCGTACTATCAATCCACCCTATGATATTTCTTAATAGTGGTGATCATTAATTTGCACATTAAAGCCAGTGTGTTTTTAGCAGATAAGGGCGGTTGGGAAGATACTGTGCTCCATGGAGGAAGACAGTAATAGAGACACGGTGATTTACACGAGGGATTTACACAAGGTGAATATAGCTCACCAGCCACGTATTGTGTGTGGAAATTTCAGAATCAAGAGCAGGAGTGGAAGAACTGGACATGAGGAGTATTCAGAGTAAAAGCAAGTAAACTTGCAACATGCATATGAGACAATAGCAATGTGCAGAAAGTACATCTAAGATTGTTTTGAAGATGACCTGTTTATTCATTATTCTTCCTGATTCATTTACATGATGTTTGCAGGGAGTTATACAGCATTATAGGGACGCGGGTGGCACTGTGGGTTAAACCACAGAGGCTAGGACATGCTGATCAGAAGGTTGGTGGTTCGAATCCCCATGACGGGGTGAGCTCCCGTTGCTCTGTCCCAGCTTCTGCCAACCTAGCAGTTCGAAAGCACGTCAAAAGTGTAAGCAGATAAATAGGTACTACTCCAGCGGGAAGGTAAATGGCATTTCTGTGCACTGCTCTGGTTCGCCAGAAGCGGCTTAGTCATGCTGGCCACATGACCCGGAAGCTGTATGCCGGCTCCCTCAGCCAATAAAGCGAGATGAGTGCCACAACCCCAGAGTCGGTGACGACTGGACCTAACGGTCAGGGGTCCCTTTACCTTTACCTTTATACAGCGTTAGGGTTGCCATATTTTGAAGAGCAAGAAAGAGGACACATTTGCCGACTTCTACTGTTAACTATGGATCGCTATGATGACTCTCGAATTACATTATAAAGAGGGCGTGTCCTGGAAAAAGAGGAAATATGGCACACCTATACAATGTCCACTGTTTATCATTCTGCAAAGAGGTTATACGACGCTGTGTCAAGTGATTGTTACCCGACATTTTCCCATCGCTTTCAAATACCTCTGCTGAATCCCACTCAGTTTCATGAATGGAAGAAGGAGCCTTTCCACCTGTGGATCAGTACATCTGGATCCAACTCTCTGTCTTCTGGAATATGGAATAAATCTGTTTCTGCTGATTTAGAATGAATGATCTTGTGCTGAGCTAACTGGAGATTACTGTGAGTATGTCTTTTAAAAAATAAATACAAGGGGGCTGTAAATCTCAACGGTCTCTTGCATAATGTCCCCTTCCCTGCCTCACTAGGTGACATTTGCCTACTTTCTGTATCTGTCTCCAGTGCATTTAAATGTCAAAGAAATTTCATTTTCAAATTGAAAGGCAAATCTTAATTTTACAATCATTGTATTGTTCAGCCAAGGTCTGGTTTTTGATATTTATGAGATCCATTGTGCTCTCTTTTTTAAAAAATCAAAGATACACTGTTACCTTCTGAAAACCCATAAAAAAATGAAATAGGCAAAGACCAATGAAGGCGTGTGTAAACAGAAGCAGTTTTATATGTGTTCCCTTAATTCCAAAAGAACTATAGAATAAAATTATAGCAAAATAAATATGAACCAAGTTTCACTTGCAAACAAAGTTACCTCTGGTTTCTTGTGACCCTGGGAGCTTCATAGTAGATGCTGGGCAATATGCAAAGTCTTCTCCATTCACTTCAATGGAAGAGGAAATTCTGTTCCATGTAGAGCACTTTTCCTTACATGGAACTCTCATTTCCATTAAATTGAATGGGGAAAAACAACCATGTAGGGTACTTCTAAATCACCAAGCCTCTTGGGCTTGCCGATCAGAAGGTTGTTGGTTCAAATCCCCATGGCGGGGTGAGCTCCTGTCACTTTGTCCCAGCTCCTGCCAACCTAGCAGTTTGAAAGCACGCCAGTGCAAATAGATAAATAGGTATCACTGTGGCGGGAAGGCAAATGGTATTACTGTGGGCTCTGGTTTCCGTCACGGTGTTCTGCTGTGCCAGAAGCAGTTTAGTCATGCTGGCCACATGACATGGAAAGCTGTCTGTGGACAAACGCCGGCTCCCTCTGCCTGAAAGTGAGATGGGCGCAGCAATCCCATAGTTGCCTTAAACCGTCCAGGGGTCCTTTACCTTTTATCTTACTGTAGTATACAGAAGGCTCTGGCTTAACTTACCTGCCCACTACCCAGAGATCCATATGCACTTAATACCCCCATAGCTACCTCACCCAGCAAAACCAATGGGCTCTTCTGCTATTCGTACAACTTTTGGGACATGCATGAACAAACAAAACAGGAAGATGCTTATCTCGGTGAAACACGACTTTCTTTGGCAATACCTGTGATCTAGGACTTGGTTTGAATGGTTGTTCTGAGTCAGTCCTCCTTCACAAAAGAAGCACTGCCCTCCTTCTGATTTGGCTTTGTGACATCATTGTTATGTACTGAGTTGAACAGGATTCAGAATGCAGCAGTCTGATTGGTCCTAGAACAATAGGATTCAGAATGCAGCAGTCTGATTGGTCCTAGAACAATAGGATCCAGAATGCAGCAGTCTGATTGGTCCACAGGAGCCACCCAATCCAGCTCCAGGTGGAAGTGAATCCGCAACCTGATTGACCTACAGGTGAATGCTGGAATTAGCCAATCACGTGGGGCCCATTGTGTAAATAATGTACATAAAGCAGACATCCTCACCACTATGAGCTGAATAAAGAGCATGTAATCCACTCTCAACTCCAAGTATATTTCAATCATCATCATATATTCCGAATTGGCTTGGTGACTTGCTTTGCTTCTAACTGCTGCTGCTTGCGAGCGGAGAGGGATGGGGTCTCAAATCAGGGGAGAGGCTACTCTACCTATCCGTCCACCCTGTTCCCTGTGGCCTTACCAGCCAGAATGCTTTTGCTGATTCCAAAGGAGGAGAGTAGAAACAGCAGCAACTCGTTGACGTGCCTCCCAGCCCGCTGACTAGATAAAGAGGGCCACTACGAGCCATCAACAAATGGCTGACACCAAAGTAGATTGTCCCTTAGAGTAATTCCTTCAGGGTTGGCTCTGCAGAGTTTCCAGCCTCTTAGATTTTATAACTTTTGAATTTATTATCCTGTAGGAGAAAGTGATTGGGGGTAACCAGAATGTTTTTTGTTTTTTTGTTTTGTTTTGTTTGCTGCTCAGAGTGATGCTCTGGGTTCTAATGTGTTTTTATGTATTTAAAAATTGCTGAATATCTGGGACTTAAAGTTCATGGAATGTTATACACTGAGAGAAAATTCTATGAAATAGAGGTACCGATGGTATTTAATGCCTAGTAAATTAGCAAAAATGTATAAAACATGGTGGAATTGTAAGGTAGTAAAAGGATTTTGGGAAATGATATATAATAAGTTGGGGAAAAACTGTTTAAAATAATAACTTTTGTTAAAAAAGCCTGAAGCCTTCCTTTTAGGAATTCTAGGTGCCAAAATCCCAAGGGAGCAGAAAAGACTATTTATATATGCAACCACAGCTGCACGGATGTTACTGGCCCAGAGGTGGAAAGAAGATAAAGTCCCTACCAGAGAAGAATGGCAGATGAAGTTAATAAACTACGCCAAAATGGCTTAAATATCCAGAAGAGTTAGAAATCAGGAAGACCAAAATTTTAATAAGGAATGGGGAAATTTTATAACTTGTCTTGAAGACCATTGTGAACAGTTAAAATCGTTGGTAGGATTGAAATATCACTTGTAGTTTAAGGTGAATTCTGGACATAATGGAAGAGGTAAAGGATTTGGACTATGATAAAAAATGCAGGAGGAAATTATTAATAATAGGCCCCACAAAGGGGAGGGTGGAAGTCCAGGAGATTCCTTGGAATCTTGTTTTTATGATTTATGCTTGATACATCTCTGTAAAACCTTAAGTTGAAAAACTATATATATATATATATATATATATATATATATATATATATATATATATAAAATCTCTGAATATTGCTCCTTGTGAGAAGCTGAGCTGGTACAGAGTAAGACCTACTTGGCTGGGAGTGAATGATCCGGTCATAAATTCTGCTTAGTGTTGTCAGGAATTTTCTGTAGACCAGACACTTGCTTTGAGAAAAATGGTTGGCTGGGGATTAGCTGTGTTATCTGCATGATTGGTAGGGAAGCATGAGAGTGAAGTCTGTACGTGGAAGATTGTGAAAAATGTATTTGGGAGATGTCACCGTGAGATACGGTTTCTGCTTAGTTGCTAGTGATGCTGTACCTGTGGAATTTCAATGCAATTTTTTACCTGATTTTTATTTTTATTCTTTTCGTGTCTTCTTATTAATCTGCTTTAAATGTGTATTTTATACTTCCACTCCCCTTGCAATATTTCATTTGCATAGTTTGTAATGTTCTATTGGATGTTTTAAGATAAGATGCTTTGTATTAATTTTGTGAAATATAAAGCTGTGTATATAGAAATGATTTAAATAGATAAATCAAGCTGAATCTGATAGGCTGTGTTCCTTTATCAGGAAATACAGGGTACAGGCAATGCATCCTACCTATTTTGTGTTATGTTATCACCAGTGTTATTTTTCTGGGGGGACGCAGGGGTACACATACCCCTAAACATTTTGTGAATCAAAGTTTGGCCTCATTGAGGGGCATGATTTCAATATGAGTAGGAAAATGAAAGTACCTCTAAACATTTTTTAAGAAAAAAAGCACTGGTTATCACATAGGGGAATCTGACGTCATCATACTGCCTCTTTGATCCCCAATTTCAGAGTTCATCATAGGACAGGGTTACTAACCTGTGTGACCTTCCAGATTTTCTTGGACTCCAGCTCCCATCATGGCCAATGGTGAGGGATGATGGAATCTGTAGTCCAGCAACCATCCGGAGGGTCACAGTTTAGTCCCCCTATGTTAGAAGGAGAAAGCAATACAGTGGTACCTCAGGTTAAGAACTTAATTCATTCTGGAGGTCTGTACTTAACCTGAAACTGTTCTTAACCTGAAGCACCACTTTAGCTAATGGGGCCTCCTGCTGCTGCCACGCCGCCAGATCACGATTTCTGTTCTCCTCCTGAAGCAAAGTTCTTAACCCCAGGTACTATTTCTGGGTTAGCGGAGTCTGTAACCTGAAGCGTATGTAACCTGAAGCGTATGTAACCTGAGGTACCACTGTACTGTTTTCAAAAATTATTCTGAAGCAGAGGTGCAGGAAAGAAGCAAATGAATAAGAGGGAGGGAGGAGAGAGAGAGAGAGAGAGAGAGAGAGAGAGAGAGAGAGAGAGAGAGAGAGGAGAGAATCCTTAGTCCTGTTATCCCATAAGGGGGAAAGATCAAAATCTATATTGGGCTATTTCATATTAGGTATTATTTTAACATGAAAGAAAAGTAAACAAGGGTACGTTTCATGAAAATCTTGTGCCTTGGCAAATAGAAAAGCCCTTTTGATCTGGCAATTTTCATTGACAAAAAAAAATAAATCAGTGCAGCCCCGACAAGCCTGTGCCAGAATTCTCAAACCATTGTTGGGGAAATTATAGGCAGGAGAGAGCAATTCCTGCTGCATTGCAGATCCCCAGCTTACTCGTTCATGAAAAATAACAGACTGCAGAGAGGGGGGAAGGTGCAGCCAGCATCTGAGCATTAACTAGTGTACTATAAAATTAGATTTTGGAAATTGCCCTTTGTCTCCTCCTCTCCGTGCCTTCTAAACAGAGACCGCGGCGCAGCTTAATCTATTTTAAGAGCTCTGAATGCTTTCACTGAACAAATATTCCAAAGACATGGTACATGGAAGCCTACAGAATTGAAGCCAGAAAATCATCCAAGTAAATCAGAGACGGTATATAACTGCAAAGTGATTGCGGCACCTCTAGGAATGACATCCTCTGTTCAACCTCAGATAGCAAGCAATTAAACCCAAATGACTTTTTCACCAAAAAAGGGACAAAAAGACAAAGCACCATGAACAGTACCTGCACTAAAAATAAAATCCGCATGCACATTTATAACCAGACATTCGATTCTCTGACACCTTTTTTTCCTGATTAAAATACATTATTGTAGTAGCAGAGTTATTTCACGGAGAGAGATATTTTCCTTTTCATCTGACAAATCGTTCCAAATGGATGGCTTCTCTCTGTAAGAGAGCTGCCTTTTCTGCACCATAAAGGAGAGTGAAATTTCATCCACAAGTAAGAGGAAAGCGCTAGCTGTTTGTTAGTTCCATCTGCATCCAAGAAGAACTAGCAATCAATTAGCTATGTCTGTGTTTTGGTCAGTACCTACCATGGCAGGTCATGATCTGCCAATTGACTTAACTCAGCAGTGATCTTTATGGATATTGGCACAATCCCCAGATGGGGTGAAATGTCAGTCTTGTTGGATCAGCAGATTCAGCATACATGACATTCAGAAAACAAAAACAACAATCTCCCGGCAATTCGGTCATTGTTGCTGATATCGCCTTTGGTTTTTAGGCACAATTAAGACTGTTCCCCCCGCCCCACAAAAAGGGAGAGCTAAATTTCACTTTCCATGTTTCAGAAATAATTAAGTACAGTGGTACCTCTGGTTGCGAATGGGATCCATTCCAGAGCCCTGTGGGCAACCTGAGCAGAATGCAACCTGCGTCTGAACGTGCGCGGGTTGTGATTCGCCGCTTCTGCTCATGCACGTGATGTCTGTTGAGCATCTGCACATACGTGAGCGGCAAAACCCGGAAGTAACCCTTTCCGGTACTTCCGGGTCATTGCAGGTTGAAAATGCTCAACCTGAAGCGTCTTTAACCCAAGGTATGACTGTACATGAGAAAAGACTTGTTGGATGAGGCCAGAGGCCCATTTAATCCAGCATTCTTTTCTCGCTGTGGCCAACCAGATACCTCTTAGGTAAAGGTAAAGGGACCCCTGACCATTAGGTCCAGTCGTGGCTGACTCTGGGGTTGCGGCGCTCATCTTGCTTTATTGGCTGAGGGAGCCGGCGTACAGCTTCCAGGTCATGTGGCCAGCATGACTAAGCCACTTCTGGCGAACCAGAGCAGCGCACGGAAACGCCGTTTACCTTCCCGCTGGAGCAGTACCTATTTATCTACTTGCACTTTGATGTGCTTTTGAACTGCTAGGTTGGCAGAAGCAGGGACGGAGCAACGGGAGCTCACCCCGTCGTGGGGATTCGAACCGCCGACCTTCTGATCGACAAGCCCTAGGCTCAGTGGTTTAACCCACAGCGCCACCCATGTCCCTCTTGGGAAGCCCAAAAGCAGGACATGACACTCATCGTGCTTCAGAAGGAATATTATTTTTACTTATCAAAGGGCTGATTTCAAAACAATCCAACAGTCCCATCTGTCGGATTATAAAATGACGGATCTGAATGAATAGCACAGGGTGAAGCTGAGTATTTCTGACTCTGTTTAGGAGCGCTCATTATGGAGTTTAAAAACGTCCATCATTTCCCCTGTTTCCCTTATAGCCAAATCATGGGTTGCATTATAGGAAGGTTCATATAAGCCTGCGAGGCTAGGATTTGAAATTAAGGAAAATATTGTACGGCTAATGCTTATTCATATTAAAAACTTCCTTTGATCTTTTTGTTACAGCGCCTGGCATATTCCCAAACGGTGAAAAATTGTGTGACATACTCAGCATTGGGAATTAATAAATTGGTGTGAAGGATGAGCTCGCAAGCATCAAGCATGTCTATGTCTCGGATGCCGAATTTGTATTTTAATTTGGCATGGCGCTGAGATGGTACAGTGTTTTAGCCAAGGACCTTGGCTGCCGGATTTTCCTTGGGCTCATTGTCTCTATTTGGAATGGCACACTCGTCTTGCAATTATTCTGTCGTTAAGCTGAAATGAGCAAGCGAGACGGGAAAACCGTTGATCATCTAGTCCAGCCTTCTGCCAGGAATGAATGAAGATCTTCATATACTTTAATAATTTCCAATACATTCCTATTTAACCTTCCTTAATCTTTCCAGTGAACAAATGTATCCTTAGATCAGGGGTCACCAACTTTTTTGGGCCTGTGGCCACAACACAAATTTTGAGGAAGTGCTGTGGGTGCCAGTTAGAAAATGGCTGCTATGAAGGCATAGCACAACATTACAAGGCTGCTGTAACACAACATGAAAGAGTCTTGGTGAAGCTTTCCCCATAGTAGTTGTTGTTGTTTAGTCGTTTAGTTGTGTCCGACTCTTCGTGACCCCATGGACCAGAGCACGCCAGGCACTCCTGTCTTCCGCTGCTTCCCGCAGTTTGGTCAAACTCATGCTGGTAGCTTCGAGAACACTATCCAACCATCTCATCCTCTGTCGTCCCCTTCTCCTTGTGCCCTCCATCTTTCCCAACATCAGGGTCTTTTCCAGGGAGTCTTCTCTTCTCATGAGGTGGCCAAAGTATTGGAGCCTCAGCTTCAGGATCTGTCCTTCCAGTGAGCACTCAGGGCTGATTTCCTTAAGAATGGATAGGTTTGCTCTTCTTGTGGTCCATGGGACTCTCAAGAGTCTCCTCCAGCACCATAATTCAAAAGCATAAATTCTTCGGCGATCAGCCTTCTTTATGGTCCAGCTCTCACTTCCATACATAGTAGAAAATGCTTACCCTGTTGAATTTGTGCTTGTCATACAGTTCCTAAAGGCACAAAACAATTTTTCTTCAGTGCCCACCTTAAACCAAAGCCTTGGCTACTGCACCTGGGAGTTAATAGGTAAGGTAAAGGATGGTTAAGTCCAGTCAAAGGCGACTATGGGGTTGCGGCACTCATTTCGCTTTCAGGCTGAGGGAGCTGGCGTTTGTCCATAGAGAGCTTTCCAGGTCATGTGGCCAGCATGACTAAACTGCTTCTGGCGCATGGAGGACTGTGATGGAAGCAAAAATGCATGGAAACACCATTTACCTTCCTGCCAGAGTGGTACCTTGCATTGGCATGCTTTCAAACTGCTAGGTTGGCAGAAGCTGGCACAGAGCAATGGAAGCTCACCCTGTCACACAGATTTGAACCGCCGACCTTCTGATCGGCAAGCCCACTAGGTGGAAAATAATCTTACCGTGGACAAAATGTCCTTACTGTGGGCAAATTATTCAGTTGCTCGATATCATATAGGTGCTGTCTAATTTAATTATTTGCTTTACTGAATCTGACTGTTAAGAACTGTTGTCGTGATAAACCAGGAAAGTAAAGCTTTAGGGTTGACAATTTTAGTCCAAGCACTCTCATTACAATCTTGCGATACTAAGGGTAGTAGACCGGTAGGGTTTAAATTGAGCCGAAGCCAATAATTGAAATGTCCTACACCAAATCTGTAATTCAACAGAGGGGAGATTAGCCTCCAGGTGCAATGAAGCATTTGGAACACAGGATGGAACAGAAAGTATTTTTGCCTTAGGAACTGATCAGCTTCTGTAGATCCAAGGTGAGAGCCTGTACAAATCTGAGCCCCAAATAATAACTGTGCCAGGGGTTTAGCAAACACTTCAATTGCTGATGGTATGGGATTGCTCATGTGGCGTAGCTATTATTAGCATGGTTCTTGTCTCCTTCACTTTAGATCCATGTCACTTCCATGATGTGCTAAGGGCCAATACCGCAACACAGGAAATATAATTATAGCATGAAGACACAGGACTTGCGTCCTTTGCTTGGAATGTGTGAGAAAGGGATTGGAACAGTTTTCAGGCTGACTTTGTGTCTGATTCCACTCTTGTCACAACCCCAGAGGACGGTCCAGCATTGTTCAGGCCAAAGCCAGGTTTAGTTATGTATAATGAATTGAAAAAGATGTTTAAGATAACATTTGTAAAACAAAACAAAACAAAACAAAACAAAACAAAACAAAGACAGAAGCTTTTCTTTTGGGAATTATGGAACCAGAACTCTCTAAACAATATAGAAATTTATTTATGCATGCAGCTGCAGCTGCAAGAATGATATTTGCCCAAAAATGGAAAGAAGAAGAAGTCTCGACGAGAGAAGATTGGCTATAGAAATTAATGGAATATGCAGAAATGGCGAAACTTACTGGAAGAATAAGACATCAAGTCAATAAACCTTTTAGTAAAGAATGGAAATCGCTGATGGGATATTTACAAGCAAATTGTAAACAAATGAAGACATTAGGAGGACCATTGTAAAAACTTGCATATTTTTTTTTAAGTATATGAAACAGATGAAGAAAAGAATAAATAAAGTTAACTGGGATATGCAGAAAAAAGAGAGAGCAAATTTATGGAACCGCAAAGAGAGGGAAGTCAAGGTTGGATATGTATTTTTTAAAAATGAAATGTTTTATTTGTTATAAATGAGAATTATAAACAAACTTTTTTTTAAAGCCAGGTTTAGTTATGCCATAAATAATGACATTGCTTCATTTTGCCCTACTGTTAAAGGTGTGGATGACTGCACTGCTATTCAAAACTTGCCAGTTGCTATTGGAAGTTTCTAAGATATATTTGTTTCCTTGTTTTGGTTTTTTTGGGATTGCAAGCAATGGATTTCTTTTTCAGGGCCCTACTCAAGGACTCCAATTTTGGCTGTCAGGATTCTATTGCTTCTAGAGCAGTCCCCATTTTTAAGTACTGCAGAATTTAAGAGTGCCCAGATGCCTTTAAGAACTCGGCTATACAGCCACAGTTTTCAATTACAGTCCAATAATAGCCTCATTATAAACAATACCAATTTATAATACAATTATTATTACCATTCGTTCAAATGCTGAATTATATAATTTATATAAAGTGACCCACCGCATGCTAAATTTGATGGTTTGATGATTTTCTTTATTTCCGTGTTCCAAAATCTTATAAATTTCAATTACATTCCAGTCATAATAATAACCCCTGATACAGCAACTGTAATATTAATAACTTCTATTTGTGTTGACATTGCAACACATTTAAAATATTTTATTTCCAGCTGTATAGCAGAGTCCTAGGTAAGGGTCATGTGTGTATATGTAGAGAGAGGGGGGAAAGAGAGAGAGCTGTTATGTCTGAATCCATTCTATGTAGTCTTCCTTATAAATAGGGGTTAATGCTCTATTACAGAGGAGTGTAACTGATTTCTCTCAAATAAAGGATTAAAAAACAACAACCTCAATAAACTTTTATGTCCGATGTTCCAGGAATGTATACAATATTCTCTCTCTTTGGAGAACTATAAAATGTGATTTAGTTGAGCCGTTTATCTGAAAGCAAACATCTAGATTCTTGATCAGATGAAGCCTTTCTGATGTCTGACCCATCCGTGTAGGAAGGGAGCTCGTTCCTGTTTTCATTTGTACAGGATATAAGAGAGGACAGCTGCTTTATGACCATGAGATGCACATGTTTGAGCCTGGGTGGCCATGTTCAGTCCCTTGAAGATTCCCTTCGGAAAGTACAATGAAGGGGGCATGGCAGAAAATAATAAAACAAAACAACAACCCCCATTCCCATCGCCAGATGTTTGCAAAGCAAACAAACCTGTGATTCTGTCCACTTCTTCCTCTTCAGCGATGTGTTGCTACATGCAGAGCATATTTTCGAAGCCCATTCGAAGCCCATTCTTTCCCGTCAGAGAATTCTGGGTGATGTAGTTTGTAAAGGGTTTATGGGAACTGTACATCTTTGCGGGGGGTGGGGGTTAATTACAATGGCCAGCATTCCTTGAGGGAAAGAATATGCTTCTTCTTGTTGTTGTTTAGTCATTTAGTTGTGTCCGACTCTTCGTGACCCCATGGACCAGAGCACGCCAGGCACTCCTGTCTTCCACTGCCTCCCGCAGTTTGGTCAAACTCATGCTGGTAGCTTCGAGAACACTGTCCAACCATCTCATCCTCCATCATCCCCTTCTCCTTGTGCCCTCCATCTTTCCCAACATCAGGGTCTTTCCCAGGGAGTCTTCTCTTCTCATGAGGTGGCCAAAGTATTGGAGCCTCAGCTTCAGGATCTGTCCTTCCCGTGAGCACTCAGGGCTGATTTCCTTAAGAATGGATAGGTTTGTTCTTCTTGCAGTCCGTGGGACTCTCAAGAGTCTCCTCCAGCACCATAATTCAAAAGCATCAATTCTTCAGCAATCAGCCTTCTTTATGGTCCAGCTCTCACTTCCATACATTACTACTGGGAAAACTATAGCTTTAACTATACGGACCTTTGTCGGCAAGGTGATGTCTCTGTTTTTTAAGATGCTGTCTAGGTTTGTCATTGCTTTTAATATGCTTTAAAGGCATAAGGTGAATGCAACATATGGTTCTTTGTTTTACAAGCTGGAAGATCTAGATGGAAACCCATCCCTGGTGAGGCTGTGTTGGATCTAGACTTAGTCACCCTTATAGAACCTCCATGGAAATCAATGCAGTTAGACACGGCTAACGTGGGTCCCATTGATTTTGAACTATGAAATGTCAGGCTCCAACCCACTGTAAACGTTGCCTGATAAGTAAGTTGGAGAACCTCTTTGCTGGGTGTCAAAAAACCGCTTATAACTCTTCCAAAAGAATAAATAAAACTGTCCTAATGGGACTTTAAATACTACTCTTTCTTTAAACACTACTTTTTCTTCTTCTTCTTCTTCTTCTTCTTCTTCTTCTTCTTCTTCTTCTTCTTACTCCACTCTAAGTGCATCATGCCGTAGGTGTCAACTCCTAGAGGCCGAGGGAAATATATATTTTTAGGGGGATGGGCCCCTATAATATTCAGAAGAGGTCATGGGACGTCATACTGGGGGGTGTGTGATCCTCTGGAGAAGCTGTCACCTGTGGATCAGGCACAATGTTTGAAAAAAGAAGAAAACAAGTGTCAAAGTTTATCTAGTTCTAGATAAATGACTTCCCTGTCTTGCTTAGTTTGTCTTCTTTGCTTTTATTTATTTTTTAAAGGCACCCATCACCTTGAAGAGCTGGACAATTGTTGTGATGCATAATGTCACGCCATTTCCCCTTGATTCTCAGTGTTTTGTAACAGGGTTTCTTACTGAGCACATGACCTACATGCCATTTTAATGACATAAGGGGAGGAAATGGTAAAGGACCTCTCGATGGTTAAGTCCAGTCAAAGGTGACTATGGGGTTGTGGCGATCATCTCGCTTCCAGGCCGAGGGAGCCGGCGTTTGTCCACAGACAGCTTTCTGGGTCATGTGGCCAGCATGACTAAACCGCTTCTGGCACAACGGGACACCGTGACGGAAACCAGAGCGCATGGAAATGCCGTTTACCTTCCTGTCACAGTGGTACCTATTTATCTACTTGCACCGGCGTGCTTTTGAACTGCTAGGTTGGCAGGAGCTGGGACAGAGCAACAGGCACTCACCCCGTCGCAGGGATTCGAACCGCCAACCTTCTTATCAGCAAGTCCGGGAGGCTCAGTGGTTTAGACCCGTGTCCCTAAATGTCAGAGGAACCACAAGGGCTGCCAATCCCACCTCTGTAAAATGGTCTAAACTGTGAAGCATCGGTTCACACTTCATCAGTCCATTTGCCCACTGAAAGTGAGGCAAGTGCGCCAGAGGTGCCATGATTTCTCCCATGTTCTCTGAGGGCTAAGTTCTGTATTTATCTCCTCTGTAACAGTCACTGTCACAGTCCAACTGCGGCTAGGTTGCTAAGAGCAACAGTCAACTTCAAAAGAAGTTAAGATCCCCTTCTAGGAGAAAAGTCTATTTCATACTGCGGAACTGATTTTCAAAGGGCTCCATTTATATTATACAGGCCTGTCTAGTTCTAGATAAATGACTTCCCTGTCTTGCTTGGATTTTCTTCTTCTTTTTTTTAAAGACACCCATCACCTTGATTACTAAGTGCTTGACAATTCTTGTGAAGCATAATGTCACACCATTTCCCCTTGATTCTCAGTGTCTTGTAACAGAGTTTCTTCCTTAAATAAAAAAAAAGACTCTGGGTTGTTGTTTTTCTGGATCTGAAACTGAGATATTCCTTGACAATTTAATTCCAAAGTATTTTACATATGAATGGGGAATGAATGAATGAGTGACACATACTTAGAAAGACCTAGTTGTGTCAATTTAAAAAAGGTTTTTTAAAAAGTGCGTCAATTAACACACTAATTGCAATATTTACCATTCTCACTTTGAGGTAAATAGATGTATCAAGGCAATTGCAAGTATTTAATGGCAAACTGTGAGACGCGGGTGGCACTGTGGGTAAAACCTCAGCGCCTAGGACTTGCCGATCGCATGGTCAGCGGTTCGAATCCCCGCGGCGGGGTGCCCTCCCGTCGTTCAGTCCCAGCGCCTGCCAACCTAGCAGTTCGAAAGCACCCCCGGGTGCAAGTAGATAAATAGGGACCGCTTACCAGCGGGAAGGTAAACGGCGTTCCGTGTGCTGCGCTGGCTCGCCAGATGCAGCTTGTCATGCTGGCCACGTGACCCGGAAGTGTCTGCGGACAGCGCTGGCCCCCGGCCTCTAGAGTGAGATGAGCGCACAACCCTAGAGTCTGGCAAGAGTGGCCCGTACGGGCAGGGGTACCTTTACCTTTACCTTTTAATGGCAAAAAAACACAACGGACTAGAATGCTTAAATTCCACTTTAAAACCCAAGGAGGTCCTCCTAGGGACTTATTAAAGATATAATTCCTATTACAGTGGTACCTTGGTTCTCAAACTTAATCCATTCCAGAAGTCTGTTCCAAAACCAAAGTGTTCCAAAACCAAGGCATGCCAGTTTTTTCCAAAACCATCACAGTTTTTTATTGATCCTGGAATGTCCCGCTTTTCCTTAGGAAGTCCCTATTTTCATTGGAGAAAAGTTGGAGGGTATGGAGTTATCCAAACCCCAAGCCGTCTGAAGGCAATCCTATACTGTGGAACCTCAGTTTTTGAGCTGAACAATTCAGAACCCGAACACCGAAAACCTGGAAGTAATTGCCTCGGAGGTTGAACAGCTTCTGAGGTGCGTTTCTCCATTTTTAAATGGATTTTGCTGACCGCCCATTGATCCTTGGTTTTCTAACATTTCGGAAGTCGAACGGTCTTCCGGAACGGATTAGGTTTGAAAACTGAGGTTCCACTGTATAGGGAAGGTTCCCCCCCCCCATGTTTAATGTTTTATTATGTTTTTATATATGTTGGAAGCTTCCAAGAGTGGCTGGGGCAACCCAATAAGATGTGTGGGGTATAAATAGTAAAATTATCCTTACGGAATGGGACTTACCTATTTTTATCGGAGAAATATTGGAGGGTATGTAATTGTGTGTTTAATCTCCATATGGAAAACCACAGCAGCTGACATTTAGCATTCTTACACATCTACACCAGAAGTAGATGTGAATTCATTGTGACACTCCATTGGGACTGAGGCCTTATCCTGTTTTTCTCAACACTGCATTATAACCTGCCCCTGTCCCAGTTCCCCCTTCTGTTAGTATTAGGAAATGGGCAACAGTTAAAGCCAAATATCTATCTTTTCTCTCCTACGCCCAGGCTTGCAGATGATTTTTTAAAGCCCTGTGTGATGAAATGTTTAGTAGAATTGTAAACAGATGATTTCCAGAGGAAAATCCCTCGTCGTTGATGGTTTCCGTATTATTTCCGTGTACTTATTTTCTTATTTAGAAAGAAGCTGCCTTTTTTCCTCTCTTGTAGCCTATAATTTATGAAATGCAGTTCTTATTATTGTTCCTGAGATAAGGAAGTAGGTCAACATCAAAGGATGTGCTTAGAGCACACTTCAAGTATTTGTACTATAACCTTCTCTCTCTTTAAATTATCTATACAGACGTGGCTTCATTTGCACACAATGGGGATCCTTTTAATAGCTTACAAATTATACTGAACATAAGATAAATACCAATTAAAACAGCTTGGTAACCTCCTTATTAACTTATCAGCATGGGAGTTTGCACTATCAGGGTCCCCCACTAAGCACATCTCCATTACTGAGTTCAGACTCTGAGTGCAGGATTTTGCCATCACCGACTCCGAAGGGGAAATGGCTAGAATTGATTTGCTCCGGTTCGCGATGTAAATAAAACCACGTAAATCTGACAAAGTTTATCCAACAGTGGAACAATAATTGCGGAGCAATAGAAGTAGAATAACGTAATAATGGGGAATAAGTTTATATGTGCTTAGCTGCCACCAAATAGCTTCAGGGTACACGACTCACTTGTGTGAAATAACTGCACTGGCTACCAATCAGTTTCCTGGCTCAATTCAAAGTGCTGGTTTTGACCTATAAAGCCTTAAATGGCTCAGGATCACAATACCTCAAGGACCGCCTCTTTCCATAGGAACCAACCCAGATCCTGATTTCATCTTCTGAGGCCCTCCTTGTGTGCCTCCTCCTCAAGAAGTCTGTAGGGTGTCAACATGAGAACGGGCCTTCTCTGCAGTGCCTCCCCATCTGTGGAAAGCTCTCCCCAGGGAAGTTCGCCTGGTGCCTTCATTATACACCCTTAGGCTCCAGGCAAAAACATTCCTTTGTAACCAGGCCTTTGGTTGATCTGGTTGACACCCAATGCCCTTTTAAAATGTGTTGGGGGGCGTTATTGGGTTGTTTTTGTTTTTATTATATATTTTGTATTTTTATATTGTGATCTTATCCTGTGAACTGCCCTGAAACCTGTGGGCATAGGATGGTATACAAATTTAATTAATAACAACAGTGATAACAATTTTGGATGGTTGTAACTTGCCCTGGGACCTGCTAGTGAAGGACACTAATAAAATTAATAAACACACAAGGGGTGATTTCTGATTTTCCACTGCTCAGCAATATAGGATGACACTGAAAAGGGAGAGGGCTGCTGCGGAGCTGCAATGTATCACTTTGTGAATTGTCGAAGACACAGGGCCCTTTCCATAGCCTTTTGGTGTGTGGCAGTTGCACCAGAGAGGCAAAGAGGTAGATTAGATAACTAATGCTCAGTAGGTGCAGGAACAACGGAAGCTTGACTATAAAGGAATAAATTTCATTTTTCATACTTGTAAAAAGCTGAACATGGATTAAAAGCCATATAAGGAAACTTAGTGGTGTCAGTTGAGAGGAGTGTCAGTTGAGTGCTGGTGGTTGCTAGGTTGCGGAGGTCCTTGCGACACGCCCTTCATTGTGACACCTCCCTCTGCTTGCTCCTTGGTCGCTAGGGCTCTAGAGGCATAGCCATCTCCTTTAGTTTGATCATTCAGGGAGTGAGAGAGAAAGTGGATGGAGATGTAAGTAGACTTTCTCATCAGCATCTGCGTTCTGTGCTGACAATGCTCCCTGACAGTCTTAGGGAACGTTTAAAATACAAAGGTCCTAAGGAAAAGCAGGACATTCTAGGATCACATTAGAAACTGGGACAGCTTCTGTAAATCTGGGACTGACCCTGGGAAATGGGGGCACTTGCGGGGTCTGCTATCTGGCCTTTGACACCAGAGTTGTATTTTCAAGACTCTCCCTGTTCACATCCAATGCCCTTTTGTATTAGGGGTGTGTTATTGGGCTGTTTTTGTTTTTATTTTGTATTATGTATTTTTATATTGTGATCTTATCCTGTGAACTGCCCTGAAACCTGTGGGTATATGGGGGGTATACAAATTTAATTAATAACAACAATAATTATAATTTAGATGGCTGAAACTTGCCCTGGGACCTCCTAGTGAAGAGGGGTAATAAAATTAATAAATACACGGGGTGATTTCTGGTTTTCCACTGTTCATCAATATAGGACCAAAGAGGCAGAGAAATAGATTAGATAGCTAATGCTCAGTAGGTGCAGGAACAATGGAAGCTTGAATATAAAGGGATAAATTCCATTTTACTTACTTGTAAAAAGCTGAACATGGATGAAAGCCATATAAGCAAACTTAGTACAGTGGTACCTCAGGTTACAGATGCTTCAGGTTACAGACGCTTCAGGTTATAGACTCCGTTAACCCAGAAATAGTACGTCGGGTTAAGAACTTTGCTTCAGGATGAGAACAGAAATCGTGCTCCAGCTGCGTGGCAGCAGCAGGAGGCCCCATTAGCTAAAGTGGTGCTTCAGGTTAAGAACAGTTTCAGGTTAAGAACAGACCTTCGGAACAAATTAAGTACTTAACCCGAGGTGTTATGTACTGAAGTTCTCATCCTGGGCCAGCAGGGGGATACTGTAGATAGTTATGCAAATGAAGGATCGAAAAGTGACGTTCAGTGATTGGATAGTTTTAGAAAATGGCAACAGTTACATTGTTCTGGAGCTCTATATAAGCAGGCTGACTGAGCTCCTCAGCTTAGTTCTGTTCCAGCTTACAAAATAAAGAGCTGCTTTGGAGAAATCGCTGTGTCGTCTGCTATGTCAACCCACAACTTAACACGAGGTACCACTGTAGTGTCAGTTGAGCGCAGTGTCAGTTGAGTGCTGGTGGTTGCTAGGTTGCGGAGGTCCTTGTGACACGCCCTTCATTGTGACACCTCCCTCTGCTGGCTCCTTGGTCACTAGGGCTCTAGAGGCATAGCCATCTCCTTTGCTTTGATCATTCAGCGAGTGAGAGAGAAAGTGGATGGAGATGTAAGTAGACTTTCTCATCAGCCTCTGTGTTCTGTGCCGATAATGCTCCCTGTCAGTCTTAGGGAACTTTTAAAAGATTTAGATCAGTAATGATTTTAATGCTTCAGCCAGCCCTTCTTTATGACTCCACCCACTATTTTGTAGCAGTGAAGGGAAGTGAGTGTGGGTTCTGCTTACACTTTCGGAAAAGGAAAACTAATAAGATGTCACACCTTCGAAAAGGGCATACTTTTTGGGCTAGTGACACAAGAGTCACTTGATAACTCGCCATGGGAGCATTAAGCATGCCCTCTGGAGAGGGTAATATCTTGCATTGTCTTCCTCCCCTTCCTGCCTCCCAGGGCCCATCTTTCAAAGGACAGCCAAGGTACAAAACCCTTCAGCATGCTGATGTTCCTTCCATAGTAATATTAGTATGTGGTATTTGATGTTTCCCTTTTAAACATCGCTTCTCCACACTAAGCAAACCCACCTCTTTCAATGAGATGATGAGAATTGTCTAATAATATCCAGAGGGTGCTATTCTGTCTACGGTCTTCAAGCACTCTCTTCACAGGATGCCCATAATGATATGCCTAGGAAAGTGACTTTATCTTGAGCTTTGAGTCGTGAATGCCCAAACCAGTTTAGGGATGTAAATCAGGAGAGTGCTGCAAGTCCCATTTCTCACATTTTAACAGGCCTTCTCTGCAGTGGCTCCCCGTCTGTGGGATGCTCTCCCCAGGGAAGTTCACCTGGAGCTTTCTTGCCTGGAACCTTTAGGTGCCAGGCAAAAACATTCCTTTTTAAACAGGTTTTTGGGTGATCTGACTGACATCCTATCCCCTTAAAAAAAAAAAAATTGGGGGGGGGGGGCTATTGGGTTGTTGTTTTTGTTTTTATTAGGTATTTTGAGGTTTTATATCTTGATTTTATTCTGTGAACCAAAAAAGCACTGCAAGGATTTAAGGATGGTAGAGTTCCCTTGCTCGCAATATTTGTTTCCTATGGAGTAGCTCAGGAACTCTGGAGTTTCCTAGAGTCTTAACAACTAACGTATTTTTTGCTCTTTAAGAAGCACTTTTCCCCCTCCAAAAATTAAGGGGAAATGTGTGTGCGTCTTATGGAGTGAATGCAGGCTCCATGGCTTCAGCGAAAGGAACACGAAGCCTCTGAAGTGCAGCAGGAGCTCCCGCTGCTCTCCAGAGGCTTCGCATTGCTTTTGCTGAAGCCAGAAGAGCAAGACTCTCCTGGCTTTAGGGATAGCCACCCAAAGCCTGGAGAGCGAGAGGGGTCGGTGCGCACCGATCCCTCTTGATCTCCTGGCTTTGCTTTGCTGGAGAGGCCCTGCGCAGCTTTCCCTCTCTGCTCAGCGCCCCTTCAGCGAAGCGGGAAGAGAAATGGAAGGGGCTCCGTTTCTCCTGCCGCTTCGCTGAAGGGGTGCTGCACAGAGAGGGAGAGATTTTTTTTTTCTTGTTCTCCCCCTCTAAAACTAGGTGCGTCCTATGGTCAGGTGCGTCCTATAGAGTGGAAAATACGGTTATTTAACTTTTAAAGTATTTTTCTTCCCCTGAGCTGTAGTTGGGGTCCAGGACTTGGAAGAACACCAGAGAATCATTTTTTAAAAAAAATTCTGTAATTTGTTTAGATTTTTTACAAAAGACTCTTATTGGACATGCAAATTTTAAAATGAAAACTGAAGCTAATAAACATTCTTAGAATTGCACCAAGTATAAGGGAGAACGTGTTGCTTTCAAAAAGCCCCTGTTGCCGAAATGATAGCTGCATTGTATTCCCAAGAAATCCAAACGTTTGTACATAATTATATATGCATTTAAAAAAATATATATCTGTGGAATGGTTTTAATTGTTTCGTAATATACAGAATCATTTTTACATGTCTTTTACTGCATTGTGAAATTGCTTTCGGATGCTTCACAGGAAGTGATTCATAGATTAAATAAATTATTATTATTATTGTCCCCAGATATCTCATTTAACAGTTGTAGTAATATAATCATAACAGGGCAGTCTTAGTTCAGTTAGGCTGACTGTTCCTGAGGCAAGAATACACATAGATCTGGAAGGAGCTCTTCAGTGTAACTATTCAATATATACATTGCCATCAAATTAAGGAAGTTTTCCACAATATGTAACTCCTGCTGCTTGGGTGGTAAAACTGGGCCTTCTTTGAAATGAAAATAGAATGGTAATATTTGGACAGCATTATTAGCCCTCATTTAATACTGTTTGGAGAGAAAGAGAAACCCACCTTTTGAAATTTTAGAGAATAACTATTCCATTTTATTTACAATTCAGCACTTACTCATTTCCTGTAATTCCACAGCTGAGCATTATTATGTCTCTTGTATGCTTCACTAGAATGAGAATTTTATTTTCCCTTTTCTTTTTTGGTAATCCATATATAAAACTTTCCACTTCTGTATTCAAAAGCCTAGGGTTTTTTTAAATATAATTTTCATTTATAACAAAGAAAGAAAACATTTCAATAATCATTCAACAATAATTTTAATTCTCCACTTCCCTTCTCCTCTTTCTGCAGTTCCTTAAAGTTATTTCCATCTTTCCCTGCATATCCCAATTGTCTCAAGTTATTCTTTTAATCCTCTGTTATCATATACGTTTTAGAAACTGCATGTTTTTACAGTAGTCCTGCTAATGTCTTAATCTGTTGACAATTTGTTTGTAAACATTCAATAAACCATTTCCATTCCTTAATAAGAAAAGTTTGTTGTCTTGATTTCTTAGTCTTCCGGTAAGTTTCACCATTTCTGCATATTCCATTAATTTCTGTAGCCATTCTTTTCAGGTCGGGACTACTTCTTCCTTCCATTTTTGAGGAAATATCATTCTAGCAGTTGTAGTTGCATACATATATAAGTTTCTATATTGTTTAAGTAGCTCTGATCCCAGAATCACCAAAAGAAAAGCTTCTGGTTTTTGTTCTTTTAAAACATCTTTTTCAATTCATTATATATCATTTCCCAGTAAGCCTTAACCTTATTACAAGACCACCACATATGGAGAAAGGTACCTTCTTTCTCTTTACATTTCCAACACTTATTTGGTTTTGGTTTGTACATTTTTGCCAGTCCACTAGGTGCTAGGTACCATTTATATGACATTTTAATGTAGTTTTCTCTTAAACCATAACATGCTGTACATTTTATATTTGTCTTCCAAGATCGTGCCTCCATTTCTATGTTATGACCAATATCTATTGCCCAGTATTCAAAAGCCTAGTTAGACCATTTTCAGTGCCACACGGGAACCATTTGCCAGCTTTGTGGTACTGTGAAGAATGCTTAAATTTAGGATCGCAAGTGATAAGAGACTATAGTTGGCATCTTTTTATTTCAAAATGTCTGCAACCCTGGGGGACTTGTCCATTGGGTGGGGAGGGACAGAAGGACTGAATTGGGACCAACCAGTGACAGCTTCCAACTTTTTTTAAAAAAACCGTTTGAGAAGAGCAGAACATGCTCATGTAACTTCCATATGGAATACCAACGTTAGTTCACCGCTCCTCATTTACAGCCATTTTCCGTCTGCCAAGTAAAGAGAATTGTTCACCCTTATTACTATTTTATTCGCTGACTGGATTAATTGAAGATCTGCCATGCATAGAGATGGAAGATGGTTTGGTGAATTGAAGGTGGGTTTTGTTTGGGGTTGGGATTTTTTGGGGGTATTTTCTAATGGACAGTGGCCATTGCTTCTTTGTCCCAGCCTGCCTTCCACAACCTTTGCACCAGGCATAAAGTAACCTACTTAACGGAGAATATATATATATATTCTAAAGTGTGACAGTAGTGATTTGGACACAGCGTTCTTTTGCGAGATATTTGCGAGTGTTCACTCTAAATTTGGAAAATGCTTTTTCCATTTTATCTTCGCTTCGTTACAGCTGCAAACTAGGCCTCCCGTCAGAGCCACACCCCATTTTTCTCTTTTTTCTCCTTCTGTTTTGCTTCTAGCCTGAAAAATAAATCTGGTGAACTTCAAAGTTTGCACATTACAGTACTTTGTTGTTCACGAGGAAGGTATTGCTTTACAATTCTCATAAGGAATTTGTCAAAGGAACCTGCCACAAACTGGCTGTGCTCACAGTTCTATATAGGTGTAGCGTTCTGGGTCTCTGCAATGCTTTAAGCCTGTGTTTCACTTACAGTTATCAAACAATGATTCCTGAGGAATGATGAACACAGATTCATAGTCAACTGAAGTCAGGGGAGAATGCAGTAGTATTGCAGAGAATGAACTAGTAATCTCCCCAACCCCTTGGCACATAGCCAATTTCTCCTAAACCCATTCACACATAGTCAGTTTTTTAGCTGCAGGGGCTAGAAGCATGGCCCCATTAACTTCAAGGCAAGACAGTATCTTTTAGGGTTGCCATCTTTCAAAATTGTTGACCTCCCCCCAAAATAAGCTTTTGGATTTTAAGCTTTCGGTGCTGTGTCCGCTGTTTTTCCCAGGTTCCCCCTGACATTTAGCCAATTCAGCAAAATCCCCCCATGCCATTTTTTTCACCAGAAAACCAGGACATGTCAGAAATTTTGCTGATGTATGGCAAGCCTGTTATCTTCTGCACCCTGATCTAAACATCTCTTGCAGGCAGAGGGGCTTCAGTGCTCTCATGAGCTCCCATACCTGCAAAGCCTTCTCCATTTTATTCTATGTAAATACAGGAAGTGCTCCGAGGCCTCAGGATCAATCAAGGGATTAGTTTTCAACACTGCTCTACCATGCAATATAAATTGTTTATACCAGAGGCATTTGCACATTGATTTACAAGGAAAATCTCTGCAGCTGCAGCAGCTGGGCCACTTTCACTCTATTCTGTGCCTCTAGGATTCTTTTTGTGTATGTGACAGAGTTGGAATCAGGAGGTTGTCATTTTGAGAGGTGCAGATCTTGTTTTGTCATAAAGCCTACACTTTCTCATTTACAATGGATGCCCCCCCAAAGTCCCAGTTCACTTTTCCCTATCAAAGTTCAGCAAATAATTCAGCAAATACAGTTTCCTTCTTTACTTTTGCTGTGAAAGCAATTTCCGCAATTTCCTGCTTTTGTGAAACCAAATATACTTATCTTAAATTATCTATTAAGTTTCACTGCCTTGCAGCGCTGATCACCGACAATTTCTTACAAGAGCTTTTGTCTCAGCCAGCGGTCTCTCTGATAAATAAAGTTGTTAGGAAGTCCGCCTGCTTCTGATACCAGGTTGGTATCAACAACGATTCAGCAGATCACTTTTGTTGTTGTTTGCTTGCCTCTAATGCAGGGCTGTGAAACCTGTGACTCTCTAGATGTTGGATGCTTGGAAGATTGGGAAGGAAACTAGGAGAAGAATAGGATCTGGGATCAAAGCTAAGGTCATGAGGAAAAGACTGAACAGAACCCTCATTCTGGGCTGGAGATTTCTCAGGTTCAGTTATTTGAAGGAGGGGTTCCCCCTCCCCCCAAGGCAAAATAGAGGAAGGATCTTGAGGGTAAGGATGGGGGCAGCATTTGACTCATTTTTCATTGAAAGGTGAGCTACCTAATTCACACATTGCACGAACCAAAATGCGGCTGTCCTTCAAAATTCACACTTCTCTGAATTTTGCAATTCAAACCTCCAGCAGAGTAAGAGGTACAGAAAGGCATATACTAGGGTAAAGTAAACTTCAGTTCCCATCATCCTGTGGGCTGGGGATGCTGGTGTCAGGAACGTGGACCCCCAGAGCTCAGGGGATGAGTTAGAGACTCTGCAGATGAGAACTGCCTGTCAGAATTGAGAAAGGACAGTTTGTTTTCCCTTTTTGGAGAGGACTCTATTAGCTCCCAAGGAGAGGAAGAGTTGGAAGGCAGCCAAAACATTGCTAGGCAATCAGCAGATAAGCAGTGGTCTGAGTCTGGGTTGAGTGAGAGTGAGGAGGAGGGAGATCAGCCTCTCAGTCCCAAATCCAGGCATTTGGATAAAATCAAAAGGCAAGGGAAGGGTAGGAGGGGAAAGGCAGGAGTCTGGCGTCCTTTCTGTTGTGGGAGGAGTGAAACTTCAGACTGACCAACAAACGTAATTTTGAGCAGGCGAGATGCCGGGCTCTAGATGTGTCTTTTTGTAAATAAACCTGCATAAAAACTACTGGAGAGTCAATTACTTCTCATAGGAGCTTGCTAGAGATAATTACAGATGGGAGTTGGAGTCCAACAACATGTGCAGGGCCACAGGCATCCCACCCTTGCTTTAAGGGAACAGCAAAACCATTCCATTGGAACCTGGCCTGAACATTAACAGAGACTTTTCTTGGTCTTTCATGCCTAAATCGAGATGGGGAGGGTGGTCTGCCAGGGGCCAGCAAAGGTGACCAATATTGTCCTGGTCCTGCGTTGCCTTACGGAACATTTGAGCCTTATTTTATCACTAAAAGAGTCCTGAGAGTTGATCCATGCCTGTTGGTTGCTGACATCGATAGAACTCTCCTCCCTATGTGACTTGTCTTGTTAAAAAGTAGACACCTGTGCCCCTTTACTAATACTTCTGAGGAGAGAGAACACAGAGGGTTATTATGTTAACTTGATAACCTTATGATCACATTACGTGAGCTAGCCCCTATCTGGTCAGCCCAGCTCCAGCTTTTATTATTATCTTGATGTAAAAGGTGGGAAATGGTTATCCTTATACAGAGAGATTCACAATGTAGCCATCATTATAATTGACGAAAGGATGTTGGTGCAGAGCATGCCTGTATATTACAGCGACTCCTGAAGAAGGTTAATTGCAGTCTGCTTCCAGGCTGGCTTCTATATTGGTCCTCATTAAGTGGAGAACTGCTTAGCTTTAATAATGGAATAACAGCAGCCCCTGCACTCAGAACACTTCCTGTTCCTGCAGAGAGCAATTTCATTCTCTGAGCCTAAAATGTGAACCATCTCATGCTGCCAACTTAGAGTAGATGATAGATACCTTTCTGTAAGATGTCCTGGAATGATTGGCCTTATCGTATTTAGGCAATTCAAGGAGAAGAGTTTACCTTTCCCACTTTTACAAGGAATGAGGGGACCAACCCAGCCAAAATGCATTAGAACATTAAGTCAAATTATTCTGGGAGGATGGCAGATTCCACAGAGGAGAGGCAACGTTTCATTCTTGCGTGTAAGATTCAGGATGTCACATGATGGAGGGTTCAGGTTACTTGGAGCAAATAATGGGACAACTCAGAATTGCCTCTTCTCAGTTATACTTGCTAAGAAAATACCCTGCTGTTTTCGGACCTGTACGGAATTCTTCAAATCCTTGCTTTCATTCAGTTGTTGGAAGCATTTACTGAAGGTTGCCCTAGACATGTTTGAAGCGAATACAATGTCACATTTTTCCAGCCAATCAATCAGCACAACCATTTCAGCTTGCCTCTCCAGACCAGGAGAGGTGAGTCACTAGAGGATCGGTGCCACCCTATGCCTTGGGGCAGATAAAAGCCGGCCAGTCCCAAGTTGCGGGAGCAACATTGCTGGTTGCTAGTTCCTGCCTGAACCCTGTCCTGCTATCCTGCCTGAGCTCCTGACCCAGACTGGCCCCGGCTCCCTGCTTGCAAGCCTGATCCTGACTTCACCCAGCTCCCTGCCCTGTACCCAGCTTCAGCTACTACGGACTGCCTCCACATTGCACCTTTGACCACGGACAGGACTTGGACCTCGCCTCTGGGGTAACCCATGGGACCAGCACACTTATTGTCAGAACCAAGGGACTGTCTCCTCCACCAGTAGCCTCCAAGATCAAGGGAGAAACAATAAAGTTTGTATTTATGGTTTTATTCAGCAATCATGGAGCAAGACAAAGAATTCAGTACTGCAAGCCATGATGACGTTGCTCACTCTGAGCCCCTCCTTTTCCTTCCCTAACAACACCCTGTGTCCGTACGGGAGATCGCGGGAGTCATATGTCTGTGCGCTCTTTGCTCTTGGATTCTAAGGGATCAGCGCATCCTTGGAGAAGGGGGGAGGGGGAGTCCCCAGGCTCTGTAAAGATGTGTCTGCTATATGTTCTCCAACTCCCTCTCCTTCCCCCAATACGTCATTTCTTGGCAGTTCTGTGACCTGTTGTAATTCAACCCTGCCTCCATCTCCTCTTTTAGCTACTGGAGAATGGGGGCGGGGCGATTCTTCCCCCTCCCCCTCCGAAAGAAGCAGAGGGGAAGGGGGGGCAATTCCCAGCACTCCTTTTCAGATTTTTCCATGACACTTATATAGCTGTCAATAACTGTGCTTGGCAGGTGAGAACCTCCTGCTGATAACATTTCTCCGAGCAATGTAAAAATGGGGGTTTTAGCGTTGTGGTACCCCCCCACCTTCGGAATTGAAAAATCACGTTGTTGGTTTTTTTGGCATTTTGGTAAAAAAAAGCTTCACCACCACAAGGCACCACCACAAGAAGGACACGGAAGAGTAAGATGCTGTTAGGGCCTAGATATCTGTATACCAGTTTACTTTGCCCAAATTTCTCTCCGTTGGCATTGCGAATGGGCCTTTATTATGTCTCGAAACAGTTCACTAGCTCGCTATAATGAGGAGATGTTATCCCCAGGGAAGCAGAAACAGCCAGGCTCTTATAGATATAGGGAAGAATATTAGTAGATTAAGCCTGATGCGAGATTTTTTGCCTTAATGCATCACGAGAAGTCGGGAGGACCCTTGCCATGAAACACTGATGGAGGCAGATTTAATCTCAGAGTCCTGCATTTTATAGCAGAACCTGTTTAGCATGGCTCTTTTGCTACCAGAGTGAAACCCTGGGTAGTGGAGCAATAAAAGGATGGCATACAGCAAGGAGACAACTGGGTTTTAATTGGCCAGTTGTCTTGCACCCAGCTGATTTGTTTTTTGTTGTTGTTGCTATTTCCAACTTCAAATCTTTGAGCTGTTCTTATTGCCGATGAAAGCTGTGGAGACCACAGCACGGGTATTTTATTCCGCTGCAAAGAGTTGTTTTATTGAACAAAACAGAAGAAGCCGAAAGGCAGCTGGCGTGGAAACTTGGAGGGAAGCCGTTGTCTTTTGCAAATTGAACTGAGCAGAACGGCAGCATTTGTGCGCGTGGCAGACAGGGTAAAATGGAGCGAGGGCAGCAGAGCTGTCTTCCCAGGAAGTGAAATTGACTAGTCCATTTTCTTGTCCAAGCTGAGCAAAATGCAACCAGGCAGCAGGAGAGACAGCTCTACTGATGGCCTTTTTCTTGTAGATAAACAGTAGCAAATGGAGTCAAGGTAGCAAATGGAGTCAGCAGTAAAGACAAGGAAGCCAAAGGAAAGCAATGTGGGCAATCTCAGACCCTTCAAGCATCCCTATTTTCCAGGGACAGTCCTGGATTTACAAAAACCATATGAGTTTCTGATTTGATCCTGGAATGTTCCGCTTTCCCATAGGACGTCCTTGTTTTCATTGGAGAAATGTTGGAGGGTATGGATCTATGTGACCCCCCAGCCCCGAACCAAGGAGATAAATAACTGTACAACCTTTAGAAGACATTTGAAGGCAGCCCTGTATAGGGAAGTTGTTTAATGTTTTATTATGTTTTTCTATATCTTGGAAGCCGTCCAGAGTGGCTGGGGCAACCCAGTCAGTTGGGTGGGGTATAAATAGTAAAGTAGTAGTAGTAGTAGTGGTTGTTGTTGTTGTTGCTGCTGCTGCTGCTGCTGTTGTTATGGAATTTGTTTAGTCGTGTCCGACTCTTCGTGACCCCATGGACCAGAGCACGCCAGGCACTTCTGTCTTCCACTGCCTCCCGCAGTTTGGTCAAACTCATGCTGGTAGCTTCAAGAACACTGTCCAACCATCTCATCCTCTGTCGTCCCCTTCTCCTTGTGCCCTCAATCCTTCCCAACATCAGGGTCTTCTCCAGGGAGTCTTCTCTTCTCATGAGGTGGCCAAAGTATTGGAGTCTCAGCTTCAGGAATAGGACATCCCTATTTTCATCAGAGAAATGTTGGAGGGGATGATTCTCAAAAACAAACAAACAAATTCAGAAACACTAAGAGCAACTTTACTTAGCAGTTGCTCTGTCTCTTGAGTATTGGGTGCTTATTTCCATGCTTTTCTAACACCACGGGTGAGTCTTCAAACCTGGAAGTGTCACCAGAAGTGGTACGGGGTGTGTGTGCAAAAGTGAATACTCCTCCATTTCAATACAACCCACTTTGCCCCTCCTGCCCTGCCCAGAGACAGTGGGGGAAGAAAACCGACATGCTTTTTTTTCCTGTTCTAACATTCCACCCTAGCAATATAGTTGGTTGACACCGATAGGATTTATTTCAAGTTATTCATTCAGGATCCTGACCATGCACTCATGCAAAACACTGCCCATCTTTGAGTGAATATTGAATATCCCATTCACAGGGAAACTGAGGTTTTCTGAAAGTCAAAGGAGCCTTTCCCCTTCATCTTGTTTCAGATCTGAATTTCAAAATGTATCACTGTGTGTGAGAGAGAGACAGAGAAAGGAGAGAGATGGTATTATCTCTTTGTTGAATAATTCAATCCCCATTGATTAGAATAAAAACCCTTAGCCAAAATCAATCCCTTAGCATTTTGAAATCCTCCCAAGTGTTAATATTTTATCATTCATTTAAAAATAGGCAAGGGAAAAGCAAGATATAAAATAAAATACTAAGAACAGGAATTGTGAGGACAAAGTCAACCACTTATTCTAGTATTCAGTTACTCTTAAAACAGCATGATGATCTATGAAGCTGAGTGTTTTCAAAATGTGAGACTTTTCCTTTAAAGATGTGTTAATAGCTCTTGGAAGCAGCTAACCCTTTGCAAAGTTCCTGTTTTTAAAAAAATATCAGGTCACAACTTAAGAGATTGATAGCTATAT
The DNA here is from genome assembly GCF_027172205.1 of Podarcis raffonei. Taxonomy (NCBI): domain Eukaryota; kingdom Metazoa; phylum Chordata; class Lepidosauria; order Squamata; family Lacertidae; genus Podarcis; species Podarcis raffonei. The sequence continues at coordinate 29,778,641 of NC_070604.1, forward strand.
AATCAAATTACGGACTGCAGTTACTTTAAACAGCTATTTGACTGCTTTAGAAGAAAGATAGGAAAGGCCTCAAACAGGATTGAGACCTTGGGGCCATTGCTGGATGAAAGTGTCAATCCAGTGCTCACCATGTGTGGAAAAGACACATTCCGTGCTAGGGATCATTAGGAAAGGAATTGAAAATAAAGCTGCCAATATCACAATGCTGTTATAGACACCTATGGTTTGACTGCAGTCATCCAATGGATGTTTACTCAGAAGTCAATTTGACATTTTCCTCCAGGTCTTCTTCTTCTTTGGCGATCACTCGTAGTTGAGTAAGATTGTCTTCCATGAACATGGTCTTAACAGTGAGTCCATAAGTGACTGTGGAGGCCAATTCTGGATCCACACATCCTTCCACTGTGGGGACATAGGTTTCCGGGAGGGAGTTGATCATGATGAGGGTTTGCCAAACAGGTCTTCTTCTTAGCTCGTTTCTCCCTTTTGTTCCTGAGTTTGAGCATCTTCAAAGTCCATGACACCTTTGGTAAAAGTGGTGCACCGCAGGCTATTGTTTCCCAGTTGTCGGTGATTATACTACATCCCCCCCCCTTTCCTGTGTTCTGCTTATCTACTGCCATGTGGGGCAGAAGCCAGTTCCCTGAAGCCTGACAGCTGTTCCCAAAACCACTCCTCCTCAGGTAATTTTTAAAGAAAGAACAAGCAAAACAAAATCAGCTTGGTGGAGAGTGCTGCACAAATATTAAAAGTAATAAGAATGCTAGGCGCCCAGGGCATTGGTGGTAAAATAGCTTAAGGACCCAGGTAGCCTACTTGAAGCATGAGGAATGAAACAACAATTCACACTCGACAACTGCACTGATCCAACGTGCATTAACAAGAACCAATTCAAAACCTGCACATCAGATGCAAAGGTATGTTTGACATCGCTTCTAATTTGGCCATCAGAATTATCTGGGAATATTCTTTGTTGGCCATCCTAAAACTCTTAGAAAATATGCAGCAATTTACCCAAACACATACACCACAATAAAATTTGTCCCATGTAAATCGGATGGATAACTTTTGAATGGGACGTTTCCTGTTAAATTCCACATTTCATCCTGCCAAGGGTGAGAAATATGCACAGTTGAATGCTGTCATCTCAAGGAGAATAGGGGGAATAATTAAACTGGATGTGGCCCTATCATAATGGCCTAGCAGGACATTCCTATTCAGAGGCGTGTTTTTAAAAGCTTTGTGAAATTACTTTTAAAGGTTGTGAGATGGAATTATATTTTTAACACTGACCTTGACATTGTTTTCAAGAGCTATGTGGTGCAAGCAAAAATTATAGCTTACAATATGCTTATTCCATAGACAGTTATAATTACATGTGAGTCAATGGACTTTCCGAAACTAAATTACTTTTCCCGTGGTTCTGAAAAGCAAAGTATAATTGGTGTGACATTAACCACACGGAAGCTGCTCTGAGGGGAGTTTCTTCTTCTTCCTCCTCCTCCTCCTCTTCTTCTTCTTCTTCTTCTTCTTCTTCTTCTTCTTCTTCTTCTTCCTCCTCCTCCTCCTCCTCCTCCTCCTCCTCCTCCTCCTCCAGAAGGCTCTTGTTTCCGCTGAAGTTCTTGTTTCAGTTGCATTTGTGATGCAAAGGTTGAATTTACAGTGTATGCTGCACAGAAGGCTCACTTGCCTTACAAATGACTGTCTGTTCTACTTTCTTCTCAGAATCAATGGTGATCCAAGGTTTGTATCAGTTTCTGGGTTTGTTTTGAGCAACATGTGTGGACATTCAGTATTGACAGGAGCTGAGGTTATTCACATGCACACAGACCCAACTTCAACAGCACCTGTTTGTCTAAACCTACCTAGTTAGCACAAAGGAATTGGGGTGAGATTACTAAAAGAAAGAAAAAATGTGAAGGTTTTTAGTAACTGTTCGAATACAGTAAGCCCACAACATGCACACATTTAGCTTGTGCGCATTCAGCTTTAGGAGCACAAAAGGAGGGGGGGGCACAAATGGTGTGGCTGTCCAGGAAAAAAGACTTTGCCAATGTGTTTTGACTACATAGGGCCTTCTTGGTACTGGCACCCACCCTGTGGAACGCCCTCCCATCAGATGTCAAGGAAATAAACAACTATCTCGCTTTTAGAAGACATCTAAAGGCAGCCCTGTTTAGGGAAGTTTTTAATGTTTGATGTTTTATCACATTATTATTATTATTATTATTATTATTATTATTATTATTATTCTGTTGGGAGCCTCCCAGAGTGGCTGGGGAAACCCAGCCAGATGGGTGGGGTATAAATAATAAAAAAATATTATTATTATTACAGTGGTACCTCGGGTTAAGTACTTAATTCATTCCAGAGGTCCGTTGTTAACCTGAAACTGTTCTTAACCTGAAGCACCACTTTAGCTAATGGGGCCTCCTGCTGCTGCCACGCAGCCGGAGCACGATTTCTGTTCTCATCCTGAAGCAAAGTTCTTAACCTGAAGCACTATTTCTGGGTTAGCTGAGTCTGTAACCTGAAGCGTATGTAGCCTGAAGCGTATGTAACCCGAGGTACCACTGTATTATACACCATTTTAGCTTTAGGCACAATCTCTGGAATGCAACCACCATGGATGTTGTAGGTTTACTGTATTCCATTTGAAGATGTATTCTCTAATAGGTTGAGAAAATGCCTACATGTTAGCTTAAATGGTCCTCAGCTCCTTCGTTTTCAGTTGCCTTCCTGGACTTCATCACATAGTCAGATTTGGTTCGCTACACTGGATTGTGAGATCCTTGAGTTCACAACACGTTCTCTGATTCGATGAGATAATCTTTATGTCCAATCCAGGGAGCAGCACCGTCACTTACAATTGCCTTTAGGGACATCGCCATGTGGCCAAATCTGATTGGCTATGTGCCATCATTACATCATCTGGTTCACTGCGTGATCCCTCTTCTAGTGGGATAGCACATAATACTAATGAGAACAAAAGCAGCGGCAGCTTGGGAGCAGGACCTAGACGAAGCGGCAGACAGCAGAAACAATGGCACCATGCCAGATTAAAAAGCTACCTCATGCCCTGATGCAAAGGCAATGCTCACAATCACCTTGATTTCCTGACGATGGGTGGAGCTTATCTGATCATTGATTTTGCAACTCCCATTGCCCCATGTTGGCTTCCCTGCTACATAGTCCAAGCCTAGAGGGAACACTTAGCTTTAAAGATGACAAGCCGACCAATAAGTGCTACTCTGGCACAATCCCTGATGGAGGAACTGGCTTGGATGCCAATGGAGCGATTTGGCAGGCGGATTCCTTAACGATACAGAGTTGGGGCTATGGAACTCTTTGAATGCCTCCTCTCCCCACCCTGTTAGCATTCTCAAAGCAGAGTGTCCTTCATATATTTGCAAGAAATGATCACACATCAGCTACATTTGGACTAGATGACGCTTGGGGCCCCTTCCAACTTTGCAATTCTATGATTCTATGTTAGGGGTCATTGGGAAAGGGAATGAAAACAAAATCTGCTGTTATCTAATGACTGTATACAAACCTATGGTGCAATGTGGTCACCATAGCTCAAAAATGATATAGCAGAGCTGGGAACCGTTCAGAAAAGGGCAATGAAAATGATTGAGGGTGTAGAACAACCCTCCTCTGATGAACACGCGGGCCAGAAATAAAGTGGGTAAATGATAGAGGTATGTATACTTATGTACAGTGCTGATTTTCTAGGAAAAGTGCTGGAACTCACCATAAACACCTCTCTCGTTCTCTTAGAATGGCAATGGCGCCCACCTGAGAGGTGCTGGGACTGAGTTCCAATGAGTTCCTGCTTTAAAAAAGCCCCGGTTATGTATGTATATTTAAATAATAATAATAATAATAATAATAATAATAATAATAATAATATATGTAAGTATAAATGATATCATGGAGCTGGGAACGAGCTCACTGAAGGAAGCCAGAGACAACATGGATGATGCCCATTAATAACAATAACAATAACAATAATGTTTCCCAAGAAGGGGGCAGAGACTTGCAGGATGGGATATGGAAGATCATAGGAGGTACAAACTGAAGAAAGGCATGGAGACTTGGCAGCATTTGGAGACAAACACACACACCCCTTAAGCCTTTCCTAATAATCGATCTTGAGTGCAGGATGGAATTACTTCTAATCCTCCCGTGTTTTTAAAATACATTTATTAAGCCCATGTTTTCGGAGTGTATTTATTAAGAAGAAAATTGATATAGACAGAGGTGTCAGGTCTCCTATAAAGAAGAAGGGATCTTGGCAGGCACAGCTAGAATGTTCAATAAAGGTGAACTGGACTGTAAATGATTAGCATTAGAACATGACTTTCCTTAGTGCATTTGATATTACTAAAATCAGAGGGAAGGAAAAGAGCTTTCACATTTTCCACAGCCCTAACCCATTCAAATTTAAAAGGGAAATACAATTACAAATTTGAAAATCACAAAAGCCATGTTTGGTTGTATGACCAGGAGCAAAAAGATGGGGGAACCTCAGGTGTGATAGTGAACATGATAAATTATATTTGCAAAAGTCTTGGTGTACTATGAAAATTACTAGCATCTCAAATATAGGCTGAAATATTCCAATGCCTTAATTTTCTCTATTCCTATCTTTTTTTACCTCCTCGAGCATCTTCTTCTTCTTCTTCTTCTTCTTCTTCTTCTTCTTCTTCTTCTTCTTCTTCTTCTTCTTCTTCTTCTATCAGTGGTAGCCAAGTAAGATTGTCTTGCATAAACACGGTTTTAACAGTGGGTCCGTAAGTGACTGGGGAGGCCAATTCTGGATCCACACATCCTTCTACTGTGAGGACATAGGTTTCCAGGCGGGAGTTGATCACAACGAGGGTTTGCCAAGTGTGCCTTCCTCTTAGCACATTTCTCCCTTTCGTCCTGAGTTTGAGCGTCTTCAGAGCCCATGACACCTTTGGTGAAGGCTGTTTTCCCATTGGAGCACACTCAGGCCAGTGTTTCCCAGTTGTCGGTGATTATACTACATTTTTTTTAAAGATTTGCCACGAGAGAGTCTTTAAACCTCTTTTGTTGACCATCGGCCTTATGCTTTCCATTTTTAAGTTCGGAATAGAGTAGTTGCTTTGGAAGATGATAATCAGACATCCACACAACGAGACCAGTCCAATGAAGTTGATGTTGAAGAATCATTGCTTCGACACTGGTGATCTTTGCTTCTTCCAGTACACTGGCATTAGTTCGCCTGCCTTCCCAAGTAATGTGTACAATTTTTCAGACACCATTGATGGAATTTTTTGAGGAGTTGGAGATGATGTTTATAAGTGGTCCACATTTCACAAACGTAGAGTAAGGCACACAATCTTTTTTTACCTGCCGAGCATTAGCATCAATTTCATGGTGTCCAATTTTGGGAAAAGATTTGGGGGACAGTTAAGAATCATACAGTCATAGAATCATGGGATTGTAGAGCTGGCAGGGATCCAAAAGTTCACCAGTCCAACCCCCTGCAATGCAGGAACCCCAGCTAATGTACTTGTACATTATCATTATCATATGTACCCAACGCAATGCTTTCTGGATATTATTGCGCTCTTACCATCTCTGCCCATTGGCCAAGCTTGCTGGTGCTGACTGGAGTCCAATAACATCTAGAGGGCACCATATTGGCTCTTCAAATGGACATTCCACCTGAACGATAGGTACAGGAGAAAACACTGTGGTAATGATAGTTCGCACCACTGATTTATCCCGATCTCTCCATTCCTTCTAACAGGGCAGCTGGTTCTTACTTAGCAAGAACACTGTGAAAATACTATTCTTGTGTGACATTTGACAATATTTTCCAAGGTTCCTCATGAGGTTTCGAAAAGTAGACTATGGCCTATTTGGGGGTGATATTTTTTTCTCCTGGTGTCTGATTTACTGCAGTACATCCACAGCAGGAAGGCAGAGGGAGCAAGCAGGTTTAATAAATGCTGTTGTGTTTTTATGGTGTTTTACGAATTTGCTGCTCCTTCTTGGCTACTTTGTAAATCCTCCCTGGTCTGTTCTATAAAAATCACTCTTGGCCATTCTGGCTATTTATGAAGGTTTCTGTGAGACGCCTCCATGACTTGGCTCATTCCTCCCCACCCCCACCCCCATTGTGCCCCAGGTTGACATCTAATATCCGTCTTTGCTTATTGGAACACTATATGACTTTGGCGATCTTAGGCTTCTCTCATTCCTCCTCCCTGGCCAAATAGATTAGGCATACCTAATGTTTCTCAAATATGCTGATGACATAACCTTAATGGCAGAAAGTGAGGAGGAATTAAAGAACCTTTTAATGAGGGTGAAAGAGGAGAGCGCAAAATATGGTCTGAAGCTCAACATCAAAAAAAACGAAGATCATGGCCACTGGTCCCATCACCTCCTGGCAAATAAAACGGGAAGAACTGGAGGCAGTGAGAGATTTTACTTTCTTGGATTCCATGATCACTGCAGATAGTGACAGTAGTCACGAAATTAAAAGATGCCTGCTTCTTGGGAGAAAAGCAATGACAAACCTAGACAGCATCTTAAAAAGCAGAGACATCACTTTGCCAACAAAGGTCCATATAATTAAACCTATGATTTTCCCAGTAGTGATGTATGGAAGTGAGAGCTGAACCATAAAGAAGGCTGATCGCCGAAGAATTGATGCTTTTTAATTATGGTGCTGGAGGAGACTCTTGAGAGTCCCATGGACTGCAAGAAGATCAAACCTCTCCATTCTTAAGGAAATCAGCCCTGAGTGCTCACTGGAAGGACAGATCGTGAAGCTGAGGCTCCAATATAATTGGCCTTATCTTTGTATGGCTCTCCTACTCTTCCGTATGCTAGAAATGGGAAGCGATTATCTACCTTAACTGATGGCTGCATGTTGAATTCAAGAGGAATTAATTATGGAACTAGATTGTACTCCAACATTCATCATCTATGACTATTGGTCCTCGTGGCTGGACACAGTGGGAACTGAAGATGATCTGACTGACTACAGGTTGCCCACTTCTGCTCTAAAGTCCAGAACATGTGTTGAACCACAGAATGGTAGTGGGGGGGGGGGAGCCTTGAGCCCCATTTTTAGCAGGCACATTAAACTACAAGTCTCAGGATGTTTGTTGGAGCCATGCCAAAGTTGTATGGAACTGATATAAATGTACCGTATTTTTCGCTCTGTAAGACGCACCAGACCACAAGACGCACCTAGTTTTTGGAGGAGGAAAACAAGAAAAGAAATATTCTGAATCTCAGAAGCCAGAACAGCAAGAGGGATCGCTGTGCAGCGAAAGCAGTGATCCCTCTTGCTGTTCTGGCTTCTGGGATAGCTGTGCAGCCTGCATTCGCTCCATAACACACAAACACATTTCCCCTTACTTTTTAGGAGGGAAAAAGTGAGTCTTATAGAGCAAAAAATACGGTATATGCCTTCTCTCTTTATCCTCCCTCTCATCATTCCATCTCTCTGCTTCTTAAAAATTAATGTTGTGCTGTTGCAACTAACCGATTGGTTGGTCCCGAACTACTTTCTGAAGGCCTGTGATCTGGGAATGAAATCCTTTCTGAATTATTGATGCTGCATTTCCTCGCATACTAAAATATCCTTCCTAACCAGAGGATGCACTATGTACATTAGAGTACAGCCAGAACTTGCTTTGAATGTTGGCTGCCAGGGATGGAAAATGTAAAGTGAGGTTTTATGCTCCCGACATTTGTCGTGATGCCTCGAATCCCCCGGAGAAATCCACTCCTGTCTTTGGCAATTAGGAGCAGGATTTTCTCTGGAACTGCGAAGCTTTCATCCGTAACTGGATCAAAGGATCTAAGTGTGCAGTCAAGTAACTACTGAAGGGGGTGCTTCATTTGTCTGACTCCCACTCTCTATTCGTTTTATTCCATGTGAGTTGGTGAAGAAAAATGCACCCAGTTGCTTGTGCGGAACAACAGGAAGGGACTGCAGTAACTCATGAAGCAATGTACGTGGAGCAGATATTAAGGGAAATGTTTCTGATTCCAGCAAGGCTTTCAGGGTTTTTGGCACAGCTTTACCACTTGAAGAAAATCAGTATTTGGCCCTACGCCTTCAGTTGGTGCATTCCAATGGAAACTCAAATGCATTGCTTTTCCATTACCCATGGTTGAATTGCAGATTTGTATTCCAGGTTTTAACAATGCTTCGCCTATACACTATGCTCTCAGTCTCATGCCTTTCTCTCCTCCACAAACACACTGAATCACTCAATGACCATTTGTCTGCAGGTTATAGTTATTACCATGTTGATGCAATCTTTATCACAAGGTGTATGATAAAGAGTGTTGTGAGGGCGGTGAGTGTCCTGTGTGAGTGTCTGGAGGTGGTTGGAGGATGGATGGCGGCTAACAGATTGAGGTTGAATCCTGACAATACAGAAGTACTGTTTTTGGGGGGACAGGGGGAGGGTGGGTGTGGGTGACTCCCTGGTCCTGAATGGGGTAACTGTGCCCCTGAAGGACCAGGTGCGCAGCCTGGGAGTCATTTTGGACTCACAGCTGTCCATGGAGGCAAAGGTCAATTCTGTGTCCAGGGCAGCTGTCTACTAGCTCCATCTGGTACGCAGGCTGAGACCCCACCTGCTCACGGACTGTCTCACCAGAGTAGTGAATTCTCTGGTTATCTCCCGCTTGGACTACTGCAATGCACTCTACGTGGGGCTACCTTTGAAGGTGATTCGGAAACTACAACTAATTCAGAATGCGGCAACTAGACTGGTGACTGGGAGTGCCACCAAGACTATATAACACCGGTCCTGAAAGACCTACATTGGCTCCCAGTACGTTTCCGAACACAATCCAAAGTGTTGGTGCTGACCTTTAAAGCCCTAAATGGCCTCGACCCAGTATACCTGAAGGAATGTCTCCACCCCCATTTTTCAGCCAGGACACTGAGGTCCAGCTCTGAGGGCCTTCTGGCGGTTCCCTCCCTGTGAAAAGTGAGGTTACAGGGAACCAGACAGAGGGCCTTCTTAGTAGTGGTGGGCACCCTGTGGAATGCCCTTCCATCAGATGTCAAGGAAATAAACAACTACTTGACTTTAAGCAGACATCTGAAGGCTGCCCTGTTCAGGGAAGTTTTTAATGTTTGATATTTTATCGCTTTTTTCTGTTGGGAGCTGCCCAGTGGCTGGGGAAACCCAACCAGATGGGCAGGGTATAAATAAATTATCACCATCATCATCATCATCATCATCATCATCATGCCCTTTGTGTGCTCTCTTGCCATCAATATACATCATGCGTTAATACTGCTCAGCCAGGGATTTAGCTGAAATTCAGTAGCAATGCTAATGTAAATCAAGGGTGGCTGTGGAATTGTTTAGCTTGAGTTGGCAAGTGTGCTAATGGAAAGGCATGCCATTTTGCAACTTCTGGGAGCAGAGGCAGAAACGACTGCAACTCCTTCCTTTTCAAATGACAGAGGAAGGGCCTGGTTCATGCATCCGTGCCCCTGTTTGTTCTGCATTTGATGACTACACACTTGATCTGGGGTTGCCATATCTTGAAGAGCAAAAGAGAGGACGCTATGACGACTCTCATTTTAAATACCCCTACTCTATGTAAGCTATAGAAGTTGTGATATATTGCTGAGGGGGGCAGGAGAAGAGAAGAGGAAAGCAAGTCTTCAGCCACCAGTTGTGTCTATGTCTCATCCGGAAAGTATAGCCAGAGACATTTTGGCAAATTATAAAAATCCACCAGGACAGAAATTTTACCCCTGAAAAACAGGCCGTGTCCTGGAAAAAGAGGACACATGGCAACCCTATTGATGCCATACCTGAAAGTATGAGCCGAGCTCATTGAGAAGCATTGCATTGGAGACAATGTGAAGATCTCTGCCTGTGGTGTTTTATACTTTGATTTCCCTTCTTATGCGTGCGGTTCCTCTCTAGATATTGAAGCCCTCAAATGACTTAACATAATGCATAAATCAGCACTTGGAACAGCTATTCCTCTGGCAGCCTGAGGGGTTCTGGGCATGGAACTCTGGTGTAAAATAAGCTATCATCTCACAGCTGTCCATGGTACTGAAACAAAACCAAAGCTCTGTTTTGCCTCTCTATCCAATAACAAAAAATCTTGCTCACGGTCTCTGCCTCACGACATCCTTTGACCTCTGCATTTTCTTGTTCTGAGATGTGAATCACCCTCTGCCCTCTCAGTTCCTGCCTCCTGTGGATTCTCCTTCCTTGGGATATGGCTGTGACTATGAAAAATGCTTAACATATATCATGTTGCAATTGCCCAGGGTGGTGGATCATATCAGTGCGGTAGGCAAACGAATACGTCAAGTCTTGTTTTAGGGTGTGTGTGTGTGTGTGTGTGTGTGTGTGTGTTTCAAAAATGAGAAACTTGTGCTGCATGACGGAATTTAATTATTTTAAAAGCAATTTCCGTTCTTGTCATAAAGCAAGACAAGTATGCAGCAGAATAGAAAGTTTTCCCCATTTCTTTTCTTTAAAAAATTATTCATTGATGTAAGAGAATGAGATGGTGGTATTTCTTTCAGAATCTTTTTTTTTACACTCCAGTATAAAACAGCTATTGTCTGCCAGAGCAGATGTTACAAGTTTGCAGACATCAGCTGATGGGGAAACGACTTCAACAGAACGAAAATGTCTTAACAAGAAGTGCCAGGGGTAATGAAAACTGAACAAATCCATTTTAAATGAGAGAATTCTTTCTTTGGAAGCTGAATTTAGGTTTGGGGGGGCACTGTGGCTGTCTTCTTGCATAGGAGACAAATAAATGTGACAGAGCTGAAGGATTTTGAAATGGCAGGATTGCAATCATTATTATTGTCCACCTGTTAAGGCTGAGAGAGAGAAAATGGGTTTTAAAGCAGGGGAAGAGTGGATAATTGAAACATTTTTATTTTATTTTTTTGTATGGCTTTTCTAAAAGTTCCTTCTTAGATCTCGTCTCCATGTCAATTACAGCAGGGACCTCAGCTGAAGTAGGAAGAAGAGAATTGCCAAATTGCAATGAGGACATGCTTGCAACAATATTGAAAGTTCCCCATTCTGGTTCATGACTGCTTTTAAAAACCACTCTGCTGGCTCGACTTAAATTGTACAAGTGCTGAAATTGTACATAACAAAACAAGTTTAAAAAAAATCAGTTAAAATAATAAAATCTCTTTTTTTGCTGGAAGTCTTCCGTAGGTGCTGGAAGTTAAGTAGTTTCACCTACACATATATTTCTGCTTGCCCAACAAAGTGATTTCTCCTCTCTTTCCCCCATCTCCCCCACGTGCTATTACAGGGGTTATCCTGAGCTTCTGAAGCAAATTTGGGGAGGGGACAGATGGTGGGCAGGGAGGAAAGGCGGGAAAGTTCAGTTGCACTAGCATGAATCACTGGGCTGGCTTGCACTAGTGCAATGAGTAAGTTGAATACAGCCCAAAGTCTCTCCCATCCAGAGTAGTGTACGATCCAATGGTTTTTCATTAGCAGGTCCATCCTTCCGCTTTAATGATGGCAAACTCTTTACTTGCAAGGAAAAGACATGTGCTGGCTCTGGCAGATAAAACCCACGTCTCTGGCAGAGAAGGAAACTTCTGACAACATAAAATAAAGCCATTGTTCTTTTCGTCCAAGGGCATAAGAAGGATTTCTTCTCGTCCATCTATTATGTCTTAAGCCACATCATGTGTGACAGCAGATCTCTGGAGGACAGGCTTCACACAAATAGCCATTACAGCCGTAAGTGCAATACAGAGGGGGCAGAGAAATGTTCTTCATGTAAAACAATCGCTTGTCAAAAACATGTTTTGCAATCGATGCAGCCGCATTATGATGTGAAAGGGTGGCAGGATCCGTCCCACCTCATCCCTGGCAACACAATTTGGTGTCAATTTAAGCTACATCAACTTTTCCTTTTTGCAGTCGTCTGTTCGGTTACTTTTAAAACTTACTCTTGATCTCCCTCCAACCTTATGTAGCTCATCTTTGTTGGCGATCAGCACCTTTTATCTCATTTGCTATAATTCATGTGAAGTAAGGCTACACACACACGCGCGCACAGCCACTCTGGGTGGCTCCCAGCAGAATATTATAAACATGATAAAACATCAAACATTAAAAACTTCCCTAAACAGGGTTGCCTTCAGATGTCTTCTAAAAGTCAAATAGTTGTTTATTTCCTTGACATCTGATGGGAGGGCGTTCCACAGGGTGGGCACCACTACCAAGAAGGCCCTCTGTCTGGTTCCCTGTAACCTCACTTCTTGCAGGGAGGGAACCACCAGAAGGCCCTCAGAGCTGGACCTCAGTGTCTGGGCTGAACGATGTGGGTGGAGACGCTCCTTTAGGTATACTGGGTTAAGGCCATTTAGGGTTTTAAAGCTCAGCACCTTTATTATTACAGACCCTCCCAGTGTCCCTATGGCTTATCCCCTAACCATGCAAGCTCCATCTTCCTTCCAGTCACACTTTCCAAGTCTGAATGCCTGCAGCAAGCAGACTGAAGGAAAGGGACTGCCTTATTGCTAAAGGTAAAGGTAAAGGGACCCCTGACCATTAGGTCCAGTCATGACCAACTCTGGGGTTGCGACGCTTATCTCACTTTATTGGCCATGGGAGCCAGTGTACAGCTTCCGGGTCATGTGGCCAGCATGACAAAGCCGCTTCTGGCAAACCAGAGCAGCACACGGAAACGTCGTTTACCTTCCCGCCGGAGCGGTACCGATTTATCTACTTGCACTGTGACATGCTTTCGAACTGCTAGGTTGGCAGGAGCAGGGACCCAGCAACGGGAGCTCACCCCATTGCGGGGATTTGAACCGCCGACCTTCTGATTGGCAAGCCCTAGGCTCAGTGGTTTAACCCACAACGCCACCCACATCCCGCCTTATTGCTACAACTCCATCATTGAAATGTACTACAACTGCAATAGTTGATTCTGAGTTCAAGTGATGGGGAAGGCATGCACCCTATAAGATGCTGCCTGCTTCCGTAAAGGAATCCAATCTCTAGTTCACTCTTCCTCAACCTCGGCCCTCCAGATATTTTTGGCCTGCAACTGCCATGATCCCTAGCTAGCAGGACCAGTGGTCAGAGATGATGGGAATTGTAGTCTCAAAACATCTGCAGCATCGAGTTTGAGGAAACCTGCTCTAGTTGGTACATGGGTGGCAGAGGGTCTCTGTCAAGTTGAGCTATATAAACAACACCTTGCCTCCTAGGTGGCCTGTGGCTTGAGAGGTACATTCCTGCACATGCAGTGGCGCTGTTCTTTGGTTGCAGCATCCTGGCATTAAAGCTTTTGAACAAATAACAAGGATAATGATGCTTCCTAATACCTCTTTATTGGCATGTTTGTGTATTATTATTTTTTATGCTTCCAAGATACTATACAGAGACCTCATAAATTTCTGCTTGATTTGAATTTGAAATACTTTATTGTCACTTGTACAACTTGTATACAGTGAGATTACACGAGCACCCCCCACTCAGCTCTCTTAGTCTTAATTCCCTTCATTTACTGATGCACACCCACCAAACCTGAAAGTCAGTTGCCCTGTTGTTATCTTTTCATTCAGCAGCCTAACAGCCCACAGGTAGAAGCTGTTCTTTACCCTGTTGGTGCGACTAATCATGCTTCTATATCTTCTGCCTGAGGGCAGGAGATCAAGAAAGTGCCGGCCAGGCTGTGAATCATCCCTGAGAATTTTCCTCACTCTCCTGAGGCAACGTTCTTCTGCTATTTCATCCAGTGGATTCACGGGACAGCCCATAATATCTTGTGCTGCATTCACCACCCTCTGTAGGCACTTCCTATCAGATCATAGCAGCCAAAGTGGAGGTTTCCGAGTTTTGGGAAATAATTTCTGAACTATCATGGTAAAGCTGGTATTCTCAAGTATGGCACACTGTGCTGGCTGAAAAAATGATACATTAAAATAGGCTTTTGAGGAGATTAGCTGGTTCTGAGACATTTGGTCCTGTTTGGTATAGTGATCTGTTGTGTCTTTTTGGCCAGTGTCCTCTTACTCAGCTTTATGAAGGAGGACTCTGATCACAAAATGTGAAGGAGGGATGTCTTTGTTGGGTGTGACCTTGTTTTGTTTTGTTTTGCTTTGTAATGTTATGTTATGTTTTATTGTTTGATACTTTGTAATTAGATCGATTGATAGAAGGGCGAGGGAGGGAGGGAAGAGATTGAGATCGATAGCGGGCGGAAGGAAGGAAGGAAGGAAGGAAGGAAGGAAGGAAGGAAGGAAGGAACCAAACAGGTCAATAACATTTGGGAAATGGAGCATTTATTAATAAATTAATAAAAAATAATGTAATGGCACAATACTTTTAAAACGTCTCTGTTGTGCTTCAGTACAAATATTATTAGGATGTCTTACACACTTCTTTTTAAAACTGATTTTCTTCCCTGATGCTGGAAGATTTAATTTTATGAAGCAATTAGACCGATATCTTGCTAATTACAGGGACAATAAAAATGGCTGGTAGATGCTAATCACAGTTCATGGGGCTTGCAGGGAGAGAAATTAACCTTAGTGCATTTTCCTAGAAGAGGTAGGTTGAAAAACAAAATGCACTTAATCGGTAATATCTTAGTTACATGAGCACTTCATTTATATGGAAAATTCACGCTGCTTTTCAGAGCCCACGTGCTGGTTCTTTCTGTGAATTGCGTGTCCAGTGGGAAATGCTTAGAAATGTGCTATTAAGCTGACATTTTTGACATAACTGCAGTCTTGCTTTAATGCACCAACCTAATTTGAATCGCAAGGCTTAAGCACCAGGATTGGAATACCATTTAGTTATCCCTGAAAGGGAACAATTTTGAAAAAAGCTGTCATTCTGGGGTAACATTTTAACTCCAGAATTACATTGTGTTGGCCTGACATATTCATTTTGAAAACCCAGAAGTCTCTAATGGTGCAATTGAGACGTACGGCTTGCAAAAGTGACACTTACCCCTGCTTGTTTCCGCCATTGCCCTCTGAAATTCTGCCTCTCCCTCCTGAAACTCTGGCCTTTTGTCTCTGCTAACTATCTCTTCCCACAGAGAGGATTTCCCCCCATTTTCTGTCTGGCTCAGAGAGTCCCTGTTAATGGCTGCCTTAATGGGTTAATGGGTCGGCCATCGTCAGCCTTTGTTCTTCCAATGATCCAATGATCCCCCTTCAGCTAGCTCTGCAGAGCTGACTTTAAAATAAATAAATAAATAAATTGTTTAATCATTTTTTCGATACAAACATCAACCGCAAAAGACACTTACAACAAAAATCATAATTACAATAATAACACAATTTGACAATTCAGATTTGAATACACTGATATACCTACGACTACACCTTTTTTAACAATATTTTCCCACCTCTCTCTCCTCCCCCTACTTCCCACCACTATCCACCTTATTGCTTAAGTATTTATCCATTCTTATTTTGCGTCGACATGCTATTCGTTCGTATGTAGCTAATCTGTCCATATTATCAATCCATGTGCTCAATGGAATCTTTTTGCAGCTCTTCCAATTCATCAAAACAAGTTTTTTTTTGCTTCTAATATAGCACGGTACATCCATTTTTTTGACCCCTTGAAATCTCCCACGTTTCTGGAATATAATTTAGAATTAATTTCAGTTCCCCTAAATAACAATTTCTTTTTATTACTCTTGCTATAAATATCCTCACCTCACACCAAATTGATCTTATCATCGGACAGTTAATCAACATACATACTAAGTTCGCATTTTTACTCCCACATCTCCAGCAGTCGTCTTGGTTCCTTAGCATAAGCTGAGCCCAGGGATTTCTGTGTTTAGCACAATTTAGCCAAAGCTCGATTAATTCTAACTTTTACCTGACCCAATAATCATGGGTGACTTGCCCATAGAGTTTATGACCCATAAACTCTGGCACCCAGAACCTATGACAGTACCACGTTATGGTGCCAGAGAATAGCACTATGTTTGTCTGGAAATAATAACACGCTGGTGAAATACCGTATTGGCCCAAATATAAGCTGCATCCGGAAATAAGACACAACTTTAAAATTCAAGGGGCAGGGGAAGGAAAAAATACCTGGGCTGCTTCCTGGTGGGGGGAACCATGCTGCTCTGCTGGTGGCATAAGGTCACAAATATAAGCTGCACCTTAACTTTTCAAGATTGGAATTTGGAAAAAAAAAAGGGTGTGGCTTATATTCGGGCCAATATGGTACCACAGGCTGGGTTTATGGTGAGTGGCAGATCCTTATTTTTAAAAAATGTGAACCAGCCTTACCTTCAAACAGACCCTCCAAGTGTCCCTATTTTCTGGGAAAGTCCCAGATTTAAAGAAGCCAACCCAGTTTCTGATCTGGGTTGTCCCATTTTCCTTAGGATGTCCCTATTTCCATCAGATATTTTGGAGGGCATGGAGTTATGTGACCACCATGGCAAGGAGATAAGTAACTATACAACTTTTAGAAGACATCTGACAACAGCCGTGTTATAGCGAAGTGTTTTTTTTAATGTTTAGTGTTTTATTATGTTTTTATAAATGTTGGAAGGTGCCCAGAGTGGGCAGCAATCTACCTGCTCTGTATCTGGTCCTGTTTCATATTTTGGTTTGTTATTTTTACTTTATTACCTCTTAAGGGGTGGGGCACTTGCAACCCTTCAGATATTTCTGGGCTACAACTCCCTTTATCAATGAACTTTTCACATGCTGGCTGGTGTTGATGGGAGCTGGAGTCCAGGGTATCAAGTCAAACTCTCCTCCTCCTTCTTCTCCTTCTTCAATAACATCTGGCAGTCCAGTTTCCTCACCACTGATGGTCCAAAAAATTGTCTGAGATTGTCTGGAAAATGTTTCTTTCCTTTTTAAAATTGTGGTGAAAATGCCAACCTTCCATCTTTGCTTGCAATCTCTTGAATCTCTTTTTAACTTGGTGACTTTTATTTTCTCTTTCTTTTGCTCTCTCTGTGGTGTATACCGGCACTGCTTCGAAAGATCCCACTGAGCAAATTGTCACCTTAAGTAGGTGGCACTTCTCATAAGTGACTAACGTTCACCCTGGTGTGAGAATAGGGGGAAACAATTATGATAAATGCCATTCTTGTCAGAAACTTCCATCTACCAGAGGGCAAAGGAATACAGGTATCTGAAGACCATAATTCTGGCTTGATGGACAGACATAAAATTATACGTTAGGACATATTTTTAAAAGCACAAAACAACTTTTGGCTACTACAGAAGCTGGAGAAATACTCGGAAAAGCTTTTGCTAAAGGTCGCCCAGTGTCCCTCCACTTCTCATCAAACAATGGAGCCTAAATCCAAAAATGGAGCCTGGAATTTTAGAGCTGGAAGGGACCCCAAAGCTCATCCAGTCGAACCCTTCAATGCAGGAATATGGGTACAACTCTAGTCCACACTTGGCAATTGAGCTACATCCATTGACTATTACCTATCACATCCATACGCATTAGAATCTGCAGCAGGGCTAGAAATGCTTTTTCACTCCAAAGGGTCATATTTCCTTATGGGCAGTCTTCTGAGGGCCATGTGCTTGCATGGGCAGGACCAGAGGCAAAAGTAGGTGGAGTAATGGATGAGACTTCATCTTTATACAGGAAGCTAGGGACGCGGGTGGTGCTGTGGTCTAAACCACTAAGCCGCTTGGTCTTGCCAATCAGAAGGTTGGCAGTTCGAATCCCCACAATGGGGTGAGCTCCCGTTGCTCTGTCCCAGCTCCTGCCAGCCTAGCAGTTCCAAAGCACACCAGTGCAAGTAGATAAATAGGTACCACTGTGGCGGGAAGGTAAACAGCATTTCTGTGTGCTCTGGTTTCTGCCATGGTGTTCTGTTGCACCAGAAGTGGTTTAGTCATGCTGGTCATGTAACCCAGAAAGCTGTCTGTGGACAAACGCCGGCTCCCTCGGCCCGAATGCAAGATGAGCACCACAACCCCATAGTCGCCTTTGACTGGACTTAACAGTCCAAGGGTCCTTTACCTTTTTCTCTTTTTTTACCTTACAGAAAGCTACGCTCCAGCTGTGTAAAAGTCAGACTTTTCTATACACAGACACAAACACACACCTTTCTGTCCTGGACGGCAAGAGGCATTGTCACCTTTAAACACTTAAGGAGGATGGAGCAGGGATGGTGAGCAATATGAACCATGGAGAGCTTGTGGCCTAAGCAAACTTCTGAGGACCATATGGAGAGGCCTGGAGGGACGCACTTCATTCTGGGCCTGAGTTTCCCCATCCCTCATCATCGGTGATTAGACGACTGTTGATGATAATAATAATAATAATAATAGTAATTTTATCATTTATATGCCACTCATCTGACCAGGTTGTCCCAGACACTCTGGGTGGCTCCCAACAAAATATCAAAAACACAATAATATGTGGTGGACCTGTAAAAGGGTAAAAGAGTATTGGGAAATCATTTATAATGAATTGGGGGGAAAATGTTTAAAAGTACTTTTCAAAAAAAAAACCAAAAAACACCAGAGTCCTTTTTGTTGCGGATAATTCAGATGGACAAAAATCCCATGACTGCAGTCATGGAGCAGAAATTCTAACAATTTCCAGGTGTCAAAAAAGACTACGGTGGCCCGTGTTTTGTTAGTTCCAAAATGGAACATGAGCGAGGTCCCAACCAAAGCAGAATGGCAACTTAAATTGATGGAATATGTACAGTTTGTGAATCTAACGTATAGAATAAGAGAACAAGAAGAACATTCGTTTAAAGAAGGTTGGAAAATGTTTATTGAATATATGGGGGATATTGTGTACACTTGAAAACGTGGGCAGTATTAAGATAAATTCAACAGTGTAAATAAGTTTTGCTGGAAGTAAT
Organism: Podarcis raffonei; assembly: GCF_027172205.1. Classification (NCBI taxonomy): domain Eukaryota; kingdom Metazoa; phylum Chordata; class Lepidosauria; order Squamata; family Lacertidae; genus Podarcis; species Podarcis raffonei. The sequence goes on from NC_070604.1 coordinate 29,797,523, forward strand.
AATGGATTACTGTATGGTTTAGTTTATATAAAATATGCTGGGATTTATACTATGCAAAATGAACCATGGAAAGAGAAGAAGGGAAGTCACTGATATTTTAACGATGTTTAAATGAATATTCTAAATTGTAAAACAGAAAATTTAATTAAAAAATTACAAATTACAAATCCACACCCACCCACACACGCACACAATAAAACATCAACAGACTTCCCTGAACTGATGTCTTCCAAAAGTCAAATGGTTCTTTATCTGTTTGACATCTAATGGGAGGGCATTCCACAGGGCTTGCACCACTACCTGCCAAGGGCTGGGCAGAGGAGGAGGAGTGGTAGAGACCGCCTCCCCATTCTGACCCACGTAGGAGGAAAAGAAAGGCAGTATAGATTTACAACAGGGGATTGTGGGAGGTCACAACTCAGAGGCAGATGAGGGGGAAAGTTGGGAAATAATGGGAAAGGAGGAGCAGGCAGAGCCAGAGCAGCAGCTGGCTGACACATTGTCACTAGAAAGCATTCCAGACCAACCATCTCCCAGAACGCGGCGAGCCTTAAAAGTAGGAGAGCAAAGAGCTCAAAGACAGAGGGCACTTAATAGCACCCATAGAGGAGGTGATGAGGATGATGAACGAGGAAGTGGGAGAAAAGGGGGGGGGTGGAGATTCACTCAGGACAGCCTCTCTCTGTAAAGTTTTAAATAAAAAAGGACTGTAAGAAACTTTTCCTTGTCTCTATACTTTCCTGGGCAACCAGCCGGGAGATGCTGACATCATCCTAACACTACCAAGAAGGCCCTCTGTCTGGTTCCCTGGAGCTTCATGACTCACAGGGAGGGAACCGCCACTTCGAATTGTGCTTGGAAATGTACAGGGAGCCAATGTAGATCGTTTAGCTAACTATGAAAGAGCTGTGTTCAGCTGTCTAGAAAAGGCACTGTTTCTATGGTACTTCCTCAGCTTTCAAAATGTCTGCAAAGATGTTTACTTCATGGATAGAGGTTACAAGTTCCCACCTCTCCGTGCATTCAGTAACATTTAAAGGTAAAGGTAAAGGGACCCCTGACCATTAGGTCCAGTCGTGGACGACTCTGGGGTTGCGGCGCTCATCTCGCTTTATTGGCTGAGGGAGCTGGTGTACAGCTTCCGGGTCATGTGGCCAGCATGACTAAGCTGCTTCTGGAGAACCAGAGCAGCGCACGGAAACGCCGTTTACCTTCCCGCCGGAGCAGTACCTATTTTACTACTTTCACTTTGACTTGCTTTCGAACTGCTAGGTTGGCAGGAGCAGGGACAGAGCAACGGGAGCTCACCCCATCACGGGGAATCGAACAGCTGACCTATCTACTATTCCTCATGGCCAACAGTTATCTCAATCAGCCCACAGATCCAGACAAGGACACCATTTAGCTAGGGCGCGAAGGGGGAATACTTATCACCCCTTTCACCACCAGTGATTATTTTTCTGAAGCATCTCTATGTGCCTGAGATAAGTAGGTTAAACCCTCTTCTGAGAGAGGTGGAGCTCATCCACACCTCTGTTCACCCCAATAAGTTTAGTGCTGAATCGGGGGGAAATGGCTACTGAGTTCTCTGCTCATTGCCAAACGTAAGTGTGAAAGAACCCTAATTCCTATTGGAAAACATGTGGCATTCCTAGCCACTGATGTTTCAAGGCATCCTTCCACTTCCTCTGGTCCTTGTGATCTATTTTCAGGTTGCAAAAATATTGGGCCAGAGATCTGTCTTGGTAAATCATTACAGAAGAACAGATTTGTGAATTAGTGGGCAGAACCAGTGTAGCTAGACCTTCAACATTTATTCATTTCAAAACATAGGACCTGGGAAGTTGTTGGGGTAGCTACTCACCTCAAGTAAAGCACTCTGAAATTTCAGTTTTTGACTGAGGTTGAAGAAACTGTTCCTTCCCCTGCAACCCCCCCAAAAAACTGTTATCTCTGTTTCCTTCTCTTTAAGGTTTAAGAGCTCTTTTTGTAGCTTTCACATTTTACAGGAACTGTGCAAGCGATTCTCCTTGTCACCGACACCAGTAAATTGGTCCCTTGGTATTATGAGACCTGGCAATTTTCACCAAAGACAGTGCGATTGCTTCAGCGAGACAAGGAGGAATGTGTCTGTCAAACGTGAATCACTAAGCAGAGGGGTCCTATCTTTTTAGAGCAGATAAGCTTATTTCCGCCCTGCAAACAGAGCCGAAATGGTACTTAGACTTCTGCTCTGTCATTTCAAGAGGGGAATAAAGCTATTCTTTTTGCTGGAGGAAAACGTTTAAATATTGAAAATTGGAAATGTGTCAGCCTCAGAAGCAAGGAATGGCTGCTTTCTGCCTTTAAAACATGGTGTGCCGTGTTGCATGTAAATGAGGACCTCTGCAGTAGTTTTGCAGAAACAACACGATTGCTTCAGAAATGTTAACCTTAATTGGTTGCTGATTATTATTTATCCATTCTGCAAGTCTGCACACTTACAGCACATGATAGTCATGGTCCTGTGTGGAGGAGAGGTAATATTTTAGGAAGGAACCTAATTGTGGGTCATATGCAATGGTTTGCAAAGGAGGCCAGGAAAGACATCCAGCACAACTTGCCATCACACACCAATACTTTCCTCAATTTTCTCTTTGCCCTCAGCATCCCAAGACACTCTCCAAACGGGGGGGGGGGGGGGGACAGCAAAACAATTACATTTGGTGAAAATCAAACCCAGGTCCTAGGTATTTTTTGTTTTTTGTTTTTTTATAAAGCGTGTTCTCCCTCATGGAGAGCATGTGTTGCGGTGGGGGCTGACAAGACACCTCACTGTTGCTGGGCAAAAGAGTTTGGCCATCTTTAAGCAGGGCGGGCTGTTTTTGGGGAGATTTATATGTTGCCATTTATTGATTGACAGCCCTGTTTGTTAAATACTCTGCATGCAGCAACAAGCTTCCTCTTTTCGCTGCATTCTTTGGATCACCGCCCTCCCTCCCAAATGTTAGGCTGTTCGCTTGACCTTGCTATGCCTGTCATGGGGTCGTCTGCCATTGGGGCAGGGGCCTGGTAGGAATTTTGTCCATTTGGCTGATTGGCTGGTGCCATTTGATTTGTGCCTACTGCGTAGCAAATCATCACAACTTGTAAGGTTGCAGTTGGCATTGTTTTTAGAAAATTGGTTGGTGGAGGGTATGGATTGGCTGTGCCTGCCCCTCCAATGCTGCTGCTGCTGCAAGGGTATTCCGTTAAAGGAATCCAGGGACTCACCATGCTTTTGTCTGTACCCCTCTCAAGGGGCTAGGGCCACGCAAGAGCTCCTGGGAGCATTTGGGGACAGGTGAGGGTCTGGCACCCAGCTCCATTTACTCCCCAAAAATGTTTTCCCTTACTGACTTTGCAGGTTTGCGGATGTCAGTTCTGTCCCTAGGTGGGGACAGATAGTCGCAACCAATGTCTAAGCAACCACTCACATTTTGTATTTTAATAAAGTTGTGGCCAAAATTATGCCAAAAACCTTAAACAAAAATTCCTGTGTGAAGTGTGAATTCATTTAGGGGTGGCTTGGGGACCTTGACACGCAACCAAGGTATCACTGTATATGAACATAAGACGTTGGGTCCCTCTCCCCTCCTGCCGTTTCCAGAAACTAGTACAGTGGTACCTTGGGTTACATACGCTGCAGGTTACATATGCTTCAGGTTACAGACTCCGCTAATCCAGAAATAGTGCTTCAGGTTAAGAAGTTTGCTTCAGGATGAGAACAGAAATCGTGCTCCTGTGGCGCGGCAGCAGCAGGAGGCCCCATTAGCTAAAGTGGTGCTTCAGGCTAAGAACAGTTTCAGGTTAAGAACAGACCTCCGGAATGAATTAAGTACTTAACCCGAGGTACCACTGTATTTGGAAGCACTTCTGCCTCCGACTGTGGGAGCAGAGCATAGCCATCACAGCCAGTAGCCATTCCTAGCCTTCTCCTCCATGAATTTCTCTAATCCTCTTTTAAAGCCATGATGGTGTGGAAACCATCATGGCTTCCTATGGGAGAGTTCCATAGTTTGTGGTGCATTGTGGTTCTTTCAACTGTCCTGAATTTTTCAACATTTATCTTCTTCGGATGTTCCTGAGTTCTGGTGTTATGAGGAAGGGGGGAAAGCTTTTCTCTATCCACTTTCTTCATACGATGCATAATTTTATAAACCAGGCCACCTCTTACTCAGCTTTTCTCCAAAAAGTCCCAAATGCTGCAAGCTCGTGGGGGTTTGCCCCAATCCTTTGTTCACCTTTAAATGTGAGTAGAATCAAATTGGATTCCCGTTCTCAGGTGCAACCTATTCATCAATTCATGGATGGGATATTAATAATAATAATAATAATAATAATAATAATAATAATTTATTTATTTATTTATTTATTTATTTATACCCCGCCCATCTTGCTGGGTTTCCCCATCCACTCTGGGCAGCTTCCAACAAAACACTAAAATACAATAACCTATTAAACATTAAAAGCTTCCCTAAACAGGGCTGCCTTCAGATGTCTTCTAAAAGTCTGGTAGTTGTTGTTCTCTTTGACATCTGGTGAGAGGGCATTCCGTAGGGCGGGTGCCACTACCGAGAAGGCCCTCTGCCTGGTTCCCTGTAACTTGGCTTCTCGCAGTGAGGGAACCGCCAGAAGGCCCTCGGTGCTGGACCTCAGTGTCCGGGTAGAACGATGGGGGTGGAGACGCTCCTTCAGATATTTTGAACTGACTTGCAATTTAAAACAAAACAAAACCAATTGATGCCCGCAGGATGCCTGCAATATGCTTTGGACTACTTAATACCTTAAGTCCTGAATTTATTCATCTATCAAGAGATCCAGCACTCCGTGTTCTTCAAGCAGAAGCGATCGCTTTGATTACCGGCAGCTGAACTGAAGAACAATAGCCATGCTACTTTGTAAAACTTGACTTCACCTATTTCCATTGATTTATAGACTCACATCTCCCTCCCTCCCTCTCAGCTTCTCCTTGGTATTGTTTAAACAAAAGTCATCAAGGAAGGAAGCAATGTCAAATAAGCATCTCGTGTCTCAGTTATTACTAGCTGGATCAAAACCCCCAAGTGATTGAAATATGTTTTCTTTTCTGTTCTTCAATTTAACATTTATAAAGTCTCATTGTAGCTTTAAATAAAAGTTCCATTCAGTCTTCCCATCTCAGAGGCACAGCATGCTCAATTCCCTTTTATTATTATTAAAGAAAAGATTTGCAATTTGAGATTCCCACCGATTCATCTCAGTTTCATGAGCTATAGTTTGAACTTCAAAGCAACGCCCCTCCTCATGCCATATGCTGAATTATTATGTTTAAAGCAATTCTTCCTGTCACTTATTAATAGACAGCCAGCAGCTAAGTGCTCCATCTAGGAGGCTGTGCTCATTCAGAATCTGAGGATAGTTTAACGCTGTGGGGGACCAGGCCTACATGGGACTAATGTAAATTCATTGCACATTATTATTTTGAAGTAACCCTCTGAGATTATGAGAAACCTTGGGGGCATTGGTGTATTGCTTCTATGGCTAGAGTATTCCTTTCCCCCTAATTATATTGTACTAAATTTTCAAAAATTTCACATATACACTCCAATGCATAATACAGTGGTATCTCGGTTTTCGAACCTCTCCGTTGACGAACATTTCGGTTTTCGAACGCCGTAAACACGGAAGTAAATGCTTCGGTTTTCAAACATGCCTCGGAAATCAAACATGCTATGCAACTTCCGTATTGAATTTTCCATATTGAGGCATGCGTATTGAGTTTTCAGTTTTTGAACATTTCAGAACTCGAACTGTCTTCCAGAACAGATTACGTTAAAAAACCGAGGTACCACTGTAAATTTTTCTTTTGTTTTGTCGACTTCCCACCCCATGGTGTATTTTATTTCTCCCCAATTGCTGCACCCTATCTTCTCTCTCTTATACCATAATAACAATACAATAATCTCTAATTCCTTCTGTTGCTCATAGTTCAAATCCTGCCCATGAAATCACCATACTTTTATTCATTCATTCATTCATTCATTCATACCCTACCCATCTGACTGGGTTGCCCCAGCCACTCTGGGCAGCTTCCAACTTATATAAAAACATAATAAAACATTAAACATTTGGGATTATGCAACAATATATTTCTAAACTGCTGGGGTGTAGTTTATTTACTGGATCATTTTCTGCAACTCCTTTTATTTTTAAGGAAGAAGGCAGTGCTCTTCATCACCATCTATTTTGCCTCCTTTAAACACTTAGCATTCCCTCTCAAAAAAAGGAGTTAAAATCTTCTCAGTTAAATCGCCAGGTTCCATGTCATGCTAATGACAGAGCTGTGCATAATTTGATTGTATTAATAGCCTATCTCAAAGTACGAAAATACCTGTGTCCTATTCATTAAACCGTACCTCACTCTTCAGTTACTCCCTCTCCTCTCTACCAAAAGCTGTGATGCATCTGTCCTGAATGTATCCATCTGGCTTAATTAGATCTCAATCAAATTCTGCCAAGTAGATTCATTCAGTTTAAAGCTAGAAAATGTCGACTTAGAAACTAGGAAACACAAGGGCATTTTTTGTTTTTAAATCTGTGGGGCCGATCATTTTGATCCATGGAGCCAGACACAATTCCGCTCCTTTCCATGGTTTTAGGTACACAAAAATCTAGGAGGGCTGCCAGAGTGGGTGGGGTGTTGGGAAAGAAGATTCCCCATCTGTGTAGCTGTTAAGGTAGGAGGAGCAAAGGAATGACAGGGGACACAATTGTCCTCCTAGAAACTAAAGCTGAAAGCTTTTGGGTGCAATCCTGTGATCTCTAAGAGGGCATCCTAGATGCCAGAAGCTTCTGAAGATCTCCCTCTTTGTGAGCAGAGAAAGAGATCTGTTGGGAAAACAGTACTGGTCTATTGATGGAAGCTTCTTTGTTGCTGCTTCAGATACCTCCATTGCTGTCGCATCTCCACTATTGTGGTTCAATGACAGGAGGAGTAGGAGGAAGAGTAATAATAATAATAATAATAATAATAATAATAATAATTTATTACTTATACCTCACCCATCTGGCTGGGTTTCCACAGCCACTCTGGGCAGCTCCCAACAGAATGTTAAAAACACAATCAAACATCAAACATTAAAAATTTCCCTAAATTAGGCTGCCTTCAGATGTCTTCTAAAAGTTTATTTCCTTGACATCTGATGGGAGGGTGTTCCACAGGGTGGGAACCACTACTGAGAAGGCCCTCTGCCTGGTTCCCTGTAACCTCACTTCTCGCAGGGAGGGAACCGCCAGAAGGCCCTCAGAGCTGGAGACACTCCTTCAGGTATACTGGGCCGAGGCCGTTTAGGGCTTTAAAGGTCAGCACCAAGACCTTGAATTGTGCTTGGAAATGTACTGGGAGCCAATGAAGGTCTTTCAGGACTGGTGTTATGTGGTCTCCGCAGCCACTCCCAGTCACCAGTCTAGCTGCTGCATTCTGGATTAATTGTAGTTTCCAGCTCACCTTCAAAGGTAGCCCCATGTAGAGCGCATTGCAGTAGTCCAAGTGGGAGATAACTAGAGCATGCACAAGTCTGGTGAGACTGTCTGCAGGCAGGTAGGGTCTCAGCCTGTGTAACAGATGGAGCTGGTAGGCAGCTGCCCTGGACACAGAACGAAGAGGATAAAAGACATTTGCCAAGGACATGTTGAATCTGGATCGGGGAAAGGTACAAGTCTGGTGCAAAGAAAACATGGAAGAGAGCTTTCTTTTCATTCAGGGAATCAAAAGTTATCATGTTGGCTGCTCATTTTGAAATTGACTATCCCTTCCATAGATTCCTGGCTGGGTTTGGACAAAATAGTTTGAAATTCAGATAAACTTAGAATCAAGTTGCATAGGCAGTTTTCAGGCAGCACCCTAAGCTATGGCTTCAAAAAAGCTTAAGCCCTCTGTGAACCACACCAAGAAGCAAGTGGTGGACCTTACATTTCCTTGTGCACCTTATTCTTCTTTCTATGTCTACAAAAATATCCCTATCTTGAGTTTTTTGTTGTTGTTGACATGTGGAATTATTGATTTTCACCCTGTATTTATTTATTACTCATTAGTCACCTATTTGCCTACTCCTCTAGGTGATGTGCAACAATCTGCATCTAATTAATTATATTCCAGTATTTGAATCTAATAAATTAATTAGTGGCAGAATTGTTTAACAGCAGATGATTAATCAGCTACAATTATTTAATCAGCTTGCAGACCTCCTCCTGACACCTCAGAGAAGTTTGTTTGATTTACAGCTATTGAGCAACTACAATCCCCAATAGAAAGGGGTAATTTGGCAATCAGAAAATCCAGGTAAACGGAATACCTTCTGTTGAATTTCACTGTCTGATTTGCAGCAATAAAACCCTTATGTCACTCTGGATTTCTTATTCCAATGGACCTAAAGGCTGTGGCAGCAAACCCTGCAGTTGTCTACTTTGCTGTTGTTTAGTCGTTTAGTCGTGTCCGACTCTTCGTGACCCCATGGACCAGAGCACGCCAGGCACGCCTGTCTTCCACTGCCTCCCGCAGTTTGGTCAAACTCATGCTGGTAGCTTCGAGAACACTGTCCAACCATCTCGTCCTCTGTCGTCCCCTTCTCCTTGTGCCCTCCATCTTTCCCAACATCAGGGTCTTTTCCAGGGAGTCTTCTCTTCTCATGAGGTGGCCAAAGTATTGGAGTCTCAGCTTCAGGATCTGTCCTTCCAGTGAGCACTCAGGGCTGATTTCCTTCAGAATGGAGAGGTTGGTTCTTCTTGCAGTCCATGGGACTCTCAAGAGTCTCCTCCAGCACCATAATTCAAAAGCATCAATTCTTCGGCGATCAGCCTTCTTTATGGTCCAGCTCTCACTTCCGTACATCACTACTGGGAAAACCATAACTTTAACTATACGGACCTTTGTTGGCAAGGTGATGTACCTGGAAGTAAATCCCATTGAGTTGAGCAAAACTGATTTGTCAATAATCATCCGCAGAAACAGGCTGCAGATAAGAAAGATGTTAGCTACTTCATAACCTAGCATTAGAGCAATGCAATATTGCACCATCAATGGGTAAATGATTGCTGGAATTCCTTGGGGCAATGGTGACTAGTTCCCATTGGGGCAAAGAATGGACAGAACTGTATGCACCCCATGGCCTGCCTTGCCCCTCCTAGTCTAGATTGTTGCCTCAAGTATGGTGGGGGACTCTGTCCTATAGCCAGTGTTGAAGCACCATGACCTGGGGCTAGACATCAAATCCTTGGAGGACTGGTTGACCCCACAGGTCAACCTTCAGCAGCACACAGGACCCTCTGAATCCATTGCTGAGGGTTCCCTTGAGGGGCTCTCTGGGTTGATACCCGAGACTCCTGGAACTATCAGAGAAGGAGGTGCAATCCTTGAGAGTCCATGTGCAAACGTATCTGGGTGCAGACCAAAGAACAACAACACAATGTGAGTCTATGGTCTACTCATGATCTCCAAATCCTGCTATCGCCTCACTGCTGGTGACGATGGTTAGGGTATGGCTTAAAGACCAGAGTATATAAGGCCTCTCTCATCAGCTGCCTGGCTGCTGCAAACTACACACTTCCTGTGTACTGGGTCATTGTTCAATATGGATATGTAACCATACCATGTGAGCAACTAAATTTCTTAATGGCAACACTTGGAGAGAGAAGTCACTATGACTTCTAGTTACCATGCACCTTGAACCTTCTAGCTATCTTTTTTTTTTTTTTGCATATAATTTTTATTAAGTTTCCCATTTTACAATTTAAAATATTCATTAAACAACCTTAACAGGTCAATGACTTCCTTCTTCTCTTTCTATGGTTCAATTTGCATAGTGGTAAAGTGCATATTTTACATAAATTATAACATTCAGTGTTCCATTATTACATCCATCAAAACTTGTTTACACTGTTGAAGTTCTCTTAATGCTGCCAATGTTTTCAAGTGTACAAATCCCCCCAATATATTCAATAAACATTTTCCAATCTTCTTTAAACGTATGTTCTTCTTGTTCTCTTATTCTATACGTTAGGTCCGCAAGCTGCGCATATTCCATCAGTTTAAGTTGCCATTCTTCTTTAGTTGGGACCTCGCTTATTTTCCATTTTTTACCAACAAAACATGGGCCGCCATAGTGGCATACATAAATAGCCTTTTTTGACACCTAGCAATTTCCATCTGAATTATCTCCAACTGAAAGGACCCTGGTTTTTTTGAAAAGTACTTTTAAACATTTTTTTCAATTCATTATAAATTATTTCGCAATACTCTTTTACCCTTCTGCAGGTCCACCACACATGAAAGAATGTACCCTCAAGGGTATGAGCCTTCTAGCTATCATTGAGCATCTGCCTTCCTGATTCCATGGAAAAAAGCTTCCCCAAGTTCAATGGCAATTGCTCATAGAAAGTGTGGATTGGCTGACCACCAAAGTTATCATACCTGTGAACTGCAAAAATACTCTAGGTTGCAATCTAACTGGGTTGCCCCAGCCACTCTGGGCGGCTTCCAACATATATAAACACGTAATAAAACATTACACATTAAAAACATCCCTAAACAGGGCTGTCTTCAAATGTCTTCTAAAAGTCAGATAGTTGTTTATTTCCTTGACATCTGATGGGAGGGCGTTCCACAGGGTGGGTGCCATTACCAAGAGGCCCTCTGCCTGGTTCCCTATAACCTCATTTCTTGCAGTGAGGGAACCACCAAAAGGCCCTCGGAGCTGGACCTCAGTGTCCGGCCTGAATGATGGGGGTAGAGATGCTCCTTCAGGTATACTGGGTTGAGGCCGTTTAGGACTTTAAATGTTGCCTGTGTGTGTAAGTCTTCTGGAACCCAGTGGGATATAGTAGCAGTAAAAGGTCAGCCTGTAGAAAGATGCAGGAAGAGTATAAGGATCAACAAATATTTGCTTTGACAAATATATTTGTCCATGAGTCAAAGGCAAGGAAATGAAAGAATCATGTGCCAAGGGCACTTTCACGAAGCCCTAGGATATTCAGCCTTTCTCCCACTCCTTGGATCAGCAGTGAAAGCATGATCTGAGGTTCCAAAGTATTACTTTTCAACAGCTCCATTAATAGACCTCTGGAAATAAAGTAAAAGCCAAGACTGAGGATTGTGAATACTCAACAGAACACGTTTCTTCCCTTGAGACTGCAGAGGTGTGATAGCTGTGAAGACAAATAATCACTTTTCAGGAGAGTTCAGGACTAAGAGGCCACCTTAAATCAACACCTTGATTTGAGATAACTTAGGGTTGCCATATTTCAAAAAGTGAAAATCCACACACAAAAGTTGTTTTTAAGGAAAACTGCCAAAATCTACACTTCTGACATGGGCTGACATACATCCAGATGTCATCTTCCATTACACTTGCTGGAATCTAATCAGGGTGAAAACCTTTGTCGGTTGAAATTTCTTCAGTCTAAATACTTTCTAGCGCTGTGTTGAAACCTAATCACCCGTTACCAAGGAACCACTGTCAAATAAGACAATGAATATATATCCTGCTGAATGAATGTATCTGTTTTAGCCACTGACAGCCTCATGCTTATGAAGTAATAGAAAAGCCGTAAGATTGACTGTCGGGTCTTTGATGCCCAGCAAATCTGTTCAGCAGAATTTAGTTGTAATTGTGCATTGCTAGAGGAAGCAAAATAAATTCCAGGCAAGCAGAAGCTAGAGCCATCTATGCATCTGCCTTCCCTCAGCTTCTCCACAACCAGACAAGCAAGAAGAATTATTACAGCTGATGGACACTTTCTAGCTAGACCAAAAAAAGCATTTGATAAGGCCATTGGGTGGAGCCAATGAGGGACTGGCTTGTGGAGTGTCAGGGACTGGCTGGATGAGGAGGAATGGTGGGAGGCTACAGCCGGGGAACCCCTCAAGGAAGCATCAGAGTGGGAAGGCTCCAAGCCAGGAGAATGGTGGTGGGATACAGAAGACAGGTTAGAGGAATAGGCTGGGGGCAGATGGGTGGGAGGCTGAGCAAGCAACAAGAATGAATGACACTGAGGCAGAGGAGGACAAGGCTTTGACAGATCCCCAGCAACCTGTCAGTTCCACTGTTCTCCTCTCCCCTCCTCCTTTGTCCCCAGGAATGAGAAGGATGCTACATGTGATGGGCTGGGACTCAGGCTCAGACTCGGAACCAGATTCATGAAATCTGCAAGAATTCAGTGGTTGTCTGGAAAAGTTAACTAGGCTCCAGTTTTTCCTCGCACTCTGTGCAGCTCTTTCAGATTTGCAATTTTCAGGACATTTCGCTGGGAGGGAGACTGTCTAACTGCTTCGCCTACCATGTGGGAAGATTCTAGAAAAGTAGATGAGCAGAATGAGTTGCCTTCCTGGTCACTGTGCGTCTCTGTGTGAAATCAAGATGACGGGTGCAAGCCATTCAGTTTCAGCTGCCAAAAAAGGTTACATTTTAAAAGGTGGTTTTTTTAAAAAAAAAAGTGAGGCAGAGCTCAGGCAAGTGATAGCATTCAGAGCCCCAGGGATGCCAAGTCCCCATAACCTGTCCAAGTGGTATACCAGGTGCTAAAACTGATGTTAGTGCATACGATGATCTCTTCAGTACATCTGCTAATGGTCCAGAAAATGGTATGAAGGTACACGAAGATATTGTATCTGTGAAACTACAAAGATTTGGCTTCCTAAGCTTCCTAGATATGTGCCGTATTTTTCGCTCTATAGGACGCACTTTTCCCCCTCCAAAAATTAAGGGGAAATGAGTGTGGGTCCTATGGAGTAAATGCAGGCTCCTTGGCTTCAGCAATAGCAACGCGAAGCCTCCGAAGTGCAGAGGGAGAGCTCCCCCCATGCTCCGGAGGCTTCGCGTTGCTTTCGCTGAAGCCGCCTGAAGCCACCGGAGCGCAGGGAACTCCTGCTGTGCTCCGGGGGCTTCAGGCAGCTATCCGCAAGCCTTCAGAGTGCAACAGGAGTTCCCGCTGCACTCCGAAGGCTTGTGGATAGCCACCTGAAGCCTGGATCGGTGCACCTGGATTGGTGCACATCGATCCCTCTTGTCTCCAGGTTTTGCTTCACTGCAGAGGCGCTGCACAGTTTTCCCTCTCTGCACAGTCCCCTTCAGCGAAGCGGGAGGAGAAATGGAAGGGGTTCCATTTCTCCTGCCACTTCACTGAAGGGGCGCTGAGCAGAGAGGGGGAGAATTCCCCCCTCCCGTTTTCCCCCTCCTATGGTCCGGTGCATCCTATAGAGCGAAAAATACAGTAATTTGCTTAGCGCTTTTGGGGTTAGAGATCTCAATGCAATAAATGAATGAATGAAGAATGGCTTTGGGGGAGAAACACTGATAATTCTCTGACCTCCCCACCACCACCCCAGCTATAAACCTCTGAAAACTCTTGGCACAACAGACCAGCCACCATGTGCAATTACGAAATACCGTATTTTTTGCTCTATAAGACGCACCAGACCACAAGACGCACCTAGTTTTTGGAGGAGGAAAACAAGAAAAAAAATTTCTGAATCTCAGAAGCCAGAACAGCAAGAGGGATCGCTGCGCGGTGAAAGCAGCAACCCCTCTTGCTGTTCTGGCTTCTGGGATAGCTGTGCAGCCTGCATTCGCTCCATAAGACACACACACATTTCCCCTTACTTTTTAGGAGGGAAAAAGTGAGTCTTATAGAGCAAAAAATACGGTATTTGTTATTGGGTTGACTCCATGCAGAGCAGACTTACTGAAATTAATGGATCTAAGTTAGCCATGTCAGTTAATTTTGATGGGTTTTCTCTGAGCAGGCTTAACACTGGACACAACTCCTTTATCTTTGTATTTTATTGCTCTGCCCTAATAAACGGCAAGCTTTCTCCATCGGCTATATGATCAGACTCTGCCCTTCTGACTCTTGGCACAGGAAAACATAAACCAGAAGAAAGACTCGGATGTCCAAATAAATCTTTTTGCCATCTGTTGCGATCGAAAGAGACAAGAACAGAAGCAAGCAAAGCCAAGTAGCAACGTGAGTCCTGCTGGCTATTCCGGGAACACAAAAAGATTCTGAAAAGCTGTAACGCTGTTTTTCAATAGGCCTCTGAATTAATCCCTTCTGGCCGCTAAATAGCTGTTGCAAAAGAGGAAAAAAGAAAAACTGGCAACATACCTATCCAAAGTAAGGTTCCTTTTTTGGGTGTGCATTTCGGAAGAATGAGACTGACCACAAAAGACACATAAATAATTCCGTGGCGCACAGTGGGACCTGGCTTGCAAACCAGTCCTTGGCTTTCTCCCTCTTTTTCATTGCTATATAAAAAGTCTCCCATTCTAAGGGTGTTGCTTACACAAATTGTTTTCTAGAACTCTCCATAGAGCAGCTTTGGCCTTAACACTGCAAAGCACCTGGTTGCAGTATCCTGAGAGGAGTATGAAAAAGAATCCACTAGATCAGGGACGAGCAACCTCTAGAAGTTGTTGGACTACAACTCCCATCAAAATTGACAGCAGAAATAAGAGACCAACAAGACGAAATCAGAGACCCTTTCTGGACTATCTGCTTGACTTCTAAACCATTCAAAAACTGAGGCGCAAAGGGTTCAATTGGAAAAATTGAAAAACATGCAGTGGAAGCCGTTTGACTTCCGAGGTGCATTCGAAAATTGAAGCAATTACTTCCGGGATTTGGGGTTTGGAAAACCAAAACATTCGGCTTCCGAGACGCTCGAAAACCGAGGTACTGCTATACAGTGGTACCTCGGGTTAAGTACTTAATTCGTTCTGGAGGTCCATTCTTAATCTGAAACTGTTCTTAACCTGAAGCACCACTTTAGCTAATGGGGCCTCCTGCTACCGCCACGCCGCCAGAGCCCGATTTCTGTTCTTATCCTGAAGCAAAGTTCTTAACCTGAAGCACTATTTCTGGGTTGGCGGAGTGTGTAACCTGAAGCATATGTAACCTGAAGCGTATGTAACCCGAGGTACCACTGTATAAGCAAAGGAATGAGAACAATAAAAGGAATGTAATATAGGATATATGTGACAGAAATATGAACTACATTTAAGGCAGGTGAGAAAGCATTTGAACAGAAATATCATGGAAGTAAGAATGGGAAGTCAACATGTTAAGGGACTATTGCATTGAAACTGAATGGAATTTGTTAAATTGCATGAAAATCAATAAAAATTTAAGGCGGCGGAGGGGACAGCTTCTATCATTCCTGACCAACTGGCTACACTGAATGTAGGAAGGAATATTTGCCAAGGCTAAGACTTGGGTCAACAGTCAAAGCTGAAAGATCCTATTTTGTGAACTAGAGAAAGGTTATTTTCAGGACTGCCAGATATTTGGCAGTAGCAAAACATGAGGATAAGGTTTGTACAAATGTGGGCTGCAGATGATGATCTCATCACTTTGGTCTGTATTACCATATCTCTTCTCCCAAGCTCTTAATTAATTTTGACAGATTTTATTACATTTTTTAAAATGAAAGTAATAACATCTTGTATGACCAGCATTGAGCATGTGTTATGCCAAAGTCCTTATGACCTCATCTCTTAAAGTATAAATCGATACTGACAATGCTATAAAATTAACCTTCACATATGTGAAGTCTGAAGGAGGTTTGCCAACTTCTTACTGGGACTTGAAGAGCGCTGGGATCTGCAGAGAGTAGCAAACCATGCTAATCATCTTCATGCCAAGCAAAAACCCACATACAGATTTCTGCAGGTCTCCTGCTGCTAAAGGGCACAGGATCAGGCCAAGCCTTGGTCAGTTGAAAATGCAAGTTTGAAAAGAGCTGATGGGGAAAAGATATTAAGAAATGTAATTAGCTGGAAGGTAGGGGGATTTGCAAGTGTGCTGAGGACATTTCTGTCTGCTTGGGCACTGCTTTTTCATTGGAGAAATGTTGAAGGGTATGCTTTAATATATAAGGTTGCACATATGTAGGGTTGCCACGTGCCCTCTTTTTCCAGGACACGTCCTCTTTTTCAGGGGAAAAATTTCTGTCCGGTTGGATTTTTTGAATTTGCCAAAATGTCTCTGGCTTTACTTTCTGGATAAGACATAGACACAACTGGTGGTTGAAGACTTACTTTCCTCTTCTCTTTTCCTGCCCCCTTCCCGCAATATATCACAGCTTCTATAGCCTACATATAGTAGGGGTATTTAAAATGAGAGTCGTCATAGCGTCCTCCTTTTTTTGCTCTTCAAAATATGGCAACCCTACATATGTTTATCGCCGATGACCTTTGTAAACCACAGCAAAGGTCCCGTTTTAACACCATGAGCTTATCAATAAAATTGCATTTGGGGTATTAGTCTTTTGTTTTCAGATTTCTGGGCTTCCAAGCTGTAAAAACCCAAGAGATCCTATTGAAACTAATCTTACACATACAGTGGTACCTCGAGTTAAGTACTTAATTTGCTCTGGAGGTCTGTTCTTAACCTGAAACTGTTCTTAACCTGAAACACCACCTTAGCTAATGGGGCCTCCTGCTGCTGCTGTGCTGCCGGAGCACGATTTCTGCTCTCATCCTGAAACAAAGTTCTTAACCTGAGGTAATATTTCTGGGTTAGCGGAGTCTGTAACCTGAAGCGTATGTAACCCGATGTACCACTGTATATGAACACATACACCCCATTAAAGTCCACAAGCTCCATCTTTAAAATATATTTGCTGTGCAATTTCATGTAGACTGGTCCCTCTCTCTTGGGGAGAGTAACATTCAACTCTATTTTGAATTTTGTTTGGGAGGATGTATGCATCTGTGAATATACTCCCATGGGAATTATCTCAAAGTTCTTGATACACAGCCATGCAACTGAATTAGACATAGATTATGAACTAGTAACCAACCTCACAGGGTTGTTGTGACAACAGACAGAGGAGCGGGAGAGCCATGTACATCACCTTGAGCTGCTTGGAGGAAAGTTGGGATATAAACGTAGTAATAAAATAAATGTTTATAATAAATTAGAGCATTAAGATTGCCTGTTAGAATTGCTAAAGCAATAGCCAAAGACAATAAAAGCAAACATGGCAATGTCAAAACGGAACCACTGAAAAAAGAAAAGCCTGAAAAGATTAAAAGGAGATAAAATATAAAAGAGCAGTGAACAATTTTAAAAAAGCAACCGCTAGCTTTCTTTTAGCATTCCACTCTCCCAGTAACCTTGAAGAGGACGCACGTGTGTATTAATATGAAAACTAATTACTACAACAATGAATCTGAATGAAATATGTGAGATTGAATGGTGATTCTTTTATGAGGGCTATTTCAAAAGCTGCTCTGTTGTTCCAAAGCCTGTAGACAGCTAATTTATACCTCAGAGCCCCAATTTTATGTTGGGGGCGAGGAATCATTTTAATTCAAATTCAACCATCTTGATTTATTTCTACCAGAGGCCAAATAATACATTTGTCTCTGGATGGCACACACTTAATGACACAAATGAAAATGGAAATCAGTATAAATGAGAGAGAGAATAGGGGAGGAATTATTTGGAGAAGGCACTGATACACCACAGGTCAAGTAAGTTCAAGTATTATGGGAGATGATGGAATCAGCAGGGTACTTTTGTACAGTGATACATTGGTTCTCAAACTTAATCCGTTCTGGAAGTCCGTTCCAAAACCAAAGCGTTCCAAAACCAAGGCACACTTTCCCATAGAAAGTAAGGCAAAATGGATTAATCCGTTCTAGACTTTTAAAAGCTACCCCTAAAACAGCAATTTAACATGAATCTTACTATCTAACGAGACCATTGATCCATAAAATGAAAGCAATAAACAATGTACTGCAGTCACACAATCAATCAGTAGCTGAACTGGGTTCTACACAGTCACAAAAACAAACAAAAAGGAGCCGCAAAAACAAAAATGCGAAATAAATAGCAAAAACAGACAGACCTCAGCATAATACTCAAATCGGAAGCATAACACTCAAAACAGAGCACATACGTTTGGCTTCTGAAAAATGTTCACAAACCAGAAAACTTAATTCTAGGTTTGCAGTGTTTGGGTTCCAAGTTGTTTAAGTACCAAGGCGTTTAAGAACGAAGGTACCTCTGTACTGCAATTTTTAAAAGAACTTCAGTAGATCTTTCTTTCAAAAGCTCAGCAGTAGAGATGCCACTCTAATCCCTGCAAAGCACAGAGTATTTGAGAAAGTGAAAACAGCAGCATGTTTCGTGGCATCTTAAAGGCTGACAAATTTATTAGCACATTTTCAGGAACAACCATTGACTTCATCAGATACGTGAAATGTTATATTGAGTTATATATACACATGGTAAGGGACGCGGGTGGCGCTGTGGGTTAAACCACAGAGCCTAGGGCTTGCTGATCAGAAGGTCGGCGGTTCGAATCCCCGCGACGGGGTGAGCTCCCGTTGCTCGGTCCCTGCTCCTGCCAACCTAGCAGTTCGAAAGCATGTCAAAGTGCAAATAGATAAATACGTACAGCTCTGGCAGAAAGGTAAACGGCGTTTCCGTGCGCTGCTCTGGTTCACCAGAAGCGGCTTAGTCATGCTGGCCACATGACCCAGAAGCTGTACACCGGCTCCCTCGGCCAGTAAAGCGAGATGAGCGCCACAACCCCAGAGTCGTCTGCGACTGGACCTAATGGTCAGCGGTCCCTTTACCTTTATACACATGTTGCAAAGGAAGGATAAGCCGTGAGGTCAGAGGGAAACCAAATGCAGAAAAGCACAGACAGTAATGGTTACGTATTTAACATGGGTGGTTCAAAAAACAGTTGTTTGTAGCACAGTCAATCATAGCATCAGTAAGCCCACTAACACACGTAATGTGCAAAAGCATCCTTTGTCCCAGTTCATTCTGCATGTGATAGCACTAGACCTCTTGATATGTTATAATTCGGCACTTTCACACTGCATCTCATTCTGAAGGTCCTTTGCTCCAGGAAGGTCTTCCTCTGGGAGTACTGATTTCCCATCACTAGGTTTTTGAATAGTGCTCTTTCTGATTGGATTTGTGTCTACAGTGGTACCTCGGGTTAAGTACTTAATTCATTCTGGAGGTCCGTTCTTAACCTGAAACTGTTCTTAATCTGAAGCACCACTTTAGTTAATGGGGCCTCCTGCTGCCGCCGCGCCGCTGGAGCCCAATTTCTATTCTTATCCTGAAGCAAAGTTCTTAACCTGAAGCACTATTTCTGGGTTAGCGGAGTGTGTAACTTGAAGCGTATGTAACCTGAAGTGTATGTAACCCGAGGTACCACTGTATTCTTTTGAGTAAAGGCTGCCACATTTGTCGTATACATTAGCACTCACTTATGAGTGTATTAGAGATGTGGGTGGCGCTGTGGGTTAAACCACAGAGCCTAGGACTTGCCGATCAGTAGGTCGGTGGTTCAAATCCCCATGACAATTTGAGCTCCCATTGCTCAGTCCCTGCTCCTGCCAACTTAGCAGTTCGAAAGCACGTCAAAGTGCAAGTAGATAAATAGGTACCACTCCAGCGGGAAGGTAAACGGCGTTTCTGTGCACTGCTCTGGTTTGCCGGAAGCAGCTTAGTCATGCTGGCCACATAACCCGGAAGCTGTACGCCAGCTCCCTTGGCCAATAAAGTGAGATGAGCGCCGCAACCCCAGAGTCGGCCACGACTGGACCTAATGGTCAGGGGTCCCTTTACCTTTAATGAATGTATTAGCACCTGGTTGTGAACAACCACTGTTAATTATGCAATTCCTCCTATAGAGCTCAACAACTTTGTCTGAATTTTCACATTGGGGAATATGGCAACCCTGGCATTTATGTTTCCCCTTATTTCATTGTTTACAACCTCCCCACCACCACCAAATTATAATTATATATACAAGATCCAAATAACCCTTCATGCATCTGACAGACTGCAGTTCACAAAAGCTGTTACCGTAATAAATTTGCTAGTCTTTAAAGTGCCAGCTTGCTGTTTGCTGCATGAGACTAACACGGCTATCCCTCTGGAAAGGGAATAAATTGCTGATCTTTGGAGCATTGTAAATTTGTTCGACTCCTCTGTCTAAGGAGATACAGCCCCTTCAGTGCCAGCTGAAGGCAGTCTCCATAGAAACATCCAAAGGGAGAATACTTCATCTAGTGGCTACCAACACAACAAATTTTGCTTGCTTTGCTCACATGAGGATATATTTGCCTAAATGAAATAAAGCTATGAACCTCCTTTGCCTGTTCCATAGGCTGCATTCTGCGCCCAGGTTCAGATTTCTGGCCACAATCCAGAGCAGGGTGCCTAAAAGGTCTTCTGACTTTACTTTATGAGCATCAGAATAGCTGTGGCATTTGTAGGGCTGTCATACATCCGGGTTTTCCTGGACACATCTGGGAATCGGGCTACAAAATGGCGCCCTGGGCAGATTTTTGCCGAATCAGAAAAACTGTCTGGGGAAAACTGGACGTATGGCAAGTAGGATGATTTTAAAAAAATGCTTTAAAAGCCTAGAAAAGCCCCCAAATCTCTTTTTTTAGGGGGAGGGGACATATTCCCCAGAAGAGCTCAACGATATATATATATATCCCAACAACTTTGGCCAGATTTTTCATTTGTCTTCATTGGACCAAAGTGTTGATGTCAGAAACCCATGTCATGGGAAATATATTCATCTATCTATCTATCTATCTATCTATCTATCTATCTATCATCTATCATCTATCTATACAGTGGTACCTCAGGTTACAGATGCTTCAGGTTACAGACGCTTCAGGTTACAGACTCCGCTAACCCAGAAATAGTACCTCGGGTTAAGAAATTTGCTCCAGGATGAGAACAGAAATCGTGCGGCGGCAGCGTGGCAGCAGCAGGAGGCCCCATTAGCTAAAGTGGTACCTCAGGTTAAGAACAGTTTCAGATTAAGAACGGACCTCCAGAATGAATTAAGTTCTTAACCAGAGATACCACTGTATCTCTATCTCTATCTATCTATCTATCTATCTATCTATCTATCTATCATCTATCTATCTATATCTATCTATCACCTATCTATCTATCTCACACTCTCTCAGGAAAAGGCAGCAACGCTATGCATTCAGAAGGCAGGTGAGTACTGCTGCCCCATATGTGCTTGCCCCACCAACTGCTGCTGAATCCACAGCTTAGTCTGGGAGGTGCTCATCAGGTCAATTCATACTGGAATCTGCAAATACGGAATTCTCCTATCATCCCTTAAGAAAAGTGACATGAACTGTCATGAACACATGCAGATCAGAGACAGGGAAAGGAAATCTGAAGACAGGAACACACTAGGGTTGCCAGGTTGCCATATTTCAGAAAGTGAAAATCTCAATGGAAAAGTTGTTGATCTTTTGCTAGTTTTGGCCAAAGGTGTTGAGCAAAGAAGTTAAACATTTCTGAGCTATCGGCAAAAACAGCACTGGTGACATGGGCTGCTATACGTCCGGATTTTCTCGGATGTTCCGCCAATTTCCACCCGGACACTGCTTGGAGCTGCAGTATTCCAGATATGTCTGGGAAATTCTGGACGTGTGGCAACCCTAGGAACACACACACACACACACACACACACGATAAAAAAATATTACTATCATTTCCAACTGGTTAGCCTTTTCTAGGTCAGTATTTTGAGTAGGCCACCCAAGATGTTGCAAAATAGCTGGCAAAGCTTTCAAATTGTCTACAATTCATCATCAAGCCAGATGGCGAAAAAAGGAGCAGGTAGAAGTGGAGATGGGGGGGGGGGATAAAATGTTGCCTGTCTGTGAAGCCATAACGTTCCTCTTTCATCTGCTTCTATCTGTCAGAGATTCGTTTATTTCTGAGTTTCTTGCTTTGCAAAATAGAAACCGAGGATTTCTAGAAGCACCTTGGCGAAAATGTGTAGAGGCGTTCCAAACTGTTATAGGCAATAAATATTTGATCCCCTGTTAGGAAGGAAGCCAGCAAGGAAGGAAGGAAGGAAGAGCTGGATACGCTTAGCGAGAAAGGAGTGTAAATCTCGGCCATCCTTTTCCCACAAGAGCACATGCCAATGTTAGTTTATGTTTCAGTGCAATGAAGCTGCCTTCAGAGAGACCCACAGCGGGACTTTTTAACAGTGAAAAGCAAGCCGCCTGCACTGTAACAGTAACATTAAACCATTTGCTTTAATAGCCCAGGAGCTCCATCTCTGCTTATAAAGCAGTTCTGAAACTGCCGCATTGGCCTTTGGCAGTTCAGATGGCAAAGAGCTCAGAGGAAAAACATTCTCAACATACTGAGGCACGATTGCTTCTTTGGAGATAGAAGAACTGTTTAACCCTGGTCTTGTTAGCGTTTGACAGAAGTGATATGGCCAAGGCTTTCTGGCAGAAGGGACAATATAGAGGAACTGAATTTTGTAGGATCACTCACCATGTAAACATGCCTTACTTGAATATTTGGAAAATACTGCAAGAATCAAATACTAGATTTCTTTCTCATCAGTGTCATTTATGCTCCTCTTAAGATGGCTTCAAAATAGAACAATGACACATTTTTATGAGAGCCCGGGGAAGCTACATGGGAGTTGACATTTCTGACCATTTCTGCTTGCAGATGTTACCTGCAAAATCTATATGCAAGCCTTTTGTTCGGCATGCAATAGCTTTGACATGTATTGATTCTTCATGGGTATTAAGTCGCTAAAGGTGAATTCACCCATGGACAATCCACTGACTGGGGCAGCATCAAGAGATACAAGTATTAAAAATCATCAGTTATATGACATGTTTAAAACAGACAGGAAAATTTTTTTTTTGGACCAAAGCTTATGATTTGAAAAAGAACTTTTACAAAACAAAGAAAAACTCTTATATAAAATGTACAATCTGTTATTCGAATGGGAAACAAAAGATGAGCTTGTTAGCATTTCCATGATACAATGGGCATTAGATATAGGACATAATATAAATTTTAATCTCTGGGAAAAACTATGGAAGAGTGATTTGAAGTTCACAGCATGTTATTCCTTGAAAGAGAACTACCTCTTTCATGGAATAACAAGCTCCGAGTAGACTTGCTAAAATGTATAAGACTGAATCAGTTAAGTGCTGGAGATGCAATGAGGTATGTTCTATCATATGTGGTAGAGTATTGGGAAATGATTTATAATGAAATGAAAAAAATGTTTCAAAGTACTCCCCCCAAAACTCTCCCCCCCCCGACCTTTCTGTTGAGGATAATTCAAATGGAAATTCCCAGGTGTCAAAAAACATTATGTATGCCACTACTGCGACCTGGGTTTTGTTAGCCCCAAAATGGAAAATGAGTGAGGTCCCAGCTAAAGAAGAATGGCAACAAAACTGATGGAATACGCGCAGCTCGCAGATTTAACTTATAGAATAAGAGAACAAGAAGAATATGCATTTAAAGAAGATTGGAAAACTTTTATTGAATATATGGGTGAAAACTGTACATTTGAAAACGTTGGCAGCATTAAGATAAATTCAACAGTGTAAATAAGTGTTGATGGATGTAAAACTGGAATAATGAATGGTTTACTTTATGAAAAATATGCAGGGATCTATGGCATGCAAATTGAACCATGGAAGGAGAAGAAGGGAAATCACTGATATTTTAAGGTTGTTCAAATGAATATTCTAAAATGCAAAATAGAAAAACAATAAAAATTATACAAAAAAGGTGTCCACTGCATATTTTAAAATGCACAGCAAACCAGGGTCACCGGTGAACCCTCAAAATACAACATTGCTCGATTGACTCCAAACTGGTGCTAGAGTTTTGAGCCAGTTTTGTGTCGTTTTGAGGCATCTGATCATAGCCTGCATTTTTAATCAAGGCTTATATTTTGATCAGATTCCTGTATTCTAAAAATGACCTTAAAGAAATATATATTTGTAAATGTTTGTATCTCTCATGCCAGGCAGAAACCATACTCTGGCAGCTGTTTATCTTCTTGATCAAGGGCCCCCCTGATCTATAGCAGTGTCTCAGGGTTGTAAAAGGAAATTAAAGGCTGGGAACAAAAGGTCACACTGACCATACAAATTATAGAATACAATCAAGGTTGCAAAAATAGTAATAATTATTGTGCCTCCCATTAAACTTGAGCCACATCTTCCTAAGGTTAAAAGGGCAAGAGCTAATACAAACAGCAGCTGGCTAGGGAAGAGGCTTCTCTCTGAAACTGCTTTGAATCTTTAGAACTTAGAATTTAGCTTAGCTTTTACTAAGTTCCCTTTCTTCTAAAAAAACTATATATGTATGAAATATATTGGCTTAAATGTAATTATGCAAAGGATTTAGAAGAAATGTTAAATAGAATCATAGAAGAGTTGGAAGAGACCATGAGGGCCATTGAGTCCAGACCCCTGCCAGACAGAGAGACGCCATCGGAGCACTCCTGACATATGGTTGTCAAGCCTCTGCTTAATGACCTCCAAAGAAGGAGATATTTCATTGATAATGTGTGGGAAGATGAACAAAAGATCTGTTCAGATAAAATTAGCCATCATCTGTTTTGGAGTGAATAGGGCAATAGGGCAAAAGATGAAATGCTAGTTAAGGCGCCTAGTCTAGGGCAAAAGGTTATCTGGTAATTAAGGTGCCTGGTCGAGGTAAATGTAAGATATATGACTACTTATTTGCCAATTATAAATAGAAGGAAATATAGCTCTTTGTCTCCCATAAAAGGTAATAGGAAATGGGTGTATCTTTTATGATTGGTTCTAGCAAACAGCCAATAGGAATTTTAACCAGGCTGATTGGACAGAGGCAGCCAAAGGAGGAGCAAGGGGGCTGAGCTGAGGGAATATAAGTGCTGGCCATAAGGGCAGGAAGGCAGGCCAGAGCTTGGTAACCATATACCACTGTGCCTCTCATTTATTTGTCTGACAAATAAATTATTATTTTAATTTCTCTATTGCTGCGTTGAATATTTCATTCCAGCTAAGCGTTAACCACAAGCAGGGTGCTACATTTTATGGTGCCTCTGTGACTCGGATAAGTGGTCTGCTGGAACGCAGCCCCTTCGCCTTACTGGGCAGGGTACAAGAGGGAGGACCACTAACTGCTTACCCAGCGCGCACTGGAACATTTTTCCAGGGGAACGCAGAAGTCTCGTCTGTCTGATACCCTGCTCACCGACGGCGACGGACCGGGGGGAACCAGAGAAATAAACTGGGAACCAGCTAAGGGTAAGTGCACAAAGGGTTTTGGCCCTCCAATTAATTGGGAGGAAGAGAAGTCTTGATCAAACTTCTGCGTCTCAGTAAGGGGGAAACTGAGTACGCTACATGGCTGGGTACATCAGATGGTGATCTGGTGTAGGGAAAAGGGAAAAGTTGGGAGGTAGAGTGTGGTGAAGTATCCAGCGCATTGTATGTGTGAGAAAGTACAACCTGAGTGTGGAGTGGGTAGTACTTCGGTTCCCAGTAAGGCGACTTCACTGGGCAAGGAACCCCACGAAGCGAGTGTGTGAATGACTGAGTGGATACTTCACAGGGCCATACAATGGGAGTTGGGGGTTCAAAGGGGGAAAATACACCTCTTGAATGTATGTTAAATAATTTTAAGAAAGCCTTCTCAGGGGCATATGGAGTCAAAATGACGCCAGAGCGCTTGAGAACGTTATGTGAATTAGAGTGGCTGAAACAAAATACTGAATGGCCATCTCAGGGAACCTTTGATATAAATTTAGTAAGCAAACTTTGGACTAATATCGCCAAAGAAACGGGAGGGTGCCCAGAACAATTTTCATATATAGATTCTTGGCTGAGCACATTAAATAAAAATCCTCCATGGATAAGGGAATGCAAAGTCCAACGATGCAAATTATTGGCTGTAAAAGCCGAAGCTAGGAAAGGAATCTTGCCAAATAAACTCAAACCCATTTTTGAGGGACCAGAGGAAGAGGTGCTTCCACCTCCACCCTATGCTCCACATCGAAGGGAGCCTAATCCAAATACTCCACCAGTTGTAACCCCAAGGCAAGAAAGTGGAACGAATAATGGGGGTGGAGTCACAGAACTTGATTCCTTGATAGATTATGATAAATATCTTCAGGAGGCCTTGGAGTCCTATAATAAAGCCCAAGCAGAAGTGGTTATTCCACCTGTGAGTCCCAGTAGAACTCCATCTACAGTCTCCTTTAGTGGACCAACTAATTGCCCACCCCAAACCCCTGTACATCCAAATCCTAGAGAACTATTACAGGAGTTACAGGGAGACCTTGATCGGTCAGCAAGCAATACAGCAAGGCGTATAAAGCTGCTAAAAGAACGCCTTGGGACAGATACCATCCCCTATGATTTGAGGCCCCTAGAGCAAAGCGAAGAGAAAGGTCACGTAGTAGCCCCTCTTAGAAGAGTATTTGATGCACTTGAGGAGCCTGTGCTGGTTAACGGGCAACCCGGACCACGGCCACCTCGAACTTCGACCCTCCAGTACATTCCATTCACAACTACGGATCTGATGAATTGGAAAACACACACCCCATCTTTCGCAGAAAAACCTCAGGCTATGATGGACTTGGTGACTTCAATAGTAAATACTCATAGTCCTACTTGGACAGATTGCCGCCAACTCCTGAATACTCTGTTCACCACTGAGGAAAGAAGAGACATAATTGAAAAGGCACAGATATATTTGCGTGAGCAGGCCAGAGTGGGAAATATTTTTAATATTGACCGTCATCTCCAGGATAACTTTCCTTTGGAAGATCCTAATTGGGATCCAAACAATGCAATTCACCTGGCCAGGCTTACCACCTACCGCCAGACGCTTGTGCAAGGTATCCGCAGGGCATGCCAGAAGCCCACTAATATGTCTAAAGTCTCAGAAGTAGAACAGAAACCAAATGAGAGTCCGGGAGACTTTTTAGAGAGGCTGCAGGAAGCCTATCGTATATGGACTCCTTTTGACCCTGAAGCCCCTGAAAACAGCAGAATGATTACTGCTACATTTGTGGCCCAGTGTGCTTCTGATATTCGTAAGAAAATTCAGAAATCAGAAGGATGGGAAGGGATGCTGATGAGCCAAATCATGGCCATTGCACGTTGAGTTTATCGGAATAGGGATGAGGCTGAGAAACAAGAGAAGAAGAAGTGGCAGAAGGAAAAGATGGTGATGCTAGCCACAGCAGTGAAGCAAGACTACCGCCCTTTAAACGGAGGGAGAGGGCGGGGAAGGAATCCACCACTGGGAAGGAATCAATGTGCGAATTGCAAGAAGGAGGGTCATTGGAAGCGGGAGTGTCCTGAACCCCTGAGGTTGGAAGAAGTACGCCCAGGCCCAGGCCCAGGCTCCGGCCCAAGAAACCAGGGACGGGGACGGGGAATGATCCGAAATGGAAGATATCAGAGACCTGGACAAGGACAGAGTAGAGACAATTTCATTGGACTGGCAGAGGAGGATTTTACCCAAGACTAGGAACGACCGGACTCCATAAAGTTAGGCTTCCAGGAGCCCACGGTCACGATTCAATTAGGGAGCCATTTAATAGACTTTATGATTGATACTGGGGCTGAATACTCAGTACTCCCAGAACTATTGCAGAAAAAGGCATCCAAAAGTGTAGTCATTAAAAGTGCCACTGGTCAGTCAGCTAAGAGGTCTTTCCTCCAACCTTTGGAATGCCAGATTGGGGGACATCGTTTAACCCATCAGTTTTTGTATATACCTGAGTGTCCAATACCTCTCTTAGGTAGAGATATGCTGTCCAAATTGCAGGCCCAAATCACCTTCACTCCTCAAGGTCCAGAAATGAAACTGCCATCAAAGGCAGCAGGAATAATTACCCTCTCAGTACCTAAGGAACAATCATGGCGCCTAATGTCAGCCCTGCAAGTCCAACCCACATTGGATACAGAATTAAACAAGCTCCTCCAAACCCTACAGGTGCCACCAGGAGTATGGGCCGAAAATAGCCCACCAGGAATGGCTAAGAATATAGCTCCAATTGTAGTAACCCTAAAACCTATGGCTACCCCTGTATCTGTAAAGCAATATCCTTTACCCCGGCGAGCAGCAGAGGGCATCCAGAAACATTTGGACCGCCTATTAAAATATGGTCTGCTTAAGCCCTGCCAATCAGAATGGAACACACCCCTTTTGCCTGTTCGGAAACCTGGGACAGATGAATACAGGCCAGTACAGGACTTGAGGCTCGTAAACCAGGCTATCGAGACCTTGCACCCAAATGTACCAAACCCATATACCCTGCTGAGTTTGATCCCACCAGAAGCAACATTTTTTACTGTATTGGACTTGAAAGATGCATTCTTCTGTTGCCGGCTGGCACCACAGAGCCAACCTATATTTGCCTTCCAGTGGGAAGACCCTTTGACAGGAACAAAAGGCCAGCTAACCTGGACAAGATTGCCCCAGGGATTCAAAAATTTCCCAACTTTATTTGGTACTGCCTTGGCGAAAGATTTAACAAGTTACCCCTCAATACCTGGAGAAAAGGTGGTTCTGCAATATGTAGATGACCTTATACTAGCGGCAAAGGATTTTGATACCTGTAAAGAAGGGACAGAGGAACTGCTCCACTTGCTCTGGGAAGCTGGCTACCGAGTTTCCCAGAAAAAGGCACAGTTATGTTTAGAAAAGGTCAAATATTTGGGCTTTGACATCTCACACCAACAACGAGCATTGAGACCAGAGAGGAAAGAAGCTATTTGCCTTATTAAGGAACCTACCACAAGGAAACAACTCAGAGGATTCCTGGGAACAGCAGGGTTTTGTAGACTATGGATACCTGATTTCAGCAGTCTGGCCAAGCCCTTACATGAAAGCACTCGAGGTGCAGAAAAGGACCCATTCGTATGGGGACCTGAGCAGCAACAAGCCTTTTTAGCTATCAAACAACGACTTATGGAGGCCCCAGCCCTTGGACTGCCTAATTCGGAAAAACCCTTTCAGCTGTATGTACATGAACAGAATGGGATTGCAGCGGCAGTCCTGACCCAGAGATTAGGAAGTTGGAACCGTCCAGTAGCTTATTTGTCAAAACAATTGGACTCAGTAGCAAAAGGATGGCCTCCATGCCTAAGGGCAGTAGCGGCCACTGCAAGCCTTGTCAAAGAAGCTGATAAATTTACCTTTGGCCAGACGATGTATGTGAATGTACCTCATGCTGTTCTGACACTTATGGAATATAAGGGTAGTTATTGGCTAACAAACCCAAGGATGGCTAGATACCAAGGCCTATTGTGTGAAAATCCCAGGATTCATCTACGAGTAGTGAATATGCTCAATCCAGCAACTTTGCTGCCCCTACCAGAGGTAGATGATGAAGAATCACATGATTGTCTCCAAATAATGGATGAAGTTTATTCCAGTAGACCCGATCTGAAAGATGAACCATTGAAAAATCCAGATGTTGTATATTATACTGATGGTAGCAGTTACCTGCATGAGGGTGCCAGACGAGCAGGATATGCTGTGGTCACCAATGAGGAAGTTGTGGAAGCTGAAGCTTTGCCTGCTGGCACCTCAGCACAAAAAGCTGAACTTATAGGTTTAACTAGAGCTCTGCAATTGGCAGCCGGATGTAAGGCAAACATCTATACTGATTCTAAATATGCCTTCTTAACCCTGCATGCACATGGAGCTCTATGGAAAGAAAGAGGTCTAATCGGAGCCCACGGGAAGGCCTTGAAATATGGACCCGAAATAGAAATCCTGTTGGAAGCAGTATGGGCTCCAGAACAGATTGCTGTAATGCACTGCAAAGGTCATGGACGTGGAAGGGATCCAATAACCAGAGGAAATCATGCTGCTGACAAAGCAGCCCGAGAGGCAGCCCAAAAGCCTGTGGGAGGATTTATAGCAGCCCTCATACCAGAGGTAGTTCCAGAAGAAGTTAAACCTCACTATACCCCAGAAGAGAGGAAGTGGGCTGAACAGGAAGGGGCGATTGTGAAGGACGGTTGGATGATCCTGCCAGACAATAGGATTTATGTACCTCATCACCTAGCAGGTACAATTGTAAGAAATTATCATGAATCTACTCACCTTGGCGGTACTGCAACCAGAGAGAGTCTCAGTCGGAAGTTGTATATTATTAACCTATCACAATTAGCAACTTGCACTTCCCAGAAATGTGTTCTTTGTGCTAAAAACAATCCCAGGCAGGGACCGGTACAACCTCCTGGAATCCAACATGTGGGATACGTCCCCATGGAAAGCCTAATTGTGGACTTCACAGAGCTGGTCCCTTCTAAGGGATTCAAGTATCTCCTTGTGTTTGTAGATACTCTTACCGGATGGGTTGAAGCTTTCCCCACCAGAACTGAAAAGGCACGAGAGGTAACTAAGAGACTCCTCACTGAATTGATCCCAAGGTTTGGATTACCTAGATGCATTGGAAGTGATAATGGGCCAGCGTTCATTGATCAAGTAGTACAAGAAGTATGTCGAGTCCTACAAGTGAAGTGGAGACTGCATGCAGCATATAGGCCTCAGAGTTCAGGGAAAACTGAAAGAATGAATCGGACTCTGAAAACCCAATTGGCAAAATTAACCCAGGAAACAGGATTGGGATGGGTAGATGTGTTACCCATAACACTGTTTCGTGTTCGGTGCGCACCCACAAAAAGACTTAAGTTGTCACCTTTTGAGCTCCTGTATGGGAGGCCGCCCTCCTTTGTTCAGGATATTCCAGCTGACCTCAAACAAATAGGAGACTATGTGACACAGGGACAAGTGCAATCTCTCTCCCGTGTTTTTGTTTCTCTTAACAGGTGGGCCCTCGAGCGCACGCCGTGCAGCATTGCCGAGCCGATTCATCAGTTCCAGGCTGGCGATAGCGTATGGGTGAAAGAGTGGAAACGCGATCCACTTGCACCTAAGTGGCGTGGACCTTACACCATCTTGCTTTCTACTCCAACAGCGGTGAAGGTAGCTGAGGTGACCCCCTGGATTCATCACTCCCGTTTGAAGAAGTCCGAAGGCAGTTGGACGTGCAAAGGTGACCCCTCTAATCCTTTAAAACTGACTCTCTCCAAAAACCCCTGTATCTAGCCCTACAGGGAACGGGCTAGGTCACGGGCAACATTAGACGACCGGCCTGCTGCAGCCACAACCTGGAAGCTGGCTGACCTGCGCACGCCTGAAGCTTGAGGAGCATCTGAACCAGCGATTGTGAACGGGAAGATTCTCTTATACAATTGATTGACTGCCCCCCCCCCCCCCGTGGAACAATTATCAGAGATATTACTCATTGGGGATCCTTGGGACATATGTTTTGGTCTTGGTGGTTCCCCATTTCTGTCACTGGGGGAATTATATTGGGACTAATATTTTTTTGTTATCACAATAAGGTAATCTTTTGTGGAAGGAATGCATATACTAGACATCAACATGATTTTATTATTAATCCTGATCCCTTGGGAAGGGGAAGGGTCCTTGAATTTGAGCAAATTTGCTAAATATGGATTCCGCCATGACCACAATATGTGGGTAGGCTTAGCTGAGATGGTAGCCAATGTTACAAATAGGACCAATTGCCTTGTTTGCTCTCTTGGGCCAGATGATTCAGAGGGAGGTATGCCCTTATTACCAATACCATTAAATGCCATTGGTATGGTAAGCGAAATGCCACACCAAACAGAAGTACAGAATTTCCCCGGATGGAACTCAACTAAACCAATACGAGTTATACCTGTACAAGGGGAATTCTGTGTACATAAATCATCAGAGGCAGCTGATTCTACCATGATAGGCTCTTCTCATTGCCACTATACTTGGGATTATATTAAGAATAGTCAAACCTGGGCAAACGGTACTACCTATCGAACTCGGAATACCTTGCCCTGTGCACCTCCTTTTATTCATGCATGGAAAATGGTGTGGAACATAACTGTGACAGAAAAAGGCAATCTAACATACTGCACTGTGAACTCTGTACCCCTTTTGATATTTCGCCTTATGCACTCCACGTACCAAAAACCTCAGACCCGATGGTTGTGGTGGATATGTGGAGAATGGGCATACAAGAAACTCCCTTCCAAATGGAGTGGGACTTGTTTCCTGGGATGGGTATTACCACCAATGTGGATTATGCCCACTAGTTCAGCCAAGCGTACACGAAGAAACGCTGATATTTCTCATATAGCAGGAGGAAGTACCCAAAGTTGGAGCGATACTGATGATTGGCCACCAGAGCGCATTATAGCTTATTATGAACCTGCCTCCTGGAATCCTGATGAGCTCATACAAGGGGCTCGGGATCCTATTTATAATCTAAACAGAATAATTCGATTGCAAGCAGTAGTGGAACTTGTAACCAATGCAACGGCCCAGAGTTTGAGACTTATTGCACAACAGTTGGATGAAAGTAGAGCCGCCATTTTGCAGCTGAAAATGGGAATGGATTATGTACTTGCCAGGCAGGGAGGCCTATGTGGAGTCTTGAACTTGACAGGGAATGCCTGTTGCTTTAACATTTCTGATAATGGTGAGGCAATCCATGTGTTGGCCACAAAGATGGAGAATATAGCACATGTCCCAGTACAAACATGGGAAGGATGGGATATGGGATGGCTCACCAACTGGTTACCAAATGTCGCAGGACTCAAAGGGATACTATTGTCTTGCTTGTTTTTCTTGACGGTAGTAGTAATGGTTTTGTGTATGGTGCCATGTATCATTTCATGTTTTAGAAGTACAATTAGCAAGATGATTTCAAATGAAACTCTACCTCATATCATGGCCCTATACAGAGCTTTACCTCAGGAATATGATGAAGGTCAAGCTATCAAGGACACTTGGGAAGGTCCTTGAGCTTGAAAGGGGGGAATGAGGCATCTGATCATAGCCTGCATTTTTAATCAAGGCTTATATTTTGATCAGATTCCTGTATTCTAAAAATGACCTTAAAGAAATATATATTTGTAAATGTTTGTATCTCTCATGCCAGGCAGAAACCATACTCTGGCAGCTGTTTATCTTCTTGATCAAGGGCCCCCCTGATCTATAGCAGTGTCTCAGGGTTGTAAAAGGAAATTAAAGGCTGGGAACAAAAGGTCACACTGACCATACAAATTATAGAATACAATCAAGGTTGCAAAAATAGTAATAATTATTGTGCCTCCCATTAAACTTGAGCCACATCTTCCTAAGGTTAAAAGGGCAAGAGCTAATACAAACAGCAGCTGGCTAGGGAAGAGGCTTCTCTCTGAAACTGCTTTGAATCTTTAGAACTTAGAATTTAGCTTAGCTTTTACTAAGTTCCCTTTCTTCTAAAAAAACTATATATGTATGAAATATATTGGCTTAAATGTAATTATGCAAAGGATTTAGAAGAAATGTTAAATAGAATCATAGAAGAGTTGGAAGAGACCATGAGGGCCATTGAGTCCAGACCCCTGCCAGACAGAGAGACGCCATCGGAGCACTCCTGACATATGGTTGTCAAGCCTCTGCTTAATGACCTCCAAAGAAGGAGATATTTCATTGATAATGTGTGGGAAGATGAACAAAAGATCTGTTCAGATAAAATTAGCCATCATCTGTTTTGGAGTGAATAGGGCAATAGGGCAAAAGATGAAATGTTAGTTAAGGCGCCTAGTCTAGGGCAAAAGGTTATCTGGTAATTAAGGTGCCTGGTCGAGGTAAATGTAAGATATATGACTACTTATTTGCCAATTATAAATAGAAGGAAATATAGCTCTTTGTCTCCCATAAAAGGTAATAGGAAATGGGTGTATCTTTTATGATTGGTTCTAGCAAACAGCCAATAGGAATTTTAACCAGGCTGATTGGACAGAGGCAGCCAAAGGAGGAGCAAGGGGGCTGAGCTGAGGGAATATAAGTGCTGGCCATAAGGGCAGGAAGGCAGGCCAGAGCTTGGTAACCATATACCACTGTGCCTCTCATTTATTTGTCTGACAAATAAATTATTATTTTAATTTCTCTATTGCTGCGTTGAATATTTCATTCCAGCTAAGCGTTAACCACAAGCAGGGTGCTACAGTTTTGTGCCACAAACCCCATGTCTTGTGCCGACTCCTCAAATTGGGTAATTGACACGCAAAGTGGGGGCAATAGGGGCTTCAAAATTTAGGGGTCACACGTTAATAAAGCTAGATTCACCTATACCCAGAAAGGAGTCACCACCAGGAATTGGAGTGCTACACACAGTTTATCAGTATGGCGTGTGTGTCTAGGATGCTCCCATCTAGACCTCAAAATTGGAGAGAAGTGTGCCAATTAACTGCATAGGAATTAGCAAGGGCTCCTGATGAATGGCTGTGATGAGAATTTGTTAGCCACTTTTGTTTCCATCACCACAGTTGTCGCTGGAAAGAAATGTGAATCTGCTTACTCAAAGATTTAATTTATCTCCTAGACAAAATGCACGGGGAAATATATAATTAGGAACATCTTTACCACAAAAAGGATGCGCAGGGAGCAAGATTCTGGAGCGGTTTGAATTTGCTCTTTTTGAAGGAGAAAACACTCTATCAGTCTTCTTTTCCAACCACTTCCCCATGAATGTTTGCTTTAAATACACATACATTTTAAACATCCATCAGCATCGTCACAGATCTCTCCATTCTGCCACTGAATTCCTCAAATGCTGCTTCAGGAAACACAAATTAAATGATTGTGTCATCATAGATATAAGTCATGGTGCTCTCTTCTAACCCAGTTCACAGCTTGCAATTTACCTGGAGAAAGCAGGGGTGATCCGTAGCAAATATGTATATAGTGGTACCTCGGGTTATAAACGTTTCGGGTTACAAACTCTGCTAACCCAGAAGTAATACCTCGGGTTACGAACTTTGCCCCAGGATGAGAACAGCGTAGCAGCAGCGGGAGGCCCCATTAGCAAAAGCACACCTCAGGTTAAGAACAGTTTCGGGTTAAGAACGGACCTCCAGAACGAATTAAGTCCGTAAACCAAGGTACCACTGTACTGCATTTCTATTGCACATACTGTCACGGTCCGGTTTACAGGCGGTCGAAGTCCTGGCTGAGGACATCGGGACCGGGGGCAAGATGGCGGGGTGGGAGCAGGAACGAGAGTCCAGAAGCCAGGGGTTTGAGGGTCAGGAAGCAGGGAGTCATGAAGGCAAGGGACCGAGGGCCAGGAAGCAAGGAGTCAGGAAGGCCCCAGTCCGGCGAAGCCCTACTGGTCACAGGGCCTGGCTCCTACATGCACTCCTGACACATACTTTGTCTTTACAACAGCCCTGAAAGGTAGGTCAGTGACATTAGACTCATACTGCTTCGCAGGTGGAACAGACAGACAGTAGCTTGCTGAGGCTTTCCTGTCTCAACCACCACATCAGAGTAGCTCCGTGGTACAGTTTAATTTTGCTGTGCTTCTTACTATTGCAGAAACTCAAGATTTAGCACATTAATTGCATTGCAGGGAGCTGGACCTAGGCATATCATAGTGGGTATCCTGTGAAGAGAGTGCTTGAAGACTGTAGCCAGAATAGCACCCTCTGGATATTATAAGACAATTCTCATCATCTCATTGAAAGAGGTGGGTTTGCTTAGTGTGGAAAAGGGATGTTTAAAAGGGAAGCATCAAATACCACATACTAATATTACTATGGAAGGAACATCAGCATGCTGAAGGGTTTTGTACCTTGGCTGTCCTTTGAAAGATGGGCCCTGGGAGGCAGGAAGGGGAGGAAGACAATGCAAGATATTACCCTCTCCAGAGGCCATGCTTATCAAGTGACTCTTGTGTCACTAGCCCAAAAAGAACGCCCTTTTGCAAGGCATGATATCTTATTAGTTTTCCTTTTCCGAAAGTGTAAGCAGAATCCACAGTCACTTCCCTTCACTGTTACAAAGCAGTGAATGGAGTCATACAGAAGCCCAGAAGGGCTGGCTGAAGCATTTATATTATTCCTGATCTTAATCTTTTAAATGTTCCCTGAGACTCTCATGGAGCATTACCAGCACAGAACACAAAGGCTGATGAGAAAGTCTACTTACATCTCCATCCACTTTCTCAGTCACTGAATGGTCAAACCAAAGGAGATCTCTATGCCTCTAGAGCCCTAGCGACCAAGGAGCCAGCAGAGGGAGGTGTCACAATGAAGGGCGTGTCACAAGGACCTCCGCAACCTAGCAACCACCAGCACTCAACTGACATTACCAAGTTTGCTTATATGACTTTTAATCCATGTTCAGCTTTTTACAAGTATGTAAAATGAAATTTATCCCTTTACATTCAAGCTTCCTGCACCTACTGACCTTAGCTATCTAATCTACCTCTCTGCCTCTCTGGTGCAACTGCCACAAACCAAAAGGCTATGGAAAGGGCCCTGTGTCTTCGACAATTCACAAAGTGATTTATTGCAGCTCAACAGCAGCCCTCTCCTTCTTTTCAGTGTCGTCCTGTATTGCTGAACAGTGGAAAACACCCCTTGCGTGTTTATTCATGTTATTACCCTCCTTCACTAGCAGGTCCCAGGACAAGTTACAGCCATCTAAAATTATTATTGTTGTTATTATTAATTAAATTTGTATACCGTCCTATATTCACAGGTTTCAGGGCAGTTCACAGGATAAGATCACAATATAAAAATACAAAATACGTAATAAAAACAAAAACAACCCAATAACCCCCCCCAACACATTTTAAAAGGGCATTGGATGTCAATCAGATCGACCAAAGGCCTGTTTAAAAAGGAACCTTTTTGCCTGGTGCCTAAATACTGAAGGCGCCAGGTGAACTTTCCTGGGGAGAGCATTCCACAGATGGGGAGCCACTGCAGAGAAGGCCCGTTCTCATGTTGCCACCCTACAAACCTCACTTACCAATATGACATTGCATTCATTATGCTGTGAATAATAATGACAGCACCTTGGTTCTGTGATGCAATTGTCCTGCCAAGTGCCATATTCATGGAAACTAGGGAGCATTGGATTAGGGCTTCTCACTGAAAGTCTTGGCATGTTGCAAAAAAAGAGCTGAAAAGATTAAAATTAAAGTTAGGTATTGCTTGAAACATTTGCCTCCGCTGTAAAAATGAAATCAAATGAAATTGATCTTGTGAAATAGGTTGGCCACATCTGATATATATGATTCTTATTTTTGTAATTAAATGTAATAGAAAAAATACTTTGTTCCTATGAAGTAAGATTATTGGGCAGCATTTAGTTTGCATAAAAACGTGGTACAAACTTTGCATTTAGTTCAGGGAGAAAATGGAGACTTAACAATGACAAATGGCAATAATATATCAGGATCTGATTTACAAACCTTATAGGTTTTAAATTCTGATGTGTTTCACTTCATCTCTCAGCCTGTAGCAAATGGCTTTTTCCAATATTAATGAGGAAAAAACACATTATGAACAAACTGTGAACATGCTGAAACTAAGGGAAATTAATGTTCCTTTTTCATAAGCAATCAACAACATAATTATCTCTTTCATGGCTTATTGTTTTTGGTACAACAAGTATAAATGAAGAGTTTTCAATGGCCCTTCTTGTAAAGAAATAGGAATATTCCCCCCTCCAATGATTTCAGGAAACTTTAAAAAAGTTAGCAAAATTTAAAAAATTATAGTATCTGTGGGAAAATGTAACATGAGATGTGAGAATAACAGTCGTCACATAATAAGCACATATTACCAAATTCTGTAATGTTATCCCGATCAGAAGAATTCCTGCTGTTTTGTGGACTGTCATTTTTTTTAAAAAAAAGTCTGAGGCAATGGAAGAAATGGATAGCATGTGTTTTTTGGTATTTTCAGCATGATTTAACCCCCGTGGCCAGTTTTCCAGGACATTTGCCCGATTTCAGAAAAATAATCCATGACGCCATTTTCGCAGGCGGATTCCAGGATGTGTCCTGGATAATCAGGACGTATGGCAGCCCTGCCTTTGCACACGAAGGAGATTGAAAGCTTCTAGTCACAGTTTGCATCAAACTGCAGTGCCCTGTTTCATTTGAATCCAGGAAATGATGGTTTATACAAATCCTGCTGGGTTCACAAACCGGCTTACTGAACCAGGATGTGATATTGTCAAGCAACCATCATATGCTCAAACCACAGTTTCTTATATATGGATGAAACTGAAAATGGCTGTTTGTTACAAACCGCCCCCCTTGGAGATTTTAATCTCTTCTCACACAAGAAGAAGATGGCAAAAGGAAGGGAGCGTGTAAGCCCAATGTCACCATAGTGTGTTTGCACAATGTTTTACCAGGGTTTGAGCACAGGGTTTCCCAAACTCGAGTCTCTCTGTGTGTTTTTTGGACTACAAGTCCCATCATCCCTAGCTTGCAGGACCCAGCTAGAGACCCAATTTGGGAAAGCCTGGTTTAGCATTACGTCTGCATGCAGCTGCGCCTTTGAAGAAGCAAGTAGCTGTTCGGTTTAAAATACAGATTGCCTCTTCAAAAGCTACTGATTGTCTACACACAAGGTACATGTGATTTTTCCACAGGGTAGAGATATACGAGAAGGAAATTGCGTCTGGTGTGAAGTGGCTGCCGAGGTATTTTTTTAAAAAATCGTTATGGATTTCAGAATTCATGAACAACAATTTAAACCAGTGTGGCTTTAGAGAAAGGTGTTTTTACATTGTTCCTTGTAACCTGAATCAATATGCTAGTTTGGGGACATTTAACCAGATGTTGACTTGATGATCTGTGACTGCACTGAGTGAGCAATAGAACAAATCCTTGCTGATACTAAGCAAAAGAGAAATTCCTCTGGAAGCATCTGGCAAGTTGTGAGAAGGTTACATAACAAAGAACTGCCTCAGGTCATACATACTGACTTTCCATTTCATTACATAAAAAGCAAAGGATCATCCTACACCATGATTTGCAAGTCCTCCTGGGCCATTGTCCTTGTTTGGAAACATTTAGGTCTCTCTTCTACTTCTTATTTTTTTAAAGCATGTTTGAGGGAATCTGAGGTTTGCTTCTCAGAAAGTCATCAGCACAATAAAAATGCTTTATAGCTTTCGGCAGGCACTGGGCTACCTTCAGCCATGATCAGTTTTAAGCCACAGGAAAAGAGCTCGGAAAGAGATGTTGTGCCTCGTAAAATAATTTTAGGAGTCCTGATTTTGCTGTATCTCCTCCAGTTGACATAGGTTTGTGCTTAACTCTGCCTCTGAAATCCAAATACATTCGGGTTGCCATATGTCTGCAATTTTCCGGACATACCTGGAATAACGCAGTCGGAAGCAGTGTCCAAGCGGAAATCGGCAAAATGTCCAAGAAAATCTGGACATATGGCAACCCATGTTGGCAATGTAGTTTTTGCTGATTTCCCTTAAGAATACAGTGGTACCTCGGGTTACATACGCTTCAGGTTATATAATCCACTAAATCAGAAACAGTGCTTCAGGTTAAGAAGTTTGCTTCAGGATAAGAACAGAAATTGGGCTCTGGCGGCGCAGTGGCAGCAGGAGGTCCCATTAGCTAAAGTAGTGCTTCAGGTTAAGAACAGTTTCAGGTTAAGAACGGACCACCAGAATGAATTAAGTACTTAACCCGAGATACCACTGTAGCTCAAGAAGTCCGGTTTTTTTTGTTATTTTGCCAAAAAAGCTCAACAAAAAACCCTTTTCACTGGCAACCCCAATATAGCAACCCCAAAATATATAGATTTTTCTTATTCGTTATAGGCGCGTGATTTTATAAGGCTGAAATATGCACACCACCATTTTGATAAGAAATTACATGCCCTGTTTGCTTAAGATCTGGCTTCATCTGCTTCTTCATTTAAGAATAGAACAACAGAAGGCCCAGCACATATTGCAAATACTTTAGCTTTGTTCTATACACAAGCTCTCCAGTGGCAAA
This sequence comes from Podarcis raffonei, assembly GCF_027172205.1. NCBI lineage: Eukaryota > Metazoa > Chordata > Lepidosauria > Squamata > Lacertidae > Podarcis > Podarcis raffonei. Next base: position 29,837,274 of record NC_070604.1, read on the forward strand.
GTAGAGAGAAAAACTAAGCAACTAAGAAGATGTGCTAACTAGGCTATAAGGAATTTTTCCTCTTCCAGTACCGTGTGGATCTCATGAGGCTCTGAACAGGAACAGGCAAAACAAAACAAGCATTATGTTAGCAACAACAACAAAAATGAACTAAGCTTGGAAAATCGTGTCTTCCCTAAAAGAGGGCACGTGTTGCAGTGAGACCTGGAGACTGACCTCCCAGTTGTGGGTGGGTTTATTGGACAGTCACAACACCCGATTGGTAGGTCCCTCATTGCTGGGTTTAATCTGGCCAATGGGGTGCAGTCTAAACAGATTGAGGGACCTATATATACTTTTGCATGTGACCCAGAGCTTCCTCTTTCGGCTTGTGCATCGGAACACCCGCCCACCTCTCCCTACTTTCAGGGCTTGTTGCGATTGACCTTGCTATGCCGTTGTGTGTTGTCTGTCATTGGGACAGGGGCACAGCAGGAATTTTCCCCACTTGGCTGATTGGCTGTTGCCATTTGGGTTTCGCCTGCTGCATAGCAAACCGTCACAACTTGTAAGGTTGCGGATAGGCACTGGTTCATGTGATAGGGATGGGAAAATGGACTCGCCTTCCCTATGTGAAGGGTATTCCGTTAAAGGAATCCAGGGACTCAACCTGGTTTGGTCAACCCCCGAAAGGGGGTTGTGCCCATGCCTGAGTCCAGGGGAGCATCTGGGGAGTGAACAGAGTCTGTTCCTGGGCTTTTCACCTTCCTCAGGTGTTCACCCTTGGCTGACCTATGCTGGTGCCCTGGGTCAGTGCTACCTGCAAGGGTGCAGGGAGCTAGTTGAAACAGAGCCTATGCAACCACTTACTTTGCAGTAATCAATAAAGTTGTAGCCTAAAGTCCGCCAAAAACCAAAACTAAAATTTGAGTCAAATGTGTCTTTATTTAGGGGGGAGGTCTCTGGGTCTGAACACACAAAAACAGAGAGAATCGATTCAGGGAAAAATCAGCTTCCAGTATTTAAAAATAAGCGCTCTCTCTCTGTCTCTCTGTCTCTCTCTCTCTCTCTCTCTCTCTCTCTCTCTCTGAAGGATCTCAGCTTAAAAGGTATCATTTTCAACCAGGGATGGAAGAATCCTTCTATTTCCAAGTCTGTTTTCCACCCAGCCAGTCTGGGAGTTACATTTCCTGTTCTTGTCTTGGTGTCACTGCAGTCTTGACCACCCCAATTTCATTCCTGCTGGGATCTGATTCCCCCTGAGGGTTCCCTACAGGTTAACATGTTGTTGAAGTAGGACCCTGCAGCCTGCAGGATCGCACCCTCCGCTCACCAGTTATTCTCAACAGGAACCATCATGCAAAACTGGGCAACGGTGTCTGCATGCATGTCTAAATCAGTGACGTTTGCAATGGTTTGCTCCACTATCCTGCTTCAAAACGGTGCCCAGTGGTAGTGTGAAAGAAACAAGCTTCACTCTGTATCAATCTATCAGCTCAGAGCCACTGAGGGAGAAATTACCAGGAGAAAAAAACCCCAAACCAACAGGGTTTCCCCGACAGAGTTCTCTGTTAACCCACCGATACAGCTGAAATTTATAGTACTTTGAGGTTGTGAAACATCTGCTCCTTCCTGATTAGACAGAAATGAGAAAAATGAAGAGATGCACAAAGAAATATGGTTATCAGCTTGTGCGAGGCCATTTGCACTTAAATCTTGTTGAAATTCGCTCCTCTCTCTCCCTCATCCCCTCACCCATTGTCACATGCTCAGTATTCATTCATCTTGGAAGGACTTGCGTTCGTCGTCTTCCACAGTATTAAGTATAGACCAAAAAGCATTTCCCCATTCTCGGAACCATTGTGCCAAAATGTGCAAAGTGTGCCATCTGTGCAGTTTGGAATGATTTGGCCCACCATCTCTGATCAAAACAGTGTCCAACAGTTCCCAAACATGGATCAAAACCAAATCTTGTAAAAGGGTAAAAGCGTATTGGGAAATAATTTACAATGAATTGGAAAAAATGTTTTAAAGTACCTTTCTAAAAAAACCCAGAGTCCTTTTTGTTGGGGATAATTCAGAGGGAAATTCCCAGGTGTCAAAAAATATTATTTATGTATGCCATTACTGTGGCCTGTGTTTCGTTAGCCCACAAATGGAAAACGAGTGAGGTCCCAACTAAAGAAGAATGGCAACTTAAATGGATGGAATATGCGCAGCTCGCAGATTTAACATATACAATAAGAGAAAAAGAAGAACATACGTTTTGAGAAGATTGGAAAATGTTTACTGGATATATGGGTGAAAATTGTGTTCATTTAAAAACTCTGATAGCAATAAGATAAATTCAACAGTGTAAATAATTTTTGATGGATGTAACAATGGATTACTGAATGGTTAAAAACCCTTCTGTTTTGACACCCAAACTTTGCAGGGGAGAATTTGCAACAGTTTGGCACCATTTTTGAATGAATTGGGTAATGTCAGATCTTAGGTGTTAGGGATTTTTTCACAAAAATATTTGTCCGCGTTTTAGGGTGCCGAGGGCTAATTTTTTTTGTCTATGATAAAACCTGCTTTTTGCACCGCCAAACCTTGTAGAGGTGAATTTGCAAGTGTTTGGCACCATTTTTGAGTGATAATATCAGATTTTAGTTGAAATTGTGACCCCGTGGGTTAGGGATTTTATCGAAAAAATTGTGACCGCATGGATTAAAGTGTCGAGGGCTGATTTTTTGGCCTGTGATAAAAACACTTCTGTTTCCACCGCCAAATCTTTCATGGGAGAATCTGCAACAGTTTGGCACCATTTTTAAGTGAATTACATAACATCAGATTTTTTGTGAAATTGTGACCCCGTGGGTTAGGTGAGTTTGGTTTTTTTTGAAAAAAATGTGACTGCATGGATTAAGGCATTGAGGGCTGGTTTTTTGGCCTATGATAAAAAGTTTTCATGTAAAATATGCAGGGATGTATTGTGTGCAAAACGAATCAAGGAAAGAGAAGAAGAAGAAGAAGAAGAAGAAGAAGAAGAAGAAGAAGAAGAAGAAGAGTAGTAGTAGTAGTAGTTTGGATTTGATATCCCGCCTTTCACTCCCTTTAAGGAGTCTCAAAGCGGCTAACATTCTCCTTTCCCTTCCTCCCCTGTGAGGTGAGTGGGGCTGAGAGACTTCAGAGAAGTGTGACTAGCCCAAGGTTACCCAGCAGCTGCATGTGGAGGAGCGGAGATGCGAACCTGGTTCCCCAGATTACGAGATTACCGCTCTTAACCACTACACCACACTGGGAAGTCAATGATTTAAGGTTCTTTAAAACAATATTTTGAAATGTAAATTAGAAAATTTGATAAAAATTATTATTATTATTTAAAAAAACAACTTTTCACTCTCGGTAACTATTACGCCGAATTGGGCAATGGCCTCTCAATTGGCATGATTTGGCATGTTTTGCCATCTTGATTCAAATGGAGTCTGACAGAGTTTCAGAAATGGACCAAAATTGGTTTGTCCATCGTGCCAAACTGGGTGACAGTACCTCGTGAATGCACTGAGAACAGACTTTTCCAAAATCGATAGTGGTTTCTTACAATTCGAGTTACACGAATGAGTAACAAAAAGAGTGGCTTATGCTAATAAAATGATATCATGTTGATTCAGGGGCTAACAAATTAATAAATGCTGGAGAATAGACATGGGCGACTGTTATTGATAAAGGAGTGTGAATAAGATTGAACCATATATTAGGAGCCTATCCAGCATTCTGACTGCTATTTCATCCGACGTGTGACTATGCCCAAAGACTATTTCTGAAGCTTGAGGGAAAATCTGAGATGGATTTGTATGCAGTTAATAAGAACTGAAAGTGCTGTGCTTTCTTGACAAACCACTCAATAAATATTTCAGGAATTTAATGTATTTGGCAAGCAAAGCAGAACTGTGGAATTTTATCAGTGGTGCAATGTTCCTGCAGACAGAGAACTCTTAATGTTTTTTTCAGCATTCACAAAAACAAGAGGAATTTAATATGTCTAAGCACAAGTCTTTCGGACAGTCGCTGCATAATTACATCCAGCATCTCAGTGATTCAGGGAGTTAGGGGCAAGCTATAAATTGAAATATTGCGGCCGCTGTACACAAGGCAAGGCTTGTGGCGATAATCATTGGCTAGGTCTGGGCTTCCCTGTGTGGCAACTCAGGTCAGGTTTTTTTACCGTCTCTGGTTACATACCTCTCAACATTTCACAGGTAAAAACAGGGACATGTTTGAAGTTGTTAACACTGCTATTCTCTACTAAGGATTGCTCTCTCTCTCTCTCTCTCTCTCACACACACACACACACACACATCTATTGAATTTATTTATTCTGCAATAGGGTTTCTGCAGTGCTTTAAAAGCCAGTAAGCTGAGGGTTTGCTGGATGAAATATACTCGGAATCGAGTGTGGATTTCATGCTCTTATTCAGCTCATAGTGGTGAGGAGGAATGGACGTTCCCCCAGAATGTCTGCTTTATATACATTATTTACACCATGGGCCCCATGTGATTGGCTAATTCCGGGATTCTCCTGTAGGCCAATCAGGTTGCGGATTCACTTCCACCTGGAGTTGGATTGGGTGGCTCCTGTGGACCAATCAGACTGCTGCATTCTGGATCCTATTGTTCTCCGACCAATCAGACTGCTGCAATTTGGATCCTATTCAACTCAGTACATAACACTGGATTTTTTTACATTAAATATATGCCAGAAAAATTGCCAGAAAACCTGTCAGAATCCGTCTCCATCTGGCCCAGAGATGGAAAGAAGACAAAGTCCTGACCAGAGACGAATGGCTGATAAGGATGATGGACTATGCCAAAATGGTAAAAATGACCTGAAAGGTTAGAAACCAAGAAGATAGAAGCTTTAACAAGGAATGGGAAAAGAATTACAAGTTACCTAAGAGAACACTGCAAACAACTAAAAACTTTGGCCGGATTATAACAACATTTGTAATGCAACAAGAACTGAGGTAAAAAATGGATTTTTAAGGGGGGGGAATGGAGAAACCATAAGATGCAGTAGAAAAAGATTGACAATGGAACCCATGGAGGGGTGACTGGAAGTCTAAGGGTTCAGGGAATCCTGTATGTTCATGATTATGATTACTGTTTGAATTTAAATGTAAATTGTAAAACTGAATAAAAAAATTAAAAAGAAAAAAGAAAATCTGTCAGAATCTGATAAAGACAAGATGTCTGTATTATGTGGTCAGAGCTGTCCCTGACATTGAAACAAATGAGCAAGTTCCTCATCTCATGGGTTGTAATGGATCTTGTTTGTTCTCAGAATAATCCTGAAAATCAGGTCACTATTATACAATTTTGTTCATTATATACACATATATGGTCCGTCGAGAGCTGCCTTGTGAGTGCACAGCAGAGGCAAAGTCTTTTTTATATAAATACTTTTTATTCGGTTATTTTTCAGCGTAAGATGCAGTAAAAACTGAACTAATCTAAAGAAGAGAGGTTAGAAACAAACTGAGGAAAAAATGAAAAGGGAGAAAAGGGAGAAAGAAAATTTGGGGGTTTTCAAAAAAAACAAAACGCTGAACAACTATTGGGGGGTCCTGGTTTTTACTTTTGGAAATATGGCCAACCCTATCTTAAAATCATAATAAAAGTGCTCGTTCTACGGCTGCTACAGTGGATTTAATTGTGTGATTTTAATTAAGGTTCCCCATGCAACATTCTTTACTGGTTCTGCAGACATTGCCTGATGGTAACTTACATTGCTGTGTTACAGAACGATCCATCAAAAATTAATCTCCAGAAGCAGCAGATTAGAACAGCCAAATCAAATGAAAGTTGCTTGGGAGTCTCTGCTATATATCAGCCATGGCAAAGAATGCCTGTTCCCACAAAAGGCTATTCCTTTTCTGATTATTGTTGTTTTGTTAGTACAAACCACCCCCCTCAAGCTGTCCAATTTGGCCTTGTGTAAAGATGCTTTTAAAAGGGATGTGGTTGGCGCTGTGGGTTAAACCACAGAGCTTAGGGCTTGCTGATCAGAAGGTCGGCGGTTCAAATCCCCGCAATGGGGTGAGCTCCCGTTGCTTGGTCCTTCCTCCTGCCAACCTAGCAGCTCAGAAGCACATTAAAGTGCAAGTAGATAAATAGGTACCACTCCGGCGGAAAGGTAAACGGCGTTTCCGTGCGCTGCTCTAGTTCGCCAGAAGCAGCTTAGTCATGCTGGCCACATGACCCGGAAGCTGTACGTCGGCTCCCTTGGCCAATAAAGTGAGATGAGCGCCACAACCCCAGAGTCATCTGCGACTGGACTTAATGGTCAGGGGTCCCTTTACCTTTTTAAAGATGCTTTACTATTTCATTATTAAATATTACATGGTAAAGCTCAAGAGTCATTTACTTCAGATAATTCAGTAGTTTCCTACCAATTTTCCACTATGATCTAAGTACAGAACCCATTACAGTGGTACCTCAGGTTACATACGCTTCAGGTTACATACAGTTCAGGTTACATACTCTGCTAACCCATAAATAGTGCTTCAGGTTAAGAACTTTGCTTCAGGTTGAGAATAGAAATCATGCTCCAGCGGCGCGGCAGCAGCGGGAGGCCCTATTAGCTAAAGTGGTGCTTCAGGTTAAGAACAGTTTCAGGTTAAGTACGGACCTCCAGAACGAATTAAGTACTTAACCCAAGGTACCACTGTATACCAAAATGACGTACCCTCCAACATTTCTCTGATGAAAATAAGGACATCCTATTCCATAATAATAATAATAATAATAATAATAATAATAATAATTTTATTATTTATACTCCGCCCATCAGAGTGGGTTGCCCCAGCCCTTCTGGGCAGCTTCCAACATAAAGAAAAACATTATAAAATATCAAACATTAAAAAACTTCCCTATACAGGGCTGCCTTCAGATGTCTTCTGAAGGTTGTATAGTTATTTATCTCCTTGGCTCGGGGGTCACATAACTCCATACCGCCAACATTTCTCCAATAAAAATAGGGACGTCCTAAAGAAAAGCGGGACATTCAGGGATCAAATCAGAAACCAAGACAGCTTCTGTAAATCTAGGATGGCCCAGGAAAATAGGGACACTTGGAAAGCCTGAAGTGAGCTTTTCCTTCTCTTACAGGCGCATGAAGCTCTTTTTGGATCCAGAACCAATGGCAGGAGGGGAACTGCTGTTCCTGAAAAATAAGAACACTTGGAGGGTATGATACTGTTTTAAATGTATAGGATGGGTGGAGCCTGTTTATTGAGCTAGGCCTGCACATTCTCCTTAGGCATTTTTTTCTAGGGTAGCAGTCCTGTTGGTCGCTCCCAAAACAAAACAGTCTTGTGGCACCTTAAAGATTAATGCACTTTGCATCTGATGAAATGGATGGTAGTGTTCAGATTTGCAAGGGGGTAGATGCGCATTGCAAACACAAGGAAGAAAGATAAAGAAACTGACCTTTTATAACATCACCTATATTGATCATTCATCTCAAGAGCATACGTTCCATGGGGAGGCAAACCTCAATAACAATTTGCAGACCCTCTGGACTATGCAGAATTAGATAAATTAACAAGAGGAATTCGAAACCTGCGGGACCAGAGATTCTTAGAAGACTGGAGTAAATATCTGAACTATTTGTTTGTTTGTTTTTCAAAAAAGATATTTATTAAAGTTTTAAAAAATTTTATGCAAACAAAAAACAAACAAACAAAATAAAAAGACATATAGTTCATAATACGTAGTTTTCAATAACATATTTCTCTGACCTCCTCATACCTCCCCTTCTTGTATTCTATTTCAAATTATTTGTTCAGCAAATCCTTAACTCAAAGCATTACAGCTTATAAAAACACCTTATTTTCTATCCAACCATTTTTTCATGTTCCTTTATACCATTACAGCTAGAAACCACTCAATTTCAATCCAGCATCATTCAACATTCCTTAATTTTACAATATTTCTGTAAATAGTCCTTAAATTTTTTCCAATCTTCTTCTGCCGACTCTTCTCCCTGGTCACGGATTCTGCCAGTCATTTCTGCCAACCCCATACAGTCAATCAGTTTCATCTGCCATTCTTCCAGAGTGGGTAAATCTTGCGTCTTCCAATACTTTGCGATGAGTATTCTTGCTGCTGTTGTAGCATACATAAAAAACGTTCTATCCTTCTTTAACACCAATTGGCCGACCATGCCCAGGAGAAAGGCCTCTGGTTTCTTCAAGAAGGTATATTTAAATACCTTTTTCAACTCATTGTATATCATTTCCCAGAAAGCCTTAATCCTAGGGCACGTCCACCAAAGGTGAAAGAATGTACCTTCATTTTCTTTACATTTCCATCATTTGTTATCGGGCAAATGATAGATTTTTGCAAGCTTGACTGGGGTCATGTACCACCTATACATCATTTTCATAATATTCTCTCTTAAAGCATTGCATGCCGTAAATTTAATCCCAGTGGTCCACAACTGTTCCCAGTCAGCAAACATAATATTATGTCCAACGTCTTGTGCCCATTTAATCATTACAGATTTAACCGTCTCATCCTGAGTATTCCATTTCAACAGCAAGTTATACATTTTTGACAAAGTCTTAGTTTTGGGTTCTAACAATACTGTTTCCAATTTAGATTTTTCCACCTGGAAACCAATTTTCTTATCCAAATTGTAAGCCTCCATTATCTGATAATAATGAAGCCAATCTCGCACTTTATCTTTTAATTTCTCAAAACTCTGCAATTTCAGTCTGTCCCCTTCTTGCTCCAAAATTTCCCAATATTTTGGCCATTTGGCCTCCATGTTAAGTTTTTTCTGAGCCTTAGCCTCCATTGGTGACAACCACCTTGGGGTTTTATTTTCCAATAGATCCTTATATCTAATCCAAACATTAAACAATGCTTTCCTGACTATATGGTTTTTAAAAGCTTTATGTGCTTTAACCTTGTCGTACCACAAATATGCATGCCACCCAAATACGTTGTTAAAGCCTTCTAGATCCAAAATGTCTGTATTCTCAAGAAGCAGCCAGTCTTTCAACCAGCAGAATGCTGCTGATTCATAATAGAGTTTAAAGTCTGGCAGGGCAAATCCACCCCTTTCCTTTACATCAGTTAATATCTTAAATTTTATTCTAGGCTTCTTGCCCTGCCAGACAAATTTAGAAATATCTTTCTGCCACTTCTTGAAACAGTCCATTTTGTCCAAAATTTGCAATGTTTGAAACAAAAACAACATTCTAGGCAATACATTCATCTTTATAGCTGCAATTCGACCCAACAAGGAAAGCTTCAAATTTGACCAAATTTCTAAGTCTTTTTTCACTTCAGCCCAACATTTTTCATAATTATCTTTAAACAAATTCCCATTTTTAGCTGTCATATTAATCCCCAGGTATTTCACTTTCTTTAAATATCTGAACTATTTGAAAAGCAATTGTAATAAACAGGTTACGCTAGTAGGACTGCAAGAAGTTCTGTAAGGAGGATTATGTGAAATATTGCAAAGAAGACTATGAAGAGAATTATTAGTTAATGATAATGAAAAGTAACAGAGAAACTAGGAAATGCAGAATAAGTGATAAAGAACGGAAAATCTTCAGAGGTTGTTGATGGAAGTCTAAAATATTGTATAAGATAAGAAGTTATGTTAAATGACTGTTGGATATGATATGCTAAAATTATATATATAAGACCCTCCAAGTGTCCCTATTCTCCAGGGATGTCCCTGCTTTTGAGAAGCTGTCCCGGTTTCTGATTTGACCCCAGAATGTCCCGTTTTTCCTTAGGATGTCCCTAATTTCACTGGAGAAAAGTTGGAGGGTATGGAGTTCTCTGACCCCCGAGACGTCTGAAGGCAGTCCTGTATAGGGAAGTTTTTTTAAAAGAACGTTTCATGTTTTATTATGTTTTTATATATGTTGGAAGCTGCCCAGAGTGGCTGGGGCAACCTACTATGATGGGTGGGGTATAAATAGTAAAATTTATCATTATGGAAGTAGACGTGCCTATTTGCATTCAGAGAAATGGTGGACGGTATGAATTTGGGCAGTTGTGGATCTTCCAATCCCAAAATGCTCTGGGACAGTTTTATAGTATGCGATGTTTAAAGGTAAAGGTAAAGGGACCCCTGACCATTAGGTCCAGTCGTGGACGACTCTAGGGTTGCGGCACTCATCTTGTTTTATTGGCCGAGGAAGCCGGCATACAGCTTCTGGGTCATGTGGCCAGCATGACTAAGCCACTTCTGGTGAACCAGAGCAGTGCACAGAAATGCCGTTTACCTTCCCGCCGGAGTGGTACCTATTTATCTACTTGCACTTTGATGTGATTTCGAACTGCTAGGTGGGCAGGAGCAGGGACCGAACAACGGGAGCTCACCCCGTCGCGGGGATTCAAACCGCTGACCTTCTGATCGGCAAGTCCTAGGCTCTGTGGTTTAACCCACAGCGCCACCCGCGTCCCTATGCAATGTTTGCAAGCCTCCCATTTTTCAACAGGTATGGGTTTCATCATTGTAGTGTTTCTCTCAGGGGTTTGAGATACTTTTTCAACTATCTCAAACAGAGTTGCCCTGATCCTACAGAAATGCTGGTGCCGTTTTCTGCCATCCAAAACCACACAGGTCCCTGCTTTGGGGATAAACTCTGAATCAGGAGGATCTTCTGCTCTGGGACATCCATCAAATGGCCCCTGTTTGTGCAACAGCGCAACACAGAATGGGTGAGCTCGTGACCCTATTGCCAAATTTGAAAGGTTCTTGAAATATACTCAGAGTCAAGAGTGGATTTCATGCTCTTATTCAGCTCATAGTGGTGAGGAGGAATGAATATCCCCTCAAAGGATCTGCTTTATATACATTATTTACACAATGGGCTGCACGTGATTGCTAATTCCGGAATTCTCCTGTAGGCCAATCAGGTTGTGGATTCACTTCCATCTGGAGCCGGAATGGGTGGCTCCTGCAGACCAATCATACTGCTGCATTGTTCTAGGACCAATCAGACTGCTGCATTCTGAATCCTATTGTTCTAGGACCAATCAGACTGCTGCATTTTGGATCCTATTCAACTCAGTACATAACAGTTCTGCCCCTTCATCTCTCCTCAGCAGGTGCTTAAATAACTGTACAGCAACCACAAAGAATGCAAAGCAACAATAAGATGGAAGAATACCCCCTGTCCTCCACAAAATAACGCAAAATGGTAGTACTATATGTTCTATTTATTCAATTTCTCCTTTGACACCTCTGCTGGAGCTGCAGAGACATCTTCAGAATTGGTTTCTTTCCAAATCTCTGAGCAAAAAAGCACATTTTCTTCACCATGCATTCAAATGTGACTTGATTTTGCATTCACCCCCTGTTCCTAACATCTTCTTTTTCTTTCCACTTGGCAGCACAGACTTGAATTGCATCGTCAGATGCGCTGAATTGTGTTAAACAGCAACTAATGAACAACAGGCTGTTTGAAACTGGATGTTTTGGACTTAAGAAATATGGAGTTCATCATATTAGGCTGACCAACCTCTAGAAATCCTTCAAATTTCTGTCGCTGAGCGAGTACAGATGTTGATCCTATCGTGATACAGGAATCTAAGGCGATATATAGGGCTCTAAGCAGCTTAGAGAGCTGTCAGGAGTGGGAAACAAGTTGACACAATGGGCAATAGATATAGGACATAATATAGGTTTAATCTCTGGGGAAAACTTTGGAAGAGAGATCTGAAGTTTACAGCATGCTATTCCTTGAAGGAGAACTACCTGAAAATGATTTATAGATGGTATTTAACTCTGACTAAACTTGCTAAGATGTATTAGACTGAATCAGATAAGTACTGGAGATGCAATGAGGCTGGGGGTATGTTCTCATATGTGGTGGGCCTGTAAAAAAGAGTATTGGGAAATAATTTGCAATGAATTGAAAAAAATGTTTAAAAGTACTCCCCCCCCAAAAAAAAACCCCAAATGGAGTCCTTTTTGTTGGGGATAATTCAGATGAAAATTCCCAGGGGTCAAAAAAGGTTATTTATGTGTGCCACTACTGCGGCCCATGTTTTGTTAGTCCCCAAATGGAAAATTAGCAAGGTCCCAACTAAAGAAGAATGGCATCTCAAACTGATGGAATATGTGCAGCTTGTGGATCTAACACATAGAATGAGAGAACAAGAAGAACATTTTTTTAAAGGAGACTGGAAAATGTTTATTGAATATATGGGGGGAACTGTGTATACTCGAAAACGTGGGCAGCATTAAGAGAAATTCAACAGTGTAAATAAGTTTTGACAGATGTAATGATGGAATACTGAATGGTTTAGTGTATGTAAAATATGCAGTGATTTAAGTTGTGCAAAATGAACCATGGAAATAGAAGAAAGAAAGTCTCTGATATTTTAAGGCTGCTTAAATGTATATTCTAAAATGTAAAACAGAAAAATTAATAAAAATATAGCAAAAAGAGAAAAAAAGGAGTGGGAAACAAGAGGTGGGGAGCTTCAGGACTTTGAATGAAGGTGAATTCAGCAAGCAGGCAGGCAGGCAAGATTGGCAAACTCTTGCCAAGAAAACAGTTCTTGCAACTTCCTCAAGGGTGCTTCCAGAGTGCCACTGTTTTAGGGTGGGATTCAGGTTCTACAATTATAATTGATTGGGAGTTCGTGGGCAACAAACCAGTTCCCCCCCCCCAAAAGATCAGACTTTTTGTGACAGGCAGAATGGTGGGGGAACTGCACTGGAAGGTGTGAGACAACACTTGCTTTGATGCAACATTGTCTAACCTCCCCGCAAGCAAAGCACAATGATTGCTCATTAAATAGCCATCTTTTGTCTAATCTCCCTGAAAACAAATCAGGAAGAATTCTCTATTGTCAGGCCATCTGAAAACAGGTTCACTGTGGAACCTGGGAGGAAATAATACTAGAGATGGATGGGTTAGTCTTTCCGGCCTATGCCAGTTTTGCATGAGTTCATTCATAAATCCATTCTGCTCTGCTGCAACACCATTCAACAATATCTTTATTTCAGCCCTAAAATACATGTTCTTGTAAGCGTTTTGGTAGAGTTGCCATATATCTGGACATTACTGGGATTTCAGAGACAGAACTGATGTCCAGGGGGAATTTCCGAAATGTGGCGCTTTGTCCTGGATCTTAGGCAAATTGAAAAATCATGTGTTTTTGGCATAAACAAAGCTCAACAACTTTGGGGTTTGTCTGAGAAAAAGCTTGGTAATTTTTGGGGTGTCCTGCTTTTTACTTTTTGAAATATGATATACCAATAATTTTGGTACTTCTTTGTGCTGAGACCCGTATTTAAAGTTTGGAGAAGTGTGAAAACTGAGGCATAAGGTTTGTAGCAGCCTGGGAAATATGGTAAGGCTGGTTGGCTCAAAAATGCAAACCATGATATACAGGGCGAGGGATTTGGGGCATAACATCCAACTTTCTGCTTGGGAAAGGTTATGGAAAACTGATTTGAAATTCTTGGCGGGCTGTACATTGAAATAAAATTATATAAAAATGATGTACTGATGGTATTTGACTCCCAGTAAGTTAGCAAAAATATGTAAGACAATAAAATAAAAATATGTAAGACAGCAAATATGTGCTGGAAATGTAAAGAAAAAGAAGGCACCTTTTATCATATGTGGTGGTCTTGCAAGGTAATAAAAGCATTCTGGGAAATGATATACAATGAATTGAAAAAAAATGTTTAAATTAACTTTTATATTTAAAAAACCCAGAGGTTTTCTGTTAGGAATTGTAGGTGCCAATATTCTAAGAGAGCAGAAAAGACTTTTTATGTATGCGACGACAGCAGAATGGATGCTATTAGCCCAGAGATGGAAAGACGAAAGAAGAAGTCCCTACCAGAGAAGAATAGCAAATTAAACTGTTGGACTATGCGGAAATGGCAAAATTGACTGGAAAGCTCAGGAACCAAAACTTCAATAAAGAATGGGAAAAAAATATAAGTTATCTTGGAGACCACTGTAAGCAGATGAAAACACTAGCAGGACTGCAATAACACTTGTAATGTAGCAAGCACTAGGGAGATACTGGAGTTATATAAAATGTGGATTATTGTAAAAGATGCAGTAGAAAAGGCTCAACACAAGGATCCATGGAGGGGAAGGTGGGAAGTCCAGAGATTCGAGGGAATCTTTTAACTGTTGGTGTGTGTCATTGTATTGTTTTAACTTTATATTTGTAAAACAAACAAACCAAAGAATTTCCAGAAAAAATATGCAGACCAAACAAAATCCTCAGATGTCCTGACTTCACGCTCAAACTGTACCATAAGAGCAGAAGACAACAGACCCTGCAGGTTCCTGGCTTGACCTCCAAGCGACTCACAAAAGATCCCAAATGACATTCGTATTTATGCTATTGATAAGGACTGACAGAACTATTGAAACTTTGCGTTTACAAGTCTCATTAGTTGCCTCTGTGCTTTTATTTGGATCTGCTCGCTGCCATTCTCATATCGATACCTCCATTAATCCTGTGTGCATAAAGAAATGCGTCTGTGCAGACTTGTTTCTGGTTGCGTGTCTGTCTTCTAAATCACTGTCAAATTTGACGTCCAGCGGAAAACGGGCACTTTACATAAGATATGAGCAATGTTCAGTGGAGTTTAGGAGTCTTTCCGTGATGATAAAAGCTTACTCATTTGTTCAGGTCTCCTGCTGCTGATCTGAATAATTTACAAGACATAATTTAGATGTGTTATTTTAAAGAAGCTAAATTAACCACAAAAGACTTCATTAAATCCAAATGTTATTGGGAGTGGGGTGGAAACTGTGGCTAGATGTGGCAGGCCGTGTGGCAGGCAAAATGCTAAGGAAATACGTGGTCTCCCCTTCACTTTTGTGTCTCCCTGCATAGCGATGCTCACCACAAAGAGAGGACATAAGCTCCCCAACCTATGCAAAGCTGCCAATATTCACTATCCTAATTAAATTATACATGTGCATCATGAACAGCTCCTGAGAGGAAAATTACTTCTGATCCATTCACTGGGACTACAGCTGGCTCTTTCTGTATAGGAACCAGGAAGCTATTTCTGTTTTAGGATTGGACATGAATTGTATCGAATATTTAATCTCCAGTTCCCTTGCAGCTGAATATTCCAGAAAAAGGGAAGCCGTTACAGCCATTCCCATTGTCCCATTGTCCCATTGTCCAGACCCATAAAAATATTACAATGGAACCACTACCAGCGACCATAATCCATTCCGGAGGTCTGTCCGGAAGTCGAAATGGGTGGCTGGGAGAGTCGCCATTGTGCACAGGCGCGGGCGGCGATAAACCACTTCTGCGCATGCACAAATGGTGATCGCCGCTCTTGCGCATGCACAAATGGCGACAAACCCGCCGGTTACTTCCGGATTTGCCGCAGACATTGGCCGAAATGGACACAAGCAGAGGTGGATGTAAGAAGAGGTGTGACTGTATTCAAATTTTACCACTAATTTCTCTTCAAAAAGAGAAGAAAAGCATCAAAGATACATCAAAAATATCCATACAGTGTATTGTGTTGTCCAGCACAGGCTCAGCATCTTAGACATAAAAGATAATTCCAAAAATCCAAAGGGTGTTCAGAGAGACTAAAACAGGCGACTCCAATCAAAATGGAGAGTTTGCAACTCAATACCTTAGTTCACTCTCAGCACAGAGCAGAAAAACAACTTTGCTAAAAAAAAGAAGAAGCTCTCAATGACTTTTGTATCTGGATTTTCCCGTGGAGAAAATGTGGGCAATTAATACGCATGTTGGAGCCAACTGAACAGTGGAACCGAGATGAGATCGTAGGGAGGTCCTATGAACAGCATGGTAGGACAGACCTGCTGCCTGCTTTCTTCAACATCCCAGGTGTCATTCAAGAAGTCAGCTTCTTAGTTGCTAGTGGGTACTGGGCACTAGGGTTGTGTCTCCCCCTTTCTCCGAGCACAATTCAAAGTGTTGGTGCTGACCTTTAAAGCCCTAAACAGCCTTGGTCCAGTATATCTGAAGGAGCGTCTCTACTCCCACCGTTCTACCCAGACACTGAGGTCCAGCACTGATGGCCTTCTGGCAGTTCCCTCACTGCGAGAAGCCAAGTTACAGGGAACCAGGCAGAGGGCCTTCTTGGTAGTGTCGCCCTCCCTGTGGAACACCCTCCTACAGGTGTCAAAGAGAACAACTACAGTGGTACCTCAGGTTAAGTACTTAATTCGTTCCAGAAGTCCATTCTTAACCTGAAACTGTACTTAACCTGAAGCACCACTTTAGTTAATGGGGCCTCCTGCTGCTGCCACGCTGCCAGAGCACGATTTCTGTTCTCATCTTGAAGCAAAGTTCTTAACCCGAGGTACTATTTCTGGGTTAGCAGAGTCTGTAACCTGAAGCGTATGTAACCTGAAGCGTATGTAACCTGAGATACCACTGTACCAGACTTTTAGAAGACGTCTGAAGACAGTCCTGTTTAGGGAAGCTTTTAATGTTTGATGTATTACGGTATTTTAATATTTTTTTGGAAACCGCCCAGAGTGGCTGGGGAAGCCCAGTCAGATGGGTGGGGTATAAATAATAAATCATCATCATCATCATCATCATCATCATCATCATCATCATGTTATTATAATATTTTATTTGTACCCTGCCCATCTGACTGGGTTGCCCTAGGCACTTTGCGCAGCTTCCAACACATATAAAAACATACTAAAACATTACACACTAAAAGCTTCCCTATATGGGGCTGCCTTCAGATGTCTTCTAAAGATTGTATAGTTACTTATCACCTTGACATCCAAAGGGAGGGCGTTCCACAGGGCGGGTGCCACTGCCGAGAAGGCCCTCTGCCTGGTTCCCTGTAACCTCACTTGTTGCAGTGAGGGAACTGCCAGAAGGCCCTCAGAGCCAGATCTCAGTGTCCGGGCTGAACAATGGGGGTGGAGATGCTCCTTCAGGTATACTGGGCCGAGATGGTTTAGGACTTTCTAGGTCATCACTGACACTTTGAAATTGTGCTTGGAAATGGACTGAAATAGAAAAGTTTCGTTAGAATTCATGAGAAAGGTTTTCCTTTATTTATCATGTAAAATAGGGGGATCAACCTTGTCATCAAAAGGACCCTTACATTGAAAATCTCAGTCAATTTCCATTTTGTTTCAGATCAAGGAAAGGAATGAGCCTGCCTGAATTTCTAATAGGCATTTGGGTCAGTAAAAGCAAATGGTGCTACTCAGGAGAGAGATATACAAAACGGAGGCTGCATTCAGCAGACTCATCCCTTTGCGCATCAAGGTCCCCCAGGCCACCCCAATAACTCACACTTCACACATCAATTTTTGTTTAAGGTTTTTGGCATGAATTTGGCCACAACTTTATTTAAATACACACACGTGAGTGGTTGCTTAGGCATTGGTTACGACTATCTGTCCTTGCCCCAGGGACAGAACTGACTTCCGGATTCCAGCGGAAGCCAGTCAGGAAGAACCATATTGGGGAGAAATGAAGCTGGACATCAGTCCCCCATCTCTCACCCTCATGCCCCCTGGGGCTTGCACGGCCCAACTCCGATGCCAGGGACAAGGACAAAAGGGGTGGCAAGCCCCTGGATTCCTTTAACGGAATTCCCTATGCAGCACCACCATTGGAGGGGTAGGCACTTACCCCTCCACCAACCAATTTTAACCAATGCCTAACCGCCAACCTTACAAGTTGTGACGATTTGCTACGCAGTAGGCAAAAACCAAATGGCAACAGCCAATCAGCCAAATGGACAAAATTCTTACCAGGCCCCTGACCCAAGGCAGACGACCCCATGACAGGCATAGCAAGGTTAGAGGACAATGAACCCACCCCTTTTCAGGGAGGGTGGGCGGGTGATCCGGTGCACGCAGCCCAAGAGAAGGCCCCAGGCTGCGAGCCCTGTATTTAAGACCTCTGACCCCTCCCACACTTTAGCAACATAACATTCTCCCCAGCAACACTCCTTGTCCAATCACAGCATGTGGCCAATTTGCCCAACAACAGTGGGGTGGCCTTTTTGGCCCCCACCACAACACGTGCTCTCTATTATGAAGAACACACTTTACGAGCCATTCCTTTTCTTTGTTGACATCAGATCAAGCAGAACAGTTGTTCCCTTTTTGAACGGCTCCTCTCCTTTAGCAGAGTGTTCCAATAAATAAATTGCTTTTCGTATCATGCCCGTTTAATATAGATATAGACATAAATTATCCTAGATGCATTGATTTTTCGGTTTTTGAAGAAAACCGTCTGCATAGCTCAGTTAGAGAATGGTGCTGATGATGCCAAGGTTGCAGGTTCAATTCCTGTAAGGAACAGCTGCCAATTCTCGCATCGCAGGAGCTTGTGCAAGATGTTCCCTAGGGTCCCGTCTAACTCTGTGATTCTGTGCTTCTACGTTTTGAAATTGAATGTACCGACTGAAAAATAATGTTGTTTTCTTAAAAGCCATGTTTCTGAGCCATGTGATGTCATTTGAAGCCTGAGTGCAACGAGAAGGAAAACGGTCAGGAAAACAAATGTGTTTGTTTAATACTGTGTGCCCCTGCAGCTATCAGCTGGAATGAAGAATCCAAGAAATGGTGCTTTGTCCGCACACTTGGACATCTGTATTTATTTTTAAATCAATCTTAAAGCTTCAGGGCACTCCGGGACACATCTTCGTCATGTGAGCTCTGTGGTTAGGAATCCTTTTGCCAGCTTGCGTCTGGGATGCCAGTTACTACTGTATCAGAACTGTGGCCCATACACTGGTAACCTTGAGACCAGATTACAGCAATGTCTTTTATGTGGGGTTGTCCTTGTGGCTGGTCTGGAAGCCCCAGCTAGTGCAGAAGGCAGCAGCTAAACTGCTGGTGGGTGGGGTGGTGGTGGTGGCAGAAAGCTGTTAGCATGTAACGTCTGGGCTGGAACATCTTCACTGGCTGCCCACTGGCTAGGAGACCAGGTTTAAGGTTCTCATATTAATAGACAAAGGCCTGAACAACTTGGGTCCAGGCTACCATAAGGACCACTTGGCCCATTACATCCCAACTCAATGAATGAGATCATTCGGAGGAGCAGCGAGCCCCACCTCCCATGTTTCATTCCCACTATAGCGAACATCAGCTTGAGATTTTGTAGAGCCACTGCCAATCAAAACAGACAATACTGGGCTTATAATAAGTCAAAGTCAGCTTTGCCCAGGTCAAAGTCTTGTTGCTGAGCAGCGACATGCACAGCTCTATGGCGTGGGAGGCCAGGGAACCAGAAGAGTCTCTGAGGTGTACTTGCCTAGAGGCAGACTCAGAGTACAAAGTCAGATCCAACCCTAGGGTTGGGCAAACAGCAATCCACATGGTCAGACAGTCCAGAGATCAGGGAATCAGATGGCAATGGGTTCAAAGGTCAAGATGAGCAGGAAGCAGCAAGGTAGAGCCAGGAATTACAAGCGTTGTTTCCAGCATCTGACTGCTGTTGGAAGTTCTGCTTAAGAAGGCTGAAGCCAGCTGGTTCTCACCAGTTCCTTCTCCTCTATTTCCTTGAAGGCTGATCAGCTGCCGATGGAGTCGCTCCCCCTTCTCCCCCTTCAGACTGTTGTTCAGCAGGCGAAGCTGTCTTCTGTATTCATTTCCTCTTCTATTTACTTCCACTAACACCTCCTTCTCCTCAGTTTGATTGTTGGATCGTCGATCATGCAAGGTGCTGCTAAACCCTTCCCCTCTTGTTCCAAGGTCTCAGGAGGACTGGAGTTGAGTCAGAGCCCACAAAGGGAATACAGTGGTACCTCAGGTTACATACGCTTCAGGCTACATACGCTTCAGGTTACAGACACCGCTAACCCAGAAATAGTGCTTCAGGTTAAGAACTTTGCTTCAGGATGAGAACAGAAATTGCGCTCCGGTGGCGCGGCAGCAGTGGGAGGCCCCATTAGCTAAAGTGGTGCTTCAGGTTAAGAACAGTTTCAGGTTAAGTACGGACCTCCGGAACGAATTAAGTACTTAACCCGAGGTACCACTGTATCAGTCTTCTCATCTCCCTTGGGGCATGTGTTTGGAAAAGAACATAGATAATCATTTGAATTCCCTTTTGTCCCACAGCATAATCTGTGATCTCCTACAAAAGAGAGTGTTTCGACACTCTTGTAGGAAAAAAAAAAAGGCATATCATTCATCAAATACCAATACAGTTTTACCTCAGGTTACAAATTTAAATCGTTCTGGAGGTCCGTTCTTAACCTGAAACCGTTCTTAACCTGAGGTACCACTTTAGCTAATGGGGCCTCCTGCTGCCGCTGGCGCGCGATTTCTGTTCTCATCCTGAGGTAAAGTTCTTAACCCGAGGTACTACTTCCGGGTTAGCGGAGTCTGTAACCTGAGGTGTTTATAACCCGAGGTACCACTGTACTTTCTGGATGTAGGTTTTTGTCTTTGGCTTGCCCATTCCTTTGGATCACAGAATTCTCCTTCAGTTTTGCATGTGCCATTTGCGAAGAAAATGTGCGTTTCACATTGGCCCTGTTTCCCTTGCGATGCATCATTCCTCAGTAGATGGTTCAGAGACGCCTGTCATTTGCACTAAATGACACAGAATGTCAGAGCTTTCATGCCTCATCAGATACTGCTCTAATCTTTCCAGGCGCTGCGACAATGAAATCTATCCGTACCATGGAAAGCATTTCACTCTGTAATTTGAGAGAAAGAAAGAAAGAAAGAAAGAAAGAAAGAAAGAAAGAAAGAAAGAAAGAAAGAAAGGCACAGCAGTTGCGTGGCGACTGGGTTAAAAACCCCTCTCTTGATTAGTGTACAAGAGAGGAGAACCCTGTATATTTGCGTCTTAAAACTGTACCTCAGCTTTCCTCTGGAAAACCCAGAGCAGCTTACACAGAGCTTCTGGTAATCCCTGCTTATCTTTAACCGTGTAATAACAGGATCTGCCCTCAGGAGAACATTCTTACTTCATTGACAAAGCATCTTCTCTCTTTCTGTGCACAAAAAACAAAACAAAACTGTGCTTTGGCCAAGGCTGAACAAAAATGCCTTTTTGGGATTAAGAAAATGAAGTCCTTTCTTTCTCAAAAGAAGGCTGTCTGATATATGCCACCTTGAATTCTAGGGATAAAGTGTCCTTTTAAAATTTGTCCAATTCCTTACCCATCTTGTCATGCCTATTTGATAACCCATTGTTTTCCAGTTTAAATATCATTGTTGTATCGTTGTTGCTTTTGCTGCTGCTGATATTCAGAGAGTGTCTAATCTAAAATTTTAGCTACCACCACAATTTTAGTTAAATTAGCTACCACCTTGCCTTTAAATAAACTGGATACTTTAGACACTACCCCAAGAGATAGGAATTCAAGGAGAGCTTCAACCAAGTGCAAAAACTTCGGTAACAAGTATCTGGGTCAGATCCAGATGTTCTCAGTATGGATATGGGAGAGGTTACTAGCGGGTGTATCGCTGCTAAGAATCATATTGTGGGAAGAATCTCATAGTAGAGAGATATAATTAGACATTTTGCAGAGTGATTGGATTTAACGGCCAGTTTGTTGACTTGTTATACCAGCAACTATGTGGTTACTGGCGTAGGTTCACAAACCAAGGTATCAAGAAGGCGTTCTTGAGTGTGCCGTCGGCTGTGCAACACAAAAGGATTGTGGTTATGTATTGTGGCTTAACATGTGTGGTTCAACAACCAATCCCTCTTCCCAAGGAACTCTGGGAATTGTAGTTCTGTGAGGGGAATGGGGGTCTCCTAACAACTCTCAATAACTCCAACAACCTATACTTCCCATAATTCTTTGGGGGAAGCCATTACTGTTTTAAGTGGTATGACTCTGCATGCCCTCCAAAATTTCTCAGACAAAAATAGGGATGTCCCATTCCATAACCACTACTACTACTACCAGTAGTAATTAGAAAGTACGATGGCGTCTGTAAATCCATACCCTCCAACTTTTCTCTGATGAAAATATTTATGACGTATTTACAGCGTTGTCCAAAGATTGACTGAAGATCTACTCCCTGAGCTTCATGACAGCATGGATTTGATCTCAGGATTTCCTTGTCCAACATTCTGGAAATGAAACTAGTTAGAAGCAGAGTTGCTTTTGCCTTTAACTGCTTGGCTGGGAAAGCTTGTTTCCAGGCTGAAAATCCAGCGACGGAGGCAAAACATTATTATTATATAGCAGCATTAAATCAGGCTCTTCAAGGTTTTTGAAGGCCTCAGCACACCAGTAAGTAAGATAATGGGTTTGTGCAAAAAAAGAGGTTTGAACAACACAAAAATGAGGTTAGCATTAATTAAAATTACTCTTAAGATGCATCAAGACATGGAGCGTGCCCTAGCCTTGCATGATAATAAATAGCATATTAACAGGATTAACTGAACATTGTAATTAGCAAGCATTTTCTGCTCTAATGATCAAAGGGAGGGGGGGAATGGCCCAGAGTTCTACATTTAATGAACTTTAAATGTCACAGATGGAACATAATAAACATAGGGAGGCAATAATGCTTCCACATCATGGTTTGGGAAAAGAAATAAGAACCCTAGAATGCAAAACATGTACCCTCAGATTGTCCCCATGTTTTTGATAACATTCAAAGATGCAGAAGAGTGAGCTATGGAAAGGGATATATAATTCTGAACGGAACTATGCCTAGTCTCCTCTCATTTCCCGTTTGTGAAGCATTGTGCTGTGCTGTATATGGAAGAAGACAGTCTTCCTTCTGCAGTGGGAGAAAGGCACCACAAAGAAAGGAAAATATCTTGGTGGTGCAGCCCATGTTTTCTATGCAGAAGAAGGCCACAGAGTCAACCCTTGGCATTGCTCTGTAATAACTAACTAACTGCAGGTTGCAGAGCTGGGAAGGATCCCTGCCTAAGCTCCGCAAGTGTTGTGTGGGGCAGCCCAGCCAGAAGAGTGGGGTATAAATTATATACAGTGGTATCTCGGGTTACAGACACTTCAGGTTGTAGGTGCTTCAGGTTACAGACTCCGCTAACCCAGAAACAGTACCTTGGGTTAAGAACTTTGCTTCAGGATGAGAACAGAAATTGTGTGGCGGTGACGCGGCAGCAGCGAGAGGCCCCATTAGCTAAAGTGGTACAGTGGTACCTCGGGTTAAGTACTTAATTCATTCCGGAGGTCCGTTCTTAACCTGAAACTGTTCTTAACCTGAAGCACCACTTTAGCTAATGGGGCCTCCTGCTGCCGCCGTGCTGCCGGAGCACAATTTCTGTTGTCATCCTGAAGGAAAGTTCTTAACCCGAGGTAATATTTCTGGGTTAGCAGAGTCTGTAACCTGAAGCGTATGTAACCTGAGGCATATGTAACCTGAGGTACCACTGTGTGTGTGTGTATTCTGTTTTACAATTTACAATGCTCACTTAAACATCCCTAAAATATCAGTGACTTCCCTCCTTCTCTTTCCATGGTTCATTTTGCATATCATAAATTCCTGCATATTTTACATACACTAAACCATTCAGTATTCCATCATTACATCCGTCAAAACACTGCTGAATTTAACTTATTGCTGCCAACGTTTTCAGGTGTACATAATCCGCCCCATATATTCAATAGACACTTTCCAATCTTCTTTAAACTTATATTCTTCTTGTTCTCTTTTTCTTTAAGTTAAGTCTGCCAACTGTGCATGTTCCATCAGTTTAAGTTGCCATTCTTCTTTCGTTGGGACCTCGCTCATTTTCCATTTTGGGGCTAACAAAACACAGGCCGCAGTAATGGCATACATAAATAACCTTTTCCGACACCTGGGAATTTCCATGTGAATTATCCCCAACAAAAATGACTCTGGTTTTTGTTTTTTTGTTTTTTTGAAAAGTACTTTGAAACATTTTTTTTCAATTCATTATGGATTATTTCCCAATACTCTTTTACCCCTTTACAGGTCCATCAGATATGAAAGAACGTTCCCTCAACCTCTTTGCATCTCCAGCACTTATCTGATTCAGTCTTATTGATTTTAGCAAGCCTACTCAGAGTTAAATACCATCTGAAAATCATTTTCAAGTAGTTCTCCTTCAAAGAATAACATGCTGCAAACTTCAAATTGCTTTTCTAAAGTTTCTCCCAGTTGGTTGTTTGTTTGTTATGTGAAACAAGTAAATAAATTCAAAGTGGTACAGTGGTACCTTCATTCTCAAACTTAATCCATTCTGGAAATCCGTTCCAAAACCATGGCACACTTTCCCATAGAAAGTAATACTAAATGGATTAATCCGTTCCAGACTTTTAAAAACAACCCCTAAAACAGCAATTGAACATGAATTTTGCTATCTAACGAGACCATTGATCCATAAAATGAAAACAATAATCAATGTACTGTACTATAAAAGAAATAAGACAGTATTGTAGATTATAACAATTAAAATTATTATTTTTTCTTACTTGCACTGATGATAGTCATTGTTTGGATGGGGGGGGGGGCTTTTCTCCATTTCCACAGTTACACAATCAATCAATCAATCAATCAGTAGCTGAACTGGGTTCCACACAGTCACAAAAACAAATTAACCCAAAAAGCCTCAAAAACACACAAAAACCCGCAAAATAAATAGCAAAAAAAAGTGCCAAACTTAAACCATTCCGGAAGTCCATTTGACTTCTGAAATGTTCGAAAACCAAGGCGCAGCTTCCGATTGGTGCAGGCGCCCTGGAAACAATAGCCGACAGCCGCATTGGATGTTTGGCTTCCGAAATCATTCAAAAACCAGAACACTTACTTCCGGGTTTTCGTGATTTGAGTACTAAGGCATTTAAGAACCAAGGTACCACTGTATGCAGCAAAATAAAAATCTCGCGGCACACTTGGGAAAACACCCCAGACATCTGATGAAGTGAACTGTGGTTGACAAAAGTTTATGCCATTGGTGGGTATCTTATGGCACTCTAAGATGCTGTTGGACTTCAGCTACCATCAGCTCTAGCTAGCATGGCCAATGGTCAAGGATGATGGGAGTTGTAGTTGAGCAACCATCTGGTGGGCCAGATTCCCCACCTCTGCTCTATAATCTCTATATCTAAATCTCCATCTCAAGGAAAATCAGTCTTTTTCTGCTGTTGTCCCTAGAACATGAGAGAAATATGCTAGATGGCTTTGGATCACTTTATTTCACTCGTATAAATTCTCTCTTCTGACACCGGAAACAGGTCTTTATTTCGTATTGTTGTTGCTGTTAACATTGTTTGTTAGATTAGCTGGTCACTTTCTGTGCAAAGGCCTCCAAGTGACTCTGGAGGCGACTTTTCTTTCCCTGACACCAAACAACTGTTTGAGAGTCAATATTCCACTTTTCTAATTTGAGATTTAAAATGGAATGCAGAATTGGTTGCCTGGGAAACAGGTTTTTGTGTAGGTTTAAATCCAAAACAGTCTAACCTGAAGTAGTGAACCGATTCATGCCTCTTTCTCTGGACACATTCTGCACTCTAAAGTAACATATTCGCATTTCATTCTTCTGTAATCCCGAGGTCAAAATCAGACTTCTGAAAATTGATAGATTTCAATTAATTGAGGCTATTATTAGCACAATTACTCTGAGTGACTGAACGCTGGTATTTTGGAGCAAGACTAAATCATTACCCATAGCTTTTGTTGCATACATAATTGATCTCGATGTTACTCATCGCTCCAAAAGTGTCTTTCGTTTTAAAATAGAAATGATCCCTAATGCCTACTACATCTCAGAGGTATAAAATATGCTGCCTTTCTTTGCAATGAAGAAGTTTACTCAATATATCAAAGTAGGAAGTCCTTCTGATTGTTTGGCAGGATGGATCTGTAATATTAAATGATAATGGCTCCGGAGGGAATCTTGGATCCTGAATGACTCTGGTAGGGGCGGAATTTTGTCTTTCGAATGTCAGCTATACCCTGTGCAAAGTCAAGATTTGGGGACATCCTATATGTACCCTTTAAAAATGTGGCTCTTTTGCGGGGGGAGGGGGTGTTATTGGGTTATTGTGTGTACAGTGGTACCTCGGGTTACATACGCTTCATGTTACATACGCTTCATGTTACACACTCCGCTAACCGAGAAATAGTGCTTCAGGTTAAGAACTTTGCTTCAGGATAAGAACAGAAATCGTGCTCCGGCGGTGCAGCGGCAGCAGGAGGCCCCATTAGCTAAAGTGGTGCTTCAGGTTAAGAACAGTTTCAGGTTAAGAACAGACCTCTGGAACAAATTAAGTACTTAACCAGAGGTACCACTGTATATATATATATATATATATATGTAATGTTATATATTGTGATCTTTTCTGTGAACCACCCTGAGACCTCTGGGTAAAAGGTGGTATATAAATTATAATAATAATAATAATAATAATAATAATAATAATAATAATTTGGGGAGGCCTTGCACCTCTCACCCTCTATTCTGCTCAATTCACTATTTCTAGGGCTGCCATATGTCCACGTTTTCCTGCACACATCCAGGCTAAAGGGCGTCCGGGCAGATTTTTGCCAGAGAAAGCTCAACAACTTCGCCCTGCCCCCCCCCAAAGAAGGCTCAACAACTTTGTCCAGATTTTCACTTTTAGAAATATGGCAGCCCTAACTATGTTGTGACACCTTATGGAGCCCCCTAGGCTTGGTGCCCAGTGTGGTGGAACCAGTCATGGTGCCCTAAATTGACCTTTAATCCAGGCAACCAGCCTGCAGAAGCTGGAGCAGAAGGTAAGTCAAACCATCTTTTCAACTCTCCTAGATTGCACTGATATATATTGTTAAGTTGTGGGTGAACATATCAGACGACACAGCAATTCTTCAAACAGCTCTTGTTTATTCAGAGGCCAGAACAGAACAGAACTGAAGGGTTCAGCCAGCCTGCTTATATAGAGCTCCAGTACCAGTAACTGTAACAACTTTCTGTAACTATCCAATGACTAAACAAAAAATTTTTTTCCTTCCAGTAGTACCTTAAAGACCAACTAAGTTAGTTCTTGGTATGAGCTTTCGTGTGCATGCACACGAAAGCTCATACCAAGAACTAACTTAGTTGGTCTTTAAGGTGCTACTGGAAGGAAAAAAATTTTTTGTTTTGACTATGGCAGACCAACACGGCTACCTATCTGTAACTATCCAATGACTGAACGTCACTTTCGATCCCTTATTTGCATATGTGGACCTGAACTATCTACAGTATCCCCCTGCTGGCCCAGGGTGAGAACTTCAGTACATAACATATATAGTAACGATAGATATAGGTAAAGGTAAAAGGACCCCTGACCATTAGGTCCAGTCGTGACCGACTCTGCGGTTGCGGCGCACATCTCGCTTTACTGGCCGTGGGAGCCGGCGTTTGTCCACAGACAGCTTCCGGGTCATGTGGCCAGCATGACTAAGCTGCTTATGGCGAACCAGAGCAGCGCACGGAAACACCGTTTGCCTTCCCGCCGAAGTGGTACCTATTTATGTACTTGTACTTTGACGTGCTTTCGAACTGCTAGGTTGGCAGGAGCAGGGACCGAGCAACGAGAGCTCACCCCGTTGTGGGGATTCGAACCGCCGACCTTCTGATTGGCAAGTCCTAGGCTCTGTGGTTTAACCCACAGCGCCACCCGCGTCCCCACGATAGATATACAACAGGTGTAATCCTATGCTGTGTTTTTACTACTATTACTTCAACAGGGCAGCTGTGGACCTCCATACAGTGGTACCTCGGGTTAAGTACTTAATTCGTTCCGGAGGTCCGTTCTTAACCTGAAACTGTTCTTAACCTGAAGCACCACTTTAGCTAATGGGGCCTCCTGCTGCCGCCGCGCCGCCGGAGCACGATTTCTGTTCTCATCCTGAAGCAAAGTTCTTAACCCGAGGTACTATTTCTGGGTTAGCGGTGTCTGTAACCTGAAGCGTATGTAACCTGAAGCATATGTAACCCGAGGTACCACTGTACTTTTTATATATATAATTTTTATTAAATTTTCTGTTTTAGTTAACATTTGACATAGAGCAAGATTATTAATTTTGATATAAAACAAATGCAAAAAAAGGGTGTGATTCTTATTTTCTTCGGTGCATCCTTATCTCACAAGTTATAGAGGCTCTGTCTGGCATTCTTTGTAGAATGCTTTCAAAATGATTCATGGCAAAAGTTACTTTATATTCAAATGCCCCAGACTTTTTATCACCTTCCCTGGTCATTTTGTTTCCTTCCAGAAGTGCTGATATAACACTTAAAAGCGATGGATGAGACAGACCAGAAACTGCAGTTCCAAACTTTCCAAGGGATTCAGACTGTACCCTTTTTACAAAGCAATAGATCTGAAGTAAAGAGCCAAATTTCTAGAAACTCCTCCCAAGCAAGATATAGACGGGTCAATGTTAATTAACCTTTCTGCCATTAATTTCATGTGGGCAGACTGAGGATTTTCTTTTAAGAAATAATTTTGGTGGGGGAAATGACACTCAGTTATAAACAGAAAAAACTTGTGAGTAAGGGAAGGATTTTCTGTACTCTACCATTTTCTGTATTCTGCATTTCCAATCTTAAATTCAGTTTTTCACATCTCTGAAGCAATTTATGGGTCGGTCTGTCTATCTATCTATCTATCATCTATCTATCTATCTATCTATCTATCTATCTATCTATCTATCATCTAATCTATTTATTTATAAAATCCTCATGTAAGCTCATCAGCATTTTAATGTGAAAGTCTCCTAATACGTTGGTGTCTGCAGTTTTTACTATTGTGCATATTTTTGCAAGCAATTTCCCCTAAATATCCAATTCTTGCACCCATAAGGAATGATTTCTCAGTATATTTCATCTGAAAATGTTATGTCAGTGGAGCACACTACCATTCATAATGTGATTACATAGCAGTTTAAATTCCTGCATAATTGCGGGTTCTTTTTATCTTTTCCAAATAGGAGTGCTTCCAAATAAAAAGAACCTGCTATACCTATATCTATATCTATCTATCATCTATCATCTATCTATCTATCTATCATCTATCTATCTATCTATCATCATCTATCTATCTATCTATCATCATCTAACTATCTATCTATCTAGTCTGACCCAGGGGTCCTTTAACAATTTCACAGTTTGTGTAACATCTTAGTATAAACCTCTGTCTTCTTCAGTCATTCACGGTCTCATAGCAGGTTGGTAAAGCAACTAACTGTTTATAGGCTGGTAAAACAACTGCAGTATTCATGTGATCTGCCACTATGTGACAAATAATTATTTGACATTGAATAGCCATTTGGGCAGGTGGTTTTCCTGGAGAACTTTTTCATACGTGCAAGAAAATGCGAGCCCCAAAGCGACTAGAGGCTATGAGGATTAGCCAACCTGCACTTTTAAGTGCTTTCATTCATCTCCAAGTGCATCGACAGGTTCGGCTAACATTATCTAGAATTAGTTGAAACAAGTGGAGATATCAGATCCTGTCACACCACATTGCATTTGAATGATGGGCTACTAACTGGAAAAGCAGAAAGAAAAACAGCTCACTGAGTTGCCTCAGTCTCGATAAACCCTGTTACCTCTTCAGGGTTCCCCCACTGGTTCCTCCCACCATTTCTCTGCTTCCAACCGGTCCACAATATCTGGTGACCAATGTGTGGGATCAGTATAATACGTGCAGACTAGCATGTTCTGTCAGCATCCCGGTAGCCCAGTGATATATCAGTTGCAGTTCCCAGAGCATCCTGAAGGGCAGCGCCAAACATGGAGAACATGGTAATAGTCTTGTTCAGATGAAATGAATGCATGAGTCTCTTGAGAGACATCTTATATAGTAGTAGTAGTAGTAATTTATTTATACCCCACCCATGTGGCTGGATTTCCCCAGCCATTCTGGGCAGCTCTAACAGAATATTAAAAACATGATAAAACATCAAACATAAAACCTTTCCTAAACAGGGTTGCCTTCAGATGTCTTCTAAAAGTCAGATAGTTTTTTATTTCCTTGATGGGAGGGCATTCCACAGGGCACCCACCACTACCAAGAAGGTCCTCTGCCTGGTTCCCTGTAACCTCACTTCTCACAGTGGGGGAACCGCCAGAAGGCCCTCAGAGCTGGACCTCACTGTCCGGGCTGAAAGATGGGTGGTGGAGACGCTCCTTCAGGTATATCTTCTACCTTTGTTGTTGTTTAGTTGTTTTGTCATGTCCGACTCTTCATGACCTCATGGACCAGAGCACGCCAGGCACTCCTGTCTTCCACTGCCTCCCGCAGTTTGGTCAAACTCATGCTAATAGCTTTGAGAACACTGTCCAACCATCTTGTCCTCTGTCGTCCCCTTCTCCTTGTGCCCTCAATCTTTCCCAACATCAGGGTCTTTTCCAGGGAGTCTTCTCTTCTCATGAGGTGGCCAAAGTATTAGAGCCTCAGCTTCAGGATCTGTCCTTCCAGTGAGCACTCAGGGCTCATTTCCTTAAGAATGGAGAGGTTTGATCTTCTTGCAGTCCATGGGACTCTCAAGAGTTTCCTCCAGAACATAATTCAAAAGCATCAATTCTTTGGCAATCAGCCTTCTTTATGGTCCAGCTCTCACTTCCATACATCTTCCATACATCTTCCACCTTTATCTGGGGGAAAATGTAGGGGAAATAGAACCAGTTTTTAGAACGTGGCTTTGATTTTATAGCTTCTTCCCAGCATTTGACTTGGAGATCCAGAAATAAACTTAGCAGGGGCTATGTCACACATTTTTGTCTGTTAGGTATTGCTCAGGTAAACAACTTTCAAATGGGAAAGGCCCCAGTGAGAGAGATCCTTATTTGTTTGTGACTTTTTATATGAGAGCAAGAGAAACCTGGAGAGAGCTTAAATCAATTTGCTGAAACATGCTCTCCACTAATGCTGTTGCAAAGCAGTGTTTTAATCAGTACAAGACTCTACCAATTTCAGATAATTGCTGTTAATCTTCTTCTAACAGAAAAAAAGAATTGGAGCATGGGCTTTTATCAGTGTGTATGTAGCTTGCTAGATGAACCTTTTCTGTTCTTTATCTTGATACCCCATGCAGATCGACATGCGCCTTCTAAGGAGAAACATTCATGTTTAAGAATCAGCCCATTAATTTACTCATGCACTCAACATTAGGAAACCTTTCTTTCACATTGCCCTGTGGTTACATCTGGATTTTTTGAGAGCATCTATTCAGTGCACCTAACATCCCCATGCCATTGAGAACCCACGTGCCAAGGAATCCTATACATCTCAATTGTTGTTGTTTAGTCGTTTAGCCGTGTCCGACTCTTCGTGACCCCATGGACCAGAGCATGCCAGGCACTCCTGTCTTCCACTGCCTCCCGCAGTTTGGTCAAACTCATGCTGGTAGCTTCAAGAACACTGTCCAACCATCTCGTCCTCTGCCGTCCCCTTCTCCTTGTGCCCTCCATCTTTCCCAACATCAAGGTCTTTTCCAGGGAGTCTTCTCTTCTCATGAGGTGGCCAAAGTATTGGAGCCTCAGCTTCAGGATCTGTCCTTCCAGTGAGCACTCAGGGCTGATTTCCTTAAGAATGGATAGGTTAGATCTTCTTGCAGTCCATGGGACTCTCAAGAGTCTCCTCCAGCACCATAATTCAAAAACATCAATTCTTCGGCGATTAGCCTTCTTTATGGTCCAGCTCTCACTTCCATACATCACTACTGGGAAAACCATAGCTTTAACTATGCGGACCTTTGTTGGCAAGGTTTTTAAGATGCTGTTAACAACCCAATTAGTTATCCCTATTTATTACCAGAGATAGACCACATTTTCCTCATGTCTACTGTACCGAGTATATCTTTGTCCATATTTTGGCCTT
Source organism: Podarcis raffonei (assembly GCF_027172205.1). Lineage (NCBI taxonomy): Eukaryota > Metazoa > Chordata > Lepidosauria > Squamata > Lacertidae > Podarcis > Podarcis raffonei. Next base: position 29,869,054 of record NC_070604.1, read on the forward strand.
TGGAGAGATTTTGGGTGTGCTGTTTTTAATGTGGGTTACTAGTTGCTATTCTTCAGGTTTCAGCCTCTCCTCCGGGGCTTTACATATTTACAAGATAGATAAAAGAAAGGTTTCAGCGATGAGACCTCAAGATTTGAAAAAGACTTGTTAGAAAATAGTATAAAATTACTGTCGAAAATGTACAGATTGCTTTTGGAATGGCATACAAAGGATGAGCAGGTTAAATCTCTAATGATGCACTGGGCGAGGGATTTGGGGCATAATATTCAATTTTCAGATTGGAAAAGGTTATGGAAAACTGATTTGAAATTCTCGGCATGTACATTGAAAGAAAATGATATGAAAATGATATATCAGTAGTATTTGACTCCTAGTGAGTTAGCAAAAAAGTGTAAGACAAGTACAAATATCTGCTGGAAATGTAAAGAAAAAGAAGGCACCTTTTACCATATGCGGTGGACGTGCAAGGTAATAAAAGCATTCTGGGAAATGATATATAATGAATGGAAAAAAATGTTTAAAATAACTTTTGTTTTAAAAAACCAGAAGCTTTGTAGGCACCGAGATACCAAAGGAGCAGAAACAACTTTTCATGTATGCAGCGACAGCCGCACAATGTTACTAGCTCAAAGTCCCTACCAGAGAAGAATGGCAGATTAAGCTGTTGGACTATGCCAAAATGGCAAAATTGACCAGAAAGCCGAGGAACCAAGAAAACCAAAACTTTAATAAAGAATGGGGAAAATTTATAATTTACTTGGGAGACCACTGTAAGCAGATGAAAACATTATCAGCATTACAATAACACTTGTAACGTAGCAAATATTATGGACAAAATGGAGAAACATAAAATATGGATTATGAAATAATATGCAGGTGAAAAGGTTGACAATAGGACCCATGGAGGGGAAGGGGGAAGTCTAGAGATTTGGAGAAATCTCTAAATATGGGTGTGTATTTTGTATTGTTGTAATTCTATACTTGTAAAATCTATTATTATTATTATTATTATTATTATTATTATTATTATTATTATTATTATTAAAACAACCCATATTTATGACAGAGGTGCTAATCAGTCTTGATGAGGACCAATCTGAAGGCTAGTGAGAGTTTTTGTAAAACATTTTCATCTATATTGAGAGGTGCCCATCCATTTGGGCAATTTTTCAGTGATTGATCTGAAAGGGGACAATTGCTTCACCTCTGGACGGACCTTTTCCCTCAGTAATAATAGAATCATAGAGTTGGAGTATCATCTTATCCAGCCCCCTCCAGCACAGGAATCTTTTTGCCCAATATGAGGCTTGAATCCCCAATCCTGAGATTAAGATTCTCATGTGCTACCAACTGGGAGTCAGCATGTAGTCAAAGTCAATCAGCTACATAGCACTGTCAAGATGTTTGCTACATGATCCCTGATTGGATAGGATCAATTGCTAGGAATTATTTATTCTTTTCCTCTCTTAATTTAAAACCCCTCTTCATTCTCTTTCTCATGCCCACAGCCCCCTCCCCAAAGCTTTGAACATACCCTAATCCAGAGGATTTCAACCTTTTTGAGTCCTTGGCACCCTTGACCAATGCCATTTTTTTCAGGAGCCCAGTTATGTCACCCCTTGCCTGCAGAGCTGGCAGCCTCTCACCCTCTTTTGAACACCCTCCCTTGTGAAATGTTCCCTCAGACTCCTCTCCTCTCCTTCAGAGTCCTCTGGGCAGCCGCTGTGGCCGCCCCTGGTCTCTGAGCTGCCCCTCCCTGCCCCAGAGAGAGGTGCCTCCTCACACTGCCCCACAGAGGCCTGGAACTTGTCTGTCCATTCCCAATAGCAAGAGCTGGCAGTCTGGTGGCTGGGCTCCCTCACCCTCTTCCTTGCTTGCTTACTCCGAGGCCACTTCAGCTTCTGGCAACCAGCACCCCGTGACCAGCCCCAGAAGCACCATTCGCCTGCGGAGTTTGTAGCCAGGGCTGCTGCAATAAACAACCGTGCAAGCCTTTGGGAGGCAGACACACGAGAGGACATCATGGCCTCAGTCCTGTATACCTGAAGGAGCGTCTCCAACCACATCGTTCAGCCCGGACACTGAGATCCAGCACCAAGGGCCTTCTGGCGGTTCCCTCATTGCGAGAAGTGAGGTTACAAGGAACCAGACAGAGGGCCTTCTCGGTAGTGGCGCCCGCCCTGTGGAATGCCCTCTCATCAGATGTGAAGGAAATAAGCAGCTATCTTATCTTTAAAAGATATCTGAAGGCAGCCCTGTTTAGGGAAGTTTTTAATATTTAATGCTGTATTGTTTTTAACACTCGATTGGGAGCCGCCCAGAGTGGCTGGGGAAACTCAGCCAGATGGGCGGGGTATGAATAATAAATTATTATTATTTATGAATAAATTATTATTATTATTATTATTATTATTATTATTATTATTATTATTATTATCAGAGGAGGGAGGGAGGGAAGGAAAGAGGGCCAGGGGCCAGGGTTGCCTGCCTTAAGGCACCCCAGGGTGCCACAGCACACTGGTTGAAAACCACTGCCCCAATCCCTACAGTCCCGACACAATGCGAGGATGCCAATTTCCTCAATTGCAAATGATGATGGAAGGCACGGCACATTTCAAAAATTAAGTGGATTCTGTTGTACAGGCAGGCAGGCTCCTAACTGCAATTCTCCTTGGACAGTTAATTGCCCAGGATTACGACACAAAATCCACAACAATCCCATCCGATTCGGGAAAGTTGGAAGGTAAAGCAGTTAGCAAATAGCAATTAACCGTTAACCAGCCCGATTAAGAGATTGCCAAATTGATTAAGAGATCAAGAACAATTCCGGCTGGCCTGGCCAAAGCTATTTATTTCAGAATACTGTTCTGTTTTTGCTCCTGGAAAATGGCCACCCAGCTCCAAGTCCCTAACGATTGAATGCAACCCATTTGCCCCATTTATTGAATCATGTATCAGGGCTGGGTAATTTGTGGCGCTAGGAATGTTATTGCATTCCAGCAATCATCAGTCTCAGCCAGCACAGCTAAGGGATGATGGGAACTGTGGTTCAACAAAATCAGGGAGGGGGCATAGGGTTCCCATTATTGATATAAAATGCTAAAAGTAGGCCAACATATATATTTTTTCATATTAAAAAAACATGTAAATTAAATTCAGCCTCCTGCCTTAGGAACAACCTACAGCTCCCTTCTGGATCATCAAGATGATTGACAACTTGAAGGTTGGAGATGATGTCAAGTTTTCATCTGTTCATAACCACATCTGAATACCACTAACATAATAAGATTACTTTCCACCCCGTCTCTTTAATTTGTCTCCCAAACAGCAACAACCTGTCCTCCATTTTGACTACGGCAAGAGTTATAAGGTGCTTGTCATGCCTATTTTAAATTAGCCATAAAATCTGCCTGGGCAAGAAAACCGAGTGCAGAGAAGCAGGCATGCAGCCAGAAATATAGTGCTAATTCTTTAAAGCATTGGCCTGCGCTCAAGCCGCCCAATTTCTCTCTCTGTTTTCCCTCTTGATTTGACTGTTCTTCTTCTCCCCCCCACACCTATTCTCAGGTTTTGGGTTTCTTTAACTCCTTTTCCACTCTTTCCTCCTTTCACTCTCTTCCAGATTGTGCAAAGTTTCCTCTTTCCTTCCAGCTCCTTTTGTCTCATGCTTTTACACTGGTAAGCCCAAAAGGAGGAGGAGGATTTCTATATGGTAACGTGTGGGAAGGCACTGAACCAATTTGGAGGAGAAGGGCAAGAAGAGCTTGCTATCCACACAGCAAGGAGGGTACTGAGAAGTATTACTATGCTTGGGAGAACTTGTGTTTTTTTTTTGTGTGTGTGTGTGTGTGTGTGTTTGTGTGTGTGTGTGTTTGTTTGTGTGTAATGCACTTGGAGGGAAGAGCTGGCTGGAACTCTAAACAGAAGCAGCAGAAGGCACTGCAACATTTGGTTGCAGGTCCCATTTGTGACATACCACAGATGAAGTCCCTACTTTGAAGCATTTACCATATAGAAGCATTTACCTTCTCCCAATCCAGAGGTTTTCATACCCTTTCCTTTTTGAAATATACCAAGCATGCCCCCCCCAACATTTCTCTGATGAAAAGAGGGACGCCCCATTCGATAATGGTAATTTTATTCTTTCTCCCCCACACAACTGACTGAGTTGCCCCAGCCACTCTGGGCGGCATCCAACATGTATAAAAACATAATAAAACACTCGACGTTTTAAAAAACACCTTCACTGTACAGGATTGCCTTCAGACGACTCGGGAGTCGGAGAACTCCATACCCCTCAACATTTCTCCATTGAAAATAGGGACACCCTAAGGCAGTGGTGCCCAAACTTTTTTCAAGGAGGGCCAGATTTGATGAAGTGAAGGGCTGTGAGGGCCAACCAAAGTTGTTGCGCTTTTTTTAGGATTGAAGTTGTTGAGCTTTTTTTTTAGGGTTGAAGTTGTTGAGGTTTTTTTTGAGGATTTTACCCCATAAACTGCCGAAAGGGCTGGATTAGACCCCCCGAAACGGACTTAGGACATGTCTGTGGTAGAGCCTTTGGCCAACAAGGGAATCAAAGGTGTGCTAAAGGTGGGAAAGGAGATTGCAGAGGAGCTGAACGGATTATTTGCATCTGTCTTCAGAGCAGAAGACTCGCGAGTAACATGAAAGTAATAAGGTGAAACAGGAGAGATGCAAGCCGGAAAGGGCGACGGAAGGGCCTGGCTGGGCGACAATTCACCTCGCAGGCGGTGCGCCATCCCTTTGGCCCAGGCGCAGCGGCGAGGCGGCGGCTGCTTGGTGACCTCCTCGCCCGTCTCCTCGTGAGGGAAACACGGCATCGGCGTCGGGGCGCCTCCGGCGGAGCAAGGCCACTGGCCTTCGCCTTCCCCTCCACCTTCCTCCTTTTCACCGCGCCGCCTGCGCCTCCGCTGCCTCCCGCTCTCGGCGGGCCCTCCTGGGCGTCGGGCTCCAAGGGCGAAGGCGCCCCTCCTCGGCCCCACTCCACCATGCCCATCTGCAGCATGGGCCCCGCCGCCGTGCTCCCACCAGCCGCCCTGGCCGCTTCGCCCGCCTCCTCCTCGGGCTCGAAGCCCGGGTTGTCCTGGCTCCAGGCCTGCCTCGAGCAAGACGAGAGCGGCAGCGGCAGCGAGCAAGACGAAGGAGGAGGAGAAGGAGAAGAAGCGACGACGACGACTCCGCCGCCGCTGCTGCCTGGCGGGTCCCACATCCGCCCCAGTTCCAGATGCTCCAGGCTGCCGGGAGGGCAAAATCCCGCCATAGCCCCCCGACCCTGGATGAAGGCCGCCGCCTCAGAAATTTTCTCTCAGACCGGCCGAGTAACGGCGCGGGAAGGGAGCGACTTCGCTTTCCCCACCGCCCGCCTTCCAGCCCCCCATCCCCGCCCACAGAGCGCCGCCTCGCAGGGGGAAGCGGGCAAGCCGGGCTGGCGACTACACGGGCCACATGATGAGGTCTGGTGGGCCGGATTCGGCCCACGGCCCTTGTGTTTGACACCCGTGCCCTAAGGAAAAGAGATTAACAGTAATCCTTCAAGTGGGTTGATTGGTTTGGCTATGTGTTGGTTAAGTGGTTAATTGGTGAGCTATGAGATGAAGGGGAGGGTCAGATGCCTTGTCAATCAAAGAATGCCTTGTCAACCAATCCCAGGCATCTTTGTCAATCCCAGCAGCCTTGCAACCAATCCCAGGCAGCTTTGTCAATCCCAGCAGCAGGTATAAAACAGCCATTGGCCTGCGCTCAGGCCGCACAATTTCTCTCTCTGTTTTCCCTCTTGATTTGACTGTTCTTCTTCTCCCCCCCCCCTATTCTCAGGTTTTGGGTTTCTTTAATTCCTTTTCCACTCTTTCCTCCTTTCACTCTCTTCCAGATTGTGCAAAGTTTCCTCTTTCCTTCCAGCTCCTTTTGTCTCATGCTTTTACACTGGTAAGCCCAAAAGGAGGAGGAGGATTTCTATATGGTAACGTGTGGGAAGGCACTGAACCGATTTGGAGGAGAAGGGCAAGAAGAGCTTGCTATACACATAGCAAGGAGGGTACTGAGAAGTATTACTATGCTTGGCAGAACTTGTGTTTTGTGTGTGTGTGTGTTTTGTGTGTGTGTGTGTGTGTGTGTGTTTGTGTGTAATGCACTTGGAGGGAAGAGCTGGCTGGAACTCTAAACAGAAGCAGCAGAAGGCACTGCAACATTTGGTTGCAGGTCCCATTTGTGACATACCACAGATGAAGTCCCTACTTTGAAGCATTTACCATATAGAAGCATTTACCTTCTCCCAATCCAGAGCTTTTCATACCCTTTCCTTTTTGAAATATACCAAGCATGCCCCCCCAACATTTCTCTGATGAAAAGAGGGGCGCCCCATTCGATAATGGTAATTTTATTTTTTCTACCCCACACAACTGACTGGGTTGCCCCAGCCACTCTGGGCGGCATCCAACATGTATAAAAACATAATAAAACACTCGACGTTTTAAAAAAAACCTTCACTGTACAGGATTGCCTTCAGACGACTCGGGAGTCGGAGAACTCCATACCCCTCAACATTTCTCCATTGAAAATAGGGACACCCTAAGGAAAAGAGATTAACAGTAATCCTTCAAGTGGGTTGATTGGTTTGGCTATGCGTTGGTTAAGTGGTTAATTGGTGAGCTATGAGATGAAGGGGAGGGTCAGATGCCTTGTCAATCAAAGAATGCCTCGTCAACCAATCCCAGGCATCTTTGTCAATCCCAGCAGTCTTGCAACCAATCCCAGGCAGCAGGTATAAAACAGCATGGCCTGGCCTGCGCTCAGGCCATTGGCCTGCGCATCTGAAGAAGTGTGCATGCACACGAAAGCTCATACCAAAACTAACTTAGTTGGTCTTTAAGGTGCTACTGGAAGGAAAAAAAAATTTTGTTTTGGCTTTTACACTTGTAAGCCCAAAAGGAGGAGGAGGATTTCTATATGGTAACGTGTGGGAAGGCACTGAACCGATTTGGAGGAGAAGGGCAAGAAGAGCTTGCTATCCGCATAGCAAGGAGGGTACTGAGAAGTATTACTATGCTTGGGAGAACTTGTGTTTTGTGTGTGTGTGTGTGTTTGTTTGTGTGTAATGCACTTGGAGGGAAGAGCTGGCTGGAACTCTAAACAGAAGCAGCAGAAGGCACTGCAACATTTGGTTGCAGGTCCCATTTGTGACATACCACAGATGAAGTCCCTACTTTGAAGCATTTACCATATAGAAGCATTTACCTTCTCCCAATCCAGAGCTTTTCATACCCTTTCCTTTTTGAAATATACCAAGCATGCCCCCCCAACATTTCTCTGATGAAAAGAGGGACGCCCCATTCAATAATGGTAATTTTATTCTTTCTACCCCACACAACTGACTGGGTTGCCCCAGCCACTCTGGGCGGCATCCAACATGTATAAAAACATAATAAAACACTCACCGGAAGAGAAGGCTCTGATGCCATTAAGAACTTAGGATAGAGGCGCGTCGAGGAAAGCTTAAAAAAGGTTAACTACTTCTATACTGGCTGTGGAAATTAGCTGTACGTTGGATTTCCTGTAGATATTACTTCCCTTCTTCTTTTTTTGGAATTTTTGATTTGTATGAGAGACTAAGTTTCCAGAGAAATAAGACACTGCTACATTATTGGAAACAATGCTATATTAAAGGGACTTGGTGACATCTAGTGGTGGGACTGAGATTGCATAACTTGACAATATTTCTTGGAGTTTTATGAAAAAGAATCTCCAAGGGATGGGGGTAGGCCAAGGTTTTGAGAATGGTATAAGTGCGATTTATTCTGAACAAAAAGCAAAACTGATTGTAAATAATGTGGTTACAGAAGAATTTGCTATTGAAAAAGGGACACGACAGGGATGCCCAATATCCCCACTGCTTTTTATATCTGTCCTGGAGGTTTTATTAAACATGATTAGAGGGGACCAGCTGGTTAAAGGGATTCAGGTCGGAGCTAAACAGTACAAACTGAGAGCATTTGCAGATGATCTAGTTTTAACTTTACACGAGCCAGACACTAGTACGAGAAGAGTTTTAGAGTTAATACAAGTATTTGGTCAAGTAGCAGGCTTTAAGCTGAACAAACAGAAAACGAAAGTATTGGATAAAAATTTAACAAGTGCAGAAAGAGAGAAATTCCAGAGTGATACTGGTTTATTGGTAGCAAAGAAGGTTAAATACCTGGGGATAAATTTGACATCCAAGAATGTGAATCTATTTAAAGATAACTATGAGAAATGCTGGGCAGAAGTGAAAAAAGATTTAGAAATATGGTCAAGTCTGAGACTTTCCTTGTTAGGCCGAATTGCTGTTATTAAGATGAATGTTTTGCCGAGAATGTTATTTTTGTTTCAAACATTGCAGATTGTGGACAAAATGGATTGTTTCAAGAGGTGGCAAAAAGATATATCTAGATTTGTCTGGCAGGGCAAAAAGCCCAGAATAAAATTTAAGATACTAACTGACGCAAAAGAAAGAGGGGGGTTTGCCCTGCCGGACTTAAAACTGTACTATGAATCAGCGGCTTTTTGCTGGCTGAAAAACTGGCTGCTTCTTGAAAATACAGATATTTTGGATTTGGAAGGGTTCAATAATAGATTTGGCTGGCATGCATATATATGGTATGACAAGGTTAAGATCCACCAAGGTTTTAAAAACCATATTGTTAGAAAAGCCCTATATAATGTATGGATTAGGTATAAAGATTTGTTGGAAAACAAAACACCCAGGTGGTTGTCACCGATGGAAGCTAAGGAAGTGAAAAAATTAAATATGGAATCCAAATGGCCGAAATATTGGGAAATCATAGAGTATGAGGAGGGAAAAGTTAAATTGCAGAGTTATGAGAAATTGAAGTCCAAAGTAAGAGACTGGCTTCATTATTACCAGATAAATGAAGTTTTTAAACAGGACAGGAAAATTGGCTTTCAGGTGGAGAGGTCGAAGTTAGAAACAGAGCTTTTGGAACCCAGTACTAAGAATTTGTCAAGAATGTATAACTTGCTGTTGAAATGGAACACACAGGACGAGATGGTTAAATCAGCTATGATTAAATGGGCACAAGACATTGGACATGGCATTATGTTTGCTGACTGGGAACAGTTATGGACCACCAGTATAAAGTTCACGGCATGTAATGCCTTAAGAGAGAATATTATGAAAATGATTTATAGGTGGTACATGACCCCAGTCAAGCTTGCAAAAATTTATCATTTGCCCAATAACAAATGCTGGAAATGTAATGAAACTGAAGGTACTTTCTATCACCTTTGGTGGACGTGCCCAAAGATTAAGGCTTTCTGGGAAAGGATTTATAATGAAATGAAAAAGGTGCTTAAATGCACTTTTGTGAAGAAACCAGAAGCCTTCCTCCTGGGCATGGTAGGCCAATTGGTGTCAAAGAAAGACAGGACTTTTTTATGTATGCGACAACAGCAGCAAGAGTACTTTTAGCAAAGTACTGGAAGACACAAGAACTACCCACACTGGAAGAATGGCAGACGAAGGTGATCGACTACATGGGACTGGCTGAGATGACCGGCAGAATCCGCGACCAAGGGAAAGAGACGGTGGAAGAAGATTGGAAGAAATTTAAAGTTTATCTTAAGAACTGTTGTAAAATTAATGAGTGTTAAAATGTTTTGAGTAATGCAAAATAGAATTGCAGCGATAAACAATTGGACATGAGAAAAAGGATTTAAAGGAAGTGCTATAAGTAATTAAAATTAGGGGTTGCTGGAAAGATTTAAAACAGGGATGCAGAAAAAGGAGGTATGGGGAAGTCGTTGAAAGAAGGCTTAATGAAAAGAGGGTTAAGAAATTATACGTGTTTATATGTTTGTTTGTTTTTGTATTGTTTTGTATTGTCTTTTAATATGTGTTGGAAAATTAATAAAAATTTATTAAAAAAAAAGAGAGATTGCATAACTTGGCTTCTAACCTTCCTTCCTTTTCATCGCCTTTTTTTTTTGTTACCTTTTATCTTCGCTATTTTTTGTCCCCCCCACCCATCTGTGTGGATTAGCCTGATTGGAGGCAAGAAGAACCCCCTGCAGCGGCGTAATCTGAGTGGAGGCAAGAAGACTCTACAATAAGAACTTTGTACTGACTGTTCGAAATATACATAAGGGGAGAAATATTATTATTGATGATTACAAATAGATAAGAAGGGTAATGCAAAAGAACTAGAACTGGAGAATTTGTAAAACGGAAACTGTATAATTTAAAAGGGTTAAGCGAATAATCCTTGCGGGGGGGAACAGGAGGAATGTACTGCACGGGGAAAGGGGAATTATAAGAGTATAAGATGTCCCATACAGTGAAGAAAGGACCGACCGAATGGAGGGACTCCTGGTGAGAGGAAAGGATCTAAACAAGAGACGGATTTTAAGGCAGATATCTTAAGGATGTTTGCGGAAATTAAACAGAGTGAGAAAAACTTAGAGTCTAAACTAGAGCAGGTAGATAATAAAATTGAAAAAATGGACAAAAAATGGATGAAACAGTTATCGAGTTGAAAGGTCAAATAAAAGAAGTATTTAGGAGAACTCAACATGCAGAGGAAGGGTTAAAAAAGACAAGAATGGAGTTAAAAGATATTAAACGGGAGGAAGAAAAGATCAAAGCAGAAATGATGGACTTAAATAAAGCACAGGAAGAGATGAAAGATGTTATAGCGATGGACTTCCGGGTTGGCGCCATCGTCTAATGGCGGATTCCCTCCGAGCTCCGGAGGGAATCTGCTCAACAGGGGTCGGGTTCTGCCGCGGCGGCGACGCGGGGACCCTTAGAAACCACAGGCGCTGAAGCCTGTGGACCTGGTGACTTGGTGGGCACCATTTGCGCGCGCCCCCGACCCGCAAAGAAGCCTTTTTAAAGGTTTCGGAACGGGGGACGGAGGGAGGTGGTGTGCTGAGAGTTCGACTGCTTCCCCTGCTGAGTGAAGCCGCATGCCATGGACGGAGAGCGTTAACTTCTTCTTTTGAACTTTTGGATCAAAGTAACGACCCGTGAGTAACACGGTAATTGGACTTAAAAGGGAAAATTACTTCTGGGAATTCGGCAAGATCGGGTAAGGTGCTAAAAAGGAAGTCAACCTGCCCGCCTTGTAAACATCGTAAAGCAAGGGTTTTATTACTAAGGTTGTGTGAATGTCTTTTTTGTGTGTGGAAAAGTGCAATTAACTTTATATTGGGCCAATTTAAGTGACTGTGCTGGAGGATAAGAGAACGGAATTCACCCCTCCCCCAAAACCCGGGAGCGATCGGGGAGAGAGCCTGTGGAAGCGGTTTATAGATTTTGACAGCTGTCAAATTAGCTGTCAAAGTTGGGGGGGAAAAGGAGAACTGTGTCTTTGCTGTCTTTGCTGGTTACATCTGATACAATTTGGTAACAAATTGTTAAAAACAAAGAAGAAAAGGTTAATTTGTCATTAAGTAACTAGAATCCCTCTAGAGGGGGTTCAGGACATTACAAAAATGGCTGTAAGTGGAAAAATACTGGCTGAACTGGAAAAGACCTTCCGTCTTTTGGGAAATCTACAGAAGCAGACAAATGTTTTGACTATGAGTGTAATAACAATGAAGGGAACAGTAAACAAAATTGCTGAACCTGGAAAGGATATGATTCAAGCTCCTGCAGATGAACAGGGAAGTGTTGTTGCTGATACAAAAATCCTTATAGCCAAACAGGAGAAAGAGTCTGAGTCATTTGAGATGCCATTTAAAGAATATGAGAAAGAAGGAGGCGCTGGGATGTTGCAGATGGCTAAAGAGAGCCAGAGGCCTGTTAAGTTGGAAACAATTGAAAATAAGAACATGACAATGAAAGTTTGGCTGGAAGTGAAGAATGGAATCTGGAGAGATCTCCTTTTATGGGGATCTGAAGACATATGGAATATAAATATGGACAGTACAGAGTTTGGAGCCTTTGGGACATTTGAACTTATGAGAAGCAAGAAACTAGATTTTGGCTCCATTGTTAAATATGGAGGTCTGGCTGGAAGAAATATGGATTTTACTGGAACAGAGCCTCTTCGAGATTCGGAATTTAAAATAAAGGACTATCAAGAAAACCGGCAGAGAGAAATTGAGAGAGGGTTAAGTGCCTCGGATGTGAGATCGCCAGGCTGATTTTGGATGGACTGATGGACTTTGGTTGGGGATCGAAACCGGGAAAGGGGGTGGGAGGGCTTCGGGAATTTAAAGGGTGTAAAAATATGATTCTGTTTTAATTAAGTTGGCTTTTGCCACTAACATAAAAATGGGGATTTGGGGAGAGATTTGGGGCCGACCTTAGCAAAAGATTATCAAAAATAAGTGTTTCGTGTATAAAGATTGGGATTTTTAAGTTTAAATAGGTTAATTAAATTGATGGAGGAATTTAGGGAAAGTATGCTAAGAATAAGTTTTGAAATATAAAGATAGAGGTTTAGAAGTTAAAATTTGTTTAAGATAATTGAATTAGAGGAAATAAGGTAAAGTGGGGGGGATAAAAATTGCTGAGCTAAAAATTGGAATTGGAATACAAGAAGGGCAGGTGTGGGGAAGTCAAGGAAATTGGGTATGGAATGTAATTACGGTAAACTTTTTAAACTGCTGTTTTTCTTTTTCTCTTCTTTTTCCTTTTTTTTCTCTTTTCTGTTTTCCTTTGTATTCTTTTTTGAAAATTTTAATAAACATAATTAAAAAAAAAAGATGTTATAGCGATGAAAGAACTCCGACAGAGGGAAGTGAATTTGAGGCTTAGAGCTGTGCCAGAGATACAAGGTGAAAACATCAAAGAGAGGCTGATAGCAGAATTGGCGGAATGGATGGATATACCAATAGAAGAAATGGCCAAAAATGTGCAGAATGCATTTAGAATGCGTGTGAATACAACAAAAGCAAAGAAATTTACAGGAGATTGTCTGATTACATTTAAGGATAAAGAAATGAGTAACAGAATTTTAGGAAAAAACAGGGAAAAGAGGCTGAACATAGATGGGAACTACATAATTATTTTTAAAGATATCCCAATTAGATTACTTAAACGAAGAGACTCTTATAAATCACTGGTACCGACACTGAAGAAAAACAAAATTGAATTTAGATGGGAGTTCCCGGAAGGAATATCATTTGTGTATAGAAGCAAGAGACATAGGTTGTCAAATTTAGAAGAAACTGGGAAATTTTTGAGGAAATATAAGGAATTAAGATCAGAGGTGAATGGAGCTAAGGGAGCAGAGGGAGGATCACCAGGAGAACCAAAAATGGAGGAAGAAGAAGAAGGGAGTGGAAGACAGACGGAGGAGGAAGAAGAGGAGAAAGAAGGAGATTCGGCGAACTTATAAAGAAAAGGAAACTCACGCAAATGGTGGGCACCATGGGGTTAAAAATTTGGAACTGGAATATTAATGGGATGAATAATAAAAAAAGAGGAATAAAATTGAACAATTTTTGAAAAAGAAAAATTTGGATATTATCTGTTTGCAAGAAACGCACGTGGCTAGAAGACACAAAAAAATTCTAATTAACAAAAGATTGGGGAATGAATTTGAATCTTCAGATAAAGAAAAATAAAGAGGGGTGGTACTGTATGTTAAAAATAAGATTGAAGCCAAACAAATCTTTAAGGATGATGAGGGAAGGATGATTGCGGTTCGAATCAATTGGCAAGGAGAAAATCTGGTCGTAGTGGGGGACTATGCACCAAATGGTAACAAAACTGAATTCTTCGAAAACCTAGAAGAGAAACTACTCGAGTACATGGATCAGAAAATTATTTTAATGGGTGATATGAACGGGGTGGTCTCCTTAGAAACGGATAGACGGAGAGAAGGAGTAAGCAAAGAAGGGAAATTACCAAAATCTTTTTTCTCAATGGTAAAAAATTGTAACCTGATAGATATCTGGCGGTTTAGACATCCGTTGGATAAACAATTCACTTTCTATTCGGAACCAAATCAGTCGATGTCACAGATAGATCAGGTCTGGATTTCAAGTGAATTGACACCAAGAACCAAACAAATAGAAATCAGACCCAAAGTAATTTCAGACCATAATCCGATTGAATTTGAGTTGGAGAGTTTTGAGAAAAGAACTTTTAGATGGAGATTAAAAGAATATCTTTTAGACGATCAAAAAATTGTAGAAAATGCACAGAAGAAGCTAACAGATTATTTTGCTGATAATTGTGATAAAGGAACAAAGAGTAAAGTGGTTTGGGACGCGAGTAAGGCCGTAATAAGAGGTTACTTCATCCAGCAGAATGCAATTAAAAACAAGAATAGAGAGAGAGGAAAAGAGGAAATTTTAAAGCAGATAATGGACAATGAACAAAAACTAATTAAGAAACCTAACTGTCGGAAAATAAAAGAAAAGATCAAAATCTTACAAGCCCAGTTTGCCACAATAATAAACAGAGAGGTGGAGTGGAATATTAAAAGACTAAGACAAAAGAACTTTGAATTCTCAAACAAACCAGGCAAGTGGCTTGCGTGGCAAATTAAAAAAAGGAAAGAACAGAGTACAATAAATAAAATTACAGTAGAGGGAGAAGAAATAAGCGATCCAAAAGGAATCAGGAAAGAATTTTTGGACTATTATAGAAGCCTTTATAAAAACAAGGAGAGAAACAATTTGAGGAGAATAGAGAGATTTCTGAAGGATAAAAGGGTGCAGAAAATCCCAACAGATAAAAAACAACAATTGAACGCTCCTATTGAAATAGAAGAGATAGTAGAAGTAATTAAAGAATTGAAGAGAGGAAAAGCCCCAGGACCTGATGGATTCACTGCGGGTTATTACAAAGAGATGAAATCTATCCTGGTGAACCCATTGAAGGAGGTTATGAATAACATTCTAAGAGAAGAAGAAATTCCGGAAACATGGAAAGAGGCATATGTTACATTTATTCCAAAACAAGATGCAGATCTAACTCAAGTCAAAAATTATAGACCGATTTCACTGCTGAATATAGATTATAAAATCTTTGCAGGAGTTCTGGCGAGGAGGATGAAGATTTTATTATCAGAAATTATCCACAAAGATCAAGCGGGTTTCCTTCCTGGCAGGCAGATGAGAGACAATACAAGGAACATAATTAATATGTTGGAATATCTGTCTGCCAGGTACGACAAACAAGCTATAATGATGTTTGTGGACGCAGAGAAAGCATTCGATAATGTGGCATGGGACTTTATGTTGAAAAATTTGGAATATATGGAAGTGGGCAAAGATTTTCTTAATGGGATAAAAGCAATTTATAGGGAGCAGAAAGCTAAATTGATTATTAATAATGTAGTAACGGAAGAAATAAAGATACAGAAAGGAACGAGACAGGGTTGCCCACTCTCCCCACTTCTATTTATAACAGTGCTAGAAGTCCTTCTGAATTCAATTAGGCAAAACAAAAAAATAAAAGGAGTGACAATCGGACATAATGAGTACAAAATTAAAGCATTCGCAGACGACTTGGTAATAATGACTGAAGATCCTATAACTACAATTGAAGAAATCTTAAAGGAAATAGATCTGTTCGGAGATGTGGCAGGCTTCAAACTAAATAAGAGGAAAACGAAAATGATAGCTAAAAATATGGATCAGAGGGTAATAGAAACAATCCAACAACAGTCACAGATAGAGGTGGTTAAAAAAGTTAAATATCTTGGAATTTGGGTAACCCCCCAAAATATAGATTTATATAAGAACAACTATGAAACGGTGTGGAAAGAAATCAGAAAGGACCTAGAAGTGTGGGGAAGATTAAAACTGTCATTCTGGGGAAGGATTAACACAATTAAGATGAATGTGCTACCAAGGTTGTTGTTTCTATTTCAGACCATTCCAATAATTAAGGGGAATGGAGTCTTTAAAGAGTGGCAAAGGGTGCTCTCAAGATATATTTGGCAGGGCAAAAAAACGAGAATTCAATTTAAATTGTTAACAGATATAAGAGAAAGAGGAGGTTTTGCCCTGCCAGATCTGAAATTATACTATGAGGCATCATGTCTTTGCTGGTTGAAAGATTGGGTTAAGTTAGTGAACAATGAACTGCTTGATTTGGAGGGTTTCGACAACAGGTTCAGCTGGCACACCTACTTGTGGCACGAAAAAAGGAAAGTACATAAGGGATTCGAAAACCACATCTTTCGAGGTCCACTAATTGAAATATGGGAAAGGTACAAAAACCTGTTGGAGCCTAAAGTTCCACACTGGTTATCACCTCTTGAAGTGTTAAGTGTGAAAAAGATTAATATGAGAAGTAACTGGGTAACATACAGCCAATTATTAATTAAAGAAGGTGGGAAATGGAGATTGAAACCTTATGGGCAGGTTAAAGAACTAGTATTTGATTGGCTACAGTATTTCCAAATAAATGCAATGTTTAAAAAAGATAGTAAAGAAAGAGGATATGCGGATAAAGACTCTAAATTTCAGACGGAGATTATAGACAACGATGTGAAAATTTTATCTAAAATGTATAAGATGTTGTTAGATTGGAATTTAGGAGATGAGGAAATCAAGTCTGTTATGATTCACTGGGCTAGAGATGTGGGCCATAGTATACAATTTGAAGATTGGGAAAAACTGTGGAAAGATGGATTAAACTTTACAGCATGCATGACAATAAAAGAAAATGTCATGAAGATGTTTTATAGGTGGTATATAACACCCATAAAATTATCGAAAATGTACAAGGTTTGTAATAAGTGCTGGAAATGCAAGGACAAGGAAGGCTCCTTTTACCACATGTGGTGGGAGTGTAGAAAAGTGAAAGAATACTGGGGAAAAATATATATTGAATTTAAGAGGATTCTAAAATATACGTTTTTAAAGAAACCAGAAATCTTTCTGTTGGGGATATTAGGGAATGAGATACAAAAGAAGGATTGCAAATTTGTGTACTATGCAGTTACAGCAGCAAGGGTAATGCTAGCCCAGAAGTAGAAACAGCAGGAAATACCAACGGTGGACGAGTGGAGAGCAAAGCTATTAGATTACGCGGAGTTGGATAAACTGACGGGAAAGATTAGATACTTAAGAGACCAAAAGTTCATTAAGGAATGGGGAAAATATGTACCGTATTTTTCGCTCTATAACACGCACCTGACCATAACACGCACATCGTTTTTAGAGGAGGAAAACAAGGGAAAAAACATTCTGAATGAAACAGTGGATGTATCATTTTTGTGCTTCATGCTGTGGCCACAGACATGTGATCTGATGGTGAATTTGGGGTGACCCAATGCAAAAATGCTGAGAATTCCTGTGGATCCATGCTTTATAACCACGTTTTTGCACCATTGCAGCCCTAGGCAACAGTGGGTGCGTGATTTTTCTGGTGCAGGCTGTAGCCATGGACATGCTATGTGATCTGATGGTGAATTTGGGGTGACCCAATGCAAAAATCCTGAGAATTCCTGTGGATCCATGCTTTGTAACCACGTTTTTGCACCATTGCAGCCCCAGGCAACAGTGGGTGCGTGATTTTTTTGGTGCAGGCTGTAGCCATGGACATGCTATGTGATCTGATGTGAATTTGGGGTGACCCAATGCAAAGATCCTGAGGATCCATGTGGATCCATGCTTTGTAACCACGTTTTTGCACCATTGCAGCCCCAGGTAACAGTGGGTGCGTGATTTTTTTGGTGCAGGCTGTAGCCATGGACATGCTATGTGATCTGATGGTGAATTTGGGGTGACCCAATGCAAAGATCCTGAGAATCCCTGTGGATCCATGCTTTGTAACCACATTTTTGCACCATTGCAGCCCCAGGCAACAGTGGGTGCGTGATTTTTTTTTGGTGCAGGCTGTAGCCATGGACATGCTATGTGATCTGATGTGAATTTGGGGTGACCCAATGCAAAGATCCTGAGGATCCATGTGGATCCATGCTTTGTAACCACGTTTTTGCACCATTGCAGCCCCAGGCAACAGTGGGTGCGTGATTTTTTTGGTGCAGGCTGTAGCCATGGACATGCTATGTGATCTGATGGTGAATTTGGGGTGACCCAATGCAAAGATCCTGAGGATCCATGTGGATCCATGCTTTTTAACCATGTTTTTGCACCATTGCAGCCCCAGGCAACAGTGGGTGCGTGATTTTGGGGGGGCAGGCTGTAGCCATGGACATGCTATGTGATCTGATGTGAATTTGGGGTGACCCAATGCAAAGATCCTGAGGATCCATGTGGATCTATGCTTTGTAACCACATTTTAAGTGGGGAGCGAAGGAAAAACAAAGAAGGGACATGAGAGGGGTGTGCAGAGAAGCAGCTGGCTAAGAATGCAGGAGAGGGATTTAATGGGAGGGAGAAAAGAAAGGCAAAAGTTTCCCCCCACCCAAGCCAGCCATCTCTCTCTCTCTCTCTCTCTCTCTCTCCCCCTCTCTCTCCCTCCCCCCCTCTCTCTCCCTCCCCCCACTCTCTCTCCCTCCCCCTCTCTCTCTCCCTCTCCCCCAGCAGCACGGGAGCACAGAGAGGAATTAGACTCTGCTTTCCCCTCTGCTTGCCTGGAGGGGAGGGGCTTTCCCTGCTCTTTGTTCCGTTTCAGCAAACACAGCAAGGAAACAGAGACGGGTGGGCAGTAAGACCCTGAGGCAGAATGCAGGAAAGCAGCCACTTCCTCTTTTCAGGTTTCCCTTCTCCGTGAAGCGCGATTTGATTTTTGCCTGATTTTTCGGCTCCAGGGACCACACATTCGCTCAATAACACGCACAGACATTTCCCCTTCCTTTTTAGGAGAAAAAATCTGCGTGTTATAGAGGGAAAAATACGGTAGATTACCTGGAATATATAAGTGAGGGCCAAACAACGTTAATGGGATTTAAAGAAGCACTGTGAAAGAATAAGAGCTATTGACTAAAGGGAACAGAAGAGAGAGAGATATATAATGTCAATACAAGCTAGGAAATGCGTAATTTTAATTATTACCACGAATGATTTACGGACAAGCTGAAGGAAGTCTTATAAGAGATGGTAATGTGGAATTTTTGATGTGAAATATGTAAAGTGTATACTTTTTTCTTTTTATTTTCTTTTTATTTTCTGTTTATGTTTATTTGTAATTCAATAAAAAAATTTAACTACGAAAAAAAACATAATAAAACACTCGACGTTTTAAAAAAAATCTTCACTGTACAGGATTGCCTTCAGACGACTCGGGAGTCGGAGAACTCCATACCCCTCAACATTTCTCCATTGAAAATAGGGACACCCTAAGGAAAAGAGATTAACAGTAATCCTTCAAGTGGGTTGATTGGTTTGGCTATGCGTTGGTTAAGTGGTTAATTGGTGAGCTATGAGATGAAGGGGAGGGTCAGATGCCTTGTCAATCAAAGAATGCCTCGTCAACCAATCCCAGGCATCTTTGTCAATCCCAGCAGCCTTGCAACCAATCCCAGGCAGCTTTGTCAATCCCAGCAGCAGGTATAAAACAGCATGGCCTGGCCTGCGCTCAGGCCATTGGCCTGCGCATCTGAAGAAGTGTGCATGCACACGAAAGCTCATACCAAGAACTAACTTAGTTGGTCTTTAAGGTGCTACTGGAAGGAAAAAAAATTTTTGTTTTGGCTTTTACACTGGTAAGCCCAAAAGGAGGAGGAGGATTTCTATATGGTAACGTGTGGGAAGGCACTGAACCGATTTGGAGGAGAAGGGCAAGAAGAGCTTGCTATCCACATAGCAAGGAGGGTACTGAGAAGTATTACTATGCTTGGGAGAACTTGTGTTTTGTGTGTGTGTGTGTTTTGTGTGTGTGTGTGTTTGTGTGTAATGCACTTGGAGGGAAGAGCTGGCTGGAACTCTAAACAGAAGCAGCAGAAGGCACTGCAACATTTGGTTGCAGGTCCCATTTGTGACATACCACAGATGAAGTCCCTACTTTGAAGCATTTACCATATAGAAGCATTTACCTTCTCCCAATCCAGAGCTTTTCATACCCTTTCCTTTTTGAAATATACCAAGCATGCCCCCCAACATTTCTCTGATGAAAAGAGGGACGCCCCATTCGATAATGGTAATTTTATTTTTTCTACCCCACACAACTGACTGGGTTGCCCCAGCCACTCTGGGCGGCATCCAACATGTATAAAAACATAATAAAACATTCGACGTTTTAAAAAAAACCTTCACTGTACAGGATTGCCTTGAGACGACTCGGGAGTCGGAGAACTCCATACCCCTCAACATTTCTCCATTGAAAATAGGGACACCCTAAGGAAAAGAGATTAACAGTAATCCTTCAAGTGGGTTGATTGGTTTGGCTATGCGTTGGTTAAGTGGTTAATTGGTGAGCTATGAGATGAAGGGGAGGGTCAGATGCCTTGTCAATCAAAGAATGCCTTGTCAACCAATCCCAGGCATCATTGTCAATCCCAGCAGCCTTGCAACCAATCCAAGGCAGCTTTGTCAATCCCAGCAGCAGGTATAAAACAGCATGGCCTGGCCATGTTGGGATACTGCCAGGGAGACAAAGTCCATCTGAGCCCCCAAGGCGGCTGCCGGACGTTCCATTGCTCTCCCGTAGTCACGCAGTATCAGCAACAGCGACACGAAGCCTCAAGAATAGATAGCTACATTCTTAGGCTTGTGCACACTCTATCAGCAGAATTCACACAGCAAAAGATGCACAGCAGGAGAGCATATTTACAGTTTATTCAGCGTTGGTCAGAACAAAGAAACCATGACCGCCTGCTCAGGCAACAACAAGAAAACGAAAGCAACGGAAAACATAAACATCCTGTGAACAGGAAATACGCAGACTCTGTGACTCACAAAGCCTGCTCCCTTTTAAGTTGGAACGGAAATATCCTAACATCCTCCCCCTTTCCGTATAACCTGTAGTACCTTTGGTTCAACCCAATTGCAACCTTTGTACGTAAACCTTAAGTTGTTCTCTGTTAACAACCTTAGACAACAGATCAGCAGGAATTTCATTTCCTGGCATGTAGGACACCTGAATGAGGCCTTTCTGAATACACTCTCTTGCACGATGTAGCTTAATCTGCAAGTACTTGGTTCTTTGCTTGCAACTCTCCGAGTTCAGCAAAGCCAAACAAGATCTATTGTCTTGATACACTTGTACAGGACATTTCACAGAAACCCCGATGTCCTTAAACAGTTGCATCAACCATTCACAATCCATGAGTGAAAATGACAGAGCATTGAGTTCTGCTTCACAGGAACTTAGGCTCACTGTCGTCTGCTTTTTGCACAACCAGTCAAACAGGCAGTGGTTGTACATGTAGCATACTCCAGAAGTGCTTGTACCATCCGTGGTGTCACTTCCAAAACTCGCATCTGCAAAGATTTCAAGACCTCCAGTCTTCTGACTGGTGAACCTCAGCCTGCAGTGCAAAGTCCCTTTCAAATAGCGGGCTATGCGCTTCAGAGCTTTCCAATCCTGAACAGTAGGATTGTTAGCATGTCTGCTAAGCAGGTTAGTGCTTACAGCAATGTCAGGTCTTGAACATTTAGCAATGAAATTCAACTTGCCTAGAATGCATCTGTACAGCGTTGTGTCAGAAAACGCTTCAGCAGTACTATCTACCTGGTAACCTGTCACCATCGGTGTGTCTGCTGGGTTTGCATCAACCAAATTTAACCTGGTTAATACATCAGCAATTTTCTGTGTTTGGTGTACCAGAAAATTACCTGCTTGGTCCCTCTCCACCTGCAGAGAAAGATAGTTGGATACCTCACCAAGATCCTTCATGCCAAAGTGCTCCTTCAGCTGAGCTAGGGTGCTTTGGTAAAAAGCCTGATTCTTCCAAAACATCAGAAGATCATCAACAAAACATAAACAATACAGTTTGTTTTGCCCCTCCTCCTTGACAAACACACACGGATCAGCTTTGCCCTGGTGAAAACCTAAAGAAAGCAACGTCTCAGTGAGTTTTGTGTTCCAACACCTGGCACTCTGCTTGAGACCATATAAGGATTTCCACAGTTTACAGACCATTCCCTTCTGTATCTGCGTTCCATCAGGTGGAAGCATAAACAGCTCCTCCCCCAAAATTCCGTACAAAAAAGCTGTGTTAATGTCATGATGGGAAACATGCAGTTTTTCCTCCGCAGCGATCTTGAGCATCAGCCGAATGCTCTCATATTTGACGGTGGGCGAGTAGGTCTCGTGGTAATCCTGCCCTGGTACCTGTGAAAAACCTCTGGCAACCAATCTGGCCTTGTGTCTGACAACCTTGCCATTCTGGTCTGTCTTGGCCTTGAAAACCCATTTGCTGCCAACCAGTCTCATTCCTGGGACTACCGGTACCAGCTCCCAAGTTTGGTTCCTGTTCAAGGAATCAACTTCAGCCTTCATGGCATTAAGCCAAGGCTCAGCATCTTTAGAGGTTAACTCCTGAACCTCTTTGAAGCTTGAAGGTTCCCACACCTTTTCTGAGCTACTAAGAACAGCAGTTGCCGTCTTAGCAAACTCATCAGCAAATCTCTTCGGAGGTTTGCCTTTGGTCGCCCTTTCAGACCTGTGAACCAGACGCAAGTCTTCTGGACTCATCTCCTCTTTCTTAGGAGAAAAATGACTAATGGTGAACAATGGTTCTTCTAGTTCATTGTCAGACGCATCAGATGGTCTGAATGAGGCCTTTGCGCTCTTGTAGTCTGCTGTGTCGTCACTGTCACTGACAGCAGCAGCAGCGCCGCCCACTGAACTGGAATCCGAACTCTGATCATCATCACCACCATCATCATCATCCTCAGTTTCCTCAGCTTTCTCAGGATGATCTGCTTTCTTCACATCACCTTCATCCTCCTCTGGGTAACTCTGGAAAATTCCCACATTTCCCCCCCACTTAGGATTGTATTCAACACTCCTTGTGAACTTTATGGATTTAGAGTTAGTCATCCGTACCCTGTATGCACCTTTTTCGTACCCCATGAACAAACCATGTGCCCCACGCTTCCCAAGCTTGTTGCTTTGTGGGGTGTGTACCCACATGTCAGAACCAAAGATTCTCATGTGCTTGACGTTAGGTTTCTTACCAAACATCTTCTTGTAGGGAGTGCAACCAATAGGTGATGACAGTCTCCTGTTAAAAGAATAAACAAAATTTGCCAAAGCCTCCCCCCAGAACTTCTCAGGGAGATTGGCATCATGCAACAAGGTTTTCATTCCTTGCAGCAACGTTTGATTTGCTCGCTCCGCAAGCCCATTCATCCATGGTGATCTAGGCGTTGACAAGTCATGCTGGATTCCCTTCTCAGTCAGGAAAGCTTCAAACTGCTGAGAAGTGAACTCCCCGCCTCGATCAGTAAACAGACAGCCGATATGTTTACCGTGAGCATTCTCCAACCAAGCACAGAATGCCTTGAACCTAGGAAATGCTTGCGATTTCTGCTCGAGCATAAACACATGAATGTACCTGGAAAAAGAATCAATTAGAACCATGAAGGACCTTGCTCCTCCCAAAGAGAGCGCAAGAGGACCAACCAGGTCTGCGTGCACTAGCTGGTAGGGTTTGGAAGCCTGCCTGCTAGACTCCTTGCCTTTTGGAGCAACCTTCACCTTGTTCTCTGCACAAGATACACATTTCATGTGAAACTTACAGGGTTTGATGTTCAAACCCTCAACCAACCCAGGCATTTTTGCCAGCACTTGCCAAGACATGTGACAAAATCTTCGATGTGCATCGTGAATACATCCTGCATGAAGAACCTTGTTTGTGCAACACAACAAGAATCAGCATCAGATATAACAGCTTTGTCACCAAAAGTTATACAGAATAAACCATCCATAAACTTTGCATGCAAAATGTCCTCTTTGCCTTTTCTGATGACACAGACAGTCCTCTTGAAGGATACCTCAAAACCACGCCCAATCAGCTGTGGGACACTAAGCAAATTGCCCGCAGCTCCTGGAACAAAAAGTACATCTCTGATGGTAGTATGCAGACTTGCAAGTTTCACAGTCCCAACTCCTGCAATTTGCAAAGTCCTCATGGCTCTTGAGTCCTGTGCCCTCCAATCATCTGTCACAGGGGCTGGGGGGTCCTCAGAAATGGTATTCCACACTCCAAGCTTTCTCATCTGGCCCTCACAGTACCTTGCCCAGGTCTGATAGTTGTGGCCATTTAGCTTTAGTGGACACGGAGCAGCCAGGTGGATCTCACCATCTTGAGGTGTGAAGGAGATAAACAGGTGGCGGTCCTTCGCAAGATGGTGGGTGCACCCTGAATCTACAATAAATTTGGCCTTTGGAGCAGATTTTGCAGCAAGCAAAACCTTGTTTTCCACCGGCATGGGCTTTTGCAGCATGCCCCCCTGCTCCTGGCCATCAGATTTGCCTTTAGCCTTTGGTGAAGCTGTGCCAGCAAACAAAGCCTTGTTTTTCCCTGGCTTGGGCTTTCCACCCCCCTTCTGCTTCGGGCCATCTGCAGGCTTTTTCCTTTGTTTATTTCCAGTCTTTGGACAAAACTTCTGAGTATGACCTTGGTTCCCACAGTTCCAGCACTTCACAGCTGCCAACGCTTTGGCTCCCCCTGGAGGCTGGAATGCTGTCCCACATTGCTCCCCCTGAAGCACACAAGCCGACTCAGCTGCATTTCTCCTGTCGTATTTGTTTTGCAAAGTCGCCAAGACCTTTGTAGCAGTGAGGTCTTGCGCAGGGAGGGTCGCCAGCTGACTTGACACGGCATGATAGCTTTCATCCAGGGAGTCCAGGATGAGAATTGCAAACAGTGCCTCAGGCATATTGAAACCTCTCTGAGTCAATTCCTGTCTGAGATGCTGCAAATGTAAAACGTGGGCTCTAAGGTCTTCCCCTGGCTCCAAACGCTTCCTGTGCAGCTTTCTGAAATAAAGCAACACAGACCCAGCCTCTCTTTGGAGATGACAGGCTCTAAGCCCATCCCACATCTCACGGGCACTGGTCTTGCCAGCCAGGGTGATTAATTCTTCAGGAGCTACTGAGAGCAAAATTATCCCCATGGCTCTTGAGTCCTGTGCCCTCCAATCATCTGTCACAGGGGCTGGGGGGTCCTCAGAAATGGTATTCCACACTCCAAGCTTTCTCATCTGGCCCTCACAGTACCTTGCCCAGGTCTGATAGTTGTGGCCATTTAGCTTTAGTGGACACGGAGCAGCTTCTGAGGATTGTAAAAGATTGCCTTCAAAGACCTCTTATCTCGGCAGCTCATAAATCACGATGCCTCTGGCTCGGCTCCCAGGCCAATTAGACCAGCCGGACTTCAAAGACTCTCTTGCACGGCATTCAGAAAAGCCTCTGCTTTCGCTTTTCCGGCACATACCTTTCAGCAGTCTGTCGCAGTCTTACTCTCCTGTAAGTGCCGTGAATCTGGGCCCGAAACCTGTTGTTGGGATACTGCCAGGGAGACAAAGTCCATCTGAGCCCCCAAGGCAGCTGCCGGACGTTCCATCGCTCTCCCATAGTCACGCAGTATCAGCAATAGCGACACGAAGCCTCAAGAATAGATAGCCACATTCTTAGGCTTGTGCACACTCTATCAGCAGAATTCACACAGCAAAAGATGCACAGCAGGAGAGCATATTTACAGTTTATTCAGCGTTGGTCAGAACAAAGAAACCATGACCGCCTGCTCCGGCTGCTCAGGCAACAACAAGAAAACGAAAGCAACGGAAAACATACACATCCTGTGAACAGGAAATACGCAGACTCTGTGACTCACAAAGCCTGCTCCCTTTTAAGGTGGAACGGAAATATCCTAACAAAGGGTGCCCCCCGTTTTAAGCGGGGAGCGGTCATTGCGTGGACAGGCGGAGTCCCCAGATCCCGCGCGGTCCCCCCCGTCATGTAGAATAACGACTCAAGACAACGTGCTATGGGATTAAATTGGCCACAACTTTATTAAATTTCAAATGTGGGTAGACCTTGGCTCAGGCATTGGGCGGTCTCCCTCCCCAGTCCCCAGCCAGGGACCTAGGGAGCATCAGGGTTATCCAGTGTGGGGGGGGGATGGGCCGGCTCTGGAGAACATATGTTAAAGCAGAGATAGCCGCCCCCGTAACGCCGCCTCCTCAGGGGAGAGCAATGACGACCTTTCGGCGTACGGTCAAAGCCTCCCTTCAGAAAACCCCTTTAACGGGGAACCCTGGTATCGCCGCTGCAAACAGGAAGATGGACAAAAGGATTCCACCCAAGGCCTGATACCGCCACCCAAGATCGCAAAGATTGCGGTCTCGCCGCCAAGACTACCTACATCTGAAAAACGCCTTTGCCATCCTCCAACCAGTGAATCAGGCCATGCCTGATGTCGCTCAGCGAACACTCGTTACCAAGGTCCTATAGGTGCACGCCATCGGGCCGAAATAGCTCCTGCATGTAAACTTTAATGTTGGGGTGTTTCACGACCCGACCTCCCATGCGAGTGGTTGCAGAGCACACTGCCCTATTGATTTTTTCCACAGTATAATTAAGTCTAGTGGGTTTGATGTTGCGTGGCAAGTCCCCTCCCCCATGTGAAATGAAGACACCGGACACAGAATTTAAGGTTAATGGGCATAAAAAGGCCACAACTTTATTGATTACAGAATTGAAAGGTATTGGCCTTAGGCATTGGCTCCTATCGACTACCCGGCATGGGGACCGGGGAGGATTGTCCACAAGCCGTGGGAGTCCTGTTGAAGTACGCCAACTAGGATCCCACGGGTGTCACCGCTCTGGGGCGTGCCCTTACCTCCCTAGGTTTCGGACAAGGCCACGCCCCTCGGAGTCCTCTACCGGACTACCCTTACTTTTGGGGAAGGTGATGGCGCTTCCTTCCCCCCTTCATTTGCATAACAATTGACCCCTGCCAATGCCTAACCGCCAATACCAAATAAGTTGTGACGTTTGCTACGAGGTAGGTGAAAAAACCAAAAGGCTTGAAGTGTGCCAACTTGGAAAAATTCCTACCAGGCCCCTTGCGGCGACCAACCGAAGTCCATAGCAAGGTCAAGACTAGCTAAACCTAAAGGGAGGGTGGGATGGGAAAACCGCTCAGCTGGAAAGGGGGCAAAGAGGGCGGTCCCCGGGCGCGCCTAGTCTTAAATAGGCTAGGCCACGCCTCCCCGGCCCGCTGATTGGCGGGCCGGGTCGCCGACACGCCCGGGGATTCCCTAATGACGCGGGGGCAAGGGCCAGCCCCCGCGTGTGGGATGTGGGAGGGATTTCTGCCCGCAACCCCCTCTCCTCCCAGGTCAGAAATGGCTTTGCGTGGCAAGTCTCCTCCCCCATGTGAAATGAAGACACCGGACACAGAATTTAAGGTTAATGGGCATAAAAAGGCCACAACTTTATTGATTACAGAATTGGAAGGTATTGGCCTTAGGCATTGGCTCCTATCGACTACCCGGCATGGGGACCGGGGAGGGTTGTCCACAAGCCGTGGGAGTCCTGTTGAAGTACGCCAACTAGGATCCCACGGGTGTCACCACTCTGGGGCGTGCCGGAGGCCCTTACCTCCCTAGGTTTCGGACAAGGCCACGCCCCTCGGAGTCCTCTACCGGACTACCCTTACTTTTGGGGAAGGTGATGGCGCTTCCTTCCCCCTTCATTTGCATAACAATTGACCCCTGCCAATGCCTAACCGCCACTCGAGCAAAGCTCGCCGCCAATACCTTCAAGCCTGTAACCAATTCCTAATCCCTGCTATGATGTCCCCCAACCAAATATCATTTCCATCGTCAGACAGATGCACGCCATCCCATCTGTAGAGGGCCTCATTGCTGTACTGGATGCTCGGGTGGTGGATGATGCCCCCGCCCAGAGCTGCCACTCTACGCTCCACAGCCCGCTGCAAGACCCTTCTTGCTTTATTGATTCCAACTGGGCTCACGCAATCCCTCCATGTCCTCCTCTCAAGCAACGAGGACCACAGGATAGTAATGTTTGGGTAAACCGTCATCAGGCCATCAAAATCGTCAAAGATGTTCCATCTCAAATCAATAGCTTTGCGGTACGCCAGGTCATTTTCCCCCAACTGGATGATCAAGGCATCCGGGGGGCCCTCAGAGGCGGCTCTCGCCATCACGGTTGGCTTAAATTCACTCCAGCGCATCCCTCTTCGCGCTATCCACGCTAGCTCAACATTAGCAGGTAAGTTCAAGTTTTGCCCCAGCCCGGTACTAATGGCACAATTCCTGGCCCAGTGCACAATGCTGTGGCCCACCAACCAAATGCGAACCTTTCGGAATTCTGAAAAGCAAAAGGACAAAGAAACCGAGGTCAGAGACGCGCCCAGTAGTCATAGGTTCTTTCTTACGTAAGCTCTGTATGCATTAGATTTCCACCGGCCCAGATCCTTTACCCTCTCCGTGGAAAGCCCGAGGTGCACGGCAGTGGTTGCAGCACCGATCCGAAAGGAGTGAGCCGCAAATTCGGCCGCGGGCTGCCCACATGCAGCCAGAGCCCTGCGCATCACCCGTGTAAACTGGTGCCTAGCCAAAGGCGCTCCGTCAGCATGAATTAACAGGGGGCCTGGGCTACTGGGTCTTAGGTAGAGGAAATGCCTTGTATCCCTAACTGGGCAGGGGCCACTACCTTGCGCGGCTGGTAACCGTAGAAGGGCCCCCCTGCCCTGCTGGTCAGTCTTGGAGCTCCGAACTTGGACTATAAGCTCGTTAGCTGAAAGGGTCAGATCGCTCAAGAGAATACCCCTCTGGGCGTGGAGAGCCCCTCCCTCACAAACCATTTCCCCTATGCGAAGGGCCCCAAAGAAGGCTATGGAATAAGCGGCCGAGAATAGGCGAGCTTCGTATTTTGACCAGCATATTTCACGTAATTTTTTGTGTATCTGTGTCAAAATGTCGAAAGTTATGGGCCTCCTCCTGTCAGGGGTGGGGGGCTGAAGCCGGCGCCACCCTTTTAAGGTCTTACGCACTATAAATTTTGCACACGGGTCGGTGGCGAAAAAGGTTTTACAAAAATATGAAATCCCTGCGGAGTGAATATTGAGAGTCTTAGGTGCCCTGCCCATCTCTTTCAGGTGAGCTAAATAGTGGAGGACCTCCCTCGTTGAGGGAACAGATTTCCGCTTCGCGCTGGGAAATTTATTGCGGAACTTTAGGAAGTCAGCCCATGCTTTTTTATAAGATCTCATTGTGGAAGGGGCGACTGCACCGAATACTCCCTTCATCACTTCTTCCTCCCAAGACTCCAAAGATGCTCCGGGAAAGGCATCGATGATTGTTCCGCATCCGGCGCTAATGAGCGGAAGTGCTCCATCTGAAAGCGAGACAGAGCATCCGCAATGTCATTATTGATACCAGGTACGAATTTGGCTGAGAAATATATATTGTTCTCCAGACACAGGAGGACGAAGGACCGCAACAAGTTTCCCACCCTAGGGGTGCGCGCGGACTGCCTGGAAAGAACCGCTACCACTGCCTGGTTATCTGTGTTGAAACAGACCCTGTGATTGCGAAACTCCTCCGCCCAGAGATGTACTGCCACTAGGATAGGGAAAAATTCCAAGAATGTAAGATCCCGGGAAATGGACTGGCCCTGCCACTCTTCCGGCCATTTTCTCGCACACCACTGACCCCTGAAATAAACTCCAAAACCCAAGGACCCTGCTGCATCTGACTGAACTTGGAAGTCAGCATTGAGTGACATGGAGTCCTGCCACAGGGATATGCCATTGTATTTATCAAGGAATTGTAGCCAAACTTCCAAATCTGCCTTGACTTCCTTAGAAAGGCGGACCCTATGTTGCGGTGCTCGGAGACCCGCCGACAGCCTGGCCAGACGGCCACAAAAAGGTCGGCCCGGTGCCACCACCCTACAAGCGAAATTTAAGTGACCTAGCAGGGATTGAATTTGCCTTAGAGTCACCTTCTTTAGAGGCAGTAGCTGTTGTATCAATTCCCTAAGGGCTGCCAGTTTTTCTTGAGGCAGTCTGGATGTTTGGGCTACGGTGTCTAACTCGATGCCTAGATAGACCAATGACGTAGATGGCCCCTCCGTTTTCTCCGCGGCCAGTGGCACCCCCAGCTCACCATGAAAGCCTCCAGAAGGGAGGAGCATCGTTGTCTGCTATCTGCCACCAAAATAAAATCATCGAGGTAATGCGATACGCCCGACGATCCTGTCCTGATGCGTAGGGCCCAATCCAGAAAGGTACTAAAGGACTCAAAAGCTGAGCAAGCCACGGAGCAGCCCATAGGCATTGCTTTGTCAATGAAATACGCCCCCTCGAATCTAAAGCCCAGCCAACGGAAATCCGCTGGATGGACAGGAAGAAGGCGAAACGCCGACTCAATGTCACACTTGGCAAGGAGTGCCCCACGCCCAAATTTGCGGATCATTTTTACTGCTTGGTCGAAAGAGGCATATTTCACTGTACACAGCTCCTGGGGGATCGTGTCATTGACCGAGCCTCCCCTTGGGTAAGAGAGGTTGTGGATCATGCGGAATTCCCCTGGGGTCTTTTTTGGTACAATACCCAACGGGGATAGGTGAAGTCCTTCTACTGGCGGCTCGGCAAAGGGACCTGCTACCCTACCTGCGCTGATTTCCTTCTCTATCCTTTTCCTGACTATCTCTGGCCTTTCTCTAACTGATTTTTGATTTTGAGGGTCCCCGGTGTTAGGGGGAAAGGACACGGGGATTCTGAAACCTGTGGAGAAGCCCTCCCACAGGTACTGAGCGGATTTCCGATCGGGGTATTGATCCAGCAGGGTTTTGAGGGGCTGAAGATGGATAGGGGAGAAGGCCAGGCCAAGATGCAAATTACTGGCGGCTACTGGTCCCTTGATGGGAGGATCTGGGGGCGCCCCTGTTATTGTTGTGGAAGAACCCCCGGCCCCCACGAAAGGGCTGCTGTTTGTTCTTGAAGCACGCAGAGGCGGGGTGGTTGCCCCCGCACCGCTCACATTCATGAAGATACTTACAGGAGGGACATGAGCATACACCCCTGTTGTACTCCCAGCAGTGGCGGCGCCGTCTCACCTCTGTCTTACCCGCCTTGGCTGAATCCTGGTTTTTCTTTTCAATGTAAGGATTGACGTCCTCGCCCCAGTAATTAGGATCCGTTAGATCCCATCGGGTAGAAGGCAGGAGAGAAGCATTTCTACGGAAATTCTCGTCATAAGTTAAGGCAGCATTTTCCCCAGCTAGCGCGTGTGCCCTCCTCACGTGAGCCAGATAGGCAACCAAATCCATGGAGCGCCGCGGATAAGCTGCGCAAACGACTCCCATGAAAACCTGGAACCCATCCAGCCAATTCTCAAAGGTTCGCTCCGCCCTAGGGGTCCTATACCTCCGCTTACCGAAGGAGCGCCTCTTCTCACCTTTTCCTGTTAGCTTAGTCGGGGGGAGGAGGGTGAACATGTCCACGTAGTCCCCATTGAGGATTTTATTCCTCTTCTTCTGGGACAAATGGTTCCCCAGTATAAAGTCGGTGGACTGATTGGTGGCAACTTTTACATCCTCCACTAAAGCCCCATCTTTCCAGTCCAGCACACCATTAAAGGTCTTACGATGGGAATTAGCCCTCCTTTCATGTGCCCAAAGTGGGATCCCGTGATTCGATTCACCCAGACCCCAGTAGCTATCCATGGGGCCCTCGCTATCCGAATCCGAGGATGACGTACCTGACTCGTCCTCAGTCTCGGACCGCTTACTTCTTTTTTTCTTCGAAGAGGTGTGCTTTTTCTTGGACTTTCTTTTCCCTCCTTGGGCCTCGACGTTGGCTGGGTTCACACTGTCGGCTGCCCAAGCCCCTTGCGGTTGCTCATGCTCCTCCTCCCCGGCGGAGCCCGCGCTGTCATCAGTAGAGCTGTGCTGAGGCTGCTGCTCCTGGAATACACTAGGAATGTCTACAACCTGTGAAACCGTATTGCTACTGATCCCTTTGGCTATAGCCTTCCCCCTGGTGTGACCTTTAACTGGTGCCTTGCCCTTTCCAGCGCTTTGGCTGGCTTTCTTATTAATGGCTGCCTGGGCACGGGTATTGGGGCGACATGCGTTTGAGGTTTCCAATTGTGTGCAACCCACTGCCGGAACTGTGATGCCCGGCTGGCCCTGATTGTTAGGGGGGGTGTCAGGTATTACATCCTGTGATGGTTCCGGGGCCGGGAGAGCTAGAGCCCCAGGCCTGCATTGCCTGTAAAATGTTTCAAACGCCCTAAAAAACTGGGCAAAAGCTTGAGGATTGCAGGGCATCCTCTTGTGGATGGAGCCAGCTGGTTGCCAGAAGTGGATGGCTGCTGGTCCCCGCCAGAAGCCATTGCAATCTAAATGCAAGGCCTGCTAAATCTCCAATTAACAACCCAACCAGGAGTGCACCTGCTCCAAATCGGCACGCTGCTGCGGGTTTCCGGCTAGTTCAGTATTGTCTACACTATTTTAATGCACCACTCAAGTCAAGGCGTTGGCAAAGGGGTCTGCCTAGTTCAGTATTGTCTACACTGGTTAAGGCCCGCCAATGAAATAAGGTGCTGTTAAATTTTCTAGAGATTCTACTTATAAATTTACTCCCTCTGCTTATTTATTAATTCGCAACAACTGAAAAGTAGATGCAGCAGTTGACAGCCGCACTAAGAGGAAGGGCTATTGGGTGTAACTCAGATTAACATACAAGAGAAAGTAATTAATTAATTCCCCTTTATTTATGTATTTTATTATTACTATTATAATTATTCTTATTACAATGTTCTCTTAAAGACCAAGAGTAGATTGAATGGACTTTCCAGCCAAAGGCAGCCCAGTGGAAGATGCTGCCAGGGGGGGCCTCCTTGTCTTCTTTATTTGGCACCCCAAAGCCACCCAAATAAGTGACCAATAATTAGCAAATCAAATGAAAAACCTATAGCTGATCTTTAGCGTTGTTATAGAGACCAAAATAATATAGCTATCCAATTATCCTCTATGCAAATCACTCCCTCTGCATCCAACCACGCTCACGGCAAATGAAAAGCAGCACAAAATTTTCAGGCACTCGGCACTTTAACCCCCACCAAAATGAAATGAAAAACCTATAGCTGATCTTTTAGCGTTGTTATAGGGACCAAAGTAATATAGCTATCCAATTATCCAAAATGAAAACAGCTCCCTCTGCACGCAACAACGCTCCCAGCAAAAGAAAAGCAGCCCACAATTTTCAGGCACTCGGCACTTTAACCCCCACCAAAATGGCAATCATGAAAAATTATGAGCAATTAAATCACTCCAAAATTACACACGCCACTCCTGACTACTACACCACAGAAGGACTAATTACTCCACCGGTTTGTGAAAAAACCCCAGCATAAATAAGCTACCCGAGATTCACCTCCGTAACAAGCTGCTGCGTTATTTATCCAGAGAGGCTATGCAGTTTAAATGTATTCCCGCCTCCGTACGCCTCTCCCAAGATGGCCGCCGGGGCTACCACACGTGGACCCTACCAAGATGGCGGCCGCTATCCGCCCTTACCCTGTGCCTAAACCAAAATGGCCGCCCGCGCACTCCCACGTGTTCACAGCAAGATGGCTACGACGATCTGCCCTTATGATGCCCTTTACAGAAATGGGTGCCGCGGCTTCAAAATGAACGCCGGGAGGAGGTGCCGCAACCAGGTGGGTGGCTGCCATAACCACAGCAACCCGGCAAAAGAATCTAGCGGGAAGGAGCGCGGCTAGCGGGAAAAGTGAGCGGAGTTAGAGGGCAGAGAGGCGAGGGAAATCAGTTCAGAGCCGGGGCTCTTCGTACAGCTGTATAAGGCTAGAAAGGTAGAAAACCGAAGGAGGAAAGCCGCTGGGAAAGCAGAAACAGACCACCCCGAGGGAGGAATCCCACCGTCCTGAGGCAAGGCAGCAGCGGAGACCAGGTGCGAACAAGGGGGGGCTCCCCCTTTGCGTACTTTACCCCAAACGCTGTCCGGTTATGATTCCCGCGGTGCCTGGAACTCGGGTGCTGCTCCAGGGAAGGTTAACCCGCTGTTCAAATCCACCTGGATCTCTGCGGTGTGAACTCCCCCTCCAGAGGCGAACGGAATCACTCAGCGATGGAGCAAAGAGAAAAAACTTGCAGCGGAGCCGCTCGCTTCCCCGACCTTCTTCCTGCCGGCAGCCCCCTCTAAAAGTGATTTCAGCTCGAATTCAGCTCAAGTTAAGCCTGCGATCTCCCAGTGATTTCAGCTCAGGGGAAGTGAGGACACCAACAAAGCAGGAGGTGGGTTCCCGAGAAGAAGCAAAAGAACGGCTCCGAGCAGAAGCGAAAACCGCTCAGCTGGAAAGGGGGCACAGCGCTCCCTCTAGCTGGTCTAGCTTTGCACGAAGCCTCCGCAGGGCACGGGGAGACTTCATCCCGCTGCCCTGCAGAGGCTTTGCGCAGCTAAGCCCGAAGCTAGAACAGCGCTCCCTCTCGCTGTTCTGGCTTAGCCGCGCAGCCTGCATTCACTTCATAAGACGGACACACATCTTATGTGCATCTTATAGAGTGAAAAATATGGTAATTAGAATAGGAAAGATCTCTACACATCAGATCAATACTTTCTGCACTAAGAAATGCAAACGTCAGTTATGTGACCTAGCAACTCAGTGGTGTAAGTCAACCTTTTTTTTAAAGGCTTGTTTTCCCTCTCCCAGGCTCTGGCAGGCTCCTGAACAGTGTTTGGAAAAGGGGCTTGCCCACATTTCTGCTTGTGTTGGGCCCTAGAAGGCACGAGACCATAAAATCATAGAAAGGGTCATCTTGTCCAATCCCCTGCAATGCAGGAATCCAAGGAGTCCAAGCTCCTTGGCAAGCTCTTTAGCGATAGATTGGAGCATGTGGCAATCCAGGGGGGGGGGCGACCCAAATTGCTGTTTGCTCTGATTGAGCCAAAAAAGAGTGGTTTTCCCTAGGGGAAAGCCGTGAGACAAGAGGAACTGTGAATAAGCAAGTTACACCAGCATAATTTACCCTTGTGTAAATTGCACTCGCTTCCTTTAGTTTGGATCGCCCAAAGAGGCTTGAGACATCCTCATCAAAGATCTCCTTTATCTAAGACCTGAGAAGACTTAAATTAAAGCCGTATTATAAAACAATGCGATCCGAAGATTAATTAACTAAGCTCTTTGTTAATAGTTCTTTACTTAATTTAGTGAATTTAGCTAGCTAAACTATTGTGTTTGCCCGACATAAAGGGATCGCAAAGCTTGTGGATTGCAACTTGTTCATGTCAAGGGTTGGACTGATTAAGAGAGGCACAAAACACACATAAAACTTCATTTCCCCACTTGAACCACGTTCCCATAACTGCCAACTGCAAGATGGTGTTTCAGCGCATCCTTTCGTAATTATTTTTTCGTGATTTCTTTTGATAGCAAATTCACATTACGGCTATATTTCTTTGCACCAGAACAAAATTGGAGGTGGGGGCTGCGTAACCCAGTTGGAGGGGAAGGGAGACTTCAGGAGCTAATGTATTATTGTGTCCACTCCCCTTTCCTTTTCTTAATGAGCCAATTTGGTAAAAAAGAATGTTTTAAGGCATCCAGAAAAGCTTTAAAAGCAGCGGGACCTCTTGTATATATCCCAAGATGCAGCCAAGAGTGAAATTTTATAGACCCCCTGAAAAAATGAGATCCCTATTATGGAAAGTCTGACACACCCTTAATTATAACAGCATGAGCGAACCTATTAAAATATAATACATCAGAGGCACAGAAGGGCTCTCTACAATGTGGTGTCAGATCAATGCAATTGGTGCATGGTTTTGGAGTTCCAGGAACCAACATTTTCCCCAGGCTGAATGATGCAATGATAGCGGAAATAGCGCTGGTTGAGAACAGCAATGTTGCAGAGCAGGTCCGCTAAGGAAGACTTCGAAAATTAAAGAGCGATGCAGCTGAAAGTGGAGGTTTTGCTCATAGGAGCTGATGAGATGGGCAATTCTATCATGATCAGTGCACCATCACGTTCCGCAGCAATTTAAAGACTACACATACGTACATACCAGGGGTATGTGCAGGGTTCAAGTTTCACCTTGCATTTTGGTGCTTTAAAAACATTCTAGCCTGTTTCTGAGGTGTTCTGTGCACTCTCTGCTTTGCTCTGCAATCAGCTCCCAAGATGCTCTGTGTAGAAAATGAAGCTCTGAGTCCCCTGATTCACTACAATGGGGAATCTAAAAAAATTGTTGGAATGCCTTTTCCCTTTCTTTTTGCCAAAATAGATGAAATTTACTCACATGGCTGTGTGGATTAAGCCTCTAGAACATGGGTAGGCAAACTAAGGCCCGGGGATCCGGCCCAATCGCCTTCTAAATCGGAATCAGCGTGTTTTTACATGAGTACAATGGGTTCTTTTATTTAAAATGCATCTCTGGGTTATTTGTGGGGCCTGCCTGGTGTTTTTACATGAGTAGAATGTGTGCTTTTTTTTAAAACGCATCTCTGGGTTATTTGTGGTGAATAGGAATTTGTTCTTTTTTCCTTTTCCCCCCAAAATATAGTCCAACCCCCCACAAGGTCTGAGGGACAGTGAACCATCCCCCTGCTGAAAAAGTTTGCAGACCCCTGCTCTAGAATGAATGAAGCTTGGGAAATTGCAGACAAATACCGTATTTTTCGCCCTATAGGACGCACTTTTTCCCCTCCAAAAATGAAGGGGAAATGTGTGTGCGTCCTATGGGGCGAATGCAGGCTTTCGCTGAAGCCTGGAGAGCTAGAGGCATCGGTGCGCACCGACCCCTCTCGCTCTCCAGGCTTCAGGAAGCTATCCGCAAGCCTTGCGAGCCCGGGGGAGTTCCCGCGGGCTTGCAAGGCTTGCGGGCAGCAGCCCGAAGCACGCGGCGACCTCCGGAGGATGCCCCGTGCTTTGGGCAAGGTGTCCGCAAGCGTCGCACGCACGCCGGGAGGTTCCGCCAGGCGCGCAAGGCTTGGGGCGGCAGCCTGCAGCCCGAAGCACGGGGCGACCTCCGGAGGACGCCCCGTGCTTCGGGCAAGGTGTCCGCAAGCCTCGCGCACCCGCCGGGAGATCCCGCCGGGTGCGCAAGGCTTCTGGCAGCAGCCTGCAGGAGGGCTCTGCGGGGCAGGGAGGGGAGAGGCTGAGATGGGACTCTGGCCGACCCCGCACACCGCAGAGTGCCTGCGCCATGGCTCGCAACTTCAAGCTCTTCTTTGACTCCCTGGGACACTTCGGCAGGTAACAGGCTGAAGCGCCGAGAGGGAGGCAGCAGCGGCAGAGGAGGAGTGGGGTTGGAGAGTTGGAGGCGCTGTGGGTCTCCAGTCTGGCCCTCCGCTCCCTGGGCAGGGGTGAGGGTGGGGGTGGCGAGGCGCGGGAGAAGCGGAGAGCTTTTTTGACTCGGGCGCCCGCCAGGGGTAGGGGAGGGAGACACGTGCACACCGCGGGGGAGCGAAGGTTGGCCACTTCCAGTGAAGGCTTGTTGCTAGTTTTGACTCTCGCCCTCCCTCCAAAAAGCGGGAAGCAGAGAGCGCGCTTCTCTTCTCCCGCTCGCGGCTTATCCTCGCACAACAACCTCGTGAAGTGGGCTAGGCTGAGAGATGGTGGCTGTCCCCAAGGTCACCCAGTGAGCTTCAGGGATGAGTGGGGATTTGAACCCCGGTGTCTTCCCAGCTCGATTCACTACAGCACCTTAATGCAGCGTTTGAGGGCTTAGAGGCTAATAAAAGCCCCTGTTTTAAAATACCGGTGAAGGAAACCTTAAGGGAGTATATGTACTATATATGAGGTGGGAGATATTTTGGCCAAACGACTAAAAAGAGGAAGTTCCCCTAAATTTTCCCCTTTATCCCAGAGGTCTGGTAGTGGTTATTTTGCACATGCTCCAAAAAACTCTTCCTGTCATTTATGTGGCATGAGCTCTGTGGGTAGGGTCCAAGTGAGCCTTGGCTCCCATTCCCACATGGGGATGGAATATGCTGTTTGAAGGGGGTTGTGGAGGTTTTCCTCTTGCCCTGTGTGTGCAAAACACATTGGGAGCTGCTTATAGCAGGGGTGTGTGTAAGGAGGGGCTTGGCAAACCTGTGTCTTGGGGTTCTTTGAGTATGCTCTCACCTCTAGAAACTTATCTCTATGCTTAGGCAGGAAGAACCAGCTGCACAAATATAAGACAGGGGGCACCTGGCTTGCCAGCTGTTAGCATCTGTCTGTCTCAAGAGACAATGGAGTGCACCTCTGGGGGTGAAGTCAAACCGCTGGAGAATCACAGGGCCCACAGTGACTGCACAGACTGGTAACTGCTACCTCCCACATTGTTTTGGCTGTTTTAGCAGCACCAAAGTAAACTCACTGGGGCGCAAGCCTGGGCAGTGTTGATGGAGGTCCTGGGCTGCCCAGATGACAAGTCCTCACTCTGCCTCGCTGATGTGGTCCAAAGGAAAGCAGAGCAAAACATTTGGCACCAGCTTGGCTGCAGGAGGAGTACAAGGCACAATCCAATCATCTTAGGGACACCACGGAGCACGCCCCGTGCTTCGGGCAGGTGTCCGCAAGCCTCGCGCGCCCGGTGGGAGGTCCCGCCAGGCTCGCAAGGCTTGCAGGCAGCAGCCTGTTCTGGGGGCTGGGGTCGGGGGAAGCTCGGGCTTCCCCCGTGCCAGCCCCGTGCCTGGGGGGGGGGAAATAATTTTTTTTCTTTATTTCCCCCCCCCAAAAAAAATAGGTGCGTCCTATGGGGCGGTGCATCCTATGGGGCGAAAAATACGGTAGGTCCAGGGGCTTTTTTGTGAGGGAAGTAAAATGGATTCACTTTCTTCCACATCCCTTATAGCAGGGATCTTTAATAAGTCTTATTATGTGAGGCTTTCTTGATCAGATCACCGCCTGCAGAGTTCTGAAAAGCTGTGGCGTGTGTGTCTGTGTGTTTGTGCAGACGCACGCATGTGTGGTATAGCAGAGCAACACAGGATTTAAAAACCAACTCTTAAAAAATCTAACTCAGGCGAGAGGAGCTACTGATGTCTCCAACTTAGGGGAAGGGTACCCTCAAAGC
Organism: Podarcis raffonei; assembly: GCF_027172205.1. NCBI lineage: Eukaryota > Metazoa > Chordata > Lepidosauria > Squamata > Lacertidae > Podarcis > Podarcis raffonei. The sequence goes on from NC_070604.1 coordinate 29,907,960, forward strand.
ACCTCTATTTGCTTTGTTCCTTGGCATCCCATTCAGAGCCAATGTACATCCCTGATATATGCAAACACACAAGTCTGGTAAAATAGGAAGAACTGTTGTTCAATCACAGTGTCGAAGAAAATGCAACCATGGGTGTAGCCAGCTGCCCCATCCCCAATCAAGTAAATAAATAAAAATACTTAACTAACTGACCAATTGCATTGCAGACAACTCGGTTCTGCCTCCCCTAACATAAAGCCTGCACCGCTAAAATAAATCCCAGCTATGCCCATGTGAGCAACCCTGAATACTTACTACCACCACCTCACTGCTTGTACTCTTTATCCCATTTACTTTAGAGTAGTCCTGTTAAAGTCACCTCCATTAAGGTCAATATCAGTAGACAACAGTTTTGCTGCCTTCCTTTATAGTGCAATAAAAAAATTAAGGTCATATATATATATATATATATATATATATATATATATATATAATAATGTTCATAAATGTACCAACCAAGCACGTACATAGATATGTGGACCACATGTCTGGAGCAGCACAGGAAGACCTCCCTGAAACTATTTTGACTCCCAAACTGGCCAAATGTTTTCTCTGCAAGGAGGGAGGGGGTGAGGGAACCTTCCCATTGTCTCAGGAATTGGCATAGCTCTCAACTTTTCACTTGTCTTGCGAGGAATCCTATTTGGAATAAGGGAATTTCCCTTTAAAAAGGGGAAAAGTTGACAGCTATGGGAATTGGGTAATCAACATCTCAAAGGAATGGGCAGACTACCAGGAAAGGCAATCAGATAAGGCATTATCAGATAACCTGGCAGACAGGAAAAACAGCAACATTCAAATTTCTGTTGTAGACCGCCTTTTCTGTGAAGTAGGTAAGATGTTTGTGGCGGGGTGTGTGTGTTGGGTTACACCCTTTTCTGTGATGTATGTATGATGTATGGAGGGGTGGTCTTGAGCTCCAGGGCAGGGAATTTAAAATGTCTATATAAGGGCAGGCACACCTTTGTTCTGGGTCCTCCTCCGTCCTCCTGCGTGTAAGGGGAGCACCCTGTTGCAACAGCTTTAATAAATCAGGCTTACTAGCTGCTTTGCTTCTCAATATTCTCTGGTTGGCCTCTGTTATTTTCTCCTACCGATAGGGAACCCACTTAAGGACTCTATACGGGCTCTTGGATACCCCATAACGGAAGAAGGGCAGATTTTGTTTACAACAATAGTCTGTGTTTTATGTTGTCGATACCGGTTTTCTTGAACAAGAGCAAAAGAGATGAGCTCCTAGCAGGGGGTCAAGAGATATGTTGGCCTTCCAAAAGCGCTACTTTCTAATGAGGGTGAAAGAGGAGAGCGCAAAATATGGTCTGAAGCTCAACATCAAAAAAATGAAGATCATGGCCACTGGTCCCATCACCTCCTGGCAAATAGAAGGGGAAGAAATGGAGGCAGTGAGAGATTTTACTTCTTGGGCTCCATGATCACTGCAGATGGTGACAGCAGCCACGAAATTAAAAGACGCCTGCTTCTTGGGAGAAGGGCAATGACAGGCCTAGACAGCATCTTAAAAAGCAGAGACATCACCTTGCCAACAAAGGTCCGTATAGTTAAAGCCATGGTTTTCCCAGTAGTGATGTATGGAAGTGAGAGCTGGACCATAAAGAAGGCTGATCGCCGAAGAATTGATGCTTTTGAATTATGGTGCTGGAGAAGACTCTTGAGAGTCCCATGGACTGCAAGAAGATCAAACGCATCCATTCTTAAGGAAATCAGCCCTGAGTGCTCACTGGAAGGACAGATCCTGAAGCTGAGGCTCCAGTACTTTGGCCACCTCATGAGAAGAGAAGACTCCCTGGAAAAGACACTGATGCTGGGAAAGATGGAGAGCACAAGGAGAAGGGGACGACAGAGGATGAGATGGTTGGACAGTGTTCTCGAAGCTACCAGCATGAGTTTGACCAAACTGTGGGAGGCAGTGGAAGACAGGAGTGCCTGGCGTGCTCTGGTCCATGGGGTCACGAAGAGTCGGACACAACTAAACGACTAAACAACAAAAAGCTTCTTTGCTTCTCAATATTCTCTGGTTGGCCTCTGTTATTTTCTCCTACCGATAGGGAACCCACTTAAGGACTCTATACGGGCTCTTGGATACCCCATAACGGAAGAAGGGCAGATTTTGTTTACAACAATAGTCTGTGATTTATGTTGTCGATACCGGTTTTCTTGAACAAGAGCAAAAGAGATGAGCTCCTAGCAGGGGGTCAAGAGATATGTTGGCCTTCCAAAAGCGCTACTTTCTAGTTTTCACACAATTTAACAAATTTTTTTGCCAGCTTTGGAAACACGTGCGAAACGTTTTCATTTCAGAGCACGGAAACTGCAGCAAAACTTGAGATGCTAAAGAAAGGTTTCCATGTTGGGGATAATAATCGCTTGCAGCAGGCACCTTTTAAACGGGAATGCCAAAGTGTTTTTAATCCAAAACAGCCTTTCTCATCATCCTGGTGCCATTCAGATGAAGTCATTCCAGCACCCATCAGCCAGGGACGATGGGTGCTAGCAAAATCCGGAAGGCACCAGGTTGCCGAAGGCTGTCTTACAGCATTTTCGCCCAGGGAAGCCCTCCCCCTTATTCACAAAATCCTGCCAGACCACGATCTATCAACAGCAGCTCCACCAGAGAGCTCCAGCATGGCCCGAAGCTCTAGACTGAGCGTAATGCGTTCTGCTGTTTCAGCACTCTTTATCTCTGCTCGCTATCCCTCCAAAGCTGGAAATGATTGCCTTGACAGAAGGTATTTGTTGTTGCCTGACTTTAGAGACATGCTGTGCCTAGCTCTTTTCTGCCCTCTAGTGGCAATATCTGCTCATCTAGTTAAAAACAACAACAAAATGAAACACACACACACCCCTAACAAAACCGTTTGCCAATATTAAAAGGCAATTGCGGTACACAGCGAAGGAACTAATTTCCATAGACCAGAACCAAGTCCTTTGGATTAAAAAGAGCCATTGTAAATATTAGTTGAGAAGGCGACCCAGCACTATGTTAATGGGATTTTGGTCCAGTAAAATATCATGTTAGCTCTAGATCATGGGTAGGCAAACTAAGGCCTAGGGGCTGGATCCGGCCCAATCGCCTTCTAAATCCTGCCCGCAGATGGTCCGGGAATCAGTGTGTTTTTACATGAGTAGAATGTGTGCTTTTATTTAAAATGCATCTCTGGGTTATTTGTGGGGCATAGGAATTCGTTCATTTTTTTTCTTCAAAATATAGTCCGGCCCCCCACAATGTCTGAGGGACTGTGAACCGGCCTCCTGCTGAAAAAGTTTGCTGATCCCTGCTCTAGACGCACAAGTTAGTGATGCTTTAGTCCAGTGTTTCCCAGCTGGGGGCCATATGGCCCCTGGTGGGCCCGAGGATATTCCAAGGGAGCCACAGGTGAAAATGCATAAATGGGGGGGGGCACAGCACGAGCATAGGCGGCCACAGAGGGAAGTGATAAGTGAAGAAAATACTCCTTAGAGTATTAATCTTAATTTTTGCTCTTCAATTTTAGTGAATTGAAATATGCATTAAATTCGCAAAAATCTGCTGGTTAACATTTTGAGGCTATCTTTCAATTTATAGCACAAGCAATTTGAAATATGAATATTCCTCTTCGTGGAAATGCATCTTCAAGCATCTATTAATGACTACTAATAGTCGTGATGACAACTACACAGAGTTCTCCTTAGGTTTTCATGCTGTCTGCCCTGAATGAGTAGTTTGGTTTATTTTATATGCACATGCATAATCACATAGACAACAGGTGCACAGCCAAAGTTTTGCAAGAGAAATGACAATTTTAATCCATGCAAGATACATTACTCCTCCTGTTGAAATGCAGGACAGTGACAAATTCAGCTGATTAAAACACGAGAAGTGGGAGAGTGAACTGGCTCATTTAAGTGAAAGCTAGAGACCCCTCGGCTCTACCCACTACAAGTCAAAGTTTAGGATTACTTTCCTACATAGAGTTTGCTTGAGGAGACATGAATCTTCTTCATTTGCAATTGTTCAGATATCAGCCACTCCAAATGATCGTTGGCAATATAAAGGTAAAGGGACCCCTGACCATTAGGTCCAGTCGTGGCCGACTCTGGGGTTGCGGCGCTCATCTCGCTTTATTGGCCGAGGGAGCCAGTGTACAGCTTCTGGGTCATGTGGCCAGCATGACTAAGCCGCTTCTGGCAAACCAGAGCAGCACACGGAAATGCCGTTTACCTTCCCGCCGGAGCGGTACCTATTTATTTACTTGCACTTTGACGTGCTTTCAAACTGCTAGGTTGGCAGGAGCTGGGACCGAGATACGGGAGCTCACCCCGTTGCGGCGATTCGAACCGCTGACCTTCTGATCAGCAAGTCCTAGGCTCTGTGATTTAACCCACAGCGCCACCTGCGTCCCTCATTGGTAATATAGGCCAAAACTAAAAGTTTAGAGCTAAACAATATTCCTTACGATCTTTTGCTGAAGCCAAAATCCAGCCCAGCGGGCTATGCATAAATACTCCTGTTTCCCCAATTTCTTTTTAAAACAGTGAGCTGCACCTCTCTTTGCTGCCACTTGAGTGTGCCAAAAAAAAGGGAAGGAAGGAAAAATGAAGTTGAGCGATGTGAGTTACTTCGTAAGCCACAGAAAAGCAGCAGTGTGGCACGAAAGGACTTGCACATCCACCGTTCCGTGCTGCCCCCCAGTGCAGAATTATATCTCTAATTATCAGAGTAATCAGCTCTCAGGACATCATTTTACATTTTTATGGACTATGACTCACTGGGCAGATTGACTCTACAAAAAAGCATTAGTGTTATAATGGCTTAATTGTCATAGCCTCCCTGCAAAGAATTGTAACTGAAGTTTGGTGAGAGTTGGGAATTAGGATTGTGCCAAATTGCTGCCTGTGAACATTTTCCAAGCGGAAGGGTGTGTGTGTGTGGAATTCATGATCACCACCTTTTTACCTTTTTGGTGTACCACTTTGCAACTTTTCAGAACTGCTGTCTTCCCTAACTCACAGTTCCAGCTCCATATTTTTTTATTAAATAGGCTAGTGAAAGAGGAATCATGTAGGCAGCATAATGAGTTTGCTAAATTAAGTAACCCATCAGGTTTGGCCATGTGATATTGTCACAAAGCCAAGTCAGCACAAGAGCAGGAAGCAGTGCCCTCACTCTTACCTTGTAGTCCCCTGAAAAACTGGGGAAATAATAATAATAATAATAATAATAATAATAATAATAATAATAATAATAATAATACATTTTATTTATATCCCGCCCTCCCCAGCCAGAGCCGGGCTCAGGGTGGCTAACACCAATAATATCACAGTAAAAACATAATAGGGGGAAAGAAAAGAAAAGAAAAGAAACCAATTTAAAATACAGGTGAAAACGAGAGGGAGGGCAACAAATCTCTCCCCAAAAAACATATACCCCTGATTTGCCTCTGGTTCTACTGAGATTTCTGTTACAAATCCTTGGTGCTCATCAGAAAACTATAATTGACAGGATTTTTGGCTAACCCACGACAATGTGGCATCTGTCCCATATAATCCAATATGCTTCTCACTCTTTGAGAAAATGAAGTTGTTAACACTCCTACTCAACACTTATCTGCTGGGAAGTTTGGGGGCAACCCCTTTTATGCCAAAGCAGCCTGGCACTACTACATTCACAACCAATTATGGTAAATGAAACTGGTTTTTAACTAGGTGCAGAACAGCTTTGAGAACCTCTTCTCTAGAGGGACTGGCGTCAACTGGTTGACACGTCGGATTCTCCATCCTTCTGTAAGATTCTTCAACTCTGTCAGAAAAAAGTAAGGAAAAGTACAAATTTAACCCACACATAGAAGTGAGTCACAATGTTTCCATTGCAATGCTACTCAGTTCGCTCCTTAGGAACCTACTCCCAAGACAATTTATTTAGGATTGACTCCTATAACAGATTTCAGCTATCCACTGATATGTTTATAGTACTATCCTCCCAGGGTGGTGGCATGGTCGGAGCCATGAAAGTGCATCAACAGGGATGCCTGATTGGCTCTGCCACTGTGCTTTTTCAGCTCCAACCTCACCAACCACACCGTGACACTCTCACACCATCCCAGTAACCAGCAACAGTGTTGATATCAAATGGGTGGCTCCATGGCACCACCCCACCTGTGTTTACCCAACATGAATCACACCAAGCTGAACAGGCCTTTCACACTAGAAAGTTTGTTTAGGATTGTAGCCTTAATTGAGCTGTTTTAGATGCATATCCCACTTTCCAACTGGAGTCAAAAGACTTCACGACACATCTGAAGTACAGCCATAATTAAAACATTGAAAGAAATGGATTCCTAAGGAGAACTAAGGGACAGCGTGGCAAGGTGGAGAGAAGAGGGGACAGGATGAAAAACAGCTCAGAAAATGGGCAGGGGGTGTCACTGCTGTGTTGGTGAAGGGGTCAAGTGATCTGGTTCAGGAGCAAGTGGGTAGCAGGATCTTTGCCTGCCTGCCTCCTTCTCCAGGCTATCTCGCCTGGAGCAGGTGGCCTTATCCAAGTCTTTAAAAATGCCACATGGTGTAAGCCATAGGTAGGCAACCTAAGGCCTGGGGGCCAGATCCGGCCCAATCGCCTTCTAAATCTGGCCCGCAGATGGTCTGGGAATCCGCGTGTTTTTATATGAGTAGAATGTGTCCTTTTTTTAGAATGCATCTCTGGGTTATTTGTGGGGCCTGCCTGGTGTTTTTACATGAGTAGAATGTGTGCTTTTATTTAGAATGCATCTCTGGGTTATTTGTGGGGCATAGGAATTCATTCATTCCCCCCCCCCAAATATAGTCTGCCCCCCCACAAGGTCTGAGGGACAGTGGATCGGCCCCCTACTGAAAAAGCTTGCTGACCTCTGGTGTAAGCCATGAAGTGGGAACCTATGACCTCCAGATGTTGTTGGACTACAACTCTCATCATCCCTGAATATTTGCCGCACTGGCTGGGGCTGAAGGGAATTGTAGCCCAACAACTTCTGGAGAGCCACAGTTAAAACAACTCTTTAAAAAAATGTCCAGCTCAATTCTTCTCTTTTGCCTTCTCTGCACAGGGTGTGGCTCCCCTCTGACAGCTCTGCTTTCTCTATACAGGCATTCCTCCTCAACCAACACCTAAACCTTCTTTAGCCATCTTGGTTCCCAGGCAACACATCATCAGGTTGTTGACCTAACAAAGCAATATGCCGGGATAGAGCTGACCGACTGGTTTGTCCATTTTAGCAGTACCTTACATCATAGAATCAAGAGTTGAAAGGGGCCCTTGAGTTCATCCGCTCCAATTCTCTGGCCAAGCTTACAACAATATTATGGGTTTAATACATACTTTTGACGGAAACAAGTATTAGCTTCTAGCTCAGTCTCCTCCTCTGTTTTCTCCATCCCTCGTCCCTTCAGTCTCCGGATTCTTTCCTCAGGACTGACAGTTAGCAGTAGAACAACATCTGGTTTTAGGAGGTCTTCGGGCCAGTGGTATACTTCGTGATGCAGAGGAGGGAGATTCTGCACTTTCCCACTTATTTCGGTGGCAACTGCATACGCGGCAGTGCTGTGCCAATACCTATCAAATTACAGGTGTGGGTGAAACTTGAGGCATTTCAAGGTTTCAAGAAAATTCAACACTAGGTGCATAGAATGAGCTGTGCAAATAGGCGACTCTGCATCTAACTAAAATCCGTTATGTGGCCTTCATTCTCATTTTGGACTACATCTCTTCTCAAGAGGCATTTAAAGCAGTCTATACGAAGGGCTAGCCTCACAAGAACCATGTGTGAGGTAGGTTTGTTCAAGCCTGCAGGGATGTCCAACAGGTCGATCGCGATCTACTGGTAGATCCCTGTGAGGTTTTGGTAGATCTGTGGCTCCCTTTCCTCAGCGGCGTTGAAAGTGACTCCTGCCCCGCCTTCTCGCCCTGCCCTCCATTGTTGTCTGATCAGTGGAAGGGAAGACGGAGCTTTCTCCCTGTGGCTGTTTTCATTAAAAGCGATATTATTGTGAGCAGCTTTTTTCCTTAGACCCTTGCCCCTTTAACCCCCCCAGAAACAGAACTTCCCTCCTAAGAAATGGGGCTTTCATCCTCCCTTAAAAAAGCTCAACAACTTTGCCCTGAACCCCAAAAAGCAGGGGTAGATCATTGTCAGATTTTAATTCTGAAAATAGATCGCAGTCTTTTGTGAGTTGGCCACCCCTGGTTTAAGGGATGGTGACGCTGGTCACATCTATGCCATGCACATTTAAAATACGTCTGTACCACTTTGACAGTCATGGCTTCCTCCAGAGAATCCTGGAAAGGGTAACTGCTGTGAGAAACACACGTTCAATCTTCCTTGAGTGCAAGCAACAAGTCCTCTGGATTCAGGCCTGTTAACTTCAGGTAAGAGTGAGATCCAGCCAATCAAAACAAGGGGTGATTGACTGGTTATATTATACATGCTTTTGCTTTCTAAGACTCTAAAGCAGAACGATGGCAACAGGTAATGTAATTATATACAGTGGTACCTCGGGGTTACATACGCTTCAGGTTACATACGCTTCAGCTTATAGCCTCCGCTAACCCAGAAATAGTACCTCGGGTTAAGAATTTAGCTTCAGGATGAGAACAAAATCGTGCAGCGCCGGCACAGCAGCAGCAGGAGGCCCCATTAGCTAAAGTAGTGCTTAAGGTTAAGAACAGTTTCGGGTTAAGAACAGACCTCCAGAATGAATTAAGTTCTTAACCCGAGGTATCACTGTACAGACAGAAAAGGGGCTCCCAAGTTCTTTTTGATAATGTGCAATGAAGAGGATATTTCTTTTTTACCAACCTGTCTACGATCACTGGTAACTTAGAGGATGCTTTCGCTATTTCGGAAGCAAGGATGTAATTGGTCAGAGCATAAAATGCCCTCCGTATGAGCGTTGGTTCATCATCAAATATCTTTCTCCACTGGCTGACACTAGGCGGAGGAGACCTCAAGAGAACAGCATTCAGCGAATCCTTCACAGCTTGAGTCAATGTTGTTTTGCCTATATATAATACAAGGAAGACAGTGTCCTTTATTCACGGCACAGTGCAAGAGTTGATCTAAGAAGTTCAACAGAGACAAAAGCATCCTCTGAAAGCCTCTTGAATTTTGTAACATCTGTATAAGTACTTAAAAAAATGCATACTGTTCAACCAGAAATTGCAGGGTGTAATGTATTATTATTATTATTATTATTATTATTATTATTATTATTATTATTCTTTGTTTGATTAAATTGGTATACTACCCTTCATCCAAAGATTCCAGGGTGGTTCACAACAGAAAAATACAAAATAGGAACACAAAATACATAATAAAACAAAACCAACCAATAAGTCCCCTCCCACAGACACATTTAAAAAGCCACAGAATTCCTGGCTGGAGAGAAACGTTTTTGCCTGGTGCCTAAGAATATGTAAAGAAGATGCCAGGTGAGCTTCCCTGGGGAAAGCATTCCACAGATGGCAGAGGGATGCGGGTGGCGCTGTGGCCTAAACCACTGAGCCTCTTGGGCTTGCCGATCAAAAGGTCAGCAGTTTGAATCCCTGCAACGGGGTAAGCTCCCGTTGCTCTGTCCCAGCTCCTGCCAACCTAGCAGTTCGAAAGCACCCCAGTACAAGTAGATAAATAGGTACCACTGCAGCGGGAAGGTAAACTGCGTTTCCATACACTCTGGCACTTGTCATGGTGTTCTGTTGTGCCAAAAGCAGTTTAGTCATGCTGGCCACATGACCCAGAAAGCTGTCTGCGGACGAACGCCGGCTCCCGTGGCCTGAAAGTGAGATGAGCACGGCAACCCCACAGTTGCCTTTGACTGGACTTAACTGTCCAGGGGTCTTTGACCTTTACCTTTTTACCTCTACAGATGGGGAACCACCACAGAAAAGGCCTATTCTTGTGTAGCCACCCTCCAGAACTTCTCATGGAGGAGGCAAACAATGTAAATGTGCCTGAGTGAATTTAATGGCCTGTTTTTCCCTCCTTCCTGACACTGATGGTTGTTTTGGTGAGATGAAGACATCAGTTGTCTTCCACCCTACTCTGATTCCTTCCTTCACCCTCGAGACATGTTTGGTGGCCTGTGCTCTTGCTGTTCTTCTCCCATGCCTGACGAATTAGGGTCATCCTGAGTGTGTGAATAGGATTGCAGGTTTAGCATCATCAACAGAGAGACCCAACCTTCTTGGAGCAGCCCTATCAAGGGGGAGCCCCAAGAACCGTCCAATGAAGACCAAATGTGCTCAGTGGCCACTGAAAGTTGACTGTTGGGGATGGATAGAGACCTGGGTGGAGCAGCTGAAACCCTGAATCCCTTCTCACTGCAACATTCTGTTGCAGAGCTCACAGGTTTATTCACGCCTTTTGAGTTTTGCCTTAAACTCTTACCTGTTGCATCCAGACCCTCGATAACTATCACCGGGAAATTGCCCTTCGTTGGATGCTGAGGGCACTGATCCACCATATCAAGGACTGCTTTGGCCTCAGGAATGAGAGAAGTGCACTGTAAGGAAAGCATGTATTTACTAAAGAAGCAGTTGCTTATCAATAACTCGGGGACTGAAGCCTCAGCAATGTCTATGGGGGAGCATTTAAAGGTCTGTCACAAAAGCTTGTGAGAGCTCTGGGAGATAGCGATGGGGCGACTCAATAGTGTTTGTTTCCTGGGGTTCTTTGGAATGTCCCAATGACAGCCTGCCCAGTCCCCTTGCTGGGAGGCCAAGATATGTTTGAATTCCCTGAAACAGGGACAGTGCAGAGAGAGATTCATTTGGGCATTAAAGGAAACAGAGAGGGAAGAAAAAATGCTACTATAGCAGCTGCTGGATAGCTCCCTCAGTAAAGCATGAGACTCTTAATAATCTCAGGGTTGTGGGTTCGAGCCTCATGTTGGGCAAAAGTATTCCTCCATTGCAGGGGGTTGGACTAGATGACCCTCGGGGTGCCTCTTTGATTCTATACTTTTCCAGCAAGTGAAGAAGACCTTGTTCCAACAGGCATTTTGGAACTGACTGCTTTTAACAAGGGAGGTGGTGCCATGCTGCTTTTGTTGTGATTGTACGTTTTCAATAGAGAAAGAGAGGGGGGTTCAATTTTATTAAATCATTTTTTTTAAAAAAATGATTGGTTTCTTTTTACGCTTTTCAGCTGTTTTTAGCTGTAAGCTGCCTTGTACCCCTTTCATGGGGGGAAATAACAGGAACCTCTTTTTTGTTGTTAAAAATTGTGGCATTTATTGTAACAGCTTGATGGTGAGTACCGGCACCTGAAGGCTGCCCATTCTGCCAATCCTGGGAGTTATTTCATTCGCCTAAGCAAGAGACCATAAAGAAGGCTGATCGCCGAAGAATTGATGCTTTTGAATTATGGTGCTGAAGGAGACTCTTGAGAGTCCCATGGACTGCAAGAAAAACAAACGTATCCATTCTTAAGGAAATCAGCCCTGAGTGCTCACTGGAAGGACATATCGATTGAAGCTGAGGCTCCAATACTTTGGCCAGCTCATGAGAAGAGAAGACTCCCTGGAAAAGACCCTGATGCTGGCACAAGGAGAAGAGGACGACAGAGGACGAGATGGTTGGACAGTGTTCTCGAAGCTACCAGCATGAGTTTGACCAAACTGCGGGAGGCAGTGGAGGACAGGAGTGCCTGGCATGCTCTGGTCCATGGGGTCACGCAGAGTCAGACACGACTAAACGACTAAACAACAGCAACAAGCAAGAGATGCACATGAGAAGCAACACTCACCTCCTCCAGGACCCTCCGGGCAGCTCCCCGAGAGCGGAACACGGCGTTGTCCAGGAGGTGCGCGCCGGCAGGATGCAGCGCCGGCTCCTTCTCGGCGACCACGCGCGCCCTGCGCACCAGCTGCCTGCCCTGCGCCGCCCCGTCAAGGTGCCACAGTGCGCAGTGCACCTCGCCGCCTTCCGCCACCTCGTATACCGCAAGGTGGACCGGCGCCGGCAGCAGGTGGCGAAGCAGCTCTTCGAGGGAGCGCTCGATCTCGGGCGCCCGCCGCTCGTCCTGCACCAGGAAGCCTCTCTCCAGCGCAGCCTCGCGGCTGGGGCTGTAGGAGAGGAGCGCCAGCGCTGCGCTCCCGGCGCCGAAGGGCTGCTCCTGGCTCAGCCTCCGCTGCAGAAGCCGGTGCAGCCGGGCAGCCCGGACCCGCTTCCTGGGGCTCCCCGCCGCCGGGAGGCAGAAGGAGTAGCATCTCCCCGGACGGGGCAGGAAGCACCGGGGAGGCGCACGGTGGTTGTTGTCGTCGTCGCTCAGGGAAAAATGGACCAGCTCCGAGCCCGTGAGTTCCACCACGAAGCGGCGATCGGGAGGCGTCGCCATGGCGGAGCGGCATCTGAGCGGCACCAGCAGAGCGAGGGCGCCCCGTCGCAGCATCGCTTCGCCGCAGAGAATCGAAACTTACCGAGCGGGGCGCGCAACAGGCAGGGACGAGAAAGTGATCGAGGAGGAGTGGGGGCGGTTTCCGCCAGGCGGCGCATGCGCTCTCTCTCTCTCTCTCTCTCTCTCTCTCTCTCTAGTGCCTTTGCTCCGAGGGGACGAGTTGCTTTCTGCAACTTTTCATTGGGCTTCTTTTTAAAAGCAGGTTCGCTTCATCACCAGCCGCTCCTGCAGATGGAGAAACGAACCTGAACTTTGGCAGGGAGCGTTTTGCATGTCCTGATTAGGCGGGAGCTGAGGAAAGGGGGCGGGTGTGTGCAGGCGCTTCTTTGCCAAGCGGAGCAAGAATCGGATCCAGAAAACGGAATGGAAACTGACGCGAAGGGAAAGTGAAGCTGACCCTTCCCCTGGGCATTCTCGATTGCTGGGGCGACGCAGCCAGAGGGCTAATAATAATAGTAATAATGAAGGGACAGCCGCATTGGTCTCGTAATGAAAACCACAGCGCTTTCGCAGATATGTTTTGGAATAAACTTTCATTAGCTCACATTCGCGGGTATAGGGAAAACGGAAACAAGGACCCCACAAAGACCCCCAAAAACTAGGAGAGAAGCGTGGGACGTTTCAAATACAGTGGTACCTCGGGTTACATACGCTTCAGGTTACATACGCTTCAGGTTACAGACTCCGCTAACCCAGAAATAATGCTTCAGGTTAAGAACTTTGCTTCACGATAAGAACAGAAATCGTGCAGCGGCAGCAGGAGGCCCCATTATCTAAAGTGGGGCCTCAAGTTAAGAACAGTTTCAGGTTAAGAACAGACCTCCGGAACGAATTAAGTTCTTAACCCGAGGTACCACTGTATACAGTAAAGCTCAAACGTGCACACTATGAACGGAGCGGCCGTTCCCTGCGTTGGTTAATGATGTTTACTCACGAACTTTCTAATATCATGACTTGATCCAAGTTGTTGTTTTTTTAAACGTGCACACAAAACATGGACTTGGTGTGGGGGAATGTGCGCTTGGAAAGGGGATACTGTAATGCACAGTTCTAAAAATGGGGGTGGTGGTGGTTGAGCATTCAAATGACAGGCAGTATCAGCAGAGGCACAGATTATTTGAGGGTGGGATGTGCTCCATTTCTAGACTTCCAAATCATATGAAGCACCAGCTTCACTTTCGCAGTCAGGACAGGTAAGATTCCGCATGAAAAGTTGGGCTCCCTTTTGCACAGAAGTAGAGTCATGAATGAATCACGGCTGTATACTAACTAAAAACGAAAGACTCCTGCAAGGTGTGTTCTCTGTGTGTGTTGTGTGCGCGTGGGGGCTGCTAGTGGGTGTGCCTTTGCATAGGCAACCGAGCGAGTCCTCGCGCCCTTGGCAACCCCGGGCCAATTTTAGTTTCTCGGGAAATGGAAACCGAAACTCTCCTCCTCCTCGCAGCCCCGCCGTCCCGTTATCTGCTCGCTAAAAAGCCGCCGGCTCGCTCCCCGCCGCGCACTGAAGCCTCGGAGAGGAGCGCCTGTGTGCGTAACGAGGATGATGCTCTCGCCTCCCCGCCACCTGCTCGGCCTCCTGCTCCGCGCTCTGGCCGCGCTCTGGAGCAGCCTGGCGCCCCTCTGGCTCTGGGGGGCTCCCGGGCGCCGCCTGCCCGCCCCGGAGAAAGGGAGCCCCTCCGGGACGCCGGTGCCGCTTAGCGTCAACTACCACTTCACTCGGCAGTGCAACTACAAGTGCGGCTTCTGCTTCCACACAGCCAAGACCTCCTTCGTGTTGCCCCTGCAGGAAGCCAAGAGAGGGCTCAGCTTGCTCAAGCAGGCGGGTGAGTGAGTGAGTGGGTGACCCGGGGCTGTCTGGCTAGCTACCCACCTGAATAAAACATCGGGGGTACCCAAGTAAGCGCCGCCCCGCATAATCGATCACAAGATGCTGGGCGCGCCCACTATTTGAATAGCAATGCCCATCAACTTTGGGCAGGGTGGGTGGGTGAGCCAACATCTCAAATATTTTATGGGGGACTGGAAGGGACCTCGGCCCCTAGGAGTTGGCTCCTGTACTAGCTAGATAGGTGGTGCTTTTCCTCCAGGAGGGAGTCCTGCTGTTTGTTGTTTAGGCAGACAGTAGTTCAACCGTGCAAAGGGGCGGCGGTGGTGGGACCTCTTGATGTTTGTCTCCATCGCAAGTTCAAGTGGATTTGTCCCGGTGTGAATATGTATAAGATTGCAGCCTAGATTAATTGCACACGGCCTTTCGTTTGCAATAATCAAGACAAAACGATTGCATTCCAAGACTCCAAACTCTTCTTTTGTATATAATTTTATTAAGCTTTCTGTTTTACAATTTAAAATACTCATTTTACATCCTTAAGATATCACTGACTTCCATTCTTCTCTTTCCGTGGTTCATTTTACATATCATAAAGTAAAGGTAAAGGTCCAGTTGCGAACCGCTCTAGGGTTGCAGCGCTCATCTCGCTTTATTGGCCAAGGGAGCCGGCGTACAGCTTCCGGGTCATGTGGCCAGCATGACTAAGCCGCTTCTGGCAAACCAGAGCAGTGCACAGAAATGCTGTTTACCTTCTCACTGGAGCGGTACCTATTTATCTACTTGCACTTTGAGGGGCTTTCGAACTGCTAGGTTGGCAGGAGCAGGGACTGAGCAACGGGAGCTCACCCCGTCATGGGGATTCGAACCGCCGACCTTCTGATCGGCAAGTCCTAGGCTCTGTGGTTTAACCCACAGCGCCACCCGCATCCTTTGCATATCATAAATCCCTTCATATTTTACACATTGAGTACAGTCTTCCATTATTGCATCCATCAAAACCATTTTATACTGATGAATTTGTCTTAATGCTGCCAGCATGTTCAGCTGTACACAATTATTTCCCATATATTCAATAAACTTTAAACATATGTTCTTCGTGTTCTCTTATTCTATATGTTAAGTTTGTGAGCTGTGCATAAGCACGACTCTGGCCTCTTCTTGACCTGCAGGGGCCCGGCACTTCCTGTCAGCCCTCGTGACAATACACACAAACACATACACGCTGCATGTGCAATTGTCAGAATATGCTTTCGACTTACTCTCCCCCTCACACCTACTTCTGCATCCTAGGCATGGAGAAAATAAACTTTTCAGGAGGGGAGCCGTTTCTGCACGAGAGAGGAGAATTTGTTGGGAAGCTGGTCCAGTTCTGCAAGGAAGACCTTCAGCTGCCGAGCGTTAGCATCGTGAGCAATGGAAGTATGATCAAGGAAAGATGGTTCAGATGCTATGGTAAGAGAGAGCGCAGGAGAATCATCGAGTTGGAAGGGGCCGTGAGGGTCATCTAGACCAACCCTCCCTGCTGGGCAGGAAGCTTCCTCCTAATGTAGGGCTCAAACCCACGACCCTGAGATCAAGCATCTCATGCTGTACCTACTGAGCTAGCTGGCCATAGATGCTTTACTTTACAAGTAAAAGAAATAATCTCCCATTTACCACAGAAGGATAAACACTAATACAGTAGTACCTTGGGTTACAGACGCTTCAGGTTACAGATGCTTCAGGGTACAGACTCCGCTAACCCAGAAATAGTACCTCGGGTTAAGTACTTTGCTTCAGGAGGAGAACAGAAATTGTGCTCTGGCGGCGCAACATCAGCAGGAGGCCCCATTAGCTAAAGTGGTGCTTCAGGTTAAGAACGGTTTCAGGTTAAGAATGGACCTCTGGAACGAATTAAGTTCTTAACCCGAGGTACCACTGTACTAATAGGGACCCTGTTCTCTGAATGTAAATGGAGCCAACGGAGACAGTCTATCCATGCACAACAGGACAATGACCTATATCCCTACAACAGTTTTGGGACGTGGGTGGTGCTGTGGGTTAAACCACAGAGCCTATGACTTGCTGATCAGAAGGTTGGTGGTTCGAATCCCTGAGACGGGGTGAGCTCCCGTTGCTCGGTCCCTGCTCCTGCCAACCTAGCAGTTAAAAAGCATGTCAAAGTGCAAGTAGATAAATAGGAACCACTCTGGCGGGAAGGTAAACGGCGTTTCCGTGCGCTGCTCTGGTTCTCCAGAAGCGGCTTAGTCATGCTGGCCACATGACCCGGAAGCTGTACGCCGGCTCCCTCGGCCAATAAAGAGAGATGAGCGCCGCAACCCCAGAGTTGGCCACGACTGGACCTAATGGTCAGGGGTCCCTTTACCTTTTACTCTTTGCTTTTGCTCAATAGCATTTGATGCTGAATACACGACTACTCACATAAATTGAATTTTCAGCACAGCCTTTTTGTGCGCATTTTGGGTTTTTGTGTGCATTTTGGTAGTCAATACATTAATTGGTAGTTCCTGGAAAAATGAGCTCATTTATTCACTTGCTTTGATGCTGTGCTTATCTGTGGACCTGGGGTTGCTGGGCTCTTGGCCCAGAGAGGGAAACTTATCTGTAAGCTCTGGATAGTTGCCACCTATGGCCTCACTAGGCAGGTGAATGGGTGGGAGGGTCTGGCATGCTGCTTTGTGTATAAGGAATGTGTTAAAGTTTGCTTGGGTGCGGACAAGTCACGGTGACCTCCCACATTTGTGGTGTTTGTCCCGTTTCTCCAAAGGCAGTGGAGCTCCAAAGGCTGGGCTGTAAGTTCACTCTTTCCTATAATATAGCACTAGAATTGACCGCACTGGCATTTTTGACATACTCCTTTGGTATCTCTGCACCAAACCACTCCAATGAGCTGGTGGATCAGGACAGCCGTTGCTCGAGAGGCGTGAACAGCTCAAGGCTGCCTCTCCAGACATTCTGAAACCTTGAACAGGAATCTTTCTCTAGGGTAGCAGAGATACATGACATTTTGTTTCAAGGCCCATTCTTTTTCATCTGTTCGAAAATGTGTTATTAGTCCTTTATCCTGCTTAACCTTCATCTAGTGGCTGGGGGCAAAAAAAAAGATCACATTGTTTATTTGGGGGGTGTTTTTCTGCTCCGGTGAGATTTCCAGGGTTTTCTCTCACACCAGGGATGCTCTGAAAAGGGTTAGGGATGAGAAAATCTGGATTGAGGGATGGGGAAGTATGAGGAGGATGTGTGAACTGTGGAGAATTAATGGAGGCACCAAAGCTTGTTGTCTGCATTACCCAGCAGTATGGATGAGCCCTAATTTATTTCTGCTTGTTTTTGGCCTCAGCTATAAGTTGCTCTGTTTGGGCGATTGGATACCTGTTCAATTAATTAATTAAAAGCATCTAGGTTTATTACTATTTTAGTAAAACTCCCATAAGTTTGCCTCTTCCAGGGCAACCAGCAAGAGGGGCAGTAATACATTAGATTTGTTGAATGAATGAATTCATGGTTGTCAAAATAATGTTGAGCTCGATTGACGCTTTGGTAAGGAATTTATAGATAAATGGAAGAACAGTTAATTACAATCCAAAAGCACATTGTGTGTTATTTTCTGGTCCAGCCTGTGAAAATAACTTGGGATTGAATAGGATATGAATCATTGGCCCATAGTGTGGATCAAGGCTGGCCCAAGACATTTTGCCACCTGAGGCAGACCCCAAAGTAGCCCCAAGAAACAAGGGGTGAGGAAAGATCTACATCATGAACAAGGAGGGAAGAAAGATCAACATCAGGAACTGCTGCCCCTGGGGCTCTTTCTACCTGGGGCTCTTGCCTCACCTTGCCTCATGGTGTTCATGGGTGAACGTTGTCTCTTTCAGGGAAATACCTAGACATACTTGCAGTGTCGTGTGACAGCTTCTACGAGGAAGTCAATGTTTTGATTGGCCGTGGGCAAGGGAGGAAAAGCCATGTTGAGAATCTCCAAAAATTGAAGAAGTGGTGCCAAGATTATGGTGTGGCTTTCAAAATAAACTCCGTGATTAACAGATTCAACATGGAAGAGGATATGAACGAGCACATTAAAGCTCTAAACCCTGTCCGTTGGAAGGTAAGAACCTCTTCTTTTCAGCAAAATGCTTTCATTTCGTTATAAGATTTCTTACTTGCCCTTCACCGTGAGGTCCCAGGACACATTAGAACATAACGACTGTGTTCTACCTCCACTGTTTGAGGCAGCATATTCCTAAATACCAACTGCTGTGAATCAATTCAGCAGAAGCAAAAAATGCATGGTATATACAGACCAAAGGTAAAGTAAGAAGAAAGGATAATGTGCTCAGCGGCAGGTTTATATCTCCCTGTCTCTGAGCACCGATCTTGAGTTCTCACATGGCTCACAGGAGAAAAACACCAGCTGCAGTCATGTTTGACTAGAAAGTACAATAATGTTCTCGTGAATCCAGGAAGATTCTGCACCAATAAAACTCCATCCCTGACAGAGGATTGCTGCAATGCACTCAGGTTCTGCTTACAAGCTTCCTATGAGCATCTGGTTGACGACTGAGAACAGAGTCTGGACTAAATGAAAGTTTGGCCCTAGTAAAATAGAACTGGTTGTGTGGCTCCTCCCAGTTCTCAATTGGGCCAGGAGCTTCCATTCATAAAGCAGACTCGTTGCTTCAGAATTTACGCCCGACACAGTGGTGAGGATGAGGCTAGACATACAGCTGCACAGCCCCTTTCATCACATTCATCCTCTTCACACGCGTAATGCCTGAAGAGACTGGTGATTCTGTTGCTGCTCTAGGAGGATAATGGACCTACTGGCTGATGTGGGTGGCAAAATGTTGTGGGTGTGTTTTCTCATAGGTGACAGTAAGTGAGCCTCCAGTCACTATCGTATAGTTTAAAGGTAAAGGTAAAGGGACCCCTGACCATTAGGTCCAGTCGTGACCTACTCTGGGGTTGCGGCGCTCATCTTGCTTTATTGGTCGAGGAAGCCAGCATACAGCTTCCGGGTCATGTGGCCAGCATGACTAAGCCGCTTCTGGCGAACCAGAGCAGCGCACGGAAACGGCGTTTACCTTCCCGCTGGAGCGATACCTATTTATCTACTTGCACTTTGACGTGCTTTCGAACTGCTAGGTTGGCAGGAGCAGGGACCGAGCAACGGGAGCCCACCCCATCGCGGGGATTTGAACCGCCAACCTTCTGATCAGCAAGCCCTAGGCTCTGTGGTTTAACCCACAGCACCACCCGCGTCCCTTATCGTATAGTTTACCCGTGGTCTATTACTGTGTAAAAAGAGACTACCGAGAGTCTCTCCATCAGATCATTGTTTTGCCACGGTGTTTGTGTGACCGACAAACATCCTCTCTTAATCATACACTCGGCTATCTCACAGGTATTTCAGTGCCTGCTCATCGAAGGAGAAAATACAGGGGAAGAGGCTCTGAGAGAAGCGAAGAGATTTGTCATCAGCGACGAAGATTTTGAACGATTCCTGCATCGTCATAAAGATGTCTCGTGCTTGGTGCCTGAATCTAATCAAAAGGTAAAGTTCTTCTAATGCGGACTATTCATCATCTCTGAGAAAAGACCTTTTTATCTTGAAAACTAGAAATGCTAATGGTTTGGTTTTGTATTTTGAAAGGAGCTTGCTAGCAGAAAAACGCAGGCACAAAGTTTATTGCTTTTTCCCCTGCTGGAAATGGGGGCCACGTCGGCTAGAATTCTTGTAAGCTTGCAGCGCTGTATGATAAGCACTCCAGATGGGTAGGGCTTGGACGGATAGGTCTATCAGTGGAAAACATTAAGCCTTAACAATATCCTGGCATTGCAGCAGTGTTACAGCAGCTTCTGATACAGTCTGTTTCATCAGGGAGGGTAAAAGGTAAAGGAACCCTGGACGGTTAAGTCCAGTTGAATTCGACTATGGGGTACGGTGCTCATCTTGGCTTTCAGGGAGCTGGCATTTGTCCGCAGATAGCTTTTCCAGGTCATGTGGCTAGCATGACTAAACCGCTTCTGGCGCACGGAGCCCTGTGACGAGTGCCAGAGCACATGGAAACACCATTTAACTTCCTGCTGCAGCGGTACCTATTTATCTACTTGCGCTGGTGTGCTTTCGAACTGCTGGGTTGGCAGAGAGGGTAGCTTTGTTGGTTTACTCACTTCTTAAACATTAGCTCATTTTTTTCAAAACAGTTAAGAGGACAAAATTGCGGTAGTAATAGAGCTGTTGTTGATGAATGCTGTCATGTATTATTTTATAACTGTGAGGTATAAGAGAAGAAACCGGGATTGGGTATAGAATTCAGCATTCTGAAAATCTTAGGGGGTTCCCCCCTCATTTAATGTTTGAAGATAAACCATCCCCTTTATGTTTTCTCTCTGTTGAATTTTAGATTGAAAGCACTTTAAGACAGAGAGCGATCCCCTTATACCCAATGAAGTTGTTTTTGTCTTAAAGCATAGATCAGTTCTATGCAATTTATATACAGGTTTAAGTTATTAGAAAAACAACAATCCTATAGCTTAGGTAAAATCTGTCATTATTACTGCTCACCAATCTTCAAACCTACAGATATGTTTTAATATTATTATTTTTTTACCCCATCCCCCTTTTTATTTAACAGATGAGAGATTCATACTTAATTCTGGATGAATATGTAAGTTGTTTTCTTTTGTTGTCTTATTTACCGCCCCCCAACCACAACTTGAAATGTTCATTCCATCTATGGGGCAAAATATCAGCCTTTGCCCTATACTTACTTGGTTGGACAAGTCTCACTTAAAGCAGTGGGGATTGTTCTTTCACAGCCCCATCTTTACCTGTCCCACATTTGATGTCACATATGAAATCTGCGATGTGGTCTGGGGAAAACTGCCTCACAGGCCAAATTAGTAGACCCACCTTGCCACTGTTCAAGATTAACCACATTTTCGGGTTTGAACTAGGGTTACCAGATGTCCCCGGTTCCCAGGGACAGTCCCCGGATTTGCAAATCTGTCCCCGGACAAATTCCATCCCTAGAATGTCCCCAGATTTGCAAATCTGTCCCTGGGAAACGTGGCAGCGGCAGCCTCAGCAGCCTAGAGCCAGCCTGGTAGCACAATTGGCTCTGGCTGGCTTCAGGAGCTGCCCGCTGCCGTGGTGCCCGCCATTTTTCCTCACTGGAAGTCCCCATATGATGTGTCTTGTGCACATATGATATGTCTTGTGCAATCTCCTGCCCCCTTCCCTCTTTGTTTTGACTGATCGGGGGAAAGTCGGGAGTTGCAGGCGGGTGGCTGTTGCCCAGTTTTTAAAAAACTCTGTGCATTTATGTTTCACAGGGTGCGAAAGAAGGGCTTTGCACCTTTATACAATATACATGTGTGCTTGGGCCCAGGGTATTTTGCCTCACCATCCCCACTACTGACTCCCTGTTGCTACTCAGCTTAAAAAAAAAGAGGGGGGAAACGAGTGTGTACCCGGATTCATTGAAAAGCAATCTGGTAACCCACAGTAAACTGTGGTTAATCCAAAACAGAAGTGAAAGTTTTTGATCTTCTTGTGATTGTGCTGGCGGAGAGGAGAGGCAGGCTTATTGAAGCTTATCCCTGTAATGTGTGAATGGCACCAATGCAAGTATTTACAATTCTAGTTTATATTTCATTATGATAAAATTAAAGTAAAAAGAGGGAATGTTATATCCTGTGGAGGAACCCAAGGAAGTGCAACAAAACAAAACAAAACAATATTGGGATACCACACAGATACCCGCCATGTTTTTTTCACACTTGGATACTGGAAGTATTTATTCATTTATTGAATTTATATCCCACCTTTTTCTCTGTGGAGTTCAAGATGGCTTATATAGTTCTTCCACTCCTCATTTAATCCCCACAAGAACCCTGTGAGGTAGGTTAAGCTTAGAGGGAGTGACTGGCCCAAGGTCACCCAGCGGGCTTCATGGTTGGGAATCAAACCCTGGAGTCTCCCAGCTCCTAGTCAAACATTCTAACCACTGCACCACCAGCTTTTAGATGGGGTTCGTGAACAGATGACTGTGCTTGGCTGTGCAGCTCTGGAATATAAGTTGATTGAGCTTGAGCCTTCCTGTATTTTGATGGAATACAGCACCTATACCTGAGAGGATGGGTAGAGCCCCTGTCCCTGAACATTTCCCGGTGTGTGTCTAGTGTAAGGTTACCAGGGGACACTTTTCAACTTCAGTGGATTTTGTATGGGGACTGATTTGTAAATCTGGGGACTGTCCCCGGGAAACGGGGACATCTGGTAACCTTAGTCTAGTGGTTAAGATTTGTGCTGTCAGCATCCTGAGGTTTTAATTCCTGACCACACCAATGTATCAATTCGTTATTTTTTTTTATTATTTTTTACCCTACCTAGGAAACCTGCAGCCCAAATTGCTCAACCATACATGCTTTTTGAAAGTGTTTTTTTTTTGGGGGGGGGGGGAACAGTTGCACATCTCATTAAAAGTGCATGGTTGTAATGTGACAGCAAATTCTGTTATTGGCTGGAATGTACATTTCTATTGCCGGTTCTATTTCACCTGCATACACAAGTACTGCAAGGCGGTCTCAAAGGGTGTGTAAAAATACAGTGTGGCAGGGTAAAGGTAAAGGGTAAAGGGACCCCTGACCATTAGGTCCAGTCATGGCCGACTCTGGGGTTGCGGCGCTCATCTTGCTTTATTGGCCGAGGGAGCCGGCGTACAGCTTCCGGGTCATGTGGCCAGCATGACTAAGCCTCTTCTGGCAAACCAGAGCAGCGCACGGAAATGCTGTTTACCTTCCCGCTGGAGTGGTACCTATTTATCTACTTGCACTTTGACATGCTTTTGAACTGCTAGGTTGGCAGGAGCAGGGAGCGAGCAACGGGAGCTCACCCCGTCGCAGGGATTCGAACCGCCAACCTTCTGATTGGCAAGTCCTAGGCTCTGTGGTTTAAGGGTCGGAAATGCATTTATTTAAAATGTTCCTCTGTGGATCTTCACTGCATACTTCTTTACATACATTTGGAGTAAGGCACCAGGGGTGTCCCAGCAACTTTAATCTCAAGTGTCTGGGATGTGGGTATTTGTTTTGTGGGATCTGCTATATATGTTCTTAATTCTCCTCTCTGTCTGCCCCCCTCCACCCAGATGCGTTTTCTAAACTGTGCAAATGGCCGGAAAGAACCTTCCCGATCTATCCTGGATGTAGGTGTAGAAGACGCAATAAAATTCAGTGGATTTGATGAAAATATGTTTTTCAAGCGAGGAGGAAAATACGTCTGGAGCAAAGCAGATATGGCACTAGAATGGTGACCAAACCTGTCTGTTTACCACATGTGCACTGAAACCATGAACAGTATCCATTTCTTCCACCCTCAAGAGAGAACGATATCTATTTTAGCTTCTTTGGGTGTGACTGTGGACTGCTGCAAGCAAAATAGGTGTACATTTCCCCACAAGTGGGAATTAGCTTTCAGTCACTGTATATTTAAATAATGGCTTGCACCAGCAACAAAAGCAGCACTGTGTATACATCGGCTTGGATAAAACATCTCCCCAAAGACTTAAACACAGAAGAAGATTTGAACTGTCACACCATGTCTTCCTAAGTCTTTGGGTTTGCAGAGGATGACTACATATTAACCAGCAATACCTAACGTCAGTGAGGCTTAAATGTATAAAGAGGAAGGCCCATGGTGTCAACGACACAAGCGCTCAGATACTTATTTACATGCACGGAGGCAGCTGTCATCAACACTTTCAGATAAATGCTGTTAAGTCGAAGATATAGCCGGACATCAAGCACACACAGACATCACTGGAGCATTACGAAATTAAAGGTAAAGGTACCCCTGCCCGTACGGGCCAGTCTTGACAGACTCTAGGGTTGTGCGCTCATCTCACTCTATAGGCCGGGAGCCAGCGCTGTCCGCAGATACTTCCGGGTCACGTGGCCAGCGTGACAAGCTGCATCTGGCGAGCCAGCGCAGCACACAGAACGCCGTTTACCTTCCCGCTGGTAAGCGGTCCCTATTTATCTACTTGCATCCGGAGGTGCTTTCAAACTGCTAGGTTGGCAGGTGCTGGGACCGAGTGACGGGAGCGCACCCCGCCGCGGGGATTCGAACCGCCGACCTTTCGATCGGAAAGTCCTAGGCGCTGAGGCTTTTACCCACAGCGCCACCCGCGTCCCATTACTAAATTACCAAGAGTGAAAAGATTGTATTTGGCGAAGACTTTAGCAATACATAGGAAACTAAATGTGCTACCGCCAAAAAACGGGGGAACTCTCAAAGAGACTTATGGCCCAGCAGTGGCTAATGTGCCATTGGAACACAACAGAACAAATAAAATGGCACAAGCTTTATATATATATAAAGTGTGTGTGCGCGCGCGCGTTCGCCATTTATTCCATACACCAGCAATGATCCGTTAACTCTGGCTGGACACACGTAGTATTATTATTTTGTAAAAGGAAACTATAATTAATAGAATTGTAGAGTTGGAAAGGACCTTGAGGATTGTCTAGTTCAACCCTCTGCAATTGCAGGAATAGGCAGCAGTCCCATGCAGGGATCGAACCTGCCGCGTTGGTGTTATCACCGCCATACTGAGCTATCTGGTAACTTCCAGATTATGTGCTGTGTCGCACCTGAAGCTTCAGCTATTGAGAATGCAGCAGCTAGACTACTGATGGGGGCAGAGAGGGCAGGCAGTGTGTGACCATTCTGCTAGATCACCTGCATTGGCTGCCCAGGTTCAAGTCTCTTGTATTAATATACAAAGCCTTTGAACTACTTGTGTCCTTATATCCCAGCTCCATCACTGAGATCATGTGGAGGAGCAGGATTTGTCCCCCATGTTTCAGAGGTCCAACTGCCCTGGGCTAGAAGCCAGGTGTTTAGTGATGCTAAATGTGGGGGGGGGTTGTGGCGGGGCTAGTGGGTTGTTGTTTTTATTTTTATTATGTCTTTTGTGGTTTTATATCTTGATTTTATTCTGTGTACCACCCTGAGACCCCCGGGTATAGGGCGGTATATAAATTCAATAAATAACCATAATAAATGCTATGGAAAAGACGTGCCTATTTGGTTTAAGTTTTATTAAGATTAGGCAGGCATCTTGAAGATTATTTTGTATTGTTTCGTTCTGTATATATTGCCGTACACCACCTTGATGTTTCTGATGTGACATACAAATACTTTTGTAAACTAATACAGGCGAACGGTCATAAAACTGGAAAAACCGTTGCTTGTTTTTAGTGATTATGTATTTTTTGTGTTTTTATATTATAATTTTATGTTGAAAACACCCTGAGAACTGTGGGTATAGGGAAGTATACAAATTTAATAAATAACAAACAAACATTAGTGTTGTTTTTCTTAATAAGATGGGGGATTACATGCGCTTGTGTTTTTGTGTGAGGGATGGAAGTAAAAGCAATAAATAAAAATGGCTGGTAAAAGAGAATGTGGCGCCATGTGCCTTGCGAAACGTAAGTCTCCTTGCGCAACATAATATTCTCTCCCTCTCACCCCACCGCCCCTAAACCAAGGAAGGAGAGTCCACCACAGAACAGATGCCAAGTACCTCCACACTCATGCCTAGAAACATGGGATGCAGGAAAGTTCCTTATACCAAGACAAACCATTGGTCCACCTAGTTCAGTATTCCTTACATTGGATAGCAGTGGCTCTCCAGGGTTCCAGGTAGGGACATCTCCCATCTCTACCTGGAGATGTCGGGGACTGAACCTGGGACCTTCTGCATGCAAAGCAGATGCTGTACCATTGAGCTACGGCCGTTCTCTCCTCCCCGCCAATGCCCCATGTCCCTCTACTTCCATAACCCTTGGCGAACTAGCTTGGAAACAGGACTTTGCCAAAATGATGAAGCAGATGGTAGCCCCAGTTCATCTGGGTGGGAAAACTGGATGCCTACAAGACCAGGGACTCGAGGGACACTGGGAGGCTGATGCTCCCCTGCACTATTTCTACCTAAGAACTAGGGCTGGGAGATATCTGGTTTTCAACATCACCAGTTAAACATTGCAATATACCCGAGATAACACAATGTCCAAAATAAGGATGGAGCTGATTTTCAACATTGCAATGTATCGCCAGCCAAACATCACAATATACTGATTTATCACAATGTCTGAAACAAGGATGAAGCTATGGAGCGGCATCTGCTGGCTTCACAGTTTTCCCCACATAGTTCTTTTTGCATAGCGCGCGTGTGCACACACACACCATGAATGTAATATATTGCCAGGTCAAAAATTATGAAAGCAACATCATGATATGGACTTCAAACCAGTTTTGGATGATATATCGCCCCGCCCTAGCGCATATCCTGATTTAAGTTATATTGCCGGGTCAAAAACTATGAAACGGATATCACAATATGGACTTCAAATTGATTACTTTGAACGATATATCGATACAGCGCCCAGTCGTATCCAGGACAAACATCATGACAAGGGGGAGACCAGCTTGGCCCTCATCCATTAGTCAGTGAAGGAACCGCTGTAGGGAGCTTGCTCCCCTCCTCTCCCAACACCAGAAAGAACACTGGACTCTCCTTCCTTGAGATTCCTGCAATTCAGGGGGCTGGACTAGATGACCCTCAGAGGTCCCCTCCCACTCTACAAGTCTATGATTCTATGGATAGCAACTGCCAGAGACCATGAGATTGCAGGCCCCAAGCACGGAGCATGCACTGACCATCAACAGGGCTGTTGGCCTGCATGTGAGTTTTGAGCTTGTTATTGCTGCTGTCAACAACTTGTAAGCTGGCCTGAGAATAACTGCATTTCAAAGACAAGCCTAAAATCCTCAAAAAAATCATCATTTTTTTATTTGTATGCCACTTTTCCACAGTTAAAAACAATACACAAGGCGGCTTACAACATGACAAGATTTACATAATTACAAAAGTCATAAACAATAAATAAACCACATCAAAAAATACACAACCAAATGGAAAACAATTTCCACATAAATCAAAATCTAAAACTAAGAATACAGCATTAATATCACAGATTAAAATGACATAGGTAAAAAATAACAGCAATTTAAAATTTAATAAATATTCCGAATGACAATGAACCTGGGCAGATACTGTAATGCACCATTATGCTACAATCCCTTCCATTTGAGAGGGATTTTATTTTGTCCCTTTAACCACACAGCCTAGTAATATTTTGAAAGATGAATTTTAAGCTGGTTATGATGACCTGCGTTACATTGGCAAGACACCAATTTAGACCAAAGCCACAGGCTCTATATAAAGATGTATCATTTGCTGCCGGGACAAAATAAATATGTAAAAAAAGAACTTCTTGAATGGTAATTCTCTGAATCACTATTTTTATTGCCATAACCATAATCATATACAACAAAGTGTGTCCAGAAATTCTCCCATCCTTATTATTTCTTTTATGTAGGCCTTTGACATTAGTTTTCCCCCTCCCCGCCTTCAAAATATGTAAGAAGAAATTATGGGGCTTGATTCCACAGCAGTTTAGCCAAATCTGCCCTCTCTTCAGATGGAATCTTGCCTAAATAAAGTTTGCAAGTCTACACCCAAACCACATATATTTCATTATGGATTGCATTGAGCCTTAAAACCTCAAAGCCACCAGCACACATGTTGCAAGAAATGTGATGGCGTCTGTTCCAGCCTTACTAGCAATGCTACTCTACCATTACAACCGCTGCCTGCTGTTCATCCAGAATATCTGCTACTTAGCAGCTGAATGTATTACAACAGCCTGTAGAACTGAATCTCCTAGCTCAGTTAGCCAGCAATGTAGTTTTCCTGGGCAATTCTGCACAGAGATTCTTCCTGATGCCCCAGAGAATGATCTAATTAGTGTGTTGATCTTGCTCATAATTAGTAAAAAAGTTTTTTTGTTATAAACAGATTAGCCATTCAGGTCATCACCAGACAGTTCAAAAATGCTGCCCACTTGTGCTTGATGGGAGTGTGAGGGGAGAGGTAGTACCTCTGCTGGGGGAGACATGTTGTGGTCCTCCTGGAGTAGTTTGTCCACTCCCCCCCTCCCCCGCATTCAGCTGTCACCTGTGGCTCCTATAAGCTGTCAGAATGTGACAGCAGCCTGGGGAATGGCTTCAACTGGCTGACTAAACCAAGCGAGGGCAGCCAATAGGTATCAAAACCTTAATAAGTGAAGGCAGGCTCTGGAGGATTGAGCAGACAGACCAATAGAGGGTCCAACAGCCGAGAAGGCAGTTTCTGCACATGCTGTAGAGCTGGCATCCCCAACCTGCGGCCCTCCAGATGTTTTGGTCTACAACTCCCATGATTCCTAGCTAACAGATCGGGGTGATGGGAATTGTAGTACAAAACATCTGGAGGGCCAAAGGTTGGGGATGCCTGCTGTAGAGGGAAGTGAGGAGCACATATGGGTCATCAACTTGGGAAGGTAGCCCATCTAGAAGAAACGACCGTAAACCTGAACTGCCTTGTGCGATATCTTCAGAAGAAAAGTCTACACAAATCCCTAAGGCAGTTGGATGGCACCTTGTACACCTCCTTCCGGCAACTCCAGCAGCCAAACTGGTGCCAAACGTATTGCTCTGCTTTCCTTTGGACCACATCAGCAAGGCTTGTCATCTGGGCAGCCCAGGTGCTCTATACACACTGCCCAGGTGAAGCAATGAATGCCTATTACCTTTCTCCATCTCGGATTCCCAGATGTTGTTGTACTACAAACCACAACCATCCCTGGCCTGCAGAGACCAGCAGTCAGAGATGACAGGAGTTGTAGTCCAACCCCACAGCAGGCTAGTTTCTACTCACACTCATCCTACCTATATTGGCCAGGGAGTACACAATCTCTCCTCGCTTTCTGTCACGGGTCGACGGCAGCCATTCGCACTGCCGCACAACCCACCCAGAGGCGCTTTTTCGCAACGGGTGAAGAAACCGCCCTCCAGCTCCTGGAGCGCCATCCGGAGGCCTATCCCGACCACCGGGCGCTGTGAGGGGCTGCTACCCCCCAGCCAGCCCTCTTCTCCGGGGGCGCTTCTCCTTCCCAAGCTGGAGAAAGGAGACCCCCACCACGCCAAACCTCCGCCCCGTCTGAGCGAGGCGCGAACTGGGGAGTCCGGCAGGGGGCGCGTCCTCCCCGCGCCGCGCCCCGACTTGAGCGGCGCGCTTCAAAGCCCAGCCGCCGCGGCTGCAAAGCCGCCGGAGCTTAATGGCGTCCTTGCGCTCAGATTAGCGGCTCCCTTTTCCTTCCTTCCTTCCTCCTCCTCCTCCTCCTCCCCTTCCTTCGGGGAGGCGGGCAGCGGGCAGGAGGAGAAGAAAAGGAGCGGCGGGAGAGGGAGAGGCAGAAGCGCCCAGGCGCGCGGGCATCCGCACACAATGCGCCAAGAGGCAACACCCGGGCAAGGCAGCGCGGGAGACTGAGGCGCGGCGGTCCAGGCGAGCGGGAGGAGGAGAAGCAGCAGCAGCAGAGCAGGAGGGAAGAGGCAGCGGCGGCCCCAGTCCCCCCTTCTTCCCTCGCGGCGGCGGCGGCGGCAGGAGGGTAAGGCGGCGCGGCGCGCTCGGCTTTGTGTCTGCTTGCATCCGACGGGGATGGCGCGCTCGCTAGGCCGCTCGCTCGGGGATTGGCGAGGCGGCTCCTTCGCCGAGGCGTCCGTACCGATACGCGCCTTTGTGTTTCCTTCCCGGTGACGAAGATGCGGGCATAGGAGCCCCTTCTTAGGGCCGAGGTCTCCCTTCGCCCCCCTCCCCCAAATAAAATATTGGAGGGGGCTCCCCCCCCTCCACAGTTTATGGACATTGCCGTTCAAATGGCTTGTGCGCACCGCCACGTCTTGTGGTGGATTATGCGGGGCGGAGCTTACCTGGTCCCCCATCCCCAATATTTTGTTCAAGTTGGTACCCCTGTGCAGGGTTAGATTTTAGCCCCCACTCCCCCAAGAGGTTGAGGTGGCGCCTTGGAGAAGTTCACTTTGCCCCCCAGGGCGGCTGGGAATGCGGATTCCAGGTTCTCGCCTGTCCCTCTGGCTGGGTCGGTGGGTGTGCCTCTTGGGTGGTGGGCATCCTTGTCTATTCTCCTCATTCTTCTCCACCAGGCAAATGAGCGTAGGAAGTTGGATCGGGCACCTCTTAACGCTTCTTGATTTATAAAGTGCTATATAGGTAGCATCTCCCTGAAACAAAAAAAAAATAAAATATCCACGCAAGTCGTTGTTCGCCAAGAGGCGCAAATTGATTTTGTGTTGGTTATTTATCTCTCTTGGAATTGGTTTTCACGTCGGTTATTTATTTCCCTTAGCTGGCCTGCACGCTGGCCAATAAATGAGGGTGTATGGGGAAAGACCTTCTTGATTGGCACCCGTGGCAGGTACAGATGGCTGTGGAAGTACTTTATTGGATAGCTATGTGGCATCTTGTGGCACAATGAGTCATTGCATCTGGCTGTTGACCCCGAAGCCTGGTGGTCCGAGCCCACCAAGGCACAGCTGTGGGCAGGATTCCTGGGGGTTGGACTAGATGACCCTTGGGGTCCCTTCCGACTCTACGATTCTTTGTACGCACACAATTTAATATAATCATGGGCCTCTCTCCTGCTGTCCTCCTGCCGCATTTGGCATCCATCCTGACGTGACCCTCCATTTATAAAGCCCTCTGCGCCCATGGGACACTTTTTGTTTTTTTGTTTAGTTTCCCCCACCCTGTCCGAGCCAAGGTAGAAGCAGGTTTGTAGAGACAGTACAAAAAGGCAGAGAGATGCAGCCAGCATCCACAGTCTCCACTGACATTAATACTCAGGCAGCCTTGGAATCCCTTCGCATGGAGAAGCAGCAGCAGGGAGAGCAATCTCCCAACTTAATCCTTTCCACTGGCAGATTTTCTGCAGGGGGAAAAAGGGTGAGATCTGACAACCTTTGGCCGCACTTGAAGGTCTGAGTATGTGGGGAGGGCTGCCAGAACAGAGGGAAAAGCATTGGGAGAGTATTTAAGAAGCTTTCAGAGGATTTAGGCCTGGGATGGTGCTATGTGTGTATGGATGGATGGATGTGATTATAACGCCCAGATTCCCCTTTGCTGGTTCTCTGATTTGTTGAGACATATAATATCCCCCGAAGGGACACGGGTGGCGCTGTGGGTTAAACCACAGAGCCTAGGACTTGCCGATCAGAAGGTCAGCGGTTCGAATCCCCGCAATGGGGTGAGCTCCCGTTGCTTGGTCCCTGCTCCTGCCAACCTAGCAGTTCGAAAGCACATCAACGTGCAAGTAGATAAATAGGCACTGCTCCGGTGGGAAGGTAAACGGCGTTTGCATGTGCTGCTCTGGTTTGCCAGAAGTGGGTTAGTCATGCTGGCCACATGACCCAGAAGCTGTATGCTGGCTCCCTCGGCCAATAAAGCGAGATTGTGCGCCGCAACCCCAAAGTCGGTCAGCACTGGACCTAATGGTCAGGGGTCCCCTTACCTTTACCTATTATGTCCCCCGGGAAGGTCAAGGCTGTAAGGCTGCGATGGGGAACCTGTGGGTCCCTCAGATGGGTTTTTTAGGACTCCTAATTCCCATCATTCAAGAGTATTGGCCATTCTGCCTGGGGCTGATGGGAGTTGAATTCCAACAGCATCTGGAAGGTGGTAGGTTCTCCATCCCCGCTGTTGGGTAATTGACTTTATTCTTATACCTGTGGACATTTTCAGATGAGCTGTCTCTTCAGGATACATTGTTGGGAACAGCTGCACCTGTAGTCACTTCATCCATGTCACGCTTATTGGTTCTGCCTTGTGTTGCAAGAGTGCTATCCAGCCATGTCCATCCCCTGTTGGAAAGCCATTTCATCCAGTGGAGGCTTCCATTAGAGCAGGGTTTCCCACACTTGGCTCTCCACCTGCTTTTGGACTACACTTCCCATTATACCTGACCAGTGGTCCTGCTAGCTAGGGATGATGGGAGTGGTAGTCCAAAAGCAGCTGGAGATACCCAAGTTTGGGAAGCACTGGTTTGCACACACTGGTGAGGTGCTTCCACCTCTTTCCTGAACCCATTGGGCTCACCACTTCTTGTTATGGAGATCTTCTGTGTGAAATCACTGCAATCACTCCAGCTAGAAAAGCACTGGCATTGCTGCTGGCTATTGCCATCTGAAGTCATTGTGGTTGTCTGTGCAACCCTATAACCAGGAAGGCCTTGGGCAAGGTTGCTTGAGAGATGGGTGGGGGAGAGAAAGTGGCTGGCTCGCATGTGTGAACCAGTTCCTTGTGATCATAAGGAACCAGATGGTGGAGCTTGCCTGGACCAATTCATGGACTACATAAGGGGGCAATCTGGTTTATGGAGTACCTGGTTCACAATCCGGGAACGCTTTGTACCTCCTGTTCACATGTTTAGCAAACGTCCTGATGATAATAATAATAATAATTCTTTTGCAACACATTCTTTGGGCACTTCACAAGTGGGTTTTTCAAAATGCAAGTGTGGAAGGGTTGAGGCTTAGAGTGCAAGCGCCTTTCTCCCATTCCCTCTGTCCGCTGGAGGAGCCAGAGTTGCGTGAATGTCAAGTCTGTCTCTCTCTCTTGTGTTGCTACTGGCAGATGCCTTGCTCTTGGAAGTTCAGATCTGCTAAAATGGCTGAAAGATGGTGAGTTCCTAAAATTAGCCTCAGAAGAAGCAGCAGAATTGTGCAAATACCAAGTGTTGTTGTTGTTGTTTAGTCGTTTAGTCATGTCCAACTCTTCATGACCCCATGGACCAGAGCACGCCAGGCACTCCTGTCTTCCACTGCCTCCTGCAGTTTGGTCAAACTCATGCTGGTAGCTTTGAGAACACTGTCCAACCATCTTGTCCTCTGTCGCCCCCTTCTCCTTGTGCCCTCTATCTTTCCCAACATCAGGGTCTTTTCCAGGGAGTCTTCTCTTCTCATGAGGTGGCCAAAGTATTGGAGCCTCAGTTTCACGATCTGTCCTTGTAGTGAGCACTCAGGGCTGATTTCCTTAAGAATGGATAGGTTTGATCTTCTTGCAGTCCATGGGACTCTCAAGAGTCTCCTCCAGCACCATAATTCAAAAGCATCAATTCTTTGGCAATCAGCCTTCTTTATGGTCCAGCTCTCACTTCCATACATCACTACTGGGAAAACCATAGCTTTAACTATACGGACCTTTGTCGGCAAGGTGATGTCTCTGCTTTTTAAGATGCTGTCTAGGTTTGTCATTGCTTTTCTCCCAAGAAGCAGGTGTCTTCACTGCAGATGGTGACAGCAGCCACGAAATTAAGACACCCAAGAAAGTAAAATCTCTCACTGCCTCCATTTCTTCCCCTTCTATTTGCCAGGAGGTGATGGGCCCAGTGGCCATGATCTTCATTTTTTTGATGTTGAGCTTCAGACCATATTTTGCGCTCTCCTCTTTCACCCTCATTAAAAGGTTCTTTAATTCCTCCTCACTTTCTGCCATCAATGTTGTGTCATCTGCATATCTGAGGTTGTTGATATTTCTTCTGGCAATCTTAATCTTAAAAATACCAAGTGTAGGAGGAACTATATGTTGTATCCTGCCACTTCGAGACCGCAGAACTGCACAGAGGCCTCCTTACACGTTTTCTAAAGGAGCTCCGGTCATCTCATCCATAGGCTGGCTTGGCGAATATTCCACTCCCTCCAACTCTGCTGCCTGGAGAGGCTCATGTGCTATTCTTGGTATGTTTTTTAAAGCGAGCCTTGCTAAAGCCGCTGGCAGGAAACCCACACAAATTGACTCAGAATACTCATCATTTGCTGCAGGGAAACATAAAGGAGATAGATGGGGGCAGGGAGGGGGAATAGTACCCTCAAGTATGCTGTCAACGCAGCGTCGCTGGGCATTTATCCATAACCTTGCTTCACAATAAAGAGGCTCAGAGTGAGATCGAAGTGTAAGAAATAGAACACGGAGAAAGAAAGGCAATAAGTATTGTTTGGCCGAGTCGTCGTTCTGAATTGCTGTATGCAAGCTTTCAGGTGACGCAGGTTTCATCCCTGTGTAAATCAAAATTTAGGAATATATGTGTATGTGTTGCATCGTGTCTGGGCTGTACTTATTTACTTATAAACTTATTTATAAGCTGTCTTTATGGGCATAGTCCTTACAAGGCGGCTTCCCTATCATAAAAACACAATACCATTTAAAGCCAAACTAGACCGTTTTAAATGCTAGCAGCACAAAATTACCCGAAACATAGACCAGTTAAAAATAAATGGAACAGCAGCATGAATTCCAGAAGCTAAAAAAGCTATGCATTCCAAAACAGCTATTTAATTTTAGCTCCTAAAATTAAGGCCTAAATTTAAAAACTGGTGTGGTTTTTTTTAAGCCTGTAGATTTTAAAATTTGCAAAGTTGAAGCCATCTGCTGTTGGGGATGAAATCTGGAATTTTAATTTTTGAGCAACTGTAACGGATGAATTAACTGGGTGGCTTATCATGAGGGAGTCCATCCTTTGCTAACTAAACACTGACAGCATGAAAACTTCTCAGTTGTTGCTGTTTCGCCTGCATTTTTCCATAATTCATTGGAGTTCTCTGCGTCCTTCCCATCTTGGCTTATATTTTGGGGCAGATTTCATTAATGTCATGAGTCACCCTAGGCTATTTCAAATCTAGTTACATCATAGGAATCTTATTTTATTCCAGCAGATCTTCCGGTCTAATTATATGAGCCTCCCTCGCTGACCTTTGACCTCTTCACATCCTTCAGAATTCTTGTTCTCTTCTGCTCCTCGGCCATTTCTTCTCTGTAGAAGCACACCAAGCCTTTATGAGGATCCTATGGTTTCTCTTCAAGAGATCTCTCCATCCTCTTACCTTTTTTGCTTGTTAGTTTAAACATGAATATCTACTGAGGGTTTCCTTATTATCTATAAGAGGGGAAATAACAACAACAACAACAACAATAATAGCAATAATAATAATAATCTGGCTGGGTTTCCCCAGAAACAGAAGGGGGGGGGGAGTTGAGTGAGATGGAAGGAACATTGCTGTAAATATTTACAGCACCATGGAGTTAAATCTGCAAAAGAAGGAACCCTTACAAAGGCTTGCTCTTGGCCTATTGTGCAAAATTATCTGCAGTTTCTCAGCACAATGGTGGAATAGCTATACCTTCCAGCACAGGGGTCGAAACAGCTCTTTTATAGAGAGGAAAAATAATGAGAGAGAGAGAGAGAGCATCCTGCAGTGTAAGCTGATTAGAAATAAAGGCTAACAACTTTCTCTTCTTCTTCTTTTGCCCTGGCAAGTTCCTTTGCCCATTTACAGCAGTCTGACAGGCAGAAATATAGCAGATGAAGCTTTTC
Source organism: Podarcis raffonei (assembly GCF_027172205.1). Taxonomy (NCBI): domain Eukaryota; kingdom Metazoa; phylum Chordata; class Lepidosauria; order Squamata; family Lacertidae; genus Podarcis; species Podarcis raffonei. The sequence goes on from NC_070604.1 coordinate 29,943,588, forward strand.
CTGCCATAAAGACGAAAGGATGGCTAAAGCTGCACCTGCTACATTTCTGCACGCCAGGTAGGTGTTAAAGACCCAGGAGTCCTGCCAGGAAACATTTGGCAACCTTAGCTGGGGTTGGGGTGGGAATAGTACTAACTGTGCTGCTGACTCGCTAATCGCTTATGCTGGTATGATCTCAATGTCTTTTTTTCATCCTTTTAATGGGGCACCAGTGTTTGGTTAATTGTACCCTTAGGTCAGGGGTCAGCAAACTTTTTCAGCAGGGGGCTGGTTCGCTGTCCCTCAGACCTTGTGGGGAGCCAGACTATATTGGGGGGGGGAGGAATGAATTCCTGTGCCCCACAAATAACCCAGAGATGCATTTTAAACAAAAGCACACATTCTACTCATGTAAAAAAAACGCTGATTCCCGGACCGTCCGTGGGCCAGATTTAGAAGGCGATTGGGCCGGATCCGGCCCCCGGGCCTTAGTTTGCATACCCATGCCTTAGGTATAGTGTCCATTTCATTAGCAGCCCTCAACTGCACACTGTACTTCTGAATCACAAAGGAGAAACTGGCTATTTTGAGGGGGTTAGAAACTCAGATATATAAGCTAGGTACCAAATGGCTCCTTAAACCAGGGTTGCAGTTGCCAAAACAGAATGTCCATTTGCCATTTTGGGGCAAGATAGCTTCAAAGTCTTATTTTTCAAATGATGGACTGACTCTGATTGATTATCAGTTACACCTCGGGCTAGTGCAGAAGACAACCTTGAGCTTGGTTAAGAACTTGGAGAAGAAAAGTCACTTGATCCAGGGGCAGCCCACATAGATATTGGCCGATTCCTACCTCTTTTTCTTCATGGTGACACGGACCATTCATAACATAAGAATATTCTTTACAACTGTGAGCAGGACAGTGGGGTGGAGTAAGTGGAGACAAGTTACAACAGTTAACTATAATGTTGTTCACTGCACAGAAAAAGCCAAGTTTGGTTCCTGAAATTTGTTCCGATTCTGCAGATAAAATATAACTGATAGAATTCTGCAGGATGCGAAATTAGTGTGTGGAAACAGTCAAGATCCAGTGATCCCCAGGCATGCACCTCCAGATGGTGGAGATGTCAGGCGCCATCTTGGCACCCAGGAATCTTCACTTGGTCACAAGTGGCCAGTAAAGGTAAAGGGACCCCTGACCATTAGGTTCAGTCGTGGCCGACTGGGGTTGCGGTGCTCATCTCGTTTTATTGGCAGAGGGAGCCGCCATACAGCTTCCAGGTAATGTGGCCAGCATGACTAAACTGCTTCTGGCGAACCAGAGCAGCGCACAGAAACGCTGTTTACCTTCCCGCTGGAGTGGTACCTATTTATCTGCTTGCACTTTGACGTGCTTTCGAACTGCTAGGTTGGCAGGAGGTGGGACCGAGCAACGGGAGCTCACCCCGTCGTGGGGATTCGAACCGCCGACCTTCTGATCGGCAAGTCCTAGGCTCTGTGGTTTAACCCACAGCACCACCCGCGTCCCTTAAGTGCGGGCACCTTAATCAGCCTGGCACCTGGCTGATTTTGAACACTGGTTGGGAAGGCCCTCCAGCACCCAAGTGTGCATCTGTTGAGCAGTAGTTACTTTGTTCTGCTTTAAGGGTCACGTTATCTACCTTCAACACCACCCGCCATGCAGATAAGCAGCTAGCATAAAGCACAGCATGGGTATGGCTTTATAGAAAAGGCTGCTGTTATCCCTGCCTCACCAATTTTTCAGAATTCTTTGACACTGTCAGCACGCATGGAGGAAGTCACCCATTGGACTTCCAAAAAGGTTTCAACATTCTTCATTAGCTCTTGGGTAAATTTAGCAGCCTGGGGGGGGGGAATGGTGGATTCTCGCGTGGTTCAGGAATGGATTAAAGAAAGCAAAGAATCTACGTGACATTTTAACAAATAGCAAGTTTACTTTGGCATTAGCTTTCATAGACTGAAGTCTACTTCCAGATAGGTGAAAGGGTTATCTTAAGAGGCACATTTATGTGTGGGTGGAAGAAACAGTGGGGGTCAGATGGCAGCGGAATGGATAGTGAAAGGCAATTTAATATGTAGAGTAAGCTAAGGGAGGGGTTCACAACAACAGTAGCTAGTGAAAACTAAATAATCTTAGATTTTCTAGGTTGCTTGGCACTAAATTTGTAGGCTTTTGAACTCAGGAGATCTGGGCCTCAGGGATCTATCCATTCTTAAAAATGCCTGGAAGTTAAATGTTTTGAGAATGCTTGCCCACATGTTTCTGTCCAGGGTAACTCCAACAGCAGAGATGTCGGCGGATGATATTGGGTGTGTGGCTATCCCTCCAATTGTTTTAGGGAAATGTTTTAGGGAACCGTCATCTGACACCTTTCCCCAGTTGGTGCAGATGATGACTTCTTGCTGTTGGTGTCTGTTGGTGTTGCAGAAGAATATGTTGAACTCTCAGTGCAATTCATTTTTTTCCGCATAGCTCTGAGGCATAGTTTGTGGAAATGTTTCAGCAGTGCCTTTAAAGGGCTGTTTGCTCAGAGTTCCACTCAGCACCATTGGCCTGTGCCCCCACCCTTAATTTAAGGAAGGTGGAAAATTGTTTCAGCCTAACTGAGTTGTCCTTCGATGCCGTCACTTGCCGACACGCCTCAGGTTATTTTACGAGCGGATTGCCATCCTGTGTAATATAGAACATCCATCCATCTTTGTTTTGGCTGCTCGTACTTCTGGACTGCCCGTTAAATGCAGAGGCCAGCTTCTACAGCATAGTTTGGTTCAGTAAAAAGACTGACCTATGCCTCTGAGAACACCTGAGTTGTGTTTCAGAAATGCTGCTTTATTGTATGATCTGAAGTAAACTGCTTTTTAGGGAAGGTATGTGGCATTTTTGCTTTGCAGTACTTTGGGGGGAAATGCTCAAGAGCCACCAATTAAATAGGACTATTCTTGGATTTTCCAAAATTAACTGGTTTGAAAATTCTGTCTGTTTACTAGAACTTACAGTACAGTATCATTCCTAGATTTTTATAGGGAAGTAAAAAGAAGCAGCAGTCAGAGTTTTTTTTATCTATTTAGGTCTTTCGGCGCATTATGTTCCAGACATTTAGAAAACAATTGCAACCATAATTGGCTCAGTTGCTCCCTCGAAAGCCTCTAGATAATGTCTCATTCAGGAGCTGCCCATGTAATCCATTCTTGCTGTCTTCTCCAGAAGGATGTGAAAGAGGAAGAAATAAAGCAGCATATTAGCAGGCTATTTCCAAGCTTCAGTACACTAAAGCAGAACACTAGGTCTTTTTGGGTCCAGACTTTTGAGATACAGTGGTACCTCGGGTTACATACGCTTCAGGTTACATACACTTCAGGTTACATACGCTTCAGGTTACAGACTCCGCTAACCCAGAAATAGTGCTTCAGGTTAAGAACTTTGCTTCAGGATGAGAACAGAAATCGTGCTCCAGCGGCGCGGCAGCAGCAGGAGGCCCCATTAGCTAAAGTGGTGCTTCAGGTTAAGAACAGTTTCAGGTTAAGTATGAACCTCCGGAACGAATTAAGTACTTAACCCAAGGTACCACTGTATAGGAACTCCAGCCCAGGTAGACATTTAGCTAATATTTTGAAAGGATAGCTTTTGGAGGTATGAGCTTTCAACAGAAAACAGTACTCAATATAATATCCTTTAAATTCTGCTCCAATTTCTAGATAGCTTTCCGGTGCTCATGCGGGAATTCTTTGAACCTGAGGTGCAAAACTCTCATCTGAGGCCTGTTTCATGCATGATTCACATGCATCCCTTGATCTTTCTGTCAACTCTTATTTGATTGACTGTTAAATGTGTCAGCTACTAAAAAGCTCTGTTTGTGATGGCAACTCTTTGCTGCCTGTGGTGATGGTCCATTATGAAGTCTGACAGTCATGAAGTAGGGAAGAGCATGCATGTATGTATATATGGATCAGCCTGGAGATAGGTGTGACTCCAGCTAGATATCCAACTTTTAGAAAATACTTCCGTCTCAGCTACTTAGTTCCTGGCTGTCACATATGTCTATGGGTTAGACTCAATCTGGTTCTCTGTGCACAGTGACTCTGTTTCAGGAGCAACTCGAACCGTGGCTTGGAGTATCTTCCCACAGCCGTGGTTGTAGGGCGCTAGGAAATTTTTGTTTGCTCGTAGGTTTGGACTCCTGGCTTAAGTTTCTCCCTCACCCCACTAAAAAACACCTCCCCCAGCTGACCACTGTCTTACTCCATGACCCAACTGCTGACTTCTGGTTCCCATCTCCTGATTTCCCTCTGACAGCTGGTTGTGGCTTAGCTCTGATACAGAGCTGGGTAGAGTGTGGTGGTTCCTAACATATTCTCCAAGAACTGAGTATTTCCAGAGCCATACTTGACCTTGGATATGCTGGCAGCACAGATGAACATTGAATTGGGTACCACATAGCAAGGGACTCTTGGGCAAGCTGTGTACAGCAGCTTGCAAGTGATGTGCAGGTGTCCTGGCATGTGCTTTTCCTGCCATTAAAGGCTTTCCAATGTGGAGAGAGTCAGTGTGGTATAGTGGTTAAGAGCGGTGGACTCGTAATCTGGTGAACCGGGTTTGATTCCCTGTTCCTCCACATGCAGCTGCTGGGTGACCTTGGGCCAGTCACACTTCTCTGAAGTCTCTCAGCCTCACTCACCTCACAGAGTGTTTGTTGTGGGGGAGGAAGGGAAAGGAGAATGTTAGCCGCTTTGAGACTCCTTCGGGTAGTGATAAAGCGGGATATCAAATCCAAACTCTTCTTCTTCCCTGGGCTGGACAGGCAGGAAGTTATTTGTAGCCCATTTGAGGTGCCAGCCTCCCAGCAAAGCCATGGAACTCCTCACCCAAGAAGCACTTGTGAGAGGTACATCCAAGCCAAAGTAGCTGCCTTGGAAGAAGCAGAGGTGAAGTACCACCAAAATCTTCTTCCCGTCTGGAGAGAACTGTGGCTGCTGGTAGCTGCTACTAGACTGCATCTGTGCCCTCCGAGGCACCATGAGATTTGATGGCAGGGTGATCCTTACCCTGGATCTCTAAACCTTTGTTCATGGGCACCTAATCCTAGCCATAAGGGCCCACTTTGGGTATTCCCAGTGCTGCTGACAACTGAATGTTCTTCAAGCTGAGAGCAAAACAACAATCCCGTTGGGATGGTGTGAAGTAGTCACCGTCTCCTCCGGTGATTCAGTAGGGGAGGGAGCAGGAGGCAAAGGAAACAAACATATCAGCATAGAAAAAGAAAGCATCGTTTATTATTTAGAGAGACTCGATATGTTTGGAGATGCTGAGAAATGCTACAAAAGTGACTTGCACTTTCTGATCCTGCACTTCCTCAGTGCATCCAAACTGGAACTTTTGCATCTTTCCCCACACTAAGATGCTCAAGAAGATGGCTTTCTATTCTGTGGGGAGATTGATCACCCTGAATCTTTGTGTTATCTAAAGGTGATTTCTTTAAATATTTTTTAAAATTAGGATTTATAAAGAAAAATACAAAGATTATTATCAAATAGCTTTTTTTTGTCCAAACTAAAACAATAATCTAAAGGGGGCGGAGAGAGAGGAAAGAGGGTAAAGGAAAAAAGAAAGAAAGAGGAAAAGATAGAGAAAAAGGAATGGAAAAAGATTTCAGAGAGAGAAGTAAAGAAGCTGAAGAACTTTTGATTCTTCGTCTGACTTCTATATATAATTATTTACTTCATCCATTCCAGTATAATTTCAGTTTTTCTCTCGTTTCGTTCTGTTTGAAATCCATAGCCCAATTCAGTCATTTGATTTCTCTCCCCATTTCCATGTATGCTGGATACATTTGAGGAGGACAGATCATGCCCAATAGCTCTGTCTTCCAAACTTTTTGTGTTCAGTGCAAACATGGAAAGGGGTTTTTCTGCGTGTATACAGCTGTATATACATTGGCTTCTCCAAATGGTTGGACACCCAGATTTCATGAAGAACCTTTTTTAGCTTCCAGATGTTCCTAAGTACAACTTGCATCATCTGTGGCCATTGGCCATGCTTGTTGGGGCTGATTGAAGCTGTAGGTCAGCAACATCTGGAGTGCCAAAGGTTGTCACCCCTGGCAAGGCACACAGATCTCCTTTCAACTTACACAGAACCATGGAAATCTGATGGATACATATAGTTTGTGAGACAATGAGTGAAGCACTAATACTTGCTGCCAGTGATATCCTGTTGGAACAGATGAGACTTCCCATCTGAAGAAGTCTGAAGCTCATTATGTGTGGTGCCTCCTGTACTGGACAAGGAAGAGCATTTCAGAGGGTGGGTGATACCACAGAAGAGACCCACATCTGAGAAACTGTTAAACAACAGTTTGCCAATAATGGTATGGTTAGCAATGCTCCCTCTGAAGATCTTATGGTTCAGCTGGGTATACAACAGAGTGGCCGTGTTTTGTAACTTCTGAGAAACTTCTGTTGTGTTCTTGTATCTCCCTTTTAATTTTGCGTTAACAAACTTTTATGGCCCCGGATCATCTGCTTGGTCCACTAAGTGTTACATATGTAGTATTTTGAAACACAGGGGGAATTTGAAGTAAAGGGCATTTTGACAGGTGTGGTCTCATTTTATCTAGTAGTGTACTTCTTGTGGTTTTCATTATGCTCAAGATGAGATGAATGGGATACGGTTTTAATGTGCCTTGGAACATTATTTCTGAACTGTCACTGCCAGATACTTTCTGCAGCCCTGCATGGATGCAGACCAAAGTTGGTGTGTGTGTGTGTGTGTGTGTGTGTGTGTGTGTGTGTGTAGGAAGCTTTCCAGTACAAATGATTCAGTGCCAAACTGCTCTACACAGGGTTTTAAAAGTGATTTGGCTTCAGTGAATTGATAAAATCTCAACGGTTTGAGCACCTACATCATGAACGGGGACTCTGTGGCCCTCCAGATTTTGATGAACAACTCATCATTAACTCTGACCATTGACCATGCTGCTTGAGGCTGATGGGAGCTGCAATACATTAACATAAGAGGGCCACAGGTTCCTTGCCCCACGCATACACACTGACTTTTACACATATGCTGGTGGCTTCTGGGAATCAGTGTGTCCAGCCCCACTTAGACAACATATAGCGGATTTCGAAATAAATCTAATCTGAGACAAAGAAAGGTGGAATTCCAGACTGTTAGAGCCACACCCCATAGCTGAACATTTTTTTTGGGGGGGGGGTCATTCAAATGCAGGTTGAAGTCAACTCACTTCTGCATATAGTAACTGCCCTGTTATTGGAAGAATCATCACAAAGTTACTTCTCATGGGGTGAATATTTCATTTTAATATGCCTGTTTATGATTCAGACCAGATATTTGCACCATGGGGGGGAAGCAACGAAAATTAATTTGCCCTGATAGGTAAGTGTCAACCTTTGCCAACAAACAGGGCATACAAACAAAATAACCCCAAATATGGTAAAATTGCCTTATGTTGACCTTTCTGTATCAAAAACAATGGGTGGAACTGGGCGTTGTTTTAAGACCATTGAGAAAAATGAAGAGTCCATCCTTCCTGCAGGGGTCGTTGATCCTCTCCTGATTTCATCCTCTAATTTTAGTAGAAGGGCTAAAAGCATGCATGTACGAAAAAATGAATAGCAAATCATGAAATCAGAAATACATACGTTGCTAATAAGGAGAGGAGCTGCTATTTGGCAAACTGTAAAACACTAGGAAAATAAAACGGTTTTCAATTGGTGCCTGAAACTTAACCATGTGGGAGACAGACACTCCTGAGTCAAGGCCATACCACAGAGAAGGCTGCCCTGTGCATCCCCTCACCCTTAATCTTGGCAGGGTCTGCAAGCAGATTTAGTTGTCTGATGTTGCAGAGATTTGGGTCCCAAGCTGTTTAGGACTTGTATCCGTCACTAGCACTTTAAATCAGATCTTGAATCTGAAGCCTTGAATTGAGGTTAGAATAATATACATGTAACTGTTGCCTCAGCAGCTCAAGGAAACCGGCATTTGCTACAGCCAGCTAATCTTCTCTGTCCTGCTGTTCCCCAGAATCATTTATTTATTTATTTTTATTACTAAGGAAAACAACTGGCGTAAATTTGGCACAATTCCTCCATCCCCACCAGCAGTGCACGAGGCATGCACTCCTGAATCATTGGGTCTATTTCCTGAGATTAATCCTGCTATAACAGAACCTCAGCTTCCCTCTCTGGTTTCTAGCAAACCTTTTATTGATTATAACGAAAGCTGTGCAGCAGAATAGTACGGTGGTACAGGATCTGCTTAGTTTTCAGTAGAGATAGTAGGAAGAATGGTCGAGTCCGCTACCTAGTCTGGAATGTCCTTGTATCTTTGTTGACTGAGGAACAACGAAAATGCTGCACTGCTGAACACTGGAGTGTTAGGCCTTCCATCTTATAATGTTCCCTCCCTTCACTCTGACAATTTCCCAGCATTTAAAGGTGAGACAGGCTTACAGGTATGTTTTTCTTAGCCCACAAGACATCTACAACAGAGTATTACCTCACTTTTCCTCTGAGGATGTTAAGGTCAGGTACATAGTTCAGAGCAGCCCCTATGAGGCTGAGAGATGGTGAGTTGCCCAGGGTCACCCAGTGAGCATATCCTTGCACATTTATGTTAGCTAATTACCTGTGGCATATTGATGACTTGAAAGGGAGGGGAAACTGTTTTTACTCATCACATACAACCAGAATAGTAGCTCTTAATAAGCCTGAAGAGAAAAGTGGATTTTGATATGGAATACTATTGCAGAAAAGGGGCAAGGAATTTTAAAGCCTCGACACCCAGTGATGAGGTCCATTTGTCCAGGAGATGTTGTTTCCTGGCAGAGGGGTTGTTTAGTTGTTGTTTTGCCATTACTGTGATAACAAGTGGCTATCAAGTGAGATTCTGATTTCAGAAGCTGACAAATCTAAAACCAGCCAGGGCAAGTTTAGGACAGTTGTATCTCGAGGTGGTGATCTGTTTGGGCTAAGATCTGTGTTTTCTCACTTGACATCCAGTCTAATAACAACACATTTTCAAACTGCCCAGTTCTAATCTGCTTTGAACTTTCACAGTACCGTATTTTTCGCCCTATAGGACGCACCGGCCCATAGGACGCACCTAGATTTTTTTTGGGGGGGGGGAGAACGGGACCGACCCCTCTCGCTCTCCAGGCTTCAGCGAAAGCCTGCATTCGCCCCATAGGACGCACACACATTTCCCCTTCATTTTTGGAGGGGAAAAAGTGCGTCCTATAGGGCGAAAAATATGGTAGGTACATTTCCCCTCTTAGCCTCTAAAATAGTCTGTCTTTCTTTCTTTCTTTCTTTCTTTCTTTCTTTCTTTCTTTCTTTCTTTCTTGCATGTATTGCATTTTCCCGAGGTAGCTGTCAATTGGATAAGGAAACTAACAGTGTTCAAAGCCTTTCTCTCACATTTTTAACTTCTCACCATATTAAGTCATCAGCAGGGTTTCTGCCTTCTGTAGATAAGTTTTGGCAAGAGATTCTGCATTTTTTTTAAAAAAATAAAATCTTGGGATACTTGCCTGAGTCACCACATCTTTCTTGCCAAAACTAAAACTGCCATCTTGGGGACGCACGGCACGTTCTGCCTCAGCCTCATGTCTTCAACACCCTGCTACCGTTTCTCCTCTGCAAGTTGGGGTGGTGGTGCCAGAAGGTGTTGATACATGTATTGAGGTGGCGGAGAAGTGGGCAGAGGGGGCTTAACCCACCAACCCACCCCCAGCTGCTTCCTTCTGCAGCCCAGATTACAGGCCCATGTTTCTGTGTCAAAGGCAGGTTGCGGCAGGATTAAACTCTCTTTGCTTGCCTGCCCACGTATCACACCTTCTGAATTCCCCCGCACCCCTACTTTCAGATGAGAATGGGAGCTGAGTGTGGAAGACATGAATGTGCAATTCCCCTTCCCCATGGCAGTTTTAATTTTGGAAGGAAAAATGGAGGAGGGGCCCCCATGGAAGAAAACCAGTGAGCAGGAGAAGGGTTAAATATTTATCCCACTTATTGCTCCCCCCCCCATGCAAATTAAGCCCTTCTAGCAGAGGGGAAGGTAAAGGTAAAGGGACCCCTGACCATTAGGTCCAGTCGTGACCAACTCTGGGGTTGCGGCACTCATCTTGCTTTATTGGCCGAGGGAGCCAGCGTTTGTCCGCAGAAAGCATGACTAAGCCACTTCTGGTGAACCAGAGCAGCGCACGGAAACGCTTCCCGCCGGAGCGGTACCTATTTATCTACTTGCACTTTGAGGTGCTTTTGAACTGCTAGGTTGGCAGGAGCAGGGACCGAGCAACGGGAGCTCACCCCGTCACAGGGATTCAAACCGCCGACCTTCTGATCGGCAAGTCCTAGGCGCCACCCGCGTCCCATTGCAGAGGGGAAGCAATGGCCAAAACACATTGACTAGACTAGGCTGAAACAGAAGGCAGTTCCTCCCTTGGAAAGTTAACGTTGTTCTTCCTGCCCTTTGTTCGTGTTAGACTAGCTACATTTTTGTTGGTTTTGAAGTTAGATTAGGTACATTTTTGTTGGTTTTGAAGTTATTTATTTGTTAATTTATTCCATAAACTTTATACAGTTCTTTATTGCAACTAGCTACATTTTTGTAAAGGTTTTCCTTATTCTTAGTAACAATGGGGCTCCTCTTAGGACTGCCACGTTTTGTTCCAGCATGGTTCTTGTGCTTTTAATTTCGGTGTAACAGTCTGAAATCCAACAGACACACATACAGTCGTACCTTGGTTGTCGAACTTAATCTGCTCGACTCCCGAAAGGGTTCGAAAACCAAGGTACCGCTTCCAGTTGGCTGCAGGAGCTTCCTGCACTCAGTCGGAAGCAGCAGAAGCCTCATCGCACATTCGGCTTCTGAAAAAAATTCGCAAACCAGAACACTCACTTCCGGGTTTGCAGCGTTCAGAAACCAAAACGTCCCAAGTACCAAGGCGTTTGACAACCAAGGTACAGTACGACTGTACAGTGATAGAGAAATTCCCCATTACGATGAGGTTTTTTTTAATGAGAATGCAACTGTTAAAGGTACTGGAACCCACTTAGTTTTAGTTTTACAGACAACCATAGGTATTATAAAAGGGCTGCAGAACAGGATCTAGCAACACTCCTTCACAGGCTTAGGCTGAATCCTGCACACCTTTACCTGGAATTCACCTTGAACTCAAGTGTGACTTACTTCTGAGTAGACATGGGATTGTGCTGTTAGTGGATGGACCTCATGCCTCAAAAGTTTCATATAAATTTCATATAAATTCTTCTGATGTGTATTTTTTGAAGTTGAAATAGCTTTAAGAAAAATAAATGGCTAAAAATGAATAAATTGCTAACAACTTAAAAAGTGCTAGCTGGCAAGTTGACGCCAGCTGTTTGCCAAGTTTGGAAAGAAGAGCTATATATGCAGAAGTTCATTCAGCAGTAATGCAAAGATAGAGCTTGGTATTTTTGTCATTTATTTTAACCTTGCACCTGCAACACACAAGTGCTTCTGGGTTGAGAGAATAGAGTTACAAATAATACAAGTACAAATAGGTACAAATAATAACGTTGCTGTTGTTGTTTATTGATGATGTTGTTATCATCATCTCAAGTCCAATAAAACAACAGCCTAGCTGATAAAATACAACAGATAAAGATTTTTAAAACTGTGTCAACTCAGAGGTAGGGATGGCGGACAAATTAGATTTAATTCACATTGAAAGGCAAGCCTACCTAACTACAAAACATTACACAAACTGAAATTCAGGCATCGTTTGAATTCACACTTTGCACATTTTTCTTTGCAGTTCTCCTGCCAAGCAGTGTGTACTAACACACATAGGCTAGGTCCAAGTGCTCATACAAATGTATTTATTAGTGGAAGCAACATTGGAAAGGCATTGAATTAGGGAAAATTGCTTTACAAAAATGTGTAGATTATGCAAAACTGCATAAAAAGCCTATGTAGTAGTATAAATTTGCTGATGAATTTTCACGAGGACTTAAAAATAATAATCACAAACTTATGTTGGATTGTGGAGAACTGAACTAAACATTAGAAAAATGGGAAACTGAGTTTGACCAAATTGCCAGTCCCTACTCAGAAATCAGGGACGGGGGTGGCGCTGTGGTCTAAACCACTGAGCCTTGGGCTTGCCGATCGGAAGGTTGGCGGTTTGAATCCCCGCGACGGGGTGAGCTCCTGTTGCTCGGTCCCTGCTCCTGCCAACCTAGCAGTTCGAAAGCACGTCAAAGTGCAAGTAGATAAATAGGTACCGCTCCGGCGGGAAGGTAAACGGCGTTTCTGTGCGCTGCTCTGGTTCACCAGAAGTGACTTAGTCATGCTGGCCACATAACCAGCAAACTGTACGCTGGCTCCCTTGGCCAGTAAAGCGAGATGAGCGCCGCAACCCCAGAGTCATCCGCGACTGGACCTAACGGTCAGGGATCCCTTTACCTTGTACCTTACTCAGGTCAGTAGGTATACATTTGCAGCTTATATTTCAGGCAGAGATTTTTGTGCCCCCTCCAACTTTTCTCCAGCAGGTCCCTCATACCCTGGCTGCTATGGGGTAAAACCCAGAGTCCTGCCTGCTTCAACAAGCAGAAGGAGACTGTCATCGAGGACCAGCTTTTCAGTCTGCCCCTGCAGCTATGCCTTTTAATAGCTGCACAAAAGGCAAGAATTAGCCAGCAAAACATTTCTCCTGTACAGAGATGAACATTATCACATGCAAATTGCAATAGATCACACTGTTGGTGCTTTGTTTTTTAAAGACATCGTTATAGGTGCGAGTTGCAAAGTTGGCAGCCTTAGACAGACAGGATCTGGCAACCCTACAGCTGGGTTTCATGACTGTAAGTGATGATTTGCAGCCACTTTATAAAAATTGAGGCTTTTTATTTATCCAGGTTTATAACGGGCTCATAATTGCTTCACTTTGCTGGGTTAGGATTTTATTTATTTTTTTGCCATTGAGAAGCAGGATACTGAGGTTTGCAGAGGTTATTATTATTATTCCAGGGATCTAGAACGTGGATGTTGGGCAGGGAAGGACAGAGGAGAAGAGACTGACTTGCAGTCTTGGGATGGGGCTGTATTAGGTGTTCCCTCTCTGGCCTTTATGTTACTTCAACTTGTTTGATCTAATTTTAACTACATGCACCAGGTTGCACAAACAGTGTCGTTTGTCATTTTTGTTGGTTATTTTCATGCACTGCTAATTGTTCCTTAAAACCAAGGAATCTTCGCTGTTCTTACACACCCACACACAGACACACTCCTCTGCCAGAGTTGCCAGTCCTTTCCCTGGCAGACATTCCATGCCTTTAAATAGCTCTTTGGCTTTTAGAAATTAAGCAGGGGAAGCTTTTTCCCATGACTTCTTCTCCAGGCCTAGAAAAGTTTCCTCTGCGGAAATGCTGCACATCAGGCAGTTCTTCCTTAAAGGCAGAGGATCACTGCCACCCATTCAGAACTTGGTGCACCCTCCCTCTTTCATGCCCAAACAAATGCCGTAGATTTATTCCTACAATTGCCATCTTTTCCTTGCAGGTGTCAGGTGCCTTGAGAAATGCGTGGCAAGCAAGGTTTCAGCTAATGCAGCTTTTCCAGATTAGAGGAGCAGCGATAGCAGAAAGTTTTGCTTCCAGCACGCATGCCGACCGTGCGGCTGCAGGCATTGGAGTCCTTTCAGAAAGCATAGTTGTTGCATTCAGAAAGCATAGTTGTTGCATTGATTGGTGGGAGCACTTGCAGTTTGCTTGTCTCCATATCCTATACCAGGCATCCCCAACCTGTGGTCCTCCAGATGTTTTGGCCTACACCTCCCATGATCCCTAGCTAACAGGACAAGTGGTCAGGGATGATGGGAATTGTAGTCCAAAACATCTGGAGGGCCAAAGGTTGGGGATGCCCTCGTACCTACGGGACCGCCTCTCCTAGTATGTCCCACTTAGGACCTTACAGTCTTCAAACAAAAACACCTTGGAGGTCCCGGGCCACAGAGAGGTTAGGCTGGCCTCAAGCAGAGTCAGGGCTTTTTCGGCTGTGGCTCCGATCTGGTGGAACACTCTGTCACAAGAGACTAGGGCCCTGCGGGACTCGACATTCTTCCGTAGGGCCTGCAAGACAGAGGTGTTCCACCAGCCTTTGGCCAAGGCACAGCCTGACCCCCTCCTTTGGTAATTCTTCACAGAACTCTAGCCCAATGGTTGCCATTAATTTGATTTGAACTGATTTTATAATTAATTTATTTTAGAATGCTGTATTATTTTACTGTTGTTAGTTGCTCTGAGCCCGGCTGGGGAGGGCAGGATATAAATAAAAAAATATTATTATTATTATTATTATTATTATTATTATTATTATTATTATTTGTTACGGGTTTTCTCTACCTGTGTTGTAACACGTCTAATATAGAAATGTTTAACATCCCGCCTCCCTATACATACACACTCGCATTTAATGCCTTATTTGTAAATAAATAAGTAAATAAATTGGCAGTTCCACACAAATTATGTCCCCATCGCCTCATCTGTGTGTACAGGCAACCCCTGATTTGTGTGGGGGTCGCGTGCCTGGTCATCGTGTGTGATGGCCACTTCCGAGTCATCGCGATGCCTGTGGGGGCGTCAATTGGACGTGCATAAATCTGCCATTGCCTCTATGGAAAAAGGGAGGCAGCACAATACCTACTGGTACTCAAAGTCTGTCAGCAAAATCAGGCTGCTTGGCACAGTTTCTTCCCGTTTAACCTCTGTCTTTTGTTTCAAGATGGGAGCTCCATTTTAGAACTCCCAATGTGGAAGACAGATTTAACAGGGAAGAGGAAAATTAATTTTAACTGCAGTTTGTGTTAGAGGTTTATCTTGAAACGAGGCTTTGACAAAATACCTCAAAGACTTGCAGAATCAAAGCACTTGGATGTCTCTTTGCAGAGTGTCAGCTGGTGCTAAAATATTTTCACCAGCCATTTCGCATTTCATTTAAATCATCAAACGGCTCCAGTTCACAGTTGTACATAAAGCCTAACACTTCCCTCTTGTTCCTTACTTTTGATCATGTATTAGCCCTGGTTGTATTGTCACGCAAAGTTTTCACCCGGTGTTGCTGTTGTTTTTTAATTGCCTGTCTCTCTAACTACCAGACAGTTGCTCTTTTGAAATAGCGCAGGCTGCTCTTCCTTCCATTCATCTGCCCTGTTCTTTGCTAAGGCTGTTTGTGCTGAACAATTCACTTCGATTTTGCAAAGTGTTCCAATATGTTTTAGCTCCTATTATTGCTGAGCGATAACCCTAAGGAATGTTATGAGTTTGAGAGTGGGGAGGAAGCAAGATGTATTTGAGATCCTTCTAACCTCTGGATCCAGCAAATTCCAAAGGGAGAATACAATTACAAGATAATAAATGAATAATCATAGAAAGTTTTAAAAAGAATGAGTGGCGTAAAATATATTCCATACTGAAATACAGTGGTACCTCAGGTTAAGTACTTAATTCGTTCCGGAGGTCCGTACTTAACCTGAAACTGTTCTTAACCTGAAGCACCATTTTAGCTAATGGGGCCTCCTGCTGCTGCCGCGCCGCCAGAGCATGATTTCTGTTCTCATCCTGAAGCAAAGTTCTTAACCTGAAGCACTATTTCTGGGTTAGCGGAGTCTGTAACCTGAAGCGTATGTAACCTGAAGTGCATGTAACCTGAGGTACCACTGTACACAGTTTATATTTGTACCAAATATTCATGAATGTTGCCAAATAGACTCATATTTAGTGGTAATGTGCCAAGCCAAACTCTATTTTAAAGGCTTTCCTCCCCTCTGCCAGGCTTAGGTCAGCTCAGCCAGAACTTGTGATGTAGCAGTGTTTGTCTTTTCTGAAAATGCATCACATATGCAGGGGGCATAAATGCGAAAAGGAACGGCTTCAGGGTAATCTCTCTCAAGGCACAGAGGAATGATGGCAAGCCATGCATGCAGAGAACCCATGTTCCTTATCAAAGTCACAAGGATTTGACAGACATATAAATAGAAACCCCCTTAAAAAAAAAAAGACTCAAAATGCTGAATGTCAGGCAGGCTGTGACTTTTGATAGGTAATCTAACGTTGCTCTGTTATGGGGAGAAGGGAAGTGTGTGTGTGTCTCTTTTTCCAAGTACAGTGGTACCTCAGGTTAAGTACTTAATTCGTTCCGGAGGTCCATTCTTAACCTGAAACTGTTCTTAACCTGAAGCACCACTTTAGCTAATGGGGCCTCCTGCTGCCGCCATGCCACAGGAGCACAATTTCTGTTCTCATCCTGAAGCAAAGTTCTTAACCTGAAGCACTATTTATGGGTTAGCGGAGTCTGTAACCTGAAGCGTATGTAACCTGAAGCGTATGTAACCTGAAGTGTATGTAACCTGAGGTACCACTGTATACTTGCAAAGTGATGTAAAAATTCAGCTCTTTAAGAAATGAAGCTTTTCTCCCAATGGGAAAAAAGTGGTGGTACGTTAAGAAAATGGAGATAACAACACAGTAAGCCATATTTTGTCCACAGGGGCATCTGATAACTTTGGCCTGGTTTCGACAAGCCTCAGGTCATGTGATAAAAGCTGTTCCTGGCTCTGTTATTTGGACTAGCAGCAGAGGATTTGCATGTTTGAATGTTTGGGAAGGGGGGGGGGAGAAATAGCGTGTCAGTGAATGCTAGGCTGGAACCCTGTTCTTCAACCTCCAGTTCTTTATGAGTAGAGAGTTTCTTTAAATACAAGAAGATTCAGTCATGCTGCTGCTCCCTCCTGCGGTCTTTCGATAGCTCTGTCGGTAGAGCATGAGATTCTTCATCTCAGAGTTGTGTGTTCAAGTCCCGCGTTGGGCAAAAGATTCCTGCATTGCTGGGGTTGGACAAAATGACCCTCGTGGTCCCTTCCAACTCTTATTATTCTATTATCTGTGTAGAAGGTGCTGTCCATGTGATTTGCTCTTTGCCCACGTGACCTGTCATCAGCACTGTATTCGCCAGTTAGGACCAAACCGAGATGTAGCTGTAGCATATCCAGATGTTTTAAAACCCGGATTTGCCCAAACTGTATATAAAGGGGTGGGAGGAATATGGTTTTTAAAAGCAAAAGTGTTACATAGGCAGAGACCGCTGAAGGTGGCAGTTCATCTACCCAGACTCAGTTTCCCCGCCTCCTTTACTTGAGCTGTGCAACGGAAAGCTCTTGGGCAAATGCGTCTAAGAACAGCAGTGGGGAGCAGCAAGAAAGCAGGGGTCAGCAAGCCTTTTCAGCAGGGGGCCGGTCCACTATCCCTCAGACCTTGTAGGGGGCCGGACTATATTTTGGGGAAAAAAATGAATGAATTCCTATGCCCCACAACTAACCCAGATATGCATTTTAAATAAAAGCACACATTCTACTCATGTAAAAACACCAGGCAGGCCCCACAAATAACCCAGAGATGCATGTTCAGTAAAAAGACACATTCTACTCATGTAAAAACACGCTGATTCCTGGACCATCCATGGGCTGGATTTAGAAAGCGATTGGACCGGATCCAGCCTCCGGGCCTTAGTTTGCCAACCTATTGCAACAGAGACGGTGTACGTGACCAGCAACATGGAAAAAAGTTGCACCGTTTGCCAACACCAGCAATAGGAAACAAGTCATTGAATCGTAGACCCTGGTCCAATTCCCATCACCCTTGACCATCACTAGTCTTTCTAGCTAGGGATGATGGGAGTTGTAGTCCAAAAACAGCTGGAGGACCACGTTTTGGAAGCCCTGATTTAGTCCAACCCCGTTCAATGCAAGAACTTGCAGCGATTGCTTCTGAAGAATCGCTGAAGAACAGCTGAATCGCTGAATCGCTGAAGAACAGCGATTGCTTCTGAAGTTCAGATTATCCCATACAGGGATCGAACCTGCGACCTTTGCATTATGAGTACCACACTCTAACCAGCCGAGCTATTTCCTCAATCCTCAAAGGTATGAATTGAGGACTGAGGTGGGCAGAGAACAGCGATTGCTTCTGAAGTTCAGATTATGCCCAGGGGGACAGATCAAGAGCCTCGAGGTTTCAAGCGTTAAGAGTTAAATTTGGGTCTTTACTGAAAGCAGCGTGCACAGCCTAGTTCCATTTCCACCTAATGTATTCAGTGGCAGCGGACAGTTGCCCTTTCTTCCCATTCAAAAGAGGCTCGCTATTCAGAAAACCTGCGACAGCTCATTTAGCTCTTTAGTTACCAGCCTCATAAAGCCCGAGGTATAAAAGAGTGACCCTTCAGACACGAATAATGGTGGTTCCATGACTCGGTGCTTTTTGTGCCTCTGTTTTAGTTTAGTAATCTAGATAAGGTTTGGTCCTCCAACTAGTTCTTCTGTTAGATATTTGGCTCACAGTATTCTAACGTTCCCCCTGCTGCCCTTCTCGTGGGATAGGCAGTGCAGACAAAAGAGACATTGTTGTGCTGGACTTTGCATTAGCTGTCTTGACAACAGTTGGCCTCTGCACACAGTTTTCGCTTTTTATCCTTTTATTGTCGTCCGGTGCCAAGAAGAACATGGATTTTACTTTGCTTAAAAATAAAAAAATATTATGGCAAGTTCCTTTGAACGAATCTGAGATACAGTGCAACTTTCTATTTATATATCCCCCCCCATACCAACCATGAAAATAATTCAATTGCTTTTTTAAAAAAAAGAACCGGAAAGATATATATGATAAAATGAGTGCTCATTACTAAACTCTTGGCAACAAATTTCAGCGCAAAAGAAAGGACAGAGTTGACAAGATTTTTGGCAGTGTGCTAAACAGGACCAGGGTAAATTGCTTTTTAAAGTGATTTTGGGTGGCTTTTTGTCATTTTAGCTGGAATCCCTCCCCTCCCCTGTGTAAAATACTTAGCTTGATGTACTTTATCAGTTTAATATATTATTTTAGTGTTGCATGAGAAATGCATTTTCAGTTTTAAATACAGCTAGAATGGCTGCTATCCAAATAATGAATTAGTGAAGCAAAATGCCAAATTTCCTTTCATACTGGAGAAGCTCTGTGCATTATATCATTAAAAGAGAATCCTATATTGCAGTGATTCCCAGTTAGCTAAGGAAGGCAGACCCCCCTGTTTTTCAAAAGCCAAAGCATGGACCTCCTACTTTGGAAAATTCTGATATCTCTGTGGTAATTTTTGTTATTTTAATGGTGCCATAGACCCCCTGGGTGGGTTACATGGAGCTTCTGTGGTTTGTGGGCCACCAGTTGGGAACCACTGCTGGTATGTTTATGACTTAGAGCAACATGGCTTTTGTGAACTGCTATTTTTTTCTGACGGTATGGCCACCACTTGGGATGATTCCTAAACCGCTTCCAGATTAAAACTCAACTCCTTCAGCACTCCAGTTCAGCTGTACTGTATACTTTGAGCAAGAGAATAAATCTGTAGGGTCAACTAGTGTGCTCCTCCTTTCTACGTACAAAATAGACCTTAGTTGTGCTGTTGTGCCAGAGATAAGTAAATGTCCTTTCTGGGAGCTTCATATTTAGTCACAGTATGTTTTAGGTCTGTTAAGGGGAGAAGCAATGCTGTCCAGGGTTGTAAAGACTGCGGAGAGAATAATTGGGTGCACTCTTCCCACCTTGGATCAAATCTAACCTTCCAGGTGTCATAAGAAAGCTGCAGAGATAGTGAAGGACAGTGCTCACTCCGGAAATGATCTCTTTCAGCTTTTGCCTTCTGGAAGAAGGTACAGGGTTATAAAGACTAGGACTAGCCGCCTGGGAAACAGTTTCTATCCAAATGCAATTCTGGTTTTAAACACAGTTTAAGGTAGTCTCTAAGGGACGTGGGTGGTGCTGTGGGTTAAACCACAGAGCCTAGGACTTGTCGATCAGAAGGTTGGCGGTTCGAATCCCTGTGACGGGGTGAGCTCCTGTTGCTCGGTCCCTGCTCCTGCCAAGCTAGCAATTCGAAAGCACGTCAAAGTGCAAGTAGATAAATAGGTCCCGCTCCGGCGGGAAGGTAAACGGCGTTTCTGTGCTCTGCTCTGGTTTGCCAGAAGGGGTTTAGTCATGCTGGCCACATGACCCGGAAGCTGTACGCCGGCTCCCTCAGCCAATAAAGCGAGAAGAGCGCCGCAAGCCCAGAGTCGGCCACAACTGGACCTAACGGTCAGGTGTCCCTTTACCTTACCTAAGGTAGTCTCTATGGGAGTATATGGTATTTAATTATAGGGTATCAGAGATTTTAGGGGGTTAACCAGGCTGGGATAGCTGGGATAGCAGGCTTGTTGGTTTTTGAATGTCTGATGTAGATTTTTTTCAGTTTCGTTGTTCTGTATGGGACAATGACAATAAAGATTATCGTATTGTATATTGTGTAGACTAGGGTTCTAACAGCAAGCCTAGGGTCTGTTCTTGTCTGAATTTGCCCATGGCCAAATTACAGGTGCCCAATTGCTGCCTACATTTTCTGACCCTATTGAGTCCCCTGAGCAGATTTGTGTGTTAAGTTTAGTAGATCAATTGAGTTCAAAAGACAGTATTGCAGAGTAACTCTCAAAAGCACTGCACCACACAAAATGGCTGCAAGTGCATTGAACAGGGGCAGATAAACACGGGTTGAGTTATTAAGGGGCATGTGCTAAATCAGTAGCCAAGTGTTATAATCCATTAGAAAGTTAATTTCCTGGATTCTGAATCACAAAAGGAGACTCTGTGAGTACAGGGTGCTCCTAACTTCAGAAGTTCACCACCCAGTTTGCGGAGCAGGGTGGTGACAAGGGAACGTTCTCCCTCTCAAGATGGTACTCGTGTAGCAGGCTGTAACGCCTGTAGAGGCCTAATCAAATCGCCCGGTGCCAAAACTCAGATGCCCTTGACCTAAACACTTGTGACCAACCCCACTTAGGGTCACATGAATTGGCCACAACTCCCTCTTGTTTCACCTTTTGAGTTTTTCTTCATAGTTAGATTTGCCCAGTGTCGGAAGCAACTGCATAACTCATTCCTTCCACCCAAACGGACTCGCGCTTCCAAAACCGCAGCCTTCCCCGCCATCCCATGACTGTGCCAAATGGCTTTTAAAAATGAGCGAAGCTTCAAAAGCAATTTATGATATAGCCTAGACGGAGGTTGCTCTAAGTATGACTGACAACTGAACAGTAGCTTCTTGGATCCTGGCCGTTTCACGTGCTCTCCCTTTTCTGCTCACATTTCTGGTGCAATTGTGATGAATGTGCCACTTGTTGCTACTTTGTCGTAGTTAGACGGAGCCATTTCTTTTAACGCAGAGAGGGCCGCTATAACAATAGTTTTCTACGAGGGCAAGCGTAACCTTGCCTACACAGGTCAAGCGGTTGTTTGTTTTCTTTAAACTGCCTCTAAAGGGAAGGAAGAGCTCTATCATAGGAATGTGGTGAAAGCTAAAGTACATTTTAATTGTGTTCTGTGGTTGGGAATGGGCAAATTTAGAACTGTACGCAGCAGGTCTCCCACTGATAAAAAAACCCCAGGACTTGGATGGATGGTATCGGAACAATGCACAGCTAACTTCATTTCCGATTATGCAAGGTCTTTTGAGAACCATCAGTCCTTTGGTTTTCTTTGTTAGGAAGCTTGACTAATCATGGCGGCATGGTGCCGCAGCCACTTCCTGAAAGTTGTATTGAAATAGTATGGACTTAAAAGTAAAGGTAAAGGGACCCCTGACCATTAGGTCCCGTCGTGACCGACTCTGGGGTTGTGGCGCTCATCTCGCTTTATTGGCCGAGGGAACCGGCATACAGCTTCTGGGTCATGTGGCCAGCATGATTAAGCCGCTTCTGGCGAACCACAGCAGCGCACGGAAACGCCATTTACCTTCCCGCTGGAGCGGTACCTATTTATCTACTTGCACTTTGACGTGCTTTCAAACTGTTAGGTTGGCAGGAGTAGTATGGACTTAATTTCTAGTAATTAATTCCGTTTGGGAGTCAAGCAAATACTAACGTGGGGCGTTGCTACTCATGGCTTTGAAAGTCCTGACCTGTAAAACCCTAAAAATTGCCAGATGCATTGAGAAGAATAGATCACATTGCTGATTTGATCCTCGTTTGGAAGGTTTCGTCAAGTCATGGTTCACAGGTTTAGACGTAAAGGCGTTTCCGTTGTTTTATTCTTTGTGTAAACTGTCCTGGGAATACAACTGAAGGATGGTAACAGAAATACTTACAATGCATAACACAGTATACGAAGCTAAAAGCAGAGAGGGAATGTGGAGATGCAGGGCTTGTTCCAGATTGCCCAAACCAGGACATCTGAATCTCACCAATGGGACTTAAGCCAGCTTGCAACTGAGATTGGTTCCATTGATTTTGGTGACTTTATAGCTCAGTGCCAGCCATGTTTGCACAGTGGACATAAGTCCTATTGAATTCATTTGGACTTACTCCCAGGTCAGTAGGGTTAGAACTGCAGCCTTAGTCATGACTGAAGACTTTTGATGTGTTGGTGACTCACACTAATGTTTTTGCATCAAGAAACCCTGTGCAAGTACTTCTGCCTGCACAGCAAGGACCCCCCTCCATATTGGCTCAGGGGGCTGTCAGGAGAACCCCAGAACAGCAGGGGGAGGGGGTATTTTTTTTTTTTTTTTTTTTTTTTTACATCTGACAAGCTGGAATGCTTGCACAAGTAGAACCGTCGGAAAAGCGCAATGTTGAATTCCACCCAGAACCACTTTTAAGAGCATTTTTCCACAAGGCTCCACTTCAAGGCTGAGATGTGCTATTCCAAAATGTTTGATCCCAGCGAGCAACCAGCCCAGCCCAGCTAGATAGTATAACACAGGGGTCAGCAACCTTTTTCAGCCATGGGCCGGTCCCTCAGGCCATTTGGTAGGCCAGACTATATTTTGAAGAGAGAGAAAAATGAACGAATTCCTATGCCCCACAAATAACCCAGAGATGCATTTTAAATAAAGGGACACATTCTACTAATGTAAAAACATGCTGATTCCCAGACCATTTGTGGGCTGGATTTAGAAGGCAATTGGGCCGCATCCGGACCACGGGCCTTAGGTTGCCTACCCCTGGTATAACAGACCAAGGGTGTGGGGCTGTTCCTTCAGAGGCCTACATTTCAGTTCATTATTTGCAGTTACAGTGGTACCTCGGGTTAAGTACTTAATTCGTTCCGGAGGTCCGTACTTAACCTGAAACTGTTCTTAACCTGAAGCACTACTTTAGCTAATGGGGCCTCCCGCTGCCACCGCACCGCTGCTGCACGATTTCTATTCTCATCCTGAAGCAAAGTTCTTAACCCGAGGTACTATTTCTGGGTTAGTGGAGTCTGTAACCTGAAGCGTCTGTAACCTGAAGTGTATGTAACCCGAGGTACCACTGTATTCCTATTCTCCCCACCTCAACCTCCACCAAAGGCATGGATTGCCCTCTTAAGTATTTTCTGCTTTCATTTTCTTACCATCTGAGGACTGCATTTGGTTAGTACAAGTGTTGTCATAGAATCATAGGACTGTAGAGTTGGGAGGATCATCTAACCAGTCCAACCTCCTGCAATATAGGGGATTGAACCTGCAACCTTGGTATTATCGGCACCGAGCTCTAACCCATTGAGCTATCCAAGCTCTGGAAATATACATTCTGCTCAAGCGCAGACCTCTTTGGTACGCATTTGCAGTAGCACGTGAAACAACAACAAAAACAACCTCCCCTGGAAAAAGGAGAAAGTTTATGAGTTATTAAGATTTAATCTGTTACTGGAAATGTCCGAAAACAGCTTGGAAGTCCTAATTTAAGCATTCTGATGTAATTTAGGGTGTTCAGTTTTAAAATAGGAAAACCCGAGGTAGTGCCCTCTTAGAACCCAGATCCTATTTTTGTATCTGAGATGGTAATTCTGGACTATAAGGCTGCCCTTAAGGAAAGAGTGGTCATTAAAGTAAATAGGAAAGGACAATAATGAAAGAGACTGACCCAGAAAAAGATTCACTGTTGGAACAGTGGTATTGCTTTAAATAGACATGTATGTCCCAGGAGCTGATTTTCTTTTACCACATGACTCAACTGGGCTACTGTGGAGGGATCTTCATCTATGATCGTCCCAGAAGCTTGAACAGAGGGCAGGGCCCTGTGGGTTTTGGACTGGTTTGATCTCTGTCAGCATAAGTTCAGTTTTGAGATTCCTACCTTCTAAAATATTCAGCAAACACTCTCTTTTGGAAACTTTGGAACAGGCTTCTTCCTCTTTAATCACAGTCTCTTTAATAAGAACTTGATTTTTCCAGCGAAGCTTTTTATAAGAATTTATTTGAAGCGTTTACTTTTTGGGCATGATGAAAAAGCAGGTCTTCTAAGCGTATCCCAAGAACTCTTTGAGAGAACGGTTTGCAGAGCAAAGCCCGATTCAAGCATTCCTTTTGCTGTTTTTAACCACCATAGTTAAAAGGATCATATTACTGCAAGGATAAAGATTATTGCAAGAATACAAAATGCTTATTTATAAAAATGGTGTCAAGGGAAAGGGGGGGTCTGTACTTTTCATTTAATTTTAAATTTACAGTATATACTGTTTTTGATCATCACTGTACACAAGGCAGTTTTTCAATTGATAAATGAGTATGCATTAGATTTGTTTAGTATTCTGCAGGGCAGTATTCTGAATTGGCAAATCCCCCCAAATTTTACCCAAGTCCTCCTTTGGGTATACAGTGGTACCTCGGGTTATATACGCTTCAGGTTACATACTCTTCAGGTTACAGACAGTTTCAGGTTAAGTACGGACCTCCGGAACGAATTAAGTACTTAACCCAAGGTACCACTGTACTTCAGTAGCAGTGATGTGCCTTTCTCTTTCTTTCTTCTCCTTTCCTTGCCAGTTTCAGAGCCAAATCACATGAGCCTTTGTGCACATGGTTAGTGCTGATGGTTGTCATTTATTTCCTTCCTTCCTTTCTTTTTGCCAGTTCAGGCTAATTTCAAGCCACAATGCTTAATGCCAAAAGGGTCACACAACTGCCACACATTAAAATTGCACAGCTAGACTTTTAGGATCCTTCTACAACAGAAGCTTCTCAAGGGTTTGCTGCAATGTGCACATATTCACACAACCCTGCTCCGTGCAGGCAAAGCCAATCCAAGCAGAATGAACAGTGTGGCTGTTGAGCACAGATGGATTTGTTAGAATGGGTCCCTTAATCCTGCGAGGAAGCTAAAGCCTTTCTGTGGTTTCTGGGCAGGTTGACTCTGAACTACTGTACCTCCTCCCCCACAATCCCTTTTGTGTTGTGTCTTTTAGATTGTAAGACTAAGGGCAGGAACTATGTTTGTAAGCTGCTCCAGAAGCCCTCTTTAGCTGAAGGTTGAGATTTCTTTTAAAAAGCTTTAAATAAGTCTTTAGAGCAGCTTGCACCTTGATAAGTGTGTTTAGGAGGATTGCAGCCTTATGAAGGAGTCCCATGCCTGGTTACTCACAGGTAAAACGTATCCACACTTACTTTTTGCCCCGCCCCGCTCTTTTTTTTTGCCCCAAGCTTTCCTTGCAAAAACCTGCTCTTTAAAGCTGAATCGGTGCAAATGTCAGCTCGACTTTCTCCGTGGATTGACATTTGCTCCAATTGAGCTTTAAAGAGCAGGTTTTTGCAGGAAACGCAAAACAACAACCCCAGGCACTCAGACATGAGAGCTTTAAATCGCGAACTGTGCCAGGAAAGAGCAGAGGAAAGGTAAGTGTGGATAAGCCCCCCGTTGAGCTGAATGGGACTTGGTGCTATGTAAATATGGACAGAATTGATTGGAATTTGTAGGCACTAAGCTTTTTATGGAGCAGGAAAAAGCATTGAAATCCTCAGCTTCAAAAGTTTGCAAGCAAACCAGAGGTTTGTTTTTGTTTTCTTTTTACAGCCCTTAATTCCCCGTTTCTTTCTTGCATGATGGAATCCTCACAAGGTAAAAGGAATAAAGCAGTTTCTCTCTTCTGATAACCACTCATGGCTAGCAGCTTCTCCTCAAGCAGGGACATGTTGGGTGTCACATCAGGACATGGCTGAAGGAGGATTTTGTTTGATGTTCTACCAAAACCACTTCACTGCTTGGAATGTGCAGTTCTGAGAGGCACAAGCAGATGCTTTGTAATGGAGCACTAGGATTTATTCAAGACGTCTCTATGTTTGAGCCCTTCACGGAGCCCTGGATATTATTAACACCGACATAGGTAGGCTCGCAAAGGTAAAATAGCCCAAAAGGAAAATTCCTCCCAGAATAGTTTCCTGGCAGGACAACCCGTACTCCTTCGTGGAGTATGGTCAGCACAATATGGCATGTGTTGTCTACTGCCTGGTGCATGCAGTCACAGATGCCAGCGGGCACACAATCCATTGGGAGGTTTTCCAGCAAAAGCCCCATTGTAGTGAATGGAAGCTGTACAAGATTCCACGGCGGGCAAAAAGATGGCAGGCATTATTTCTGGGTGAAGTGAAAGTCTGTAATAGCATTTTCATAGCTTCTGCCCATTCACCTGTAGGTAAGGTAAAAGGTAAAGGACACCTGGACGGTTAAGTCCAGTCAAAGGCAACTATGGGGTTGCGACGCTCATCTCACTTTCAGGTCGAGGGGGCTGGTGTTTGTCCACAAACAGCTTTCTGGGTCATGTGGCCAGCATGACTAAACAGCTTCTGGCGCAACAGAACACTGTGACAGAAACCAAAGCACACGGAAACACCGTTTACCTTCCTGCCACAGCAGTACCTGTTTATCTACTTGCACTGGTATGCTTTCAGACTGCTAGGTTGGCAGGAGCTGGGACAGAGCAACAGGAGCTCACTCCGTTGCGGGGATTCGAACCGCCGACCTTCTGATCGGCAAGCCCAAGAGGCTCAGTGGTTTAGACCACAGGCTCTAACAATAAGCACCACTTGTTTAACTCTTCCCCACCAAGGGAGAGGTGCCCCCTCTTCCCCCTCAACCTCCTATGGTTGGATGTCTGTTGGAGACAACCCAATCCCCTCCCCCCAATGCACCTTATAACTTAGTCGCAATCTGGAAGTTAAAAATAAAACTTGCAGTTCTGAGCGTGCTTACTTGAAAATCAATTCCATCGAAATCAATAGGACTGGTGTTTTCAGAAGAATGTTTAGCATAGTATAAGAGAAGTATATCATTATTATTTCTCTTTCTGAAATCTGATAGGACGAAGGAATCTTGTCCTGACCCCTGCAGTCCACTTAGCTTCTTTGCTTCTCTGTGCTGTGTTCCACCACACAAGTTATTTGTGGCCTCATTGCTGTCCATGCCAGCCATCAGGTACTTGACAAGTTGGGAGAGCCAGACCATTATGGATCCCTGCGTGCCCAGCTTGATGTGGCATTGTAGTATCTACTTAGTTGGTTTATGCAATGGCCATATGGTACACGGTTGCATAGACAAGCAGGCTGCGCATAAATCACCCCTCTTCAATTAGTGCAATTTCATTGGGAGCAGTGGCTTATGATGGGAAGTGTGGAAAGTATTGCTGGCTCTAGTATCTTGAGATTCAATTCTTCATTGAGTTTTTATGTTCAAGCTATCAAGGTTATGAGTACATGTTTATGCACACCACCCAACATTTCTCTGATCAAAATAGGGGTGTCCTATTCCATACCTGCCAACACTTCTCTGATGAATATAGGGACATCCTACCACGCCCTCGAACATTTCTGCGATGAAAATAGGAAAAGCAGGAGATTCTGGGATCAAATCAGAAATCAGGACAGCGTCTGTAAATCTGGGACTGTCTCTGGAAAATAGGGACACTTGGAGGATCTGATTTATGTAAAAGTACAAATGTTTGGTGTCTTTTTGTGTATTTCTTGCTTGCTGTCCGCCCACTCTTGGTCCAAGTGCTACTAATTACCTTTGAAAACTCTTAATGGCTTTGGACCCTGGTACTTAGACAACTGTCCCCAGGCAGTACAATCCTCATCAGTGGCCCTGTTCTGTATCCTGTTGCCCTCTGAAGGTGGGTGGATGGTGACCAGAGAGAAACTTTTAAGTAGTGTTGCTTGCTTAAGAAGCACAGAACCATCTGTAAGGGGAACACAAATTTGTTTTAGCTCCAACTGAAACGGAAAGTTAATTTCTAAATCTGGCATTCCTCTTCCTTAATTTGCTTAGCTTGCTAGAATTGCTAAACCACTTTCAGAGAAGCAGCTGAGACATGGAGGGAATTAATCAGTTTACTAACTCAGAAGTTAATTTTCGATTTCTGCTTGAGACGGACATGGCAACAATAATGATCTTCTAGTTAAGATGCTTCCTTCACCCCCCCCCCCCAATTTTTTAACATTTAGTTTTAAATAAGCGGACCATAAAAAATTCACAAAATGCTTCCTCAATTACAAAGTATGTTGTAATTTTCATTGGTATATTAGTAACAGACGTATTTTCATATTTTTCAAGTAATTGCCAAAGGGGGCAGAAATTGCCTGACCAGAATTAGGGTTTGCCTTGCAATTCACACCTGTGGTACCAGCAACCTTCCACCTGGAAGGAAGGTCCAAAGCACATGCCTTTTGTCCCGAAGAAGGAAGACTATTACGCTGGGAGTACCGTATTTTTCGCTCTATAGGACGCACCTGACCATAGGACACACCTTGTTTTAGAAGGGGAGAACAAGGGAAAAAAATTCTCTCCCTCTTTGCGCAGCGCCCCTTCAGCGAAGTGGCAGGAGAAATGGAGCCCCTTCCATTTCTCCTCCCGCTTTGCTGAAGGGGCGCTGAGCAGAGAGGGAAAGCTGCGCAGGGCCTCTCCAGTGAAGCGAAGCCAGGAGAGTAAGAGGGATCGGTGCACACCGACCCCTCTCGCTCTCCAGGCTTCAGCGAAAGCAACGCAAAGCCTCCGGAGCGCGACGGGAGCGTTCCCACTGTGCTGCGGAGGCTTCGTGTTGCTATCGCTGAAGCCATGGAGCCTGCATTTGCTCCATAAGACGCACACACATTTCCCCTTAATTTTTGGAGGGGGAAAGTGCATCTTATAGAGTGAAAAATACGGTATATTTTTTTTCAGTGGCTCCCTCACATTGTCTGTCACACTGTAAAATGTAGCATCTAAGGCTCTACCATGATTCATTGCTATTATGGGTGGACTTGTGCATACTGGGAACAATAATTTACCACAGTGAAATAGCCCTCAGGAAGCCTGTGGGATGTTTATGTTGCTTCCATCTTTTGTAAGCTGTGCCTCATGATATTATTTTCATCGTTTCTCTGGGATGGTGCTCCTGTTCTTAACACAGGTTAACACTTTGCTGAATGGGACTCGCTCCCAGTTAAGTTTGTCCAGCTCTCCCACGTGCACCCTCATTGGAGCAGCCTAGGTTGACTTGATTCAACACATACACACACACTTCATAATCTTTCCCCTTAGGAACAATGTTTCCTCATTCAGCCTCCCAAATAATATATATGCAGGCCTCTGTTGATCACCTGGCTTGGGGATTAATTACTTACTACAAGCGGCAGCTGCATATGATGGGACTCTTCAACAGCATAAGGCTCTGAAACTACTCGGCCAAACAGCATCATGTCTGGGTAAGGGTAGTCCATTGCTTTTGGACCTAAGACACTTTAAGGCAGGTCCAAGAACCCTTTGGCCTTCGAGATGTTACTGAACTACAGCTCCCATCAGCCACAGCAGACGTAGCCAGTGGCCAGGGATGTTGGGAGTGTTATTGCAACCACATCCGAAGGGCTAGTGCTTCCCCACACTCGCTCAAAGGCAATCCGGTGCCCCTCCAGATGTTTTGAACTCCAACTCCTATTGGCTTAGCCAGCATAGCCAATGGGAGTTAGAAGAATAGAACTGGACCCTAGTTGGACTTGGGTCATCTGGTCCAACACCCTGCAATGTAGGAATCTTTTGCCCCACGTGGGGCTCATACCCACAGCCCTGAGATTAAGCTAACTGAGCTATCCAGTGAGACTTCATAGTTGTATAGGCCAAAACATCTGGAGGGCACCAGATTGAGGAGGGCTGTTCTAAGGCACTCGGGTCCAGTTTAAAAAATCATTACAATGGAGCTATGCTGCTTGCCCCTTTTGAAACATATTTGGGAAGGGGAAGCTTGTAGCAAAAAAGGGTGCAGAATGGGAAGAGGATAGGGTCTTTCATTAGTGGACTATTTTCTCTTGACACCGTCCTAAGCTGTCTCCCCACTCCCCGCCCTGCAGGGTTCCCAACTCATATTTAACGAGGGTTCCTTTACAAGGGAGAAACAATTACTGGACTGGCATTACTCATGATGTGTAGTTTTGCTCAGCGTGTGAGTTATTTGCAGCTGAGCTAATGGCAGCCAGAGTGCCTGTGATGTCATGCTGCTCTGCAGCCGCAGGTGACATCAGAGTAGATCTTCTGGTGTACCAAGAGGGCAGTTAGCGAGGGCAGAGTTGGAGGATGAGGCTGCAAGAGGGATGAGGTCAGCAGAGATAGAAGAGATTTTATGGGATGGTGGATATTATACTGATGGGATTTTTTTTTAAAAAAAATACAATTAGTTAACGGTACAAATCAATGTTGTCTTGCTTGCTTCTGCATGAGGCCCAGCCTCTTCAAAAGCTTCTCTCAGAGAGATGTCTCTCCTGTGTACCATCCCTGACAATAACAGAAGAGATGGACACCCTTTTCTTCCCTGGACGGACTCTGCGCCTTTAACGGTTCTGTGGCCTGCACACAGCCTGGCCCTATAGCACTTCCCAACAGGAAATAACACAACCCTGGATTTCAAAATATTAAGTGTTCTACTCCCACTTGGCTCCCGACAAGTAAACAGGCCTCTTTGTTCTCTGCTTCGCACCAACCAAGTGCCTGCGTTTTTCTCACCCACAGACAACAGACTTCCTCTCTAAGGGCAGCTTGTTGTGTTGTGTTTTGTAATTGGATAGGGAGCACAGCAAGTAGAAAACACACTTGCCTCCACATCACTTATGAGAGTGCACATATGTATAAACAACCACTTTCTCCTTTAAAATCCACAGACTTGGCAACTGGGGAAGGCTCTTCTCTGCTACTTGTGTGTATCTTGAGAGGAAAATAGTACAGTTGAGCCACCCTGGCATATTGAAAACAGAGCAGCGCCTTGAGTAGTCATAGATGAAATGGCAACTCTTGATGTTCCCATTTTCGGTGTTGTTTTTGTTTTTGTAATGCAGCAGTAAGTGGTACACCCAATGCATCGCAATGCTTAAAAATGTACTGGTAAGCAAATTTCATTCCCGCATAAACTCAGGTAGTTCAGTGTCTCTCAGTTTGGAAGCAAAAAATGGAACCATCTAAAAATAAAGTGGTTTCTACATATTCCAGGAAATCTGTAGAGACACATTTGTATGAACGTTTTTCAAAACCAGCCCTGGGTTGATTGGTGGGGGGGAGGGGAGTGAACCCCAGTAAACCAAAACCAACAAAAAGTGTGGTTTAATATACACACAAATATCTCTACCCTCCTCCTTCTGCCTGGTTCACACACGCTTGCACACCCTTAGAACTTCACACAAGGAAAATAGTTTGTTCTGAGGTCCACTGTATCTCTGTAACAACATGATCTAGAGCTAATATCCAGTTCAGTACCTTTTTCTATCCCCTCGCCGCGAGCAAA
The DNA here is from genome assembly GCF_027172205.1 of Podarcis raffonei. NCBI lineage: Eukaryota > Metazoa > Chordata > Lepidosauria > Squamata > Lacertidae > Podarcis > Podarcis raffonei. The sequence continues at coordinate 29,975,205 of NC_070604.1, forward strand.
GTTCATGCCATGGATTTTCAGAAGAAATGATCTGGGACGTCCACCCCAATATATGATTGCTTGATCTTTTCTTGCTTTTCTCTCTCTCATCCAATTCTTGCCAGTTCAATGTTAGCTTTGCCCGATACTGCTTTGTGGCGAAGAACTGAAATATTTTGTTTGTTTGTTTGTTTCCTTGGAGACCTGAAGGCCAAACTGTAAAGCGATTTTTCGTAACCGTTGGAGGGCTTCAAGTCCGCAAATCGATAGTTACAGGAAAATGCAGCCTTTTGAGCTGAGATATGAATTACGAAAAAAGCTAAAACGGTAGCTTGATATAGGGATGAATCTATGTAATTACATTGTTTGTTAGACTGGCGGGAGTGCGTGGGCTTTTATCCCTTTTAGTTTTAAGGTGCAGGTGTGTGTTTGGGCATTTAAAAGAATGGGGGAGCTGTATGTTATGGATTATGTAGCCTGTGGCAGAAAGCTCATGCTCTGTTGCTCTGCTCCCCACCTCAGTAGAACAGAACTAAAAACACACCAAGGCTCAGGATTCACTAGCATGGCACAGTCTGAAGCTTGGACTCAGCTTGCAGTATATTTGCCAGCAAGGCTGGCCATTGCTGAATATAAACATCCTCTTTGGCCTGTGCATATGAGTTATGTGATAACATAAAACAATTTCTCCTCAACAAGATTACGTCTTAAGTGTCCACTCTATGCAACATTACACTCTGCAGTTTGAAACGGGACTAGTGATTGAGCCCATTAGCGCTGTGATGGAAGTGACGAATAGCCTGATGCGATAAACTGACCTGTGGCGCGAACGCTGTGGGCAGAACACCCAGTCAAGTAGGGTGGCCAGGCCTGTCCCCTTTCTATGCACATTTCGGGAGGGAAAAATAAGGCTATGCTCAGCTTTGCATCGGGGCCAGGTGACAGAAGATGGACCAGGTGTCTGATAAAGTTCTCTTTCTTTCTTTCACTGAAGCATCTCTTCTCTCTCATTTCAGATTATTCTGCAATGACTGCAGCAAGATACAGACCTACTTGGGACTTGGTGCTCGATCCTCTCATGTCGTGCAAACTCTGCCTTGGAGAATTTCCAGTGGAGCAGATGACAACAATCGCACAATGCCAGTGCATCTTCTGTACTTTGGTTAGTAAGCTTCAAACAATGTATGCGCCTCGGCTGGAATCGGTTCTGTTGTCCACACCACACCCGCCAAGATGTGTGCAAAGCCAACGAAAGTTATGCTTGAGGATTTGTGGGTTGTACATAGTTAATGCAGGCTTGCGGGCATAGTCCCAGGGTTGTTGTGGTGCTTTTACACCTCCTGTTGTATTACCCTGGTACTTAATACCACACATACAGACCTGTGGGAAAATTCTGGGCTGCTTCAGGGAAGATGGGAGTGGTGAGGTTTATTGGACAGAAGCTCCCAAGATGCACCTTGCTGGTTCAGTCGCTGGCGTTTGGCCTAATCTCACTTGCAGTGCCTGTGAGAGGATAAAATGGAGGTAATCCTTATAGGTGCTGCTTTTGCAGAGGAATGAAAATATTATAATGATAATTATGTACCCATTTATGGATGAGCGGGCACCTGGGGCTTATTCAGACCCATATTGTTATGATCCGTTACCGGATTGTGAGGTTGTGTTTATTAAGTTGTGTGCCTTACTTCATAAAAAAGCACATCTGAAAGAAAGAGGGGAATGGAATGTGTGTGTGTGTGTGTGTGTGTGTGTGTGTGTGTGAGGAGGGTGTCTTTGTGCTACATCAGTGACATTTCAAACAGAGAAGCCAAAGAGCAATCTCCTAAATGGCTGTGTGGAGCTTTTGACGTCTGGGTTTTGAAAAGCAGCGTGCCACAGAAGAGAAAGAGCCATCTGGGTAAGGTCATAAGTGTATTGAAAATGGCATGGGCGGGAAGTGAGTAGGCGTCGAGCTTCATCCATCTCCAGTTAAAAACAAAAGCCTAAAGTAGCTTCAGTATGTATTTACACAAGGAGAACTTGGCCGGGTTGGGTCTAGAAGGGTAGTAAGGAAGAAGACTAGTTTCAGTCAAAGAACACCACCCACTTCTACAGGTTTTTTCCCCCTTAAAAAAGAAATTAATAGGACTGAGTCTAAGCAACAGCCAAGCAGAAAATTCTTTGGAGATTCTGGGGGTGGTTAGAGGGTGCAAAACTCCTCCCTTGGCTTAAACAAAAAATGCAACCCTAAATGACTTTCAGCTTCATTCTTCTGCAGCTTCATTCTTCTTGCCCAGGTGATGGGGACTCTATTTCCTCAGGCGCTGCACTTTGCAGCACAGGAAGGCTTAAGGGCAACTCCATGTTTCCTGGGCAGTGAGGTAGTTCCCCCACACTTACATATACAGTGGTACCTCAGGTTAAGAAGTTAATTTGTTCTGGAGGTCCGTTCTTAACCTGAAACTGTTCTTAACCTGAAGTACCACATTAGCTAATGGGGCCTCCTGCTGTCACCACGCGATTTCTGTTCTCATCCTGAAGCAAAGTTCTTAACGTGAGGTACTATTTATGGGTTAGCGGAGTCTGTAACCTGAAGCGTCTGTAACCCAAGGTACCACCGTACAGTATTTCATTCACCAAAAAGCAACATTTTAGCACCAGAGCATCTAGCTCAATTATGCAAAGTTTTACAACAGCAACAAAACCCTTAGCTTGCAGTTTTGTGCTCTCTACTGCTAGTTGCAGCAGGAATTTCTGCACGTATACAAATTGCTGGTGGCAAGCAGCAATCATCCCTTATAGAGCAGGTAACTGGAAAAGTTTAACTATTTTCTGGACCTCCCCGCGGTGCGGGGCTTTTCAAATCCACGACTGGCAGCGTGACATGCCCCACACTTCGGTTTTCAGCCTGAAAGACAGCACTGTCCACACAGTCCTTTTGCTAAAGCAAGGTTGGGGGATCTTTTTCAGTGCCATGTTCCATTCTGAGTAACCTTCCAAGGGGCAGGGGAGGGAGCAAACGAGAGCAGAGCAGCAACTGTTAATTGACTCAGGCAGCGCTCCCTTAGCAAGCAAGGCCTATTCTCAGTTCACGGACACATTCTAGTTCCAGGAGGAGGCGAAGCAGGGTTGTTGAGTGGTGTGGTGTGGCCTGGAGACAAGAGGTGGCTGCGGAGAGTTCTGAAAGCCAGTCAGAGAGGCCTGGCGCGCTGCCCTGCTCAGGTTCCCCATTGCCTGATTTTTAACTATCCGGATAGTCAACAATTCTGCGGCTACACTCATTCCACATTTGGCTGTTTTTGAGGTTCTCTTCCCTCCCACTTTCTCTGAAGCTTGCATTGTACTTCCATAAACCTCTGGGTTCCCCCAGGCTGGCTGACATCTCCCTTTTGTGTGTGCATGGGAGCATTTTGGCTACATAAACAATGGTACTGAAAGCCTGAATGTTGTAAATAAAGGGAATGATGGCAAGGGCCTTTTAAGGCAGGGTTTCTAGGAGCGATTGAGCCTAGGTACAAACCTGACTGTTCTAGACTCTTTGAGCCTAGGTACAAACTTGACTGTTCTAGACTCTTTGTTGTTGTTGTTGTTGAAATCACTGGGTTTGGCTTTACTTCAAACTTTTTTTATAGAATTGCAGTTCTGAGCAGCTCCCTTAAACTGGGGAGGACTAAATGCAGCTGTTCAGAGATCTGCCATTTATTACAGTTCAGTATGTTGGTAGGAACTGCTGGAAGATCTCTTTCATTTTTGTGGGTGGAAAAATGAACGGAAAAAGAGCCACATAGAGATCTTTCAGAACTACATAGTCGGAATGAAGTACACATCCTACGCCAACGTTTTAGTCTGCACTAGTAAAGGACCATTATATCACTGAATAGCCCTCCCTACATTGGCAACCCCTGAAGTGTTGCTGGAAAGGAGCTCATAAAGGATAATCTCCTTGACACATTAGCATAATGTTGTCGTTTTTTGGTGGTGGGGGGAGGAAATAGATTGGTCAGCTTAATTCACTATGTTATGTTTTGGAACAGTTTCTATTACAAACCACCCCAATCGCCGCTAAGCAATAGCAAGAGATTCCCGGTGTGTGTGTGTGTATGTGTTTGAATACTTAACCAGGGTTTGTGTTTCCTTGTTGTGTCCTGCACCCATGCCTTTCCCTGATTGCTAATTATGTGAGGGTGAGCGGCTGTTGGGGAATCAAACCATCTTTAAATTAAAACACAGTTCACGAGCTGAGAAGCACCTAAGAGTACTGCTAATTAATCCTTTCGGCAACAATTTCTGAAACTGCTTTCCTAGAATATATTCCAGTTTCTCGGCTATTAATCTCACCGTCTACAGCCAGTCACTTCCCCTAGTCATGCTTATCCCAGCTTCTTTTAACGGGTAGCCAGCGCTGTGGTCTCTCTCGGGGCAGCTTTGCGAGAGCATCTGCTGCCAGTGCCCTTTGACATGTTCTCCAGCAAACATGTAGCCCTGTGTCCTTTTTTAAGGAAGCATCTCTCTCAGCTCCATCTGAGGCCTTGTATAAGCCACAGCCGTGATTAAAAATGCACTGATGCTTTGCAGGGGAATTACTTGCCAGCCGAGCAGGATTAGCGCGGTACGAAGGTTGCAGAAAAGGACCCGTTTCCTCAGCCCACGTTTCACCGCTGTGTGGGCGGGAAGAGCTTTCCAAGGTTGTCAAGCTGCCTGTTATCTTCTGGTGCAGAGGAAAAAAAAAACACACATAGTGCTGGCCCTGGCATAGTTGGGCAGCATTGCTTGTAGAAGAAATGCAGTTGAAATGAGTTTGCAAAGAGGCAGGTAGAAGAGGGCAGGAGCTCCTGTAGCTCAGCTGTAGCTCAGCAGTAGAACACCTGCTTTGCATGCAGAAGACCCTAGATTCAATCCCTGGCATCTCGAGGAAGGGCTAGAGAACCACTGCTGGTCATTGTAGACAATATGGAGCTAGAGAGACCATTGTAGATAATATGGAGCTAGAGAGACAAATGTCTCTCTAGTACAAGGCAGCTTCCCATGAAGAAGAAGAAGAGATTTGGATTTGATATCCCGCTTTATCACTACCCTAAGGAGTCTCAAAGTGGCTCACAATCTCCTTTCCCTTCCTCCCCCACAACAAACACTCTGTGAGGTGAGTGAGGCTGAAAGACTTCAGAGAAGTGTGACTAGCCCAAGGTCACCCAGCAGCTGCATGTGGAGGAGCAGGGAAGTGAACTCGGTTCACCAGATTACGAGTCCACCGCTCTTAACCACTACACCACACTGGCTCCTTGAATGAACTGGTCCCCTGCTCCCTTGCATTTGGAAGTGGAATGAGCAGTGACACCCATGTATGGATGTTGTTCCTCTGTACTCAATTGTATACACATCCTCATGCAAGGGAATTATTATCGTTGTTATTGCTGCTGCTGCTGCTGCTGCAGTTTATATACCACCCTTTATCAAAAGATCCCTGGCAGTGTACAGCATTAAAAACACATTACAGAACATCGATGATAAAATAATAATAGAAAGCATACTGTCAGACAGCCTAATAATAAAATAATCATCATAATAACAGCCGTCTCCCCTCACCCGCCTACTTTCACAGGCCATAGATTATTTAATAGCCATAGGCCTGGGTAAAGAGGAATGTTTTTGCCTGGCCCCTAAAGACATGTAATGATGGCCAGCCAGGCGAGCCTCTCTGGAGAGAGCATTCCACAATCGGGGAGCCACCACAGAAAAGGCCCACTCTCTTGTTGCCACCCTCTGAACCTCTCTGGGATGGGGGACATAGAGAAGGGCCTCAGATGACAAGCACAGGGCCTTGGCTGGGTTTGTACCAGCACTTTGAAGTGGGCCTGGAAACTAATCAGCAGTTGCACCAGGATTGGAGTTACATGCTCAAATGATGTCCTAGTTACTTTGGCAATAGAAACAAAGGTGCCCTCTTTCCCTGCCCCAAACAGAGAGGATTGGAAAAACATTGGCAGTAAATGGACACCCCCCCCAAAAAAAGTGTAAAGGGGTGCTAAGCAATGTGAACATCTGCTGTGCAATATTCCGTGCAACAACACTAAAAGAGATGTTATTTGTGACAGAGATAAAACAGCCCTCAGTGACATCTATCATCTTTATATAAAAATGCTTTGGCCCGGATGAATTATCAAGTAATTATTCTGATTATGAGAGCTCATGAGCGGTGTGTTTCATCAGTGCAAAGCATGGGTTTTGCCTTTCTTGTACTATATATTGCTAGCTTTGATGCATGGATATGTTGTACGCCGCCGTACAAGCATGCTACCTCTGGCTATTTATGTGTAGCAACAGCTCATTGTGTTATGCGTTGTGACACAGCTGCCATCCTTGCCCACCTAGCAGTTTACCTCTGCACTAAAAACAACAACCTGGTAATAGTGGGAATGAACCTGAGCTGCTGTTGTTTTTTATTTGTTAAATTTGTATACCTACCTGTACGTGTAGATCTCAGGGTTGTGCATGGGTAGACCTGTATTAACACAACTGGACTGCCTGCCATGTATCGCAGGGGGATATTCTGTATCCTCTTTTGTTTGGAAGATGTTGGGAAAATAAAATTCCAGCTAACCTTGCTGGGAAGAAGCCCTTTTGTTTTAAATGAATCATTCACAAAGTATACTCATCTCTATATGTGGCTCTCTGAGGGCTAAATGTTGTCATCAGATATGCACGCAGTCTCATTTTAATGCACATTTCTTATGTGCAAGTGGGGTAACATTCTTGATCGCTCTCACAGCACCCTGTCGGAAATCTCACTGTCCCTGCCCAGCCGGGTCCCAGTACTGTGTGATATGTGGCTGATGATCATTAATGATGCTCCTGTTGGAGAAGGATGTGCTTCTTTCTGTGATCTGTGAGCGCACAGAGCTGTGATGTGCACAAAGGTCCCCTCCCATATTACTTTCGCTGCAGAAGGCTGCTCTGCTTACACAAGGCAATTTGTGTGTATATATATTTCTTTGTTCGTTCCGAATATTTATATCCCGCTGTTCAGCATGCAAGATGACCCCACAGTGGGTTGCCAGTAAAATACCTAACCCAAAAACCCAACCCGCAAGGAACACATCAACAAACTCTAAAAATATAAAATAGCAGCAAGATAAATAAATTACACAGCAGCAGGTATAGAGGCCAATAAATCACCCACAGGGCTGTGCAAATAAATAAGTGTTTAATTGATGCCAGCAACTTAAGAGTTGGCATTGTTTGGGTTTAAGAGGGAAGTTGAGGTGCCTGAGAATACCTTTTCCCTTGTCACTGTCTCATTGGAGGAAGAAGAGAGACCATCAAATGAGCAGCGCTTTCTGTGAAAGCGGATGGGAGAGCCTAGTCTCATTTGAGTAATTTGTAATAGGACTGGAATCCCTCAGAGCAGATCCAGTCACCTGAACAGACCATGAAATAGGCCCGTTCTGCTTTAGAGTGTCTTGGGAAGGAAAGATATCTACAACTTCCATCAACCCTATCTAGCAGAACCCGTGGTCAGGGAAGTTGGGAACTGTAGTCCAGAAACACCTAGAGGCGCAAGTTTGGGAGACACTGCCTTAGTTCCCTCCCCTGAAGCCAAAGTGAAATTGAAATGACCACCTGTTCGTCTCCTGCCTAGCTGTGCCTCTTATTCCCACAACTCCATTCTCTTTAGAGTCTGCAGTTCTTAGCCATTGGGAACATGGGAGAAAGAGAAGGAAGTTGGCCTCAGAGGTACTATAAAAGGAAAAAGAGAGCACAGCACCAGGTTGCCACATGTGTACATATGTGTACAAGTTTTGCTTACAGTCCCATTCAGCGCACCCATTCCCTCCCATCAAGAGAGGCTGAGTGTGAGCAGAACACAAACCTATATGCTTTCCATTTTTTCTGCAACCATTAATCTTCCCAAACCTGGATTCTCACCTAAAACCTATTAAACGTCATATGAAAGAAAGCTATGGCAACTGGGGGGTGGGCGGGTATCTGCTGGTGTGAATGGAGGCTGCCTGAGCATGCATATATGTGTGTGTGTTTTAAAAAGCATGGGTTCGTTTATGTAAAGCACCGTGGGTGGAAACAGCTATATAAAGAAAACGATTATAGCAAAATGCTCTAGTATTGTATCCTTGAAGATGGGAACGGCTTGGTAGTTGCATTGTGGAAAGAGCTGTGGGAATCCACAGTTCACACCACGAAGGATGAAAACATGTTACCGGTCTTAGAAAATGAAGCTGCCGCAAACTTGGTTTTAAATGTAACTGTCAATAGGCCCTGTGTGCTGGGAAGGGACCATAGAAGTGTACAAAGAGTTCCAAGGGTTGTATGAATGAACTTAGTCCATAGCAGCCCCCCATGCCACAGTTGTTTCTGGTCATGTGACAGGCTGCTGTTGAAAGGGAAAGAGTTCAACACATCCCACTGGGCGAGCTGAGCTGTAGCCCTTAGGCTATCCCAAAATAGCCCTTTGGATCCCTGGTGTCTGATTCTGTAACTCATCAACCTTCTCTTGAGTCTGGTCAAGTCTGAGTCTGGTTCAGTCATTCCTGTCAAACTATAGCTTGGTCATCAGGAACATGTTGTATAGACTTGCATCCTGGGGGTGGGGGAGGAAAGACCCTCTTGCACTTTCTGCTTCATAAATGAATATAGTTTGACATGAGGTCTGAATCGGGTAACCAATCACCATTGTTTTCCCCCAAACCAGAAATGGAAAGCACTTCAAACCATGGTTCTGATCCTGGTTTGGAAGCCAACTATAGCCAGTTACAACCATAGTTACTGGTCTGTCATGAAGGTAACAGCAAACTGTGGTTTACCCTGAACCAAGGATGTGCAGGAGGGCATTATTACAGACTGATGCTTACTCTAGTAGGCTAGTGACTTGTTCACGAAATGAAGGTTGGCTTTCCTTTTAAGATGAAGGGTTCGCCAATCCTCACATGGCAAACCAAGCTCTAAATAAACTATTCATAGTTTCCCAGCTGGTGTCCAGGAAGTTGGGAGTCTAACCAACCACATGACTGTTTACATCCAATATATTACCAGCCTGGTTAAAAAAGGAATGGACATGTGCAGAGGAAAGGCGCATGATTTCCCCACTGCATGCTTGGTATCAAAACTGTGGGTCAGCCATAACATCTCAACTGGGCCATGGGCAGGTCAGATTTTGTAGGAGCTGTCCGATGAGTGCAAATAGACATTCAAACTGGGGAGCAGAGGCAGGGGTCTTGGAGAAGGCAGGTATTGGAGAAGGAAGATTAATAGCATGGAAAATGCTCGAGGAAGATCTGAAATAACGCTGCTCACATGAGAAGACCCATCGGGATTTGCACCTTTTGGATGACAGAACAACTGTTATTGTTGAAGCATATATTTCAATGGTGAATAATATTGACAGCCACTGGGTCTGACTTTCTTACAGTGCCTGAAACAGTATGTGGAGATTTTGATCAAGGAAGGCTTAGAAACAGCCATTAGCTGCCCTGACGCCTCCTGCCCGAAGCGAGGTCATCTTCAAGAAAATGAAGTATGTTTCCTGACATGAATTTTCTTACGTAAAAGTTCAGCTCAGTTGTTATTGCAGATATTTGTGCGTGTTGCCGTTATGTAACTTCTGCTCCAAGCTCATTGTCTATCTTTGCCTGTTATCCCTTTAGTTATCGCTATCATTAATCGGATGCTTGTATCTCTCTCTCGTTCCCTCTCTCTCTTTAAAACAGATTGAGTGTATGGTTGCATCAGAAATCATGCAGAAGTATAAGAAGCTACAGTTTGAAAGAGGTATACAGCAGACATCCCAGGTGGCCCCAAACTGGGGGTTGTAGCCAACTAAATTCCACTCACAGTAGACCCACTGAAATTAATGTGCCCATGTTCATTAACTTCAAAGGGTCATCTCTGAGCATGACTAACAGTGGATTCAATCTCGTGTGTGGAAAATACATTTCCAAACCATGAGGAAGAGGCGCTTTATTTTTATTTTTTTTAACCATGCGGGATAGCTCCCCACGGAAATTTGAAATGTGCTGTCAATATTGTATTTCCAACAGATGTTAAAAACTTACCTGTTCATCCAGGCATTTATTGATTTTGATTACATTCATTACCACCTATTGTAGACTCTGTTTTAATGAGGCTACAGATACTATTTAACGAGGTTCTTATTTATTTTTCTTATGTCTTCGTTATATGGTTGTACATCACTTGGAACATTTATAAACAAATGGTATTTAAATTTATTTATTTATTAAACTTCCTGCTTCCCGTTGATATTCCACAGCCATACCAAAGAATAAGATATTGGATATGATCAGGAATTGGCATTCCACTGTGTGTGGCTTGATTCAAGAAGAATTCTGCATCTTAAAAACTTGCCTTATGCTTGAGTCAAGCCATTGTCTTCCAAGGACAGGGATTTTCCAGCCCTACATTGAGATGCTGTGGAACTGAACCCATGCAAAAGCATATTATATACATGCTCCTTCACTGAGCTGTGGCCTTTTCCCAACTGCAGTTTGTTTCCCCCATAGAAGTGCTTTTGGATCCTTGTCGGACTTGGTGCCCATCCTCTTCCTGCCAAGCGGTTTGTCAGCTTCAGGAATCAGGCCCCCAGAACCCACAGCTGGTACAATGCAAATCTTGCGACATAGAATTTTGCTCGGCGTGCAAATCCAATTGGCATCCGGGACAAGGCTGTCAAGAAAATATGCCAATCAGCTACCTTCCAGGGGAAACAAGGTATAGAACTGTGCATTACCAATTGACCTTGGCATAATTCTTAACACATTAACAGCTTCGCTCAGCAGTTTTTTTTGTTTTGTTTTAAAAAAGACTGATTTTCATTGTGATAGCCTCAGGTGTCTCCTTATTCACCTGTTATTTGAAGCCGTTTCTCCCTCCCATCACAAGACTGAAGCAGAAAAAGCCCAACTCTGGCAGATAGATTGCCCTACTTCTGAAACCAGGTATATGCTAGGAATTCCTCAAGGTTCTGGAAGTTTTAGGATGTCACCTTGTCAATGTGGGTTACCTTTTGGACTGTGGCTCTATGCCCTGCTGTTTGGTAAGAAGTCCATGTTCTGATGGAAATATTCCATACCATGGCTTTATCAGCACACCTGTGTTACTCAGTTTCCCTGTGGAATTCTAATGCTGCTGATCAGCATGAAAAAAAGTCATGGAGCTGTCCACCATCTCAAGTAACATTGGAAGGAGCCCATAATTGTGTGCACAACTTAGCTCCCCGCCCCCAATTCCTAGGTTTATACAAATCAATTTTATACAAGCAATACTGGCAGATGTATTGTTAGTCAACCTGACTTATTTGAGGTTTGTAGAAGCTATTAAAACTGAATGATAAAGATGAAGGATGTGTAGTTTCAGTGGAAACGAAAACCTGCCTTTGGTCTTGTGGCTGTGTGACAAATCCATGCAGACATAGGAAGAGCTTCAGTCTGCAAAAGGGTCAGAGTGTTTTAAGAAATGCAGTTTTTAAAAACCAAGAGCATTTTGTCAAGAATGAGCCAGTTCCAAGCGAAGGTTTGCAGCCAACTGCAGAAAGCAGCCAGGAACAGAGAGGCTTAGATCAGTGGTGGCCAAACGCTGCCCTCTAGCTGTTTGTGGGATACAGTTCCCATCATCCCTGACCGCTGGTCCTATTAGCTAGGGGTGATGGGAGTTGTAGTCCAAAAACAGCTGGAGGGGCTGAGTTTGGCCACCACTGGCTCATATTGTACTTAGGCTGGGCAAAAACCATAGCAGACAAGGGTAACTCTTCCGAACATTGGAATGTTGGTTGCCAAGGGAACGACAGAGCGGGGTGGAACATAGCCAAAGCTCTCAAAAAGCTCAAACAGCTGCAAACAGAGACGGAAGCAGTCTGTCAGAACGGGAAGAGATTGGAGCTGATCCAATCTCTCCTAAAAGTTGTCAAATGGGAGGGCTGCTAGACAGGAAACAAAATGAGACAAGGTATGAAAGTTCAATATCTTCTGTAGAAACCGGAAGGAGTCTTCAGAAGGGTCATCTTGATTGATGATGCTTTGTTAGAGCCGTCCGGAGCTATCTGTTTGTTTTTGTAATAAATTCTCCTTTTTAATTAACAACACTTACCGTGTTACCAAGCCGGGAACCTGGACTTGCGACACATTTCTCCCATAAAATTTCCAAAATATCTCTTCCAGCTCTGCTTATAAAATGGAAGAAGATGATGCACCAATCAAACGCTGCCCGAAATGCAAAGTTTACATTGAACGGGACGAAGGCTGTGCCCAAATGATGTGCAAAAACTGTAAACATGCCTTTTGCTGGTACTGTTTGGAATCACTTGACGTAAGTATACGTAGTTGAGTAAGATTGGAAGATGAAATTCCTTGATTCTATCCCTGTAATAAATTCCTGTTAATAAAGCATTCAAAATGTCCATTGATATAATATTCAAAAACTGTAAAGGGAAGCATTGAAATGTTACAAGTCCCAGAAAGTTAGGTTGCCTCTGTAGACATAAATACAGAGACATAAATACAGACTGTGGCATACATTTAGCTGTACTGCAGCAAACAATTAGCAAGATACTATTGCATGAACTAACATTGTTACAAAAAATTAGAGTTTGTATATATTTATGGCATAAAAAGCCCCATCATCTGGGACAGAAGTGACATTTAGGTTGGAGTTACTTTGGCCATATCAGAGTTTAGGCTTTGGCTTAGCTGCTGTTGAAAGCAAATTTAGCTTTGTTTTAGAGATACATTTTTTGTTGCTAAATTTAGGGCTGTTTCTGGGTGGTGGTGGTTTTGTGAATTCTTAATATGATGGGCTGTTTAATCTTAAGTTTTCATACTGAATGTTTCGATGCGGGATGTTAAATGTTGATTCTCTGCTGCTGTAAACTTCGTTGGTATAGTTTTTGTGCTTTTTTGTTTTTAAGCAATGAACTGTTTGAAAAGTTAGGGTTACATTTTTTGTTACATAATATTGTTTTACTGTTATACCGATGATGGCACTTTGGGCATGGTTTAACTGCAGAAAAAGAGCACAAGAACAAACCCTGAAATGGGATGAACTGGGGAAGGGATCTTATTTGTACTATCTCAGTTTGGGCATAGAGTGGTACCTCTAGTTACGAACTTAATTCATTCCGGAGGTCCATTCTTAACCTGAAACTGTTCTTAACTAGAGGCGTGCTTTTGCTAATCGGGCCTCTTGCTGCCGCTGTGCTGCCCACACACAATTTCCGTTCTCATCCTGGGGCAAAGTTCTCAACTCGAGGTAACTCTTCCAGGTTAGCGGAGTTTGTAACCTGAAGCATTTGTAACCTGATGTGTTTGTAACCCGAGGTACCACTGTATTACCTTTTACTTCTCTTGTCTTTCTTTAAGTTTTTTTGTTTTTGTCTTTTAAACTCCTCCTGGCATTAACTCACATCTCTGAAACGGCTGCTGCCAATTTTGTAGATTGCACAATGGCCCACTTCGGCCTATTTCTGTGAAATATGTGTTATTGGGTTCCACGGGGCCCTTTCTGCGGTTAATATTGACTTTGCGCTCTGTGCCATAGAGGTGAGCGGTCTGACTCATTTATGCTGGCTGTTAGCTGCTCCCTGTTCCAAAGGAGCCAACTCAGTGATGTCATTGCTGTTGGCACAGCAGCGGAATCCATAGCTTGTGACGTTGCCATTGCATTGTGAAATGTGACTGATGTGCCAAAAGTAGATAGGGGGGAAAATGAAAATTGACCTCTGCGAGTGGGGGCGGAAAAACAGGGAGAAGTACCATTCACTCCTCTCTCTCTCTAGCCTGTGGCAGGATCCTAGAACTGCAGTCTTCTGCACATTTACTTGGGAGTAAGCTCTGCTTGCTAAACCCAGTAGGACTTATTTCTGAGTACACAATTGGACTCCCAATCGAAGTTATTCAGCCCTCATCACAAATCAGGTTTATTACCAAAATTTGCAGACTTTCAGCTGTTTGCTGAAAACAAGAAGCAATTGAAATAGCTCAACCCAACGGGTGCTTCAAGTAGTTTCCGAAAATTCAGCTGAAATTGCAACCGTACCTGCTAAGTGGAAAGGTTTTGTAACCAAAAGGTTTTGTAACCTTTTGACTGCTTGTCAAGAGTCAAGTTCTCAGCCACGGCTGAAATAATATATATGCATATTTCCCCCTCTCCTTTTATTGACACTTTACAGGATGACTTCCTTCTTATACATTATGACAAGGGACCTTGCCGAAATAAGCTTGGTCATTCCAGGGCATCAGTTATTTGGCACAGAACGCAGGTAGGTGTTGATGTGACTTTGCGTATCTGCTGGTCCCCGTCCCCCCCAATTTTCGTCTTATTCATGAAAAAAGTGAACGTGGGGAATTGGGAGTCAGAGGAGGGAAAAATGGCATGAGGAAAATGGGAAGGTTTTAAAAAGCAATGTTAGCTGGCTTGCCTCACATACAAGTATTGCTGATGAAAGCTGATCTGAGGTGCAGAAACAATAGTTCCTCTTCAAGGTGGAGAGACTACAGAGTCACGTTCCAGGAAAATAGAGGCAGTTACTCAACTTGCAGTGAGGTGGAGAGTAAGGTAAAATTGTGTCTCAGTCAGTTATTCTCTGTAGTTTCTGTGGGTCTGTAGCTGCTAGATTTCTGCTGGGCAGAAACAAAACACCCTGAGAGCTGTTGCAGGATTTACAGACATCAGTCCGCAAACTCAAGATGACATAATTTGATCGAGGTGGCCCACAAGACAGATTGATAGCCGTTAAAACCTACCATGTTTATTTTGACATAGAAGAACCTTGGAAGAATAATATTAAAAGAGCAACTGAGCTTTTATTACTACAGCAGGCATGCTGTTGCAATGGGGAGCTGTGTTGCTCATGCCAAAATTACACTTCAGAGGTGATGTATAGCAGGAGATTGCAGAGAGGGAAGCAGACATATTTTTCAGGGGATTCGGGGGAAGCCCATGTTAAGCACAATAATAAATTCCCCACTCCACAAAAATATAAATATTTGAGGAATTATTGGGGGGGGAGAAGGGAAATGAAATGAAAACCTCCAAATATACTATTATATAATACAGTAAGCAATGCATGCCATTCCTTATTTTGAATGTTGTTCAACAGTACCACCTGCTGGCCAAAAACAAATTGACTTTTTCAGGACCAATAAAGAGAAAGTAAAGTAATCTGAATCTGAAGCAGAAAGGGGGGGAAAAGATTATTATAAAGTGGCTTTTTTTTCCATAAGAAAAACCCTCCACCCAAATCATCCCTGTTTAACTTAAGACAGTTATGTTAATGGATGTATTATGTCAAATGCTAAAGGCTGCACCTGTTGTACTTTTCTTTAGCTGGACAATTTTATAAATCATTGGAACCATACTTTTCAAGTAGGTCAGCAATTTGGAGATTTTGATCCTCCATGAAACTGAACCCTCAGGTGCATATTGAACAATACCCTTCTGAATCCCATACCTCCTCATAGGCTACCCTGGGGAGTGCGTAATTCCATGGATAAACTCAGGGCCTTTCATGAGACAGGTGACGGGGGCGCAGAACAGTTGAAATTGCAGTTGCCAGCCCTTTATTCTGTGTGTGTGTGTGTGTGTGTTGCAACGGTGTGCAACCCCTTGCCACTGAACAGTTTGGAAGGGGGCGGGAAGAACTCTCCCCCAGTCCCCCCTTATTGATCTTCTTTCTTTTTCTTTTTTATCCAGGTCGTGGGGATCTTTGCAGGGTTTGGTCTGTTACTGTTAGTGGCCTCCCCTTTCCTTCTGCTTGCTACCCCATTCGTGCTTTGCTGCAAGTGCAAGTGTAGTAAAGGAGACGACGACCCCCTCCCGACTTAAAGTGGAGTGAAAGTGGGACTGGCTCACCATCACAGTGCATTTCCTACCCACCCACCCCCTTCTTGCACTTGACATTGCGTTGGCCTTACTCGCCCTGATTCCCGACGTTGCAGGAGACAGGAGGCGCCACGATTCCCAGCGAACTTGCCCACAAGTCGGTTTACAGAGTGCAAGGCATATCCTGGTGTGTTTAAGGGGGGCCAGCGTGAATCAAGCTGGGACGTCGGAAACATCATGTGTCAGTAACGCAAGGCTACGTTGGCCGATTTGGAACTGAGACGCTACGGTGTCGAAACAAAGCCCGTTCAGCATATCTATTTGCATCAAATTGAGGTGTTAGACATGTGTTTTAAGAATCGCTTACCATTAAAAAAACAACAACAGCCATTTTAAAGTGTGACTTTAAATATCTTGTCTAATGAAACTGAAGTCTCTGTTAATATTTGCCCTGGGAAAATATTGAGCATCTACACACCCCTGAAGCTGTTTCCCATGCAACATTACAAGAACAATCTGGCCACGTACGTATAGGCCAGGAATGTTTGAGGGTGGGTGCTGATGCAGCCCTCCAAGCAAATGTTTCTGCATCCCTCATGCCACCAAATTTGGTAGTGACACTAAAAAAGTCGACACAGCCTGGGGGGGGGGGTTGAAACCTTTCTGCCCACCCCAGCACCAGCTAGGGATGCCCTTTCCCCCATAATGTGGAATTGGATAGGATTGGGCTATAGCCCCCGCTTCTCAGCTGATCTGCATGTGTATGTGTGTTGTCTGTGAGCATGTGAGAGTATGGGGGGGGGCGAGTTGCACCCGCCGCTGGCATGGAGGGTTAGCAAAGTGTGAATGCATCTATTAAAAAAGGTTAGCCACCCCTGACATAGGGCATCCTATGCCTATATCTTTTCAGTAGGATGCCTCCTAACATTTTGGGAAATGTGAACTATTTGTGTGGATGCACATTTGTTCTTTGGAACAGAAAAAGAAATTGCAAACCATTGAGGCTGAGATACACAACCCAGACCTGCTATTATTATCAAGGCTCTTTAAAAAAAAAAAAAGATGTTGGTATTCCTTTTCTTTGAAAGTCTGTCCGACATTCTTTTCTACATCTCTCTCATCCATTACGTGGTTACGTATTGCATAAATAGGGCTACCTCTGGTCAGGTATGTTGTATGTACCTATATGTCATTTTAAGCCAAATAGACCTTCTCCTGAATAGAAAGAAGAGGGAAGGAAAGAGTGTAGTATTGAGCCTTACATCCATCTCAGTGCATGAGATGTAAATTTATTTGTACAATCATCTCCACCCTATAGAGTATGCAGATTTTTAGGCTTACTTGAGTTTGCTTTGTTTTCACTTTTCTTTGATTAATGCAAGCGCCCGCAGTTGAGGTTGATAGGTTTTTCAGTCCATTTTAAAAATGGTTATATCTTGTGCTGTACGATACTGTGACAACAAACATTTTGCTCTGTTTGTTTTTAAGCAGCTCTCTCCCCACCTTCGTTTTTCTTTGTTTATCATTTTGCTGCTCTGATTGTTGTCCCGGGTCTTGCCTAAATTGAGGTGCTGCCATTATCCTGAAGGAGAATGATGTGGACATCAACTTACTATATTGATAGGCTACTCTATGTGTGAGTCTTTTGTGCTGCTTTAGTTGAGAACTGTAAACAGACTCTCTCAAAAGCACGTAGGTTTCCATAGTAGGAAAAAGTATGAGTTGAAAATGTATATAATCAAAATGAAACGTGATCCCGAAGAATGAAGAGAATGGGAAATGTTTCGATGCCTGTGCAATGACAGTGAACAGGAGCTAGGCCTACATCTCAGGTAGGTGACAACCAAAAATTTCCAGGCATTAAGTACACAGCAGTGGGGATTGAGCAGGTAGCTTGTGAATCTAATGTACACCTGTTCATGCTGTTCCCCACATTCCAAATAATCGATCCATTGATTGCAGGAGGGAAAGGATCTTTGGACCTTGTTTTATATACTAATTCGCCCAATCAACAGCATCCTATGTTGCTGTGGAGGTACCCCGTTAGAAATCAAAGTGAGGATGGTTTGCCTGCTCCTGTCAAGTTGCACAGGCCGTCTTGTATGGAAACACTTAGTCCCCTGCTGTGTTTTCAGCTATTTAGCTTATGAAGTTAACAAATTCACTGCCTGGCTCTCCCATTTCTCACCCTTTCAAATAACGATGGAGCTGAGGCAGTGAGCATCGGTGAAAAGTGGAAGAGACCCGCTAAGGTGAGCACTCGCTTTTGTTCTCTCTGGTTACCTCAGGTTGCTGACTGCAACTTTGTTTTGTGTGTGCTTGCATGTGGGTGAGTACAGAACCTCCAGAGGCGTTCTGTCCATCTGACACCGTCAGACGACAAAAAAATCCAAAGTTGCATCGCAATAGAAGCAAAATGGCGTTAGAGGCACACTTCTTTACTTGCCTTCAGGTTGAAGCCTCCATCTTATCTTTGGAAGCCATGCTCTTCCTGACATATCACGTCCTCAAAGAATACTTCAACGGGGGGGGGGGGGACCTCCTTTAACATAAACCCAGATACTGAAATTGCTTTTGCATCCTGCATATCAGAAACATCACACTGTGTTTTAAGTTTGGGTCCTTGCTTTGAATCAAGTAGTGGCCATTTGTTGGGAATCGCATATTTTGACTGTCAGTATTTATTTGAAATGGGGGGTGGGGCATGATATAACATGAACTTACTTAAACTTTAAATTTCAAGCCTCTGTAGAGGAACATCAGATATTAGCATTTTTATTGTCATTCTAATGAAGGGTGGACCTCATCTCCTGGTATCACTTGTATTTTATTTCTGTACTGTTGCTGCTTTTAGTGCATTGCCTTAAATCCCTTTTAAATGGACATAATGTGTTTTCTTTTGGACAATACTGATGTAAAGCTCATTCCATGGCCTAGGACGTTCCAACCCCTACCAGCTGACCTGGGTTATACTTCTACACATGCTAAAATGAGAGCAGCAACTAGCAAAATGTTCTGCCACACCTGGTCCCTAAACTTTAGACAAAACTTCAGTGTATGCCAAACTGAGCTTCACCCATGTGGGGCAAGTCATTTTGATTGCATCTTTCCTTGCCCACCTATAAACAAACCTCATTTTGCAGGTGTCTTGTGTCTTTCAAGCTTCTTTGGGAAGCGCTTGGGGTACAATTCTAGTTGTCTTCACCGTCAACCCTTGTACCATACAAAGTCATCGTTTTTCTAATGTTGGGCATGGCAGTGTTTTAGATAATGTTTTATTCTGTGTACCTTTGGGCTGCAAAAAAATAAATAAATCAGAACTATTTAGACCAATTCTTCGTATGCAATGAATGGTCTAGTATAGTTGGCACAATATCTTTTTGTCTGAAGCAGAGCGACAGAAATTTTGGACATATGAACCATGTTAAGAAATATATACATACAAATACTTGTTTGCAATTGTAAATATTTGGCTGGGAGAGAAAGTAATAGTTTATTTCCTAGAGCTGCTTCCTCTATGGGTTTGGGTTTCTGAATTACTTGATCTTCATTGCAATATCGCACCAATTCATTAGGAATCCATCATTGTTCCATTTTTGATTTTCAGACTTTGTTCATGCTGCTATACATGCACACAATGTGTCACAGTTTTCAGTTCCTGCTCATTTGTTTTTAATGAACATGGGTGCATATACATGCTTGTTGTTGTTGTTGTTTTTAAGTCCACCTGAGGCAATGCTATGATTGCACCAAGATCCTTTGAAGGCCTTTTTTTAAAATCCATAGTTCAATTTAAGTTCCTGCACATCAGTGACCTGTAGAAGAGAGGGTGGTACAAAAAAAGTGAACTGAAAACTGCAGTAAATTCCAAAAATAATGTTGAAAAAAGTCTTAAGTTGAACAAGAAAAAAGGGTGAGAGAATGCAGGACAGAGCCAACCCATGGAACTCATCTCTGGTTTTGTGTGTGTGTATCAAAGCTCTTTGGCCTGGTTAGCTTTACAAAGAGATTTCTCCCAGGGACTCTACTGAAGATGGACAATAATGGATTTAGTTGATGGTGATGGCATTAGGGATTTCCAAATAGCTTGTAATCATGCTTACTTACTAATACTCTTCCATAAAGTAAACGCCTGCCATTTGTGTTTAAAGCCCATGATGGTTCTGGCTTTGTTAATGTGTATATCTTTCTTAATAAAGATGAGGAACCTTTGGTACAGGTATAGGTATGTGCCCTATAAACAAATCCCTCCCTTACTCATTTTACCATGGATGTATTTTTAACCTTGTATAGAGAAGCACGGAGGAGTCATGCATATGTATAAATGATGTATTTGACTAGTGTAAAAAGAATTTTTGTTTTCTGTATTTGAAATGTAACTACATTTCGTGCCACTAACACTGTGATGTATAAAAGAGCTGTTGAATGCCTTTGAATGTTGTTTTGTACTTCGAATCATATTGAAGAGTTTTATTTGTAATTTCAATAGATATTTTAAATGAACCTGTCTCCTGTCAGAAGTTTGTTTGTTTATTCCCCCCTTCCCTCTCAGCATAATAGCCTTCTCATGGGCTTGTTCTCAATGAGAAGTCAACACAAAGTGATTATTTTTTCAGGGCTATGCATTGGATGTTTTCAACTGCAAGAAAAAAACCACATTTAAGATTTGCATCTTGGTCAGCAATAAGCCACAGGGACTACTGGTTTGTTTCAGCTAAACTATTTTCTTCCGTCACATGCAATATGTGCTTCATCTGTCTGGCTGCTTGCAAGAACAGTACAAAACCATCCACCTCACTCCATGGAACTGTGCAATGATAGCTGATAGAGATTCTGGTGGCTCCAGTCTTTTCTGTTGTTCCCAGTCAACCCATATCAGAGTGACAAGATTTCAATCTTGCCCAATGTTTCACTAACATCCTACTTGCTACTTCTGCTCCACATAACCCAACCATCTCAAGATGGTGAAGAAATAATAATATTTCAATGTCAAGTCTGTCCACAGTCCTGTGGCTGTCAAAAGGCCCGGTTTAAACTTAAAAGCCTGGGGTGTTTCCAATGGCATTTTGTCCCAAACTAACCCCATGCCAGAGGGACGCTGGTGGCGCTGGGGGTTAAACCACAGAGCCTAGGACTTGCTGATCAGAAGGTCGGTGGTTTGAATCCCCGTGACGGGGTGAGCTCCCATTGCTCGGTCCCTGCTCCTGCCAACCTAGCAGTTCGAAAGCACGTCTAAGTGCAAGTAGATAAATAGGTACCGCTCCAGCAGGAAGGTAAACGGCATATCTGTGCGCTGCTTTGGTTTGCCAGAAGCGGCTTAGTCATGCCGACCACATGACCCGAAAGCTGTACGCCGGCTCCCTCGGCCAATAAAGCGAGATGAGCGCCGTAACCCGAGTCGGCCAAGACTGGACCTAATGGTCAGAGGTCCCTTTACCTTTACCTAACCCCCTGCCTGTAAGCAGAGCCTGGTTGCCCCCTCCCCAACCTGGCATGCTTTCTCCCTGTCCTTCTATACAGGCTGATTTTGTATGTGTCATCCCCACTGCTATATTTATTTATTTTTAGAAAAAGAGGTGCTGGAACTCACCATGAATGCCTCCCTTGTTCTCTTATAATGGCAATGGTGCCCACCTGAGAGGAGCCGGAACTGAGTTCCGGCTGTAAAAAAAAAAAAAGCTGGTCATCACCATGTTTAATCCTCAATCACTCAGTTGATTTTCCATTGGGAAATAAGCTGTATCTTTGAAGTTTGCATGCACTGGATTATTTGTGTGCAGGATCACATTTTGACAAGAAGGTGAGCATGGGCACAGTGATGACAAGTGTGACTTAACTTTGATCTGCCAAATTGAGATGAAATTATCATCTGAACTCACTCTGTCCTTTTTTCTCCTTCCTGGAATCAAAACACAATCATTACTGCTTTTCCCCCATTAACGAATCTCTGCACAAGAGGCACTGCAAAGCAACTTGAAAGGAAGAACCCTTAGGATTGTGTGATGACTTTTGTATAGTAAATTGAGAGTTCAACCTGTGCCTTTGGAGATGTAAACAGAAACGAGGTCAAAATGCCAGGATGCTCAAGACAGCCATAAGATTTGCAGACATCTCCCTGGAAAACGCTTCGGGTGATATCTAACCCAAGGAAGAATTCCTAGCTTCCCTTGCCTGTCACTCCAGCCTACTCTCCCAAAACACATTTCGCCCCATGCATTCATATATCTGGTAAGCTGGAATGATAGTGGCCAGGCACACAAGGTTTTCCCCTCCCTCCTCCATCACTTGGTAGCAGTGTGCCAGCATCTAAAGCCCAAGTGACGGTCAGAAATGTACCCAGGAGAGCTGGGAAAGTGTCATTGCTAAGTAGGCTGAGGAGCGAGAAAGGGAGGGAAAAGAAGAACAAGACTTTAATGGGAACCTCACCTCTGTTGTGATCCCTTGTCCCTGTCACTTATGGAGGAAAGGAGAAGAAGTTGGACTTTTGTTTTGGTGGATTGCAGGTGAAGGCACTGGCAGATATTTTTTTTGGTATGGGCAAGGGTAGATTTCCAAACCCCTATATTGGCTTAGAAAAATTATTAGATTTCCTTGTTTCCCCAGGGAAATTCATCATTTCCACAACAGCACCTTTGAGAAGTGATTCAATCTGTTATTTGTGTACACTTATTTGTGAAGATGAATTGACCACTCTAGTGCTATATCAAGTTTAATTTAAAATAAGAAGAATAAAGAAAGATGCGAAAAGAACAGCCTTTTTGTTTTCAAGCTATGCATAAATAAGGCCTGCCTAGTTTTCACCTCTCTAAACAGAATGCAGCCTTTCAGCCATATATTCACACTGTAAACATTTTTTTTTAAAATCTGCTTTGCAATCTCAGGCAAGCCACTAAAAGCAAGTTTATTGAACCGCTAATAGCCCCCAGTTTTGATATGAGTTGTATTCAGCCTGGTTGGGCAACTGTTGAACAGGTCTCAGTTCAATCAAACCCAACAGATACACAATGAGGGGATTTTTTAAATCAATATTTGGCAAGTAAAATGTTTTTAAAAATTAAAAAAATGTGCAGGTATTAGCATGAGAGTGTAATTTTTGCCTTTATAATAAATACTTTGTCTAGCCATGCTAGAAAATCTGAGCTACCAACAAAAAGATTTCCAGGCAAAGACCACCATGCATACATTTTATGCTTCAGTAAATGTTGGTTGTTCATCCTGAAAACTGAATGGCTAAAGGCCCCACAATTGTTACTTTAATGATGCAATTCTGCCCGTTTCTTTTACAAGCAAGTGGGTTTTTAAGCATCTCATATTTTCACTTATTTTGCTAGGAAACCAGCAGGGTGCACTCTTTACACACATTAAAGTATGCCAAACAGCTTCCTTGATCAAATATTTAGCATGCATCACATAAGAAATAAATTTATTGTATTGCAGATCCACTAAACATTATTTTGTGTGATAAACATTATCAGTGATCACTTAATCCTTGCTGATAATGAGGCAGGCACATGTTTAGGCCGCTGCAGAACATTGTTAACCCGTCTTTTATTGCATATTAGAATGCTCTGTTTTAGGAAAAATACACAAATGAAAGCGAGCGGCATATTACTTTAACTGAGGTCAAGCACACAAGCACTTTTTGCTTAAGCTGAAAGTGTCCCAAGATGAGAAAATATTTTTTGTATAGAAGGCGATAAGTATACTCTTTAGAAGACATCTGAAGGCAGCAGGGAAGGGTGTTTTTAAAAAAATATTTAATGTTTTACTGTATATTGGAAGCTGCCCAGAATGGCAGGGGCAACCCAGTCAGATGAGTGGGGTACAAATAATAAAATTAATATTAATTATTATAAGGCTGGGTGGTGATGGTCTAAACAGATTCATTGTGGGGGAAATTGGGAGCAGGGTTTTTACAAACACAACTATAATGGAGCAACAAGATTTAAAACGTGCAGTCACAGCAGAAGCAGATTCAGGGGACAAAAAATGTGTGTGTGTGTGTGTTTTTCTTTCTGAGGTAAAACATTTGACTTTTAGTATGTAAAGAATGGCAACCTTCTGAGGTGAAATATTGGACCATGAAGCATGACAATAATGGGAGTTACCACAGTGAAACCTTTTTTTAGTGCTACTTTCCACCAGGTAACAAATTCCCAAACCCCAGTAATCCATTGATTTGACTTTGTGGTGCTGCATTCACAGCCAAAGGAGATGCGTGAGGACACCCATCTCTTTCCATATCTGCTGCCCCTCCCAGCCCTTCCAAGCCTGCTGTTTGAGGCAACTGCCTCAGCGATACAAATGGTCAGGCCGGCCCTGAAGGGATGGAGACTTGTGGCCCTCCTGATGTTGTGGGACTCCAACTCCCCACAGCTTCAGCCAGAATGGTCAGGGGGGATGGGAGTTGTAGTCCAGCAACATTTGGAGGGCTACAGGTTCTCAAAACATAGTCTATGCTAAGAGGTTTTTGTTGCTCTCCTCAAATGGAAAAGAAGAAATGGCTGGGTATGCTGCAAGAACCAAACAAGTTACTAACTGGGCACAGAATTGAAAAGACAAACATGGTAGAAACAATATGCCTGCTTTAAAATTGGGAGTGGTAATGGAATAATTCCAGCCTTCTCCTACCAAAACACAGTGAAGCACCTTTCATTCTTTGCTCATTGCCCATCAGGTATACATTTGCTACATTTCTTCCCCCAGGCTCAGAATTTACAGATGAGATCCAAATGTGCACATGGACACTCAAATCAATAACATTTTATACATATTCCGCCTAATATTTCATGTCCGTGGGTTAAAGCCAGGCTTCCAACCTGTAGCAGAGACATAAAAAGAAGCCATATGTCTGCACTTTGAATATTTATAAGTGCTCAATCACCCCTTTGTTCTTACAGTTCTGGGTGATCTTTATTATTTTAAGAGCAATTAATCACGTTAAATGTAAAGTAATGCCTTCGATTCGAGCATCAGGATGAGTGCTTTGATGATGGCCTTGTACTCAAGTTGTGCCTGCTAATAATTTTCTCTCAGCTGTCTCTGTGTAAGAATTATTGCTGGCACTTATCTCTTCCTGAACATTTCCACAGACTGAGCTGGTATTTTATTAGCGTACAGGGAGGGGATGATCACGCTGTCAGCATTAACACATTTTTGGTAAAGCACTTGCTCTCCAAGGTATTTCAAGATAAAAACCTCAGTTTATTCTTGTATTTAAGTTTCTGCTTTTTGTCTGAAATTCAAACTGCTAATTAGAGAAACTCTTCAAGAGCGAGAGTTGTGAGATCGAGGAAAAGCCCGAAGGAAAGGAACATAGATAGGGTTTTTAAAAAAATAAATACATAAATTGGGCATGATCCAAACTCTGCAGGCTTAGACGCAAACATGGGATTCCTCCTATATAGGAAGTGCCTGTTTGCATCTGCGGTGAGCAATACTCTATGCATTCAATGTGAAATCTCTGTACAGACATGTGCGCAAGACTCTTTAATAGTATATTGTCTCTTAAAGAGAAATGTGTTTGATGGCACCTTGAGACCGATTTTTAATATGCTTCTATTACAAATTGGCATGACAGGCAACCACCTGCTTCTTCAGATGCTGAATTGGAAATGGGGAAAGTAAAAAAAAAAAAAGCCAGTTAAAAACAAATCCAGATAAAGCATTCAAAAGTTTTTAAAGGGACAATACTAAATACAGTGGTACCTCGGGTTACAAACACTTCAGGTTACAGACTCCGTTAACCCAGAAGTAGTACCTCAGGTTAAGAACTTTACCTCAGGATGAGAAAAGGAATCGTGCGGCGGTGGTGCAGTGGCGGCGGGAGGCCCCATTAGCACAGGTTAAGAACAGTTTCAGGTTAAGAATGGACCTCTGGAACGAATTAAGTTCGTAACCAGAGGTACCACTGTAGTGCAAATTATGCCACATCTTTATAGTGTGGAAAGAAACCATAATCTCTGTTAAACCCAACAGATTAATATAGTTCCATTTCTGGATGAACTCCTGTCCACATATTTTTGCATTTCATGTGCCCACATGGTTTTTGCCTTCTTAAGAGTAGCTCTGAAATCTGCAACACTGTGTTTTGGGTTCGTTTTGTTTTGAGTGCCCTCTGTATTTATATCTGACTTTGGTCCTTGAGTCTTTGCCTTCAGGTTAGGCCCACTTGCCCAATGTCAATTGCTGGTGCACATTTAATGCATGTAATTAAGTACACAACACTGGCAGACATTAAGGTATAAGTCCTATGCAGTGCAATTTTCCAGAGAAAGAGGTGCCTGAGCTCACCATGAACTTCTCCTTTGTTCTCTTAGAATGGCAATTGGCATCCACCTGAGAGGTGCCAGAGCTGAGCACCGATGAACTCTGGCTGGAAAAAAAGCTGTAATTGTCTTTTGAGATGATGTGCTGTTTCCTATTTCTGTGTTAACTCCAGTTGTAACTAGGTTGGTTTGGTTTGCCTTCCGTCCTGGTGCAGCTGCAGAACTAGATGCAAATAGCTAAACTCCTTAACTCGAGAAAAGTTAGGCAAGTCGTCTTACATATGAATCTTCTAGACTGCTTTAGAAGCCCCACAGAATTGTGCCTCAAACTCCTATCTGATGCTTCTCTCGTGATGAAAGAGTTGTGTTGGCTGCTTTTCACCCAATTCTCTAGTGAAAATTTGTACAGTGGTACCTCAGGTTACAGATGCTTCAGGTTACAGACTCTGCTAACCCAGAAATAGTACCTTGGGTTAAGAACTTTGCTTCAGGATGAGAACAGAAATCGTGCTCCGGCGGCACAGCGGCAGTGGGAGGCCCCAATAGCTAAAGTGGTACCTTAGGTTAAGAACAGTTTCAGGTTAAGAACAGACCTCCAGAACGAATTAAGTTCTTAACCCAAGGTACCACTTTATTGTTGAAGTCATCCATCATCTTCAGCAGCAAGTGAGAAGGTGTGTAGGTGAAGCACAAAATGTAACGATGCAAACTGACCTCTGGAAAAAGACAAATTTGCTGGAAAGTTTATTCTAATTGGATGGTTTTGCATTAATCTCTCCTCATCTTGCCCCTATCCTTTCCCATCAACATAATAAAGCCCCCTCTGTGCCTAGCTATGTTGTGCTGGAAGTATATCCCTGGCTAACTCAAATATTAATGAACGTTCTGTGACAACACAGCAGGTAGCCGGTGGCTGAGGATTGGTGCTCATTTCAATAAACTTGAAGGTAGAGCTCTGGCACCTCTTGACTTTCAAGTTTGCAGCTAAGAGGCAACTGCAAGCTGAGTTTACCTCACATTTGTCTTAGTTTTCAACAGTCCCTGTGACATTTTTTGGTAAATTGCTACTAGTTTTCAGGAAATATACATTTCCGATACTTTAATTTGACGCCTCATTCATATATCTTGAATATTTTGGAAGGGAAGATTTTTGCTTTTTTAAAAGAATTTTTTCTTGGCAGGCTTTTAAGTATCTCCTGGTGTCTTTGCATGTTTTATTGCTGCCTTTTTCATTGTTTTATGGATAGCAATCCTCGATTATTGTTGTATGTTGCTTTGGAAAATAGCACACAAATGGAAATGTGTATATTGATATGTAACATGCATAACGAAAGTACATAATCTTTGACCAAAGATATGCATATTTCCGTTATGCATATTACATATCTATATGCACATTTCCATCTGGCTGCTATTTTCCAAAGCAACATACAACAATAATCAAGGATTATTATTTTATTGAGTTGACATCCTGGGATTTTTCACTGAAAGACAGCAGTATTTGAAATAAAACAAACCAACTGTGCCCTTGCAGTGCCATATTGCAAGAGGGAGCATGGCATGCTAGATTTGACACAAACTCATTTGAATTGAATTGAGCGCAGGTATATTAATCTGGTAAGCTCATAAAAAATCGCTGCCTTCTGAGATACCAGATTTAAGGCATTTTTTTTCTGTTACAGGAATGGAAACATCAGCATGTCAAACACTTGACTGATTTTGTGGCAGGAGGAGATTTTTATTCTGCTTGTCATCTCGGGAAAGCGAGTGGGGGTTGAGTCTCGAAAATCATGCCACACTGTGATGCTTTGAGACAATCTCATCTGAGTATGAATTGCGTTCCCTGCTTATGGTTGGGACAAGATCAAAGCGAAGATGGCATCCATATGGGTATATTGGCAAGCCACTGTTTTCCAGGTGTGTGTTCTATTCTCTTCTGGTTCCTTGGAGCTGCCTGTGAGCTAGATAATTATACAACAGAACAATGAAGACTCTTGAGGACCAGTAGCCAAGGGCAACAATGCTTATGCAAATCTTATCCACTCTGATCACACTCCTGCTGCACTGGCTTCATGAACCAGCTGGACCTAAAGTTTTCCTTACAAAGGAAGGAAACAGGACCCTGCTAATTTAAATCTGAGGTTCCAAAAGGGAGTGTCAGCTGCGTTTTAATTTTCAATGCACTCTTCTTTAAAAAGAAAGAAGGAAAGAAAGTCGCTAGCAGAATTAACAGAGAAGAGACAAAAGGACACCTCACAGAAGAAACACACCCAATAATTTTAAATGAATGGTTTGTGGGCATTGTTAAGTTATTTTAAATTCCTGCCTCTAAATAAAACATTTTTGTATACCAGCATATGACAAAAATGATGCAACAGTACATCTTGCATAAATACAGTAGCACGACATGTAATATGTAAAACCAGCATAACATTCACTCATTAAATAAAGCTTGCACTGTTTTTCAAAAGGTGTAATAAAAAGTTTGTTTAGGTGTGCAAATTATTATTCTTAAATTGTGCCCCAAAGAAAATTAGAAACAGTAAGGTATTTTAGGTGGATCAAACTATTTATACTTTAAAATATATACTTTGGAAAGATAGAATTTTGATCCAAATTATAGCATTTCAATGATCTGAATGTGAAAACTAAATATTTTGCAAAACAACAACAACAACTTTAGTGGATGTGTGTATCTCTCCCCCCCCCCCCCGGATATATACACAGAGTAATGCTAACAATAAAGTTTGGCGAAAACATCCATTTTAGCATTGTAGTTTTGTACTGGTGCTACTACAGTAAAAATGCAGTCCTGACCTACAGCGTGACAAATGCTACCTTAACCATCTGTTGATAAACTCTGACTGTTGTCAATGACATATACTAATAGCCTTCCATCATCTCAGACCAGGACCCACGTTTAACCTCATCCTGCAACATGTGCCCCACTTTTCACTGTTTAGTATAAGTCTGTCCCTCCATTTTCCTCAGCAAAAGTAGATCAAGACAGAGGATCAGAGTGAAGCCATGCTATCATTCACCAGCATCTGATTGCATTCTACCTGTACAATGAAGAAAACATTGTTACAGGATTTTTTTTTAAAAGTAGAGGCTAGATGGCCATGATCGGGGATGCTATAGTAGTGAATTTCCTGCATCACCAGGGTTGGCGTGTTAGGGGTTTTGGGGGAGAGGTAGTACTTCTGGTGGGGGACACGTTGTGGTCCTTCTGGGGTAGGTTGTCCACCTTTGATCCCAATCCTGCACTCAGCTCTCACCTGTGGCTCATAGAAGCTGTTAGTAAGTGACAGAGATATACCCCAGGAAATAGCTTTGATTGGCTGGCTAAACCAGGTGAGGGTAGCTGATGGGTCTCAAACCCTCGGTGAGTTAGGGACTTCCCCTATGTGTGAAGACAGGCTCTAGAGAATTGAGCTGATGAGACCAATAGTGGGTCTAATGCTCAAGAAGGCCTTTCTGCATGCTTTGTGGAGAGAAGTGAGGGGCAGATGGGGCTCATCATCCTGGGAAGGTAGACCATCTAGAAGAAGGAAAACTCTGATCCTAAACTTCTGCTGCTTTCTGGGATATCTTTGGGGAAACAAAAAGCAAAGGAATAAACCCTACACAAATCTGGAGTGGAGTCCCTGCTGCCAAGATGGTGCCAAGAATATTGCACTTCTTTTCTCTGGACCACATCAGCGAGGCTGAGAGGGGAACCTGTTGTCTGTGCAGGACCTCCATATGCTCTTCCCAGGCTTGCGCCCCAGAGGTGCACTCCATTGTGTCTCAAGATGCCAGCAACAATCAGGGTTAGACATGATCAGCCTTTCCCAATCTGCTGCCCTCCGGATGTTTTGGACTACGAGCCCCATCAGACCCAGCCAGCCTGGCCAATGGTCAGGGGTGATGGCCAGTTGAAAACAACTGGAGGGTGCCAGGTTGAAGAAGACTGGATTAGATGTCTTTTGTGTTCCCTTCCAATCCGATGACTTCTTTTGGTGCTCAGATTTGTTTAATAAAAGCATGCACCAATCTCTGTCATCTCCAGGCAGGGCTGAGAAGGACGTCCACCTGAAACTATGGAGAGCTGCTGCCTGCAAGTGTAGACAATACTGATCTAGATGGATCAATGACTTGTCCCAGTATAAGGCAGCTTCCAGGTTCCTATGGTGACAGTACTGTGACTCCTGAATGTTTTCTGAAGGACATGTGCCCCTGCAGTCTCCATAACAACATCCTCCCCCCTGACACACACACACACACACACACACACACACACACACACACACGATAGATAGATAGAGATAGATTAGATAGATATAGATATAGATATAGATATAGATATAGATATAGATATAGATATAGATATAGATATAGATATAGATATAGATATAGATGATATAGATGATATAGATGATATAGATATAGATATAGATATAGATATAGATATAGATATAGATATAGGATTACAGTGGTCCCTCAGGTTAAGTACTTAATTCGTTCTGGAGGTCCGTACTTAACCTGAAACTGTTCTTAACCTGAAGCACCACTTCAGCTAATGGGGCCTCCTGCTGCTGCCGCGCCGCCAGAGCACAAGTTCTGTTCTCATCCTGAAGCAAAGTTCTTAACCCGAGGTAATATTTCTGGGTTAGTGGAGTCTGTAACCTGAAGCGTATGTAACCTGAAGCGTATGTAACCCGAGGTACCAATGTATGCAGCTTGTAATTGTGGTGTCCAGAATTATCCTGGAAACTGAAGTGAATTTAAGTGATTTTTATTTATTGTTGTTGTGTGTCCCTGCTCCTTCCCTCATTTCTCTGAAATGATCCACATACAATATGTATGACAGGCAGGTTTACAACAGGGATAGCTCTTCTGTCCATAAACAACAGCATCCAATATATTAAAGCCTACTTCACTGTTCCCCTAAGGAGCCAGAGATGGCAGCTTTCGCCTTATTTTTAAACCTCAGTGTGTTCGTTGATGTACAGGAAATCCAAGACTATGGACATCTGGCTTTCCTTCCCCGCTTTGCCACAAAGGTCCATTATGGTCTGTGATGAGCACAGCCTCTTCTTTATATGTCTCCATTTCCCACAGAAGTTGAGGTGCCCCCGCTTTTTTTCTAACAGGGATTTGTTTCAGAACAGACAATTGCAAACCATTTTCAATATTAAAAAGAAAACGTGTTTTGTGGAATGGCAGCGAGTGTGTGGGAGGGAGGGAGAGTGAGACGAGGGTAGTAGTCTTTAAAGCAATCTCTTCTAATGGGGAATCCTAATGAGAAATGTAGCAAGCAGGAATGCTAACACAATTTCAGAGGAGTTGTGGGAGTGAGGGATCAGTCCCAGCTAGTTGCAAGAAGTATCGCTAGCAAACATCTCTTTTGACTGTGTTGCCTCACTTTTCCTCACTTACCTGGGTGTTAATCCAGGGCTCCATTCTGGCTGCTGTTGCCAACTCCTTCTTTCCTAACAAAAGAGGTTTAAAGACTGTCTCAAGGCAAATCTAAAAAAAATGTAGTATAAACACTGGGAAACACTGGCCTGCAAGTGCTCCGGTTGGAGAACAGCCTTTGCCAAAGGTGTCATGGCCTCTGAAGACACTCGAACTCAGAACACAAGGGAGAAACGTGCTAAGAGGAAGGCACGCTTGCCAAATCCACACCGTGATCAACTCCCACCCGGGAACCAATGTCCCCACTGTGGAAGGACGTGCGGATCCAGAATTGGCCTCCACAGTCACGTATGGACTCACTGTTAAAACCGTGTTTATGGAAGACAATCTTACTCGGCTATGAGTGATTGCCAAAGAAGAAGAGTCCAGGCTGGCTCCAGACCTGGACAAGTGCTTGGCATAGTGTTTTCAATGTTCTCTCTCCATATGAACTATCTCTTGCCATGTCTCCCCCTTGTGGTACTTACACCATTTCCCCCAGCTTCTGGCACTGCATTGTGTGGCACAAAATGGCAGCTACCTGGTTTATTTTTTGCCCTTCTTTTGTTGCACGATAGCCCCTCCATACTACAATAATATAGTATCATTGGGAAGCATCACAGAACAACTGATAAAGCAGAAGAATTCCACCTCTCATGCACTATTATTGTGTCAAGAACACATTGCAGAAAAAGCTGGCGCTAAAACTCAGGTCTGAAGGGGCCTTTCACTTCCAGACTGAGCAGAAATTGCTAGAAGTTGCTGCCAGCTCCTCCTCGGTAACTTACCTACAGTAGAATTGGTCCCTACATAAATTTAATTTAGTTTTAGTTTTAAGAGTCAGCAACCCAGCTTTCAGGATGGCTCACACTCCTGTTTGAAAAGGCAAGGTTATCTTTGAATCTGAACTCAGTTCCGGCACCTCTCAGGTGGGAGCCATTGCCATTCAAAGAGAACAAGCGAGATGTTCATGGTGAGTTCCGGCACCTCTTTTTCTAGAAAAATAGCACTGCTTTCAATGTTGGTGTACCTATCACACCACTGTCCAGTGGACAGCAGGAAGAAACATCCTAGTGCTTAATTAAATTAAACAAAGCCAACACCACTGTAGTCCAGGAACAATAACCCCACAAAATGTAGTAGATATAGAAGGAATTCCAAAAAAGTTGAAGTACATTACAGTGGTACCTCGGGTTACATACGCTTCAGGTTACAGACTCCGCTAACCCAGAAATAGTACCTTGGGTACTATTTGCTTCAGGATGAGAACAGAAATCGTGTTCCAGAGGCGCAGTGGCAGCGGGAGGCCCCATTAGCTAAAGTGGTGCTTCAGGTTAAGAACAGTTTCAGGTTAAGAATGGACCTCCGGAATGAATTAAGTACTTAACCTGAGGTACCACTGTACTGCAGTTTGACTTCTTGAACAACATGCTAAAAATCCCAAGCAATTCCACTTTAGCAACTCCCGCCATCTTGGAAAAATGGTGACCATTCTATGAAAATGGAATGTGACCATTTCATTGGTTCTGTAGTACCTAGAATCGTGATTTTGGAGTCTACAGCCAGGATGTCTGTCTTTCATGGGTGCAGTCAGATGACATTATAGATGGCAGCAGTCTTCAAGAGCACAGTGGTGCACATGCTTAGTGGTCATGCTTATTCTGGACTATTACAGACATATATCTTGATAAAGGAAATTACTGCAAAGTTATTGAAAATCGTAAGCAAGATATCACAGCTTGCAGCTATGCACTTACTGCCTCGCTGGTTGTATGACAGGCTAATCAGGTGGGTTTAATCCTATATGAACCTATCTGGGAATAAGCCCCACTGAAATTAACAGGACTTTGGAGTAGACCTACTGATTCCCACATAAACCAGCAAGTCTGGATCACAGTCTAAATGCAACGATTACAGTTCTAGCAGCAGGCCCAGCCTCAGCCCCACATCCGAATCTATTAAGAGAGACACTGGCACCTTTGTGGAATTCTGCTGCTGGAGTCAGCTGCAGATCTTGGAATAATCATCCGCAAATATTTGAGAACAGCCTTAGCCAACAGGCTGCACAGAAGAGACTAACAGTAGGAAAGTGATTTGGGATTATTACCTTTTGTTGTTTGCTTTTTGAGATGCTGAAGTTAGAGCTCATTGCCACTGAATAAACAGTATATTTAGGCCTATTATTTCCCTTCATTATTGCCGAGCGGCTCAATAAAACCAAATGTGTTATTTGTCCAGCACAGTAACAGTGTATTTCCTTAATGACACAACATCATTGTGTGCCTTAGGAAACAGCTGCACAAGCCAGGAAAGTGATGACACATACTTGGAATTTTCTCCATCTCTCAACCATGTTTTTGATGACTATCCCATGAAATGAATAAAAGCTATCCGGTGTAAATGTTAGGCAGGTGCTGTCCAGCTGCACAACAAACACGGAAAGTGTCGTTCATGAGAACATTATCTATCTTCTCTCCCTCAACCCCTCCGGTCGCTCCCCCCTCCCCCGCTCCCTTCCTCACCCAGGCATTGGAACGTATTGCAATGTTTTTTTTCTGTTGAGTGCGTAAAAATGTGATTTTGCCAACCCTTTTGCTCCAGATAATTTCTTCGATTTCTTTCCTTCCGTAAGGTGGTTCTGTGTGTGGGTTATCTGTGCTTCATTCTCTTCACGATGCTTCTGCATCATTGCAGACTGATTTCCTATTTGTGGCATCTTACGTCATGGATGGTAGCTGCTATGCTTCTTAAGTATTTCTTGATAGGGACAGTGATATACGCTCATCCATTGGAAATCTATATGGCAGAAATCCATATAACTCAGTGGTAATGGTTCCTTCTCAGATTCAGTGCTAGGAAATGGCTGCAAACACATACCCTCCAACATTTATCCGAAGAAAATAGGTACGTTTAATAATAATAATAATAATAATAATAATAATAATAATAATTTTATCAATTATACCCCGACCATCTGACTTGGTTACCCCAGCCACTCTGGGCAGCTTCCAACATATATAAAAACAGACTAAAACATTAAATATTTTTTTAAAATCCCTGTACAGGGCTGTCTTCAGGTGTCTTCTAAAACTTGTATAGTTACTTATCTCCTTAGCTGGGGGGGGGGGCGCATAACTCCATACCCTCCAACATTTCTCTGATGAAAATAAAGTTGTTCTGAGGAAAAGCGGGACATTTCAGGATCAAGTCAGAAACCGGGATGACTTCTTTAAATCCAGGACTGTCTATGGAAAATAGGGGCACTGGGAGGGTCTGCAAGCAGAGTTTTCCATAAACAAAGCTCCACATTCAATTTTTTGGCATCTCCAAGTAGGGCTGGGAAATCCTGGAAGAAGGATCCTCGACTGAATCCCTGGAGACGTGCTACCCATCAGTGTAGATCAGGTATGGGGAACCACCAACCCAGCTTGAATTCAAAGTGTTCAAGTGGCCCATGGGGGTAGGAAACACAACAGAATCCAGCCTACTGCCTGGAAAAGGTCCCCTACTCCTTATGTATGTAATGTTGATCTAGGAGGACCAATGACCTGCCTAATAGAGCAATCCTAACTACTATGGTTTTCCCAGTAGTGATGCATGGAAGTGAGAGCTGGATCATAAAGAAGGCTGATCGCCAAAGAATTGATGCTTTTGAATTATGGTGCTGGAGGAGACTCGAGAGTCCCATGGACTGCAAGATCAAACCTATCCATTCTTAAGGAAATCAGCCCTGAGTGCTCACTGGAAGGACAGATCCTGAAGCTGAGGCTCCAATACTTTGGCCACCTCATGAGAAAACTCCCTGGAAAAGACCCTGATGTTGGGAAAGATGGAGGACACAAGGAGAAGGGGACGACAGAGGACGAGATGGTTGGACAGTGTTCTTGAAGCTACCAGCATGAGTTTGACCAAACTGCAGGAGGCAGTGGAAGACAGGAGTGCCTGGCGTGCTCTGGTCCATGGGGTCACGAAGAGTCGGACGCGACTAAACGAGTAAACAACAACAACTACTGTGGTACCTTGGTCCTCGAACTTAATCTGTTCCGGGAGCCCGTTTGACTCCTGAAACCATTTGAAAACCAAGGCACAGCTTCTGATTGGCTGCAGGAGCTTCCTGCACTCAAACCGAAGCCGTGTTGGATGTTTGGCTTCCAAAAAACGTTCACAAACCGGAACACTTACTTCCGGGTTTGTGGTGTTCAGAAGCCGATTTGTTTGGGAGCCAAGTTGTTCAAGTACCAAGGTACCTCTGTATAGGAAGCTGGCGTGACTTATCCCTATATCAAACCCAGCTTGGATGGTGAAACTTTTAAAATTTCACAGTTGTAAGACATATGTGTCATTTTGTATTTTTGACTATAGAGAGTTTGTGGATATAGTTTGAAATACACATTCATAGTGTATTTTTTAAAGATTCTATAGTTAAATGGTATGATATCATTTATCATGCTGTGATATTTATCTTAACTGTATTAAACTATAGGCAGTTTTGTAATGTTATAAGAGTTGTTCTATACAGTCATTTGTGAACTTATAATAATTTTATAATAATTTTATTATAATAATTCCCTGCACTTCTGGCTGGGTTCCAACTCTGGGCAGGTTCCAACACTTATAAAAAACATAACGAAACATCAAACATTAAAAACCTCCCAATACTGGGCTGCCTTCGGATGTCTTCTGAAAGTGGTATAGTTATTTATCTCCTTGACATCTGATGGGAGGGCGTTCCACAGGGTGGGTGCCACTGCTGAGAAGGCCCTCTTTGAAACACAATGGGATTTATGAACATTTTGAATAAATAAACGTTTTTTAACACTTGCATTTTTTTTCATTGCATTGAATCTTCAATTGTAATTCTCTCCCTCCTGTTTGTTAGTTTCATGCTGCCCCTTCTGCGTATTTACCAAGAGAAGTGCAATTTGTGTTAAAACGCCACTTTTATATCAAAATCATAATTTCAAATGTGACTGTGGGAATTAAATCACTGTTAAAAGCTTAAATCAGGGTGCAACTTTATATATATATATATATATATATATAATTCAAAGTTATTTTAGCTTTGCGTGTGACCATGCTTTCTGCAAACAGAGAGCTAGTAACTGTTAGGTACCCCTTAAAATGAAGGATGTGAATGAGTCGGAAATGCAAATCCTTTTAGATCACTAGTGCCATCCTGAAAGTACAGGAGAGCAGAAAAGAGACCCTGAATACTTCCTATTCATTCAGTCCATCTGTGACCTGATTTGAACCTATATATCCAGATGTCAGAGGCTTGTGAATAAGTATATTGTACAAGCGTTGTTCCTTTCTTGCCCTTTCACTGTCAAGGACTGCTTGCCCAGAACTGGTGTTTTTAAAACTTCAAGAGTCGGCTATTTAGAATAAAGATTCATCTTTTCAAATAATCCCATTACTCTGATCATTGTGAGTAACTTTCATCCTCAGAAAGTGAACAACTGCTTCAAATAAGTTCTCGCAGATAACTCTAGTACAGAGCTGGCACCAACATTTATGGCAAATATAAAATCAGAATTCAGGAAAAAAATTGCCTTTCAAGTCAGGTTCCTCTCTCAACATTTAGTTATGTCATACTAATATCCACCTTGTCCTCAGCGAATCTCTTATATGTTCATCCCAGACAAGGAGAACTTTATTTTTTCTGTTTGCTCAAATGCCCACTCTTTCCTTTCAAACTATGTATCTATCCCATTAGGGCTCATGCAAAACTCTTTCAAGCCAAGGCCAGATACACTGGCGAATGAATGAAAGTTGCACAGTTTAAAGATGCAGCGCAATATTAAGCATCAGAAGAAAATGGCATTGATGAAGACTATAAAATCCATTATGCTTTGCAACTGCCAGGAAAACAAACTTGTGTGATACCATCTGGGGCAAGCTGGTAGATAGCACTGAGAAGTGAATTATTGGAACACACATGGAACTTTATTTCCATGGAGTTGAGCGGTGGATTTTCCATGGAAACTGCAAAACAGCTGTAATATCTGCTGGTTATTATCATGCTGAGCTTTTTTCTTTTCTTCTTTTTTTGGAATGGCTGCAATTTTGTAGGAATGCATTCCCTCCCTCCATCCCAGTTATCTACAGGAAGGAGACTACATTTAATGATTTGAACCCGCCCGCCCCTATAATGTCATGTAAACTGCAAGCACCTGTTACTTCAAATACCATTACGAAGGCTTTCCTCATTAAAATAAGGCCATGGAAAAGCAACAGGCTGATGTATCCTCAAGGGAGTCAGATATCTGTTGAACACAGCTTGCCTATCAGCATTCGAGTGATCGCTAAATTGCCATTGTCTGCTCTACAACAGCACATGACTGGGAGAAAGAGAAGATTTTTCTGGACTAAAGAACCCATAAACTGAATTTATTATGATCTCGAGTGAATACGGCTTATGTTAAATAATAAATCTGATGTCTGCATAATTCATCGCTTTTCTTTTCTTTATTGTAGTTAGAGACACAGTCAAAGATTCCATTTTCAGCAGAAAACGGGGTTGCAGTGGTGGTTTTCTGCATTACACAGAAAACTGTACAATAGACAAGATTCTTGAAATGTTAGATCTTTGAGATACTGAAGTCTGGTTCCCACGTGGTCCCACAGTTTCACATGTGCTGGGAGTCGGGTGGTAGGAAGCCCGACCCACATGTGTTTAGAACTATCCCTGCGAAGCAGAGCTCACTTTTTTTAGGAACAAAGGAAGCTGCCTTATACTGAGTCACATCATTGGTCCATCTAGCTCAGTATTGTCTCCACTGATTGGCTACCAGTCTTCAGGGCTTCAGAGAAGGTTCTCTCCTAGCCCTATCTGGGACTGAACCTGGGATCTTCTGGGACGCGGGTGGCGCTGTGGGTAAAAGCCTCAGCGCCTAGGGCTTGCCGATCGAAAGGTCGGCGCTTCGAATCCCCGCGGCGGGGTGCGCTCCCGTTGCTCAGTCCCAGCGCCTGCCAACCTAGCAGTTCGAAAGCACCCCCAGGTGCAAGTAGATAAATAGGGACCGCTTACTGGCGGGAAGGTAAACGGCGTTTCCGTGTGCTGCGCTGGCTCGCCAGATGCAGCTTGTCACACTGGCCACGTGACCCGGAAGTGTCTGCGGACAGCGCTGGCCCCCGGCCTCTTGAGTGAGATGGGCGCACAACCCTAGAGTCTGTCAAGACTGGCCCGTACGGGCAGGGGTACCTTTACCTTTTACCTTTACTTCACATAGGGTTCCCATAGGAATGGACCGGCTTGCATGAAGCCTTCCCAGTTTTTGCTGTCAACAAATACTGCATTTTTATCCTACTCTTTCTCCAAGATTCTCAAGATGATGCACATGATTCACCCAGTTCTCATTCCACTGCTTTCTCTGACAAAAAGTTTCTGTGCCATCAACAGCAGAAACATTAATAGGAGATAATGACTAACTCATCATTACTCGGTGAGCTTTCTGAGTGTGGAATATTAACCTGGGTTTCTTTGGTTCAAGTCCCAGAATGCCTTGCTACAAGTATGTCATGGAATTTTACTCAGTATTGATCCAGAGTAGAATCCCAACGTATACTTAGCAGAGTAAAAATTTAAATGTGTTGCAGGATTCCAAAAAAATTGACCAGAGGCAATTAATATTTCATCCAGCAAACCTTTACTCACCGCTACTGAAGGCAAATGAGCATAAAGGTCACAAATTCAATACATTCTGGATTGGCACTGTCCATAAGAAATCCAGTTGCAGCAGACTTAACTTAAACTTACAATAACTTATATGTAAGTCTAAACATACAGAATACCATACCAGAAGGAAAAGAGATGGAAAGAGAAAGTGAAAGCTAGGCTCCTTCTGGTCCTACTTTTATACTCAGCATGACCTTGACAGAAAGAGATAAGAAAACCAGCTTAATCCAGCTGTACTCAGCTTCTCTGAAGGAATAATCCAAACTTCATGAACCTCCTGCTTGTTTCTTTCACACAGAGAAGCTTCCAGAACCCTCTTGAATTAAATAGAATAGGAAAGATCTCTACACATCAGATCAATACTTTCTGCACTAAGAAATGCAAATTAAGTATTCCACCCCTTGATATTTTGCCTTCTCCTGTGACCATAGCATGGATCAAAGAAGGCACCAATTCCTATGTCCATTGCATCCAGTGCTTTTGCTGCAGTTCAGTTTCCCCCAAAATGAAAACAAAAACCTATGTTTTTCATCTTGATGTCCACTGTGGCAGAATTTTTACAGAATCAGTTGTGTAACTAATTACATTATTGTGAGTATATAGCTCAGTTGGTAGAGCATGAGACTCTTAATCAGAGGGTTTTGGTTCGAGTCACATGTTGGGCAAAGATTCCTGCATTTCAGGGGGTTGGACTAGATAGCCCTCATGGTCCCTTCCAACTTTACAATTCTATGATTCTATAATTTAAAATAAAAAGAATTGAGTGGATCCTAAAATAAAACAAAACCCCTCTCTCAGGTATCAAAGGAAATGACATATAATGTGTAAGCTTGTAAGGTATTCAACATCATAGATTTCAATGCAAATGAAACACATTGAAAATGCGAGGAAAGTCATATATTTGCAGACTGAGAACAACAGCAACCATGTCTATTGATCATATTCACTGGGTGGATTTCCAGTTCAGACATGGTACAAATAAGCAAACATTGGCTATTTCCACCCTCCTTTTCATTTCCACTGGAATTTGCTGACATCCTTAGTCCACAGCGATGCATGTGCTAATGGCTCCATTTCCTAGCTTATAATTGCTTGTAAGATGGCCCAAAAACCATATATTACAATTAACATTGGAACTTATTACAGAGTCTTCCAAAGTATGTTGGAGAAGACTCCCAAGATATTTCCATGCCATAATAAGAAGCGGCTGCAAAATGGCACCAGTCCTGCATAGATGTCAAATCTCATAGCAATTTCTTGTTTGGCTCACGCTTCGGTCAGGATGATCCGGCCTTTGCAAATGTGCTTCGTCCTTATCCATGCACATTTCTCTGGTGGCAAACTATGCATACAGATAATCCGTTGTGCACGGGCAGCCGTCCATATTCATATAGTTTTTGCAAGGTATTAAAGCTGTGAAAACAGAGGTATGAGCGACAGATGAAGCATAATAATTTTAAGAATGAATTATTAAAACAGCCAGGCATGTAAACTACAAATCATTGCGAAACCCAGGCCTCTACCTCGAAAGACGGGGAGTTATGTGGCTAAGTGCCATGCAACTGTAAATCCAAAAGGACACTTTCTACCTTCTGTATCTTGCACTTCAGTACGATGTGCATTCAGACATAATTCATTACCTTCATGATGGGTATTAGAGAGATTTACAGGATGCAATTTCGGTTGTCATGAGGTAATGGCAACAGTTAAAGGAACATCTATCCAGGTGGTTTTGATATATAAAACGTGCAGAGGTTCAAAAATTCCTTGCACTGGAATTTGACAGAGAATCATCTAAAGCACAATCTACAACTGTACAGACATGTGCATTGCAATTAGTCATGGTTATGTTGCAATTTCAGCTCGGTGAAGCTTTGTTCTCCTTCCCAGGTGTTTTCTGGCTTCTCATGACATTATTTACAGGCTAGCAATATGGAATCTCCTTGTGCATGTGAAATATTCTTTGAGTTCATTTATTTTCAAAGAATATATATTTAGAAGGGAAGTCTTTCATTTGTTTTGTGTAGGATTAAGAGAGCCACTTAAAATGATACCTTTTGAAGAAATGTCTGTCGGAGTGCTTCTTCCCTTGTCTTGTGATTGTGATTGTTGAGAGGCGGGGCTCTTTGTTGTCCCAGCGATGGGGTTGGTAACACAAGGTAGGGCCTTCTCTGCAGTGGCTCCCGGTCTCTGGAATTCTCCCCCTCTGTAGGAAGAGATGGCAATTACAGCTTGGAGGTTCTGTTCCCAGTTAAAACTTGCATGTTTTCTTCCTTTGGAGGAAATTGATTTGGTGGTGAGGGCCCTAGGTACTGCTGATTTTTTAAAAAAATGTTTACTGAAAAAATATTTTTATTTATTACAAATGCTAAATGTGTTTTAAGATTTTTTAAATAATATGTTAGAAAATTGAGATTGTTATGTGTGATAAAGGGCAGTCTGGAAATTCAGTCTCTCTTTCATTTTTTACTCTCTCTGCCACCCACTGACTCGATGGGGTGTGCATGTTAGAAGCCACTTCCCAGAGATGCTTGGATCACCTTTGGGAAGAGGCATGCAACAGCTTGATCTTCCTGTCTCATGTGGTTCAGGAACCCTGTTGTGGGCTGCATTAATTTTAGTTCCCATGTGTCCTTCAGGTTCCCCGTTACTGGCCTAGATATGCAGCTTAAAGAAATGGCTGGGATGGAGGGAGAAACTACCTTTCCCCTCATCAACAATACATATTCCAGCTAGATTCCCCACTCCACAACTCAATTGAAAACCTACACTAGTGGCCAAAATTGTGGAAACCTTTTGGGGAAAGTGTATTTCCAGGTTTGATGGCTCATAACACTACTTTTCTTTTGGAGTAATACCATGAAATTATATATAAATGTTAAGATAATTTAATGAAGAATGTAATGCAACAAAGTTTGTTCGATTATCTGTATTCTATCAAAGGTTATAGCCAACTAACTAGAAAAAGGAAGCACAACTTGCTTAGATTGATATGCAGTAGCTTTCCTCCATTTGAATGTAGCCAATGAGCATGAGTGTTGAGTATGGTAGGCAAACTAAGGCCCAGGGGCCGGATCCAGCCCAATCGCCTTCTAAATCCGGGCTACAGACAGTCTGGGAATCAGCAAGTTTTTACATGAGTAGAATGTGCCCTTTTATTTAAAATGCACCTGTGGGTTATTTGTGGGGCCTGCCTGGTGTTTTTACATGAGTGGAATGTGTGCTTTTATTTAAAATGCATCTCTGGATTATTTGTGGGGCACAGGAATTTGTTAATTCCCCCCAAAATATATATATAGTCTGGCCCCCCACAAGGTCTGCGGGACAGTGGACTGGCCCCCTGCTGAAAAAGTTTGCTGACCTCTGGTTTAGAGAGTCAATCAGGTTTCATCTTGCTTTGGCACTGATTCAATTAGGTCACAGTAGGATTCAGCTACTGATGTTCTGGAGCTGAGAGGAAGACTTTGTCAGTGTGTTATGTGATTTCTAGCAAGTTGGTTGGTATTTTGTGTTCTTTTATTTAGTGAGATTGCAAGATGTAATAAAATTACACAGATATTCAGCATGTCAATGAGGCTGGACAGGCAATGGGATAAGGAAGGTGTTTAGAGAAATTAGGTGGGTTTGAGAAGGGTAGAATTTGTCTGATGGAGATTTATGCTTTCTAGGGGAGAAGCATCTCCTCTTTTTCCAGAACTTCCCCATCAGTGATGGGAACTTCACCTGGAGTGAACTGGAAACAAACAAACAAACAAAAATTCCTCCCAGTAGCACCTTAGAGACCAACTAAGTTTGTTATTGGTATGAGCTTTCGTGTGCATGCACACTTCTTCAGATACCTGTATGCATGCACACGAAAGCTCATACCAATAACAAACTTAGTTGGTCTCTAAGATGCTACTGGAAGGAATTCTTTGTTGATGTTGTTTCGACTACGGCAGACCAACACGGCTACCTACCTGTAACTGGAGTGAACTGGCAAACCCTTCCACTTTCAGAGCATCAGAGCTCTGCACTCACAAAGGATCACTGCCTC
The DNA here is from genome assembly GCF_027172205.1 of Podarcis raffonei. Lineage (NCBI taxonomy): Eukaryota > Metazoa > Chordata > Lepidosauria > Squamata > Lacertidae > Podarcis > Podarcis raffonei. The sequence goes on from NC_070604.1 coordinate 30,018,424, forward strand.
AGACAAGCGTCTCTAATTTGGATCTTAAAATAGAAGCATCCACATCTAAAATTGCAACCTACATACAGTACAAACATTTGTGGTTTTGTCAATGATGTAATTGTGTTCCTGCAATGACGCATATCTGCCAGAAGATGGAGTCACAGCACTTTCTTGCTTACGTTTCCTTGGAAATTGGAACTAGCCTGATAAGACTGCAGTGATGGTCCATGCTGCTTACTTTCCTGTACATTCTCTGAATTCCCTCCAAACTTTGAATTAAAAAAAAAGTTTTTGTTTTTAAGCACTCAAGCCAGCAAAGTGCAGAGCAATGCTACACTACATTCATGGGTGGGTGAATGGATTGTGGGTAGGTCACACCTAGATACACACACAGCCGAGTAAATTGAGCTTGAATTCTACAAGCATAGATTAATGTTTCTGTGACTGGCTACTTGATTCAAGTGTACAGGGAGAAGAGAACTCCTAAAGACCAAAATCATTTCCTCTAATAGCAAACTTTCAGATTCAAAATGAAATAAGACCACTTCGGAATAAGGTTGTCATTTCTATTTTCTACTTCAGACAGTCTCCTAACTGAATATATTGAACGATCCGCTTCATGTTTCATGCTTGGGAAAGTGTGTGTGTGTGAGAGAGAGACATCAAGAAAAATTAAATGGGTAAGCATTTAGCAATCACAAATTCTGTCCTTTAACAAAGGGACATCACTCGGTATTAGAGTGCAAGCTGTGCATGCAAGAGGCTTCAGGCGGAAACATTGACATCTCCAGGTAAAGCTTAGAAAGACATGGCTGGATCAAAAGCGGGGTTGCATGCCTGTGCAAATCCATCTTCCAAGCACAGAGTTTTGCAAACCTGAACAATCAGCGCTGTGTACACTATACTATAGAGTAGGCTTGCCACACGTCAGTGAAATTCCTGACATGTCTTGGTTTTCGGGTGTAAAAATGGCGTTGGAGGGAATGTTGCCGAATTAGCAAAACGTCAGGGAAAACCCGAATGTATGGCAACACGATGGAAAAAAGCAGCTGAAACAGCTCCGAAAGCTGAAAATCACTTTTTTGGGGTTAGGTTTCCCCCAAAAAGCTCAGCAATTTAGATGCCAGGATGTCAAATTGTGGATGTCAGGAATTTTACTTCTTAAAATATGGAAACCATAACTATAGAGTGACAATGGTCTATCCAGTGGCAGAGCTTCATGCTCCGGCACCGGGGGGTGGAGAGCAGGTGGGGGCGGGGCTGGTGAGCGTCCCGGGGGCGTGGCACATCGCAATGGCACCCCACCGGGATTGCGCTGCTGGGGGTGGTGCGCTCCCCCCGCACTCCTCTTCCTCCGCCAGTGGGTCTGGCTCACTATAAGGCAGCAACAATGGAAGACGAGAGCAGGTGCTGAATTTTGGCATTGCCCAGGGTGCCGCTGAAATTTTTAAAGCCCCAAGTCCACCACAGCTGAAGCTCACTGTGTAACTTTGAGCCAGTCATTCTCTCTCTCAGCCTAGCCTACATCACAGGGTTGTTGGGAGGATAAAATTGGAGTGTGGGGAGGGAATAACCAATCTGAGCTACTTGGAAGGAAGACTGGGTATAAATGAAACAAGTAAATGAAACATTTCCCATCACTGTACCAATCAGATCTACATTTACCTTTTGCTGCAGCACATCCCTTTATGCTTCCTGTTCAGATAAACAGAACTAGTCTAGTCTGAACAGAAATTAGTATTTAAATGCACCTGATTTTTTTTTTTTTGGTCCAGTGTAAGGAAAGGGAACATAATGTGATGAGCACATGCTTATATGTACAGTACACAGAGATGCCCTGAGCCTTGGTTACAGTAAATCAAGTCTACGTAAACATAGCGAAATGATCTACAACTCCCTCAAAGTTCAAGGTCATTGATAAATGAAGGTACTGAATGAAAGTCTGGTGACAGCCAGTGTGGTGTTGGGGTGAGAGACCAGGTCTCAACTCCCCATTCAGCCTCATTGAGTGGGCCTGTCACCATCTCTCAGCCTAACAGACTTTAAAGGGTTGTTGTGAAGATGAAAGGGACAAAGGGAGAACCACAGGTGCTACCTTGACCTCCACGGAGGAAAGGTAGGGTATACATGTTCTAATAAAAAGAAGAACAAGGATTTCCAGGGACAACATGGGGCATAAACCTGTCATGTGTTCTGTGTGAAATCAGTCAGTCTTCTTGTTCTTTGGTGATCATTCGTAGCCGAGTAAGATTGTCTTCCATAAACACGGTTTTAACAGTGAGTCCATAAGGACTGTGGAGGCCAGTTCTATATGCACATATCCTTCCACAGTGGGGACATAGGTTTCCGGGTAGGCACTGATCATGGTGAGGTTTACCAAGGGTGTCTTCCTATTAGCACGTTTCTCCCTTTTGTTCTGAGTTTGAGAGTTTTCAAAGCCTATGACACCTTTGGTAAAGGCTGTTCCCCAATTGGAACGCTCACAGGCCAGTGTTTCCCAATTGTCAGTGTTTATACTACTTTTTAAAGATTTGCCTTGAGAGAGTCTTTAAACCTCTTTTGTTGACCACCAGCATTACACTTTCCATTTTTAAGCTCGGAATAGAGTAGTTGCTTTGGAAGACAATAATCAGGCATCCGCACAACATGACCAGTCCAACGAAGCTGATGTTGAAGAATCATTGCTTCAACACTGGTGATCGTTGCTTCTTCCAGTACACTGGCATTAGTTCGCCTGTCTTCCCAAGTGATGTGTAAAATTTTTCAGAGACACCATTGATGGAATCAAATCAGCCAGTACTGGGAGGGAAAATCTGCCTAGTTCCTACGAAGTTGGATTTGGAGGTCCAGAATTTTTCCTTGCAGGAAAAGGATGATTTCAGAAGACTGAACTTTTGCTCTGTGCTTGTTTCTCTCTCCGCCCCCTGACCCTGTTTTTAAGAGCAGCTTGATATGCCGAGCAGAATCTTTTTCTGTATAATGGGGATAACAATGCCAGGGAAAACATCCCTTGGTTGTTTTCGAGTTAAACTGTTGTTAAAATTGGTGGCTCACAGGTAGATCAACCTTAAAGGTCCAAGAGGTTCATTCCAGCTAAAAGGGAATCACTGAAGTGGCTGCAAAGAGAGAGAGTTGGCTGCAAAGGAATCTTTTATGCTACCTAGAATAAAAGGTGAAGGTAAAGGGACCCCTGACCATTAGGTCCAGTCGCGGCCAAATCTGGGGTTGTGGCGCTCATCTTGCTTTATTGGCCGAGGGAGCCGGTGTACAACTTCCAGGTCATGTGGCCAGCATGACTAAGCCGCTTCTGGCGAACCAGAGCAGGGCACAGAAACGCTGTTTACCTTCCTGCCAGAGCAGTACCTATTTATCTACTTGCACTTTGACGTGCTTTTGAACTGCCAGGTTGGCAGGAGCAGGGACTGAGCAATGGGAGCTCACCCTGTTGTGGGGATTCGAACCGCCGACGTTCTGATCAGCAAGCCCTAGGCTCTGTGGTTTAACCCACAGCGCCACCCACGCTACCTAGAATAGTGCTTCTCATTTGCTGTGTTCCAGTGCTTTTCATGCTTGGCCCAGGGATGTGACTCCTAACGGTGAAGTAAAATAGTTGAGCTGTCTCTAGCAGGCGGGTAGGCAGGGCAGGCCTTACTTATGGGTAAACAGGGAACAGAAGACAGCAAGAAACTTTTTTGTGTGTGAGTGGGAGAGGCTCTTAGTTTCTATATACTCTGTTCACATCTGCCAAGTTCCTAAAAACCCACTGTTATTAGTTCCCCAAAGACACCCCTTTTGGGGGGTGAAAAGTTTGGGTCATGATTTTTAAATTTATTTAGAGGTCAGGGATGTGTAATTGGTAAGGGAAACTGTGAAGGGTAGAAATTAGGACATCTGCATTCTGGAACTTTCCATATATATATATATATATATATATATATATATATATATATATATGTATGTTAATAGCAGCTGTCAGGGGAATCAACCTGTGACCACAGTGCTGAGGGATCAGCCACAGGGCCAGCCATTCTTCTGCTCAGGAAGGACACCTTCTGGCTTCAGTAGGGGTGGGGCAGCTGCTGCCAGTGGCATAGCATGGGGGTGCTGGGGCAGTTACCCAAGGTGCAAAATTGTTAAGGAGTGTAAAATTTCAACACCTGGATGGTGCTGTCTAAATATAGCTCCATGCTTCCATTGCTGGGCTCTGTTGAAAATGGCTTCTGCATGCGAACCAGGAAGTGACCACTCCAGACAACAGAAGGACTCTTCTTTTCTTATCTCTGCGGCTGTGGTGTCCTGGGTGACATGGACACCATTAAGCAGTTGAATATGCAAGCGCACTCTGTCCGTTTCCCTCCCTCTCTCCCATCCACCCCTCTGCATGGCCCCGGGTTCTGGCAACCCACGCTACACCAATGGCTGCTTCAGTATCTGTCCCCTGATCAGGATCCATGATGCCCAGCCTAGGGAGACACTGGGCAAAATGATCTGCAGCTTGGCCAAGGATAAAGGAAACCACTGGATGCAAATATTCCAGCTTCCCAATGCTTTCTTATAATCAGCATAACTTAGAGTGAGTCCAGAGCTTACTGGTAGCAGATTGCATGCCTATTTCTGGGTGGGCTCAGGTGCAACCCTCCCTATTTCCAGTTTAAAAAAAGTTCTCAGCAAAGCTAGGAATGACCTCTGCCTTAATCTTGGTGAGATGCTGCCGGTCGGAGTAGGCCATGCTAGATAGAAATGGGCCTGTGGTTTTGAGTCAGTACAAGGCAGCTCCATGTGACCCAAAGTGGCCAAGACAATGTGCAAAGCAAGGGAAGACATTGTGGTGGTGCTCTCTGGATTCTGATGGGCTACAACTCCCATTAGCCCCAGTCAACACGGTCAGTGATCAGGGATGAAGGGACCTGTACCCCAAAGACAGCTGGATGGCAGCACATTGACTGCCTCTGGACAGAAGGAATATGCTTGATATCATTTTCCCCATTAGTATTATTGTGGTGGCATTGTTGCTGAATATGCACCAATAGCATGAACAAGTTTCCTTGTGTTCTAAGAACATGGCAGTGAATGACTTTTAATTGATCCAACTATTTCAGGGATGGGTAGCCTTGCCGATGGAGGGTCCCTAGTTCCCCATTCCTGGGCTCCTGGAAGGGATTAACTCCAAAGTAGAAAACACCTTTCTTCTGCAAGGAGAACTTACACTTCCCACATTGAATGCCCCCAGTCCATTGAACAGTTAGTGTCAGGTAAAGGATCTCAAGTATCCGGGCTGGGGAGAGGTAAGGACCTCTGCCTTAGACAAGGAGACCTGCTGCCTATCAGAACAGACAGTAAGATCAAGAGTTGCCTCTAACATAAATGTACACATAGTTATTTCGCTCTTTAAAAAAAAATACGAAGGGGGAAAAAAATCTCCTTTGCTGTCGCCTTCCTCCAAAACTGCTAAAATTGTGACATTTTTCTTTTCAAGTGCTTTCCTAGCTGCACACTTTTCTTCACATGCCTTTAGGTGACAATCACACTGTTGCATTGTGGGTAGGCTGCCTTTTTTCCCCAGCTGCCCCACTTTCTTTTTGTTGAGATGTTACCCTCCTCAGCAGTCTGTTCGCTGATGGCCGCTGTTCTTGTTTCTGTTCCCTCACCCCTGAAATGACATCTAAGCAATTCTTCAGACAACATACCAATTACGTGGGAAGAGATTGTTACCTGATAGGTAGATGTTGACCTTTGGTGTGTGTGTGAGAGAGAGTGAAGGTTTCTCCTTAGTAGCCATTGGTTAGTTGATGATTTTATAAGGATTTGCTTTACTAAACAGGTTCTCCTTACTAAGCAGTTGTTAGTAGTCCTGCATGTTGCAGAAAGTTCCAGGATGCTGCAATAGCTGGTTAAGAGATGCTGCAGGCAAACATCCCAACTGCTCCAACCTCAACAGCCTTTGACCCTGAGACTTTCTCCATTCAGATTGCATTCCTTTTATTGCTCTCTCTCTCTCTCTCTCTCTCTCTCTCTCTCTCTCTCCCTCCCTCTCTCCCCCTCCCCCCCTCTCTCTCTCTCTGTGTGTGTGTGTGTTAAATTGATTGAAGAGTAGGCTGTCAACAGAAGTAAATAAATGATCCCAGTAATTCAGCAACATTTCCTATTGCTTGCTAAATCAAATTCTCTCGTTGAGAGGACTTCACACCTTTGACAATGCTGGGTCTTTTGTTTGTTTGTTTTGTTGTAATGTAACCATAACTTCCCTGACCTATTGACATCACCCTTGGCTCTGTAGTGGAGAGGGACAGGAGAAACAAATAACTAGAGCTATGCACAGCGATTTCAGTTTTCGGACCCAGTCACCCACATTGTGCAGACTTTCATGTAGTGCAAAACCACCACCAGGTACAGTGAAATACCCTTTATAAGAACATAGAAGAACCTGCTGCATCAGGCCAATGGCCCATCTAGTCCAACATCCTGTTCTCACTGTGGCCAACCAGATGCCTGAAGGAAGTCCAAATACAGGACCCCTGTATTTTCCAGCAACTGGCATTTGGGAGCATTTCTGCCACCTTCCATTTCCCCCCTTCTCTTGACTACCTCGCTAGCTTGTTTGAGTGAGGAAGGCTGAGGAGCCATATATGCTGCCCTGAGCTCATTGGCGGAAAGGTAGGGTATAAATGTCATAAACAAACATTTATGGTAATGCAAATCAGCACAGATTGTCATAGCAATGGAGCCAGAGAAATAGCAGGAAGTATGGGACTGTTGGTGTTTGACAAATGCCATGTAAGGCTGGATGGTCCAATGGTCTGGCTAAGGCAGCTTCCTCTCCTCCTCTGAGTTGATGCTACATCATGGACTTAGAGGCCTTCCAGAAGAGAGCCAGTGTGGTATAGTGGTTAAGAGCGGTAGACTTGTAATCTGGGGAACCGGGTTCGCGTCTCCCCTCCTCCACATGCAGCTGCTGGGTGACCTTGGGCCAGTCACACTTCTTTGAAGTCTCTCAGCCCCACTCACCTCACAGAGTTTTTGTTGTGGGGGAGGAAGAGAAAGGAGAATGTTAGCCACTTTGAGACTCCTTAAAGGGAGTGAAAGGTGGGATATCAAATCCAAACTCTTCCAGAAGCATTGTGAAGAACATGGCAGCAGAGCAATGAGTAAATGAAGGATAACCCTGAAGGATACGTTACATCTCCAGAGTCAGAGGTGGGATGTTTCTGAATGCCAGTTTCTGGAAACTGCAGGAAGGGAGAGAGCTCAGATCCTGCTTGTGGGCTTTCCATGGGTATCTGGTTGGCTGCTGTTGAGAACAGGATGCTGAACAAGATGAGCTACTGGCCTGATCCAGCAGGTTCTTCTTCAGGTCTTAAGAAAGGCTGCAGGTCCTGAGAATACTAGGAAGCTATTTTTTCAGCCAGAACTCACTGGAACTCATTTCTGGCACTTCTCAGGTGAGTGCCATTGCCATTCTTCAAAGAGGACGAAGGTGGTGTTCATGGTGAGTTCTGGCACCTCTTTTTCTAGAAATAACAGCACTGACTAGGACCCACTTTTTCCTTACATGCCAAAATATCCAAGGCCTCTCTTGGGTCCTTTCTCTAGCGACTACGCTGCATTTGGAGGTTCTTGTCTCTGATGCTGCCAAGCTTGACCAATTCCTGCTGCCAAACCGATATAATTCACTGTGTGTATGTGTGTGTAAGAGAGAGAGAAAAAACAGGACACATTATCCTCCCTTTCACAGGCAGTCTTGCCAGTTTCTGGTCAGCTTTATTCTTTGCAAGAGGTGTTAGCTACACTTTTGAAGTCTTAACAACAGTTCTGCACAGGAATATTCATGTATGTTTATTGAAAGTATGCCAGAGAGTGTTTTCTCTTCTCTTCACTCCCCTCCCGCCACCCATCCCTTCCTTTTGGTCGTTCTCATCTCCCCTTCTGGTAGGTGGCTCATTACTTCATAAATCTGAGCCTGAACAGGAATTGGAGCTGGGGAGCAACTGTGCTGCTTCATGCATCACAAGCCAGCGCATGTGTGTGGAAGACAGAAACAGCACCTCTTTGGACCAGCTGCTCCATCCATCTGCAGCTGGGTCTAGGTGCAGTGATCTACGGTCAAGATCTGTACTGGGAGTATTTTTATAGCAGCTTTATAGCAGCTGGTGTGACTGGCAATAGGCAGAGAGAGAGAAAGGGAGGGAAAGAGGGAGAGGGAGAGGAAAGGACGAGGAGGAGGAGGAAGAAGAAGAAGAAGAAGAGGAAGAAGAAGAAGAAGAAGAAGAAGAAGAAGAAGAAGAAGAAGAAGAAGAAGAAGAAGAAGAACAACAACAACAACAACAACAACAACAACAACAACAACAGGAAGAAGAAGAAGATCCCAGCCATCAGGGAAAGCTTAGAAGATACAAATAAACAGAAAAAGTATTTTTATTTGTTACCGTTTTAGGGAACAGCACTCCTTATGAGTGCCAAAACATCTCTGTGCCAAAACATGGCATAAAAGTAAAGCTAAAATGTGCTTGAGTGCAAGTGGAGTTTATAATGTTTCTGTATTTCCTTAAAAGGGGTGATATATATATGTATATATGTACACACACACACACTGGTATACCTCCTACTTTGGGAAGATTGCTAAGGAATAAAATAAGAATGGAATTCACATATGCTGGTACTGTACAGAGCTGATTGAGGCTGCTTTGGAAGTACCAAGACTTATGAGTGTAGCACATTATGATTTATGTATTACGTGAAAAGTGCCCCCTCAGAAACCCACTAGCCCATTTTTAACCGTATGCAGCACCTTGAAGGATCAGACCAAAATTCAATCCAGACTAGGATTAGGGATTCTGTTTGCAAAAATAGCCAACCACATGCCTGAGGACATGAACATAACAACATGTGTTTCTGGCATCTGGTATGACCTGTGAAGCAGGAGGTTCTAGTTATCTCTCATGGTTAGTAACTACTGAAAGGTCTATCTATCCTCTTTAAATTAGCCTATTCTTTTGAAAAGCCTGTCTTTGGTGCCCTTCATATGTACATATCGGAGTTGTGTGGTACCCACTTCTCTATCAGTGTCTCCTGGGTGTGTGAGTAACTTTTAAGCGATCCAGTCTTATGTGAGCCAGTCAGTTGGTTCATTCCCACAAAATCAGCAGCTCAACTCTTGGCAGGGTATTGATTCTGTGTTTGGGACTCACAGAAACAGAGCCCCACATAGGGTGGACATCAGAAAAGAGGACGCAGATTTGCCAAAGATTTGCCAGTGCTCATTCATACATATAGATAAACAATTTAAAAGTGCTTACTGTGATTTAAATAGAAAGACAATATATCCCACCACAGCAGCGAACAGAGAGAGACAGATGACCTATGTGCCTTCTCATTCTGCTGACCCAAAACTTTGTGGCTAATGGGCAAATTCAAGATGCCTAGACTTGGACTGGACAGCCCTTCAAATAGATTTTATTTGGTAGATGGCACTGCAAACAGAGGGCTGCCCTCTGTAAAGTAGAGCCCTCAACCACTCTCGTCCCACACAGCTGGGTCAATTAAATATTACCCAACCACAGGGAAGTTGATAATGGGAAAAAAGAAACATTTCTGTGTTGCTTGTGCAGCATGTAAAGATCATCACCACATCTTGCACTAATGAAGAAAGTTAGCCATGTTGCAAGAAGGGTACAAAAAAGGTCAACAACAACAACAATTTCTATCCACTTTTGCTTCTGCGGGTACAACGCCACTGACAACCTCATCTTTTCTCTACTTCGTGCTTTCTTCCATCTTGGGAATCTAGAGGATCACCTGGCCAACGAAACCCAGATCCAAGCCAATGCTTACACCCCCAAGGAAGTGTTTGTAACAGAGATACTAAAATGTCTAGAATGCAACAGAGAGCAAGTGCAGTACTGCTTTTGAAAACTTCTCAACTGACTGTTTGGGTTTCTAAGATTTTACGTGAGTTAGGGTTGATTTAAAAATCTTGCAACTCAGTCTTGAGTCCAACAAAGTTTTGTGTAATTCTACTGGAGTTCCTGTCCAAGGATCTGTCTTTTTGAATTTCACACCAAGAGCTGTAAAGCTCTGGCCTGTATGCTGTTAATGCTAAAAACACAATGCTGTGGACTGGGGGCGGAGGGGGGGAGGTGATTGCAATATATATGTGCCAAATCCTTATATAAAGGCTTTTGAGAAAGCATTCTGGTGGCAGCCAGGCCAAGGATTCAAAATGCTGCTTGCCTGTTTAATAAGCGAAGGCAGAAAAGCAATATTGGTAAGCTGCAAGACTGCAAGATGTGGTTTGATAACAATTTTTTAAAGAAACACCTCCTTATTTTTCATTGCGGCGAACAATTTAGAACAGAAGAAGCTAGAAAATGCTACTGTACATTACATGGGAAAATAAGGTCCCTTTAGTGTTTCCCAGTCAGTGGTGACAGTCTGTCTTTCCCAGGCTTGGTGCAGAGGGTCAGTTTAAACCCTCTGAAGTGCCAAAAATGCCATCTGCTCTTCCATCTGAAATGGGAATATTTTTTGCTCTTTTTTGTTGTTGTTTTTAATCTTGATTTGGTCTTTTGGTGTTTGTGATGGAGCACGCAGCCCAGATGCCAATAACGAGGAAAACGTATTAAGTGATAAAAGCGGTGTGTGTGTGTGTTTGGGGGGGGTGAGGATAGGAGGGATTGAGGGCGGATGGAGAAATTAAAATGAACGAGGTAGGGAAAGGGTACGGAGAGAAAAATAAAACGGAGCTGATTGCAATATTCAAACCAGGTGTGGCTGTGAATCTAAAGCACTATCTTGAGAGGCTCCAACAGATAGAGCCTATAATCCAGCACATCTGGGAAAGTGTCGGTCAAGGCAGTCCCAAGCATTGTGCCAAAAACACCTTAGAAGATATTCCGTACAAGGATCCAGCTTGCCATATTGTACAGCTGCTGTTTATTAGGGATGCTCATATTTTATATATACTAGCAGGTCGGAATTTTCTTACATGCTATGGGAAGCAGCAGGGTCATTTATTTATTATTATTATTATTGTTTTAAACGGCTGCTCTCTCGCACACCTCCCCTTACACAAGCCCTTCCAAGCGTTTTCATGAAACGGTGAGTCAGATTGCCGTCATTTCATTTTTGACACGATTGAATAAATCTAACCTTTAAAATACTAGGAACTCTTTACTTTTCTACAAGGAAGCTGAATGTTGGCGTGGCATACTTTATTAACCCCCCCCCCCCCCGACATTTTATTAGTTTTACAAATGAAAAGTACAAATAAACACACATCAATAAAGTCATACTGTGTGTGGAGATTCTCTGAATCTTGCAACTCCCCCCACCCTGTTCATGGAGTCTTATTTTAAACATCTACAACTGCATATTAGTCTGTACTCCAGTTTTTATATCAAACCATATTGTCCATAATGTGTGGTTTTTTACACTACAAGCGAGTCAAAATCCTGCTCTTGTTCCCATCTGCTTACAGTGAGCTCCTAGATAACTTATAATTCTTTCCCATTCTTTTATAAAGTTTCTTATCCTCTTGGTTTCTGAGTTTTCCCATCAGCTTTGCCATCTCGGCATAGTCCATCAACTTGGTTTGCCATTCTTCTCTGGTAGGGACTTTGTCATCTTTCCAACTCTGGGCCAATAACATCCACACAGCTGTTGTTCCATACATAAAAAGTATTTTCTGCTATTTTGGAATGTCGGTACCTGTAATTCCTAATAAAAACAGCTTCTGGTGTTGTTGTTTTTTTCAAGTTATTTAAACATTTCCCCAATTTATGTGTAGTGGATCCCACCTCTACCACCAATGCTTGGTGCACAGGTGCTTTTGCCCTTGAAATGTGACCCTGTCTCTTGCTAGACGGAGTATGCACATAAATGTGGCTGTGCTTCCCTGCCTCGTACTACAATATTAAGGGGGCGATGGGTGTCAAGCCCTGGCAGACTGTTGGATTGGACTTTGGTTGATCCCAAGTTGCACACTCCTGCCTTAAAGCAACGTCATTCAGTAATGCATTGGTGGGTTTATAGGAGCAGGTGGCGCTGTGGTCTAAACCAATGAGCCTCTTGGGCTTGCTGATCAGAAGGTCGGCGATTCGAATCTCTGCAATGGGGTGAGCTCCCGAAGCTCTGCCCCAGCTCCTGCCAGCCTAGCAGTTTGAAAGCACGCCAGTGCAAGTAGATAAATAGGTACCTCTCTGGCGTGAAGGTAAACGACATTTCCTTTCTCTCTGGCTTCCATCATGGTGTCCCATTGCACTAGAAGCGGTTTAGTCATGCTGGCCACATGACCCAGAAAGCTGTCTGTGGACAAATGCCGGCTCCCTCAGCCTGAAAGCAAGATGAACGCTGCACACCATAGTCACCTTTGACTGGAATTTACTGTCCAGGGGTCCTTTACCTCTTACCTTGGTAGCTTTATTATAGCTGTGCCGCTGTTAACTTTAGCATGATTTGAACCAAATGCATTGTGTATTTTTTGTTATACTTGCTCACTTCCTCTTCGGTTTGGACAGCTGCCTTTTCCATGCTGTCGTTCTCTTTTTAATGTGTTTTGAATATCAAATATTGCTGGAGCACCTGAATGCAAAGATGGTCTGTGTTTTACTGTATGAGATGCCTAGAATGTGTTAACGCTCTGTCAAATTTTAAACGAAAACCTTCTGCCTTTTCAAGAAAAGGTTGTCCACCATTTAAGATTAATGTCAGGTGCTAAGAGTGTTTGGTTCTGCAAGATTCCTCCATAGGAAAATAAGGTTTTGCTATGTTACACATCAAACTGTATGGGAAAATAATATGGGGTTACTGGGCTATAAACACATCAGGGCCAGCCCTCCTAGGAAGCAGGGTGAAGGAGCTACTTTGGGCAACCCTCTGCCAGAGAGGCAGAGCCAGCATTGGCACCAATTTCCAGTGAGCTCTTGAGGTAAAGGTAAAGGAACCCCTGACCATTAGGTCCAGTTGTGGCCGACTCTGGGGTTGCGGTGCTCATCTCGATTTACTGGCCAAGGGAGCCGGCATACCGCTTCGAGTCATATGGCCAGCATGACTAAGATGCGTCTGGCAAACCAGAGCAGCGCACAGAAACACTGTTTACCTTCCCACCGGAGTGGTACCTATTTATCTACTTGCACTTTGACGTGCTTTTGAACTGCTAGGTTGGCAGGAGCAGGGACCGAGGAACGGAAGCTCACCCCGTTGTGGGGATTTGAACCACCGACCTTCTGATCGGCAAGTCCTAGGCTCTGTGGTTTAACCCACAGCGCCACCCACGTCCCAAACTCTTGAGAGCTCTTGCCAAAAAAACCCCCCAAGCTCTTGCTGGAACCTACTGCTGCTTTGTGCCACCATACAACCCAGGTAAGGAATGCTTGAGCAGGGGTGGTGTGGCACGGCTGGCGCAGGGTGGAACTTCCTGTTTCATCTCAAAATGGGGCACAACACCCTGGAAACACACGGTAATTGAGGGCACTTTGCAGATATGCCATTATGCTTACTATGGGCAGCTTGTTATAATGGATAGCTACTGTATGTTCTTTGCCCACTTTTCTTTGCAAAAACAGCTTGGTCACGGTCCCAATTCCTTTTGAACGTAGGCACTCAATTGGAATAGGGTGCACCTCACAGTGTGCATACCTGGAAACCAGGGCAGTTCAAGGATGAAAAACATTGTGTGGAATTTTGCCAGTAGAACGTATTTTAACACTAATTGGTGCAACTATTTCTATTGCACCTAATAGGATAAAAACACATATTTCCCCATAATGTTGTTTCCTTTGGTGCAAAAACAAACAAACAAAACCTCTTACCATCACCAATACTTCCAACAGGAACCAGTTCTTGCTAGGAGTGACGCAGACAGAAGTTTTCAATCGTAGAAAAGAAAGGAGGACTCATTATATTTATTTTAATGTCCTCACATGTTGCCTTGTCATATTCCTTTCTTGAGATTTGTAAATCTGTCGGAGATGCTTGTGGAAAATGGTGAATAAATGGAATGCATAATCATAATAAATAATAATTATTATTGATTCTAATTAAATAACAATTATAAAAGAATAAGAAGAGGAAAGTTCTCCCCCCCCCTTGAATGAATCAAGGCTGCTATCCCCAAATTAGCATAGCTCCACTTAATCCAGTTTAGTACCAATGAAATATGTAGATTTAAACATCTTTAAACATCTGTGCTGGATTAAGTAGTTTAATTTGATTGGATTAAGTGATTTAATTTGATTGACTGCCCCAGACAGGAATATAATAATCTGTTCTATACAGAGTCAGACCATTGATCCAGCTATCCTGGCATTGTCTACAGAGAGTATGTCAGGAAAATGCGCACCCCAGTTTTGGGACTCAACATGTTGGGTTGATTCGTCAGGTATTTTATTTGTAACCAGGAAAGGTGACATTAGAGTGGAGTTCAATACTCTATTTTCCTCCATATGCATTTGACTTGTGTTAGATCCAAGCTAGTATGAAGAGCATTTGAAAAAGAAAACGGGGGGAGGGGGAGAGAATCCACCACCACAACAAATTTGGCTTTTGGCATGACATAGCCATGACACTGAAGCCATCTGGAAAGGCGTTAACATGATTTAATTAACTATCCTTTGTCCTTTCACTACAGTAGCACTCCAGGGTGCCTTCTTCTTAATAAGAACTCTCTACTAAAATGTTAATAACCATCAGAATGGCACATCCGTTAAGGCAACTTGAAAACTTTCTCACTGAGCAATGGCATTCCGGCGAAAGTCGCAAAATTCAGAAGATGTAATGCGACTGTTTGTGACCTAGTCACGACAGTGTGTGACCTTCTCACCCACAGCTAAAGGATTGGTGTTTGGAGAATTCATCTGGTCTTGGAGCCTTTGATCAGGGGAATACGTGGAAATGTTCTTCTTGATTTCAGTGGGCTTTGCTGCTGCAGAAGCTCCTTTAGCAAAAGCCACTCTGGTTTAAGGCCAGAGTTAAGGCTTTCTCATGTGGGCTCAAGCTCCACAAAGCTGAGAAACTGGAAGCTAAGGGACAGGTGTGCCCTTTGATTAAGGATGGGGAAGAGAGTCAGATATAAACAGAGATGTCACTGAAGGAGAGATTCCAAAATCATCTATTCTAACTTTGATGTAGCTGACATAGAGCTTGAATCCATGCATGACAGAGTGTATTCTGAAAGACCAAACCAAATCCACCTCAAACCTTATGTTGTCGGGACTTCCAGTGAGGCAACATGGTGCACGGCACAGAGCCCAGGAGCTCCTGAGGGCGGCCAGCATTGTTTGCACTGCCTGACCGGCCACTGAGGGAGAGGAGAAGGGGAGAAAGCCCTCTTTGGGGGAAGAGCCCCGATCTTGTTGCTGCTGCCAGCGCACCGCCACACCGAGGAGAAGGAGGAGAAGGACGCCTGGCCATCCGGAGGCCCAGGGCCGGAAGAACCCAGAAACAAGCGCGGATGGGGAAAGGAGAAGTCCTGACCCTGCTGCATTCTCCATTGTGCTCCAGCCGCTGAGGGAAAGGAGGAGAGGTACACACGCGGCTGAACCCAAGCCCAGCCCGAGCCCACCTCTCCAACGGCTACTGCACTAAAAGCAAGCTGGAGCCCAAAGGGAAGCCCACTGGAAAAGACCTTGCTTCCCTCTATTTTCAATTTTTGAGGGAAAAGAAAAGAAAAGGGATTTTTTTGGTGTATTTTTAAGGAAGTGTTTTTTGTTGTTTTTTAAAGGGAAGGAAGAAGAAGGGAAAAACCTTATGTAGTCATAGTTAGGTGTATAATTTCAAAATAAACAGCAGAAAAGGTGTTAAAATCAGTTTAAAACAAACAAGGTCTGAAGAGTTGGTTCCTAAAGAGGTAGGCCCTAAAAAAGATGAGATCCTAAAAATCTCAGCTGTCAAATGCCAAGGTAAAGAAGTACATATTCAGCAGGTGCAGTGGTAGACTGTGGGGGATCTCAATTTTCAGCAGTGCCCTGAGTGATGCCAAAATTTGGTGCTCCCTCATCTCTCACACTCAGTTCTAAATCATAGTTGTGTTGCTCCCTGCATCACCCTCAAGGCTCTGTACCCCCAGCACGAACCAAATAGCCATGGTCCCCTAAATCCACCTCTTGCAGGTAACAGAAACTTCAAAATGAAGGTACAAAAACACCTCTCTTTAGAATTTGGGCCCCCACACCAATAGTTTGGTGGGTAATCATCCGCACTATGAATTGCAGTTTCAATCCTTCCCCTTCCTACATGCTCAAAAAAAGTGAGCTCCATTGTGATCATTGCCAGTCTATGTCCCTTAGCACAGGAATGGGGAGTCTGGGGCCTCCAGTTCCCATCAGCCCCAGCTAGCATGGCCAATGGTCAGGGATGATGGGAATGTAAGTCCAACATCCCCTGGAGAACCCCCTTTGTAGTGCCTACAGCCTGGCACTATGGCAATATGTGGATCCTCTCTACCCCCAAATTCAGCTCAGTTCTAGAAAATGTTCTGCTGAAAAGTATCACATTATGATTGACAGAATCATAGAATTGTACAGTTGGAAAATCCCTGAGGATAATCTAGTCCAATCCTCTGTAATGCAGGCATATGCAGCTGTCTCATATGGGCCTCGAACCTGCAGCCTTGGAGTTATCAGCACCATGCTCTAACCAACTGAGCTATCCAGGTTGTAGTATCATTGCAGAATGGGGGCCCTAGTTTCATAATTAAGCAAAGGGTTGGAGCTTCCTGGGAGGTTGACAACATCAGGCTACAAATTATTCAGCCTACCCAGCTGGAATACCTCAGAGGGAATATCAAAGAAAATTGCCTGCAGTGCCACTGTTAAAGCAAGATTGTCCCTTAGTAACAATAGCCATAATAGCATTACCTGATCTTTCACCCAGTGAGGGGATTTATCTAGCAGATTCATTAGTTCCTACGGTAGAAAGCTCACTGGCTCTTAGAGCAGGATGCTGATTAGAATAGGGAGAAGATGTCACGATTCACTGACTTTTCAAAGAGGCTGATCAGTTTCAAATACCAAAGCACACAAGGACTATTTCCAGGCAGGGTGTATATGGGTTTGTGCATGGTGCATAGCTTTGGCCAACCAGTACAGCAGTGCTGATATTCTTAAAGAGATCTAAGTCACAGTATTTTGCCTCTGGGGCCATCAGAAGAAATGCTGTCTGCCAACTTATAGACCTGCCTAGTAAGAACATGATTCTCCCATTGCCATGTGTGAGCACAGAACCAAGAATGGCCAGGGCGCATCTAGCCAGGTCTGTGTGAGTGTCTGTCTATGTGAGTGTAACCAAAAACACTTCATAGTTGGTCCATAGTGACCTCAGCTGTAATGAAGTTCTACCCAACATTCAGGTAAGCCTTTTTATTGAGAAATAATAATATAATAAAGAAAAAGGATTGAACAGAAATTCTCCTTTCTGACCGATGGCAGGGGCAGACCTTGGTCTTTCAAATTTCAGCAGTGCCCTGTGTGAGGTCAAAATTCGGTGCCCCCCCTTTCGCCTTCCATTATGCTCAATCCACTACATCATAGCTGCTATGCCCTGCAGCACCCCAACCTCAGCACCTAGTGGGGTGGAACTAGTCGTTCGGCCTCAAACCTGCCACAGATGGTGGGTCATATTTCTTTGTGCTTTTGTTGTGTGTGGGTATGGGTGAGTGCACACGCACACACACACATACACACCATGTGTGAGATATTTTCTGAATATATAGTTAATGGAAAGGATGACTAACTTCTGGGTTCTCATGATGGGCCAGAGGTCTATTTTGCCAGGAAAATCACTTCTCCAGGTGTGGTTCGGATCCATCATAAAGCCAACTCTACCTAGTAGGCAGGGAAGTTGCATTCCAGAACATCTGGTGGGCACCAGGCTGGAAAAAATCTGCTGTATAACCCCCCACTCCTACAACTTTTATAAAAATATTTCATAATACTCTCTGCCATCCCACAGGAGGCAGTGATGGCCAACAACCCAGATGGCTTCAAAAGAGAATTGGAGAAATTCATGGAGGAGAAGGCTATCACTGGCCACCACCCATGATGGCCAAGGTCTACTTCCACCATCAGAAGTAGATATGCCTCTGAATACCAGTTGCCTGGAATCACTGGTGGAGAGAGCAGTCTTGCACTCAGTTTCTCCTTGTGGGCTTCCCATGGGCAACTGATTGACTGCTGTGAGAAGGAGATGTTGGACTAGAAGGGCCACTGGCCTTCTCCACAGGCCGTTGCTACGTTCTTACATTTCCCCAAAGCCAAACCCAGTATGCCATCCATGGCACCCAAGCTTTGCTAATAATGACATTACTTCTTAGTACTTCCTTTGTACAAGTGCAAAATGTGGTGCATGGTGAATGAATCCCATCCCACATCTTGAAAACATGTACTGCGACCTGGTAGACTTAGGGGTGTGTGCAGCAAGCCAATGTTTGCTGAAACAAAGCGATGCCGAAGTCTGCTGTTGCTGTATTTGTGCTGTTGCCAAGTGTCCAATTGTTGCTCACATGTGTTTTGAGTGTTCGAGGGCCCAGGGCATGACTGCATTCCGTACAACTTGTGGAACACATTGCACTAGTATCAGCATCTGGCGCCACTGCATTCTTTATAGGACACGGACCTCTGAGCATTCAAACTGCCTTAGGTGCAGCATGCGAAAACATTCCTTATTTGGGGGGGGGGGGAGAGGCTGCCATGACTGTGAATCAAATCTAAGCCTCTTTGTTTTCCATGCAAAGTTCAGCGCATGTTTCTCCGCAGCATCAGGATGGATCGCTGTAGCATTTGCTCGTCTCTGGCAAAAACCAACAAACAGCAGCTGTCCAGAAGGAGAGGCATAACTTTAAACGGGCAGAAGACACTTGAGCAAACCTTTTGAAAGGAAACATTAATTATTATTCTGGAGTCTCTGTGCATCCAAACAAGCAAAACCATGATTAAACAATGCATATCTTAGAGCCACAAAACCTGCATTTATTTTTAATGCTGGATGTGTCCCAGGAATTGGGAGGCCTGTAGTAAAGCAGCAGAATACTCACAGAATATTCAGACTAACAGACCAATAACCCCTTATCCCAAAAGCGGATTGTGAGAAGGTCAGGGCCGGATTTAGATGAAGAAAGGCCCTAGGCTACTCCACTTGTGAGGCCCCTCCCCATCCCCCACCCCCACAACTAGAAGAAAATGGAAGAGTGTTATAAACAAAATTGAGTGAAGCCAAGGATGATGATGGGTATTTAAAATTCTGCAATTCACAATTTCTCCTCTAAAGGGCATAAGATATTGTTGTTAAATACCATGGTGATTTTAAAAAATGCATAAAATTAACACTGAAAAACTTTTGCAATAACTGAACTTTGTAAACCCTTTGTGGCCTGGGCAGCCTGCAACTACTTCCCAGGTCTTGTTCCTCTCTAAGGAATCAAGTTCAGCCTTCCTGCCATTTAACCATGGCTCAGCATCCTCTGAGGTCAAACTATGGACCTCTTGGAAGCTTGAAGGTTCCCAAATCTTCTCTGAGTTACTAACAACAGCTGTATCTGCTTTGACTGTTTTAGCAAACGCTTGACTGGCTGAACCCGGACTTTGGTGTGGCCAAGCCACCGGGCTGTACTAATGCGCCACGGTCCTTTATCCGGGGAATCAGGTTTTTGCCCAGAACTTTGTGGGGGACATTCCTTGGGTGCCGGCCACAGTAGCTGGAGTCACGGGGCCCCATTCGTACCAGGTGGCACTCAAAGATGTACGCTTGTGGTGCCGGCACATAGACCAGCTAAGGCGCAGGGTTGGGGATTTGGACACCACCGCTATGCCCCCAACTGTGGCCCCAGCTCCGGAGCGGGTGCTAATGGAAGGCAAGGCTCCACCTACATCTTCCTTACAAACAGCTATACTCAAGTCTTGCAGTTCTCTTATATACCTGCTGGGATTTTCAAGGCATCTGACCCTCACCTGAATCACATAGCTCTGCTGTAGCTGCCTCTGATTAGTTATCATGGGGAAAATAATTAGCATCACATCTCATATGCATGGAAGTTGCCAAACCAATTAAACAACTAGAAGGATTACTGTTAATAGCACCAGTTTTCCTATAACTTGATATTGCTGGATAGTTTTGATGAACTGCAAAAGCATTTTTAGTTTGCTTTCTGTTGCCACCCTGGAACTTTTCTTTATTAGTGCCACTTTGTTTTGTATGATTCCTTGCAAATGAAGGAAAACAACTTTTCTGCTTGTATATGTTGATATTTTAATTTTGGTTACTGAGGACAAACAAGATTATGCAAAAACAAGGTTGGGTGCAGGCCTGGCCAGGACATAGGCGTCCTGACTGTGACAAAGGTGACCTGTGTGCTTGCTTGCTTGCTTGATTAACAGCCGTTGGGAACTTCAAGGTCCCTGCTCTCCCTTCTTATGGTCTTTGTACTGGACCTGGAGACTCCAATAGAGAGCATTCCATGTCAAGAAGGAGGGCAAGTGGGCACTCTATCCAATGACAGGGCAGGACTTACACGGAGCAGGGCCTTTTTACTGGTGGTGCCCATTGTAAGCCTTGCTCTTCCCAGACCTGCTCTCTTTTGGCATGTATTTTGGAGCTTTATAATTTAGGAAGACTTTGGAAGAACTGGTTGACAAGTCTTATCAGTTGCTGACATATGAGTGGATTTTATTTGCTGCTATTCTGTGCTTCTGGTGCACCACGGTTTACACCAGCGTAATAGAGTTGGCCAGGATGCCAGAAGGGATACAATTTACCAGCTTTCTCCATTATCTGCACAGCAGGGGGTGTTCAGTCAACAGTGCAAAGGCTGAGCTAAAGCATTCGCTGCTGGTTACCTGCTTTCAGCAATAGGGGTCGCTGTTTGGTAGTACCCAATTGGTTAGCTGTCAGATTCTAGAGCTCCCTATTGGTGGCTCTTAGGTAAGTCACAAAATACAGAGTCCATTCATAAAACACAGTATTCATTCATAAAGCAGCAACATAAATCTCTATTGCTACATATTGGGTGTATATTCCATGCTGTAGTGTAGTGCTTATGCGACTGTGAATAAAAGTGGCTAGGCTCATTGTCTCAGGGTTTGGGGGGGGAAGAGGTGACAAAACTGATTTCCAATAAGTGCCCCCCTTTATTTCCATAACAAGTCCTTGAGTCTGTACTCCGAATGGTGACACCAGGGACCCAGAAGGTGCAGGGCTTGTCAGTCCAACCCCTGCACAGTCTCATCAGGGCTGACCTTAAGGCAATTGGAGCAACTGGGCCAAACTGGGCCCTGCGGGCTGCTCCTAAGGGGGCCCCTGCACCAGGGCAATCTAGATAGATTTTATTTATATCTATAAGATTTTGCAGACTTTGGCTGTGAACTGGGGCCCTACAAAAAAAAATTTCAAGTTGCGCCCCATTGCTTCAAATTGGGCCCCACTGGCTAGCCCTGAGTCTAATAGTTGCTGGGCCTGAGTTGCCCTGCCCTTGCATGAAGTCTTGGGTTTACAATTTTGGGAGAGGGGAGGCTGTAGCACTGGGGAGCGGGCAGGCTGGCGAGGCCTCCTAGATTTACAGGCCCAAGTTGTCCTGCCCTCACCTGAAGTATTTGGTTTACAATTTTGGGAGAGGGGAGACTGTGGCACTGGGGAGCGGGCAGGCTGGCGAGGCCCCCTGGACTTAGAGGCCCAAGTTGCCCTGCCCTCACATGAAGTCTTGGGTTTGGAATTTTGGGAGAGGGGAGACTGCTAGATGGGGAGCGGGAGGGCTGGTGAGGCCCCCTAGATTTAGAGGCCATAGGCTTCAGCCTACTTAGCCTACACATAAATCCGGCACTGGAGAAGTTGAAGGCAGCATTATTATGAATACCTGACACAGAGCTCGAAAACAGTGATAAAATTAGTAAGGGAAGGAGGCATGGACTGCAAATGTCTATACATGTGTGTTGAAGAAACAGACACATGAGTCACAGGTCTTGAAGCAAAGCTGAGCTTGATGTTTATCTCAGATCAAGGATGAACCGTTGACCTAGACTATATTACCTTATCTTGCACCAATCATAACTCTGTCATCTGCTCCGTTGCCATATAAGAACAAGTGTACATTATACAGCATACCATAGTGTGAAGTTCTCATGAAGGATGCAATTTTCAGTGGGTGTTGGCTGGGGGAGCCTCTCCACTGATGGTGTAGCCAACAAATCTTAAAACTAGGCCTGAGCTAAGATTCCCTTCTGTAACTTTTCACAGCACCATTCGGTAACTGGGAAAGTGTGTGTGTGGATATTTCATGGATCCATTCTGAGGACGGGTAGCTGATGGGTTGGTGGACTACAGCACCCATAATCCCTAGCCATAGGCCATGGAGGTGTAGCTTACGGGAATTGTAATCCAACAATGCCCAGATTGGCACCATATTGGCTATCCCTGATTAAGAGAGTAGTGGCAGAACGAGGATAGCTATGAAAGTTACCAATATTGGTATGTGCATATAAAATGGTCACATTGATTCTTGACTCTCTCGTTATTATTATTAATCCTTTTACATGGTTTGGTACGTTTCGTGGTATTTTATGCATTGTGATTTTCTGTTATTTTTATTGATTATAGACTGGTAATTCTTTATTGTGGTTGATAACTATGAACTGTTTAATTATTATTTGCTGATGTTTAATTTTACTGTTTACTACAGTGGTACCTCGGGTTAAGAACTTAATTCATCCTGGAGGTCTGTTCTTAACCTGAAACTGTTCTTAACCTGAGGTACCACTTTAGCTAATGGGGCCTCCTGCTGCCGCTGTGCCGCCAGAGCACGATTTCTGTTCTCATCCTGAAGCAAAGTTCTTAACCCGAGGTACTATTTCTGGGTTAGCAGAGTCTGTAATCTGAAGCGTCTGTAACCCGAGGTACCACTGTATTAGATTCTGATGTATTGTTGAATGTTGCTTTGTTTGATATAAGTTGTTTATTTTAAAGTTATTGAGACCTTTATATTGGATTAGATTGTTACTATTAATGTTTTATTATGTTTTTATGTGTTGGAAGCCACCCTGAGTGGCCGGGGCAACCCAGACAGATGGGTGGGGTATAAATAAAAGTATCATCATCATCATCATCATCATCATCAGCCAGCCAGCCACACAGGTAAGATGAGCACCATTTATTTGGATGATACTTTTTTTTATTGCAATATTTACTTAGCGAGAAATAATGGTCCTTATCTTAACAACTGTCCAGATCATTTGGAAGAGGAAGGCACAATATACAATATCCATTCACTCAAGAAAAGTGAAGGAAAGTTTGGCTGCTTCTTTGCTTTTTCATATATCCACACAGGAGCAATTTGCAATCTGGCCTGAGCATGGCAGCTCTTCCTTTAGAGACAGCTCTACTCTTTTCTCACCAATGGTTTTGATCTTGCCTCGCTGGTTTCTGAAACAACAAAATGTTAGGCTTGGGGGTTCGCTTGTCGCTTTTGCGGTAATGAGCATCTACTGGGCATTTATCAGAATTCTGCCAAGGTAGCAAGCTCTGTCATCTATTACTTGCTTGCAGTTTTGCCCGGCTCTCTGATTTCTTTTGAAGTGTACAAAATTTAAAAGAAAACATATTAAACATGGGTATAGTTTGAGTTCATTGGCATGTTGTGGAAAGTACGTGGTGTGTGTGTGCCTTTTACAACATGTTAATGAAGTCAAAATAGACCATTGTTTGTTTCCATATATATATGTGTACGGCATTGTTTGTTTCCATATACAGTGGTACCTCAGGATAAGTACTTAATTTGTTCCGGAGGTCTGTACTTAACCTGAAACTGTTCTTAACCTGAAGCACCACTTTAGCTAATGGGGCCTCCTGCTGCTGCCGCGCTGCCGGAGCACAATTTCTGTTCTCATCCTGAAGCAAAGTTCTTAACCCGAGGTAATATTTCTGGGTTAGCGGAGTCTGTGACCTGAAGCGTATGTAACCTGAAGCGTATGTAACCCGAGGTAACATTGTATATGTGTGTGGCAAAAATTCATGCTTTGGTTCTACAGCCTCATTGCTTTTCCTCTTCAAATTCTACCATATTTTTAGCACACTAGATATGGGATTTTGGCAAGGAAAATGGCAGATGTTCAATATGCTGCTGGTTGTAGCTGTCGCCTTGGATATGTATGGACTGATAGGCATGGAAAGCACATTTAAATGTGTTGGGAAGAAGAGGGAGAATGTGCGAAGGCCTTCCCAGGGATACGCTTTCTTTGTGGCTCATGTCACACACAGAAATTAGACCTCTGCAATCTGCTAGACTGCTTGGGAGTTAAGAGGAGAAACAAAATTGATTTAGAAATGTTACAGAAGAGCTGAACAAACTTTCCATGAGATTACCCCCAGAGCAACTTCTGTGTAGATAATAAGATGTGCTCTCAGAAGAGTATCTGAATAGTCAAGTTGAAATGTGTTGAAATCAAGGGATAATTTTGGTTCAGAAAGCCCCTGAGCTATGAAATGCCACTGAGCTGTGAGCAAACATAACCAATGCCCGAATTTTTTCAAGAAGAGACTGTAGGACATGAGCACAGATAACACTCTATTATTTATGTTCTATTGGCCCATGGAAATGGTTTTGAAATTGGCAGATTGACTTGTCCTTGAAATCTGGACAATTTAAGGAATGCTACCTCTGAATGGGATATTCCATTTTTCTGCTTTAGCTATCATGATTATAGTCATTGATAGACCTATTCTTCTGAATTGGTTCCATCGCTCCTCCTCCTCCATGATCCTAGTAGCCGATAGCAGATGGGTAAGTGCTGTCACTGAAATGTTAACTGTCACTGAGCTATGAATCGGGAAGTTCCTGGTTTGAATCTCACCTCTGCTGTAAAGGCACTAGGTGAGGCATGGGGGACTTTTGGACCTCCAGACGTTATTGAACTACAACTCCCATCAGCCCTAGCAAGCCTAGCCAATGGCCAGGGGTGATGGGAGTTGTAGTTTAGCAGCATTTGGAGGTCCAATGTTCCCCCACATCTGCCTTAGGCAATACGTTCTCTCCCAGGAAGCGGTTGCTTCTGGGTGACCTGTTTACTGAGGACTAGTGCCGAGTGCCAAGTGCTGCCCAGGATTTTGTTAGAAACCAAAATGTATTGTGCTGTTTGTAATTTGTGACTTTGGACCCACCACTCCATTGACTTGGTAAAGTCACACCAAACTCACCTTTCAGTTCACCATCTTGATTCAAAATGGCACCTGGCTTCCAAACGGTGATGAAGTCTGCCGCTGCAGCTCAGGAACCTTGGTGCCAAGTTAGGTGATGATATCTCCAGAGGTGGCCAAACCTGTGCTCCAAAACAGGTGAAGTCAGACCAAAGTCATTTATCAGAGCACCATCTTGATTCAAAATGGTGCCTGGCATCCAAATGTCAACAGCGACCCCCCACCCCCCACCTTGGAAACCTTCATGCTGCGTTTGGTGACTATATCTCAAGAGGTGGCCAAGCCTGTGCCAAAATACGGGAATATCTAAGTGGTGTCCAAACTCACAGAGAACAAGCAGACAAATGCACAAGCCACTTTCCAAAATATATGGCAGATTTGTCCTGAGTTGTTTACACAAAGCTTGCAGGCAAGGTTAGGCAATGCTAACTATTGAGCTTTATAGTGGTACCTTGGGTTACATACGCTTCAGGTTACAGACTCTGCTAACCCAGAAATAGTGCCTCGGGGTTAAGAACTTTGCTTCCGGATGAGAACAGAAATTGTGCTCCAGCAACGCGGCAGCAGTGGGAGGCCCCATTAGCTAAAGTGGTGCTTCAGGTTAAGAACAATTTCAGGTTAAGGACGGACCTCTAGAACGAATTAAATACTTAACCCGAGGTACCACTGTATTCTGATTTCTTTGTGGGGAAGTTATGCCATGTTGCATCAAACAGTTGCTAAACCACTTAAGTTAGAAGCTGTAGCTTTAAGGAAGCAATATAGCCCAGTGTGAAATGCTAGACGTGACCACTGCTTTCAATGGGGAATAATGAGAAAGAGACCATAAAAGTCACCCCAAAATATCCTGAGGTGCAATCTTTAGGATGTTAGAAATAGCTGCAGTGGCAGGGGGGCAGATGGAAAAGTTTCATGAACCACACATTTTGCACCAATGAACGTTTCACAGGAGAAAAACACACCAGGTAAAGATCTTCAGAGAACTGTAGCTAGCTGTGCAAAGCACATTTTGACAATAAAATAATTATTTGGTTGGGAAGCAATCAAGGACTCCTTAACGTGAATCACCAGAGATTTCATGTCCCCAACGGTCAAGATGCTAAATAACAGCAGAAACTATGGCTGCATAGCCACCAGATAGTTAAAGCACATAGCTCCCCAAAAGAACCCCAGGAACTTTAGTTTACTCGCCACAGAGCCAATAATTTGCAGCACCTTTTGTAAACTATAGTTCCCAAGGTTTTGTGGGGAGAGGGCAGGAAAAATGCATTAAATGTATGGTGTGCTTGCAGCCTAATTAAAGGATGAGCATTCAGCTTCAGGTCCATGGATGCAAGGAAGATCTAGATGGTGACAGGCAGAGGCACACTTGACCAGTCTTTCTCTCTGTGAGGCAATTGTGAATCATTGACAGCTCAGCTCCCCGTCCTTCTCAAGCCACAATTTTGCTCTCATTAGATCACATCCATTATTCATCCCTAATGAAGTGTTTGCTCAAAACTGCCGTCCTCTTAGCCTCCCCCATGAGCTCCAATTCTCAGTACTGCACTCTTGGGCTTTTATCTTTAAATGCACTGAACCTTATTACAAACCACTCTGCTGTGATTTGTTTTGCGTTATTTATTTATCCACCCGCCCCCCCCCCCCCGCAAAAAAAAATCGCGGCTATCTCCATTGTCCATTTTGTTAAATAGAGGGTAACACATTTGACAGCCATAAAGACCGGCTTTCAATAAAGGAAGAAGGGAAAGAAGCAGATTATTTCGATAATTTATTTTCATGAGAACCAGATGGGAGCACTTTTAATCAGATTGATTTGACAGTTATGGCAAGGATGGAATAATGCACAGCCTCATAAATATCATGGCTTAATAATTTGACCAGAGCTGACTGCTACAGACCTAGCTAGATGCTGAAAACAACTGTGGAAGAGCTTGCGATCTTCTGCTGGAGCTGCCCAGGAAGGAAGGCTGTGAAAACGCTTGGAGAAGTCCACCGAGATTTATGGGATGCTTCTTTGTTTAGATGTAGCTGAGTTTGTTTGCTGGCCTCAACTGGTTAGTAAGCCTGAGTAGCCATTTCCCAATACTTCCAAGCCTCATACAATTTTTTGATGCACTATATTAAAAGATCTCTCAAACTGGAGAGACAATAATATATCAACCCAAAGTATAAGGATGGAATACTGTTTCTCTCCCCTGCACACCCATCCCAGATGTATTCTGCCTTTCTGAAAGCTCTGAAAGTGAAAAACAAACAAACAAACCTTCCTTTTCCCTGATTTGGATATATTCTGCTTTTCTGAAAACTGGCACCAAACGTTCAGGACAAATTTTGCAGGTATCATCTATTTTAATAGATTTTTTAAAAATAAATCATTTTAATTCTATTAGAGTTTAATTATTTTACAATAGCCATTTATATGTTTTTAGCTTCCAGCATTTTATCTGTGTTGTTCTAATTTGTATAAGGCACCTTGAATCCCTGTCTATGGAAATGTAGGATCATTATCCTCCTCATCATCTCTAATTTCTTCAGGTGGCAGGCCTTAATGTAGCCAAAACTGCTCTGCCCATGCACAAGAAGGAGGTAGCAGCAGACATGGGGAACCATGGGATTTGCAGAAGTACAAAACTGTATTTAGAAAAGAAATCCTGGGAGGGGGATTCCCCCAAACTTCCCAACAAGATCTGTGTGTGCCCACTAGCTATGGAATACTGACTTAGGTTGCATTCACATTGAAGTCTATTCTGCGCCCCCTGCCCATGTTTTTCCATTAATTCCCAAATTATAGTTCAGCTTTCACATGATGTAAAAGCCACTTGTGGAAACCCAGTGGAATGTAGGGGAAATCTGGTGCTCACTCCAGTGTTAATTGCTTCCTGAACAAATAATAATCGGTTTGCAACTCTGTTAACCCAGAAAAATGCAGGAGCAAAGTGACAAAATGGGATGTCCTGCCTTTTGGGGGGCAGTTGACGGGCATGTTGCATGTGCTATGCTGCGTATACCGTGGCAGTCCGCCATTTTCCAAATATGGGAAAGGTGAAATCATAACCCATGACCTGGAGATCTTGCCATGCATGGCAAAGAGCTCAGATGAGGTTCAGGCAGGGGTGTAGGAAGGGGGGTGCGGGGGTTGTGGTCCGCCCCAAGTATCATCCCTGGGGGTGACAAAATGGCACACTGAGGGGGTGGCACTTACCGCGGGGCCTGGCCAGCAGCGCGCCTGAGCCACGCGTCTCTTCTAGGAGTGACGCGGTGGCTCGGGCCCCCACGATGCCCAAAACTGCAGCGTGGGGCTTGAACCCTCCAGGCAAACTCCGTGAGCAGCTTGCCACAGTGCCCCCTTGGGTGGATCACTGTGGCGCCCCCCACCCTGGGCGGAGCATGGATCGCCACAGCGCCCCCATGCATGAATCGCTAGCTACTCCCCTGGGTTCAGGCTACTTCCTCAGGGAGAGAACAGCTAGTACCTGGGCCTCGTAGACAGAGGACACAGCCCAGCCACCATCTTCTAGCTGAGAGGATTAGTCCCTTTCTGTACTCTTCCCAGTCTTCAGAAACCAAATTCAATATAATATAAGGCAAGGTCTCTTTAGTCTTTAGTTCCTTCAGGAAGATAGAGCCCAGCACACTTCAAGCATGATCAGCATATATTGGGCTAAGTTTCTTATAGGTGCTTGGGAGCTGTCTAGATGCATTTATGGTCTCACTTTACTTTACTGCTTTCGCTGAGAGCCCCAAGTTCCTGAAGGATGGGCACAAAGCTCATTCAGCAACAAGCTGGCGCTCACAACTCGTTGTGCACATTACAAAATAGCATCTCAGTGACTTGCACTGGGATGTGTGAAATAACTAAATTTCTTGCATTTGTTAACATTATATGAGTTGTTATGAAATCTCCAGCATTTGTGCTTGACCTGAGATGGCCTGTTTCATGCTTGCAAGCCATCACTTCATGCTACGGTTACAGAGTGTTGAGTATGTGGATATGAACTCTTATACCATTTCAAGCAGAGATGGGAACTTGTGACCTTACAGACATTGCTTAACTACAACTCCCATCATCCCTGACCATTGTCCATGTTTGCTGAGGCTGATGGGACCTGCAGTCCAACAAAATCTGAAGAGCCACAAGTTCCCAATCACTCCATGGATGTTTGGATGAGGAGCATGGGGGGTGGGGGTGGGAAATACATGAGAAACTGCTCAGGTACCGATATACCCTTGATGAAATGGAAATGCTGAGTTTGGGGGGAGGTGATCTGCTTTGTAGACATAGCTTCATAGAGTGGAACAGAAGAGGTTAAAGCAATGCTGCCCCTCTTGAAAGATGTGCCAATTAAAAATGCAAAGCCAAAGAAATACAGCTGGATAAATAAAAGCTGCCCAGATGGTATAACAACAAACTTCTGGCAGATCGTGTGGCAGACAATATTCTTGCATATTTTATTTCCCAGAACTGGGTACCACAAGACCAGATCACACCAGCAAATGCTCAGGTGGAAACACACAATGAAGGGTGACTGAGTTATCTCTCTCCCTCTGTGTTATCAGGTTATCATGGTTCCAGAAACACTTTCCAACTAAGTACCAGGGTGTTTAGATTCACATACCCATGAACCATCTTTTAATATTCTATACTTTCCCTCTGTAGTAAGATGGTTCCTAGCTGAGCTCTGTTATCTTCAGGGAGGCTTTGATTCATGTGTCCATGCTACTTCTAGAACCAAGAGCAGATAAATCCAAATAGAAATTTGAATGGCGAGAATTTCACAAGCATCCCTACTTATTTGGCCTGGGGAAGGGGATCAGTGGAAACTACAGATCTGATTTCTGAGCAGCAACGGTGAAATAGAGAGCTTAAGACCAACTGGCTCTTCGTGAATTCCAGCATATAAATCATTTTTGTGTGAAGAGTGAAGCATAACTTGATGGCCATATTTTGCTTCAAATTGAATTTGATGGGTGTCCCTGGATAGCTCTGCCTCCCGCTGTAACATCTGACACAGCCGGAATTTTGGGCTGCAAAGGTTTGCTTAGCCACATTCTTTGTTCCATAAGCACCTCACTCCCTTGTGCTCTCTGCTTGGGGTGCATGATAAGCAGAACGATATATAGACTGATCTGCTATGGCTGTTGCAGGAACTTGGCATCAGTACAAGTTTGGGAATATTGTGATGATCTACTGATTTCTCCCTCCCTTGCTGCCTTTCAGTTTTTTGGTTCTCTGCAAGTAAGAAATTTGCCTTTTATGACAGCAGACAAAAGGAAACTTTTGACAGCAAAATGGTATTTGCATTATGTTGAGTTTAGTAGGACTTATTCCACCCGGTTTTGATTGCCTAAGTCAGGGGTAGACAACATATTGGCTCCAGACATTGCTGGGCTCCAAGTTCCATCAGCTCTAGCAAGCATGGTCAATGGTCAGGAATGATGGGTCTTATAGTACAACAGTTTCTGGGGGGCACCACTTGCATTCCCCCAGCTTAAGTTATGAATGATGTGGAGAAAATGGATAGAAAAAAAGTTCTTCTCTCTCTCTCATAGTATTTCAGTGAGGTTAATGGGCAGTAGGATTCATGATACACAACAAAGCTCACACCATGAGCAGTGAACTTATGGAATGTGTTGCTGCAATATATGTGAATATATGTTGCAATATATGCAATATATGTGTTGCCCAACAACTTAGATGGTTTTAACAGGGAATTCTGCAGTTTCATGGAGTAGAAGACTGCAATATTAACCAGGCCTGTTCAGAAGTAAGTCCCATTGAATTTGGCTACCAGTGGCTATTCACTATGCTAGTTTTGTTCAGTGGCAATGCACCTCTCAATATCAGTTGTTACCAGACCAAGAAAGGTAAATGCTTTTATGGCAAATCTGTGGTTTTTAAAAAAAATATCTATCACTTACATTTTCATTGTTTTATTAAACACTGCTTTCATTCATTCATTTGCTCTATTATTTCTGACAAACTGCCCTTGGAAATTGACTGGGGAGCTGGGTTAGTATTAAAAAATACCTAACAATAATTATAGTACCACAGTGGATGTTATTCAGAATTTTAAATTTATTCTGATGCTACAAAATTTAATTCAGTTTTTCACAGCTTATAGTTTATTTCATTTTTAATCATTTTAATATTCATTGAGAGCAATAATGTTTCCTTTTTGAAAGGGGCTAGGTGTGATATGCCAAGGAAATCCAGCATTCTAAGTTTGTTTAGGTTGCAGTTTATCTGTGTACAAGTCAACTTCTATTTTTGACTTGTTTTGTATTGTCAAGCTTTGCTTTGCAATGGTCTAATGACTTAGAAAACAAAGGCATGAATCTGAATTCTTTTATCATTTTTTATATGGGTAGCCTTTTCTTATTTTTATTTAATCAAGCATTTTATATATGCTTTTAATTGCATTGCGAAACCACTTTGAGATGCTTCATAGGAAGCAATTCATAAATGAAATTCTATTATTATTATTATTATTATTATTATTATTATTCCATCTACAGTAAAAGCAAACTAATTCTATTTTGCCTGCTGTATCTAACACGGCTTCATTCCATGGGTGGTCTCCTTTGTGTGACCCTGCTCATCTTCACACTTCCTGAGCAAAATCCCACGCAACGTGTGTGACTTTCTGCCCTTCTTTTCCTTGCTTTGTTGTAATCGATGTGCTGCTGCGGCAGATGTTTTATTTCCAGGATATTTTTTTTCCAATCCAAATGAACACTACTAAGTGATCCTAGGAAGCTTTGATGGCGGAGATCTGATTGAAGAGGAGCCTTCTGGCACCCTGGAAAAAGACTTCTGATATGCCGGCTGCTGCGTTGTAATAGGGACACCACTGCTCAGCCTCCTGTTTGGGATGAACTCCATTCTCAGCCTCCCATATGGCTGTGGGAGTTGCATGGACCGGTGCCTACCTTTGGAGGAGCAGAAGGCATAAATGGCTCTGAGAGGAAAAGCCCGAGATGTTTCCTTCCCTCCCTGTTACTTATCCCTCTGTCTTTTCTTCCTACCTCCCTCTGCCATTGTCTTTGATTGCCAGTCCCTGGATGCCATCCCAATCCAGGCAGAGTTTCTCCCCCCAAAGCCTAGAACTTAAAACCTAAACTACCAAGATGTACAGCACCCTCATTCCCCAAAGTGCCATCTTGCAGACTGCGTCAACATCTGTGTCACTAGCTGTGCGGTTAATAGGCTTGAGTGAAATTGTCTCTTGTCTTCTGGGGAGCACCGAACCATTTCCTCGCAAATGGAACGGCTGTGCTCCGCTGGTTCGCTCTGTGGTCGAAAGAGGGGATAGGTTCCGGTAGTTGCTGAGCAGACAGGCAGATGCTGTGCTGTGCTGTGCTCAATTTAATGACCCTGGTAGCTCAAGGTTCACAAAAGTTACCCCAGTATGGACTTTTCTTCTGAAAGAGACGCAAAATGTAAGTTTTAGCTTCGGTTAGACAATTGAACCGGTAGCTGATCCTTGAAGGGCAGCACTGAGATGGTTGGTTGCATTTACAGTGGTACCTCGGTTTAAGAACTTAATTCATTCTGGAGGTCTGTTCTTAACCTGAAACTGTTCTTAACCTGAGGCACCACTTTAGCTAATGGGGCCTCCTGCTGCTGCCATGCCGCCACCGCACGATTTCTGTTCTCATCCTGAAGCAAAGTTCTTAACCCAAGGTACTACTTCTGGGTTAGCGGAGTCTGTAACCTGAAGCATCTGTAACCTGAAGTGTATGTAACCCAAGGTACAACTGTATAGCTGCCATTTTTTGCAATGATAGAGCTCAAGGAAGAGAGTTCCTAGACTAATACACCCAAGGTTATTCAGACCAGCAATTTTCTTAGGTTAGTGAAGCAGGGGAAACATGTCTTCCAAAGACTGGATTAATGGGGGGGGGGAGAAGAATCTAAGAACTGTTTGTATGTGTCTGTGTGAGGGGTCTTAACTTTAAGATGGGCCAATGACCCATCTAGTCCAACATCCTTCTCTCAAGAGTTGCCTATAGAAAGCCAGCAAGAACCATAGGAGCACCATAGCGCCCTCCCCTCCTGAGATTTTCAGCAACTGGAAGAACAAGGTGGCCAAGCAACAAGTCGCTCCCCCTGCCCCCATCTCGCCCACCCAAAAGCAGTGACTTGATGCCCTCAACAGCCTGGCAGCATTCCTGGGACATTTGGGAAGGGCACTACCATTGGCGGTAGTGCCCCTGGGAATGACATCACATCCTGTACCATCATTCCCACGGGACATCCTGTCCTCACAAAGGCCACTGTGCTGCTCAGCATAGGCAAACTAGATTCAGTGCTAAGGGTTCTGTTGTTGCTGCTGTGGAGAGAAAAAACCACACACACAAAGCCTAATCCTTAAAAGTAAGACTTTTGCTCGAATTGTTTTTAAATTTGCCTGCTCCGTGGTGGATGAGTGTTCCACCACACTAAGTTCCCATCTGACTAGGGAAAGGCAACTTCCCCTGAACCAAGAGCCAGAGTTCACCAGCTCTCCAAGCGACTGCTGGGCATCTCCACATCCAAGAAACACAGTCCACTGACGGAGTGGTAGAACATCCTACCAGCTTACTTTCCCCTGTTTTGGAGCTTGAGCTGTAGGGGGTAGAAATGCACAGCAGGCAGAGGAACCTTATGGGAGAGGAAGAAGGGGAGATGGAGGCCGAGGAGCTGCCTTTTCCTATGCTGACAGGGCAGAATGAGTGTGGGAGGGCTTCCTTTTTCATCCAGCCTTTTACATCCATTTGTTCTTGTGGAGGGGCTCCACAATATTTCCAGGCATTCCCCAGCACATTTCCTTTTTGTCCCCTATGACATCATAGGGAGATCCAATTTTCTCTCTCTCTCTGGGACATCCTCCCGGGGACTATAGGATCCTTCTCTAAATTATACCACTTTGCATTTAAGATACTTCTCCTCCTTCAAATCATCTACGGTATCTAACCAGGCTCTTTTTCTGCGCTATCATTACCTTCCCACCCGCCTCCCAAAAGCTTTTTCCTTTAAGAACCCTCCAAATTACGTCCCCTTAGCTCGCTCATCTGTTCAGTCAATAAGCAAATTTTTTTTATTGCTTTTATGAATTAAAAGCACTTTACATCCAATCATTTCCCAAACATCTGCAGTTGAATCAGTCTAGGGAGCCTTTTTGAAAAATCAATCAGTGGGGAACATCTTTCAGTTCAGGCGCTTTTTTTTTTTACTTTAATAAAGTATTTACACATGTTTGCTCCGAATGAAATGAGAAAAGAACCCACTAGATTGGGTATTGCATGTGGCACAGACTGCTCCGAAACACCTCTTGCAGATGGCAATAAAAGGATTAATCTGGGTGTTCCCTGTGAGGGGCGGGATAATAGCCACCCCAATGCATATGAATAAAACCGAATGACCGTGATGGGCTTTACTTCCTAGTTCTGCAAGTGAACAAGAGTGGCATCAATTTAACTGGGTTCCAGCTGTATTGGTAGATCTTATTCTACCATTATCCTATCCATTCAAAGCCCCTAAGTTAACCTACAAAGAAAGATGGATCCTGCCTTTCATCCCTGTTTCTGACCTCCATGCTTTCAGCTGAAGGTACATAGATCAGAGGCGTAATGTCGGGGGGTGGGGGCCATGGCCCCAGGCGCACATTTTTGAGGGGGTTCAATCAAGCACCCCCACAACAGGCACAGAGCCCTGGCAGCTGAGGCAGGTTGGCCTAGTGGTCAGGTGGATGGAGGCAGCAGGCGATTAGCCTGTTGGAGGAGGGCTCCATTCACTTTCCACGTGGGCTCCACCTTCGCCTCCTTGACATGTGCCCCCACCCCAGCTGTCCTGTCCACCGGGGGGCGTGATACTCTCAGTTTGCATTTCTTAGTGCAGAAGGTATTGATCTGATGTGTAGAGATCTTTCCTGTTCTAATTAATTCAAGAGGGTTCTGGAAGCTTCTCTGTGTGAAAGGAACAAGCAGATGGTTCCTGATGTTTGGGTTATTCCTTCAGAGAAGCTGAGTACAGCTGGTTTAAACTGGTTCTCTTATCTCTTCTGTCAGGGACATGCTGACTATAAAAAGAGGCCAGAAGGAGTCTGGGTTTCACTTTCTCTTTCTGTCTCTTGTTCTTTCTGGTGTGGTGTTCTGTACATAGTATGCTTAGCGTTAAGGTTTAGACTTATTATAAGTTTTTGTAAGTCTTTTAAGTTAAGTCTGCTGCAACTGAATTTCTTAAGGACAGTGCCAATCCTGAATGTGCACTGGTACCTCAGGTTACAGACGCTTCAGGTTACAGACTCCGCTAACCCAGAAATAGTACCTCGGGTTAAAAACTTTACTTCAGGATGAGAACAGAAATCGTGCTCCAGCGGCGTGGCGGCAGCAGGAGGCCCCATTAGCTAAAGTGGTGCTTCAGGTTAAGAACAGTTTCAGGTTAAGAACGGACCTCCGGAACGAATTAAGTACTTAACCCGAGGTACCACTGTATTGGATTTGCGACCATTATGCTCATTTGCCTTCAGCAGCATGAAAACTCTGCTGGATGCAATACAATTGCCTCTGCCCTATTTTTGGGAATCCTGCAATGTGTTTAAGTTTTGACTCTGCATTGGAATACATTGGAATTACATTGAATTGCAATATATTGGAATTCTGCTCTGGATCAATATTGAGTAGAATTTCATGACAGATACATGTCCTGCCCCAGCTGCTGGCAACCCACGCTCTGCTGATGATGTAGACTGTATTATCAGCTCAGTTGGCAGAGCATGAAACTCTCAAGCTCACAGTCATGGGTTTGAGCCCCACACTGGGCAGAAGATTCCTGCATTACAGGGGGTTGGACTAGCTGATCCACATGGTCCCTTCCAACTCCACAATTCTATGATTCTATGAACACACATTCTGCACATGTAGGCTCTCGCCACATATGCACTAAGGAGCCTCTGGGCTCATGGGCTTAATCGGGACATTTGTCCATTCGTGGCAAGCCAAATGCAATGCCAATCACTGCCTGCCAGTCACTCCCCCCTCCCCAACATGATGTTCTGCATTGCTCCGCCTGTTGCAATTACTTCCTCCCTCTTGCTGCTGCAGGTGAGAGTGTGGGCAGTGGCTACATGAGACCCCTTCCCCCAAATCAAGCCCACCTTTCCCATACCTGATGTCATCTGCAATGTCAGGTCAGGGGCAAGTAGAGACAGCAGTGGATCAGCTGCTTATGTAGTCAGTACCTGCAGAAAGCAGGACTGAATCCTTTACATACCTGTGGATGCACTCGGAGTTCAATCACGTTGCCCTAAGTCCACCTCTGGCCTGAGGAACCAAGTGAGGTGGAGAGCAAGTATGCAAGACACTTTTGGAAGAATCCCCAGATGCTACCAAGGCTGGCTAAGACATTTTGCTGCCAGAGGTGAAACGACAAATTGCAACCCAGTCCTCAGCCAAAGGGCTTAGTGCCAAAGGGTGGCCAAGTTATTTTGGTACCCGTTTGCTGAAAATCCTGCTTCTCTCCCTTGACAGGAAAAACAGGTGCCTGAGGTGGTTGTTTCATTATTTGCAACAGTTAAGTCCAGCCCCTGAATGCTGCTATTTACGTGGAAGTGCATCTTGTCTTGTCCTTATGTACGAGGTAGCAGGCTATGTCACCACATAGACATGATTCTACTCCATTTCCTTCCCCTTTCTGTCCTGTTTCATGCATTTTGCGCTCACCTCTTTATGTAAAAATGCACTTTATACATAAGATACATGCTCATTTGTATGCTTCTTTTATGTTGAATACATGCTTTTGGGTGCCCTGAAAATGTACTGCAAAACCCAGAGAAGGCTATGACTGGGATTCAGAGTTGTGCTCTGATCTACAAAAAAAGGTTTGGAAGCTTAAGCTTGGGTTGGTCCACTGGAGTCCACTTTTCGCAGAGGACTAAGTAAGTTCATCCCCATCCCTTGTCCTCATCTCTCTATTAAATAATGACTGGAACATTGGCACAATTTGCTCCTTGTGTTGAAATGATGGACGTAGAGGGCACCTCAAGGTGATGTTTTGCTGTGGCTACATTATTTTGCCTTTGATAATACTGCCTTACTGTATGCAGTCTTTTCAATTTTCTTTGTTATTCTTTTTTTTGGTCTTTAATCTATTAGAGTAACCTCTCTCTTTAATTAACACAGCTAAACAAACATCACCAACCAATTTCAATTCACAAAGCACATTAGCTTTTTATTTTTTAAAAATAAGCAATGTATTACAGGTTCCTTACTATTAATGGCTGTCGCTTCTCTTTTCCCCGTGCAAGGTTATTTGAATGTTTCTTCAGAGCTATTGAACTTGGTTTTTGATGTCATAATTAATCCACATTTGCAATTACTTCTGATGTTTTTCCCTCCTCGGGTTACGTTTTCATGTCAGGGAAAGAAAAATCCCTGTCGACATGCGAATAAGAAGATGTGTTGCAGTTTCTCTATGGGTACACTTCTTTTGATTTGGAGATTTGATTACTGCCTTTTGGTATAACGTTTTCCTTTTTGTACCAAGGAACAAAGAGAAAGGACTTTTTTCATATATCACTATAGTGGCACAACTTCTCTATGTCAAGTAGTGGACAAGGAAGGAAATTCTTTCATTAAGGGAGTGTGGCACTAAATTTTAGGAATTAGCAGTTGGAAGCAAAACCAATGTGTTTCATTTGGGTAAAGCAAGGAAGATATCAAGTAAATAGATGTGAACAAGAACAAGAGCATGTTAAGAGATTTTGGAGCCCTAAATGCTGGGCGATAACAATACAATCCTATCCATGTATTCAAGTCCCAATGGGGCTTACTCCCTAGTAAATGTGTTTTCAGGATTACAGCGTAAGTGGAAATCCTTTTGGTTTATTGTAACTTAAAAAGAACAAGTAACATTTGCATTTATCAATGGTATGGCTGTACGTTATGAACACTCATAGATGGAGTTTGATGCCTTTTTATGACTAATGGAAACTAAAGTGTGTTAATATTTTGCATCTTGCCAGCATGTTTTAATGGTATTTAATATGCTTCAGGATTCTGATAGTAGTGATAATATGTGGTAATGTTTGATGTCTCAAGAAATTATTTTCTCGGTCAAATTTTTATTTGTAACTGTGATTAATTAAGTACATCTATAAAAGAAAAGAAACTGAAGATGACCAACTAATAAAATGGTTGTATGCATATGTATGTATTTGCCCCACCCCCTGCTCCTTCTAGTTCATTGGTCCTTCTGCCCAGTGACTCAGGGAGGGAATTAATCCTATGATTCTATGATCTAGTTGAGATTCCTGTGTTGGAGGGCCAATCCAACTCTACAGTTCTATGAATCATGAGTGATCCTCTTACCCTTGGGTTTCCTCCTCCCTTGGATACTCTAGCACAGAGATGGGGACCCTATGGTTCTTCAAACACTGTCAGACTTCAACTTCCATCCTCCTTGATCATTGACCATGCTGACTGGGACTGATGGGGGCTGGAGTCTGCGGGACCACAAATTCTCCATTCTTGGTCTAGCATAAAGGCTGGCATCCAGGGACACCCCTATACTACACAAAGTCTCCACAAGATGGCAGATGGTGCCTGTCGACATCATAGAATTGTCTAGTGTTCATTCCAACCTTTTCTGCCACAATGCAGGTGGCCAGGTTAGGAAGTAACATAAGAACTGCTTCCTGGATCAGTCTAATGGCCCATCTACTCAGCATCCTGCTTGCACAGTGACCAATCAGATGCTCATGCAAAGCCAGCAAGCAGGACCTGAGGGCAACAACACTCTTCCCGCTTGTGATTCCCAACAATCTGCAACCAGAGGTGTGCTGAATCTGACAGCAGAGGTAGAACATAGCCCCCATGACTGTGATTTGCGATGATTCCAAAGGTGACATTATTCACAGTCAGCATGCCTTTATAGATCAACAGCCTGCAATTATTCATTAGGAAATCACTAGTGACTCAGCAGTACGTTCCGCTTGGTTGACTGGAATGTGTTGCTCATAGGAATTAGGGATGAGAAGAATTTCTGTTCAGTTTTGCATTTTAATGGGAGCCTGCCTAGTTCATACTTCCTGAAACAAGAGGCGAACCAAAACACTGCTATCCTTTGAAATCACACTTCTATGATTTTCTGCGACGCAATTCAAACAACGTGTAGAAAAAAAGGTGTGCATTAGGGGAAATATGTGTGCACATCAGTGAAAATAATATACAAAAATTACATTATGTCACAAAAAAAGTCTTGAAAAAATGGGTATGTCTAGGGAAATTGCATGTAAAAAATGAGTATACCACGAGAAACATACACTAAAATTGTGATGAATTTTTGTGAGAACTCTTTTTTAAAAAATAATAATGACAAAGTGATGTGGAAATGTGCCAAACTGAACTTCAAACTGGAAAAATGAGAAACTGAGAAAAACTGAAGTGGGTGGATCCATTCATCCCTACAGAGTCATGAAGCTTTAAGCAAGCATTTATTTTCAAAGGTGTAGATTTTTGCATTTTTATTTTGAAGTAGAGAAACAAGGCATATTGTAAGTAAGTTAGATTTGTTTGGTCATAAGCCAAGACAAAAACTAAAAATACCAGTAAAAGTTCAGTGCTTAGAATTAAAACACCGTAAAACACTTGGGGACTGCTGGCTAAATGTGGACAGAGTGCAGTTGCTGGAATGTAATAGAGCTTTGTCATTTGCATATCAAATTTTAATTTTTTAATTTTTTTGTATTGCACTTTAATTCCCACCACATGGCACTTTTTGGATTGGGATATTGACTTTGGCTCCTGTGGAAAAGATGACACTCTCGTGATTTATGTGTGAGTTTTTCTGTAAATGAAAAATGAAGGAAGTGTTAGTTTTCTCCCTCAATAAAACAGTGTAGAGTCCCAAGAAACCAGTGTTAATCAAACATGTACTGAAATATTGCTTTTCTATTTCATCATTATCATCATCTTCATCAATGCACATCCTTCCAAATAAAAACATAACGGGGAACAGACACCAACAGAAAAGTCTGGAAAGCATGAAAACCGACAAAGGTCCTTGTTTGTCCTATAAAACCCATAGAGCAATTAGAGTTCTGTGTGACGTTCATGGGACAAAGACCAGGTTTGCTGAAGTGCTTCAGCAAGTAAATCCTATTTGGAGAAATGACTCCCTCCAAAATGTAGGGGCATGTCCTTACCCCCGCTCTGTCCTTCTCATTTTGCTTTTAAGCAAATGGAAGCAATGAACATTGGTACCTCGGGTTACAGACGCTTCAGGTTACAGACACAGAAATAGTACCTCAGGTTAAGAACTTTGCTTCAGGATCAGAACAAAAATCATGTGGCGGCAGCGTGGCGGTAGTGGGAGGCTCCAGTAGCTAAAGTGGTACCTCAGGTTAAGAACAGTTTCAGGTTAAGAACAGACCTCCAGAATGAATTAAATTCTTAACCCAATGTACCACTGTAGTAAACAGTAAAATTAAACATCAGCAAATAATAATTAAGCAGTTCATACTTATCAACCACAATAAAGAATTACCAATCTATAAAAATAACAGCACAATGCATAAAATACCACAAAATGTACAAAACCATGTAAAAGGATTTCAGGTTCAGAACAGATCTCCAGAACGAATTAAGTTCTTAACCTGAGGTACCACTGTATTCTGCATTGTGAAAGTGCTCCATTATCAGGCAGGAGTCCCTTTTCTCCAGCTATGACAGAATGGAAGCATTTCTAGCATTTGGGAAGCATTGCGGAAGGGACACCACTCCCTTCATTCAGGATAATCAACTTCCCAGAAGTGAAATGCAAGGAGGAGGTGAGAGCTGCCCTGTGCGTTCCACGGAATCCCATGCAAATGTATGCAAATTTCTTCATATTAGAATCATTGTTTAGTTGTCATCCTCACATGGGGCACATGAAAGCCATATGACCTGATTTTGCACCTGCTGTTTAATTAAATTTACAAGGCAGACACACTCTCTACTCCTGGTGATATACAAATTCATTTTTTACTACCACCACTTCTCATTTACAAGGTAGTTGACTGCTGTGTCTTCGCCATCGAGAGCTGCCCAACTGCTCTTTGTTAGAGAGAAGATTAAAAATGGAAAACTGGCCACAGTTTGGGCATAAGAAGTCGATGATATATTAAAAGTAATTTTCCTCTTCGCCTTAATGGGTGGTAGTGGGGAATGGGCAGGAGAGAAAGCTGTGAATATGGCAGCTAGGATTTCCTCACTCCATGCCAGAAGAAGCCTAAACGTGCCCCTTTATCGTGCTGTCCGTAGTTTTGCAAAGACATGTTAGAACAAAAGAACATATCAGCAATATCAGGTAGCTTTCCTGCAGAAATTAGGCTTAGGAAGAGTAGTTCTCCCCACCACACACACAGGGAGAAATCAGAAATAATAATGATAACAACAACAACAACAACAACAACAACAACAACAACAACAATAGGTAAAGGGACCCCTGACTATTAGGTCCAGTCGCGAACGACTCTGGAGTTGCGGCACTCATCTCACTTTATTGGCCAAGGGAGCCGGCGTACAGCTTCCGGGTCATGTGGCCAGCATGACTAAGCCGCTTCTGGCAAACCAGAGCAGCACACGGAAACACCGTTTACCTTCCCGCCAGAGCGGTACCTATTTATCTACTTGCACTTTGACGTGCTTTCAAACTGCTAGGTTGGCAGGAGCAGGGACCGAGCAACGGGAGCTCACCCTGTCGCGGGGATTTGAACTGCCGACTTCTGATCGGCAAGTCCTAGGCTCTGTGGTTTAGACCACAGCGCCACCCGCGTCCCTTTTAATAATAATAATAATAATAATAATAATAATAATAATAATAATAAATAAATAAAACATTTATTCAAGCCTAACTGGATGCAGGGAGGAAGGGGAATGAGTGTGCCTGCATGCACATGGATGTTACAGGTGATGTGTAAATGACTGCAGCATGTGCATGGCACTACAGCATTTTATCCAGTTTGCAAATGTGCCTGTGGGCCCCCCCCCACTCAATTTGGCAACCCCTGCAATAGATAGTAAATGCATGACAATCATTCTACAAGACATGAAAACCCCACAAGAAAATCCTACAAGACAAGAAAACCCCACAGTGGAAGGGAGTGGGGCAGTTGTGTCCCATCCCCCCATGAATCATAATCCTCAGATTCTCAACTTTCATTTTTAAAAGTTTCTAACATTTGTAGAACCTGAGATACAAAGTAAAAGTCCTCATTTTTTGTGAGATATTTATTAGCTTGCTCCACTCTTTTAGTATTTCATTCCCCCCACTCCCTGATAAAGCTTTCCTTGCTCTTCCAAAAAATTCCTGTGGACACCCATGCAACCAGTGTCTCTGCCCAGTAGCACTAATAATAATAATAATAATAATAATAATAATAATAATAATAATAATTTATTTATACACCGCCCATCTGAGGTATAAATGAAGACAATAACAACCAGTGCTTTTTTCTGGGGGGAACGCAGGGGTATGCGCACTCCTAAACATTTTGTGAATCTTTGTACTTTTGTCCATTTACTGTATTTATTTCTCCTGATTTGAACTATAAAAGGGTGATTTTCTTGAGTCAAAATGAGAGTACCCCTAAACATTTTTTATAGAAAAAAAGCACTGATAATAACCAACTAAACAACTAACCATTTGTTGCATTCTCATGACACCCAAACTGACTGAGGCGCCTGCCTCACTCTGCCTAACAGTATGACTGGCCCTTCATTGATAGCATGGATGCGTTTCCCCTTTCCCCTTATCAGAATGTTGCGCACCAAAATAAGCCAGGAGTTTTGTGCAAATATAGCTGCAATTTATTGAAGAGAACACCAATCCACGTTCCAGTTTAAAGCTCGTGACTCCATGTTCCATCTCGAATATTGACAACTCCAGGATAGCTTCCCATATTCCTAGGCATTTTGACAGACAATTTACAGGCGTGTTCTTCATTCTCCAGAGAGAAATGTAACTCTAATAGTATATAATGGAGGTAGAAAAAGTATGTTGTGGTTAAAAACAGGAAACCTAAAGAGTAATTTTATGCAATCGTCTAGAGGTGGCAGCACATGTTCATGTAAAGTCAGAAAATGTGAGCAAAAAGTTCCAAAGCGATGGTGATGTTGTGGCTCCTTTTTTTCCAGAGGGTTGTAAGTGCCCCTGCAAAGTCATAACAGAGATGAATTTGCTGACAAAATGGACAGATCATAGATTTTGTTCAA
Organism: Podarcis raffonei; assembly: GCF_027172205.1. Classification (NCBI taxonomy): domain Eukaryota; kingdom Metazoa; phylum Chordata; class Lepidosauria; order Squamata; family Lacertidae; genus Podarcis; species Podarcis raffonei. The sequence continues at coordinate 30,061,810 of NC_070604.1, forward strand.
GAACTTTTATGTTCATGTCAAGACTTGTTCTGGTTGCCGACTCACGTTCCAAGGCTCCATTTGCCAACAATGAAAAAGGCCTGCATGTTTGCTTGCCTCAGCCAGGGCCTTGTGGTCACATTAATTATTGTCAGCATCCCCCGCCTCCCTCAGGTGACCCCATCAAGAGAGGAAGGTCACTTTGCCAACAGAGTAACTGGAAAGTGGTCTTGTTCGATATAATTCTCATTTTGCTTTATGTTTTTTCTACCCTGTTTTTCAATAATATGAGCCTCCTCAGGACAGCTAGCAATTGGAATTACCGTAAATCTGTAACAATAAAGAAAAAAATAACACAAGGATGGAAACAGCAGGATAAAGGTGCAGCATAAAAATAGGGCTGGCCCGAGACATTTTGCCGCCTGAGGCGAAGGACGTGATGTCACCCACATTTGAGATACAGAAGTTGGCAGTTGTATTTTATTTTGACGCTGCTGGTGATGGGACAGCATCATTTTGAGGGCAACAGGGTAGCTTAGGGGCCACAGGCAGGCTCTCTTAAAACACCTTGCAACTCCTCTCTCTCTCTCTTGCACCGTTCGATATCTGAGGTGGTGGCCTCACTCCGTCTAATGGTAGAGCCAGACCTGTATAATAAAGCAATACTGGCAGAGTCTAAAAGGGACTTTGCCTGCGTGCCAAAAGAACGTCCGAGCAAACACCAGGTGGGCCTGCCTCGGAAGAACATTCCAGAGTCGGATCACCACAGTCTAGAAGGTAACGTGGATGTTTCTGGGTAGATGTCTGAATGATCTGCAATTATCAGCAGAAGTTTCTGATTCCCGGTTTCCAAACGGGTAGATACAGCAAAATCATGAAAAGCATTTTTCAACCTTAGAGGCCCTAAACATTTTACTTCTTCAGTTTGCATGCCCACAGACTCTGCTTAATTAAAACCATGGGTTTTTGAATGTTTGCCTCTGCTGGCTGTCGCCTTCAGCTTCTGCCCCTCCTCCAGTTTGAAATATGGGGCTGATAGCATTGACCTAGCTTAGAGGACTCCTTGAGAAAATGCCTGTAAAGTGCTTTGAACACCCGAAAGCAGGGCCTCAGTCGAAGTGGTGTGGTGGCGTTCTATAGAAGTGTAACTTCAACATGAAATGGCAACATTTTCTTCTTATTCTGCTTCTATGCTGAAAGACAAAACCAGTTTGCCAGTTGTTTTGTTATTCAACCTGGATTCATGCGTTTCCACACCCACCCTAAGCAATATGGGTTGAATAATTAGCGTATTCATCTGTGTGGTTCACCGCAATTAACTGGTAACGCTGTGTTGTCGAGGCTGTGGCATAACACAAGCTCTCACGGCGAACCATTAGGGCAACAGGTTCAGCATGAGAACACATTCAACCTGGGTGGCCTAGAAAAGTGAAACCACAATAGTAATTAAATGATGGGGTGTGCCAGTCTTCAGGACTTCCCCCAAGTTTGCCCACCACCACTTTATCTTACTCACTGTAATTCCCCGACTTGCAGTCGACTTCCTAGGCCTGCGTCGTGACCTAGAAAATTGTGGATATTGAACCACTAATAACTTGGGCCAGAGAGGAAGGGAGGGGCTGAGGATCTCCAGCTCTGCACCCTTTTTCCTAGATGAAAATAGGGAAACCTTTGCTCATATACCACCAAGGATCACAACTTCAGCCCACTTGCTTGGCTATTTCACATCACTGAAGGTTAATCACTTCCTGTTGAATTTCTGTGTCCGTTAGCAATCAGTTAGCTTCTCCTGCGCATGATCTGAAAGCCCAGAGACTGCTTGCTCTTTGGGTGAACAGCACAGTATATGTCATCAGCAATTCGAAACAAACTTCAAGAGCTGCAGGGTGTGAAGCGGCAAGCTGTGCACTAAAATTACATGGTGCTTTAATGTTTGTGCACACGCATCCTGACCCAGGCTTGACAAGCAGCAGCTGCTGAAAGCCCCCTGCTTTCATTTGCATCTGGTCACCCTAGCCTGTAGAGATTCGACTGTAAGAAAATATGAGCATCCCTCTTGGGTCAGACCAAAGACCTTCTAGTTCAGAGCTCTGTTCCCATTGTCCAACCAGGTGCTCCTGGAAAGTCCACAGGCAGAATATAAGCACAATAGCACTCTCCCTGTTGTTCCCTGTCAATTGAGATTCAAAGGGGGGCGGCCTCTGATTGCTGGAAGTAGTTGTATATGAAATGTAGGTGGGTTCCCATGAGGCAAAACACAGTGATAACAGCAAGAACCTGTATTGAACTAACAGAACTGGACAACAGGGGCAAAACAACTGCTTATTTTTGAAGGCCTGGGCCACTCCCACTCCCAACATGATTGGCTGTCTAAACTTCCAAGCTGTGAATCATGACTCAGAATTTAAGGGCCAATGGCAGAGGACGAAATCCTGAAATGTTCTGTGATTTGATATCATGTATCGAATCAAAACACAGGAGTTCAGAATCCTTAGTCCAGACTCAAGCTCAGGCAAACACAGACCACTGAATACGTAACAGTACAGTGGTGCCCCGCAAGACGAACGCCTCGCAAGATGGAAAACCCGCTAGACGAAAGGGTTTTCCGTTTTGGAGGCGCTTCGCAAAACGAATTTCCCTATGGGGTTGCTTCGCAAGACGAAAAAATCTTGCGTCCCCCGGCGGGTTTTTTTTCCACTTTTTTCGCCCTTTTCCTAAGCCGCTAAGCCGCTTATCAGCTGTTCCGCTGATAAGCCACTTAACAGCTGATCGCAAAAAGCCGCTTGACAGCTGTAGCGCTAATCCACTAAGCTGTCAATGGGCTTGCTTTGCAAGACGAAAAAACCGCTAGACGAAGAGAATCACGGAACGGATTCTTTTCGTCTAGCGAGGCACCACTGTATACCCACCATGGCTGCTTGATACCATAGTTTTTTGTCAGGATAGTTCTTTTATTTTTCAGAAGAGGGGAGGTTGCAGGAGGTTCCCTAACCTGGGGCTAGGCCCAAAGGTTGCCTTCCTACAAAGATAGGAGTCTTCCTGTGATGGAAGAATTCCTTCCCCTGACAGAATGTCAGAGGAAGAAGGATGGATATGTTGACGTAGACCTGAGAGTAAATACCACTGAACTCAGTAGGACTTACTTCTAAGGACATATGCCTCTGTAGAAATGTGATTCAGGTTATTAAAAACGCCCAGATTCTCTCACACAGTATCTGGCAAGCTCAGTCATCGTAATCAATGCACTGGGGTGGTCAGGACTCTTTCAAACATTCAGCCTGAGGTGTGTGTTTATTGCCACAAGCAAATACATGAAACAGTGAAACCACCATTCAGGACCAGCCAAGTGCCTGGGTGACTGGGCTGCCTGCCTATGCCGCTGCAGAACCAGTATATAAAATTGGTAGCTTTACTACACTGAAGCCCAAAGGTAATAAAACCTATAAGAAATCAGCAGGCTTATTGGACATAGGTTCAGAGGAAAGAGCTTGGTTCCTGTAAACTTTAGAGACACCCAGCTCCCTAATGTTCCAGCATGAATTCTAAGATTGGTCCAGAGCACCCACTTGACCCATGCTCTGAGGTCAAGCCAAAAGAGTCTGTAGTGAGGTGCTCTTGATGGCTGCTCTGCTGCCTCAGCAATTCTTGGAGAGGCTCAAGTGTAAGATAGCCTGAATCCAGTTCTTGATGTGGCATTTCATAGTTTCGCTGGGAATTTTGTTACATCGTGCATTGGGAACCTGAGGATCCCTAGATGTTGTACAACTCTCATTGGACTCAGGGTTGCTCATAGGTGGGCACAAATGTACTGGGCCCATGGCCACCCGGGTGCACAGACTCAGAGCTTCAATTTTAAAAGAAACAAGTTTCTAGTCTTCCTGGAAAAGAAGTCATAAATCAAAATGTGCTGGCAATGCTGGCTGGAGTTGATGGTAGCCATAATCTAACACTATCTGGAAGGTCACAGGTTTTCCACCCCCTTCTTAGGTATTTAATGTCTCAAGGCTTTACAGATAAGAATCTAAAATATATAGATAGCCACGGTCAGAGAAAGAGGAACAGCTTCTTTCTCCTGTGGATAGCCCTGCCTGTCCTGTGACCTCTAGTCCATCAATTATTTTTGCTGGCTATTCTTATTCTTCTCTTGGATCTTTAATGCTTTGGCATCAGAGAAACCGTTCCCCATTTTGTGGAAACTACCACAACAAAGTCAGAATAATTTATGCAAAGCAATATTGGCAAAATTTTCAAAATGTGCATAATTTATTCCAAGTCTAGGATTAGATTTTTCTTCATATATGTGCAGAGTGCAATCAGTCCTGATTATATGTACATTGGCATTCCATTCCTTAATTAGGGATTTGGTTTATATTGCAGTGCTAATTATGGTAAGGAGTAAAATGGACGCCAGCAATTTTTTCCCCCATTGGCAAATTCTGTGGGCCTATGTTTGAACTACTCATCGTGTATACATTTTATCGTTCTTTGTAGTGAAGAAGACCATATGTAGGGAGGTAAACAGATAGGACAATGAAACAATTAAAGCCAACCACAGGAATGGCCAAGCATGAAACACAAACGCAGCCGAAATCCAGAAATTCAGATGTTGTTATGATTCAGCTTGTCCCAAATAATAACACACACATTAACAAGGAACATTAAACAAAAATAGCAGTTGGGGACATTTTTTCATTCAAAGCAGAGAGAGTACAGAATATTTAAGCCCCCACTGGCACATACCAACAGATGAGGTGACAGACTACAGTATGAATTAGATATTGATCCCGCATATTTGGAAGAGAACATTAAGTGAATTAGGAACGTCTCTGGGATTATGAGTCCATTGCTCTTACACTGGAGAGCTTCTCGCACAAGAAAAAGGGTTCCACAGGAAACAGGCACATTTTCAGAATCTGTTCCTATTTTGATGCACATGAAAGTTGTCAAATTTACTTTGATTTTAAAAGTCTTATTTTTTAAAAAAAATATCCACTCTTACTGTGATTTATAAAGCTTTTTCCCCTACACATCAAAACCCATTTATCTCAAGTAGCCCTATTAAGAACATGAACCGAAATAAATGGGTAGCAAATCACAGCAATAAATATTAAACTAAGAGCTTGCTAAGGCTAGGTTAAGTTCTTCCACTATTTGGGGAATGAGACCCCTCCAGACACCTTAGTTTTTATTATAATGCAATCATAATGAATTGTGCTCATGCTGACGTTGGGGTGGTTATACGCAATGCCACTTTCAATGCTGTTTGTGCCTGCAAAAGTTTCCAGGCAGACATCCTTGATCCTATCTAACCAGTGTACATCCCATTGCTTCCTGCTGTAATCCTGCAACTTTGCATTTCAGAAATCTTTCATTTCTTTTTGTCCCGTTTTTGTATAGTTTTTGTTGTGGTACGGGGCAAAAGCACCCCTCCAAGTGACAATATTGTTGTAACAATATTGTGGTAACAATGAATGGTAAGTTGATAGCCTGGTGTAAATCTACCACCAATATACTATTATCATGTCGATGACATGTTGCAGAATAGACCGAGAAACACAAAGATGAAGGGGGGGAATGCAACACCAGGATACAGGGCTTTTTATTGAAACATCTTTGTTTCAATGTCCCTTTAAACTTCTTGAAACCTCAAATTAATGAATTTCTTGCTGGGGCTAAGATTGTGATGATTTTTTTAAAAAAATTTTTTTGCTGGGACTAAGATTCTAGCCCTATAAAAATAAGCTTGATAGTTTCTGAAGAACATGCAAAGGTCTCAAATAAAACTTTGATTATTTGATGCATGAATTAAGCCCACTGAAGCTTGCTGCCCTGCAAATAATCTCTAAATTAGGTGTGCACATAGCATGGTTTATTCTGTTGTCAGCAGTCTTGCAGAATTCATCTCTCAGTTTCCAGAATTTTAGGCTGAACTTGCAGCCAACTATTATCATGGCTGGACAGCGACCGATGGTTCCCTGAATCCTGACCCATGAACCCCTGGCATGTTCAATCTGGAACATATAGAGCAATCATTCTGGAACAATTAGGGCTGAATGACTGCTCCCCGCATAAAACGGGGGGTGCCCTTTGCATGGACGCGCGCAGCCCCTGGATCTGGAGCGGCTCCATCAGCATAGGCTTGGCTTTGCCTTCCCTCAGGTGGGATACCTGGAGGTCTCCGCCTACCTCAGTCAGTTGTACAATCCCATCTGGGGGAAGCGTTGCCAAGGAGACCAGGCCAGGTAGGGGAGGGATTACCTGCCCACACAATAGAGGGAGGATCTTACCTGGGAATCCTCACTTGGCTCCAGAGCTTCTCCCACCCTACCCACCCTGAGTTAATGTCTTATTTTGCAGGTTAACTTTTCTTCACAGGTTTTGCAGGTTAACTTTTCTTTACAGGTATGCGGGCGCTGCTACGTTAAGGTCGCTGTTAAAGGGCCGGAAAGGAATTTCCCTGCATTGGCAGGTTTCGCCTTTCCTGTAGCAAAGTGTCACAACTTTGGTGGTATCAGGCCTTGGGCGGAATCCTTTAGTCCACCTTCCTCTTTGCGGCAGCGATACCAGGGTTCTCCGTTAAAGGGGTTTCTGAAGGGAGGCTTTGACCGTATGCCGAAAGGTCGTCATTGCTCTCCCCTGCGGCGGTGGCGTAACGGGGGCGGCTATCTCTGCTTGAACATATGTTCTCCAGAGCCGGCCCACCCCCCCACACACACACTGGATAACCCTGATGCTCCCTAGGTCCCCGGCTGGGGACTGGGGAGGGAGAACGCCCAATGCCTGAGCCAAGGTCTACCCACATTTGAAATTTAATAAAGTTGTGGCCAATATAATCCCATAGCACGTTGTCTTGAGTTGTTATTCCACATGACGGGGGGGGACCGCTCGGGATCTGGGGACTCCGCCTGTCCACGCAAATGGATGGTGTTCCACAACAAGCTCTGGCACTGTCCCCAGACAAAGACAGCAAATCTTCATTCCAGTCAAGAAACCATATCTTTTGGTGCCTTAGTAACCCAGGTACAACCATATCTTGCACTTCCTGCAACTTAAACTGAGCAGAGCTTCTTTCTCCCGCTCCCCAATTTCCCACCATAAAGCATACTATAGTGGAAGAGTAAGGACATTCAGACAAAGCAGTTTTGAAGCAACAGCAGGAATGTGTTTTCTCTTGCAGAAAACATTAAATTAAAAAACAGTGTATGAAAACAATAGGGGATTTCAGTTCATCTGAGCATTTTGGTTTTTAAGGGAGCTTCCAGCTCAGACTATACACATTGGGGTTGCCAACTGATCGGGAACTGCTCTTGCGCCTGTCACAGCAGCTTGCTGAGCAAAATGAATAAATCAATAAAAATTGGCAGGTGAAGCTTATCGCAGCATGGAGGGAAACTTTTATCATTTGCTGGTGTCTCCACATGGCGCTTGCTGCTAAACATGCAACTACAGTGGATGTTTAGCTGGCATTTTGTTATTTAGTATTGATATCCGACTCTTCTACAGTGAGGAAATGAGAGGAGTTTACAGAAGAGAAGAAACAGAAAAGTGGATATTAAGACTCTGGTCATCCAACTTGCCCATATACACGTTACGTATTAGGGGTGTGTATCACCTCTGTGTATACCCTGAATTCTAAGCCAGTTGGAGTGATTTGGGGAAATTTCTCACATATATGAGTTGGATCGCACCATTAACAAGGTATCATGAGGCAGATCAGGATATTCCTAAGATTCTGTGTGGCTCTGGGGCTTAAGCTCTCAGAAAAAAAGACACAGCCTTTTTCTCCCTGAGAAACAAAATTAAGTTGGTTGGGGAACTGCCCAAAGCTGGGAGGGGGGATATTTTGATTAGATGGATAGGTCTAGCTCTTAATCACAGTGATGTATTTCCCCAGGGTACTCCAATCCCAGTGGTTTGGGGAAGGGATTAAAAACTGTGTTTGTTTTTCATTTGGATCTATGCCTTGTATCCCCCCCAAATCCATGGAGGGGGCCAAAATACTATTGGAACAGCAAGTTTCTTGCTGTGGGGTGGTATTTTACCCACCCCAGTCTTTCATGGGGATTTTTCCACCATCACCACGCACAAATTTTGGCAATTTTTTTTTAAAGTTATAGAGTTTCCCTTGGTTTTTAAGAAATCAAACTTTAAAGGTCCCCTGAAAAAAATGGTATGTGTAATCCACTCTAGAAAGGCTACTGTGCCTGCAAATTTTATAGCCTTCTGCCAACAGGAGAACAAGTTACTGCCATTCTTAAATTCCCCATAAGAGTGAAGGGGGAGCATAGAGCTTTGTTTCATGCAGAGCATCTTGGAACATGAATTGCAGGTTGAAATGGAGAGAGCACAGAAACAGATCAGGATGTTTAAAAATGCCCCTGATACAAGGGAATATTGGGTTATTATGTGCACCTTTTTCATACTGAGAGAAACTCTTCTGTAAATGATGGAGAATATAAAGCTTATCAACACCAATTCAGTGTAATGTTTCCAAGCCTCTTCCTAGACCCCTGATTCCATGTTTTGTGGTACTTTTAACTGCAGGAGATCTAGCCAAGATTGTCCCAATTGCTCAGTCTCTCTTCACAGGATGGAGATGAGCAAGCAGTCATGTTAAATTCTGGTAGGCCAAACACTATGTTTCCATTTTGCACTTCTTTTATAATGTATGTTTTGATGGTCTTTTGGATTCATATGCAAAAGCAGAAAAATCCCAAGTGGGTGGGCAGAAAGAAAAACAAAAGATGGGGTAGTTGAAATGAGTATAATATATATATTAAAAGTAAAATAATAACACTCCAAAAACAGAACTGGAAATATAAGTTAGAGTTAAGTAGCATGGCTTTTATTTGCATATTTTGTGATGGCATCGAAAGCTCAAATCATGCTTGTGTTCTTAAGTGCATCAGGAATATAGAGTAACAATTTATAAAGGAATGAAATCAAACCCTGTATCATGTGCATAAAGTACAAAAAAAAATATTCATCAATTTGAACAACTTGCAATGAAACTGGAATGATCTCAACATTTAAGGTTTTATTACCATACTGCTGTGCTGAGGGAAATGAAAAAGCACTGGTATACATTTTGATTAAAGTGTAAAGTGTTAAAATTGATATTTTACTGGGTTCTTAGTCAGCACATCCGGGCATCTCTTCCATTCAAAAATGCAATTTTATTGACCCAGGAAATTTGCTTTTTTAAACAAATTGTAAAACAGTCATTTGTTTAAAATTGTTTATTAGAGAAGAAAATTTGTGGGGGGGTTGTGTTGTTGTTTTTGCTTGGTGGTGGGGGGCTTCTATATAGCAGTGGTGGTCTTTTGTGTTATTTGGCGATGCTAAGCCAAATTTTGCTATTAGTTATTAAATTTCATTGCGCATTTCCTAAGTATTCAGATGTTAGTGAAACCCTACATAAGCAACACTCCTGTTTATGTGAGCTCTTAATTTTTTGAAAACATTCGAAGTTCCCCATGCTAATTGTATAAATGGAATTGTACTATATACTCTCACTAACGGGGAGTGCCTGGTGCTGCCTGGGAAATTTAAGAAACCTTTGTTTATGAATTTTAAATAGATAGGTAATTTGTGGTTTTGGACCTTTCATGTCAAAAATGGGTGAAGTAAGGCCAAGTCATGTTTCAGTCCACCATCTTGTCTCAAAATGGCTCCTGGTATCCAAACATTTATGAAGGATGCTACCCCGACCTCATGCTGAGCTTGGCAAGGACTAACCTGATGAAGCAGTTGACAGGACTGTGGTTCTGAGCATCCCACTTCCTCCTAAAGGCTCCTCCCCAGGCAACTGTCTTCCCAACAGTCTCAAACTCCTTTGAGGAGAGGTTCTTTGTGCCTTTTGCTCTGCTACATGTTAACACCCTCCCCATTCTTGGAGACAGGGGAGGAGAGGAGAGGAAAACAGTGGAACTGGCAGCCTGAGGATCTGTCATATCCTCAGCCTCCTCCTCTTCTTGCTTCACCCCCATTCATACCTGTTTCCTACTCAGCCTTCAACCCATCTGCTCTCCTTCCTCTGACCTGTCTTCTATATCCTACCACCATTCTCCTGTCTCAGAGTCTTTCTTCTCTGATGCTTCTCTGGGGGCTTCCCCAGCTTCAGCTTCCTACGATTCCTCCTCATCTAGCTCCTGACACTTTAGCTCAGCATTGTCTAAACAGACTGCCAGTTTCAGGGAGAGAGTCTCTCTCAGCCCTACCTGAAGATGTTGGGGGTTGAAGCTGGCTCCTTCTACATTGCCATTATTATATACCCTCGTCCACCACATCAGAATGCTAAGGCACATTGTCCTCAAAAGGATTTTCATCAAAGCACAGCAGAAGTCACCAGAGATCTTCCTTTTCACACAGGGTCAGCGGACAATGACAGTGGGCCTCAAAAACGTGTTGGGAGGGATGTTTGTCCTGATCTTCTATATGATTGCATTAATGATCATGGGAACATCTGGTGCACATATTCCAGGGACATATTTCAAACTTGGAATCTGACTCCACTTTAGGTCTGGCACCAATAAGGGTACACATCTCTGGAACGGGTGTTTTATAATGCATTTCATGAGCAGACAGTTTGGACTGAAAACACAAGAGGCTTAAACACTCCTCTGTTTTCACTTCTGACAGCGTTCTTTATGAATCATTGTTCTCATCAAACAAAGCCTGGTTTGTGTACCTGAGACTCAACCGTGAGCGTCTCATCTGTGACCTTGTATACTGTATTGAGCCAAGTCACCCACTTCTTCGCTAATGTCATTTCTGGATGTCGCTAAGGTAGGGGAAGCAAGCTGCACACTAATGATCTCACACAGATTCTTAATGTTCCCAGCACTTGTGGTTAACATCTACGAAGTGTTAGAGGATTTGCCTGACAACAAGGTTGGAATCCATAGCTACTGGGCAAATATACATAAGGCAAGGGTATGTTGTCCAATGTTTCCTTTAGTAAGTTATTCTGTGCCTCTTGTTTGGTGTTAAGATGTGTGCTCAACCAAGAACAGACCTAAGATTTGATGATGTGACTGGTAGAAGGTTTACACTGAGAGGGACGGAAGGTGAGAGAACTTCCTAAGGAAAGGACTAGGTCTGGGCAATTCTGTCAATTTCAGTTTCTCCCAGTTCTCCATTTTCCAATATCAAGTTATCTGCATTTCTACATCAGTTATGTTTTTAAAAGTCCTCATGAAAATTTGTCACCATTGACAGCAAGACACGTGTAAAGAATCTTAATTGCATGGTTGTCTCAGAATGCTCTGATCTCAACATGCAATGTGCACAGCAAGTTCTCTTGGAAGAGAGGTTGCAGTGGTGCAGAAGCTCATTATCGGCATGTACAGCACATCTGAAATGTTTGGGGCTGTCTTGCTGCTGGGGGAGTCAGTGTGTCACCATTATCATTGAATCAGTAGGTGGCACATACAAATCATGGCGATCTGAGTTGTCAAATGGCTCCACTCCTCATTTCATCCATGATGAAGACTGCCTGGAGTACAGATGACAGAAGGACGTAAGGACATAAATGAGCCCTACTGGATCAGGCCAAAGGCGCACCTTGACCAGCATCCTGTTCTCATAGATGGCTATGAGAAGTCTGCAAGCGGGACACAAGTGGTCCAACTGAAGAACTGTTTATGAAAGGCAAGGTCTAAGGAGGGGGGGAAACCTGTACCATGCAGAGTGGCTCGGAAGACCTGTATATTGCATGGAGACGCATTGCACCTGGCACATTGGGTCTCACCTGTAAACCTGGTGGAAGCCTGATGCCTATGACAGCAGCAAGCACTACCAGGAGATTTCTATAGCTTTTTAAATGCATCTGCGGGAAGCGGGGTTATTCTTTTGTTGTTTTGGTTTACTTATTTACTGTGTTTTATCTTGTGTTTTATTCTATGAACTGCCCTGAGATCTTTTGCTGAAGGGTGGTATAAATTTATTTATTTAATTAATAATAATAATAATAATAATAATAATAATAATAATAATAATACAGCTCTGCGCTTTTCTCCATGGCAGCCATTCCTTTATAGGAGGAGGAACAAAGAAGTGCACAGGAGCAAACTACTGAGATGTAGAAGCTCGCTATACTCCTGGGCAAATGACTCCAGTCACAACGCATTGGCTCTGTCCCACAGAACCACACCAGAATGACAAAGAACAGATCTAATTTGAATAGCCCTGCCCTTCGATATGCATAGCCCCTCCCCAGGGCTCTGTTTCATCAACGTGAAAGTGGTTTCCATTGCTATCCATGAACTAGAGGAGTCGTGGGAGCCAACCCAACCCAAGGGGAAGCTCCGCTGATGGATTCTGAGCGACGGATTTTAGCTTCTGTTTCTGAATACAGCCCCGAAATGATCACAGTTGCTTTGGAAGAGTCGCAACTCAAGCTGGTGCTCATTTCCTTTGTTTGCCTTGGTGGACCGTGTGTATTCATGCAAATGAACTGTATGTAAACGCACACCTGACAGCGCATTGATGTGGAACCATTTTCAGTAGAGAGGGTTTTGGGGGAGGGGGGCAAGGAGAGAGAGAGAGAGATGAAACTGGTGAAATTCTGCCCGGCCTTATTTAGGAATTGATAGCTTTATGTTTTATTGGTGCAATGGGAACTGTCAGAATGGCCTGAGCAGAAAGCAGATGTTCGTTCTGCCTTTCTTGAGCAGAATCTTACATTGCCCTTCAGGCAAAGCAGGTGGCTGCTGCCGCCGCCGCTGCTTCTCTCCGGCACCATCTTTGCTGGAACTCTTTTTCTCTTTGCTTCGGAGCGGGCCCGTCTCACTCTCGCAGTCCCTCTCCGGGGACAGATATGATTAGCTCCAATAAGCTTGCCAAGACAACAGTTGCGGGGAAGGAAAATGGTGCCTGCCTCAAAAGTGCTTGACAAGAAAGAAAGAAAGAAAGAAAGAAAGAAAGAAAGAAAGAAAGAAAAGGGGAAAGCCAGCAACTTTGTAAGCAGCTACCCTCCAAAGAGAGCAAAGTCGTTAGGGAAGAAAAACTGTTTGGGGACGCTTGGCTGTAATATCGCAGGTGCATAGGCTGGGCGGATGCCAGGTCATGCGGAAGCCGTAGGTTGTGCATTAACATTTGTCAGGCTTGAGAAAGTTTTCCAAGAAAGAAAGAAAGAAAGAAAGAAAGAAAGAAAGAAAGAAAGAAAGAACAGAGCCATTCCCCCTCAAATCTGACAGTGTAATTCTCAGGTGGTGAGAGTTCTTCATATTGCAAAGTTAAAACCTTTGCCTTTTCTAATTTCCCCATGAGTAAATTCCATCCCCCCCCCCCATTCTGCCTGGGAATGCACCCAGCAGGTATATCCAGCTAGCAATCATGACAGCAGGAGTAAATGAAACCAATGTTTATAAGCTCAGCAAAGCTGGCAACATAGACACCAGCTGAGTGGCTCTGGGGACCGTGTTTTGCAGTTGAGGTGCCATTGCTTAAAAGGCTCTAAATCTCCTCATCTCTAATGTGGCACCTGAAGCAGGGCCTCTCATGTAAATCATAAAGACCGGGCAGGTAAATAGGGAAGCAGGGGCGGTGGGGGGGGGGTTCCACAAGAGTCCAGTTCCTGTTTTAATAAGGCAGTGGAGGGGGACTGCAATTGATAGGCAGGCCAAATCGTTATCTCCCCCAGTGACTAAGTTTGACAGGTGGGCAGGTGATCCATTTCTACCACCGCATGCTTTGAAACCAAACCACGCAAGCAAAGGCACAGTCCACAAAGCTTCAGCAATCACAGATGATCGTTGGGTCTTGCACAGCGTTGTACATGGGGCTTCAGAAGCTCAAAAAACCAGCTGATACTTGGGACTTCCAACATGAGGTGCACAATGGTTTGGACAGGGCTTTGCAGGTATCGCTGATCAGCTGACGCCTCTTGGCTCAGCCATAATGTTACCTGTCTCCACACCTTGCATTATCTACATCAGGGGTCAGCAACCTTTTTCAGCCATGGGCTGGTCCACCGTCCCTCAGACCATGTGGTGGGCCGGACTATGTTTTTTTATGGGGGGGGGTGAGGAACGAATTCCTATGCCCCACAAATAACCCAGAGATGCATTTTAAATAAAAGCACACATTCTACTCATGTAAAAACACCAGGCAGGCCCCATAAATAACCCAGAGATGCATTTTAAATAAAAGGACACATTCTACTCATGTAAAAACACGCTGATCCCTGGACCTTCCATGGGCCAGATTGAGAAGGCGATTGGGCTGGATCTGGCCCGTGGGCCTTAGGTTGCCTACCCCTGATCTACATCATCAGGTGTAGTAAAAGATGGGTGTGGCTGGCTGGTGAGCCAGAGCTTTCCCCCACTGCCATCAGGCATACATCTTGAGTCCACCCTACGGTGGTCATGGATGGACTGATTTCTCCCATGAATTTGTCTTTTCCTTTCTTGAACCCAGTTTTACTGGCCTTCTCCAATCCACCACCCTCCAGATGTTTTGGACTACTACTACTATCGCCCCCGACCATTGGCCAGGTTGGCTGGTGCTGATAGGCATTATAGTCCAAAACATCAGGAGGGCACCAGGTTGGAGAAGTTATACCCTTGTAGCCTTTGGGACCACAATTTCATGGACTGAATGTATCTCATGGCATTCTACTGCTTGGGAGCCAGAGTGGTGTTGATTAGCTTAGGAAGTGGGAAGATCCATGTTCCGATTCCTGCTCAGCCATGAAGTTCATTTTGCACCTATTTCTCAGTCTTGCCTACCTGACTGTGACACAGTCAGATGAGCAGGGTACAAATAAATTATTATTATTATTATTATTATTATTTTTAGGAGAAAATGATGGAGAATTATGAGCTCCTTGGAGGAAAATGTGTGTGGGGGTGGCAGCGGTGGGGATAATATAAAAGAAATAAATTCTGGCACAAACACTTCCTGGTTTTGTGGAAACCATTTGTAAAGTGCTCTGAAGCTGGCTGAGCTTTTGGAAGGAGAGAGAGGTACAAATGAAAGTATTAGAACGATACAAGGGATTGATTCCCACTTATTGATTATCCGCTATGTTAAAGAGGTACGTCCTCTTGTCACCCTCAATTTAACCGTGATGTCTGCTAATTTCATCAAGTGACTGCGGGTTTGTATTATCAGCGATTTTGGAATGGCTGCTTTGTTTTTAATAGTTGTTTTATTCGCTGCTTTATTGATTTCATGTTTGATTGCAATTGTGATTTTTAATCTGCTTTATGTTGCACAGTGCCCAGAAGATGATTGCTGCTGGATGGCAGGTAAAGAGAATGAAGGAATGAATCAAACTGTATTGGGTTTCTTCCCACGTTGTGACTGATACCTGCGTTCCTTTGCACATACTGTAATGAAGGGGTAGGAGGAAGGTGGCCTGGCATCGTCTGATAGATCTCTGAGCAATTTGCTGTAGAACATCATTGATTCAGTTTCCCGATTTTTTTAACAATAACACCAACAAAAAAGCACCCCCTTTTCTAAATTAGATTGCTGAGATTAAGAAAGCTTGTTTTGCAAGATGATGGGGAGACTAGGAGTGGATTTGTGTGTAACAGGACTAGGAGCTCAAAGAAATTCCTAGAATGACCATGTCTTGAATTTCCTTGAGTAGGAATGGACCTTCTTATTATTGAGTGTGGAGACGTGAAGATGTTCCTCATTGATGACACCTGGGTGGGCTACCCAGAGTCAACATCCACCTTACCACTGGTGATAGTCCCAAGAGACCCTTGTCTCCACCATTGCGCACTACCTGGGGACCTCAGCATTGGACTGAGCTGGCTTAACAATAGGCATGATGTGTATTTTATGTGTATTTTAATGAATTTAATAGAGAGCAAGATTATGAGTCATAGGGGCATGGAGAATGTGTGTATAACCTTAACAGTGCTTAGCTTGGTTTTTGTTTTTTTGGAGTTGCTATTTGCTTAAAGTTGTTAATAGTATTTTATAGATTATAAATACTGTATTGGTTAATCATCTAATATGACTTTTGCTGTAAGTCTGATGTTTAGCTTCTTTTTTAATTAATTATTTTATATGATCTACTACACTCTACTTCTGATGTTCTATTATGCTGTATCAGAATACTGTTGTTTATTGTTTGTAAGCCGCTTTGGGATTCATTGGAATCATAGACTCCTAGAAGGGACCCTGAGAATCATCTAGTCCAAACCCCTGCAATTCAGGAATAGGCAGCTGTCCCAGGGATCGAACCTGCAACCCTGGCGTTATCACCACCATGCTCTAACCAACTGAGCTATCCAGGTGTCAAAAGCATCAGCATAGAAATACAATCAACCATGTGTTCAGAGCTACCCTTTCCCTGGAATGGTACATTGATCCCTACTTACACTACTATTTTGTATATGACATCTATGGATCTTGGGGTTTTAGGAAAACAACAACAACAACCAAGAAAGCTGAAATAAATCCAGCAAGGCTGAAGTTTTCCCACTCCTGCCATAATGCATTTGAAGATGCCATTTCTTAAGCATATTTCCCCACCATGAGTAGGCTAGAGAGAAATCACCCCACAGAGTGTATCCACTATATGTGTATGTAGTGCAGTATCCACTATAACTGATGACCTCTCTCATACTTTGAGCTTAATTCATATCACACTTGCCCCAAAAGTTGGCTCCCAAGCACCCACTCCCAATGGAAAACATAATTACACCCAGTGTATTAGGGAAACAAATTGTTTTTGTTTTCATAAAGTACTCAGTGTGCGAAAAGCCATTCTTCCTTGGAGAAAATGACAACCAGCAGCCTCTTGGGCCTGTGATCAGCCTGACATTTATAAGATAGAAAGAGAAAAGCAATTGGGGTTCACACGTTTTGAGTTGCAAGTGATTTATCATTATTTGTTTGCCCGGCAAAGAATTCCAGTTGAAAGGCTCCATTCAGAAGGCAAGCCAACAGCAAATGGTGAATTCATGCTGGAAGGTCACGAGTTTCAAATATTCTAGATCAGTAGCGATAGATGATGGAATTTGCTGGATTAATACCAGCTTCGGAATTGCTTCAAGCTCAGGCTTCTGACTCAGATCATCAGCACACAAACTCCAAAGAAAAACAGCGCAGCTGAATATAAGTTGTAAATGTTATTTCCTTTGGAACTTGTTTAGTTATACCATAGCAACTTTGTGCTAGCATTTCTTGGGAAAATAACATTCTCAGCTTCTATGCTGGGGAACTCTTTCCTGCTGTATCCTTGTATGCCTACTTACAAAACCTTAATCACGAGTAAGTCTTCATACAGAAAGTAAAGGTCATCCCTTAATAAAAACAGCAACAACTTTATTTCAAATCATGGGAAAGGTTTTCTCCCCCCCCCTGTCCCTCCCCATCACCGCTTCATCTTTTCAAGAAGCAAAAATGAATTCAGCTTATTCATCTGGAGAATATTTAGACTAGGATACATTTCCAGGGTAATGGATTGCTACTTTTAAAAAGATGTACAAATTGCAAGAACCATTATTCTCATTAATATATAAGGACTTTTGTCTTGCTTTTTAAAGTTGTGATTAAGAGTTGGTCCACATTTCCGCTTGCCTGATGCCTCGTGGTTTTCTGCTTGTCTTAGGCATGGGTCCGAGCGGTTTCGTCTTTGCCCCATTGCTTTCTCTCAAAAAACCCTACTTGTTAGTGCTAAATTTAGCACTAAATTAGGCATAGGATCAAAGCCAAAGTCCCCTTAAAAGCATCAAGATTCAAGTTAGCTTATATGACTAACTAGTTCCATTGGTATTTGGGTATTATTATTATTTTCAATTTATGAGTCACTTGCAACATAATGACTCTCCAGTTTTAAAAGCATAAAGCATGAAAATGAAATCAGAAAAATCAGAAAAAAGAACAGCAATTACAGTTGGTGCTTCCCAAAACAATACGCAAACCAAAACACAGACATCCTTTGAAATGTGTATTTCTCCAAATTTTGCAAAGCAGTTCTCCGGCTGGGCAATATATGCATGGTTAAGTGTGCCTTAATGTATTAATGAAAACAATGTACAAAATGCATTATAATGAGGAAAATTGCTTGCAAAAGTGTGTTTATTAGGCAAAATTACATACAAAATACGTACAATGGGGGAAATACAATAAAATGATGGTGAATGTTCATGAGGATCTTTTTTTCTTGAAAAAATGCAAGCTGATGTAGAAAATGTGGAGAATTGATTAGAAAAGTGAAAAACACAGAAAAACTGAAATTGACAGATTCACTCATCCTACTCAGAGGAGGGTTTTTAGAGAAATTTGAAGGGTCTGAGTAGGTTCGTATTGGTGGAGGTACTCTAAGACTTTAGCTTGGTCAGGGTCAATGTTCAGAGTTCAGAGCACCCAAAAGGATTAAAGATTTATGCTTGGATAGAAACAGGGCAAACTTTTGAAATTGGAAAAAAATTCAAAAACCCATTTTGACAATATGGGAATTTGCTCTTCCAAGAAAGGTCAGACTCATTCCCAAGGTCTTGGTTACACTTAAATAGTTGTTCTATATTGTGGTTCAGAAAATAAAACTACAAAGAAGTTGAAAGTGGCCAATTGCTTGTTCACTGAAAGCATTTATATTCCATCTTTCAGTAACTGGCACCAAAGACAATATAGAAATATCATAAAATCATTAAAAAAAACATTTCATATCTAAAAACAACAGTCAGCACAAACAATTTTAAACTTTAATTGTAAGAAATCATGAAAAGCTTTTCTAAACAGAACAGGCTTACCTTTCCTGAAAAACCTTTATTCTATAGTTTACCTTTCTCAGGTCTTTCTGGGTAAAACACAGCAATCCTACCTCACGATCTGCCTGTGTTACCCTACAAAGGGGGTCTGGAAACATGACAGTCCTCTTTAGCCACATAAAGGCAGCAGGAAAGAGTTCATATTTATTACAGGTTGCAGCAAGAATAAATGACCCAGAGGAATTCTCCAAATTCTGGACCCCAAATACAAAATTCAAGACACTTTTATAACATTTACATGTGTGATCACCTCATGCACGATCTTTTCCAGTACAATGGTACCTTGGGTTAAGAACTTAATTCGTTCTGGAGGTCCGTTCTTAACCTGAAATTGTTCTTAATCTGAGGTACCACTTTAGCTAATGGGGCCTCCCGCTGCCGCCGCACCACTACACCATTTCTGTTCTCATCCTGAAGCAAAGTTCTTAACCTAAGGTACTATTTCTGGGTTAGCAGAGTCTGTAACCTGAAGCGTCTGTAACCTGAAGTGTCTGTAACCCGAGGTACCACTGTAATATCACTGGATAACAGAATGCATGGGCAGCTTGTGGACCCCTAAAACAAATTTCATTGGTCAGAACAGCCTGCCCCTAATTACTATGACAACAGGTATCTTTAAGCAAATTTCATACCAAATGTTGCTTTTCTGCTATCTGCTACATGAAGACTTGTCTAGGTTGGGAGAATTTACTGCTTTTCTTCTTTGAAGATCTCCCACTATTTCTTCTGCTCAAGGTTAGCTTGCTCTTCTCTGCTTTTGGAAGCTGATAAGAGAGGTCCACAATGGGTGCTATGCCAGCAAAATGTGAAAATGCACCTTGTTATTCACAGGTAGGAGGTTTGGGGAGAATTAGCAAGCTGTTAGAGCTTCAAAGCAGCACTGAATTCCTTGCAAAATAAGCAGGCTGGAGAAAGATGACTATATGTCCAGTACATTACCAATACAGGGCAATGGCACATATATCTTGTGGTTGTGGCTGAGATAACGTGTTTATGCAGACTCAGCACTTAGCAGGCTGAGGTCAATTGTGTTTCAGAGGTGTGTTCTGTGACAGAAAGTGTGAGCATAGATGTGTTTGTTATGGGTTCTTACATGCCTCCTGGGCCACAACATCCACCTGGGTCCCAGGTCGTGTCACCCAGGTCTCACCTGGAGTTGCAGCACTACTGAACCAGCACAAGAAGCCAGGTATTTTACCTTAAAATCAGTTCTGCACAGCATGTAAAAATTCCTTTAAACCTTGTGTCTATAGTTAAAGGATTCCTAGCCCCCTGCGCGCGCACACACAAACACACACACACACACTGCCCAAAACATACAATAAGATATAGCTGCCTTTGCACAGGGCTTCCATTACTGGAATAATACCAGGAACCACTCACGATAGGAGGAAATACACACACACATAATGGAACTGTATTTCCCTGGGCTTTCAAACTGGCAACTTTGCTGGAATGAAAACAACCCAGGCTGAGAAGGTATTGCATAGGAGGAATGAAAAGTGTACTACTTTATCTATACATATATAAAAATATATATTATGGAATCATTGTTTTTCCCCTCCTTTGAACATCACATTCTCACTGCCTATTAATACCATTCCTTGGCACAGCTTACATTTCCATATTCAACACCTCACATTCTGTGGTGTAGAAGATATTGCAGTAAACACAAGCTGCCCTTGTTACTCTTCTTGAAAATTGCGTGCTGCCTCGTGCTCTCACACAAGCTGTTAGGCCACAACTGGCCATGGAAGGGAGGGAGGGAGAGAGGGAGGGAGGGAAGGCACTTAAAAAAATCATGTTGCCCTTTAACATTTAAATTACTGCCGAAATGTTCATAACGAATGTTCAGTCCGGCTGGTGATGTTGTTTCAGAAACATGAACACAGCTGGTGCCAAAAAGAAAAAAAAAAGAGAGAGAGAAAGAGAGTAGCTATTTGTGAGTTTCAAGTCCTAAGCCCCGTATTCAGCTAGAATGTTCCTAAAAGGATTTATCCCCAGGAAACAGTGCTAGCAAAGGTTTTAAAAGGATTTTGTGGCGCTTTAACGCCTCCTCCTTAAGAACCCTTTTCAGATGACCCGTCCTTGCTCGATGGTTAAGCATTTGGGCTGGTAAGGCAAGAGAGGAGAAATTGTGTCATCAGAATGGAATATAAAACAGAACTGTCCGTCCAGCAAGCAATGCTGTTGAAATTCCCTAGAATGAGAGGGCAGTGCGATGCAATGAATCCTTCTTACCCAGGAGCAAATGAATGCAAGTTGCAGGTGCATGTTTGAGCCTGTCTGTCCACATGGCAGGGTGAAAATGTGTATGCAGGATGGGCACAAGGGTTGACAAGATGGCTATGTTCCACCTCCACTGTCAGAGGCTGCTGTGGAATTGCAATTGGGGGGCAGGGAGGGCTGTTGCACTCACATCCAGCATTGCCTCCTGCGGGAGCAAAGTCCATAGTTTAACTCTGTGTCGTGCAAAGAAATACGGTACTTTCTTCTGGGTGTCCTGAATCTTCCGACATTCAGCTTCATCGGATGGTCATAATTCTATACAATAGACCCTCAGGTTACTCTCAGGTTACGTTACTCTTGAGTAATGTAAACTTTGGGCTGCAAAAGTGGTAAACCTGGAAGTATTTTTTCAGGTTTTGACACTCGCGCATGCGCAGAAGCACTCTGTGCACAGCGCACATGCGCAGAAGCGCTCTATCGGTCGCACATGTGCACAGAAGCGGTGCCTCTGGATACAGATTTTTCAGGGTGCACACAGACCCCCAGAACATATTAAATTCATATCCAGAAAGTCCACTGTAATTCTAAACTGTAATGGAGTCAAAACGGCGTAAAAACAAATATATTAAAATGCAGAGAGCAGCACAGCACTCTTAAGAGCCCTTTCCTTAAACAACAACCATTTCCCCAAAACCTTCCAGAATAAAACTGTATTCACCTGCTGGAGGAAGGACAACAAAGAGGGAGCCAGTGTAGCCTCTCTAGGAAGTGAGCTCCAAAATCTGGGAGCAGCCACTAAGAAGGCCCTTGATTATACTTGACACCCCATATTTGTGTCAAATTAGCTAGAACTAGACTTCAGAATCAGGTGTGGTTTTTGAAGCCTGGAAAGATCCTTTGTCCACTTGTTTGTTTATTGATGACAGCAAGAAATCAACTCATGTCTGCTCTCCAGCTCATTTCATAATTTCAATTGGCTGGGTCGCAATAATTCTCACCGGTGGTCCTTTATATTCTTTGCTTTCCATAAAACAAACTTTATACAGTGGTACCTTGGTTCTCAAACTTAATCCGTTCCAGAAGTCCATTCCAAAACCAAAGCGTTTCAAAACCAAGCTGCGGTTTCCCATAGAAAGTAATGCAAAATGGATTAATCCATTCCAGACTTTTGAAAACAACCCCTAAAACAGCAATTTAACATGAATTTTACTATCTAACGAGACCATTGATCCATAAAATGAAGGCAATAATCAATGTACTGTACTATAAAGTAAATAAGACAGTATTGTAGATGATAGAAATTAAAATTAATTTTTTTCTTACGTGTACTAATGTTAGTCATTGTTTGGATGGAGGGCTTTTATCCATTTCTGCAGTCACACAATCAACCAGTAGCTGAACTGGGTTCCACACAGTCACAGAAACAAGTCACAAAAACAAAGTAACAAGCCACAGTCACATAAAATGAAGTCACAAGCTACAGTCACAAGTCAGTCCCATAAAACGAAGAACAAGTCACAGTCAAAACAATGAAAATGCCACACAAACAAAAACGCAAAAAATTAGCAAAAACGAAAGCTCCAAATATCACCTCTGTGTTGTGTGGGTGCTCGGGACTCAACAACCAACAGACTCAACAGGAAGCCTCTGATTAGCAGTGGGTGACTCAATTTACAAATGGAACACACTCAACAGGAAGCGGAACATGTTCAGCTTCCAAGGCAAAGTTCACAAACCAAAACACCTACTTCCAGGTTTTCAGCGTCCAAGTTGTTCATAAACTAAGCTGTTCTTAAACCAAGGTACCCCTGTAGTTTAATAAGTGGCAACCATTGAATCTTACTACTTATTTGGTGTCTTCATTCTGGAGGTGTTGAGGCAAACTATATTTTCAAAACTTTTGAACCAGGCAGTCCAAATAAATGGGATTTATTGTTTCTGGAATTAAAAGTCCCCCTGGCCTTTGGGACAAAGGCAATTCAAGTAAAGCCATGTCCATTGAGATGACAGTATACTCATGACACGGGATTTTCAATTTTTAACTAGGGAAGTGTGGAGGAAGAGGGAGGACTTTTTTTTCATCAGCGCACATTCTGAAATGGAATTAGTTCAATTGTGCCACCGAGGCACCCTCCTAGAGACTTCCCAAACAAAAAGATCTGTGAAACAATTTGCAATTTTTACCATGTACAATCCAATGATACTCCAGAGACTTTGCATTCCTCTAAGATAGTTTCTAAACCTCATTATCCTCGAGTTTAGCACGGTGTTCTGGCCAACTGTCAGATGGCTGTGGATGCTGCTGCTAATGAACTGTAAAATGTCCAGGGATTAAGCATCCAAGGTTGCAATCCTAAGCACGTTTACTTGGAAGTATGTTTCACTGAAGTCAACAGGATTTCATTGTGTCGGATGGAGATGCTGGAATCATGGATATGGTGATGGTATTAATATATACTGGATAACAGTTAGCATTGTGTTCACCTTTAGCATTCCAGTGCTAATAAACTGTGCGATGATTTCCCTTGGCCCTTGGTGCTGATAACATAGCACTAAGTATCTTTTGTTTCATTACAGCCAAAACTCACCCACTGCTCAGCCCTGAAGTAGTGGGACACCTGTTTACAACAAGGAGTCAATCCTACAATGTGTGAAGTATTAATCAAAAAATGTTGCGTCTCCAATCATGGCCATTTCCTGCTTCCTATTCATCCCTCCAATGTGTTTATAAGTCAGGATGTCAGAAGTTACAGCATCTAGTTAAGGGAATTTGGCATCCAAGCAGAACCGAAAGTCCCAGAATTAAGTTACAGTCTTTCAACTTCATTTTTATAGAGGCCGAACTTGCCCTACCTATCCGCTTTTTGTGATTTTTTTCAGAGATTGCACCAAAAGAAGGTGAAAGTGTTTCCCCGTACAGAGTGATGGCAACTGGCCAGCCAAGTGGCTGGGATAACCCATGTGACCAATACAGGAAGCACTGTCCTGACTCGCAATTGGCTTTGTCTTCCCCCTTCCCTGTGGCATTGCTATGTAGCCACATCTGATTGGCTGCATAGCACAGTGATTTCAACAGCTTCACTACGAGGTTCCTGATGGATTGGAGTCACCATAGGAAGGAAAAATGGACTTGCCAGATGAAAATAGTGCTGAAACAAAGAAGAAAGCAGAGGTGAAACTTCTCTCCCCCCCCCTGCAGGCTTGAAAAACGATGACCATTAAAATTTTGTTTTGTTTAGGAACACTATGTCCCTATACTGAGGCTACGTTTTCAGTATGGAAAGCAAAATGGGTGGCATTTGGTGTAACTCAAGTGATAGTGAGCCCCGTGGTCCTGTTCTGTTGCCTCTGGTTCAGGTTGAGTTGCTGTCTGCTGAACAGGGTACCACTTGCGCCACCTCAGATTTGACCCTAAAGCAATTTGGAGGGGTAGGACTAAAGGTTTTTAAAAGGATTTTAAAACTATATTCTTAGAGTTTTTAAAAGCTTGAAGGGGGAGTGACCTGGGATTACACAGGATCGGATCTGCAGCGTGTTTTCAAGTGGCTTCTCCACAATCAAAAATAACAAGCAGCTCATGAAGAAGCTGTCCAAAATCAGTGGTAAATGGGAGGATTAGATCCTGTGTGATGCAGCACCCACTCTGTATTTGTTTACATGTGCATATATACCATTTGTGACCTACCATGCTTGCACAAAAGAGCAGTCCAAAAATAAAAATAGGAGCTGCGTCACTCCAAACTAGGTAAGGATTGGGAGTTGTTCACAAGAAAGGTTGCCTGTTGCTTCATTTCCACAGCCTTTCCTCCCCATTTCCTGCCCAGGCCAGGGCAGCTTTCCTGTTAGTTTCTGGGGTTGACGAGGCATGTGAGCCTCACCTGTCTTGAGCCTTCTCCAGCTGAGAAATCAGACAACTCCTCCCCGAGCTAGTGAGCCCCACCTGGGTTGTGGGTCCTTGCCTGCTTCCCTCAGAACTGACAGCTGTTAGTTCTGAAATCCTGAAGTCAGGCGTGGTACACCCCATTTTGCCACTTTAGGCAAAACAGGAAATGCCATCCTGCTCTTCCACACCACAACACCAACACCGCCAGTGGGACACTCACCTCCACCGCTTGTGGAGAAGCATTGCTGGCGTTGATCCCTGAAAGAGCTTGCAAGATCTCTCCCAAATCTCAAGAGATATTTTGCTCTCCTAGACATCTTGCAAGACTTTGATGAGATCTTGCACAAAACAGCAGACTCATTGATCCTGTGTGGTAGGATTTACAGCAGGAAGGATTGCTGCTGCAATGAGCACACCTTCTCCCAGATAGACACACCCACTAGTCAGATAGGTCTCAAACTTTTCCTGCAGCTTCGCATGCCTCTCCTTCCTTGCCTGAAGCCTCACCTCCAGGCTGTGGGTATGCATCTCATCCAAGGCTCTCCAAACATGCTTGACTCCAGTGCTTGAATCCAGTGCACAGCCCTAGTAATAGCACCTACCTGCTCTTTAAGTGTAAGGCTTTTTAGAGCACTAGCTCTTATGACGTGGGGTAATTTTGATTCTAGCTTGGTCCTCTGGGTGAGGCAGTAAGCAGCAGTGCAAATATGGAGAGGATGCCTGGTCTGCAGGACTAACTCTAGGCTATACTCAAGACCACAGACCCTCCTGCTCCAGTACAGGATGGCCACAACATTTGGCTGCCTGGGCCACTTGCAGAACATGTAATACTCCATATCATAGAAGCTGACAAATGTGCAGCCCTCCAAGTGTTCCTATTTTCCAGGGGCAGTCTCGGATTTACCAAAGCTGTCCTGGTTTCTGATTTGATCCCGGAATGTCCCAGTTTTCCGATTTTCATTGGAGAAATGTTGGAGGGTATGGCTGGTGTAGCACATTAGCTACACCACTAATCAGTCCATGGCTTGAATCTTCCACCTGCCATTAACTTACTTAGACAAAGCACTTCTTACAGCCTCTGAAATGCTGAGGTCTGGGCTGGACCGAGACATTTTGCATCCTGAGGTGAAGGACGAGACAGCACCACCAATTCTATGTAGAGCGATCAGCTGGACTAGCAGTTGAATCTTACTTAAACACCTGCTTTTGTCCACTACTAAAACAGAGAGCAATGAGAAAATTTCCAGGTCAGGCTGTGTGTTACACAAAGCTTCATCTTCCACCATCTTCCCACCTCTCCACTGCAACATCTCCAAGATGAGGTAAATCGGTTCTGCTTCCAAGTGGGACTGGGTTGCGCTGGGCCACCAGGTCCCACCCCTGCCTCAGCGTGGTGCAGGGTAGCGTCCCGCATCCCGCGTCCCACTGAGGGTGACCCAACCACGCCATTTGCCAGGCAGCCAATCAGGGCGCTGTGGGAGCGTGGCCAGTGCCTATTTAAACCGAAGCACGACTCTGGAAGGCCCTTACTGGTGGTTTACCCTTCCAGACTTCCTGCAAGGTGGACAGGAGTCAGATATAGTCTGTTGATGCCAATGCCTAAGCCAATACCTCTCACATTCTGTAACCAATAAAGTTGTGGCCTAAATTTTGCCCATTAACTTTAACCTAAATTCTGTGTACTTGTGTCTTTATTTTCCTGGGGGTGGCTTAGGGGTCTCGAAATGCAAAAGCTTCACTCTTCTTAATGGTAGGCCCAGCCTTGAAGGATACTGATAGTAACACGGACCTACGACTGTTGAGGTGAGTTGAGGATTACAATTTGTTGAGGATTACAGCTAGATAAATGTAAGTACTGTGCTTTAAGTACTCTGATATGCTATCAAATATTTATTTGTTTATTGAAAGACGCTGGCAAGCTATTTTGAATGAGAACAAAGGCCCCTGGTCTTTGTACTTTTAACATTACATAAAGTTTTAAAGCGTGACAGTGTTGGCTGAGGATTTTGCTGCTGTTGTTGTTCCTTCTGTCTATTTTGAAGAAGGGGGAAGTAAGAGAGCTGTTGAATTTTGACAGATAGCAAAATATATTTAAAGTTTTTTCTCTCCCCTTGTTTGTATAGGCAAATTTTGTCTGCTCACAACATGATAACGGGGATGAGGGAAGAGGGACCAGTCACGGAAAATAAAAGTGGGAGGTGTTGTGGGGGATTATTAAATGCACTTGAACCTCCAGAGGCAACATATTTTGATCACTAGCCTGGCACCAAAAGTTGTTGGCATGAGAACAACTGTCTCGTTTACTCTCCCAAGCAAAGGAAGGCAAAGTTACTGACGGGTAAGATTTGCACTACCCAAACACAATGAAAAAAGGGATTGTTTCACCAATTGTCGTATCTGCACTGCACAGGCTGCTTTCTTATGTGTTTTTCAAATCGCGAACATGAAGCATATTAAACTGATTAAGGATTGTGCGATTCCAGGATCAAGCTGGCCGGCAACAATGGCTTGAATTAGTTTGTCTGAAGCCGTGGGGCTCCAAAGAGAGCGGGTAATAATCGCACAATAAAGCGGAGCATCTTTTGTGATTGGCTAAGACATATTCTAAAGGGCACAGCACATTTTTAACAGGTGCTGCCGCCGAGTGCAAGCTATTACTGCAGAAGTCAGGAAGTTCTGAAGTGCACAGAGGGAAGTGCTGCAATTATTTCTATAATGTTTCTCGTCTTGTCTTCTAAAAAGAAAAAGAAAACAGCTTATTGTAGACAACCATGAAAAAATAGAATCCTAAGAACCTAATAGAAGCCCTGCTTGATCAGATCAAGACCCATCTAATCTAGAATCAAGGTTCCCACATTGGCCAACCAGTTGCCAATGGGATACCCAGAAGCAAGACATGAGGTCAATAATACTCTCCCACTGTTGATCCTTAGAGACTGGTGCTCAGAGATAAGGTAAAGGGTAAAGGGACTCCTGACCATTAGGTCCAGTCATGGCCGACTCTGGGGTTGCGGTGCTCATCTCGCTTTATTGGCCGAGGGAGCTGGCATACAGCTTCCGGGACATGTGGCCAGCATGACTAAGCCGCTTCTGGCGAACCAGAGCAGCGCACAAAAACGCCATTTACCTTCCTGCTGGAGTGGTACCTATTTATCTACTTGCACTTTGAAATGCTTTCAATCTGCTAGGTTGGCAGGAGCTAGGACCGAGCAATGGGAGCTCACCTCGTCGCGGGGATTCGAACCGCCGATCTTCTGATCAGCAAGTCCTAGGATCTGTGGTTTAACCCACAGCACCACCTGCATCCCAGGTGCTCAGATATAGTCTGTCTCTAATACTGGTGGTAGCATATAGCCACCGCAGTGAGTAGAGATGTCAGAGAAGTCCAGTGAAAAAGGAAACAGTTGAAGAAATTACTGGTTTCCCCTTATTTATTCCCATGTTTGGAATGCGATTGGTATTCATTATTGTTCTTGCTTTTTCGGTCTTCCAGTGTTACATAATTACATTTCCCTGCAATTGCCTTGTGTTTCCTTTGCAAGGAAATGAATGTACTAAAGTAGCATTGATTTCAGTGGGTCTACTCTGAGCATGACTACCAATGGATGCCACCTCTTCAGTTGAAACAATTGTGCCCCTACCTCCACTTACCATGTTAGAATCAGACGCATAAGAAACCCCTGCTATAAATTAGTTGATGGAAATGCCTGGAGATAGAACGACATTTTTTCATGTCTTCCACGTTTTATTTCCTTTGCTTCAGATAGCAACCAATGTCTGCTACCACAACCACATAATGGAGACCCCTGCAGCGAAGTGTTGTGATGTCTCCATATTTGGCTGCCCTCGACTATTCTTGTTGGTGTCCTGCTGCTGGTGGCTTGGCTGGCTGGCTTTTGATTTATCTGTTGGGTTGGCTTCTTTGCTTTCCTGTAGCTGCAGCTGGACTGTCTCCAGGCTCCAGGAAAGCTGCCTGCCGTGTTTTCTGATGGTTGGTACTAACGCTTTGAGGTTGACCCTTCGTTTAGAAAATCTGTAAGATGAAGTCTGTACAGGGTTGCATCAAATGATCACCCATTTTGATTTTCAAGTCAGACTTGACAGTAGTAGTAGCAGTAGTAGGAGAGAGAGAGAGACGAGGAATACTGTCCTGAAAACTTTGCATTGTGTGAACGGTACACTTCCTTTTGATTCTATCATGGTGCCTCAATTTGCTGATGAATCAGCACCGATTCTGCCCCCGCCCCCAATTGAATTATGGGATCCTGAGAAAAGTCACGTGGACAACCCCACCCAGGACAGAATGGGGTGGTATCATTGGAACTGCTGATGAAAATTGAGAACATTTTGGAGCTTATTCACAGCAGTCAAAGAGGTAACACCAATTCTGGCACAACTACACTGGCTGCCGATTAATTCCCAGGCCTAATTCAAAGTGCTGGTGTTGACCTATAAAGCCTTACATGGCTCAGGATATCAATAACTTAAGGATCGCCTCTCCTTGTATGAACCACCCCTGACCCGGTACTTTTCATCTGAGGGGGTCTGCATAACCCACCCAGGGTATCTGTGGTGCCATTCACATAACAAACACCACCATAGAGCTATCAAACATTTTAAAAGTAGGGAGTCCATAGCTTGACTTTTGAAAAACAAGGGGCCCGCAGAACCTAGCTAGTTGGGAACCACTGGCTTATTAGATTAAAGAGGTAAAATGTTTTGTTGCAGTTGATGCTGAGCAACATTTCATGCTGTCCCCTGCCATTCTTTGATGTCATGTGCCTAGCTCCTTCACTCACAAATCTTCTTTGCTAGGACAAATTCGCACTCTGGCTCATTTTACACCCTAGGAGCTACTAAAATCCTGAATATCTTGTGATGTAGCTACTGCCTTGCAATCTTCTCGCAGTGTTTGCTCCCTTGTTCCGGCATATTTTATCATATTTATTCAGGGGAGGGTGCAAATGTGCAAATTCAGCATTTTCCAGAGAGAGACGGGGGGACACATTAAACTTGGAGGCTGCAGTTCCGTAAGGAGGAAGGATCTTTGCACAGGAAACACTTGTCTTAATTCCATGAGGACACAACAGAGAAGTGAAGGAAAATGAAATGAAGTGTGTAGACACCATCAAAGGACTTCCACATATGACATCTTTTAATGACCCAACTTGTTGATTGACATGTCACAATAATACAAACCTTTGATCTTTACTTAGTTCTTGTTCAAGCAACAAGTCAGAGACACAGAAAGAGAAATAAATATGCTTATGTATCGTCACATTAGTTTTGCAAATTAATTAGACAGCTTCTCTGAGTTCTCTGGCTGAATTCAGACGTGGGGTTTATTGCATCAGTTTTATTGGTTATAATGCTCTGTCCTGATTTCCAATGTTCGTTTTCCCTGTTGCGTTTTGGAACTGTGGCCTTTTTGATTGTTCTACTACTGCCATGTTGTGTTAAGTCTCAAATGGTGTAAAAGAGCTGTATGCCAGAATACCAGCCCAATTTTCATCATGTGAGTAGTAGCGGCACAATCATTAAAAATTGCACGAAAATTACAATGCAAAACTCATGTGAATTAGCGGGGTTACAAATGGATTTGTTTCTGGGAACAACGTGGAAATGAGCACTAAACTTCTGCTACATACCATTAGATTTCTGGAAACTGCTTTTACATCACATGAAAGATCACATAAGATTATCAAGTAAGGAAATATTGGGAGAATGGAATAAAGTTCCATCTGAATGCAGCCTCTTCCATGCAAAAAGTGCAGAAATCAGAAGAGTGAATGACTCACACACTTTCACTTCTAACTTTAGCAGGAGGGCAGAGGTGCATCTCACCTTCAGAGAGAGATGAGCATCAGAATCTGTGAGGGCCATGGTTCAAATAAGCATATGTTACTTTCTTATGCAATGCTTGATTAGTTCAGCCAAATCTGGGAACTAAATTAAACTACACTTGTTGAGAACATTGGCTTGTACGCAACTAAGTGATACTGAAATTAATGGACCTAAGTTAGCCCTACTCCCATGTTTTCAATGGAACTATTCTGTGTTTGAGTTCATGCGAAGCGTTTAATTACTCCTTTAGGTGAAAATCATCACTTTATGGAGACATGATCAAGGGACAAATATGCATATGGGAATGAGTCTTTCAATGAAGAAAAATTTATAACAGTAGGGAGTAAACTGTGTGACATTGCCGAAAGGCAATGCATTTTCTAAGCTGTGAGATGATCAGAAGGTTGGCGGTTCAAATCCCCGCGACAGGGTGTGCTCCTGTTGCTCAGTTCCCGCTTCTGCCCATCTAGCAGTTCGAAAGAACATCAAAGTGCAAGTAGATAAATAAGTATCGCTCCAGCGGGAAGGTAAATGGCGTTTCCATGCGCTGCTCTGGTTCACCAGAAGTGGCTTAGTCATGCTGGCCACATGACCCAGAAGCTGTCTGCGGACAAACGCCAGCTCCCTCGGCCTATAGAGTGAGATGAGTGCCTCAACCCCAGAGTCGTCCGCGACTGGACCTAACTGTCAGGGGTACCTTTACCTTTATTATATCTCCTCTCAGTCTCCTCTTTCCCATTTCATGATCATATTGTTGTTAGCCGCCCTAGTGAAAAACGGGTAACAAATCTAATAAATATATATAGAAAGCAATGCTTTCCCAATTGTTACAAATTTGTACAGTAGAATACAAAGTTGTGCCATGATGAACATTCTATCCACACAAGCACTGGAGCTTGCCAGACGAAACAATTCCTTCTTTTCTCTCCTTGCATGCTATTCTGAGTGTTCCCCAGACCCTCTGATCCAATTTGGAGGGCTCTGGGGGCACACAGGGGAAGGAAGAGGGAAACCCTGTTGTGCAAGCAGAAGTCTTTGTGCAGGCTTTCTGTTGACAGGGCTTCTTGGGAGAAACCCGCCTAATGTATACATCCAACCCACATTTTTCCAAGAGATTGTCAGATCATTTCACTACATCAGGTCTGCAGTTCGGCCGAGGACATAGCACAATTGGTTGCTGGACCTGTCATCTCTTTCAGAGTGCTTCCAGGCAGTCTCTGTTTTGTGAGAGGGATTCAAGGACATACTGTAAATCTAGGGTAGTGCACTTAAAGTGGATTAAAGTGCTCTTTCACTCTACAAACCCACTTCTTGTGGTTAGGAAAATGACAGGGAAATGCATTGAAAAGCATGGGGTGAATGAATGACCAACAGGAAGACACGTTTGCACCCCTCAAGCAAATCAGGAGAAGGCTGGATGAATACCCATTCTTGTATACCTGCCCCGTGAACATACCAGAACGAATGTTCAGTAATGGCTGAGCAGACACCGTCTAACTTCCATATAAGCTTTCTGCAGGCAAATCAGGATGAATGCTCAATAAATAGGTCATCTGAAGAAGATGCAAGAAGTGCCCTTTGGGCTAGCATACATTGGGAGAAAGTCACAATCTATTTATTTGAAGCTATTTCCAAAACCACATGAGAAGTCTTCACTTCAGGTACCCCAAGATGCCATGCTGCACATTAAGCAACCTTTCTCCTCCAACAACACCCCAGTGTGCCCAGTAGACTTACCCAGTGCCATTCTCAAAATAAAAAATAAAATAAAAAAGCAAAGCCTTTTTCTTTGTGGCAGGCTGCCACCTTTCACCTACAATGTTGCACAAAATGGAAGTGGAGTACCATTTACAGGATTATTATTATCCAGTGTTTACAGCTAATGGATTTGTGTTACAGCTTGATTTTACAAGGACTCTTCTCTTCTTTTAATTCACCCTTAGGTCTGTCACTTTATTCCCCCCTCCCCGTCATCCTTATAAAAGCCATTATCTTTCCATTAGCAAACCTGCTAGATAGCTCTTCCTATGCTCTTTGATCTGCCCGGCACCTGTTTCCATTTTTTTTTTTGTGCCCCCACAATTACTCTCAAGAATTTTAAAGAATTAGTTTGCTGAGAGCTACTTCACACGCACAGTAGTACATTAATTAACGTAAGATGTGTGGCGGGATTGGCATCGCTGCTTTTTGCTGCCATAACAACCCCCCTCTTTGTGCGAAGCAAGTCTCAGATGCAAGCTCTGCAGCAAACCCTTTTCGCCAGCACGACGGAAAGGTAAAATATTTGAGCGGGAACCAAATTATGCACGCTCCCTTCTCCGTTGATTTGCAAAGGTTGTCGACCCCTCTGCATATTATTAAGCACGGCCTGCTTGCCTTTTGCACATTGTCTTTTTTTTATAAGATATTTATTAAGATTTTTTAAGATATTACAATAACATAAAAAAGAGAAAAAACAGATAAATAGCAAAAATACAAAATAAAGAAAATTTAAAAACACATAAATTTTCAATTGCTTATTTTCCTTTAACTTGTTTCCCGGACCTCCTCATACCTCCCTTTTTTGTATTCCACCACAAATTATTAGTTCAGCAAATCCTTACCATTATATTATTACCTATTTATAATCCTTTTTTTTTTCATATTCTCTTAAAACATTAGAGCTGGAAACCACTTAATTTCAATCCAACACCATTCTAACATTCATTAATTTTACAATATTTCTGTAGATATTTAAATTTCTTCCAATCTTCTTCCACTGACTCTTCTCCCTGGTCTCGGATTCTGCCAGTCATTTCTGCCAATCCCATATAGTCCATCACAACCTTTAGAAGACATTTGAAGGTAGCCCTGCATAGGGAAGTTTTTACTTTGAAAGATCTACATTGGCTCCCAGTACATTTCCGAGCACAATTCAAAGTGTTGGTGCTGACCTTTAAAGCCCTAAACAGCCTCGGTCCAGTAGACCTGAAGGAGCGTCTCCACTCCCATCGTTCTGCCCAGACACTGAGGTCCAGCGCCGAGGGCCTTCTAGCGGTTCCCTCACTGTGAGAAGCCAAGTTACAGGGAACCAGGCAGAGGGCGTTCTTGGTAGTGACAGCCGCCCAGTGGAACACCCTCCCACCAGATTTCAAAGGGAAGAACAACTACCAGACTTTTAGAAGACATCTGAAGGCAGCCCTGTTTAGGGAAGCTTTTAATGTTTAACAGGCCACTGTATTTTAATACTTTGTTGGAAGCCACCCAGGGTGGCTGGGGAGACCCAGACAGATAATAATAATAATGTTTAATGTTTTGTTATGCTTTTATATATGTTGGAAACTGCCCAGAGTGGCTGGGGCAACCTAGTCAGATGGGCGGGGTATAAATAATAAAATCTTCAGGGCAGAGAGGGACAAAGGCATACACCAGGGGTAGTCAGCCATTTTATACCTACCGTCCACTAATGCATCTTTCTTGATGGTAAACTTTCCTTACCGCCCACCAGTGCTCAGTGGAAGGAGGATTCAGCTTGTGCCGTAGAACCCCCTACCGCCCAGCTAGAATCCTGAAACACCCACTAGTGGGCGGGAGGGACTAGGTTGACAACCCCTGGCATACACAAACCACATTTTATACATGGATAACTCAGCTGGTAGAGTATGCAGCTCTACATCTCGGGGTCATGGGTTCAAGCCCCATGTTGGGCAAAGGATCATGTAATAATAATAATAATAATAATAATAATAATAATAATAATAATAATTTATTTATTTATTTATTTATTTATTTATTTATTTATTTATTTACTTATTTATTTATTTATACCCTGCCCTCCCCAGCCAAGACCAGGCTCAGGGCGGCTAACACCAGGTATAAAAACAATTGATTGAAATACAACTTAAAAAGCAAGATTAAAATACAACATTAAAATGCAGCCTTAATTTCAGCAGAAACTCAAATCAAAAACTTTTTGGGGGATGAAAATGTCAAGTCTTCACCAAGGCTAACTATCCAGACTGGTCCTATGTGGGCCAGAAAAAAGCCAGGGAAGTCCCCAAAGAGGCGTTCCATCACAGAAGGAGAAAGGAAAAAAAGAAAGAGGGGGAGGGAATCAAGTCGATTCCAAGCCAAAGGCCAGGTGGAACAACTCTGTCTTACAGGCCCTGCGGAAAGAAATCAGATCCTGCAGGGCCCTGGTCTCATGAGACAGAGCGTTCCACCAGTGTTGAAAAGGCCCTGGCTCTGTTTGAGGCTAATCTGACTTCCTTAGGGCCCAGGACCTCTAGGGTGTTGCTATTTATGGACCTTAAGGTCCTCCATGGGGCATACCGGGAGAGACAGTCCCGTAGGTACAAGGGTCCTAGGCTGTGAAGGGCTTTAAAGGTCAAAACCAGCAACTTAAATCTGACCCTGTACTCCACCGGGAGCCAGTGCAGCTGGAAAAGCACTGGGTGAATATGCTCCCATGGCAGGGACCCCGTGAGGAGCCTCGCTGCTGCATTCTGCACCCGCTGGAGTTTCTGGGACAGCTTCAAGGGCAGCCCCGCGTTGAGCGAATTACAGTAGTCAAGCCTGGAGGTGACCGTCGCATGGATCACTGTGGCCAGGTCGGGGAGGGAAAGGTTGGACAAGGGACCCTTGTGGTCCCTTCCAACTCTACAGTGCTATGTTGTGTGCATTAGGAGGCTGAGGGCAGATGGGGGGGACAACTATCTAATCAAAAGAGGCCATGGAGGGGTGCAATGTTGGCAAGTAGGCTTGATCCCTCAGAGATGGGGTCCTTAGAACAATTCTTGGAGACCAGGAAAAGGGAGGTCTAAATTCTGGGAGATCTCCTGTTGCTTCATGTCAGCCTAGATGAACAGGGGGGAAATATAGTTCTGTGTATTGAAGCAAAGCAGAGTGCCTACATGATTTATCTATGTTGGAAGGAGAGGGCTTTGTTGTTGTTGACATTATTTGCTTAAAGAGACAATACTTTGGAGCATTGGCTTTCATCACAGTAAGATAGACCCTTCCAGCAGCAGACCTCAAAAAGGCTTCTGCTTGCAACGTTGGGTGTCTGCTGAAGGTTGGAGAGGAGCTAGATGGACCAATGACGTCCCTCTTGCTTGGTAAGGCAGCTCCCTACATCACTCAGTAATTGCTTTTGACCTAGTCTCTTCTTCATTCAGGATCATTAAGTCATCATTAAATGATCCCTATTGGGGCTGATATTTATGGTAGAGTTCTCAAACTGTGAGGAAGACAGATCTTCTAAAGCCAATAAAACAAACAACCAGCTCGCCAGATATGGCCATCATTTTTCCTCCACTATCTACCCCGGGTTTCATTCTGAGCTAGGATATTAAGTAGTCTTGTAGAAAACAAGTTCTGGAGAAAGAATGGAGGCATAAGTCTTCCTTCCTGCCACTGGAAAGTGTGTGTGTGTGTGTGTGTGTGTGTGTTTGTGTATGAGAGAGAGAGAGAGAGAGAGAGAGAGTTTATTTGCAAAAAGAAATGAACCATAATTGGGCATCGCACAATTGCATCATAAAATTCAGAGAGCTGTGAATTTTGAAGGATAGCTATGTTTTGCTTCTCACATTTTGTGTGGAGAAGAGGTAGGTTTGCCTTCAAGTGTGAACTGAATGGAATTTATCCTTCATTCTTACACACTGATAAAGAAATTATCTGTTGAATCTGTTGATAGTTTCTCAGCCATTGCCTGGCAAAGAATTTGAGGTGCTGGAGCATCTTTTCCCCTTCCCACGTATATAAAAAAGTGTGGCGTTTTGGAATCACAACACATCCAGAATTTCATGCTTTACTTTTCAGGTTTAGATAACTTAAATGCCCTTATTAGACATTTTTCACTAAGTGGCATAAATGGTTCGCCAACTGTAACATTCTTGCACGGCATGAAGCATGTTTGCAAGCATCTTCCACAGGTCCCACAGAAAGGCAAACTTCCCTCTCCCATTGGTAGGGCAGCATTTGAAGCAATCATCCAATCGGAAGGCTTGCTTGGTCCACTTAAAGCAAGCCAGTGACATTGTGCCTTGGAAATGTTGAGGGTCGCCCACATCACCAAATTTTGCAAATACTTTTTCATGCGCAGAGAAAAATGGTCATCTAAAGGCTCTCAAGTGGTTTGCAAAAATTTGCAGGTGCAATTGGAAGAAACTGAATATGTTTTGTGCTGAACGATGATGAAAAAGAAGACAGTTTACCTGAATCACAAGGAAGGTTGTTAGAAAACAAAGTTTTCTAAATTCAGGTATGAATACTCACACCACTTATATATTAAGAAAAGCAAATGTTTTGACTATTGTGAAAACAGTCAAACTACTGTTGTTTTTTAAACCTCTCTGCCTCTTTCTCCCACTAAATGAGTAGACCAGGTTAAGCATTTGTAGACATAATGAGCATTTGCAGACAGGATGAGTAACTAATAAATTTAAACAGCATTTGGCAGGATCCCTTTGACCTCTAGCACCATATGTGCACGGTTTTCGATTTTCTCAGTCTTTCCAATGAATAGAGGTAAAACTGACCCCAAAGCCATAAGAATGAAAACATTGATTTTCTCCCCACTAAATTAATGAATTGGGAAGAACCAAGAACACTGCACAGTAACTCACATCTTGTCATAGAACACTGACACAAAAAGCTTTGTTATTTCCCCCCTTCCAGTGCTGTTGGGGTATGCGTTCAACTCAGTCAACCCACATTATACCACATCAGGTCATTGGTGCATAAGCTCATTGCTGTCTACACTGATAGGCAGCAGCTGTCCAAGGTTTCAGGTAGGAGTTTACCCAAGTCCTACCTGGAAATGCTGGGAATTGAACCTGGTACATTCTGTGTGCAACAGAAAATGCTCTAGTGTGAGTGTGAGAGCCAGTGTAGTGTAGTGGTTAAGAGCGGTGGACTCGTAATCTGGTGAACCGGGTTCGCTTCCCTGCTCCTCCACATGCAGCTGCTGGGTGACCTTGGGCTAGTCACACTTCTCTGAAGTCTCTCAGCCTCACTCACCTCACAGAGTGTTTGTTGTGGGGGAGGAAGGGAAAGGAGAATGTTAGCCACTTTGAGACTCCTGAAGGGGAGTGAAAGGCGGGATATCAAATCCAAACTCTTCTTCTTCTTCTTCTTCTTCTTCTTCTTCTTCTTCTTCTTCTTCTTCTTCTTCTTCTTCTTCTACTACTACTACTACTACTACGGAACTACAGCCCAGCTGTTTACATTCCTATGGATTTGAACTGGGGAAATTTTATCTATATCAGGCATAGGCAAACTCAGCCCTCCAGATGTTTTGGGGCTACAATTTCCATCATCCCTTACCACTGGTCTTGTTAGCTAGGGATCATGGGAGTTGTAGGCCAAAAACATCTGGAGGGCTGAGTTTGCCTATGCCTGATATATATATGAAGGCTGAATAATAATAATAATAATAATAATAATAATAATAATAATAATAATAATAATAATAATTTATTTATACCCCGCCCATCTGGCTGGGCTTCCCCAGCCACTCTGGGCGGCTTCCAACAAAATATTAAAATACAGTAGTCCATCAAACATTAAAAGCTTCCCAAAACAGGGCTGCCTTCAGATGTCTTCTAAAAGTCTGGTAGTTGTTGTTCTCTTTGACATCTGGTGGGAGGGTGTTCCACAGGGTGGGTGCCACTACCGAGAAGGCCCTCTGCCTGGTTCCCTGTAATTTGGCTTCTTGCAGTGAGGGAACTGCCAGAAGGCCCTTGACGCTGGACCTCAGTGTCTGGGTAGAACAATGGGGGTGCTCTTCTGTTTTACAGACGTCCTTCCTACCTATCTTGGCTCTCAGACTCCCCACAGCTGACGAGGCAGGTATCTATTTTCAAATCAGCAGTAGACAAAACCCCAAGGTGTTCGCATTAGAGTCCTGAAAATTTGTTCCCGTGTTTCAAGTATCAGCATCCAGACCGAATAATGACTCTGCCTCCCTGATAAACGACTGCTTTCCCACACTGCCCCCTTTTCAGTTCGCTCCATTATATCCTTGATTATACATCCATGGTGGCAATCCATTTCTGGGTCCATGCACTTCATTGCTTCGAAAAGAAACTCCCTTTTACAGCTGCCAAAGCAACAGAAATAATGTCAGTCACATTCACAGAACCAGCGAACCATATAATACCATTGACAGCTAACATACGTGACTTTAAGCACCCTGACTCCCGCTAGATTGATAACCCTGCAATTGCCATTAGGAATGCAATCCAGGAGTGTGGGATGGCATGGTGTTCGTGAAGTGTGCACTTGGAATTGTTAGTGACCTTGTCAGCCCTAAGTGTAGCAGTTTAGCCAATGTTAAGGCACACACACTCACGAAAATCAACGTTGATGAACTGTAATTGCCCTCCCATTCCATTTCTCCATTAGCTAAAACTATCCAAAGAAGTAAAAGTACTGTTATCTAATTAACAAGAAGGCAACAGCTGACATACAGTTCAGTGTTTTGAGGGAGAATCTACTGGCAAAAATTAATCACAATTTCTGTTGAAGAACACCAAGTCTTTGGAACAGATCCATTATCCTGCAGCCTCCCGCTAGGTTTCCATAGCTCTGAAAAAGGTACGTAACTACTTTACCTCTCTAAATTGTGGTGTTATGGTAATTATTTTGGACCTTTACCTGTTTTCACACTGGCCATGTAGCCAAATCTTCATGTACAACTTTTCATATTTTTTTCAGATGACACAACCTTCCCTGAAGCAGACCTGTCAGCTCAGAGCAAGAAACAGGGCACCCTGATTTTCAGACTGGTTTTATATCCTCCACTTTTAAAACATGATCTCCTGGTTTGGACAGTCACCTGCACCAGGGTGAACACAGTTGGGTAAATTAACCGACTCACAGGGTGAAATTCAGTGTTGTACTCTTCCAGTCATTCTGCCTGCGCAATAATTCCTGCTTGCTGGATGGAACAATCTCCCCTCTCTGGAATTTTATCCCAAGTCCAAGAGGATGTGGGTGGCGCTATGGTCTAAACCACTGAGCCTCTTGGGCTTGCCGATCAGAAGGTTGGCGGTTTGAATCTCTGCAACAGGGTGAGCTCCCATTGCTCTGTCCCAGCTCCTGCCAACCTAGCAGTTTGAAAGCACGCTAGTGCAAGTAGATAAATAGGTACTGCTGCGGCGGGAAGGTAAATGGCATTTCCATGCGCTCTGGTTTCCATCACGGTGTTCTGTTGTGCCAGAAGCAGTTTAGTCATGCTAGCCACATGACCCGAAAGCTGTCTGTGGACAAACGCCGGCTCCCTCGGCCTGAAAATGAGATGAGTGCCACAGCCCCATAGTCACCTTTGACTGAACTTAACCGTCCAGGGGTCCTTTACCTTTTTTTACCTATCCCAAGTCCACCCCAGAGCCAATTTCAGTGGCTGGACTTCAGCTCCCATCAGTCTCAGCCAGTATGCCTATGGTCAGAGTTTATGGGAGTTGTAGTCCAAAACACCTGGAGGGCACTAGGCTGGGGAGTGCTGCTTCACACCAGAGCAGAGTTGCTTAGGATATCTTTGCCAGCTAGTTAGAATAAAACTGAGCTGAGCTGCCAAATAGCTCAGATCTAAGATAATACAAGCCCTTAAGGATAGTTTGTAAGCCTCTTGCTTATATGTTAAACAGCAGGCATCTATATTAGCATTTCCAGAGTAAAATAATGCAGGAATAACTCAGCTTTAATGTACAGGACTATACATTATAATGCTTTTGCCTCTCAGTCCACTTGGCAAATACAGCCTGTTTCAGGGACTATATATACTGATTTACAAACAAAGATACATATTGTGTGTGTGTGTGTGTGTGTGTGTGTGTGTGTGTGTGTGTGTATCTTTAGGCTGCCTAAAATGGAATAGAAGGGCAGAAGTATTATAAGAAATAAGACACAGCAAATAATAAAACAAAGGCAAAGGCAAGCTTAAATAGGTCTAAATCAAATGAAAATTAAGGCTCCAATATAATGTCCAGAGATTGTAGCGCCCACCCTCCCAAGCGCTTTTTCAGAGTGAGATCTTGATGCGAAATCACACAATATCATGGCACCCAAATGGGATGCCATGCTTTCATGGGACAAAACAGGATGTCCCATTTTTTTTCCAGTACACTTGAGGGGGTATGTGCTTGAGGTATTCAGTATTTACGAATTCCTAATCTGCACATTCAAAACTAATTTGTGGATCAAAACTTAGCTGACTGCCAGATTTTACACATCTCTGAATGTTATGACGTGGCTCTTGACAGTTTAAACATATCAAAATATGCATGGTGCGTTTGGGTTTTTGTTTAATATATTTTTTAAAAATGTAAATTAATGGACTAGAACAGAATTATGGGTAAAATTGACACACTAGCCCATCTCTAATCACTATGGGCTGTTGGGTTGTAAAATGGATGATGGTGTCATTGCATACTCACAAGGTAATATGAGACCCTAATAATTTTATAATGCTTAATTTGTACTGTATCTCTTTCCTTGACTTTCAGAAGAGGACTTTCTTCTGTACCAAAGTAACTTCTTTCTGCCTACTTACACTTCTTTAATGCCTACCACAGCAGGGCAGTTGGACGCACCACATTGTTCCTCTCCGTGGAATGACACGTAATCAGTTAAGAAAAAAAATAGATGAAAAAAATCCTCCTTTTGTTTATACTGTTAATAACAGATGTTGCTCTGCGACATCACACATGCTGTTTAATATTATCAAAACAATTATTCATTTATTCATCTTTGCACAGTGTGTGCAAGCTGGCATTACAGATCTTGCAGGCACGGCCTTCATGAATGCATAAACCCAAAATGCATGTCACATATAATCAATCACCCTCTGCATCCCCACTCCCATCACCCTTCCTAATCTTTGGTCTGAAGTGTTCCTAACATTATTGCTGACAAACTGATACGGATGTGGTGGGCAAAACTTCGGGCACCCACTGAGACCTGCTGAGATGCTAGAGATCTCACCCTATTTTCGCGTAAAGTCAATAATAACCCTGTCATCGGCCACAGAAGGCAGCAGAATGAGATGTCTTCTAGATTAGATGCAGGGAAGTTCTAAAGCAAACTAGAGTATCAGCAGTGGGTGAAAGGAGCTGGAGAATGCAGCCCTTGATGATCAGGAGAAATGGATAATGTAACCAGATAGCTGCTCTGAGTGTGTACCCATAGAATAGAATCATAGAGTTGTCCCATGCAGGGATCGAACCTGAAACCTTGGTGTTATCAGCACTGAGCTCTAACCAACTGAGCTATCCAGTGCATGGCTGACTCCAGCGAAAGATCCTCCTCATGCATAAAGGTGTTTTTTAAGGGTCAAATGGCTGGGATCCAACACATGGGGGTTCTGACGTACACATGCAATAGCTTAACTCTGAGCATCTGAGTATAATGCTATCTGTGTTGTTTTCTTTATAGCAATAAAAGAGCTACCATTTTATATAACAGAACCTGAAAATGCTGGAAAGGGTTCTGGAATATCCTACAGAGGGGAGATTCCAACCTACCCGCCTTCAGGCCTCTTCTGGCTACATCCTTAGATAACATTGTACCGCTGTCCACATTGTATCCTTGGCCCGCGATGCTTTTCCTCTGCTCCTTTTTCAAGTTGCACGTTGTTAATCTGGGCACTGCTAGAACAATATATCCATTGGAACCAGCAGTTATGGTGTGTTTCATGCACACCGTAGAGCAGCCATGGTGGATCAAAATGGCTGACGAAGGCTGATCGCCGAAGAATTGATGCTTTTGAATTATGGTGCTGGAAGGGACTCTTGAGAGTCCCATGGACTGCAAGAAGATCAAACCTATCCATTCTTAAGCAAATCAGCCCTGAGTGCTCCCTGGAAGGACAGATCCTGAAGCTGAGACTCCAATACTTTGGCCACATCATGAGAAGAGAAGACTCCCTGGAAAAGACCCTGATGTTGGGAAAGATGGAGGGCACAAGGAGAAGGGGACGGCAGAGGACAAGATGGTTGGACAGTGTTCTCAAAGCTACCAGCATGAGTTTGACCAAACTGCGGGAGGCAGTGGAAGACAGGAGTGCCTGGCGTGCTCTGGTCCATGGGGTCATGAAGAGTCGGACACAACTAAACGACTAAAGAACAACAACAACAAATGCCATGTCTCTGTCCCTTCTGTAGAAGTTACTTGGGCCTTTGGGGACATGATTGCTGCTTTTGATGAGGCTCCTGGAGACCTTGGTGTTATGTAACCCAATGAACGTTAATGCACTG
This sequence comes from Podarcis raffonei, assembly GCF_027172205.1. NCBI lineage: Eukaryota > Metazoa > Chordata > Lepidosauria > Squamata > Lacertidae > Podarcis > Podarcis raffonei. The sequence goes on from NC_070604.1 coordinate 30,104,721, forward strand.
GTCAGAATTTGCTATGTTGTAGCATTGAATGGATCTATCCGTCATTCTCTGCACAAAGTTTCAGGTTACATCTGATTAACGCTATTTACCCAAACGTAAAGTCTGAAACATTCAGCTAACCATATGTTTGAATAGACAGATGGCTGCCTGGGTCAGCTGAGTCTTGGGTAATGTATGGCATGATCCTTTGAATGACCACTTGAAGGACGGTCAGTTGAAAAGAATTGGTTCCCTTGACCTTTCAGTGCCAAGGTAAAAGGCATCCCAAGCAGAAGGCTAATTAGTTTGTCTTTGTTCCTCTTTCTAATTACAACGTGTAGCGACTTGAATGATGGCCCTCTGGCCTTGTTTGGATGGAAAAACAACAACTGTTTGCCTAGCCCCAGTTCTTCATTCAGTTTTATGGTATTATACAAGTTGCGTTCTGGGACGTCGCAGTGGAGAATTCAAGGTCAAACAGAACCGAGAGCTCCAGTTGCGGACTTAATTTTGCCTTGAGTTGTTGACAGCAGGGGCTGATAAGGATCTTTCGACAGAGCTGACCTTTGTTTGCTGCCACGGCTGGGACATTTCGTTTTGCATGAGACTTTCTGAGGCTGGACCAAAGGTCAGAGTCGTTCAGTGCATTGCGGCCAGTGTTCCCATAATTAAAACACTCATTAAACCTTTTTGGTTAACATCTCTGTGTTTTCATTTTGAGAAATCCATTAACTACTAGGCACATCAAAAGATTAGCTTTAGATCTGCTGGGAAACAGCTGTGTTTTTTTAAAAAAGAATTGTACAAGAAACTTTACCTGTTAAGCAGGAGTAACACAAAAGTGCCACGCATCCCTTAAAGCGGGGAAAGGTAATTTTTAGGCCCAGAAGACAAATGACCTCTCTTTCTGGCCCTTGAGGATCTTCCCAGGTCCTATGCTCTCCTAAGCCACACCCTTCATGAACCCTGATGTGCACCTTCTTTGCCTGGCTGGAATGTACCCTTGAAATCAGATTACACTGCAGTGCCGCTGGCCCTGTTCTCCACAGGCATTCAACCTTGAGAAGGAAAGGAGATGGGACCACACGCAGAAAATATTTCCCCACCCCTGACTTAAGGGCCTAAAGAATGACCACAGACAGATCTCTATTTCTCTCTCTTCAAGCAACCAAGGTGTTGTTTCTTGAAGACTGAGAGTTGGATGGTGTGCTTGACTTCAGTATATCATTATTGATGACTCGGCACATTACAGACTGTTTTTAACAAGCAAACAAGAAAACTGTAAAACAACAACAACCCAGGTCCCTAATCCAAGCAGCAGTTTACAGTCTGAATTCAGACTACAGAAGTGACCATAGGAGCCAACTCCTAGGGGCCAAGGTCCCTTTGGCCCCCTCAATAAAATATTTGAGGGGGCCACTTACCCCAAGTTGATGGGCATTGCCATTCTGACGGCATGTGTGTGCCGTGTCTTGTGATCGGGGTGGGGCTTACCCCAATATTTTATTCAAGTTGGCACCCCTGGAAGTGAGTGACAGGAGTGAAGAGTGAATCAAAGGTGTGTTTTTCTCTAAAGCCACAGGAATATAAGTATCATATAGAGAACTTAGCCATGTAAGTGAAGAAATGGTAATTAGCAAAGATAATATGACTAAAATATGGTAAAAAATAAAGGTAAAGGGCCCCTGGACAGTTAAGTCCTGTCAAAGGTGACTATGGGGAGCGGTGCTCATCTCGCTTTTCAGGCTGAGGGAGCTGGTGTTTGTCCAGAGACAGCTTTCCGGGTCATGTGGCCAGCATGACTAAACCACTTTTGGTGCAACAGAACACTGTGATGGTAACCAGAGTGCACAGAAAAGCTGTTTACCTTCCTGATGCAGCAGGACCTATTTAGCTACTTGCACTGGCATGCTTTCGAACCGCTAGGTTGGCAGAAGCTGGGACAGAGGAATGGGAGCTCACCCCGTCATGTGGATTTGAACCGCCAACTTTCTGATTGGCAAGCCCAAGAGGCTCAGTGGTTTAGACTACAGCCCCACCTGCGTCCCTGGTGGCTAACATATGATGTCACAATGAAATGTTATAATTTGGTTACTGTTCTGTACTGGGTTTTCTTCATTTCAGCAGCAGGCTGAGCCTTTCCCCAATATGAACCACTGATTTTTCCTGTTCCCGCACTGTTTTAAAATCTGTAGTGGATGTCTTCCACTTTGGCACTGTTGGAGAACATGCAAGGGTTCAGATGCCGCTGACTTCCTCATACCAGCATGTTTCATACCACATAACCAGCTTCCCTATATAAGCATTATACCTCTCCTAAATGGTGTAAGTAATCTGTCGACCTTTCTGTCCATTTTCTTGTGGGAGATGCCCCACTAGGAAGATCAGACAGAAGGTAGAGGAATTGCCTCATTTGGTCTGCCTGTGACTTCACTTGTGAGAAATCATCATCCTCATGCATCTTTTCCATAGCAACTACAAAGGAGAACAAACACAGCCAGGCTGCTTGAGTATGTGGGTCCCAGCAATTTTGTGACCCCCAACAACAACATCAGCCAGACCCCTGTTCTCAAATATGTTTACATGATTACAGCTCCCAGCAATTACTGACCAGTGCACTGCGCACTTCATTTTTTAAACCAGTTGACCATTTACAGCATACTGCATTACATAATAAAGCAAAATACTTTTAACTTGCCCATGTTCAGCCCGGACACTGAGGTCCAGCTCTGAGGGCCTTCTGGTGGTTCCCTCACTGTGAGCAGTGAGGTTACAGGGAGCCAGGCAGAGGGCCTTCTCGGTGGTGGCGCCCACCCTGTGGAAAGCCCTCCCAACAGATGTCAAGGAAATAAACGACTACCAAACTTTTAGAAGACATCTGAAGGCAGCCCTGTTTAGGGAAGTTTTTTTATGTTTGATGTTTTATCGTGTTGTTAATATTCTATTGGGAGCAGCCCAGAGTGGCAGGGTATAAATAAATTATTATTATTATTATTATTATTATTATTATTATTATTATTATTATTATCTTGTATGTTTCTGGAACAATGCAACTAGATTATATGGATATATATTCCCCACGTATTTATCATTCCAAGACATGGTAAATAAAGACCATCTCTCTAGAAATCTTTTACCTTGCCTAATCTCCGCTCTCTTATAATATGTAAACTTTGATAAAACATTAATATTCCATTTTTAAGAAGCAGTTTAGAGTCTTGTGGAGAGAAAATGTGGATAATGGAATTTAAGATGGGGGGATGGGGAGAAGAGGAATGGAGAGCAAGTGAAGTTCACAAATTTGCCCATCCTTTACTGTCACTCAGGGCAAAATTAGACATGAGGTTAACTGCATGTTAGCATGCAGCATTTTTGTTATGTAAATAGCAGCCATGACTACTAGGGCACCCAGGTGTGTATAAGGGGCCAGGGTTCCTGCATACTGCATAGATGAGAGAATTTCAGCAGGTGTGCCTTGCCACGTCAGATACACCTGCGGAAATTCCTCTGCATATACAACTATTAAAAGATGCACAAGCCTCATCCTTTCTGTATTCAGTCATCCCAGTCATGGGGGCATCTGAGCAGAACTGGCACCATAAGGAACAAGAGGTTACCCTTTTTCTTCCTGCTATGGCCAGGACAAACAAACCAACAAACCTTGAAGCTGCCATTTGGATAAGCAAGGAGGAAAGCTTCCCTATTCCCTACCTTTGCAAATACAGTGGTACCTCGGGTTAAGTACTTAATTCATTCTGGAGGTCCGTTTTTAACCTGAAACTGTTCTTAACCTGAGACACCACTTTAGCTAATGGGGCCTCCTGCTGCCGCCATGCCGCTGAAGCACGATTTCTGTTCTCATCCTGAAGCAAAGTTCTTAACCCGAGGTACTATTTCTGGGTTAGCGGAGTCTGTAACCTGAAGTGTCTGTAACCCAAGGTACCACTGTACTGCCATTTTTAGGGAAGTGATTATCATAAGGTTCATGGCAGTGTGTGAGAGAGAGAGTTGGGGGGGGGGAGGAGGAAGGAAGGCTAAGTTCTATCTCTGCAGCCACTACAGTCCTTTTATTTAGTTTTCTAAAAATTATTTGCACCTACACAATGAACTTCATGATGAAAACACTTCTCCCCCATTCCTGTGACAGATCTGGAGGTCTGAAAATTTGAAGAAACAGGGGGTTTGGGGAAGCGGGGCTATTTACCTGCTTCTACGTTACACCTACATTCTAACTTCAACTATTTACATTTAGTAAGCATTTTTAGTAGTTTTATTATGCATTTGTCCCATTTGCCTGGTTATCACCTGGTTTTTTTTGCGTGTGTGTGTTTGCACCAATGCTAGAGGGGCTATATATTTCATCTTATTGAGAATATTGATGGACTAAGGTGGGTTTCAGGGTAATCAGTGGATTGGCAGAACTTTCTTCGCCTTCCTTTGAGTCAGAAGCCTACCGAGAATTCAGTTTGGTACAATGCGGATGTGTAACAGTAAGCAATCTTTACAGTAGCTGAGGGTGAAAGAGCTTGAACAGGAGGAAGGAGGTAGTCAGGAAGATAAATGAGCAAGAATGGTTTATTAATGAGACAAAGTTCCTGCCAGAATTGGAAAGAGAAGAAGATGAGACAGCAGAAAAAGGAGGACCGGGGTGAAAATTTAAAGAGGAATTCCTCAAGGCTGGAGAAGCCAAGGGGGGAAAGGGGATGTAGAAACAAATAAGAAAGTGACACATAAAACATATTTTTTAAAGTCAAAGAGATGGCCAATATAAATTTTGGTTATCTGGTAAAAATAGATTTAAGTTTGCGTCTCCACATGCATTAAAAAAAGGAGGTGTAGAGTGGGCTTGACTGCTTTAGACTGCATGGAAAGGAATACAGTATGCTTACTATGCTAGTTTTGTAGTTGGGGTAAGTGTTTTCATGAAGGGGAGCATTCAAAAAGGTGAGTCCCTCCCTGCAGCTTGAAGTGGTACCTTCTACTCTGCCTTCTCCTTCTGTTTCCTGTGATGACCAGGGCTTAGCTAGCTCCAGACCATTTTCTGGACTGAAATCTGGAAGCCCCCCAACAGCTCCTACCTCAGGAAGCAATTCTTATCACCAATATCAAGGCACATTTCCTCTGCCAATATCGAGTCGTGTTCAGTCTCAAGAATTTGTCCATTCATTTGCTCGAGGGAATTAATAATGAGGAACGCTTCTTAGATGCCTGTGGCAACACACACGAGGTTGATCAATGCTGGCCATTCAGGCATAGCCCGACTCTCATTGTGGCATTCCGAAATTGAAAAAGGCTTTTCAGAAGATCCAGTGGAGAATCTGGAGGTTAATTGTTTTCCAGCTAGAATATAGCAAGAGTTTAATTCCAAGCAGTTCATTAAAAACAGAGAAAAGGGAACTGAGCACAGTGAAGCAGCCACCATCTCCCCACTTGCCTTATGAAGCAAGTATAATTGAATGGGTGAATCAAAGTAATGGGATAACACCTTCCTTATTATCAGCGAATGACATCCGGATTTCTCTCTCAGCCGAACAGAGGAGCAGCCTCTATTGACACCAGCAATATATTCAAATGCAACTCTTTTAATTGGGGGAGGCGGGTGGGAATGTATTTAAAGATGAATGGCTTACAGGCTAATCCAAAACCCTGGCCAGGCAGCAATGGGGTGTGACATAGCAGCATAATCTCTGTTTCTCACACGAGGCAAGCAATAGCCTTATCCGAGCTGTGCCAGCCCGGAGCTGGTATAACATTGAGATCAGGATCAGGACTATTGCCCTTGAGTGATGGCAAGGGGGCAGTTCCGGGATCCACTGGATTATTATTATTATTTTGGTAAATTTATTTTGTTTTTCAAATTAACGTTTTACACTCATATATCCAACATACATCATAAAAACAAGATTCATTGAAATCTCCTGGACTTTCACCCTCCCCTTTGTGGGTCTTATTATTAATCATTTCTTCCTGCATCTTTTATGATGATCCATATTCTTTTACATCTCTATTGTGTCCAGAATTCACCCTTAAACTACAAGTGTTATTCCAATCCTACTAATGGTTTTAACTGTTTACAATGATTTTTTAGATAAGTTATAAATTTTCCCCATTCCTTATTAAAATTCTGGTCTTCCTGATTCCTGATTCTTCCGGTCATTTTTGCCATTTTGGTATAATCCATCAACTTAATCTGCCATTCTTCTCTAGTCGGGACTTTATCTTCTTTCCATCTCTGGGCCAATAACATCCGTGCAGCTGTGGTCGCATACATAAATAATCTTTTCTGTTCCATTTGGAGGATCCATTGGATTCTGGGCCAACTCAGTTCCTCTCCAGTCCCTGTTTCAGAGCTTTCCCTGGACAACTGCTGGCAGGCAGCATGCTGGAGGACAGGATGGGAAGCTCAGCACCAGTGAAGTGACACTAGTATATCTGTACTGCCAGAAGCCAGTGGAGCTATTCTAGACTAGATGAAGGGAGTCCTCCAACATCTACTACTGGCAAATCAGGGGGTTGGATTGTGCTCCAAGTTTGTCCAGTGATGAGTGATGGTCCTAGGCTCCAGACTTCAACATGTGGGTCCCTTCCTATATCTGCAGTTTAGAGAAAATAGTGTTTCCCTAAGCTTTTTGAGCCTCACCCACCTTTTAAATTTATACTTCTCAAACCTCAGCAGTTCCACAGCATCTGCATTCCACAGCAGGACATGCAAAGATCCTTTCACACAGTCATGTGCAAAGCTGTGTGTAAAACGGTAAAGGGACCCCTGACCGTTAGGTCTAGTCGTGGCCGACTCTGGGGTTGTGGCGCTCATCTCGCTTTATTGGCTGAGGGAGCCGGCGTACAGCTTCTGAGTCATGTGGCCAGCATGACTAAGCCACTTCTGGCGAACCAGAGCAGTGCACGGAAACGCCGTTTACCTTCCCGCCGGAGCAGTACCTATTTATCTACTTGGACGCTGATGTGCTTTTGAACTGCTAGGTTGGCAGGAGCTGGGACCGAACAACAGGAGCTCACCCCGTCACAGGGATTCGTACTGTCGACCTTCTGATTGGCAAGTCCTAGGCTCTGTGGTTTAACCCACAGCGCCAACCGTGTATATTAGGATGCTAATTCAACAATGCAATCTGAAAGAGGAATAAAACAAGACATCTCTGCCTCCAACACATAAAACTACAGAAAGAAAGAAAAAACCAAATGAAGAACAAAGCAGGAATATATCATAGCAGTTTGGGTTGATGGGTCAAGTGTCAGAGCAATAATTAGGGCCGGTTCTACCCTTAGACAGAATGGGAGGCCTCAGGTGGTAGATAGTGGTGGGTGGCAGCAATTCACCCCACCTGGCTAGTTCTCCTCAGGTCCTTGATTGTTGCTGGCCTTGATGCCTGCCCTGTACCCCCAAATCTAGCCTGCCCTCAGGTGTGGTGGAGATTGTTGCCATGTTTTTATTGCTGGAATGAGTCTCAAGAGCCAGTCAAGTACATAAAATGGGGGGGGGGGTCTGGGAGCAAGTTCTTTTGTCCTTGGCCACAGTCAACAACATGCCATTGTGGAATCATCCTCCCACAATGAGGAACTTCTGACAGATGATGTTCAGTCCATCCATGTCTTTGGCGGGTGATGGGCGAAAGGTTTCTCCTGACTCAGGTTTCTTTGCCTTACATGAAATTTGAACGTCTTCCAGTTGCTCCATGTCCTACAAGCAGAGGAGGATGTCCCCACAGTTTGAGAACCATTGGACTATAACCCTCAACAGAGTAAGGTATGCACACACAAGACTTCAGCATCAGTCAAATCTAAGCAATACAAATCTTGTGGTGCTTTTTACCCACAAGTGAAAATACACACATGCATACATTGAACACATTGAATTAAAATGAATAATTGAGGACGTATTGGAACATGATCGGTGAAACCTGAACTAATTGAAAAATGAACAGATTCTCCCCTTATTGAGGTCCAAACTTATTGGGAATCCAAACTTCCTGTCAGTTTCAAAAATGGCCATCTAAATGTTTTTTGTTTTTTATGAACTGCTTAAGCAATGGCATCATAAAGAACTGGTCCAGGGACATTATTAAATGATAGAACCACAGGCATTTTTAATACTGTTTATTTTTTTATGGAAAACACCATATTTTTGTGTATGAACATTTTAATCAGCATCCCAGCTGCATGTCCTACAAACGGCCTCATTTCCCTCTTGACCCTCGTTGCACTCAAATCCATCCTTTCTCTCGTCTTTCTTTCCATTTTCTTTTTCTGCTGTGTGGTTTGAAATTCTGACCAGATGGCTGGCAAGTTGGCAGTCTGAATACGGGTAGCTACCATGGGAGTGCTGCTTTCCTTACCCATCTGTCTCTGAATTCTCAGCTTAAACTGAACTTCTGGGCTGGTCCAGCCTTCTTTTTAGACATCCTGCTGGACCTCTGCCTTTCGAAACAGGTAGAAACCAGGAATGATATGTAATAACAACAGCAACAAATTTTAAAGCTCTGAAGGATGGCACCCATAGTTTTCTTGGGCTATTGATCCCAAGAAAGCCATTTTTATTAAGATATGGCGATATATTCCCAAGCTAGGGAAATGTTTTCTGAACCTCAACGTAGCCTGCCCAGTTCAGATTCACACTTTCTTTAGCAGTTGTGTGTCGAGGTCCCCAAGCCACCCCAAATAACTCACACATCACACAGAACTTTTGTTTAAGGTTTTTGGCATAAGTTTTGGCCACAACTTTATTAAAATACAAAAATGTGAGTGGTTGCTTAGGCATTGGTTGTAACTATCTGCCCCCCAGTGGGGGACAGACTGACATGTTGCAAGCCTGCAAAAGTCAGAAAAGGGGAATACATTTGGGGGTAGCGACGGAGCAGGGAACCTGCCCTCAGCCCTCCCAAAATGCAACCAGGGGCTCTTGCGTGGCCCTAGCCCCTTGACAGGGTTCGGACAAAAGCAATGGTGAGCCCCTGTATTCCTTTAACAGAATCCCTTGCAGCAGCAGCATTAGAGGGGCAGGCACAGCCAATCCATGCCCCTCAACCAACCAAACCATAAACCAATGCCTAACTGCAACCTTACAAGTTGTGACGATTTGCTAGGTAAAGGTAAAGGTAAAGGTACCCCTGCCCGTACGGGCCAGTCTTGACAGACTCTGGGGTTGTGCGCCCATCTCACTTAAGAGGCCAGGGGCCAGCGCTGTCCGGAGATACTTCCGGGTCATGTGGCCAGCGTGACAAGCTGCATCTGGCGAGCCAGCACAGCACACGGAAACGCCGTTTACCTTCCCGCCAGTAAGCGGTCCCTATTTATCTACTTGCACCTGGGGGTGCTTTCAAACTGCTAGGTTGGCAGGCGCTGGGACCGAGCAGCGGGAGCGCACCCCGCTGCGGGGATTCGAACCGCTGACCTTTCGATCGGCAAGCCCTAGGCGCTGAGGCTTTTACCCACAGCGCCACCTGCATCCCAAATGGCACCAGCCAATCAGCCAGATGTACAGATCCTACCAGGCCCCTGCCCCAAGAGCAGACAACCCCATGACAGGCATGGCAAGGTCAATGCGAACAACCCTAAATATAGGGGGGGGGGCGGGCAATCCAATGCACGGAGCAAAATGAGGAAGCTCTACGCTTCGTGCAGGGAGTTTTAACATTTCTGGCTGTCAATCACAGAATGGCAACATTAACTTCTTTCCAACAACAAGGGAAGCCCAATCACAACAGTGACCAATGATCAATTAGCCCGCCCCACAACTTTGGAGTGTCTTGTCAACCCCCACCGCAACACGTGCTCTCCATGAAGGAGAACATGCTTTTTCCTCCTCCTGTTGGCTTCCCTCCTATCTCACTTAAGCTACTGAGGCTTCACAAGCTGCAGTGGCCGTTGGCTATTTTTATCCTTCCTTCAGCAAGACTGAACCTTTATAGGATGTGCCATTTGGCCAGACTTTTGATACACAGCATAATTGCTCCACAGTCTGCATTCACACACACACACACACACACACACACACACACACACACACGAATATTGCCTCTTCAGCTGCTTTCTGCCTGCCTGATTTTATTTTTCTCGTCACCACTATTTAAAGACTGTCAATCTGATATCTGTATTGGTGGTATGGAAGATGCAGTGCAAGGCAAAGGGGTTCCTATCTGTCTGTGATCTCAGTGTCGTGAAGAATCTTAAATCTCTCCTCCTCATATAGATGTAAGGTGTGGGGGGAATTCGTATTTGTATTGTTCTGCATTCCAGTTAAGAGAGCTGCTATATATCAGCAAGGGAGAAATAACCCAACATTGGGTAGATATAGAAACTAAACCAGTAAACTTTCCCCCTATAGGTCTTACCATTTAAAACCCTTAACTAAAATATAATAAATTCTGTATCAAATCCATTTATAAATAGCACTTTTCAAATTTGGGAAAACTGGAAATCCAAATTAGCACCTATTTCCCTGTTAATTCCAATAGTATATCAGTGCCTCTCAATTGGTTTTCAAAATGGAGACAAGTGATTTGAATGGATGGAATCCTATGGCCTATATACATTATGTGATTTTTATAATGTGTGTGTGTGTGTAATATCCATTTTATACACACAAGCTATCTATTTATCATCTATCCATCTATCTATCTATCATCTATCATAATATATGTATTAGTCAAATGAAATTAGCAATGAAAGACACCCAACACAATCTGGCTCATTTTTAATCAAATGCATAGCTTTATTATACAAGAGCATGTGATGGCACAAGCACTTAGATCATCAACACAATATGAAAATTTATTAAACACAACAAAAGAGGAGGAAAATGGTTCTGTTTCCAAAATATAATCTATATTGGTTGGAGTCACTTTTGGAACTCCCCAAAATCTCACAAGAACAGGATTTAGGTATAGCAATCCAAATTAAAGATTGGAAGATTGGATTTGGGAAACACATCCTTTAAAATTTGTCTATAGTTTTGCAAGAGAGAATGGGAAATGCTAAATAAGTCAGTCTGTGTATAAATGTGAAGCTAAAGAACTTCTCCCCCATCCAACGCAGCAAATGAAACAAGGGAGATTAGGCTGCATTTGATGTCCCTCCCCTCTGTGCTATGGAAGTATCAGCATCCTGCCACACCCACAACTGCCCCATTTTAAGCGGGACACACTGGAATCACAGAAGCGCTCTGACATCCTGCTTTTTGCTAGCTCCCGCTTATCATGTTGTTGTTGTTGTTTAGTCGTTTAGTCATGTCCGACTCTTCGTGACCCCATGGACCAGAACACGCCAGGCACTCCTGTCTTCCACTGCCTCCCACAGTTTGGTCAAACTCATGTTCGTCGCTTCGAGAACACTGTCCAACCATCTTGTCCTCTGTCCCCTTCTCCTTGTGCCCTCCATCTTTCCCAACATCCAGGGAGTCTACTCTTCTCATGAGGTGGCCAAAGTATTGGAGCCTCAGCTTCAGGATCTGTCCTTCTAGTGAGCACTCAGGGCTGACTTCCTTAAGAATGGATAGGTTTGATCTTCTTGCAGTCCATGGGACTCTCAAGAGTCTCCTCCAGCACCATAATTCAAAAGCATCAATCCTTCGGTGATCAGCCTTCTTTATGGTCCAGCTCTCACTTTCATACATCACTACTGGGAAAACCATAGCGTTAACTATACAGACCTTTGTCGGCAAGGTGATGTCTCTGCTTTTTAAGATGCTGTCTAGGTTTGTTCCCGCTTATCATAATGGGTAGCAAATTGCAAATGATCCATTTGAATCTTGCTTCACTCTGCTGTTTTAGAACTTTTTTGTGGTCTCCTCTTGCCAAAGTGTGACAATTCCTTCAAACCCTTCCAGGTTTGTTTTGGCTTTCAGAGCTTCCTATCCTTTCTCTGGCTATACCTTGGAACATCTGAGTGCTGATATTGTTCCAGCACCAAAATAAATAAATAAATGAAATGCTAACACACAGACACCACAGACACACTCCCTCCCATCTTTCTCATCTCCTTCATCAAGCACATTGCGGAGAACAGATGTGGTATGAAGGGTTTGACAAAATTTGAAGTGAGTTGCCTGCCCCTAGAAAAAATGTGGAAGAATCAGCGAAAGGTAACAGAACCTGACAGGAAGTCTGCTGCCCTGAACCACAGAGGGTCATAAAAGTTACGGGGTAGCAAAACCTAGCAATGTCCAAGTAGTTATTCCAAAAATGATTATGTCAGGCCTTAGATAGGAAAAGAAGCAAAAAGGAACAGAAACATATGGTCTTCTTTATTTTATGATACTGTTGTACATGAAAGACCACCTGTGCAACGGATGATGATGATGATGATTCCACCCAATACCCACTGATCTCAGGGTGGTTCACAACGCATCACAGGAAACAGATGTACACATGACTGCAAACCTACATGAACTTAAATGTATCAGTAAGATCCATTGGAATGAAATGCTCAGTTGTGTGTAATGTGCTTGGATCTACATACCTTTCAAGTGTCCCGATTTTCCAGGTATAGTCCCAGAATTACAAAAAACAACAACAACCATTCCGGCTTTTGATTTGATCCCAGAATGTCCCTATTTTCTCTGCCAGTGCTGCTGCCGAAGAGCTTCAGGGGGGCGATGGACCTGCGCTCGTCCTAAGCAACCACGCTGGCAGCAGTGGCAGCTGTGAGAGAGCATTCTGTCACCTCTCCATGGCCTCCTCACGCCTGCCGCTGCCAGCCTTCTCCTTTGGTCATCTCGTAGCAACTGCTGGAGAGTGGGCAAGGAAGAGGAGAGAGTGCCACCGCCACAGAGGTCCGACCCTGCATAACACATGTGGCTCTGAGGTGCAGGGAGGAGGAAGATGAAGACAGTATAGATTTACAACAGGGGTTTGAGGGAGGTCGCAGCTCAGAGGCAGATGGGGGGGGAGCTGGGAAATCATGGGAAAGCCAGAGCAACACCTGGCTGACACGTTGTCATTAGAAATACCATTCCAGACCCTCCATCTCCCAGAACCCGGCGAGCCTTGAAAGAAGGAGAGCAAAGAGCTCAAAGACAGAGGGCACTTAATAGCACCCGTAGAGGAGATGACGAGAATGACAAATGAGGAAGCAGGAGAGACAGGGGGGTGGAGATTCACTCCGGTCAATGCCATTATCTAAAAGGCCAGGTTCTATAGCCTCTCTGTGTAAAGATTGAAATAAAAAAGAACTGTAAGTAATAGTAATAATAATAATAATAATAATAATAATAATAATAATAATTTATTATTTATACCCCGCCCATCTGGCTGGGTTTCCCCAGCCACACTGGGTGGCTTCCAACTGAATATCAAAAACAATACAGCACCAGACATTAAAAACTTCCTTAAACAGGGCTGCCTTCAGTTGTCTTTTAAAAGTAAAATAGCTATTGCCTTGACATCTGCTGGCAGGGCATTCCACAGGGCAGGCGCCACTACCGAGAAGGCCCTTTGCTTTTTTTTAAAAAAAATATTTTTATTAAACAATTTTTATATTCATACAAACAAAACATACATAAACAAACAGAAGACAAAAAGAAAAACAAAACAAGAAACAAGTACCCTTTCATGTCCTAATTTCTTAAACCTTTCTTCTTCGACTTCCTCGTGCCTCCCGTTTCTGTATTCCAAATTCTAATCAATTGTTCAGCAAATCTTCCCTTATTTTGCTATAAATTTAAGCTAATCATCCTTATTCTCCTTGTCTTAACCATTACTAATAGTAACCATTTACTTTAGTCCAACATCATTCTAGCTGTCATTAATTTTGTAATATTTCTTTAAGTAGTCCTTAAACTTTTTCCATTCTTCTTCCGCCGTTTCTTTTCCCTGGTTTCGGATTCTGCTCGTCATTTCTGCCAAGCCCATGTAGTCCATCACCTTCATCTGCCATTCTTCCAGTGTGGGTAGATCCTGTGTCTTCCAGTACTTTGCAATAAGTATTCTAGCTGCTGTTGTAGCGTACATAAAGAAAGTTATATCTGTCTTTAGCACCCCCTGGCCGACAATACCCAAGAGAAAGGCCTCTGGTTTCTTGGGGAAAGTATATTTAAATACCTTTTTCAGTTCATTATAGATCATTTCCCAGAATGCCTTAATCTTCGGGCACGTCCACCAGAGGTGAAAGAATGTACCTTCCTTTTCCTTACATTTCCAACATTTATTGTCAGGCAAATGGTAAATCTTTGCAAGCTTGACTGGGGTTATGTACCACCTATAGATCATTTTCATAATATTCTCTCTTAAGGCATTGCATGCCGTAAATTTCATCCCGGTGGTCCACAACTTTTCCCAGTCAGCGAACAAAATATTATGACCAATGTCCTGAGCCCATTTAATCATAGTTGATTTAACCGTTTCATCTTGTGTATTCCATTTCAGCAGCAAGTTGTACATTTTTGACAAATTCTTAGTACTGGATTCTAACAGTTCAGTCTCTAATTTTGATTTTTCCACCTGAAAGCCAATTTTACTGTCCAATTTGAACACTTCGTTTATTTGATGATAATGCAACCAATCTCTCACCTTCCCTTTTAATTTTTCAAAACTCTGCAATCTCAATTTGTCCCCTTCCTTTTCCAGAATTTCCCAATATCTTGGCCATTTCGACTCCATATTTAACTTTTTAACTGCCTTAGCTTCCATTGGCGACAACCACCTTGGAGTTTTATTTTCCAGCAAATCTTTATATCTGACCCAGACATTTAATAGTGCTTTTCTGACAATATGGTTTTTAAAACTTTTGTGCGCTTTAACCTTGTCATACCACAGATATGCATGCCACCCAAAAATATTGTTAAAACCTTCCAAATCCAAAATGTCTGTGTTTTCAAGAAGCAGCCAATCTTTTAGCCAGCAGAAAGCTGCCGCTTCATAGTACAATTTAAAGTCTGGCAGGGCAAACCCCCCTCTTTCCTTTGAATCCGTTAATATCTTAAATTTTATTCTGGGCTTCTTGCCCTGCCAGACAAATTTAGATATATCTTTCTGCCACTTCTTGAAACAGTCCATTTTATCCATTATTTGTAATGCTTGAAACAAAAACAACATTCTTGGCAATACATTCATTTTTATAACTGCAATTCGGCCTAACAAGGAAAGCTTCAAGTTTGACCAAATCTCCAGATCTTTTTTCACTTCTGTCCAAGTTTTTTCATAATTGTCTTTAAATAAATTCACATTCTTAGCTGTCATATTCACACCCAAGTATTTCACTTTTTTAACCACAGTCAACCCCGTCTCATTCTGAAACCTTTCTTTTTCAATCTGTGTTAAATTTTTCTCCAATACCTTAGTTTTTAACTTATTCAATTTAAATCCTGCCATTTGACCAAACTCTTGAATTATTTCCAAAACTCTTTTCGTACTAGCTTCTGGCTCTTGTAAAGTAAGTACTAGGTCATCTGCAAATGCTCTCAATTTGTATTGTTTAGCTCCGACCTGAACCCCTTTGACCAACTGGTCCTTCCTAATCATATTAAGCAAAACCTCCAGGACCGATATAAAAAGTAGTGGGGAGATAGGGCACCCCTGACGTGTCCCTTTTTCAATCTTAAACTCTTCTGTTACCACATTATTTACAATTAATTTTGCTTTCTGTTCAGAGTATATTGCACCTATACCATTTTCAAACCCTTGGCCTACCCCCATCCCCCGGAGGTTCTTCAACATGAAACTCCAAGATATATTGTCAAAGGCTTTCTCGGCGTCCACAAATATCAAAACCGCCTTAGTATTTATATTCACTTCCAGCTTCTCCAAAATGTCAATTATATTCCTTACGTTATCCGACAAATGCCTTTTCGGGAGAAAGCCCGCTTGGTCCCCATGAATCTCCTCCATCAAAACTCTTTTCAGTCTCTTTGCTAAAACATCAGCAAAGATTTTGTAATCCACATTTAGTAATGAGATGGGTCGGTAGTTCTTAAGTTGGGTCTTTTCAGTCTCTGTCTTTGGTATAAGTGTAATGTAGGCCTCCCTCCACGTGTCTGGTGCCCTTCTCCCCTCAATGATTTCATTGCAGACTTCCTTCAAAGGTTGTATAAGCCCTTCCTTCAAAACTTTGTAATATTTGGAAGTCAATCCATCCGGTCCAGGTGATTTGCCCAGCGTCGTGTTTTGAATGGCATCTTCTATTTCCTGTGCTGATATCTCCTGGTTCAAAATTGTCTTACTTTCCTGCGAAATCTTTTTCAGCCCATTTTTCTCGAGGAATTGTTGTATATCTGTTTCTTTCTGCGGCCCTTGTGTATACAGTTGTCTAAAGTAGCTCTGAAAACAGTTCCTAATTTCCACTGGGTTGCATATGTTCTTTCCCTCCACTTCTAAGTTTGTTACCGTGTTGAGTTTTTGTCTCTTCTTTATTTGCCAAGCCAATAACTTGCCACATTTATCTGCAGATTCAAAAGTCTTCTGTCTCATTTGTTTAATTTTCCATTCTATTTCTTGATTCATCAGTTCCATATATTGTGTTTGGTACAGTTTAATTTCTCTTAAAATCTCTTGCGATTTTGGCTTCAGTCTTAATTTCCTTTCCCCTTCTTTTATCTTTTCCAAGATTTTCTCTTTCCTCTCGTTTTGCTTTCTTTTCTTTAATGTATTTTGTTGTATCAAAAACCCTCTCATCACGGCTTTACTTGCGTCCCATACTATTCTTTTTTCTACTTTAGTCCTTAAATTGATTTCGAAATAATCTTTCAGAGTTTTTTGGGCCTTTTTACAGATCTCCTCGTCTCTAAATAAGGTGTCATTCATTCTCCATCTGAAGGAACCAGTTGTTGTTAGCTTCATCACCATCTTTACTGCGTTATGGTCGGAGAGAGTTTTTGGGCAGATTTCCACTTTCTTTATATTCGACGCCATACTGCTAGTCACCCAGATTTGGTCAATCCGAGTCCATGTCATTTTGGCTTCAGAAAAGAAGGTTCCCTCTCTCTCTAATGGGTGTTTTGTTCTCCAAATGTCAATCAAGTCCATATTGTCAGTCATTTCAAAAAAAGTTTTTGGTAGTCTTCCATCTTTTGTAACTACCTGTCTTTGTGCTTTGTCCATATTTGTTGAAACTACTCCATTCATGTCCCCCATCATGATTAATTTATAATCCATATAATCCATTAAAGTCTCATGCAACTTCTTAAAAAATTCTGCTTTCCCTTCATTTGGTGCATATATTCCCACTATCAAAAATTTTTCTCCTTGGAATTGAATTTCAATTGCCAAATATCTTCCTTGGTCATCTTTAAAGATTTGTTTCGGTTGCAGATTTTCCTTTGCGTAGATCACCACTCCTCTCTTTTTTACTGTCTGAAGATATAAATTCTTGTCCCAGTCTCTTATTTATTAATAATTTTCTGTGTGCTCTTGTCACATGAGTCTCTTGTAGGCAAATCAAGTCCAATTGGTCTTTCTTTAGAGCATGAAATATATTTTTCCTTTTTCGGGGATTGTTTAGACCGTTACAATTCCAGGTTAGAAGTTGCAAAGCCATGATGGGGTTACTTACTTCCTCCTACAGCTCCCAGTTGTTGTTCGTCTTTTGTCGGTGGTTCTGTGTCCGTATCTAGTGATCCCTTGCTTGAAGGGTGTCCTTCTCCTGGATAGGTCTCTTTCTGTAGGTCTTCTTCGTGTTCTCCCAGGAACTTGTATTTAAAAGACAGGCCTTGGGGAAACTCCCACCTGAATAGTATGTAGTTCCTTTTCAGCAGTGTCACCAAATCCTTGTAAGGACCTCTTGCATCCAAAATACTTTTGGGAATGTCTTTAAAGATCTCAATATAAAAATCTTCAATTCGAAGGGTTGTTTGGTAGTGCAGGTTCAATATTTTATCTCTCTCTTCCTTGGATCTTAGAGTTATCAGGCAATCTCTGGGTCTATTCTTCCTCTGCCTTGTTCCCAACCTAAATGCACTCTCTATCTTGAACTCTTCTTCTTTCAGCTCCTGCTTCCAAAAGTCAGAAAACTCTTTTGTCAGGTAATCCACCAAGTTATCTCCTTCCTTTTCCGGCACAAGTCTGATCCTTAAGTTCTTCTCCTTGCGTTGCATATCCTGCATAGAAAGTGCCAGTTCATACTCATCTAGTTTCCTGTACACCGGTGGAAATTTTTCCTCAGCAGCAGTAGCAATTTCCTTAGCTTCCTCAGCTATCTTTCGTGTTGTGGATGAATCTTCCAGTAATTTCCCAATTGCTTCTGCATTAGAGTTCACTTTGTTCCCAAGGTCAGTTATACTTTTAGTATTTAAATCAATTTTCCCAGAGATTTCTTCAATTTTCTTATTTATTTCAGCACCTTGCTTCTTTAGTTCCTCTAAAGAGTCATTTATTTTCCCCAATGCCTTTGCAAACGCTTCCTCAGAAGACATTGTTTTTACTTTTACCTTTGTGACAGCTGCAGTTCCCGAGGCCCCTGATACAGAGGCCCTTCTTTGCATAGAAAGATCGGCTTTGTATTGTCTACCAGATCTCAAAGTTGTTTCTTGTGAGTCTTCTTTCTGTTTACCATCTGCCATAACAAAGTCTTTCACTCAAGGTCATTCCCACACTCTTAAGCTGTCAGAATAAAAAAGTTCTCAAGTTTTAAATTCCACTTGTTGCTGAAACTGTTCACAAATCCTCTAGGGGGCGTAAAGTCAGTTCTTAAACTTCAAGTTGTTCCCACACCTTCCAAAAGGCAAAAGCCCTCCTAGTCCCTTTCTTTGTAAAAGATCCAAATCAATAGTATCCTGCAGATAACTTACTATGTAGCAAAATAGGATGTTTCAAGTTGAGAGTAGCCAAAGTCAATATTACAGTTACTTTCTAACCTTTTTGTAGCGACCGTCCTTAGCCGGTTCCTTTCCTCCAGCAGTCCGGCCCCAGGTAGAGGAACAGCGGTAAACAGTTCAATTTCTTTTAAAACAGGCAGGAAATCCCTTTAAAGTCTTCTCCCCCCCCCCTCCTGCCTTCTGGGGAGGGAGTTCTTTACTTGGTGTTGGATTTCTTAGCTCGCAAACTCTCCTGTCAAAAGTTACAGCTTAAATGCCTTTCGCTTTAATCTTGCTGCAGAACGGAAAGCAGACTTCCTTTTTAGTGCTTGTCCGTCTCGGTGCCCAATTTCTTTAATTTTAGCGTCCAATTTTAATATAAGCTCAGTCCTACTCACGGAAAGTTGCTCTTTTTTAATCCGAATTCTCAGGAAGAAGTCAGCGCTCTCCGCTAATGGCGACGCGGCTTCGCTTCGCAGGCTGGGTGAAAGCGACTCTCAGCACCGCTCCACACACCCTCCGCTGATCCTTAGCCTTTAAAAAGGCTATTTCACAACGTCGGGGGGGCGCAAAGGTGCCCGCCGAGTCTCCAGTTCACAGGCTACGCGCCTGTGATTTTTGAGGGTCCTCGCTCCGCCGTGAGCTACGGGACCCGAACCCGCGAAGCAGATCTCTCCCGGAGCTCCGGGAGAAATCCGCCATTAAGCGCTGGCGCTAACCCGGAAGTCCGAGAAGGCCCTTTGCCTGGTTCCCTGTAACCTCACTTCTCGTAGCGAGGGAACCACCAGAAGGCCCTCGGCGCTGGATCTCAGTGTCCAAGGTGAACGATGGGGGTGGAGATGCTCCTTCAGGTATGCAGGACCGAGGCCATTTAGGGCTTTAAAAATCAGCACCAACACTTTGAATTGTGCTTGGAAACGTACTGGGAGCCAATGAAGATCTTTCAGGACCGGTTTTATATGGTCTCGGCGGCCATAGGGGCAGGGTGCACTGTGGGGCCTCCAGAGTCTGCCTGCCTGCTCCCACTCAGCTGCCCTACAGCTGGGGGGAGGCAGCGGGTGGACCTTTTGGGCAGCACAGAGTCTGAACGGGCCCAAGCCACTGCGCCTCTCCCAGGAGAGACGCATGGCTCGGGCACGCTGCAGGCCCCGCAGTGAGTGCCACCCGACATTTTGTCACCCCCCTCAGTGGTGACACCCGGGGGAGCCCGCACCCCCCTTCCTCCACCCCTGCCTGGGCGGGAAGAAAGAGTGGAGCAGATTGCAAGGAGTCTTTGCTTTGTGAATCCTTGTCTAATATTGCCCCCCTTTTAAAATTTATTTATTGGTGTATATTTTTCTTTTTGTAAATCTACCCATCTAAGAATAAAATAAAACAAAATCAGGATTAAGGGTTTTTTTCCAAGATGGTGGGGGGCCTTTGTGCTGTGTCCCATTGATGAAATGGTGATGGCACTTGCCCTGCTTCAGAAAGGAAATGTTCTGCCGAGGTGGGGGCAAAAATGGGGTGGGGGTTGAGGAGGGTCAGTTGGGAGGGGAGCGAGAAATGTCCCATTTTCATCTGAGGAATGTTGGAGGGTACTGATCTAATACATAAATCCAAGCTGCTGATTTCAATGGTGCTTTTGCATACATGCTTTTCTCTGGATTGAACATAAAAACCCACAATAAGCTGCACTGAGTTGTACCAGTATAACCTCATTTAATTAAAACAGTAACCTCATTTTTTCAAAAAAAGGAAAGAAATGCTGTAACATCACATCACTATCATATGATTTTATTTAGATGTGTGTATAATTAGTTGGAAAAGTCACTCTCAGATCAAATAACCCTGTGTAAGTGTTCGAGAAGGAGAAAGTTCACACGTACTATTTCCCCCCCAAATATCTGAGTTGGTTGCCATAGAAATCACAGCCGTGTGATATTGATTCACAGCTGCTTGAGTCTCTTAGGTTGAAAGGTTTTTGTTTTTTTTACCCGACTATAATAAAAATACACAGACTATAAGCGTCCTGCTTGAGGCATAAGCAGCAGCTTGATAAAGAAAACGGGCCTGCTGTTTGTGCGGTATATTTTAGTTTTAGGGTGCATTTTTAAGGGAAGTGAGCAACAAGACAGCTTGCTTTCTTATAGATGTTCAACTTAAATTACCAAATAAAACCATTATGCAAAGAAGATCTCAAGAAGCTGCAGTAAAAAAATGTATTTGCTCCTTGAGAGCTGCTTGTGTTTCGAGTGGGCTTAAGCAAATATTATTAGATGTTCAGATACGCCCAATAATCCAGATTTAGCTGCACAGGGGAGATTCTGGTCTGGAACCTGATTAGACGTGGAAATGGAGAGGGGTCTTTTTCTTCTAACTACTATGCACTATGAACTGTACTTGGTGAGAGTCTGTAAAAGTTCTTGTAAAGATTCAGGTTCATACAGATGCTGTAAAAATTATTGCTGAAATGCCTGCAAAGTTATGGTTCTGTAATGAAAAGACACGGAATAGTGAACAAGTTTCCCTAGGAGACAGTTGGATAATGCTACTGATCCAGACCCTCCAAGTGTCCCTATTTTCCAGGGACATTCCTGATTTACAGATGTCCTCCTGGTTTCTGATTTGATCCCAGAATGTCCCGCTTTTCCTTAGGACATCCCTATTTTCATCAGAGAAATGTTGGAGGGTATGACATTATCCAACCCCCCCAAGCCATTTGAAGACAATCCCGTATAGGGAAGGGTTTTTTTTAATGTTAAATGTTTTATTATGTTGGAAGCTGCCCAGAGTGGCTGGGGCAACCCAGTAAGATGTGTGGGGTATAAATAGTAAAGTTATCATTATGGAATGGGACGTCCCTGTTTCTCATAGGAGAAATGTTGGAGGGTATGCTGATCTTTCCCTGACTAGAGGTCTACTGGGTGCATGCTGACTGTGTTCTAAGTTCACAGGGATTGCAGTGAAACCTAACAGGCCTGATCAGTGCTTTTTGGTAACTGAGTGCCTCAGCTAAGTCTACTGCAAGGATAGTGCAGACATCCAGGAAGCCAATGTGGCTGTAACTCAGCTGCAGGGCTCATGCTTTACATGCCTGCAAAAAGTCCCAGGTTCGGCCCCTGGCAAACTCATTGTTTGAAATCCTGGAGAGTCACTATCTGATGCCGTAGATGATACTAAGCAAGATGGTCCAATGTTCTAACTTGGTGTGAGAAGTGTTACAGTAGTGAAGTTGTTGCAGTAAGTCACTGAGTAACTTGGGACAAGCCCTGAACAGATGCTGGTGCCCCTGGTTCTGGAGCAGGTGAAATAAATGTGCCCCCACCTCCCTCATTCTCTTAGATTCGGGTAGATGGCTAGGGCAGCTGGGAACGGTCCTCATGCAAACGAGCCTTCGCTCGTTTTGTAGCCACTGCTACATGGGAAATGAATTGAAGAAAAAGAAATATAGATTGGCCCTGCCCCATAGCTTCACAGATCATGGCTAGGAGCAAAGTGAAGTCATAGATCTTTTTAAAAAGTGTAGACTCACACATGAGAGAGAGGCTGAAAGGCCCAGTAGGCTGGCAATTTATACTTGCCCTGGGTGTGGGGCCAAGCGCCGCCATTGGTCAGTTTTGGCAGTAGGAGGACGATCTGGCCTGCAATAGGCTGGTTCACAGAGGAAGGGGCAGGGGCGAACGGACTTCTCAGAAGTACATAAAGGCAAGAAGCAAGGAGGGGTGGTAGCTCTGGCTTGCAATGGCACCCACAGAAGTGGCAGAACTGCACTCCGGCTGAAAAGAAGAAGCCCTTGATATGAGGCGATTTCAAAGGTTAACAATTGAAAACCTCTGCCCTAGAGGTTTGAAAGGTCAGTGCTGTCTACAATACTGATACAGGTTGCTGTGATATATTACAGGGCACATGACCTGGAGACCAGTATTGCCTAGCATTTATTTGTACCTGCAGAAACCTTCACTGCCATCCAGCTACCCTCACACAGACTGAGGAACATGGGGGGGGGGACCCCAACCTCTATATGATTAGCCAAAGGTGAAAGATATTAAATGACATTATTTAATACCGAAATGATGTTGTGCAACCATGAGGAGCTAATTCACACAGTCAAAAAGCATATGGTTGGGAGGCAGAGAGAGATGCAGACATACACAGGAAACCCTGACTGCACATGTGGTCAGGTGGAAGAAGGATGTGCGCACGTAAGTGGCATGCGTGTGTCACTTCTCCACGTGAACCTAATCGGGCGACCTCACTCCCCTTCTGCTGAATCCTAAACTGGCTTGCATCAACCTGATTTACTTCAGGATTCAGGATTCCTTGGGAGCCAACACACAGCCCTATGTGTTATGTTGTAACCTGCCTTGGAATCAGTGACAATGAAACTACACACTGTTTCATTTGTTGTTGTTGTTGTTGTTGTTGTTGCTGCTGCATTTTATTGTTGTAGTATACATTGCAAACCTCTTCGGGACTAGATAGATAGATAGATAGATGATAGATAGATACCCGTCTAGTAAATGGCCTCGGCCCAGTAAACCTGAAGGAGCGTCTCCACCCCCATCATTCTGCCCGGATGCTGAGGTCCAGCACAGAGGGCCTTCTGGTGGTTCCCTCACTGTGAGAAGTGAATCTGCAGGGAACCAGGCAGAGGGCCTTCTCGGTAGTGGTACCCGCCCTGTGGAACACCCTCCCAGCAGATGTCAAAGAAATAAACAACTACCTGACATTTAGAAGACATCTGAAGGCAGCCCTGTTCAGGGAAGTTTTTAATGTGTGACATTTTAATGTATTTTTAATCTTTGTTGGAAGCTGCCCAGAGTGGCTTCGGAAACCCAGCCAGATGGGCGGGGTACAAATAATAAATTATTATTATTATTATTATTATTATTATTATTATTATTATTATTATAGAATCATAGAATCGTAGAGTTGGGACGACCAAGAAACATCTAGTGATGCAGGAATCTCAGCTAAAGCACCCATGACAGTAAATTGAAGGAACCTACATATTCTGTATTGCCCTTTGCCATGGCCAGTGAATTGGGGGGGTGTCCCTTTCCCCCAGAGCACCTCAGGTGTCACTATAGCGCCGCCAAACATGGGGAAGTCTTGTGTTACCGACAGATAACCTGCATAGAGAGCTCCCTAATAACTTGTCCAAGATTGAGTCATAAGTGTCACTTCCTTCCTTACACCTACACTGCCAGTCTCCTTTTCCCTTTTCATGTTTCTCATACTCTTTCCACCATGCCCATACTTTCTGTGGCCTTTTTTTTTTTTTACCCCCTTCCCTATTCACTCAAGTGCAGTTAATCTATAGGCAGCGGCACAAAGATGCACACAAGAGCTTGCTGGCATGTGGAATATGGCTGGGATGCCAAAGAATATTTCACACACTGAACACTGCACAGACGTACAATGAATCCGCAGAGCATAGCGAGAGCATTTCTTATCTCAATGCAGCGTCTGCTTGTTCCAGTTTGAATTCCGGCAGCAAAACCAATTCCCTATTGAATCGGTACCTCATGATATACCAACCCGGAGAGGACCGGCTAGGCTGAGAGCTCAGTTCATTTGGCAAGGAAGCAGTGTCTCCCTGACAAAAGCCAATTGTTAGCAGAGATGTTGGTGGAATAATTTCCTCATTCTTGTTCAGTTCACCTCTACAAAAAAACAAACTGGGGGAAATGCGAAGTCTTCCATCTCCTCCCGTGCTTTTATTCTAAGACTATTTCAATTCCAACTTCTTTCCATATCATTCCGAGTCTTTCCCAGTTCTGCCTGTGATTTTAGATATTCAGAGTTTATAAAGGATAGCTGGAGAACTGCCTCGAGCAATCATCGTATATTATGAAGTTCCCCTATTTTTAAAGCAATCAATAATGTTCTGTAATCAAAACAAAAGTTTGATTGATCTGCCTGGAACGAATAAGGTAGCTCACGCTAGCAGAACTGACATACTACCAAGTTCATTTTGTTCATAGTAAATTTATACCCTGCCAACCAGGGCAGAAATGCCTCTGGAAGCTGCTTTCAAATATTTAAAAGAAGAACAAACAACAATTTCAATATTCCTCTGGTTAGAGTTTTCCATGATACGCAGGTAACACAAACATTGGCTGCATCTTAACTGCCTAGTCCTTTCTCTTTGTTTCCACACAACTGGGAAACATGTACGGTCAAGGGAAACCTCTTTGAAAATTACCTGAAATCATAGAATAATAGAGTTGGAAGGAACCCACGGGCTATCTAGCAATGCAGGAATTCTGCCCACAGCCACCCCTGGGTGGGCTCGAACAACCAACCTTCTGGTTAACAACCAGACACACATTGTGCCACAGGAATGGGAGTGGGAAACTACAATTCCCATCATTCCTAACCATTGACCATGCTAGCTTAGGGATGATAGGATCTGGAGTCCAATGACATCTGGAGTTGCACCGCTTGCCATATCCCTTTATGTGTCAGTAGAAAGGACCACTTTGCAAATGTGCCTGTGTGAATTTGTGGCAGAGAGCAACAGTCACACCCCAAAGTGATATTTAGCATATTGATAAGGAAACTGCCCCAAGTACATGATCCACTGTGCGTTCCCTGTGCCCATGTGTGGAAAAGCATCCTTTAATGTAGGAGAGAGAGAGAATTGAAAGACTGGTGAGATCCCCAAAGTTACAAAAAGCCTTTTAACCTTTATGTACATGCATAATTATTTTTGGAACAAATCCTAAGCATAGCAGCCCATGTGCACAGCATTGCAGGAATTGCTTATCAAAGATTTCCCTTTTTCTGAAATGCGAAAATAACTTAGTGCTGTTCTGAGCCGAACATCATGCTTTCGGGTTGTGTGCTTTCCTTAATATATTTCCCCCCCAGTTCAAAATCTGTTTTATTCTCCTTTTTTAAAATTGTTTCAGAGAGCAGAGGGCTGATAAACATAGAAATTGCATTAGAAAACAAAAGTGAATTTCAGCATCATCAACTGCAAATCCTCTGCAATTTCTCAAGGTGGGTGAATTTTATACAATATTTCCCCCCTGAAGTCATGCATATTTTATGAAGCTGAGACACACGCTGATTTCAGTTAAGTCTTTGGGCTACAGGAGTAGAAAAGAAACAGGATGTAATGTAGCATATCATAATATATGAAGTAATCATTTAAATGTAACTTGTCGTAAATCAATACACCTCTGTTGTGCTGAAACAGCTGAGGAAGAGATATTCAATAGGCAGCGCTAGGCATTCACTTGTAAGCCTTTGTTAAGGGGTAGGTGTTTTTGCCTCTGTATTCCTCCCCCCCCCCCGGTTGCTATTTGGCACCATCTCTCTCCCCCCTGCCCCAGTAAGCTTTCCTTCTTAGAATGATCCCAGCCAATTAGGGATCCTGTAGCATGTGTAGAGGAATTACTTAAGGCTGAGATGGAATGATGGTGATGCTTGATGGACTGAACGTATGTGTAATCCTAACCCAAGTCAGATGACGTTGCTTCTTTTCCAAGCCAGTGAAGAAAAGTTGTATTTGAAACTGGTATGGTGGGATGAGGGATTGTACTGGAGATCACAGTGTAGAAGAAGCCCATTGCTATTCACTGGCTCTTTGTGGCTTCTTTTACTCTAGACATATACTCCTCTCTCTCTCTCTCTCTCTCTCTCTCTCTCTCTCTCTCTCTCTCACACACACACACACACACACACACCACTTTCCCATTGTGGCCCCCGAAAAATACCACTGGCTGTTGCCAGTAGGATATTTTCACATCTATTGAAAATGTTGAAAAATCCTGCTCCCCTGTTTTAGTTCAGTCCTAATGTTCATTTGTTTGGGGACAACGTGAAACCCATTTTTGTCGAATGTGCCTGAAGTACGTAGCTGATTTATCGCAGGGTGGAAGAACCACCAGGAGCACACTAGGCAGAAACAGCTGTGGCCACCTCTTCTCTTGTTTTGTTGGACCATTTAAAAGCAAATGCCTTTAGGTAAAGGTTGTAGCCAGCAATCCTAAGCTTGAAACGGCACTAAGTTTCCCCGAAGAATTGATTGGCAATAGCATTAACCATCTGTTGGGCAGGTAGATGGGCCCATAACCTATTGCCAGATTTATTTTGGAGTCAGATTTCACCCACCCAATGTGAGAAGGACTGATGGAATATGCCCAGCACTCAGCAAGGCACCCAGGCTCTGTATTCATCTCTTTATCCATCTTTTCTCATTGACATAGCTGATGAAAATGGACCGAGAAGATCAGCATGGCTTGCATAGCAAATGGGCTCTTGCAGCAGATAAGAGTCATGAACTTTTGACTAGAGCTGAGCAAAAAAGGGTTTTACTTCCCCCTTGAGAAAATTGATATTCTTCTAGAAAGGAAGGCCACTTTGCAGAACTTTCTCCAAATATTATCCATCATTGGTGTGTGTTGATGGCGGGGGGAGAGCAGCTGCTCCCTGCCCTGCCCAATGGTCCATAGCTGTCAACTTTTCCCTTTCTTGAAAGGAATCCTATTCGGAATAAGGGAATTTCCCTTTAAAAAAAGGGAAACATTGACAGCTATGCAATGGTCTAGGACAGGGCTTACTAAACTGTGGTCCACAAGCTTCATTCAGTTGGTCTGAAACCTGTCTGTGAAGAATGTTTACAACCAGAATTCAGTGGAATTCAAATTTTAATACAATAAAAGAAATCAAAGAAGCAATGGAAGTACACATAGGAATAATACAAAATCTAGCACAGCTCACGGCAATTGCTTCCACATGCAGAAGAATGGTTAAGGGGTCTGCTAAGACTCTCAGGAGTTTTCATGTGGTCCCTGGACTGGGGGGCATTTGGGAAGCATGAGCCTTAGGGCTTAGGGCTTCGTAGAGGATGAAAAATGGCAACCAGGCTGCCAAGACGGTTGACGATGCTGCCATTTCCAACCACCAGCACTGAATTCTTAGGGGGGAAAGAGAAAGAATCCCACCCATGAGCAACTGTTGGAGAAGGAAAGATCTGTAGCTCAGTGGTAGAACGTGTGCTTTGCATCCAGAAGTCCCTGTTTCAGTCCCCAGCTTGTCCAGCCTGCTGCCCCAAACCCTGGAGAGCGACTGTCAATCAGTGTGGACAATACTGAGCAAGATGGTCTGATGTTCTGACTCAGTAGGCGGTTTCATATATCCCTGGTTTAATTCCCAGGAGAAATTTGGTGAAACATGTCCCCTGCCTCCCATTTCTTTGCCTGCAAATATGGAGGGAAGGGGAGAGAGAGAATTTTGGGACATTATTGTGGCACAGCTCTGTAGTTTTAAATGTAGAGATTGCAGTGCATGGGATGCTTTCTCAGGGCATAGATTGGCAACTGTCAGAGAACCCCCTTAACCTGGCCTCACCTTTTAGTGAAAGTACACTAAAGGACTTTGACACAGGACGATGGGGGAAGTATAAATTCTGCACGGGCCCAGTGAACACTTCACTGCAGCGAAACTGCTGCCCCATCTCACTGAGCACCAGGAGCAGCTGGGTGGGTGGGCTGGAGCCTCTGCCCCAGCCTCCCAGCAGGTGGGTTGCTGTTGCTTGCAGGCAGGGAGGGAGAGCCGAGAGAGTGGGGAGGCTGGCATGGTGCATATGCACTGGTGGAGCCAATCTGCCATTCCTGCTGGTGTGTTAGCATCATGCTGACCTCTCCATTGCCTCCCCGCATCCCCTCTCCCTCCCAAGACACAATAGCGACCCACCTGCTGGCAAGCTTGTGTAATGGCTCTGCCCCACCTTCAGCCAGTGATGTAGCATGGTGGAAGGCACAGGGAGGTTTCCCCAAACGCAGAAATGTTAGATGCTGCCTCAGTACAGCTGCACACTTCTGTCGCTGGGCTCCATTGAAAATGGTTTCTGCACACAAACCAGGAAGGGACCTCTCCAAATAACGGAACAACCCTTCTTTTCTTATCTCTGTGGCTGCGTTCTCCTGTGTGATGTGGACACCGTTAGGCAGTTGAATGTGCATGCGTACTCTGTCCCCGGGCACCGGCAACCCACGCTATGCCACTGGCTTCAGCTGAGCACTCTCTTCCTGTAGCTGAGCACTGAGAATGACAAACTTGGAAGCAGAAAAGGCAGGGAGGATAGAAAACTTATCAAATGCACTCACCATATTACGGCAAAGCTTTTCAAGAAGCACAGCTTTTGGACAAGAGGATCTGTTTCTTTCCTGCTTTGGGGAAAAAAACGAACCACCCAGGTATACTTTAAAACAACCCCATTTCCCTCTCCCTCTGCCTTTCTTTCTGCAACTAGCACCCTCCCCTCCTCCTTTGTTTGAAAAACAGCAAAGTTTCTTATTTTATTTTTAGACAAGTCGCAGAGTACTGGATGCTGGGGACAGCTGGAGTGTGTGGGATGTGGCATGCTATTTATTCTCCTCCACTCTGGGAAGGCAGCAGATGGGTGGCTACTCTCTTATGTCACAGCCCATCTACAGTAACCTCCAGCTGTTGGACATGTAACCAGTTTGACTGTCAAGCATAAAAGTAGATACCCTTACGTCCAATTTAAAAAACGTTGCATCCTAAGTATGCATCTCCCCCAAATTGCTGCTGTTAAGCTTCTGATTTCACATCTGTCTGGGGATTTATCATGTTTTTTAAAATCTTTTTTTAAAAAACCAAACCTTTTTTGTTAGAATAGGCTCTAGGTGCTTAAAAAAGAAAAACAAATGCTTCCTATTTGTTTCTAAGTGCTTTTAACCAGTTGTGTTTGTTGCTGTCCGTTGCTTCAGTGCAAGGACTGCTGTCATCACAATCCCATTGTGTTGATGATTTTGTCCCAGGGAAAGTGTGCACAGGACTGCATGTTTAGAGGCATCAAGCTGATTGACAATTTTGCAATGGTGGCACTCAAGATGCTGAAGGGACTCTCTCTCTCTCTCTCTCTCTCTCTCTGTGTGTGTGTGTGTGTGTGCATATCTATGTCACCAGTGTTTGTGCAGAAAAACATACTGCAGCCATTGTTAAACTAAATTTATGGAGGACTATTCAGGTTCCAGCTATATGTGTGCAGCAGTACTTTTTGTAAATGCAACCCAGTTTCCTTGTCCTGTGCTGTCCTTCAGTACCTCTGAGAGGAGGGAGTGGGGTTTCACTCAGAGCAACACCATTACCCCAAGAGACTGCATCTCTAAGCCTCTCTCTGTGAATATTGAATAAAAAGCTTCCTGCAGCCAATGGGAAGCCGGCCAGCATCACAGAAGGCAGTCCCCACTCTGCTCTGCACTGGTTTAGCACAGCACACAGGAGCCAACCGAGTGGGTGGCGGGGTTCCCTGAGCAGGCGGAGGGGGTCCATGGGCCAGTTAAACGACCCCCATGGGCCTTAGGTTGCTGATCTCTGATCTAAGGCCCCTTTCTATGCCCCTAGGTGGCAGTCAGCCCCAGAGAAACACTTGGAGGAGGTCTCTCTCTGTCAGGGGTCAGAGGATCCAACCCCACATGGCAGGTTGCCAGGAATGGATAAGACAAGGCAAGTTCTTACCAATGCTTTTTATTCAATATTTACAGAGAGAGGCTTAGAAATGCAGTCTCTTGGAGTAATGGTGTTGCTCCGAGTGAAACCCTACTCCCTCCGTCTCTCCCACTTCCTCACAAGTCATCACTACGGGTGCTGAAAAGTGCCTTTTGCTTTTGAGCTCTTTGCTCTCCTACTTTCAATGCCTGCCTAGTCCTGGGGTCAGGATTGCTTTCCAAGGGCACTGAGTCCGTCAGCTGTCTCTCTCCTGGTACTGCTGCTGCTGCTGCTGCTTCTTCTTCTTCTTCCTCCTCCTCCTCTCCCATTATTTCCCAGCTTTCCCCTGCACCTGCCTCTGAGCTGTGACCTCCCTCAAACCCCTGTTGTAATTCTGAACTATCTCCTTCTTCTCTGGAAGAAGGTCAGGCTGGGGAAGTGGTCTTCACCATTCCTCCTCTGCCCAGTCCCTGACACTCTCACCTCTCCCCCTGCTTCAGCCAGGTTTGAATTCCTCCTCAACATTGCGCCAGCTCTTAATCACAGCCTATGCAATAAAAAATATAAAAATGTTAAATTGCCAAATGTTATGTTAAAGATTCTTGCTTCTGCTTGCACGTAGTATTCTGGGACCTGCTCCAAAGCCCGCTGAAACTAATAGAATTCCTTCAGCTTCTGATTGAATCCGATAGGGTTCCATCAGCTTACCAGATGCTGCTCTACGATATGACTCGCCTTGTGCTAGCTTTAGTCGCGTAGCACCTCCTTCTACGCTATCTTTGGATATACTCAATACATCACTTCTTCCTTAAAGGGTGTTTTGGGGATCTGGAGATTCGCTGTTTCTGACAGAGCGAGGAGTACAGCCGGGCTCAGAATCTGATAAAAGTTAGGCGGTTTTAACGCTCAGAAGCAGGTACCCAAGGGTGGATGCAGACTTGATTTTACAAGTACATCTGTTCTGTTTATTTTTGCTTCTTTGCGGCATTATCAACTTCTGCTCCATATGGATGATCCATATTGTGCCTTGGTAAAATGATACCACATTATGCTTTTATGCTTTTATCATCAAACACTACTCACGAGGGGAGGGAGGAAATCACCAGGTTTTACCTACTTTCATCTGTTCAGTTTAGTTCCCCCCAAAACTTTATTTTGAATAAAACACCTAAAATAAATGTAATATATGTAAATGAATAAAAACTAAACTTCATAGATTAAAACCCCCCACATGTTCTTCCCATTTCTGTCAAACAGATACTCTCTGTGTGTGTGTTTAATTTTCTATAAAAAAATCAATAACAAATGTACTGATTTCACAGTCAGTCCTGGAATACAGACGAACTCCAGAATTGGAGATATTCATACTCCTAAGAGTCCTTCTAGTGTATTAACATCTGCAATCTCTCTCTCTCTCTCTTTCTTTCTCTCTCTCTCTCTTTCTCTCTCTCTCTTTCACACACACTTAGACTGGGGGAAAAGTTTCTCTACATAGTACTTTGATTTTTGTTATTTGCTGCCACAATCTTTCTCCCCTCCCCACTGTTGCAAAACACACTTGCGAAAGAATTCAGTGCCCTTGAAATGTTCAGTAGACCACTATGCACTATACCTGTTGAGACACAGAAATCTGGAGGGTGGTGCAAGAGGGAAAGAGAAAGGTGAAAAAGAAATGCCTCCTTCATTCTATGCTTTACCCACTACCCATGAGGGATATCCAGTTGCAATATGCACTTGTATACTGCATGATTGTATACTGTAATACGCACAGTTGTATACTGCATGCAGTATATAATCTCCCCATCCTTTATAATTATTGGCCAGCCTGTAGCTGACCATTTTTTAAGTCGGGTGTTGGATTGAGTGCTGGCAACTCAGCTCCAAACTTCCATGATGAAACAGATTATATAGACATTTTCCTATCTGGGTTTAGGCCTGGTATGAGGACTGAAATGGCCTTGGCTTCTTTTGTGGATGATTCATGCCAGGAACTAGGCAGCAGGAGTGTGCTCATGTTGGTTCTGCTGTACCTCTCGGTGGTTTCAGCACCACTCGCTATTGGGGCAACTGGCTGGTTTGGGAGCTTTGGAGGCACCATTTTATAGTGGCTATGTCCTTAGCTGGTTGGGCATTCTCAGAAGGTCATGCTGGAGGACTATTGCTTGACTCATTGGCCATTGGCCTCAATTTTCCAATGTGATTGTCTCCTGCACACTTTGTAACATCTGCATGAAACTGCTCGGAGAGGTCATCCAGAATGATAGACATGGATGCCATCAATATGCTGATGGCACGCAGTCTATCTCTCATTTTCAGCTGGTGCCCAAGAGGATGGGGTGACCCTCTTCAGCTGGTGCCAAGGAGGCCATAGAGATTCTGAACCACAATCTGCACACAGCGAAGGATTGGATATGGGTTATTCTAGACAACAGGGAAGTGATTGGTAGAAATGCTGACTGGGGTCTGGAACTCCAATCTGTTCTATGTAGGGTTGCACTCCTGTTCTGGGTAGGTTTGCAGTTTGGGAATACTCCTGGTCCCCACATTGCTCTGGGGCAGCCAGGTGGCAGCTTGGCTTGGAGAGTGCCTTAAGCCAGTTTCAACTGATGTGCCAACTGTGCACCCTTCCAGATAAAAGAAGAAGAAGAAGAGTTTGGATTTGATATCCCGCTTTATCACTCCCCTTCAGGAGTCTCAAAGCGGCTAACATTCTCCTTTCCCTTCCTCCCCACAACAAACACTCTGTGAGGTGAGTGGGGCTGAGAGACTTCAAAGAAGTGTGACTGGCCCAAGGTCACCCAGCAGCTGCATGTGGAGGAGCGGAGACGAGAACCCGGTTCACCAGATTATGAATCTACCTCTCTTAACCACTACACCACACTGGCTCCAGCAGAATCTGTGGTAGCAGATTCTACCACAGTTACAGATGCTTAAGAAATACTCTGATTCTTGGGGAGAACAGCTTTCAGTAGGATGGTATGGTATCATCCCTAGGCGTTTTCATTTTCTAAGGTTTATGCAACATGCTCCCATAAAGGAATCTTCAAAGTTATCAACCCAATCAGATTTTTCTCCCCCTCTAAATGTTTATTTTCAATTCTATCCATGGTGCATTTTATGGATTCCCCTCCTTCCCAGATTGCTATCTCCGTGTGTTTCATAGCAAATGTGTGGATTCAGCAACCCATAAGCTCAAACTGATTTATATGACAACCCGCTCAATAAATGGACACTCCAGAAAGTGGGCAAGAAGGAAACAAGGTTGGAACTGATTGCACTGCACGGTGCCGTTCTTACTCTCCCAGAAACATTAATCTTCCTGATCAATATATCTGGACTACAACCTGCGCACAGGTCAACAGCTTTTTAAGATCTCTGCCATCCTTTCGGGTTGCTCAGAGATGAATAAGATGGAGCCAGCAGCCAGGGAGCGTTTTTTCCAGAGCACAGAAAAGTGCTTGATCTCACCACTTACTGAAAGACTTATTGATTTCTAAAAGCGAACTCATCAGCCCACAATATCCTCATTTCCCAAAGGAGCTCTAATTTCCTGTGGCATGGCCTCTGCATTCTACCCATTGTGAGTGCCCGGTATTTGGTGTGTGTGCGTGTGCACTTTAAACATCTCGACTACTTGACAGCTGGTGAAGTTTCCCTTCCGCCCTGAAAAGGACTTTTCAGCTCCCATAATGGAACGCCAATGCTGCCAGGGCTATTTTCTCTCCAGCTGTGAGAGTGGCTTTTCTGAGGGCTCACGCAAAAGCTGCTGGCCAGCTGCTCCACCTCAGCCTTCACAAGGGCTCTGCATTGTACTGAGGTAGGGCCGATGGCTTCATTGAGAAGGTCTTTTATTGGGGACCTCACAGGTCTATTCTCCAGACACATTTTGATCCTAAAAGAGACCTCCATTCAGGCAGGTGAGTCATGAGGCTTACGTCATTGCAGGTGCCAACTTCAGCTTTTCCGTTACAGAAAGGAAGCATCCTTTTTTTTCTTTTTTTGGAAGCATGGATAAACTACACAGAACTCTTCCAGGAAGTCATAAAGAACTGGATCTTTGATATAAACTGCTGTGTGGCAGCCCCAGTCTTTCTATGGGTGTCTTAAAATAGCATCCGAAAATAAATAGGCATTAGAGATCACCGCTCTCAAGATGATTGTGCTATCATGCTGGGCAGAATTTTTTTTTTAATGGTTTAAGCTTTTGCTCAATCAGAACTAGCTTTTCTGAGTAGTGATTTGGCAACCTTCAATCTCAAGGGTGTTTGCTGTTTTTTAGTGGGAAGAGTGGATGTAGGAATTATATGCATCACATTCCTATGTGAGGAGAGATGTATATACTAAGGTTGTACGAAGTATACTTCCACCACCCCCCTTTTTACCTTCTATCTCTGTATTTTTAAAAATTCTGATAGGTTTTTGAGCCACTCTACGCTCTCTCCAGTGTAATCTGGGATCCAAGCCCAACAAAGCTCTGCACTGCCCATTCACTATAACGGGGAACCTAAAAATGGCTATAATTTCCCTGTCTTTTGTAAAAAGTAGATGAACACTGAAGGAATGGAAGCCTCTCCAGACTGGATTAAGTGCCTCACATTGAAGACAAATAGGTTTAGGGGCCATTCTTCCATAATCCCTTATGGGGGGAATAGGGCTTGTCTTCTGCTTGGTTTTACCCTATCATAATTAAGAGGTAGGTAAATGATATGTATATTTTTATTTCTACATTTTAAAAAAATGTAGCTTCACAATAGCCTTTGCTTCCCAGTGTTTGCTTGACTCCTATAATAATAATAATAATAATAATAATAATAATAATATTTATACCCCACCCTCCCGAGCCAGAGCCAGGCTCAGGGCGGCTAACACCAATAAAATCACAGTAAAAACATAATAGGGGGGAAAGAGGGGGGGTGGAGAAAAGAAAAAAAACAATTTTAAATACAGTGGTACCTCAGGTTAAGAACTTAATTCGTTCTGGAGGTCCATTCTTAACCTGAAACTGTTCTTAACCTGAAGCACCACTTTAGCTAATGGGGCCTCCCGCTGCCGCTGCGCCGCCGGAGCACGATTTCTGTTCTCATCCTGAAGCAAAGTTTATACCCGAGGTACTATTTCTGGGTAAGCAGAATCTGTAACCTGAAGCATCTGTAACCTGAAGCGTATGTAACCCGAGGTACCATTGTACAGGTTAAAATGCAATTTAAAATGCAGCCTCATTTTAAAGTAGCTGATAAATCAAGACCATAAGGGGAGGGAAACATTAGGGTCAGACTAAGTCCAAACCAAAGGCCAGGCAGAACAGCTGTCTTGCAGGCCCTGCAAAAGATGTCAAGTCCCGCAGGGCCCTAGACTCTTGTGACAGAGCATTCCACCACGTCAGGGCCAGTGCTGAAAAGGCCCTGGCCCTAATTGAAACCAATCTAACCTACTTGAGGCTTGGGACCTCCAAAGTGTTGTTATTTGTGGACCTTAAGGTTCTCCACGGGGTATACCAGGAGAGGCAGTCCCGTAAGTATAGAATTATAGAGAATTATAGAGTTGGAATTATAAGAATTATAGAGTTGGAAGTGTTCCTGATGATCACCTAGTCCAACCCCTTACAATGCAGGGATATGCAGGAAAACCGCAGAACCACCCCACCCCGGAACGATGAAATTGAAAACTACATAAAACTACATAAAAACTACATAAAACTACTACAAAACTACATAAAACATTCAAAAACCCATAAAAACTCTAAAACCCCATTTTAAAACACACTATACTACAGAAACCCCTTATGCTGCATTTAGAACCAGAATTGCATTAGCGTAGAAACTGTTTTTCAGGCGGCTAGTCCTGGCCTTTATAACCCTATACCTTCTTCCAGAAGGCAGAAGCCGAAAGAGATCATTTCCGGGGTGCGTACTATCATGTGCTATCTCTGGCGCTTTCTTATGGCACCTGGCAGCATAGATTTGATCTAAGGTGGGAAGAGTGCACCCAATAATTCTCTCTGCAGTCTTTACAACCCTGGATAGCATTGTTTTTTCCCTGGCCGTGCAGCTCCCAAACCACACGCACAGACCATAAGTTAGTACGCTCTCTACAGTGCAATGGTAGAATGCCATCAACAGGTCCTTTGAGAGATTGTTTTTCTGGAGGATTCTCAGAAAATATAACCTCTGCTGTGCTCTCTTCACCAGGTCTTTGCTGTTCTCTCCCCAGGTTAGGTCGTCTCTCAACTCCATTCCCAGAAATCGAAACACTGAGACCTGTTCCACGCACTTCCCCTCAATAATAAGTGGCTGAATATTCAATTTACATTTCCTAAAGTCCACAATGATCTCTTTTGTTTTCTTTAAGTTAAGCAGTAAGTTGTTTTTCCTGCACCACTCCCCCAACTGCTCAACTTCCTTCCTATAGGCCGTCTCCCCCTCTCCAGTCGTAATTAAACCAACCACCGTTGTATCATCTGCGAACTTAATGATCTTATTAGTGGGGTATTTGGGGGCACAGTCAGCTGTATAGAGCGTGTATAAAAGCGGGCTCAACACGCACCCCTGAGGCTTCCCCGTATTCGTGATGAGATCCGCAGAGACGTGGGAACCCAACACTATCGTTTAAGACTGCTGAAACGGAACCCCATTAAAAATACTGAATGGTTCAACTGAGATCTTTCTCAGTGGGTCTTTAAACCAACCTTCCATGATTGGATTCCTGTAATGCCCAATGGCATGGACATTCTACATGGGTACTTCAAGAGGCATGGTCAGCTGAAAGACTGAGGAGCATCATGAGGATTTTTTTTAAAAAAAATCTTCATCAGTATCTCAACAGGCTACCTTTGGACAGTGCCGTCACTCAAGCAACATGGCTAACTGCTGTTAACATGAAGCTATGTGCAAGGAATGAGGGTGGCAGGAAAAGTTAATGTCTCTAGACATCTGTCTGACACTGTTTTCTACCGCAACGCACAGTGCACAAACTGTGGAGCGCACTCCCCACAAGATATGCGGATGCCCACCAACCTGGGTGAGTTTATAAGAGGATTAGACAAATTCATGGAGGATAGGGCTGTGAATGGCCTGTAGCCTTGATCTACTGTTGGAGGCCATAATGCTTCTGAAGGCCAGATTCTGGAAACTACAGACAGAGGCGGTTTTAGATTAGCAGAACCGGTTTGGCTGCATTGGTCGCCACACTGCAGGGGGTGCCACAACAATACGGTAGAATGGAGTGTGAGAGGTGGGGGTTGCCAAATTTTATTTTATTTTAAAATTTTCATTTATTTGGTTTTTCAGATTAAATTTTTACAGTCGCATATCAAACATAGACCATAAAAACAAGATTCCTTGAAATCTCCTAGACTTTCACCCTCCCCTTTGTAGGTGTTATTATGAATCATTTCTTCCTGCATCTTTTATGATGATCCAAATCTTTTACAACTCTATTGTGTCCAGAATTCACCCTTCAACTACAAGTGATATTCCAATCCAACTGTTTACAATGGTCTTTAAGATAAGTTTTAAATTTTTACCCATTCCTTATTAAAATTTTGGTCTTCCTGATTCCTGATTCTTCCGCTCATTTTAGCCATTTCAGCAGAGTCCATCAACTTCATCTGCCATTCTTCTCTGGTAGGGACTTTATCTTCTTTCCATCTCTGGGCCCATAACATTTGTGCAGCCATGGTCACATAAATTAATAATGATAATAATAATAATAATAATAATAATAATAATAATAATAATAATAATAATAATTTATTTATACCCCGCCCATCTGGCTGGGCTTCCCCAGCCACTCTGGGCGGCTTCCAACAAAATATTAAAACACAGTAATTCATCAAACATTAAAAGCTTCCCTAAACAGAGCTGCCTTCACATGTCTTCCAAAAGTCTGGCAGTTGTTGTTCTCTTTGACATCTAGTGGGAGTGTGTTCCACAGGGCGGGTGCCACTACCAACATAAATAGCCTTTTCTGCTCCCTTGGGTTTCTGGCACCTAGAATTCATAAAAGGAAGGCTTCAAGTTTCCGGGGGTTTCCAAATTTTAGCATCACACAGGACGCCGCTGAAATTTGAGAGTCCAAAGTCTGCCTCTGCTACAGGAGAAAGTGCCTTGGGGCTCAGTTTCCTGCTTGCAAGCCTGTCACGGGCATCTGATTGGCCACTATGAGAACAGGAGGCTGGACTAGATGGGCCATGGGTTTGATCTAGAATAGGCATAGGCAAACTCTGCCCTCCAGATGTTTTGGGACTACAACTCCCATGATCCCTAGCTAACAGGACCAGTGGTCAGGGATGATGGGAATTGTAGTCCCAAAACATCTGGAGGGCTGAGTTTGCCTATGGCTGATCTAGCAGGCTCTTCTTACCTTCTTACAGAACCACATCATGTTGTTGTTGTTTAGTCGTTTAGTCGTGTCCAACTCTTCGTGACCCCATGGACCAGAGCACGCCAGGCACTCCTGTCTTCCACTGCCTCCCGCAGTTTGGTCAAACTCATGCTGGTAGCTTCGACAACACTATCCAACCATCTCGTCCTCTGTCATCCACTTCTCCTTGTGCCCTCCATCTTTCCCAACATCAGGGTCTTTTCCAGGGAGTCTTCTCTTCTCATGAGGTAGCCAAAGTATTGGAGCCTAAGCTTCAGGGTCTGTCCTTCCAGTGAGCACTCGGGGCTGATTTCCTTAAGAATGGACAGGTTTGATCATCTTGCAGTCCATGGGACTCTCAAGAGTCTCCTCCAGCACCATAATTCAAAAGCATCAATTCTTCGGCGATCAGTCTTCTTTATGGTCCAGCTCTCACTTCCATACACCACTACTGGGAAAACCATAGCTTTAACCATACGGACCTTAGCTGGCAAGGTGATGTCTCTGCTTTTTAAGATGCTGTCTAGGTAGCATTTCACAATTGTGAATGGCTTCCTCTTGGAAGCAGGGAAGTCACAGGCCTTGGAGATTTCCCCCAAGATTTTGCAGCAACTGCAGCACTCCGGGGGATCAAATGTGGTGGGTGTGTGGATCCCCCGTGGATTTTGTTCAGCAGTATGTCAAACGGAAGTTGCTGTCGCACACAGGGAGGTGTGAAGACTGTGACAGGAGATCCCAGGGTAAAGCTTCTGCTATGCTCTGCCTTTGATGGTCCTGTGCCACTTTGCATTCTGTTCGTCCTCCTCCTTCATATTCTTGACAATGAATGGATTTGGTATTTGCTGAAAAGCCTCCAGTATTAATGAACTGGCAGGTTTGCAATCTGATTGGTTTGCTCCCTCTGTTTTAAAGAGAATTGCAGCTTAGCTGGGGAAATGGAAGATTTGAGTAAGGTGGGCGTCTGCAGCAGTACTGCAAGGGTGCCTACCTCATAAAATCATAGAATTGTAGAGTTGGAAGGGGCCATGAGGGCCATCTTATCCATCCCCTGCAATGCAGAAATCTTTTGCTTATTATGGGGCTCAAACCCATGACTGTGAGATTAAGAGTCTTATGTTCTACCAAGTTGAGCTATCCCAGATGTCAATAACCAGGGATTTCCAAGGCATAGGTACTGCCAGATAGAAAATTTGACTCCTCGCAGGTATGGAGCAAACATAATATGGCACTTGGAAAAGTCCAAATTCCATGTTGAAAGAAAGAAAGAAAGAAAGAAAGAGAAAGAAAGAAAGAAAGAAAGAATAGAAATGATTGAAAAATGCCACTGTGGCAATCACACAGGGTCCCCGCACATTTCACTGTCTATTGATCCCTGTGCCACCACTTTATTTCTCGCTGCCACCACCCAGGCCCTACCTGGTACAATACTGAGTCCAGTCAGGGTTAAATTGGAATATAAACTCCTGTTTATTGATTGGAGTTTAACAAGCATGTGGTTTCATAAATGGTATCGTTCAATTACAATCATGGGGTGCCTCTCCAGTCCTATAACTTCCGCTACCTGCTCTCACTCACTAAACCAACTCTCAGATATTTACTTGTCTTCCAAGCCCGTAACTATTCCTGACTCAGCTTATTTCGCTACACTAACTCAACCTACCCACAAACTCTATCCCAATTCACTCTCACCCCAACCAACCACCCAACTCCCAACGAACTCCTCCCTTCGCCCCTCCCAGAGCTGATTTTATAGTCCCTTTGACTCCACCCCCCTGGGTCCTGATTGGGTAACCTGCTTAACTATTTCACCTCCAGAACTCTCATATGTTAACGTCACAGCCACACATCTTCCATGGGAAAAGGCTTGCTTACCACCACATTGCTCTCCATTTCTGATTCAGGTCAATTTTTCTTTCACTGAACGATCCCAGGCAATCAGGGATCACGTAGCGACCGAAATAATGTCATGGTGCTATGCAGCCCATCGTACTTTGCTTTCTGGCAATGCCTCTGATGTCAGTTGAAGCTGTGTTGCTTTCATTGCATGGTAGGAAACCTCATTCCCACATTACCATGGCAGCCAGGTTGATACTCTTCCTTTTCTGTATGGTAAAGGAAGGCAGGAAAGGGTTGTGTTGGCAATGGAGCGATCCCCATTACATCATAACATTGCAAGGCAGGGAGCATTAGCCTGGTTGTCTTGGCAATGGGAACATTCACCTCCTCATTAAGTCTTCCCTAAAAAATTGCTGGGCAAAATGAGTGTTTTTCTGTGATGAAATATTTGTGGAACTACACACACACACACACACACACACACACACCATTTCAACTCAGCTTGAATAATTATGCACAGCTCACTCATGCAAGTGTGGGACATTTATAAAGTTGAATAGATTATAATCCTCCTCATCTGCATACAGCAACATTTCACATATAGCTTAGGGTAATTAATGTTCTTGCAAGTTAAAGTGCTACCTAATTATTTTTCTTTTCCTGTCCTGGAGGGAAAGAAGCAGAAATTGTTTAATTTATGAATACATTTTTTGAAAAATCAGGTCAATGCCAAATAATATGATGTTCAGTTAGTTCCTTGACATCACACTTTTTAAAAAAGCATTTGTAACTAAAGACTTACTTTCTGCCACTCAACCCTCAACAGTGTCTTTGTCAACATGCTACTGAAACACACCCTGGAGGGACCTTTTTCATATTCACAGACTTTTCACATTAAGGCATTATCATACTCAAATGAAAGTGAAACTTTCTTTGAAAGTGAAACTTCAGTAAATGAATGCAAATAGAAAATCTGCAGCCTCCACAGGAAGAAAATTAGTGCTATATTCTTCAGGGATTTGCAGATTTCTGAATAGGTTGCCAATGGGCGGAGGGGAGCAGGAAGGGGAGCACAGAGAGAATTGCAATAAAATGGTCAGTGCTTTTTTTCTGGGTGGTGCTAGTCAGCATTTTATTTGAAATACAGTACACAGGGAGGTGTGTTAAGTGTGAAGTGGACAGGGTCTCTCCATAGAGCTGTTTGTCTGAGAGTCCGTTGAGCTATTAGCAGAGCTGGTGTGATTTTATGACATGCTTGCGAATATCTATCTGCTCAAAGCGAATGTGACAGTATAGAATGCTCACACACATTGAAGCTCTGACAGACTGAGGACTACAGAGCATATGCCTTCAGTGTGTGAGTGAGAGAGACAGAGAGAGATAGAGAGAGACACCGATAGTTTAGTAGGGAATTAGTGAAAATTGATGAACATTAATTATCCCCCTTTTATTTACTGCCTCCAATTAGGATTACAGTTATGAGTACATGAGTGCTGGGAAAGAGAAGCAACTGTTCATTGCTGTTCCTGTTTCCACGATTAGCACACTTGTTTTGACTAGTTGTGAATATTGTGTGCAATAAAAAGGGAGAAGGGAGTTAAAGAACAGCAGCTTCACATTCTTGCTTCACCAGCAGCCTCAGCCATACATTCCATGATGCACTGTGTGTGATTTAGCAAGGGAAAAGTCATACAGGACTGACCGTGCTAAACCTATTTCCCATAGTTAAGATAGCATGGGGCAGTGTTTAAGAGATGCATGGAGCATTGCATTTCTGGCCCGTGTCCAATTTTGTGTGGGTTCATTCGGAAAGCCATCCCATCCTGTTTCCAAGTTAATCTGCAATCTTTTTAAAAATATGTACA
Organism: Podarcis raffonei; assembly: GCF_027172205.1. Taxonomy (NCBI): domain Eukaryota; kingdom Metazoa; phylum Chordata; class Lepidosauria; order Squamata; family Lacertidae; genus Podarcis; species Podarcis raffonei. Next base: position 30,146,949 of record NC_070604.1, read on the forward strand.
GTCATACCTCGGGTTATAGACACTTTAGGTTGTGAGTTTTCGGGTTGCACAGTGCGCCAAACCCGGAAGTATCGGGTTACTTCTGGGTTTGGGCTCTTGTGCATGCGCAGAAGCACTAAATTGCTCTTTGCGCATGCACAGAAGCGCCGAATCGCAACCCACGCGTGCACAGACACGGCACTGCAGGTTGCGAACACTGCGGGTTGCAAACGTGCCTCCCGCACGGATCACATTCGCAACCCGAGTGTCCCCTGTATATTGAAATTCACATTTAATACTGATTGTATCACAAAATACATATCTAAATATATAATTGCACAGATTTCTAAACAAACTCCATCCTAAAATGCATGTTTTAAATGGAGTTTGGTACCTCGCCCCTTTTCAGCTGGTAATGGTATTGCAAAACCCAAAGAACTGAAATAATGGAAGAAGGATAATTATCTGCTGAATATTAGTCCTGAGAGGTGCAAAACAGGGTGGTTCACATTGAAATTCACATAAACTGACCCCTAGAGGTGGTAAGGGGTATATGGGTGGGTAGAAGTGGAGAGGAAGCATTTTTTCACAACTACACAACTGACACATTAAAAAACAAACCACACCATTATGATCTGTAATGGCAGCAGACCAGCCTTCTCATTGCCCTCATACAGTGACACTGCCAACACAAAGGATCACACAAGGGACGAGAGGCGCCATCTTGCACCCAAGATTTGGGGGCAGGAGGTGGTGCATGTGCATGACATTATGTGCCTGGTGCTCATCACGACTTCCTTTCTCACACTCAGGAGAAGCCAGCCACTAACCTGCACTGTGCCGTGCTTAGCCTGCCGATCGGCCTCCTCTGCCTCCTCAACATTGTAGGGGCCCACCCTGTGCCAGCAGATTTTGAGGGGGCCAAAGACACCTCTGCCCCTAGGAGTTGGCATGCCTGAAAGGGGCCCTTTCCCAAATATTTATTTATTCACTAACAATATTTTATCCTGTCATTCTTCCAAGGAGCTCGGGGCAGCGTACATAGTATCCCTCTGTTTTTTTCCTCACAACAACCCTGTTGCTATAGCGATTGGCCCTGAGCTTCATAGGACCATAAGAGGCTGCCTCAAACTGAATCAGACCATTGGTCAATCTAGCCCACACTGACTGGCAACAACGGAGCATCTGCTTCACATGCCAAAGTTCCTGGTTCAGTTCCCAGCATCTCCTGATACAACTGGGAATATCCCTGTTGGAAACCCTGGACAACAGTGGCCTCTCAATGTAGACAATATTCAGCTAGACTAGAATTGCCATATTCCCAAAAGTGAAAATCCAGACAAAATTGTTCATCTCAAAGTTGTTGGGCTATTATTATTATTATTATTATTATTATTATTATTATTATTATTTGCCATACACCCGGGTTTTGCTGGACATTTTGCCAATAGGCAGACCAACGATCTGACTCAGTTTAAGTCTACACTGATAGATCTACACTGATCTACACTGATGACGGTGGCGCTGTGGGTTAAACCACAGAGCCTAGGACTTGCCGATCAGAAGGTCGGCAGTTCGAATCCCTGCAACGGGGTGAGCTCCCGTTGCTCAGTCCCTGCTCCTGCCAACCTAGCAGTTTGAAAGCACGTCAAAGTGCAAGTAGATAAATGGGTACCCCTCCGGTGCGAAGGTAAACGGCGTTTCCGTGCGCTGCTTTGGTTCGCCAGAAGCGGCTTAGTCATGCTGGCCACATGACCCGGAAGCTGTACGCTGGCTCCCTCGGCCAATAAAGTGAGATGAGCGCTGCAACCCCAGAGTCGGCCACGACTGGACCTAATGATCAGGGGTCCCTTTACCTTTACCTTTACACTGATAGGAAAAAGGCTATAGGGGAAAAAAACACAAGTCAGCTTCTTGCATTCCTACAATAGCTTAACACATAGCTGTCAACTTTTCCCTTTTCTTGCGTGGAATCCTATTCGGAATAAGGGAATTTCCCTTAAAAAAGGGAAACGTTGACAGCTATGTGTTTCAAGATTTATATTTGTGATAAGCATGCCTTCAGAGGAGGGTGTCATCTGCAAACAGACCATTGTGATATCACGAATGCATCCTTGGAAACAGGGCTTAAAGAAAACAACACCTGATTTCCCTCAACAAGCAGAAACGGCTCTCTGAGTGAGGCACACTCACAGCAATAGCCTCCATTGAAAGGGGTGAGGTGGTGGCAGAGAGGTTGAGCTTGTGTGGAAACAGAAGCAGGGCTAATTCATCCACAAAGCTGGCACCTCACCCTTCTGGGTAAGCAGCAGCAATGCTGATGCTGGGAAGTAATATCTGTGGCATCACTCCATTGTGTGAGCTGCCACTGCCAAGACAGGCCAAAATCTGGATTAAATGTTGGGCGGGAGGTACTATGGCCTGGAATTTTCATGTTGATTATGCCGCAAGGACTCTGCAAAAAAAGAGACTTGCACGCATGAAGAGCACTGATCTTACAATAATCAACCACCTGGAAGCACTCTACATACCTGCTGCACAAAGTTTCCCACCAATGCAACAGTTTGCAGAACAGCACCACTTTCTCTGAATGCAACCGCTGTCTTTCTGAATCTTAAAGCACCCCAAAATTTATACGTAGTTACAAGTACCCCATCCCCCTTTCTCTTTCTCGGCCTCCCTCTTTCTCTCTGCATTTTTAAATCACCAGGGTTAGGAATTACCCTCCCATGGAAAACACATGGCAGCTTATGATCCCTTCACAAAGCCAGTGTGGTGTAGTGGTTAAGAGTGGTAGTCTCGTAATCTGGTGAACCGGGTTCGCTTCCCCGCTCCTCCACATGCAGCTGCTGGGTGACCTTGGGCCAGTCACACTTCTCTGAAGTCTCTCAGCCTCACTCACCTCACAGAGTGTTTCTTGTGGGGGAGGAAGGGAAAAGGAGATTGTTAGCCGCTTTGAAACTCCTTAGGGTAGTGACAAAGTGGGATATCAAATCCAAAACTCTTCTTCAAAGAGTTAAAGTCATTTAAAAACCAGCGGTTACAATTTGACAGATTTATGTGTTGGTCTTCAGCCCATTGAAATCAATGGATTCATGCACACTTAACTCTGTATATGTTTATATCCAGTAACAGTGGTACCTCGGGTTACATACGCTTCAGGTTAGATACGCTTCAGGTTGCAGACTCCGCTAACCCAGAAATATTACCTCCGGTTAATTACCTCTGCTTCTGGCGAACCAGAGCAGCGCACGGAAAAGCCATTTACCTTCCCACTGGAGCGGTACCTATTTATCTACTTGCACTTTGACGTGATTTCGAACTGCTAGGTTGGCAGGAGCTGGGACCGAGCAACGGGAGTTCACCCCAGGTACCACTGCATATAAAAAAGAAATGTTTTGTAGGGCAAAAGCAAACAACAGGAGGGCTTACTGACAAGGGTGCATTTGATGCCTTGATTCTTGCCACTTACAAGACAAGGCAGTGCTGTTACATTTAATGCCTGGGCCATGTTTCTCTGGAAAGATGACAAAAAATCTTGCAGGAATATAAAAACGTACAGTTGCAGAAGACCCCAGAAAAAGTTTTTGATTAATAGATCAATATGCACTCAGTTTTTATGTCTTAATTTTAAGTCTTAATTTTACAAGACAAAATATGTTTTCCACAGCTAGCTATTTCCACACTGCTGAGTTTCATCAGCTTGTCCTTCAGCTGTACCACTGCCTTTTCTGATAGATGTTATAGCCGCCTACTCATGTTACAATATATGATACATTAACCAAAAATAAGTCATTTTAATTGGCTATGTTTACCTCTTGGTTGGTATGACATATGGTTCTTATTTTCAGGATCGCCGTAATTTGTTAAAGAATATATTGCATGAAAAATCACCCATTTGTGCCTAGTAAAATTTCTCTCATCTCACTATGTTTCACATGCTCCTCATGCCATGCTTATTACCCAAAATAAAATAGTTTCGGGCCACAATCCTCTATACACTTACCTGGGAGCAGGGATAGAAAAATTCTGTCAATTTCTCATTTTTCCCTATGTTAAATTTGGTTCCCCACATTTCACAGCAATTCATGATTTATCTATCTATTATTATTTTTTACAAAAAGGACCCACATGAAAATTTGCCAGCATTTTAGAGACAATTTCTCCTAATAGACACATTTTTATATGTAGTTTTGACTGCAGAGCTTCGGACTGTAATGCAGTGTTATAGCATTCTATCATTGCTGCCATTCCAGTAGAGACCATCGGAAGGCTTTAGGAAATGTGATTAGAATTCCAAAATTAAGGACAGCTTAGGATATGCTATCCTTTGTGCTATCAAGGATATTAGTCTATTTACCGGTATGCTATTCACATAATTTGGGTGGGTGTTCAGGTTCACGTCTAGGTTTACGAGCACATTCATGTCTTCTATCTCCATTTTCACTAGCCCCTTTTATGTGGGAGTCCCATTTGCTCTCATCAGCAACCTAGGTCACAATGAGGGTTGGGAAGGGAAGGAATGCAGATTTGATTCAAGCAGAGCATTTGTTTGTCAAGACCCTCAAGCCAACCCCCCATTAGAATAAAGAAATTCACACGGACACAGATTTTTTGTTTAAGGTGATTGGGCAAATTTTGGCCACAACTTTATTGATTACAGGAAATGTGAGCTGTATTGGCTTAGGCATTGGCAAAAGACTATATCAGACTCCTGCCCCCTTTGCAAGAAGTCTGTAAGGGTAAACCACCCAAAGGGGAGCTGCTTCAGGGGAACCCGCCTGTATCTCCCCTGGTGTTCCCAGAGGCCTGGCATGGCCCTAGCCCCTCAAGCGGACTTCAGACAAGATCCAGGATCCAGGCCTCGGATTCCTTTAACGGAATACCCTTGGACAATGGAGGGGCAGGCGATGGCTGACCTCCCCTCCTCCACTCAACAATAAGCCAATGCCTAACCGCCTAACCTTACAAAGTTGTGACGATTGCTAAGAGGTAGGCCAAGTGGCCAGTGCCAATTTGCCAAATGGAAAAATTTCTACCCGGACCCCATCCCAAGATGGTCAACCAACTGAAGTCCAAAGCAAGGCCAGAGGACACCTAAATTAAAGGGAGGGTGGGTGGGTGTTTGGCAGCGTGAAGCAAGTGCTTGGCACACGTCGTGCTGCCGCTTTTATACTCCCCCCCCCAATCACCCCACTCAAATTGATTGGTCAATAGCCCTGGGTAATTGTGGTGCCACCCTGGCGTGAGGGTAATGGCTCCACCCACGTCAGGGTGGGGGGACCGTGTTGAGGGCCTGCCCACAACCAGCGCCATCTATTAATATGATCCCACTTTTTTATGCCTTGTCCCTACTGAGAGAGCTGCATGCACTGTGGTTAATACGAGTACTTCCTGGCCCTGAAACAAAATGCACATGTGTATAAGCTTCCTCTGCTGAAATGAAGATGGAAGCTCTCCTGCATGGAACTGGATGCACTGAGCAGAGGGAACACACTCCCCTCTATCCGCTCCTAGAATCCAATCAGGAACTCTGCTTCAGTTATTCTGATAACCGCTGCATAAAATCCTAGGACCCGCCGAGATTCCCAGAGGTTTGAAGGTTAATCACCACGCCAGAATGTTATAGAATGGTGCTTTATCATTTATCAAACAGAAGGAAGGGCTTGCAGAATGCTACACGCCGCGGTGCTCTGTGTAGAAGACCTCTGTTTGGCTTTTCGGCTTTTCAAAAATTCATTTGTGCCTTATGGTGTAACGAGTGTTGTTGACATGCAACGTGATTCAGGATTTCAGGAAAATAACCCATTAATATATTGGGACTTCAGGAATATAATCCATGAATCGCGTACATAACATGTGGATAACACGAACCATATAAAATTGTCTTAACACGTGGAAAATAGAAGACAGCCTTTAAAAATATTGCCCTAACTGGTGGTTTTCTACCTCAGAGGGTTTTGGGGTGGGGAGTGGTAGGATTCCAGGTTCTTTGTGTTTTGTTTTTTGAACCGCTTGACTACTTAATCCAGATTGTGGTACTGTAAATAACACATTTACAAAGTTTTACACAGCTCCCTAACAGGGTCCCCAACACACACCGGCCGTATTGTTTACCCTAGTTTAACAGTTAGGGATGGGGAGATCTGGGCACTAGCAAGACTTTTCTTAAGGAAAGAGTGCACAGTTGATTCAGTGTGCCTGGATAAAACAGACCTTGGCAAGAGACCCAGCCCACCCGTGAGGCAGACTGAAGCAGCTGCCTTGAGTGGTGGAATGGGATGATGCCCCACCTACCTCTACCGCCACTGCAAGGGTTGTGCAGCAGCTTCCAGTGAGATCTCATCCGTGACCCCAGTAAGTGAGACTTGGGTGATGGAGGTGGTAGCATCTTCCCATTTCACCTCAGGCGGCAAAATGGGCAAGGCCACCCCTGCTTGGAAATTTACCAGGGGTTATATTGGACTGCAAGAAGATCAAACCTCTCCATTCTTTTTTTTAAAAAAATATAATATTTATTAAGGTTTTACAAAAGGCAAAAGTTTACAGAATAAAGAAAAAGCATTAAAAAAAGAAAAGAAAAAATAAGAGAAAATACAAAAAATACAAAAATACATAGCGGGACAAAAAGGAAAAAAAGGAAAAAATACAAGATACAAAAAACAAGTATAGACGAAAAAATTAAAAACAAATCCATTTTTTTATATCTTTAGGCTCATTTGCTTGTTTCCTTGACCTCCTCACACCTCCCCTTTTTGTATTCCAATTTACATAATCAATTCAGCAAATCCTTACCCTCTTTCCTTTATCTTAACTCTATATCTTAACATATTATAACTATATTTTTTCATCCATTAACAATCCATTTTTGCATATTCTTGCTAACCTTGTTGCTAATGCCACTTAATTTCAATCCAGCATCATTTTAACATTCATTAATTTTACAATATTTCTGCAAATAGTCTTTAAATTTCTTCCAATCTTCTTCCACCAACTCTTCTCCCTGGTCTCGGATTCTGCCAGTCATTTCCGCCAGTTCCATATAGTCTATCACCTTCATCTGCCACTCTTCCAGAGTGGGTAAATCTTGTGTCTTCCAATACTTTGCAATAAGTATTCTTGCTGCTGTTGTTGCATACATAAAAAAAGTTCTATCCTTCTTTGGCACCAATTGGCCGACTATGCCCAGGAGAAAGGCCTCTGGTTTCTTCAGGAAGGTATATTTAAATACCTTTTTCATTTCATTATAGATCATCTCCCAGAAAGCCTTAATCTTTGGGCACGTCCACCAAAGGTGAAAGAATGTACCTTCATTTTCTTTACATTTCCAACATTTATTATCGGGCAGATGATATATTTTTGCAAGCTTGACTGGTGTCATGTACCAGTGACAAACCTCTCCATTCTTAAGGAAATCAGCCCTGAGTGCTCACTGGAAGGACAGATCCTGAAGCTGAGGCTCCAATACTTTGGCCACCTCCTGAGAAGAGAAGACTCCCTGGAAAAGACCCTGATGTTGGGAAAGATTGAGGGCACAAGGAGAAGGAGACGACAGAGGACGAGATGGTTGGATAGTGTTCTCGAAGGTACCAGCATGAGTTCGACCAAACTGCGGGAGGCAGTGGAAGACAGGAGTGCCTGGCGTGCTCTGGTCCATGGGGTCACGGACAGTCGGACACGACTAAATGACTAAACAACAACAAAAATATTGTGCTTCAGCCAGAACAGTGTTTCTCAAACAGTGGACCCACCTGTGGGCTTTAGGGCTACATCCTGCTCAGTGACTTCTAGCCTTTTGATTGGATCAATCTCAGCACCAGCAGCTGCTTGCATGCTGAGTAAAGATGGCCAGGAGACACGGAGATTAAGGGAAGGGAGAAGAGGATGTCTCCCTCCTCTGAGGGGAAGGACCAGAGGAAATTAGGAAGTTGGTTATGATGATGACTGAAAACGGGAATAGAAAGGAAGAGGATGAGAGAGGAAAGGTGTTAAAGGAAGAAAAAGTGGAGGTAAAAGAACCAGGGAGAGTGAAAATGAAGACCTGCGCTGGTGCCCTGGTGGTATTTTTCTAGAAAAAGTGGTGCCAGAACTCGCCATGAACACCTCCCTTGTTCTCTTATAATGCCATGGCAGCCACCTGAGAGAAGCTGGAACTGAATTCGGGTGAGCTGCGACTGAAAAAAAGCCCTGTCCTCGACACGTATGCCAGAGTTTCTCCTGCAACATGTCACAGACGCTCAAGCAGACAAATTAATGTGCAAAGTATAGCATTTGAAAACCATTGGATTAACATATCTGGGTGAAATAGTTTCTCTCCTTGGGTCAAGTCTGATTTAGAGATAGGGTTAAGGCCTTTGTTGTGATTAACCTTCATGTTTTTTTTTAATATAAATCATAATAATCCAAGTGATAACACTTAACCTACCACATAATGAGTTTTGGGAGCCTCCGTCAATTAGTGTGTCTGTAAATCCTGCAATATCAGGCACCTCGACTGCTGTGTACATGCCAAGTTTTCCATGTTCGTCACCGGCTTCATTGGATACTGTGAGCATTAACGTCACTGGCTCTGGAAAGACAGAATACTCCGCTTGAACAGAATATGCTTAATTGGAACTGCTGATTTATTGGCATGTTTCCAAGGGAACTAATTTGGCTTAATGAAGGTGAACGTCAATAAATGGTGTTTAATTAGAACAATATTATCAAACTTTCTACATAGTGGACGGGTGGTTAAACACTGTAATAAGCACTGGTTTTATCTTTGAAGAGTCCTGAACTCCGATTGACTTAAGGGATGTGCCAAAGGCTGGAAAAAATATCTATAAGGCATTCGTATTTTTGTTACGAATAGTGCTGCTCCAATCCAAGTGAGCATACTTTTCATTATTAGTCTAAGAATAATTCCTCCTGCCTGACAAGGCAGACTGTTGCCGACTAAAACAAAATCAAAGGGACATTCCAGAGATTACATATAGAGCTCGTGGTGCCTTGCACTCATTGGTAAATCTCATTTAATAAGATGCTGCTATTTTAAAAGGTTTGCTCTCTGCATTCACATTTCAGTGAAGAGATGCAATCATGTTAATGCATTCACATAAGCAACAGCCCTTTTTGCTGGCACAAAAGGGCATCTTTCCCCTCTCCTCTCCTCTCTTCTCCCCTGCATCCTCTGGCACAGATTTTGGGGGGGTGTGCAGAGAGACTGAAGAAGAGAAACCAGAAGTCCTGTAGCTTAGGCTAATGTCCACCACACAAGTAGGTGGGCACCACTGGATATCACCCACACCTTGCAGAGCAGATGGTGCCATGGTCTAAGCCAGTGAGCCTCTTGGGCTTGCCGATCAGAAGGTTGGCAGATCGAATCCCCATGACGGAGTGCGCTCCCATTGCTCTGCCCCAGCTCCTGCCAACCTAGCAGTTTGAAAGCACACCAGTGTAAGTAAATAAATAGGTACTGCTGCAGCAGGATGCTCTGGCTTCTGTAACGGTATCCCATTGCACCAGAAGCGGTTTAGTCACACTGGCCGCATGACCCAGAAAGCTGTCTGTGGACAAACATCGGCTCCCTTGGCCTGAATGCAAGATGAGCGCCACCACCCCAAAGTCAGCTTTGACTGGACTTAACCGCCCAGGGGTCCTTTACCTTTTACACCCTGTGGAAGTGAGAGCAGGTCAGGTTATTGACAAACAGGGGAATACATTGCACAACAGGTAGACAAGATCCACCAATGTAGTAAATAAGTGAGCAACATTTATGGTCTGGATGCAGGGAAAGGTGATGTGTATGCATCAGGGCCAGCCCCATCAATAGGCAGAGTGAAGCAGCTACCTCAGGTAGTGGATGCTGCTGGAAAGCAGTGGGCCGGTGGCATCCTCCTGGTTATTCCCTATACAGTGGTACCTCTGGTTATGAACTTAATTCATTCCGGAGGTCCTTTCTTAACCTGAAACCGTTCTTAACCTGAGCGGGTTAAACCACAGAGCCTAGGACTTGCCGATGAGAAGGTCGGCAGTTTGAATCCCGGTGACAGGGTGAGCTCCCGTTGCTCAGTCCCTGCTCCTGCCAACCTAGCAGTTCGAAAGCACATCAAAGTGCAAGTAGATAAATAGGTACTGCTCTGGTGGGAAGGTAAACGGCGCTTCCGTGTGCTGCTCTGGTTCTCCAGAAGCGGCTTAGTCATGCTGGTCACATGACCCGGAAGCTGTACGCTGGCTCCCTTGGCCAATAAAGCGAGATGAGCGCCGCAACCCCAGAGTCGGCCACGACTGGACCTAATGGTCAGGGGTCCCTTTACCTTTACCTTTACCACTTTAGTTAATGGGGCCTCCTGCTGCTGCCATGCCACCACGCACAATTTCTGTTCTAATCCTGAGGTAAAGTTCTTAACCTGAGGTACTACTTCCGAGTTAGCGGAGTCTGTAACCTGAAGTGATTGTAACCTGAGATGTTTGTAACCCAAGATACCACTGTATTGTCCTTTGATGCAGGCAGCAAAGAATACCCAATATGCTTTGGTGTGCTCTCTCTGCTTCATCCTGTGATTCATGTTCCTAGCTATTCGGTTTAAGACAAAGCTATGTGTTCCCCCTTCACTACAATGGGGAACCTTAAAATGGCTGTAATGTGCTTCCCCTGCCTTTCTGGAAGAAGTAGAACAAATTTGCAGGCACAGAAGCCCCTCCAGCTGATGAAGCCTGCTGAATGGCAGACAAAAACATTTAGGGGCTTTTGTGTGTGAAGTGCATGGGATTTACTCTCATCCATAATCCATATTAGATCAATACCTTTACCAGGCCAACTAAAACTCTAAGATCATACTGTATTAGCTTCATACTTTTGGAGGGTGTGGTGGCATTTGTCTCTCACTGTTTCTTACCTTAAAATAATCAAGAGGTGGCCAAGAGGGGCTTATTATTGTGTGTGTGTCTGTGTGTGTGTGTGTGTGTGTGTGTGTGTGTGTGTGTGTGTGTGTGTGTTAAAAACAACAACTAGCAGCTTTACATGGGCTGGTTTGGCTTTCTTAGAGCTTGCTTGTGTTGGGAGAGGCATTGCAAGGTGAGGCTGTCCTAAAAACTACCTGTGCAATGTTGATGAGTTCCAGAGGAGTTTTCTTTTTCCCAGTGGGTAGATTTTAAAACATTAATTGATGCTTTTAACTTTTTTTTAAAAAAATCCCCAATCATCCACTATTCAGCTTTAATAGACAAACAAACAAAATCACCCAGAGCTCTTCAATGCTCCACAGGCAGAATTTAGACTGGAGGTCCTCAGGGCTTTTTTTCAGCCGGAATTTGCCAGAACTCAGCTCCGGCACCTCTCAGGTGAGCGCCATTGCCATTCTAAGAGGCATTCATGGTAAATTCTTTTTTTCTAGAAAAATAGCACTGGGGATCCTAATGATGTTTTCTTTAAGAGCAGACACACCATTGCCTCCTTCAGTCCCCCTGGGAATGTCCTGGTGCCAAGGGACAAATTGATGATATCCCCCTAGGGGGCCCCACACCTCATCTGCACACGCTCTAATCAGCCAGGATGGGCACGGGTCAGGAGGACAGGTAGTGGGCTTTCCAGCTCGGAGGAGTCTGTCCACATCAGCTGGGGATATCCAGTCAAAGTGGTCCAATACTGGACCTGAGGACAGTCGAGGGGCCTCCAGTTCCGTTTTTGTATCCAAATTGACAAGGAGGTAACGGCGGAGCAAAAGTGGAGAGTACAGAAAACAGTGCAGCAGAAGGGTTCGTGGAGGCCCTGATCCGATCTGAGGCGCTTCATCAACATCACTGTTTGACTTGTGAAGCCTTCAAATTGCCTTTTTGTGCAGCCCCAGCACAGAGCAGCTCTCTCACACACACACCCCTACAAAATGTATTGGGCCATTGTTTGTGTATGTTACTGGCATTCTCTGTCTATGCCATACACACTGTGCACTAGATTTCATGGCATATCTTCTCCACCCTATCATACATTTGAATTCCAGGGATCCTTGGGAGGAGGATGAATCCCGGGGCATGACTACATTCACATGTTCCCAGGTTCAGTCCCCAGCATCTCCAGGTAGGTCCGAGACAGACTCCTGTCTGAAACTTTGGTGAGCTACTGCCAATCTTATGTAGACAGTATGGACCAATGGACCGACTCTGTATAAGGCAGTTTTCTGTGTTCATAAGTCTAGTACACATTAACATAGTGCTAAAGAGCACATCCCAGATCTTGTTAAAGGGCAAATAAGGAACAAAACAGGGATTGTGAGCCGACGCTAATAAACAGAGGCAGCTGGAGTTTATATGGCCTTTCAATGTGCTTATCTTTTAAGCAGTTCAAATTATTTCTGAAAATATAGAAAGGCATGCTAATAGAGATGTCTGCCACATCTGAGTGGTGCCCCTTTGTAATTTGCGTAGCAGAAACAGGAATTGTTGCCCATGCAAATTCAGCTGCCTAGCTGCAACTGTTTCTGAAAAACAACAGTGACTGGGTTGTGTTAATTCAAATCCCTCCTTTATGGTGATGGTTGGGCACCTGCAAGGCCTTTTCAAATGGGGCAAAAAAAAGGAGCAAAGTTAACCCTTAAGCCAATCTTATTGCTGAGAAGGCTGCCGTAAAGTGCAACATTTTCATTCGCACGTAAACCTCTCCACTTCCAGCATTTTCAAAATCCTGAGAAATAGTTCCCAAGCAAAGTTATTGGATCAAGTTTTCAATTAAAGCGGATCGTGCAGTGGCAAGTGAAGACAAGAACAGGCACCAGGCAGGGCCCAACACCAGGAATACATTCAGCGACACATCATTTTCACAAACATATACTAGCCGAAAAGGAATGCTGGAAGTATGGGTGCATGGGTGGCAGTAAGGCTACATGAAATAAGATGGAAAGCTTGTTTCAATCTCTAGCAATGGCTGGGTGAGCTGGCGTGATTTCATGGACTCTTTGCTTGATATATCTGATTCTATAAGAGCTAGAGACCAGGTGGGCTGCTTGTGGCCCCTTTCTCATTTTATGTGGCCCCTTGAAACTCCTAAAGCTGCTTCATTTTCCCACACTAGCAGACTTCCTTTCTATTTTTTTCCTCTGGCTGTTAAAAGTGTCGTCCTCCCACTTTTTGATATACTTTCAGAACTTGGAAGGAGGCAGTATTTTATTTGATTATAAATTACTTTTATTTTTAACTTTTTTTGCTGGCTATCTAAGAACAAATTGGCAGGCATCTGCTCTGTCTGTAGCACAATAAAGTAATTGCTTTCAATCCTGTTTCAGAACAAAAGTCATACTGGTTTTTTGTACTATTAAAAAACAACAACACTTCTGTATACTTATTTCAAAGTATTCCCCTCAAACGCAGCAGAGCTTACCTCTGAGTAGATCTGTGCAGGACTAGAAATGCTAGAATGAAAACTGAAGCAGGGCAGTACCTTTTTCAGGTTAGTTAATCCACTTTTACCTCTGGCTTTCTCCATTACCAGATTTGGCTCCACCCAGTGCCATGAAAGATCACCTCTGAGGGAATGTGGCCCTTATCAAAAAGCAGGTTGTTGATCCCTAAACTAAAGGCAGGACTGGGCAGGTGGGACTTATGCTGGATCCTAACTCATACCCACCAACATTTCCCTGATGAAAATAAGGACGTCCCATTCCATAACAATAATTTTACTCTTTATTCCATCTTACTGGGTTGCCCCAGCCACTCTGGGCACCTTCCAACATATACACAATAATAATAAAACATTAAACTTTTTTTAAAAAACTTCCCTGTACAGGATTGCCTTCAGACGGCTCGGGCGTTGGATAACGCCATACCCTCCAACATTTCTCCAGTAAAAATAGGGACAGCCTAAAGAAAAGCAGAACATTCCAGGATTAAATCAGTAACTGGAACAACTTCTCTAAATCAGGGTCGTCCCTGGAAAATTGGGACATTTGGAGAGTCCTTTAACTCCATTCAGCTCAGTGAAGCAACCTGACAGCCTAGCAAACCTTACACTGGCAAAAAAATAAAACCCCAACAAGTCAAACTCTATTTCAAATGCTTGTCTGCCTTTTGCCAGGTTTAGGCCAGCTAAACGGACAGTACTCCCACTATTGAACAGAGTTTGGATCTGGCATACTATGCTCTGGCTTAATTTAAGACAGCATTAGAGGACGCGGGTGGCGCTGTGGGTTAAACCACAGAGCCTAGGAGCTGCCGATCAGAAGGTCGGCGGTTCGAATCCCCGCAATGGGGTGAGCTCCCGTTGCTCGGCCCCTGCTCCTGCCAACCTAGCAGTTCAAAAGCACGTCAAAGTGCAAGTAGATAAATAGGTACCGCTCCGGCGGGAAGGTAAACGGCATTTCTGTGCACTGCTCTGGTTCGCCAGAAGCAGCTTAGTCATGCTGGCCACGTGACCCGGAAGCTGTACGCCGGCTCCCTCAGTCAGTAAAGCGAGATGAGCGCCACAACCCCAGAGTCGGCCACGACTGGACCTAATGGTCAGGGGTCCCTTTACCTTTAGTTAGGCTAGGTGCCCATACTTTGGATTACTTCCTACACCACATCCATCAATTTCAATAGGTTTATTGTGAGTATGGCTTAGTTGGAAACAAGCCACTGGTTTGTTTGTTTTTTGCACAATAATTAAATTGTTGAGAAACTTGAATATGTAAAGAAAAACCTGAATATGTAAAGAAAAATTGACATCCATCTCAGTATCTGAGCAACTCAGATTTTAGTGATGGTCCCACCAGAAAGGCCTGTTTTATGGCTTCAGATTGCTCACTAATAACTTTTAGTGAGCTTTTTTTCCTCCCAGCTGGAACTCAGTTCCAGCACCTTTCAGGTGGGCACCAGAAAATGAGCGAGGTGTTCATGGTGAGTTTCCGGCACCTCTTTTTCAAGAAAAAGAGCACTGCTAGCAACAATTGTATTAATAAAAAGGAATCCATAAGATGAACTATGTTAATGGGTAAAATGCATTCTATGATATTTTGCTGCATTTGAACTTTATGCCATACAAGAAACAGGGGTAGAGACAGTAATTAAATAAAAATAAAAATACTTTCCACCAGCAGCCTGATTATCAGTGGGGAGAAATTAAAAAGTATAACAGAAGCAAGTACTGTGCCCTCTGTCCTTCGTCAGTAGATAACAATAAAAGCAGGGAACTTTTGAGTGGAGAGTAATTAATTGAGCCTAATCACCCTGACAAAACAATGTGATTGGGAATAAAATTCAAGTTCCCAATTATGTAAGTGCCCTTTTTTCTCTTTCCTTTTCTTTTTGCAAAAGGCCACATTATTAACTTCGCCTAGGCTGCGGGAAGTAGTCCTGGACTTGGTACTGTTGCTTGCTTCCAAGCTGTGACATCCATTTGCGGGCAAATGCTTTCCTCTTCCTCCATTTAAGAGGATCTCCCAGAATATATATTCCTCTCTAAATTACATTTCTTTAAAGGAAATAAAACAGAAGTGAAAATAATGAAACAGCACCATTATTTGGATTACATTTATCTTTAATCCACTTTGTCCTCTGTATAAAATAACAGTATAAAGACATCTGCCAATATTTTAAAGGCTTCTGCTCGGGTATGAATTATATTTTTAAATTAGACCCTAAAGCTGCATTCTAATGCAGTACTTTCATTTACCAGAGTATGCACATAGTTGTGTTCTATTCCCAGGGCACCCTTTATTTAATCAGGCTGAGAGCTCGACAGACCTGTATCCGTTTTCCACATAAATCTCTGCCAAATACTGCTGACTTTTTCATTTAACCTTCCTGGCAATGTCTGACCTCCTTGCGAAATCTCTCTCTCTCTCTCTCTCTCTCTCTCTCTCTCTCTCTCTCTCTCTCACACACACACACACACACACACTTGTACATACATGAATACAAGCACCCATTTATGTATAAGGACAAATATAGTTAGTTGCGAGATAAAAACGCCCAATCCTTGGAATGGCACCGAAGGCAGGCAGTGTCCTTGCCGGTTGCGCACACGTGAACCGCCGCAGTAAACAACTTTAGCCTTTCCCATTAAAGGTTAGAGAGAAGTGATTGATACATTTGACAAAGAAATGTAAGGTCAGGAGTAATAGAGGCAATCTGTTATTTACCCCCCAAAAGTGCATGAAGAGCTATAAGTGTGTTGGGTGCCGGCTTGTTCATTTTTCAAGCACCTGCTCTTTCCGGATAATGGATAGGGATGAGTGGAGCTGCCGCTTGTGGGAATCTCCATCTGCATTTGTGGCACCCTGGGAATAAAGTACGCGAGAAACCACCAAGGCCACAGTACTCAGGCTGAGGATCATTTGGTCTTACTGACTTCAGCGGCATTAAGTCAGCTCAAATCCACACTCTCTTTCTCAAGTGATTTGTAGATGAGCTGTTAAACTGCAATGGGCTTTGGCCTGAGCTCAAGACCAGTGACTCTCACACTTGGGTGCTAAGAGCAGAGGTTCCCAAACCTTATGCTGTGGACTACCCATTGTCCATAAGCTGAATCTATGTGTTCTGCAGAAAAATTCACATTGATTTTTAATTGCATTTTTATTGCTTCTGTTATTTCTTATGTTGCATTTTATCAAGGTGGAATCTACACACATACGTTCCGAAAGTATTTTTAAAAATACATCGAATTTTCCATAATTTCCCATAAGGCTCGCCATCTGGCGTCACATTGTATATTGCACTTAAAACACACTTAAAAACATTTTATTTGCAGCTGTATAGCTGAGTCCTGAGTTGCAATTTGAATTCTGTGGAATACAATATTCTGAGCCAGCCGGAAAAATAAAATGGTGATAAATGTACCTAAAATCTATAATGGAAGGGATGGTGGCAATGTGTTAGGCTTTTCAAAAGCTTGCTTCCTTGTTCGTTTGTTTTTTGGGGGGTCATTTTACATTTTTTTGCCATTTTCATCCCTAATATGCTTTAGCAAGTGCAAGGTGGTTTGTTTGTGTGTGTGTGTGTGTGTGTGTGTGTGAGAGAGAGAGAGAGAGAGAGAGAGAGAGCGAGCGAGAGCGCTGAAATTCTTGTAGGTCTCTGACAAGAGCAGACCTAAAAACTTGTGACCTACCAATGGATTGTAGCAGGGCTGTAAACCTCTTGTTTTCCCCCCTGCTTTGACTTGAATGGCTGACCACAGTGCGAGCTTAATGTGTTGCATTTGGTTATATTAGTCAAATAAGAGAGCAAGCAGTCCATACAAGAATGTCTTATCATCATGATATTGCATTTCCAGCTATCTTTGTGGATACAGGGGTTTAAATTGCATCAGCAGGAATGCTGAATTGGTTTCGCTGGTGAATTTGCCCCATAGAAATGCTTTTAAAAATATATATAATAAAATCACAGGTCCCTGGCTGTTTTTTGCCCTAGAAGGCACTGTTTTCAGACATAGGGTCCTGATTAGGTCATGCATGCAATATGGGTAGGGTCTAGGAGCTCTGCAAATCACGTTATTTCAGAAAGGAAGGGGCCAGTGTAAGCATGATGCTTTCAAAGTACGTTAACATAACAAGCAGTTGGGCTCTGAAGTTGCGCATCTTAGGCAGCTGAAGCTCAAGATGATGGTTTGTAGCAAATTCTGAACCAGATCAAGCACTATGCTATATGGTTTAGCACTAGGGTGCCCAGTTTTCAAGTGATATCTGCATTTCAGTCCACATCTCACTGTTCCTTGGGATTTCAGATCACTTCAGATTTGCAGTTAGAAAGCTGCAGCCTTCACAAGTTAGAGGAAAGCTCAACTTCCCTTCTTTAATTTTCCTCTTCTCTTCCTTTTCACAGGTATGTTTCCTTCTTTTTACCCCCAGCCCCTCTAATATTTGGTCTCGGTTTAATCTTCCTTCCCTAAGATGCTTGAAGGCAGAAGGCAAAGCCACCCAAAGGACTAATTTGAATCCCCTAAAGCCTGGCTGACTCCCATTCTCAAAGATCAACTGTGCTTGGGAATCAGAACGGTTGTGGGCAGCTTTTTCTCTTTTCAAAATTGAGCTTTTCAAGTCTAGATTCAGCTGTCAGGAGAGGTTGCCGTTCTAACTATAATACATAATATCAAAGCAATGAAGCACCAGGTGCCAGAAAATTGCAGGCCAATTGGAAAATTCTGTAATCTGTGATTCCATCTGGCCCGTGTGCTTCCAGTGGCCATACTCGTAGATTGTCAGAACTATTCATTAAGTTTGTTGTGAAACCAAGTGCTTAATATCAGTAATTTAGGAGGTTCAATGGGAAGCTAAATTGCTTGAAACTGTTTTTGAACAATTGGGTGCAGTGTTGGGGAAATAGCAATGTAGCATATCTGTAAGGAGCTTTTTTTAAGTTTAGCTTAGTTTTTAATGCCACGCTGGAACTTCAAAAAGATTCCCAACGCCTCCCTAAAACCAGTGCTATTTTTATAGGAAAAAGAAGTGTCAGAACTCACTGTGGATGCCTCCCTCATTCTCTTAGAATGGCAATGGCGCCCATCTGAGAGGTGCCAGAAGTGAGTTCCTGTGAGTTCCCCCTGAAAAAAGCCCTGCCTAAAACCCACTCTTTCCCTGCATAGAAGGATGGGGCTACATCAAATATATGGATCTGTAGTGTGGTGTAGTGGTTAAGAGCGATAGACTCCTAATCTGGGGAACCGGGTTCGCGTCTCCGCTCCTCCACATGCAGCTGCTGGGTGACCTTGGGCTAGTCACACTTCTCTGAAGTCTCTCAGCCCCACTCACCTCACAGAGTGTTTGTTGTGGGGGAGGAAGGGAAAGGAGAATGTTAGCCGCTTTGAGACTCCTGAAGGGGAGTGAAAGGCGGGATATCAAATCCAAACTCTTCTTCTTCTCTTCTTCTCTGTAACACCTGCTTCTCCTCTCTCGCCCTTCTTTCTTCCCCACCTCCTGTTCAAACTTAAAATCATAGAAATGAAGAGTTGGAAGTAGGGTTGCCCCCTGTCCCTAGAAAAATGGAATTACCCTGTTTTTGGACAAAATGTCCCCTGTCACATTTGGACTTCAAATGGGCATGTCTTTTCCCAGGGCTGTCTTAAGCATATCTGGTGATGTGGTGCAAAGATCTCTCTGGTGCCCCCTGGCAACTCCAAAAGGGAGGGGGCAGTGGAAAATGTCCTCTGCCTTCCCCCACCTCCCCGATCCCCGGCGTGGTGGCGGTGATCAAGCAGGAAAACGTGCTGGCGGACATGCTCTCAGCGTTGGGGCGCCCGAGAAGGCAGCCCAGGAAGGCCTTTTGCCAGGAAGCAGGAGGAGGACAATGACCGGGAGCAGGGCTGTCTTGAGTAGATGCAGAGGCTTGGGAGGGAAGCTGCTAAGCCTTTGCGGGGATCACTCTCCTCCTGCAGAGGTTTGGGAGGGAAGCTGCACGCCCGCCAGCCATATAGTTGGTGGGGCACAGCTGGCGAGCATGCAGGGAAAGGGGAGGCTGCTGGCAAAGCCGCGCAGCTCCCCCGCTCGCTAGGGCGCCCCTGAGAGGTCGGCGCCCTGGCGCAACAAACCACTAACACCAATGGGAAAGACGGCTCTGTCTTTTTCCCATATTCCAGCCCAGCTGGCCCACAATGGTGACTGTATTGCTATTGGTGTGGCTGACAAGAAACCTGGCAATAGAGAGAATAATAATAATAATAATAATAATAATAATAATAATAATAATAATAATTTTTTATTATTTATACCCCGCCCATCTGGCTGGGCCTCCCCAGCCACTCTGGGCGGCTTCCATAAAAACCAAAAATACAGTAAAATATCACACATTAAAAACTTCCCTGAACAGGGCTGCCTTAAGATGTCTTCTGAATGTCAGGTAGTTGTTTATCTCTTTGACATCTGCTGGAAGGGCGTTCCACAGGGCGGGCGCCACTACCGAGAAGGCCCTCTGCCTGGTTCCCTGTAGCTTTGCTTCTCGCAATGAGGGAACCGCTAGAAGGCCCTCGGCGCTGGACCTCAGCGTCCGGGCAGAATGATGGGGGTGGAGACGCTCCTTCAGGTATACTGGACCGAGGCCGTTTAGGGCTTTAAAGGTCAGCACCAACACTTTGAATTGTGCTCGGAAACGTACTGGGAGCCAATGTAGGTCTTTCAAGACCGGTGTTATATGGTCTCGGCGGCCGCCCCCAGTCACCAGTCTAGCTGCTGCATTCTGGATTAGTTGTAGTTTCCGAGTCACCTTCAAAGGTAGCCCCACGTAGAGCGCATTGCAGTAGTCCAAGCGGGAGATAACCAGAGCATGCACCACTCTGGCGAGACAGTCCGCAGGCAGATAGGGTCTCAGCCTACGTACCAGATGGAGCTGGTAAACAGCTGCCCTGGACACATATTTGACCTGTGCCTCCATGGACAGCTGTGAGTCCAAAATGACTCCCAGGCTGCACACCTGGTCCTTCAGGGGCACAGTTACCCCATTCAGGACCAGGGAATCCTCCACACCTGCCCGCCTCCTGTCCCCCAAAAACAGTACTTCTGTCTTGTCAGGATTCAACCTCAATCTGTTAGCCGCCATCCATCCTCCAACCGCCTCCAGACACTCACACAGGACCTTCACCGCCCTCACTGGTTCTGATTTAAAAGAGAGGTAGAGCTGGGTATCATCCGCATACTGATGAACACCCAGCCCAAACCTCCTGATGATCTCTCCCAGCGGCTGCATGTAAATGTTGAAAAGCATGGGGGAGAGGACAGAACCCTGAGGCACCCCACAAGTGAGAGCCCAGGGGTCTGAACACTCATCCCCCCCCACCACTTTCTGAACACGGCCCAGGAGGAAGGAGCGGAACCACTGTATGACAGTGCCCCCAGCTCCCAGCCCCTCAAGACGGTCCAGAAGGATGTTATGGTCGATGGTATCAAACGCCGCTGAGAGATCCAGCAGAACTAGGAAACAGCTCTCACCTTTGTCTCTAGCCCGCCGGAGATCATCAACCAGTGCGACCAAGGCAGTTTCAGTCCCATGATGAGGCCTGAATCCCGACTGGAAGGGATCCAAATGGTCCGCTTCTTCCAGGCGTGCCTGGAGTTGTTCGGCAACCGCTCGATCAATCACCTTGCCCAAGAATGGAAGATTTGAGACTGGGCGATAGTTGGCCATCGTGGCCGCATCTAAAGATGGTTTTTTAAGAAGCGGTTTAATAACCACCTCTTTCAGCGGGTCTGGGAAGGCTCCCTCACGGAGGGAAGCATTCACCACCCCACGAAGCCCATCGCCCAGTCCTTCCCGGCTAGCTTTTATAAGCCAGGATGGGCAAGGATCCAGGAGACAGGTGGTTGGTTTCACTCGTCCAAGCAGCCTGTCCACATCCTCGGAGGTAACAGATTGGAATTGATCCCACTCAACTTGACTAGACAGAACTCTAGCACTCTCCCGCCCCGGCCCTGCTCCCACGGTGGAGTCTACTTCTTCCCGAATCTGAGCGATTTTATCTGCAAAAAACTTTGCAAAATCACTGCAGGAGAACATGTGGCCCGTACTGGGCCCCGATGTTGCAGGTGGTTCCGCTAAATTGTGAACCACCTGAAAAAGTCTCCTGCTGCTGTTTTCTGCAGATGCAATAGAGGCGGTGAAGAAATTCTTCTTCGCCGTCGCTATCGCCACTTGGTAGGCTCGACGTTGAGCTCTAACCTGTGTCCGGTCAGATTCAGAATGAGTTATCCGCCACCGGCGCTCTAGCCGTCTCAACGATTGTTTCATTGCCCTCAGATCCGTGGAAAACCACGGGGCTGTCCGGGCTCCATGCAATCGGAGAGGGCGCTTCGGAGCCAAACAGTCAATAGCCCTGGTTAACTCCACATTCCAGCGGGCCACCAGGGAATCAGCTGAAAGGCCATCAACATGGGATAAAGCATCCCCTACCACTCTCTGGAAACCATTTGGATCCATTAAGTGGCGGGGGCGGAAGGGGGGGAAGAGTGACATCTTCTTCCCTCCGTCGCCCCCTCTTTCCTTCCCTCTCTCTGGTGCTCCTCCTCAGCACCTGCTGCTGGCCTAGCATGGAGCTGGCAGCTTGGGCCCCTCCGCCACCCCGACCTGACCTCTCCTCTTCCCTCCTCCATGCTTGAGTCTCTTCTGATACCAGCATGGGCGAGAGGCTGGAGCCTGCCCATCTATGAGGGGTTTGGATTGCTCTGTAATTAGGTAGGATATCCACCAGATTTTGCATTTCCCAAATATTCTGACATAGTTCCTAGCAGCTTCAACATATAGAACTACAAATTTAAATATGCATTTAAAATATTTTGGAGAGGAATATTTTAAAAATGTGCATTACTGAGGAAATGGGATGGCATTACTGGCACAACGCTGCAAAAGGGGCCTGAACTGGAAGTAGGTAGATTTTTATATCTTTACCTACCTACCTAATCAGCGACAAAATGCTGGGTTTGCTCTGGCTTTATACAGCCTTTTTCAATGTTTTCAGCTGCTGCCTGAAATCTTGAGAATCTCAGCTTTGAGTTTCACAAGAAACATTCAAATGCAATTTTAGTATCTTCTCAAGAGCAAAGGACAAACAAAATGTGAACTGGATGGATCCCAAAACAGATTATTTTATTTCCTTTGTTAAAATGTGGCCTTAAACATTTATTTGGAGCAGGAGGATAGTTCTCATGTTTCTATGTGTTGCATATGTCTGTCATTGTCCAAGACACAGCTGCGGTCAAGCCAAAAGAACCCACAGAAGCCAAACAAGAAGCCATCAGAGTTGAAAGAACGATCAAGTTGGTGACCTATTTTTCGCATCTCCTAAACCTAAAACAACTGAATTCCAATCCAGAGAACAGTTGCCATTAAGTTCCACTGAAACAAATGGGACAAGGTCATTACTTTTAGCCAGAATTAAGTAGTGGAGCTATCTTCCTTGGGGGTAAGGACCTCAACAAATGAGAGTAAATAGGAGTAGGTGGAACAGCTAATACAGTTAAAATGGTCAGCAGCAAAAGTTAAAAATTAAAAAAAAAAACAGCAGAGCAAAAGGTAGAAACTGCTGCTGACATCACCATCTTGACTCTCCTCCCTCACTGAAGAAAAAGTATGAGTGATGCTAACTAATAGGTGTCAAGAACAAACAGAGAATGGCCACCTTGCTGTGCTTATGAGATTTCTTGGGGCAACTGGTTCACCAGTGTGGGTGGCAGAGTTCTGGACTAAATAGAACTTTGGCCAAAATCTAACACAGGGTTTCCCAAACTTGGGTCTCCAGCTGTTTTTTGAATACAACTCCCATCATCCCTGACCACTGGTCCTGCTAGCAAGGGATGATGGGAGTTGTAATCCAACAACAGCTGGAGACCCAAGTTTGGGGAAAATTGGTTGTTCTGTCCAAAGTCTCAACATAAATGATAAAGGTAAAGGACCCCTGACAGTTAAGTCCAGTCGCGAACAACTCTGGGATATGTAATTTCCCTTCTTTGCTCATGTATTCTGAGGCTAGTGCTTGTGATAGCATTCAGGGATCTATGGGGGGTGGGATTCTTGGGTTAGCTGGAATAAAAACATGACTACAAGTCAGTCCAAAGTATGGTTTGGTGTTTCAGCTGAACCAATCTTTTAGTTTACATGTGGCTACATTAAAAACACAAGCAAACAAACAAACAAACACAAACAATCCACACACCCTCCTACACCTGCAAATGGTGTGAAACTATTGTCACAGTCCAGTAGTCGATACAACAAAAGGAGTTTCTGTTCATCTCTGTAGTGAAGTATTTGACACAATGACGAAACATTAAGAAGCCATTGTTGCAACTCACTGGAATGCAGTCCTCTGCATGTCTATCCAGAAGTCCATCCAACCAGGTTCAGTGGTATGAAGCATGCTTAAGATTGAAGCCTTAGTTATTATTTAATATAATTTATTTCAACAACACAGTTATTTATCATTAAAAATATGTTATACAGCTTTTATTTCAATAAGTCATATCAAAGCAGTTCACAAACAGATAAGAGATGGCAGCAAAATAACAAGAAGAAAACCAATTACAAAAATATAGCTATCCTATATGAAAATACATTGGTAAGACAACCAAATTTAAACATCCGTAATTAAAATACAGTATATAACATGCAAGTCTATTAAAGCAATGTAACAGCTAAAACATTTAACATCATGGGCTCTAAATATAGTACGATAAGTTAGCGATAAGATCAGTTAAAATGAACCGTAAAAATCAAGGAAGAAAACTTTCTTCAAACTGACTGCTGAAATAAGTTCTAGGTCTTTGTACGCACTGCTAAGAACATGTTACCCACACCACGCCGAGCTGCGCATTTCAGGCTAAGTGACTGACCAAATATTGGTCATATTTACCAAGGCAAAGGACCCTGCGTCTGCCCGAGAATTAATTTGGGGACGCATCAGCTCAAAGGTCAAGATCACAACAAAATTAGCTTCTTCCTTTATGCCACAGCTCGACGGGCAGACGGTGGGGAGGATTTGCATTGTGTGAGCACTCTTGAGTTAAACTGTTGTGCTAGCACAAAGCATTACTGCATTAGTCTGCAGCCTTTAATCAACCCCAGCTGGAAACTCCTATCAACATCACCATGTTTTTTTGCCAGTTCCCTGTTAATCCCATAAAAAGGATAGGTAAAAACATGACTCGTGTCTTACGTTACATAGGTGGGTTTATGGATTCCAGCTATTCAAACAGTTCAGTCCACATAGTTTGTGGGCCAAACAATGATATTTCTGAAATGTTTAATTGGCTAATTTAGACCAGGCTAGAAATAAATGAGTCAAGGCTCCAGAGAAATGTTGTGCCGTTTTTTTGGATTATGTTAAAACGTTTTCACATCGAGTCCCCATGTTTTCACTGAAACAATGGCTTGCATCAACTGGAAGAGGAGTGTGGCTTGTTTTGTTTTTGTTTTTTTTTTTAAAAAAAAAGACCTTCATTTGGAAGCTCTTTTAAAGTTCTCACTCCTTCAGCTGACTTGAAATAATGATGGGGTCTCCCAGTGGCGTAGCGTGGGGGGTGCAGGGGGGGCCGGCCGCACCTGGCGCAACATCTGGGGGTTAGGGTTAGGGGGCGCAAATCCACGGGTTAGGGGGCGCAAATTACTTGCCTTGCCCCGGGTGCTGACAACCCATGCTACGCCACTGGGGTCTCCCCTCCCGCTTATGTCCCAAACTGGTGTAGTGGTTAAGAGTGGTGGAATCGTAATCTGGTGAACGGGGTTCGCATCTCCGCTCCTCCACATGCAGCTGCTGGATGACCTTGGGCCAGTCACACTTCTCTGAAGTCTCTCAGCCCCACTCACCTCACGGAGTGTTTGTTGTAGGGGAGGAAGGGAAAGGAGAATGTTAGCCGCTTTGAGACTCCTTAAGGGGAGTGAAAGGCAGGATATCAAGTCCAAACTACTACTACTACTACTACTACTACTACTACTACTACTACTACTCTTCTTCTTCTTCTTCTTCTTCTTCTTCTTCTTCTTCTTCTTCTTCTTCTTCTTTTCTATGACTGTCAGGGACCATGCTGAGGAAGGCTGCTCTGAAGAGGAATGGTGGGAGCCTCCCCCTCCCCCTGCTCCTGCACCAGATCCTGAATCTTCCCAGGGCAGTATAGATTTGGAACAGTGGTTTGCAGAGGGACATAGTTCAGAAGGCAGAAGCTGGGAAGTACTGAATGGGGAAAAGCTAGGAGGAGGAGAACTGGGAGAGAGAGAGAGTTAACATACTCACTG
Source organism: Podarcis raffonei (assembly GCF_027172205.1). Taxonomy (NCBI): domain Eukaryota; kingdom Metazoa; phylum Chordata; class Lepidosauria; order Squamata; family Lacertidae; genus Podarcis; species Podarcis raffonei. Next base: position 30,172,581 of record NC_070604.1, read on the forward strand.
TCGCTGGAATGTGTCCAGACACTCAGCCCAAGGTCAAGAAGAGCAGATAAGGTGGCAGCACAGAAAGTACAGTGGTTGTGTGATCAGGTTACAAGATGCGGGAGTGATGTGGATGACTAGGGAGGAAGTGGGTGGGACCCTTAATTGGGAGCAACTTCATTCCTAGGAAATGGATTCTTTGTTCTCTTGCTGTGATCATTAAAGTTCTAACTGGTAAGAAGACTTCTTTCTCTTTGTTCTGCTTATCTATTGCCAAAGAGGGGGGAGAGGAGTGAGCCGATTCCCCGAAGCCAGGCTGTGCCACTGTCTTTTTCAGGAGATGCACTAGCAGCAGAATCCAATACAATTTTACTCAGATGTAAGCCTCGTTGTGCTCATTGGGGCTGACTTGCCCTGATGTAATGAAACACAATAGCATGAGAAGAATATGTGATATACTATCTATAGTCCCAATTTATTTTCAGAACATGTTTATCACAAAAAGACTGAAGAACCAGTTTGGTAAACAGACATGCCTTATTATGTAGAGACTAGCAGAACAAAATATTTATTCCTTATTTTCTGCTTCAGTGTATTCCAGTATGACCTCTTAAAGCTTTTACATATCATTTTTTGAATTACTAATTTACCTTTAAAGCTGAAACAAATTGTGTTTGCCAGCCAAATTGGAATACTCATTTATGTTTGAAAGCGTGAATTTAAACCGTGCAAATCCATGAAATTCATCATGAGCAAAGTTGTCTGAGAGCACTTGGGAACTTAACTGGGCATTTGTTAGTAACAATTGTTTTGAGAAAGGCCAGCCTCTTTCATTGTTTTCCTACTGTATTCTGGGCAAGCCCTTCTTCTGATGGCCTCATATCCCTTCTTAGAGAGTTGTCAAAAATAGGAATTCAGGAGGGTTCTTCTTCAAGTCTTCTCATCAGGCAGGAGCTAGAGCAGCGTTTCCCAAACTTGGGTCTCCAGCTGTTTTTGGACTACAACTCCCATCAACCCTAGCTAGCAAGACCGAGGTCAGGGATAATGGGAACTGTAGTCTGAAAACAGCTGAAGGCCCAAGTTTGAAAAACACTGATATAGAGGGTAGAAAAGAGGCCTCAATCTCCTTTGACCTTCTTTTCACAACTAATGTGTACGTAAGAAAATGCAGAGGAGAGACTCTTTTTAGGCTTGTATAAAGTACACATAAATGTACTTTTGAATACCTTGCAGATCCTAAACAGGCGAATGATACTTTCCTCTTGTTCCTCACTGTCTCCATTTTGGGTTTCAAATCTTTTGGTCCTTAGATACCTGAGACTGCACAAATCTTTAGGCAAGAAAAGTCAAGGTGAATTCATGATTGCCTTCCTTCCTTCCTTCCTTCCTTCCTTCCTTCCTTCCTTCCTTCCCCCCTTCCTTCCCCCAGGACATAGTGAGAAAGTTCTGCATAGAAATAGGTCATGGGGAACATCCAACATGGGAGGGGGCACGCTAAAGCACTGCAAGGTGTTCTCTTACAACCAAGTGGTATATAAATCTTATGAAATAAATAGGGACTAAAAACCCATGTGAGGTTTGACAGGCCTGGTATCAGCATCTGGCATAGTGAGGCAAATGCCAGGTCTCAGATGGCCCTCTCCTGCAAATGCTCTTCTCCCTGAACTTTTGTTTAAAGTATGTCCTGACTGCCACTCTCTTAATTTTCTCAGAATGCCTCTGGGTCCCATTGTAGCAGCATGTAAGCTGACTTGGCCAACATTTCAGAGTATTGGAATGTGCACCACTTCACACCCCCATCACTCCCTGGCAAGACCCTGGTGAGCTACCAAGTCACAGAAGCCCTTCAAAGCTGGTGCCAGCCCTGATTTTAGCAGCAATAATTGCCTGGTATCCCTGATGGTGTTCTGAAGATTTATTGCCTCTTGACCCTGTATGTATACGCAAGCCTTATATCTTAGTTCTTGACCACAAGGTATACAGTTATCTTGCAGGGATAGAAATCACCCTGTACATCTATGTATTGATCAAGAATTATAATCTATTTAATGAAGGAATTTATTTAAGGGGGATGATGTTAAGCTGATTTATTTAGGGATAAGACACACTGTCTGACATTTTTGGAGTGGCATCTTCAAAATATGCAACTGCATCTTGCAACCATACCTTTTTGGCTTGAGGCAAGGAAAAGAACCAGCTTTGTTGGCTGTGTACATGAGAAAAAGCTGGCTTTAACACATAACACATGCCGCCGAAAGAGACCTGCAAGCACACAGAGACTGAAAAGACCTCAAGGTAAGCTGCCAGATTAAAAGAGTCAAGAATCGAAGTGGAGAGGCAACATGTAATTCAGATCACATAAAATAAGTTTCTAATTTTCAAACTTACAGTATGATCCTGCTGAAACTCAGAGCAAAGAAATGCATATTTTGCAAAGAAGAAGAGGAAGAAATGATTCCTATTTCATCTTCCCTAAATAAGGTACTGGTGGTTTGCCCCAATTTCAATCACACTTTAAACTACCAAGTGTACATCCTCTAGTCTCACACAGGAGAGGTACTGATGCTGGTGGGAAGCATGACATATAATAACAGCAGGAACCCTGCCACTTCTTGGCTCATCTACCTTCTGACATGTTTCCAGCCATTGAGTCCTGTTGTTTCCTGAGACAATGTGATGGAACTGAAAGGGAACTCTGAGCATGGGGTTTGAGGGGAGTAGATATGAACCAGGAGTCTTTAACTTGATTTTATCAATAGTCCTGTGGAATCCGTCTTCAAATCTTTGCTTCACCCTCCAAGCTGTGCATCAAGTTACCAGGGTTAACTGGAACAGGGAATGCCTATTCTGTGGTTGTTAGACTCCAACTCCCATCAACCCTCCCCCAAAGTACGCCCAATGATCAGGGATGATGAATGTTGTATTCCAAATCTACCTGGGGAGACACAGGTTGGTTCTAGCCAGTCAGGTGATGCCTGAGGGTGACATGGGACTACACAACTTCAGACTACAGGTGGACATCACACAACAGAGTACTTGCCCAGCAGATGAAATGCTTCCTACATGTGGAAAACTAGAATGTCTAGGAAAAGAATAGACCAGAATCCTTTCTGACAGAATCCAACCCCCCCCCCCCAGTCACAGAGCTTTTGATATTGTTGCTCCACTATATTCATCAGGAGGGCCATATCATGTGGTTCTCTGTTGAAAACCACTCTGTAGAACAGAGTGGAAAGTATGAATGGAAGCAAGATTCGGAGGGAGGGAGGGAGGGAGCAAGACTTATTTTATTTGAGGAGGCACCATCAGACACAAGGTTAAGTGGTTACTCACATCTCACTGAATAACCAGAAAACCTGAGGCCATTTGTGGCTAGGTCTTTTATGATGTGGTGTGGTTATTTATGGGCACCGAGCCAAAGTCTATATACGTCTACCATGGACAGCAGCATCAAGAAAGCTCTCTGAAATCCCCACAGGACCTGGCCTGTGAAATTTGCCATTTGCTAAGGCAAGAGCAACGTGATCATTGGGCAGATTTGGAGCAGGGTGGATTTAGTGCTGCATTTCACAATCAGATCCACAGGAGATACTCTATTATGTTGGCCTCGCAAATTCAAATCTACTAATAACCTGAAATTATAACGTATTTTCCCCTGTGGCTCATCTGTGTAAGACACTATGAAAACATCCCTCTTGTTAATCTGAACTGTGAATTGTCATCATTTGGCATGCCTTCTGGACTGTTTTGGTTAAATGATAACATATAGACAGGCTGGCCATAATATATTTTAGTAATCAAAGGTCCATTTTTCTATTTAAAAAAACCCCCCCAAAAAGAATCAGCAACCATTATTTATTTAGACTTTTTAATAGAATCACAGAATTGTAGAATTGGAAGGGACCTCAAGGGTCATCTAGCTAGTTGCTTGTTACCCAGAGGTCTCTAAGCGGCTTACAGCCCATTTACAAAGAAAAACATAAATACATTACAACATTAATGCATTCATATGAAAACACACAATTCATAAAAATGTGCATAACAACTCCACCCATCCCAATAACAGCCTCAGAAAACTTTGATGGCCCGCAACTGCCACCAGATGATACCAGAGATATGGTTGAAGTAAAGAAAGTGGTTGAAGTAATAATTACCACATCACCATAAATGCACACTAGTCTCCTGTTTACGGCAAAATGTGTTGTTTCCAAGCCAGCTAAGCTCCCTCCCTCTCTCACTTCTAGGCTCTTCTTGCCCCCTTAAGGAATGACAACAGAAGCCACCACTGGGGGAATCTTCTGTCTACAATGGCCAAATTTTGTCTCTTAGTTCCCTTGGCCCACGTTCTCCAGTTCTTCCCTATCCATCTGGAAGGTTCCTTCCAGATCCTTCCAGAAGGACAACAAGTAATGGCATAAGGCATAAGGGCAAAGAAGAGCTGGCTCACACAACTTCACATTTGATGTAGGAACAAGAAGGGCATAATTATTTATTACTATTATGATTTATTAAATTTCTATATCACCCTTCATCCATGGATCATAGGGCAGTTTTGTGCTTTTATGTTGTAAACAACCCTGCGAGCCTTTTCTTACAGCAAATGTGAAGTTTTGTGACCCAGCCCTACTTTGCCCTTTTGCCCCATTACCCAAGTCCCTTCAGAAAGGTGTTCCCCCTCTTTTTCCCACGTCCTCTTCAGTGTTGTTGTTTTCTTTAAAGTCTCCCTCTCATTGGTCTTTAAAGGGGCACATCTGGGCTATACGTTTTGATGGCAGATGAACAAAGATATGACATAGACTATGCCTCTACTGTTGCTGAACTTAGCTTCCGATTGGTCAGTGTGTCAAAAGTTGCTATTTTTGGATTTTTAATAAAGTTATCAGGGTACTGAGGACAGTTGCTAGCTTCTTGATGGCGCTAGCCAAAGCCCAAGTCACAGTTCATAAGGTCATATATAAAAGACGTTACCAAAGAAACTCGATCGTTTACATTATTTTGACCTTAACTTCATACATTGTTTTTGTTCAGGTGAACAGTTCCCTTGAACAGTAGCAGACAGCATTGTGGAGCTGCACTATTCAGCTGACATCTCTCTAGCTGCCTCACTGCCACATACCCAGGATGGAGAGAAGGAAGAGCGTGGCAGTAAAGTCGGTGCCCATGTGCCAACAGGAGCTTCAGATTGGCTCCACCTTACCCCCTCCCTCTATCTCCCTATAAGCAGCAGCAACATGGCTGATAGGTGTTCAGGTGAGTGAAAATGCCTCACCACACCGTATGCAACTGCCTATATTGTGATGATCAATGGTTATAATTAATCAATCTGAACTGAACTGATTTGTTACATTTCTGAGGGGGTTTTCTCACCTGCCTGCCTCTCTTTTCTAGCATCTGTGCTGCAGAATGCTTTGCAGAATTCATATATGTACCAGACAAGATTGGCTGCAGTAACCTCCTGCCTTGGACATCAAAGACTGCATAATTTGAGTGCACTCACCCCTAAATCAGGGCATCTCCTAGAATCCAGAGTGTTGCACTTTTTGTGGACCATCATGTACATTTTCTAAATGGATAATCATGTACATTTTCTAAATGGATAATCTACCAGATTATCCAAAAAGGCCATGAAAGAGATTTTATGAAAAACTGAATGGCATAAAGATATCTTTGAGGTGATGCCTCCACTACATTAAGTTGCCAGCGCTATTTATTTATCATCTTATCACATGTTGTTCCGATAGTGTTAATGCATACATATTTTTCCCAGTGACTAGTTTTCCATCACCATGTATTCAGAGTGAATTTAGCCTCTGGCGTTTTGCCGTTACTGAATAAATAAATAAACTTTTGATGTGTTTGCATTGTAAATTATTCAATTAAAGTGATAACTGTGAAAAAATTCAAAGGTCTTGCTGAAATGACAACCTCAAAGCATGGAGATGAAGGGGGAGGGACTCCAAGCAAACCTCATTTTATTAGCATACAGAATATCTTACAATATATAATAGGAAAATGAAAATTGATTGTGGCATGGAGATTCTATAGACTATTCATCTGTCATACAGATTAGTAGCAGTAGTAGTAGTAGCATTTTACAGTGGAGCTGCACTTGGAGATCACAGATATTGGAGATGAGCAATCATTATTCCTTTCCTTGTGAGGCCCCACAAGCTTCCATCATATTATCCCCTTTTGTTCAAAATGAAGTGCAGGCCTCTCTGGGTGAATAAGCCCATATAGAGTAATGAGGTTTGGTACCTTCAGTACCAGTGATAGCTAAACTCTTCTTGGCTTAATTCAGTATCAGCTCAGTATTGCCTCTGCATCTTCTCAGGAAATTCTTGATGAAACCTTGTTGGCTGCCCCAGTATTCTATCTTATCTCATAAGGAGGGCTGCTCTGAGGAAGAAGGATGGGAGCCTTCCCCTCCCCCTGCTCCTGCACTGGATCCTGAATCTTCCCAGGAGCAGGAAGACAGTATAGATTTGGAACAGTGGTTTGCAGAGGGACATAGTTCAGAAGGCAGAAGCTGGGAAGTACTGAATGGGGAACAGCTAGGAGGAGGAGAACTGGGAGAGAGAGAGTTAACAGACTCTCTGCTGTTCATCCACTCAACCCAAGGTCAAGAAGAGCAGATAAGGTGGCAGCACAGAAAGCACTGTGGTTGTGACATCAGGTTACAAGATGCAGTAGTGACGTGGGTGATGTTGGTTTCTGCTTTCTTCACTGTGCAGCAAAAATGCTTGTCGCAAGACAATTGTTTACATTCCACAGTCAGTCAGTTACTGTTGGGTTCCCACGGGAAATGGGAGACTGGATGTGACGTACACTGGTTTCCTGTTTTTCACTGTTCTCTCGGTGTTCTTTGTTTCCGAGAGGAGTTGCTTCTCTGCTCTCACAGAGGCAAGATGCATGTTTGTATTCTCTCAGCATAGAGTGTAAATAAAGTTAAAGAATGTAGCACATACTGCTTATCCTTCTGCTGTGTGGACTACTCTGCTTGGGCTCAAGATAAGACGAGCCTGTATCAGCTTCAGATGGGCCAAAGCTGGTCAAAATCTCACAGGTAACTAGGGAAGAAGTGGGTGGGACCCTTAATTGGGAGCACCTTCATTCCTAGGAAATGGATTCTTTGTTCTCTCGCTGTGGTCATTAAAGTTCTAACTGGTAAGAAGACTTCTTTCTCTTTGTTCTGCTTATCTAATGCCAAAGGGGGGTGGAGGAGGAAGCTGATTCCTTGAAGCCTGACATAAGTGCAGTCTTTTCTAAAGTTTCACTTATTTGCTTTATAGCTAAATTCCCCTTTCCTCCAAGGAGCTTAAGGTGGCATGCAAGGTTCTCCCCTTCCCGTTTTTATTCTCACAACAACTCTGTGAGGTAGGCTAGGCTGCGAAATGGCGACTGGTCCAAAATCGCCCAAAGTGGGCTTCATGGCTAAGTGGCAATTTGAACCCTGGCATCCCAGGTCCTAGTCTAACTCTCTAACCGCTACAGCGGAGTAATATTATTGTTCTGCCAACGTTTGATTTTAAGCAGTGCCTGACATATTAAGATTTTAATGTCAACTGCTCTGAGGTTCACTTGTGATGAAAAATAGCATAGAAACACATTCAATAAATTAATAATAATAATAATAATAATAATAATAATAATAATAATTCCTGCAAACGGCTAAACGATTTGTGCTGCATGATAAAGACATCACAATCGTGAAAGAAAAGGTGGTCTGGAACATTCAGGTTATCCTGCGCATGTTTTCTCAAGACCTACATCCCAGAACGATCAGTGAGACTTAGTCACAGGTAAGGATGTCGGCCTTACCATTGTTAGTTCTCTGCATCCTGTTTCAAGCCACCTAGGCAAAAAAATGACATTGTGAATGGAATTCTGACCTGCTCAATCTATGCTGGAATCTATAGGGTTCTTGCTATTGTCAACGTATGAGAACAATTAGACTTTATGAAAAGAAAGAAATAATACCAACGTGGTGGCTGCCACTTACAGGGAAGCAGGCTTGTCATTTACTGCCGAAAACCAATGATTAGACCACAATAGCAGCAGTAGCTTAGTGATTCCCTTTCTCTCTCTCTCTCTTTCTCTCTCTCTCTCTCTTTAAAACAAGCAGAAACCAGCACCTGGACAATACATTTCCCACCTAATCATCCTCACAGAAAGGATATTTTGTTTGACAGGTCAAAGATACCTTCACAAAGAATTACGGGTTTTCATCTTACGAATGCATAATGGGCGCTAATTTACTAGTTAGGCTGTTCTGCCGCCTAGTTCCAAAGCGTAAAAAGCTATATCTTAAGGATTCATTTGTGGCACAGTAAATTAATCAGAAAGCTGTTTTGGCGCTTTCAAAAGAGACAACAACACATTATTCACGTGCAAGGTGCACGCCGCCGAAACAGGATGCGGTACGGCTCAGGGAAACGCCAGACAGTTTTCTCTTGCTGCAATGAAAAAAGCTTTCCTTAAATAAGTCATTTCAGGGTAATTTCAGTAAAAGTCATTTCTGCAGAATCTCTTCATTGAAGGAGATGGCTGGGTGGAATGTCCCTCCAGATTTCTGGGAGTGTGTGTGCGTGTGTAACTAAAATATATTATCTTCCTATCCATACGTTACTTAAGGATTGAGGTTGAATCACAGTGAGATAGAAGTACAGTGGTACCTCGGGTTACATACGCTTCAGGTTACATATGCTTCAGGATACAGACTCCGTTAACCCAGAAATAGTACCTCGGGTTAAGAACTTTGCTTCAGGATGAGAACAGAAATCATGCTCCGGTGGTGTGGCAGCAGCAGGAGGTCCCATTAGCTAAAGTAGTGCTTCAGGTTAAGAACAGTTTCAGGTTAATAACGGACCTCCGGAACGAATTAAGTACTTAACCCGAGGTACCACTGTACTGTTTCTGGGGGCAGGTAGGTGGAGGGGGGCTCCTTGGTCCTGAACGGAGTAACTGTGACCCTAAAGGACCAGATGTGTAGTGTTGGAGTTATTTTGGACTCACAGATGTCCATGGAGGTACTTAGAATGCTTTAGGGATTGGTCACTCCCATTCACTCCAATGAAGAGCACAAAATAGGTTATGTAGTGTTTCATGGGTCAGGAGTAGAAATGGAAGGATGTGCCACTTATGGTTCTCTCTATTTCTCATTTCTGCAGCACACACACACACACACACACACACACATCCATATGGAAAAAAATTCAGCATTTTAGGTTTCTTCAAATAAACACACCTTTTGTATGCACTTTTCACTAATGTACACATTTCTGCAATCAAGTTCTCTTAATGTAATGCCTTTCTGAATACTATTTTCACAAATATGTTCATTTTAATGCAATCTTTCCTTAATATATGCATTTTTGTAAATGTTGGTTTGTTGGAGAACTGCGTCCCAAAATTCAGATAAGTGAAAATCGTGAAAAAATGACTTTCAGTTCTGATTTTGTTTTAGGTCCTGCAAATTTGATAGATTCAACTTTAAAATCAAATTTATTCACCATCCCTAGCCAGGAGACAGCAATTCTGAGCTTTGCACACATCTTCGTTCCTTATCATCTCAGTATCTTGGGTGCCACAGCTCAAACTGCCGTCGGTTCCTACTTGCTCTCTCCCTGGGGAGTGGACAATGACCACGACAAAACTGAGATGACTGATAACAAATCTTCAATATGATGCCGTTTCAAAATATATAAAGCACACTAACACGTAGCATATGAGACAATGCTGCGGTAGGAGACTAGAAAGGCAAAATAAAACACATTAAGTGATTTTTTTTTAGCCATTGATTTAGGGACTGTGCAAGGTTCCCATGACAATTACCGTCTCACAAGTTCCAATTAATTTGTCTGGCTCTCCGCTATCCCCCCCCCCCTTCTATGTGAAAGGAGAACGGAGATCTGCAAGTGGAATGCATGTAAGTGAGGGGAGTGCTGATACTTCTGCCAGAGTTTCAAAACTCAGTCCATTTCAGCCAAATTGTAAAATCTGGCATTAAAAAAACCCCAAGATGAGTATATCTGTGTGCTTTTCACGTATTCAGCAACAGGCACTGATAGGCTGAGTGCACGTAGTGAGAAAAAGTTTGACTTTGGAAAGGGATGGAGGGCCACTTCTCCTGCCATGTCTCCCCTGGCTTCTAGATTGTCTTTATGCTGCAGTGGTGCAAAGGTGGAAACAGTGGGGAGAGATAGCTCAGAGTGGTGATTATCCTTATTCGATGCCAGATGGGCATTCTCTGACAGAGTAAAGATGCATGCTGGGAATGCTCTCCTCCTTTCCAGGACCTTTGTGATGCCAGAACCCTTAGGAATGGATTAAGCAGCTAAGAAGAAAGTTGAGCCACCCCACGGACTGGCTTAGGAGACCTCTTTCCAATACTTGGGATTTGTCAAAGTATTATCTAAGTCCTCAGCCTTTCATCAGCTGCAGTAGGAACTGAATGCCATATGGGTCTAATCTGATGCGAATTTAGACAATAAAAGATTGGCTGTTGGCTTTGGCTCATCAAGACCTCTGTATGACTTAAAAGTACAGAACGATACAGACAGAAAAAGGAGAGGAAAAACAGATACTCATTCCAAAGTAAGCGGCCCTCACTGAAACCTGTACAATAATTTGAGCCAATGTGGTGTAGTGATTAGAGCGTTAGACTAAGTGCTGGGAGACCAGGGTTCAAATTCCCACTTGGCCATGAAATTCACTCTGTGATCGTGGGCCAGTCACCCACTCTTAGCCTACCCTACCTCACAGGATAAAATGAGGAGCAGAAGAACTTCCTTGAGCTACTTGGAAGAAAGTGGGATATAAATGTAACAGGATAAAATAATAAAAAAAAAATAAAAGTTCAGCACCGCTCTGAAATTTTGTATAGGCAGCTCCCCATTTACGTGGGAGTTATGTTCCAAGGCACCACACATATAAGTGAAATTGTGTATATTGGGAACACCATTGAAAAAGCTTGCAAACACCCTATTAACCTCTGGAAACCCTTGGAAACCCCTTTCAGAACTCAAAAACCCACCTGGCTCCACCACAATTGCTCCTCAAAATGTCCTTGCTCAAACTCCAACTCTCCACAGGCCTCAAAGGTTGTTGCAAAAGGCTCCTGGGATTGCACTTGAAATGGCTTGTTGAATTGCTAGACACTATTTTCACACCATTTTGTCATTTTTGAACTCTTTTAGGGCTGTTTTTGCCCCTTTCCGTGCCACTTCTGGATTTGCTGTTATGCACGTGTCTTGAACGCTCGTAAATGGCGAGTTGTCTGCATGCAGTTTTGCCAAATGCGTAAATTTTTCCAGGCAGAGAATGCATTTATGCATAAACACAATATGCATTTATCCATAAACACAAAGATAAGCAATTTATGCTTACTTCTCCCTAATATACATATTTCTGTAGAAACATTTCTTGGGTTGGAGAACTGCAACACAACATTCAGAGGAGTGCAGCTTTCAAAGAATAGCTGTGTTTCAGTTCCATTATCAAATTGGAAAGTGCAGAGTAGGTAGGTTCACAATAAAATGTGGACAAAACCAGCTTTCTCCCCCACCTCTGTCTGAAATCTCTTTCCAGTTTAGGGGAGACCTTCACAATTTTGAACTGGAGGTGTGGCAAACTGAACATTTCAGTCTAGCCTAGACTGTCTGCTACATTCAAATAGGAAGAGCACTCAGATATATGTTTCGGTGATGGCACATAGGGAGATTTGCCAAAGTCTGAAAGACTTTCAAAAGCATTGTAAAACCTCTCTGTTTAGGTTGGCTTGGTGGGGCGTATCACAAGTTTAAGTCAGCATAGAGGGTTGGGTGGTTTAGGTACAATTCCATGCAATTTTGCCAAAGAGTAAGTCCTGTTGCACACACAAAAAAGGTTGCTGCATTTGGTACTGTAAAGGTTCCTTCAAAGGTTACAGGATCAGGTTGCACATATATTTTCAGCCCCAAATTAATTTCATTTTTCAATGGCATTTAAAGGAATTGTATGTGGTCTCTTAATGCATTATGACTTCCTCTGATCCTTTGGCATGGAAGGAACCAAAAGTAAGCCGAAGATCTCATTGCGGTTTCTACACCTGAATGCATGACTTAACATCATCAGTCTCATTTAAGATACCTATTTGGACATAAAGACTACTTCTATTAAGTCATATGCTTAAGATAGGATTGATGAAATGTTTTTATTTTTAATGTGAGCTGGTGATGTCCTTTCCATTTTCTTCTGTTATATTTGCAAATCGCATCAACAATGTAACCCAATGAATGTTTCCATGGTTAGGCTACTGTAGCCATTATCTCTTTTCTTGCACAGCTTTGCTTTGTACCAAAGTCACTGGAATAAACCAATTTCTTAATTATATAATGCACTGTCTACATTAAAAAAAAATACAAGTAAGGAGGGGGGGAGCCAAGAGTACTGGGTTTCATTTTTTTGTTTTGTTTGGTTGTTGTTTTTGAAAGGCTGAAATTAGCTTAATTACAATCAGTTGCCCAAAGGGTTATATTACATTCACAGTGATACTAAATGCAGCCACCATGATTAAAGTCATAAAATGAGCGCCAAAGGAAATAATACTTATTAACTTCCTTTCATAGGGAAAACATTTCCATTAAATGCATACAGTACAATTATATCTTTAACTTTCCACATTGCGGGTGCATTGGTTGTGGACTGTTAAAAAGTGTCGTTGGTTCCAATGGAAGAGAGTTAAGGATGTGCTTAAAACTCACTAATATAAATCAATCAACTTCAATGTGTTTAACTTTGACTTGATCCATGTTCATAACTTTGAGGACTGGTGATTCTTTTCCTTTATTTTTTATTGTTTTACTCAATACAATTTGAGCATCCTAAGTCTGATGGGCCCGGCTGCACCTCCACGACCACAATTTAAGACCCGTTTTAGTTTTGCACCTGCTCTAGAATCAAATCAAAGAACAAACCTTGCTAACTGCCAAGATTATCCTTGGGGACTCTTCTCTTTGTGCCCTTGTCATCCAGTCTTAAACAGGAGCTGATCAGAGAGAGGGCCTTTGTCTGTAGCAGTGACCTGGTTTTGGAATAGACACCCGACTAATGTCTACCTAATGCCAACTCTGCTGAGTTTTAGGTGCCAGGTTAACACACTTTTATTGAGTGCTAATACTACACTGGTGTTGTGCCAGCTGATGGGCTTTAGGATTTGGCAGAAGCCCCACATGCCTGATATGGAAGTCACTTGATATGCTGACAGACTGACAGAAGACTCCATCAGTGAAAATGAATGGCTGGAATGAGAATAAGTTATGGGTGGAAGGAGAGCCACAAGGGGAAGGAGAACCCTCAACACTGCCCCTTTTCAGTCCATGATCATGCCCCCAGTGGCAGCATCACTTCACACCAGCCCCAGACCTGGAGCAGGAAATTTACCTCCCACTAACCATGGAAGCAATAATAGCTATCCCTGTATCAACTGCTACCATTGACATAATCACAACCAGCCCTAACATGTGATTTGTAGGGGAAGCAACACTGTTATCCCAGCAATTGCCCCAGGCACAAAATTGTTAGGGGGCATGAAATGTCAACACCCAGTGCTGCCTCAATACAGCTGTGCCCTTCTGTCACTGGGCTCCATTAAAAATCAATTCTCCATACTAACCAGGAAATGACCTCTCCAGACAATGGAACAACTCTTCTTATCTCTCAGACCTGAAACTTTATTATGAATCAGCAGCATTCTGCTGGTTGAAAGACTGGCTGCTTCTTGAAAACACAGACATTTTGGATCTTGAAGGTTTTAACAATGTTTTTGGGTGGCATGCGTATTTGTGGTACGACAAGGTGAAAGCACACAAAGCTTTTACAAATCATATTGTCAGGAGAGCACTGTTTAATGTTTGGACTAGATATAAAGATCTATTGGAAAATAAAACTCCAAGGTGGTTGTCACCAATGGAGGCTAAGGCTCAGAGAAAACTTAACATGGAGGCTAAATGGCCAAAATATTGGGAAATTTTGGAACTAGAAGGGGACAGATGGAAACTGCAGAGTTTTGAGAAATTGAAAGACAAAGTGCGAGATTGGCTTCATTATTACCAAATAAGGGAGGTTTATAATTTGGACAAGAAAGTTGGTTTCCAGGTGGGAAAATCTAAGTTGGAAACAGAATTGCTAGAATCCAAAACTAAGACCTTGTCAAAAATGTATAACTTGCTGCTGAAATGGAATACTCAGGATGAGACGGTTAAATCTGTAATGATTAAATGGGCACAAGACGTTGGACATAATATTATGTTTGCTGACTGGGAACAGTTGTGGACCACCGGGATCAAATTTACGGCATGCAATGCCTTAAGAGAGAATATTATGAAAATGATATACAGGTGGTACATGACCCCAGTCAAGCTTGCAAAAATCTATCATTTGCCCGACAATAAATGTTGGAAATGTAAGGAAAATGAAGGTACATTCTTTCACCTTTGGTGGACGTGTCCCAGGATTAAGGCGTTCTGGGAAATGATATATAATGAATTGAAAAAGGTATTTAAATATACCTTCTTGAAGAAACCAGAGGCCTTTCTCTTGGGCATAGTCGGCCAAGTGGTGCCAAAGAAGGACATAACTTTTTTTATGTATGCTACAACAGCAGCAAGAATACTCATCGCAAAGTATTGGAAGACGCAAGATCTACCCACTCTGGAAGAATGGCAGATGAAATTGATTGACTGTATGGGACTGGCAGATTGACGAGCAGAATCCGTGACCAGGGAGAAGAGTCGGCTGAAGAAGATTGGAAAAAATTCAAGGACTATTTACATAAATATTGTAAAATTTAAGAAAGTTAGATGGTGTTGGATTGAAATTGAGAGGTTTCTAGCTGAAATGATATATAAGAACATAGATGGGGGAAAAAAGGGGTTTGAAAAATAAGGTAATGTTACAAGCTGTAATGCTTTAAATGAAGGATTTGCTGAACAAATAATCTTAATTGGGATACAAGAAGGAGAAGTATGAGGAGGTCTGAGAAATTTGTTATTTAAAAGTATGGTTTATGAATTTTATGCTTTTGTTTAATGTTTCTGTTTGTCTTGTTTGTTCGTTTTGTTTAAAAAATTGGAAAACTTAATAAATATTCTTTTAAAAAAAACTCTTCTTATCTCTGTGACTGCAATCTCCTGGGTGATGTGGACACCATTAGACAGTTATATGTACATGCACACAAAAGCTCATACCAAGAACAAACTTAGTTGGTCTCTAAGGTGCTACTGGATAATATTTTATTTTTTATTTCTACTGCGTCAGACCAACACGGCTACCTACCTGAATCTAAAACAGTGTTTCACTATCACTCCCAAGTGCAAACGGTCAGAGAGAAAGGCTTGGAACTGGTGGGAAGAGTGAGGTAACACTAAGGTTATGCAAGATGCCATGGGATATACCCTCCAACATTTCTCCAATGAAAATAGGGACATCCTATTCAACAACAACAATTTTATTACTGATACCCTACACATCTGACTAGGTTGTCCCAGCCACTCTGAGTGGCTTCCAATATATATAAAAACAAAATAAAACATTAGACATTAAAACATTACAGGGCTGTCTTCAGATGTCTTCTAAAGGCTATATAGTTAATTATCTCCTTGGCTCGGGAATCGCAAAATTCCATGGCCTCCAACATTTCTCTGATGAAAATAGAGACATCCTAAGGAAAAGCGTGACAGTCTGGGATCAAATGAGAAACCAGGGCAGCTTCTGTTATTTCAGGAGTGCTGAATATGGTCCTTCAGAGGACCAGAGGTATCAGAGGAGACAAGGTGAGGCCTTGTATGGCTGTTGGACATTTCTCAGGTCACTGTAGGCCTTTACCCTGTCTAAATAGAGACATCTAGTGCACTGAGTTGGGACGTGGGTGGCGCTGTGGGTTAAACTACAGAACCTAGGACTTGCTGATCAGAAGGTCGGTGGTTCGAATCCCCGCGACGGGGTGAGCTCCCGTTGCTCAGTCCCTGCTCCTGCCAACCTAGCAGTTCGAAAGCACGTCAAAGTGCAAGTAGATAAATAGGTACCGCTCCGGCGGGAAGGTAAACGGTGTTTCCGTGCACTACTCTGGTTCACCAGAAGCGGCTTAGTCATGCTGGCCACTTGACCCGGAAGCTGTACGCTGGCTCCCTCGGCCAATAAAGCGAGATGAGCACCGCAACCCCAGAGTTGGTCACGACTGGACTTAATGGCCAGGGGCCCCTTTACCTTTACCTTTAGTGCACTGAGTGGACAGTGATAGTGCCACCTGCTCAGCATTCAGATGGCCTCCCCCCCTCTTTTTTTTGGAAAGAAGAGATATGGGGGTTGAATAACCTGAGGTACCAATACTAGAAGAAAAAGGGGAAAATGGTTAGAGATTTTAAAGACCCTGCAAAAATACTTCAGTTTGAAAACTACAAAGCTAGTAGGAGATCCAGGATCAGCATGATTTTTCCATTATACCACCATCTAATGTAGAAAACATACATTTTCATTTAAAGTATAATCTGAAGTAGAAGCAGCACAGTGTACTGAGCTAGAGTTTCACGTTTTAACAAGAAACAGAGTTTTGGATGGCTCTCGTGGAAAGAATGGATACAATCAATGATCAAGTCACCGCCGCAAAAATGAAAATTAGTGATCAAAACCAATCTTCTCATAACCGAGGAGTCATGGTTGTCAGGACAGGAAAAGGGGGAAGGGGGTCATTCTTCCAGCCCTGCCACCAATGCTGTTTCAGAGACCAGCTGCCCACACAGAGTGGACCACATTGTGGCAAGAAGAGAAATGAGCATAGATGCTGCCGCTCAAGCGAATGGCACCAATACAGCTGTAGATGCTGACTGACAGATGCTGTCTATGTCCTGCATAGGAACAGGAATAGCAGAAGGGTTTGGAAGAAATCGAGGACATTTCATGAGCTTGGGCTCAATGCAGCCTGATGTAATGGCAAAATCAGCCAGTGTTGGAACCACGACATTTGCTTCAAAGTGGGAGCAAAGTGAGTTTCCACATCATTAGAAACCAAGCAAGCCCTGATTTCCCCTCATAAACGCCAAAGGAAGTGAGAAGGCATTTTCACCATCCTTTATAGACGCGAGTTACTTACTGCACAATGAAAGTGAGGACTTACATTCGAGAGACTGAATTATTACCGTTCTATTCATTGCAGAGTGGCATCCTTTGCCATTTTAGCTGTGTGCACACCATACATTTAAAGCACATTTAAAGTGCACAACTACCCCAAAAATAATCCGGGGAACTGTAGTTTGTTAAGGACTGTAGCGCTGTGGGTAGTAAACAACAGTTCTCAAGATTCTTTAGGGGAAGTGATATGCTTTATACGTGCTTCGAGTGTACGGCATGTATGCAGGCAAGGGCATTTGAAAACGTCTCAAAGTTAACTCTGGGGGAAAACGTGTTGACGAAATATATTCTGTTTACATGCAAAGGGTATGATCAGTGCATGTCGCTTGGCACAGCACATGTGAACCAACTTATCAGTGGCAGACAATGGAGTGAGACTTTGTGGGAACACCAGAATCTGCCTGGAGCAGCTTATTATTTTATTTTATTTTTTCTAGGTCCTTCTAGAAGCAGGAACGCAGCAGCAATGGAAGTATCTCTCTGCATATGATGCATCAACAGAGTGTGTTTTCCAAAAAGCTAAGGTAGACTACAAAGAAAGGGGAAAGAAGCAGAGTAACTCCTTGGGAATGTTACAAGGACCCTCCAAAGACCTGAGATCCCAGATGTGTCTCTGCTGCCCAGACAAAGCACAGCCTTAAGCCAGATGGCTGAAATAATTGATCACATTTATTTATCTACTTACTATATCTGTATGGCTGCCTATTGACATGTATTCTCTGAGTGGCTCACATATACTGACCTGGTTTGCACGCAGTGTCAACCCATAATTTTAAACAAACCATGGTTTAACACATACAAGTGTTTTGATCCTCCTCCACTTTGTGGATTGTGCCACGCAGCAGAGGAAATAAGCCGGAGCCTGGCTGGTCATTGACCTGCAAATCTTGGCTTTGACTTGGGTTCTTTTCAGACAAACCATGAACGGCTTTCATTTACAGTGTGTTTGCAGAGAAGCAAACTGTGAACCTGGGTTTAGAGATCAGGACATGCCAGACTTTGGCTTGTTTCCTTCCCCATGTGGCACACAGGATGTTTGCACACACTGAACCATAGCTTGTTTTAAACAATGGTTTACATGTTTGGGGCAAACCAGGGCACTGAGTCAAACTGCAAAGGTGTGCCAGAATAGGTCAAGGCATAGGGATTAATGCACGTTGACCTCCTCCAATAAATTGCTTAAAGGCAAAAAACACCCACCCAGTATAAAAAAGAAACTCTAAGAACCGAATAACCACAGCAAACAGCAGCAACATGACCCTCCTCCTGAGGTGCATCTACACTCATGGTTTATAACATTAAGAAAGAGGAATGTTTTTCAAAACCTAAGGGTCACATTACGTTTTGCTAAGAATGCTAATAATGTGTTATTAAAATGTGACACCAGAAGGCACTGCAGAGCAACCAGGAACCAGGAAGTAAGGGGAACTGCTGTTATGGAGGAACAACATTAAAGTAATGAATGCTTTGTTAGAAGTATGCCCTGTGATGTTTTAGAACGATACAGCTAATATCATTCCAATACAGTGGTACCTCGGGTTAAGAACTTAATTCGTTCCGGAGGTCCGTTCTTAACCTGAAACTGTTCTTAACCTGAAGCACCACTTTAGCTAATGGGGCCTCCCGCTGCCGCTGCGCGATTTCTGTTCTCATCCTGTAGCAAAGTTCTTAACCTAAAGCACTATTTCTGGGTTAGTGGAGTCTGTAACCTGAAGAGTATGTAACCTGAAGCGTATGTAACCCGAGGTACCACTGTAACGTTAAAAAGGTCAGTGTAGATCCAGCCTTGGCCTCTCAAAGCCTATAGCCACAGTCCATAGGCCATTGTCCCACAAGCTGACATTTGGCTGCCATGTTTTTTTTGTGGTCAAATGGTTTTGTCTGCAATGGGGTGTTACTAGAAGAAAATCTGACAGCGTATACATACATAGGTGGCCTTTTCCCATTGTGGCACCTGGTTTATGGAATCACTTTCCTTCTGAAATAAGGCAAGAAAAGTTCTGGTGAGTTTTTGGGACACACTGAAATCTCATTTGTTCACTCAGGCACTTGCTGCCCATTGTATTGTCAGGCTTACGATGGATGTTGATCTATTTACTGTTTATGATAGTTCAGTCTATGGAAATGTATTTATGTTGTGAAACAACCCCAGATTATTATTATTTTTATGAAGGGCCATATATCAATATGTTAATATAATATATAATATAACAAATATAAATATGTTAAATAAATGCTTGCCTTTGACCGAGCTCCTAAGTGCACACACTTTCTAGTAAAAGTTTGTAGGCACCATTGGGACTTAAAGGTAAAGGTAAAGGTACCCCTGCCCGTACGGGCCAGTCTTGACAGACTCTAGGGTTGTGCGCCCATCTCACTCAAGAGGCCGAGGGCCAGCGCTGTCCGGAGACACTTCCGGGTCACGTGGCCAGTGTGACGAAGCTGCATCTGGCGAGCCAGCGCAGCACACGGAACGCCGTTTACCTTCCCGCCAGTAAGCGGTCCCTATTTATCTACTTGCACCCGGGGGTGCTTTCGAACTGCTAGGTTGGCAGGCGCTGGGACCGAGCAGCGGGAGCGCACCCCGCCGCGGGGATTCGAACCGCCGACCTTTCGATCGGCAAGCCCTAGGCGCTGAGGCTTTTACCCACAGCGCCACCCGCGTCCCCTACCATTGGGACTTACTTCCAAGTAAATGCATTTATGACCAGAATGCAAGTCTTTCTCATATTTACAAAATGGTTACTGGTTTACATTCTGTATATAAAAATCTGTACGAAGCCATATTTTGAGGTTAGCTTCTTTGACAGACTACCAAATGACTTTCTGCTTCCTGGCACAACAATTTTAGGTTAATCAACATAAAAGGCATTTGTAGTGAACACATCAAAGATTGTTATGATTATTGATACAATTAGGTTTATTTGAGCAAAGATAAGGATTTGGCTATGGGTAGAGCAATTAATAAAAGAACCGCAGGCTCTCTGTATAAATTGAAAATAGAATTGGTAGTGACAACAACCATTTCTTTTGCACCAGTATTTTGAAAATGGCTGGGGGAAAATGTAAATTAAATGTGGCTGAAGAAAAGAGACAATAAACTTAAAAATCCTAATAAAATGCAACATCCATTAACAACAAAGAAAAGGAGATAAATTCAACAACTGGCAAGTGTGCATGTATATAATATATATAAATCTCAAATGAGAACCATAAGTTTAGGAAGACCCAGTGGAAAGAAAATAGGCCCACAAATCAGCTAAGAACTGATCCAACTTACAGGCTATCAACTGGCACTGAGTCACATATGAAAACCTGAATGCTGCCAATATCCAAACCAACATAACATTTAAAAGTACAAAGGAGCCCTCCTGACCCGTTCAACTGTTTTCCTTATTTTTTAAATTATAGGTTGGCCTAAAACATGTTTTGGCCCAACTCTGAAGAGACAGATTTTTTTATTATTATTTGGAATGATAATTACTCAAAGTTCAGGCTCCCCAAACATGGAGGGTGGGAAAGGGTCAATACAGAAGAGAAACAAAGACAGACAAAACGCCAAATTCGCCATTGCCTCCTGATTATTTAAGAAAGCTTTCAAGTATATGTGAAACAATGATAAACCTGACTTGGACCAGCTTCACAGTATCGCTGCATGAATCTGGCTGTGTCCTAAAGAGGGAAGAGAGTGGTTTCCACCCTTCTTTTTCCTTTAAAATAAATAAACTACAGTGGTACCTCGGGTTAAGAACTTAATTCGTTCTGGAGGTCCGTTCTTAACCTGAAACTGTTCTAAACCTGAAGCACCACTTTGGCTAATGGGGCCTCCCGCTGCTGCCACACTGCCGCCGTGCAATTTCTGTTCTCATCCTGAAGCAAAGTTCTTAACCCAAGGTACTATTTCTGGGTTAACAGAGTCTGTAACCTGAAGCATCTGTAACCCGAGGTACCACTGTACTCAGTTTGTCTGCCTTACTAGTTTTGCTTTCAAAAAGTTCCTGAAAAAGAAAACGACAAACTTCTTGTTTCTGTGTTGCTCGAGTTCCATACAACTGCAGTTGCAAATGCATTTGGAATGTGAGAATGGTTTGTGCGCCATCATTGTTCTCAAAGTTGTTCACAACAAATAAATATATATATTCCATATTGGTTGCTTTGTGCTTGGAAGAGCACTATAAATTGAGTCTTCTTGAAAAGGCATGGTGGTCTGTAACTTGGGCTGCGTTCACACAACTGTTTATTCTGCTTTCCTGATATTTCCCTAACTGTTAATTTCTGCATTCTACAGGTGAGGCAGTTTTGAAGTTGGAGGACATCTGGGTTAGTGGTAGTAGCACGACTTGTGTGCGCACTCTTGCAGTGCTGCTGCCACCTCAGCCCCCCCCCACCTTGCTGTTGCTGCTTTGCCTCACCCAGTCCCAATGCATGCAGCGCCACCCCTGGGAATATGCCACTGGCTCCGCCCCCATCCCCCATGAGCCACCACTAACTGCCTCTTTCCTTTCTGAATTAACTCCCATCACTGGTGGTGCAATGGGTCAGATCATCTGGCTGTTAACCAAAAGGTTGGTGGTTCGAGCCCACCCAGGAACCACTGTGGGCAGGATTCCTGCATTGGGGGTCCCTTCCAAGTCTATAATTCTATGGTTTCTGACTAGGGCTTATGGGAAAGAGAGTCCAACAACATCAGGGTTTTATCCAGCAAGCTATTACTCAGAATAGACCCACTGACCACACAACTAACTTACCGTATTTTTTGCACCACAACACTCACTTTTTTCCTCCTAAAAAGTAAGGGGAAATGTCTGTGCGTGTTATGGAGGGAATGCCTACAAGTGGCATGCCTACGGATTTTCCTCCTCTAAAAACTACATGCGTGTTATGGTCGGGGGTGTGTTATAGAGCGAAAAATACGGTAGGTGTCTTATTCCAATGGGTCTAGTCTGAGTAAAAGTTAGCTGAATGCCCATAACCCATAGACCCATAGAATTCTAGTCCAACCCTCTGCCCTGCAGGAATCTTTTGTCCAATCCCTGGCCTTGTCAGTACTTGTCTGTCTGCCAGTCTGTAAAAGTAAGTTCACCAGAACACACAACACACTTTTGCAACTCTTCCTTCAAGACCCCAAAGCCTGGCATTTACGCTTAAAGGAGAACATGCAGCATGGCATATGAATGAGGCATGACTATTATATGGTGATAAATTATTATACTAGCATTTACAAAGGCTCCACAGACATCAGTATTTATAGAAGTGGAAAGAATGCATGGGGGGGATATATAAACATCTGTTGCAAGATGTTCTGCACATCTTGCCTCTAATTTTTTTCTATTGATTTCAAGTAATTTATATCCTTCTTAACAACAGTTATCAAAGCAGCTCCCATATAAAATAAAATATACTAATATATAAACACTAAAGTTGTAAACACAAAGCAGTAAACACAACACTAAACCAGCACAAAATAGCCAATTAGAACTGCTGAAAGCATGCATAAAATGCCTTGCAGGGGAAAAAGGTTTCCAACATCTAACTGTGGGAAGAGGGGATTTGTCGGATCTCCCTGGGAAGAGAATCCTATTACTGTAGAACCACCACTAAGAAGACCGTGTTCCTGGTACCTGCAAACTGAACATTCACCAATAGGCTGAGCTCAGGTGGTCCCTGAGGTACGCTGGACCCAAGTTGGTTAGAGCTTTGTAAATTGCAATAGGACCCTCAAGCCTGACTCGGTAGCAGATGGGCAGTAAGTGCAGGCGCTAATAAAGGTGTCACGTGTCCTCATCTCTGCCACATCATCCACCGGCTGCAACTTCCAGACCAAGCCCAAGGCAGCTACATCTCTTAAGAGCTGCTGATGTGCAGAGATTAGAAAGGCTCGTGTTTACAAGCTGCAGACACGGAACAATACGGAGGCTTTCATTTGATGGAGAGATTTATTACATACTACCTTAATTACCTTAATTAAACTCAACCTGATTGTGAGTGAAAAGCTTACGGTTACCAGGAAAGCTGCCTTAGAAAAGATAATCAACATGGGTGGAAAAACACACCTAGGCAGCAGCTGGTGCTTCTCTGAGCCAGAAGTTTGCTCTCTAGAAGTGATCCAAATGCATGAACGTCGCTTCATGCTCCTTTTACCCCTACCAGAAATTGGAAGTGTTTAGGAAAGCTGACAGGACCAGCTTCTTTTTAGAGGCATCTATTCTAGGCTTTTAATGGTGGCTTTGTTTGATGTTGTTTATTTGAAAGTGGACGTCTCATGAGAAGAATGCAAGGAGTGCAAAATTCACATCAGCATCAGTTCCAAAGGGACAGCAACATTTCTGAAACTCTGATATTGCTTCTCTACACAAATGGTTCAGTCAATGGCAAATCATGCAATATTTCTTCCTTCTCTCATTGCACGTTCATCCCACACTAAGAATGTACACCCAGTCTCACAATTTCTTCCATTCTAGGTGCCTTAATCCACATGGTCAAAGAAATATTTTATACACTGATTGTCCATTAATTAGCATCATTTTCTAACAGTAGACGCAAGAAATGATGGGATATCACTCTAGGTGGATTTGCAATGAAAGATTATACAAGGGAAAATATCATGGAGTGTTGTCAAGATTTTCCTTTCATGCTTAGCACCTAAAATGTTTACCCGGTATTTGGAGTTTGGAAGGAGTCCACCCCCTCAGCCAAACTAGAAGGTGCTTTGGATACATAGAGGCACTGAGAGGCACTGTAACATAGTAGTTAGTGCATTGGAATAAGACCTGGGGGACCAGAGTTCAATTAAATAGTAGACTAGGTCAAAACAGTAAAACTCTTTAAATGCCTGGATAAATAAATAAGCCTTGGTTAGCTACCCAAATGATAACAATGTTGGCTCCAGTCACACTGCTAAGTGGAGTGGTTAGAGTACCAGAGTTTGACTTGAGAGACCAGTGTTCAAAATCCCACTCGGCTGTGAAGGTCACTTGGTGACACTGGACAAGTCACCAGCCCTCAGCCTAATCTCCCTCACAGGTTTGCTGTGATGATAATATGGAGACATGACAACCATATATGCCACACTGAGCTCCTTAATACAAAGGTTAAGTTTTAATTTTCATGAAAAAACACACTTTTCTCCTTCCCCTACCATGAGTTTTTATTTGCTCACTTATCAGTTTTTCTTTTGCTTGCATATGGAAGCAAGAGTTTGTTTCTGAACCCAGGCTGCTAGGAATAGTACTCCTAAACACAAACGAAAATACATCATGTCTCCCTAACTTTTCTAGAAGGTGAGAGTGGTTACGAAATAATGTATTTCCCACTTAAAAACTGTTGGAATTGTGACAGGAACTCTGCCAAGCTTTTCCCTTAAGTCTTGTTTCCTTCTTCCAAGAAGTGGTAGTTCTGTTTATTTGGTGTCATATTTGGAAAACACAATATAATCTGATATTATTATTATTTTGCAGGAAAATAACAGTTCGAAGAATTTATTTATGGATATATTCACCAAGAAATGTCTTTGGGTTGCAGTGAGTCAGGGCTATAAATGCTTTTCTTTCTTTATCTTCCAATCCCATCTTTTTATTGCATGTTGCAACACCTCCCATGGTTAGCTGTAGGAAATCTAGAGAAGCAAACAACAGCTTCCTCCCTGCCTCTCAGGTGTGAGGCTGAACAGTGAAGGGCACCAACAGCCTTGACCTTGGGTGTGTGTGGTGGAATGTGATCCTGATGGTTACAGAGAAGAGATGGATTGTGGGAGGTAGACAATGTGATGCCCTCCTGATGTGGACTCCAATTTCCATCACCCCTGACCATTGGCTATGCTGGATGGGCTTGATTTGAGTCAGGAGTCAAACAACATCTGGAGAGCATTTTGTTGGCTACCCCCTGAGGTAGATAAAGGAGGCAGTGCTATCAAAATGAGAAGAAGATGAGGGAAGAATAAACAACCGTATTGTGAATCTCATGGAAGTGTGGGAAACAAGGTGAGCAGAGAGCAATGGAGTCTGAGAAAAAGGAAGATAAAATACACTACTGAAACTGGGCAGAAATTAGCAGGTAGAAGTTGGGGGGACATTTCAACCTTATTCTTCACTGAGCTTTGAATAACAACAAAGCAGAATATTGTGGGTCTAGGCTGCTAGGGAATGATGTGATTGCTGAGTCCTAGTTGAAAGGAAGTATATTGTATTTTTCCGTGTATAATTTAAAAAATGTTACAAATTGGGGGTCGTCTTATACACGGATAGTGCAGATGGGACGGACAATTGGCTGCAGCCGTGAGCAGGACATTGTCAGCGGCGATTGGGCGGGTGATTTGTTGCCGCGGCAAGGGCTGCTGCCGATTGGGTGCTCAACAACTCTGGGCAACCCCCCCCAAAAAAAGCTTAACAGCTATTGGCTATCTCCCCCCATTTTCTTAATTTGGAGTCCCTCCAAATAGGGGGCGTCTTATACACAGAGGCATGTTATACATGGAAAAATACGGTACTTTGATTTTCTTTAAAAGAGCTGATGTCTGAAAGGTTGAGCTGGAATTTTAAAATTACAGAGGTTCTGTGCGCTTCAGTTATGAGCTATGCATGGGGCTGTTGAAATCTGCCTGTGCACGTACAAAAAGAACAGATTCTAGTGTATGCATAACAGAACTTTGAGTGGCATATGTGAGCATCTTTGTTTTGCTACGTCTGCTGTGTGCTGCATCAAAAAAAAAAAATCTAGCTTGCTTTATCATCAGGAATATATATATATATATATATATATATATATATATATATATATATAATGAATCACAGATGTTACGGAAGAAAATAAAAGTGCTTTCTCGAAGAGAACAAATATGTTTCTGAATTTATTATGTCTGCTAAGATAAAGCGAAATTTGGATAATAGTTATCACCAAACACCTCAGTTAATCTTTTGGCTTTTGCTTTATTCCAGTGGATGTCTGGCGCTGGGCAGAGGAGGAGCAGTGCCTCCCCATCGTGACCCTTCCAGGGAGGAGGAAGACGAAGACAATATAAATTTACAACAGTGGTTTGCGAGAGGTCATAGCTCAGAGGAAGATGAGGGAAAAGTTGGGAAATAATGGGAGAGGAGGAGCAGGCAGAGCTGGAGCAGCAGCTGGCTGACATGTTGTCACCAGAAAGCATTCCAGACCCACCATCTCCCAGAACCCGGCAGGCCTTAAAAGTAGGAGAGCAAAGAGCTCAAAGACAGAAGGCACTTAATAGCACCCATAGAGGAGGTGATGAGGATGATGAACGAGGAAGTGGGAGAAAAGGGGGGGGTGGAGATTCACTCAGGACAAAGCCATTATCCAAGAGTCTGGTTTCTACTGCCTCTCTCTGTAAAGTTTGAAATAAAAAGGGCTGTAAGAAACTTTCCCTTGTCTTTATACTTTCCTGGGCAATGAGCCGGGGGCTGCTGACATCTTCCAGACAGTGGTATTTAGAGACGCTAAGCCCATTTTCCACTTCAGTTCAGTTCCCATTTGTGAAGGTTCATATTCACAAAGCCATGGGGTGAAGACAGACTAACCTGTGAGGGAGAAGCATATTCTGCTAGCCTTGCCTCTGAAATTCTATTCTATTCTATTATTTATTTATTATAAATAATAAATGCCATCTCCAACTCCTTGAAAGATTCCATCAATGGTGTCTCCGAAATTTTTTTACACTCGGGAAGACAGGCAAACTAATGCCAGTGTACTAGAGGAAGCAAAGGTCACCATTGTCAAAGCAATGATTTTTCAGCATCAACCTCACACTTCATTATCTCTTGAGAGTTCCAGATACAAACAACAATTGTTAAGGGTTTTTTAAATAAAAAAATAAAATAAAAACCACCTCAGGGCATCCTTCAAACACGGTTCTG
Organism: Podarcis raffonei; assembly: GCF_027172205.1. Classification (NCBI taxonomy): domain Eukaryota; kingdom Metazoa; phylum Chordata; class Lepidosauria; order Squamata; family Lacertidae; genus Podarcis; species Podarcis raffonei. The sequence goes on from NC_070604.1 coordinate 30,199,595, forward strand.
CTTGAAGTAGTACTTTCCAGCATTGCATCACAAAATTCTGAGGATTCTGTATGTAGATTTTTCACAGGTTGGCGCTATTAAAAAGAATAGGTTGGATCCAGATGGGCTAGATGTTCCAGCCTATGGCTGGGCATGGCAGAGTGAAAGAACTGCCACCACATTCACAGCACCATTGCTCATGCCAGTTGGGGCTGAAGGTGCAGGGAAATTGCTCTGCCAGCCTGGAGCGGGTGCAGTGGTTGAGCCCAATATGGTCCAGTGATGGCAGCTGCACCTGCTCAGAATCCAGCCCACTCCAGAACATCCCCCTGTGGGTCTCTCCATGGGCTACCACCAATGGTGGTACTTTCACCTGCCCACACATTCATCAGACAGACTGGGGAGCTCCATACTGGCAGAGCAGTGTCACTCCATAGGTTGAGGCTGGCAGGGCCATCGAAAGCTTCCCAGCCTGGCACACAGTTGGCTGAACTTCATTCCACTGAAATCCCATCACTGAAATCTCACTCCGTTAACTTAGTTTGGATCCAACACTTTCTCCTCTAACCTCCATCTTGTTACGCTTCCGCTTCTCATAGGCATACTAAGCGCTTCAACAATAAGTGCACCAGGCAAAGTCTATTTTTTAATTAGATAAGCTGTGGAAAAGCACAGAACCTGCCAGCGATGAAAGACTTTAGCCAAATATTTCTGAGGGAAGCCTGGTGCACACAACATAACCTGCCAACGCATGGTTGTTTCAAAGGGAGCGTGAAGGTACCTGAACCCATTTTGCTCTGTTGTAATCGACCAATCTTAAGCCTCGGCTGCCTGACCATTTTGACTCCTAATAATAATAATAATAATAATAATTTATTATTTATACCCCGCCCATCTGGCTGAGTTTCCCCAGCCACTCTGGGCGGCTCCCAATCAGTGTTAAAAACAGTACAGCGTTACATATTAAAAACTTCCCTGAACAGGGCTGCCTTAAGATGTCTTCTGAATGTCAGGTAATTATTTATCTCTTTGACATCTGATGGGAGGGCGTTCCACAGGGCGGGCGCCACTACCGAGAAGGCCCTCTGTCTGGTTCCCTGTAGCCTCACTTCTCGCAATGAGGGAACCGCCAGAAGGCCCTCGGCGCTGGATCTCAGTGTCCGGGCTGAACGATGGGGGTGGAGACGCTCCTTCAGGTATACAGGACCGAGGCCGTTTAGGGCTTTAAAGGTCAGCACCAACACTTTGAATCGTGCTCGGAAACGTACTGGGAGCCAATGCAGATCTCTCAGAACCGGTGTTATGTGGTCCCGGCGGCCACTCCCAGTCACCAGTCTAGCTGCCGCATTCTGGATTAATTGCAGTTTCCGGGTCACCTTCAAAGGTAGCCCCACGTAGAGCGCGTTGCAGTAGTCCAAGCGTGAGATAACTAGAGCATGCACCACTCTGGCGAGACAGTTCGCGGGCAGGTAGGGTCTTAGCCTGCGTACCAGGTGGAGCTGGTAGACAGCTGCCCTGGACACAGAGTTAACCTGCGCCTCCATGGACAGCTGTGAGTCCAAAATCTCTTGTAGAGCAGATTGTTCAGGAGTGCTTCAAATAGGCTGGTAATGAATAAAGGAATACTATTTCTAGCCAAAAGACAAAGACTTTGAAATACAGCTTTTATCTGTGGTCCACATACATCCTAACGAAGTGAGGTTCGTCAGTTTTGGGATGTGATGGTGCCTACCCCCCCCTGAAAAAAACAACGCAATCTCAAATAAACTAAGCTTAACAATTAACGAAGTACAGTGGTACCTCAGGTTAAATACTTAATTCGTTCCGGAGGTCTGTTCTTAACCTGAAACTGTTCTTAACCTGAAGCACCACTTTAGCTAATGGGGACTCCTGCTGCTGCCGTGCTGCCGGAGCACAATTTCTGTTCTCATCCTGAAGCAAAGTTCTTAACCTGAAGCACTATTTCTGGGTTAGCGGAGTCTGTAACCTGAAGCGTATGTAACCTGAGATACCACTGTACATCATTTTTGACCTTATTTTGTGCATATCACCACTGGCAACTTTAAAACACACACGCACGCACACATGCAGACACCACGCTTGCGCGAGACAGGGATCTGAAGCGCAACTTTTTTCTGATCAGCTACAAAGGAACTTTTTGCCGAGCGTCTGTTGAGCCCAGCTAGTAAGCACAATTTATAAAACAATGAATGACTAACCCCTGTAACCATTTTAATGACCCTAAAATAAAGTGCTTAGAGCAACATCTGTCCCAGCAGCTGGGTTCTCTGCGTGAGTGGGCAGAGCGACACATTGGGACAAATTCTGTTCTCCCTTTTGACAGAAACAATTGCAGCAGATCATTTTTATCGTAATCAATTTAGGTACAGTTTCTTGGAAACCATCTGTGTGGTGTTCATAGATTGTGCTTAAGAATTTAAATGTGTATATTTTGGGTTGCTTGATGTAGCATCTGCTAATGACCACATAAGTTCTACTTTTTATGCAGAAAGCTGTTTCCTTGTAAAGGGATTAGTAGAATGACTACTTGATTTTATCCTTTTAACTACCCCATAAGCAGCCGCAGCTTGAATGGCACCCGCCAGTGAGCGCAAGTTGCAGAATTAATTGCATTTCTGAGCCAGAGTTGAAGTCAGAAGGATAACAAAGAAATATAATAAAACTGTTCCACTAATGCTATCTCAAATCGGTAATTTAAAATTAATATATGTTTTGTACAGGCAGTTTAAATTAAAGAAGGGGGGGCGACAAAATGACTTTTTAGATAACAAGCTACTTTCCCAATTCCCTCCTGGTTTTCATATTGTCTTTTATAGTGTTTATTTTGTTTTTGTTTTCCTTAGCAAGTTATTAAAATAAAAGAGCTTTTATATATATATTTAAAAAATCAATAAAACAATACTGTAGTTACCAGGTTTGTTTCGGGGGGGCTATTCTAAAAGATAATGTCCCTGAAAGAAGAGAAAATGTTTAAAAGTATATTTCAGTTCTCCTGGAAGAAAAAGAAAGTTTAAAAAATAAAAAAATAAAAATTTGTTGTTTCAATTAAAAAGACTCCTCAGTTGCTGCTCTAATTTTCATAGTTTAGGTATAAAATGGTTCCTCAGGCCCAGGATACGATTAAGATTTGGTAAGAGCAAAAGAGAAAGATATCTCTTGGGGAACATGGTGGTGAAAAGCTACCACATTCCTATATTTTAAAGTGCATGTGATTATTCTTCAGAGGCAACTTACCTCTAGTTTTTGGGTGCACAACACAGTGCCCTCCAGATGCTTCAGACTACAAGAACCCTTCAGTCCCAGCCAGAATGGGATAATTGGAATTGTACTCCAAAATGTCTGGAGGGCACCATGATGGCTATCTCTGTTCATTATGAGAGAGGTGGGGAGAGAGATAAATGTTCTTTGTCTTTCACTCTTGCTGTAAATCTTGCAGTGCCTACTGAAATCTCTTTGCCCCGCAATGAAACTTTGAATGATTTCACCAGCTTCTAGGCTTGGACTAACTCTGAACCACCCATCTGCCTCAATCTAGTATCCACAAAACCTGTTACCAGTGCTATTTTTTTTTGGGGGGGGGAGTTCCAGAACTCACCATGAATTTCTCCCTTGTTATCTTATACAGTGGTACCTCGGGTTACGAACTTAATTTGTTCCAGAGGTCCGTTCTTAACCTGAAACCGTTCTTAACCTGAGGTACCACTTTAGCTAATGGGGCCTCCCACTGCTTCTGTGCCGCCGCCGCATGATTTCTGTTCTCACCCTGAGGTAAAATTCTTAACCCAAAGTACTATTTCCTGGTTAGTGGAGTCTGTAACCGAAGTGTTTGTAACCAGAAGCGTTTGTAACCCGAGGTACCACTGCAGTGACAATGGCGCCTACCTGAAAGGTGCCAGAACTGAGTTCCGGCAAGTTCCGAGAGGCAAAAAAAGCCCTGCCAGTTGCTATACATGCTTCTGTGACAGTAAGTCCCTATAACAAACCCAAAGCCCTAACTCCCCCTCTTTCTTTGGAATCCCCCATTTATACACAAACACATACCCCAGCTGTATGAGATTTCATTTTGAAAACTTTTTTTAAAAAAAGAAAACAAAACCCACTGGTACATTTTCTTCCACTCCTAATAGTAGCATGGTAATTAAACTGAACCAAGCAGTGCCTTTCACGAAAAGTCTGGCCCTACGCATATTTGCTCAAAGATAAGTAGGAATGCAGGATAATTTTGTCTGATCCACATTTTAAAGCAAACTCACCCCATTCAATCCTCTGAGGCTAATACATGGACTTGAGCATAATTTCCCTTCAGATTTCGCACTTCTCTGAATTTTGCAATATTTCAGGACAACACAGTTCAGAAATGTGCACTTTGATACAATATATGCATCTAAATGTGCATTCTGTGGCTTATTGAAATACAACTTTTTATACAGATTTAAGAAATTAATCAGATTAATCCTATTCATGTTTACCTAGATGCAAATCCACTGTGTTCAATGGACCACCATGTAGGGACTGAGAGAACTGTAGTCTAAAAGAAACTTTTACACCCATTAAAAAAATATATGTACCGTATTATTCTTTAGTTGCTAAGTGTTGCTCTTTAATGCCCACAGTCCAAAAGAGGGATTGTTTTTTTTAAAAAAAAAGAAGATTGTGCCAAGCATGAATCAAAAGTAATGTCAAAAATATTCTCAGGATCTGTCATTGGCTTTTCTACAAAAAGAAACAGAATGTCTGGGGACAATGAATAATGACCTCTTTTTCATTATTTATTGCATATTTTACTGGTGGATTTACTCAAACAACAGTAATTAGGTGAAGTCACCCGTACATATTTGTAATGAGCTCTCAATGAAACTGTAAAATGGCACTCCTTTGTTTCTTTGCTTTTACATTGCATTGCTCAGAAACAAGGTCTCCAAAATACACATGGACTAGAAAGGATATATTTTTCAAGGCAGGCATTGCTCAAAACCATGGTTCTTAAGAAATGGACAACTCAGGTAATTTGGAGAGGGTGCTATTTCAAATAGTGTGCAGTGTCAATGATGTGAATGTGTAATAGTCCAGTGAAGTTGTCCATTGAGCACCCAGGCACTGTGACCCGCCTCCCCACAACATGAATGAAATGACCACACATTACAAACTTGTTTGGGTGCAAATTAGGCAACAACTTTATTGATTACAGACGTAAGTGGCTTTGGCTTAGGTGCCGGGCATAACCCGTATCAACCAGCTCACCTGCTGGTCAATTAATTCCCCATGGGGTCGAATTTGATGGTTGGGGAGACCTAGGACATACACCAGGGCCACCCAACTCCCAAGAGACTGCAATCTACTCACAGAATAAAAAACTGGCAGTGATCTATCCCTTTTTTCTGGGGTGCAGGTCAAAGTTGTTAAGCTTTTTTTTTTCAGGGAGGGGAGACAAAAATGCTGATCAGAAACATATTTGTTCTCTTCGAGAAAGCACTTTTATTTTCCCCTGAGGAAGGGAAAAAGTCACTCACCAAAAGATCGCTAAGGATACAATCAACCTCACAGCCAAAACTCTGTCTTCTGTTCTAGCGATCATGTGCAATTGGAGGACAGGGCGAGGGGCCGGGGCCGGGTGCTCTTTTGTGATCAACCACTTAGACATCCCTGACAAGTACGAACTCCAAACCAAGTTCACCTGAGAGGAGAGTTATGGCCCCAGCCCCAAGTGGGCATCCAGATAGGAGCATCTCCTCAAGGATCCCTTTAACAGGATACCCCATTCCCTTGAAGGGACAGGCCAAGGCTTACAAGACTTTACCCAATGCCTTATCCACAGTTGTTTTGAGGGAGGCAAAAAAACCAGGCTGAAGGACAAAATTGCCCCTGGCCCTAAATACAGCAACCAATAATGTTCCATAGCAAGGTCAATATTCCATTTCACCTCATGATGGATGACAGTTTAAATACAGGGGGAGCTGGTGAAAGATCCACAAGATCTCGAGGTGCTGTCTATATGGTTGGCACCCTTTAAAAATTCCAGGAGTGGACCTGAAGGAAGTCCTTGAGGGAATCAGTCAGGTTTGCTCATGAGTGAGCTCACCCTTCGACCCAGATGCTATTGACCAAATTAGGCATCTGGCAGATTCCCCGGGCCCCAGACACCAGGAGAGGCCTTCAGTCAGGCACACAACTTGTGAAACTGGTGGGACAGCAGCATGCCACCTGCAGTAGAAGGCAAGTGGAATTTCTTTAGAACCATGCTTTTGAGCACTGGCTGCCTTGAAAAAGATGTCCTTTTGAGTCCCTCTGTGTTTGGGAACCCTTTCTAGCTCTACCTGGGTAAAGTATCAATGGAGGCTGCATTTTACACAGATCCATGTCCTGCGTGGAATTTAACTGAAGCTCCTCAGTTTTATTTGTGTCATTCTTACTACAGATAACACAAGAAAGTCTTCTTCCAAAACGCCACACAGTTGCCTAAGCATGGCAAGGCTCTCGCATCTCCTCACAATGCAACTTACTTTACTTGTGTTTGAGGTGCCTAATAAAAATAGATTTGATTATGTTTTAGCAGGAACTTATTTAATTTGGCTTCTCGCATTGGACGAAATGTTTCCCATTTCAACCCATAGCAGATATATGGAAATACACTCTTTGGCACATTAGTTTATACAGCATTTTGCTTGCTGTGTAATTCAGACTAACACAGCATGACTTACTAATATACATCATAACATTTCTTCTTTTTTAGTAACAAAATAAAATCCCAGGAAAAGTTGCGCGGGGAGGGAAGAATTAGATGGTAGCTTCTCATTAACAGAGATTGCAAATAACCCATCTGAAAAGCAGGTGGGTTTGGCAGATGGATAGAAAGTAGTAAAGCGGATGTATCAATAGAATTTGCAAGCTGGCGAATGCTTCCTGCCTGAGTTACTTTAGGGCAGTTCGGGAGATTTCTATTTTCTATAATGACAAGTGGATTTGCCTCATCCAGATTTTAAAACTATAGTTAACATAATTTGCCTTTTAGGTCCTCAACTGCAAAGCTGACTTTCAAATGAGCAAATTGATCCCATGTCAAAAGCAAATGGTAGGGAGAAGGAGGGGCAAATATAGAATGAGAACATCAGAATGGCCATAGTGAGGTAGGCCAATCGTCCATTCAGTCAGTATCGTTCCCGATAAAATCTGGTACCAGATGCTATGGAGGCATATATGGAAATCCACAAAACAATTATAGAGACTTCTATTCACTGCCATTTACCTCCTACTTCTGCTAACCAAAAGGTTTAGGGGCACCCAGAAGATAGAACTGAAATACCTGACCACCCACACAATGAGTCACTGGCCATTCAAACCAATTTTCACAGCTAATCCGTTTCCCAAGAAATTGGGTACAAAAGCCATGCTCACAAAATCTGAGTACAATGCATCCTGTTGTTGTTTAGTCGTGTCCAACTCTTTGTGACCCCCTTCATGGATCACTGCCTTGCCGTTGCGAAGGGGCTTGAATAACTCAGAAAAACTATGAGCTACGCCGTGCAGGGCCACCCAAGATGGACAGGTCATAGTGGAGGGTTTTGACCAAACGTGATCCACCTGGAGCAGGAACCGGCAAGCCACTCCAGTATCCCTGCCAAGAAAACTCCGTGGACAAAGACAACACGCATATAAAAGTTATAACGCTGGAAGATGAGCCCCTCAGGTCGGAAGGCATCCAACAAGCTACTGACGAAGAGCGGAGTATGAGTTTGGCCAGGCTGCGGGAGGCAGTGGAAGACAGGAGTTCCTGGTGTGCTCTGGTCCATGGGGTCACGAAGATTTGGACAATGCATCCTACTCTTTGGTAATGCCTCACATGTGCCTTTGTTAGACAGCAGGACCTGCTTTCCATTGTGTTAATTCCACAGCTTATTTATTATAAGGTTTCCACAAGATCATGTGGAATAGTCATCTTTTACTGTTCTTTATTTTTAATACTGGAAGTGTTGGAAAGACCAACACAACAGGAAGAAAAACCACAACATTTGGTCTCCTTAACGCAGTGCTGGGACAAAAGAGACATCTCCTCCTCTCACAGCACTGTGGTGGGATAGAAGGGTCGGGAGAGTTCTCTCTCTGTGTGTGTCTAACTGGCTGAATGTGTAGGGACATTGTGGTCTGAATGTGGTGAGTGAGCGGGTGTGTTGCACTCACAGAGGACAACATGTATCAGTCACATTGGCCATGCACTTGTCAGACACATACATTGGAAGATAGCCTCCAAAGGGTTAGCCAGCCTTCAATGACAGTCCTTACATACAACCTAAAAATCAGGCTAGAAATCCATTTAATTAATGAATTAATTAAATCATCATCATCATGTCTGATCTCCTTGAAAAACAATACCAAGCACCCAAAGTGGGAGACTGTCTTGCTATTTTTTAATAGGAGGACCACAGTGGTATGATATTGAAAATTCATGTGAAGTGGAGGTAGGCTCATTGGTGAAATGGCAACTATGTGCATTCCACAGGAACATGCAAAAAAAACCCAACCAAAAACAACCCAACCCAAGACCAATATTAGGCACCATCAGCCATTGCTTGAGTTCCTGTATGATAGAATTAGCCTTGCTGTCAATTAGGTGTCAAGGTGGATGCCCAGGGAGCAGGTGGCGCTGTGGTCTAAACCACTGAACCTCTTGGGCTTGCCAATCAGAAGGTCGGCGGTTTGAATCCCCGGGACGGGGTGAGCTCCCATTGCTCTGCCACAGCTCCTGCCAACCTAGCAGTTTAAAGCACACCAGTGCAGGCAGATAAATAGGTACCGCTGAGGCAGGAAGGTAAACAGCGTTTTGGTGCGCTCTGGCTTCAGTCACGGTGTCACGTTGAACCCAAAGCGGTTTAATCATGCTGGCCACATGACCTGGAAAACTGTATGTGGAAAAATGCCAGCTTCCTCAACATACCCCATAGTCAAGTTTGACTGAACTTTACCATCCAGGGGTCCTTTACCTTTACCAAGGTGGACTGGAATTGAGGTTTTTTCCACTCTCACTAGACTCATTTACCTTATATCCCTCTATAATCCTATTGACTGTAATGGCCTACATGATATTGTTTCTAGGCATCTATGACATCTTCACATTAGATGCAGCCTTGTGGCATCAAGTTGAGTTGCTAGCTACAATCAATCCAATTAAATGGTGATGGGGACAAGTCAAGCTGAGGACAGCAATGGTAATGAATAAAAATGAGACGGAGGAGATAATTATCCAAACATTCCCAATAAGTTCACAATGCAGGGAACAAAGGAAGCATTTTTCAACACTCAAGAAAATGTTCAAAAGGTGAGAAAAGCTGTGTCAACTCTAAAAGTAACTAATGATGGCATCCAAATGGATCTCACCTGTGGGCTCTTTCATGTATGATACCAGAGGTGTTCTATTCTGAACTATCACTGACTGGACCATCTCCATGTTCCTCTGCATTTCCAAGATGAGATTTTTCATATATGTTTTGTCTGGTAGAGGAACATAGGAAAACTGCCTTATATTGAATATAAGGCAGCCATTGATCCATATAGCTCAATACTGTCTGCACGCACTGAGAGCTGCTTTTCAGGGTTTCAGACAGGATCTCTCCCAGCCCTGCCTGGAGATGGCACTCATTAAACCTGTGATATTTTACATGCCAAGGAGATGCTCTACTACTGGAAGTCGGAGCAGACACATAACTGCCTTGGAACCAAAGCTTTTGGTCAACCTCACGAATAGTTTCTTGCACTTAAAAACAACAGAGTGCATGCTTTTCAGTTTTCTGAAGCTGCTCACACATACTGTTTCCCCTTCTCTGGTAAATGTTGCATTTGTGGTGGCTGATTTTTTAAAAAAGAAAATCGACAACACCTGGCAATTTTACAGCAGGGATGCCCCAAAACGTTTACAGTGGCATTAAGCTGATTAACACGGATTCCCCAAGTCATTTCTGAAATGCACGGAGAAGGTAATGCTCGACGGTTGCATTCAAGGTCTCAGCAAGACCTGGCTCATTTTGCACTCTCCTATGAATCCAGGAATCACTGAAGCATTTATTCAGCTGAGTCCCATCCAGTTCATCTTATAGGCAAGTTATTTCCCATTGTAGCTTTAAGCCTTGGACACCCCCGTCTCACATGCCATGACTAATATTATCACAGAATTGTATTATCAGATATGATAATCAAACACCAAGCACATCTTAGAAGCTTTTATCAAAGATTTGGTTTTTAAAAATCATCTTGTGTGAGAGAAAGATCTTTGAACATTAAATGCACGCTGGCATGGCAAGGGAGGAAACTTGGTTGCAGAAGTGGAAGTCCTAGCCCTGATGGGACTCATAAAGGAATCCTTCCCTATAAAGCCGTGGGGGGCTTCTATGCTTGCAATTTGGCCACCAACGATGGCCACCTACTTTCCCCACCTGATATCATATATAACATCAGGTGTGCGGCAAGTATAGATTCAGCTGCAAAATAGCAATTGAGACCTTAAAGCGTGCTCCAAATTGTTCTTTGGCAAGTAGAGTTTACTTGCCACCCCAAAGCCACCACCCCCTTGTTAAAAAATTAGCTCACCATACTGTAAAATCAGTGTATCTTTCAAGATACTGGACTTCATAAAAGTTCCACTTACTAGTGAAGTATGCCAGGCGTGCAACCATTCTGTTACCATTTCCCCTCATTCAAACATGCATGTCAACTGTCCAGAAAAGAAGAGCTAATAATAAACAGAAATCAGTATAAAAAGAGTTGCGAAAGTACCCTTCTGTAGACAACATATTGCTGAAGATGGCAGCAACAGCAGCAGCAGTAATGTGATGCAGAATTCATTATTCAACAGTATGGCAATATTTCCATCTAGGAAAAAGTGCCAGTTCTGTTCAGGGATCATCACTGAAGTTGTCTAGAAACTTAGAGTGTGATTTAGCCTACAATGCTCTCTTTGTTCCTGCAACCCTCACCCTTGCCAGCACAAACAGATGAGCCTGGGCATTCCCCAAATATTGGGGTGTGCAAGCAGTCACAAGATTCACCTTACATCTGTAGCATTTGGAAGCAACTCAGTCTTGTTTTGAATCTGCTCTGTTGCCATTCTGATTCATCATTTGCTCCAAACTGGATCAGTTAAAACCAAAACTTCTTTGACTATAACATAGGAGCAAAACAACAGCTACTTTCCCTCCTTTTCACATAAATGAATGAAATCTCCTAATAGATCTGCCTTCAATTTGACAGGCTCTGTCCACTACGGAGGTTTACCTGCAAATTTCATCCACTTTTGTGTAAGGAGGGGAAAGTAGCCTTTTTAAGATTCCTTTTTAATGTCATGGTGGGCAAATCAGAGTTTCAGTTTTAACTGATCCGATTTGAACCCACCTCCTTGTTAATGATGTGATCATGTTCTTAGTAAACTATTTTGAAGGTTTTTTTGGGGGGGAGGGTTACAATCAAGTGGTATATAAATGTTATAAAAAATAAAGAAAAATGTTTTCAGAAAAAGTCCCCCAAAGCACAATTTGCATTTGTATTCAGAGTACACTCAGGACCAATGCACACTCCTACTAGATACACTAAGAAGATGGATGTTACACATTTCTTGAGCCACACAGCCATTGCCTGCATAGTCCTTTCAATGACTTAGAGCACGCATAGGCAAACTTGGCCCTCCAGATGTTTTGAGACTACAATTCTCATCATCCCTGACCACTGGTCCTTTTAGGTAGGGATGATGGGAGTTGTAGTCCCAAAACCTTTGGAGGGCCGAGTTTGCCTATGCCTGACTTAGAGAAACAAGACTGTCTTAGCTCAGTGCTATCAACTAACACAATACAAAGCTCCTGCAGCCAATAGGAAGCCATGGAAGCCCCGTAGGATATTCGGGTTCCAAAGAACGTTTGCAAACTGGGACACTCACTTCTGGGTTTGCGGCGTTTGGGAGCCCAAACGTCCGAGTATGGAGGCGTTCGGGATCCAAGGTATGACTCTACCCTGAGCTCAGGTGAATTCCAGGTCTAGTCAAGTATCCACAGGTTTGTTTAACATCCTGGACATCAAATATTAGACTCTTTAAATACTATATTAAAGGAAATCATGTTATGCAAAAAGGAAATAAAATTTCTTTAAAAATATTTGGACCATTTGGAATTGAGGCTGGGAGAATGGTAGTATGATATATGAGTTAGGGAAATTTGTGTGAGGGGAAATAGTGCTTTTAAAGTTCTGGATACTGAAAAGCCTTTTTAGATTGTGGGAGATTTGCACACAGCTCCAGTTTGCATGCTCTACATGTAGCAAGGTGCCGGGGCAAGCTTCCAGCTTTTTTGTGCAAACCACTACCCTCAATGCTGTTTTTTTCTAGAAAAAGAGGTGCTGGAACTCACCCTGAACGCCTCCCTCATTCTCTCACACTGGCAATGGCACCCACCTGCGAGGTGCTGGAACTGAGCTCTGGTGAGTTCCAGCTGGAAAAAAGCCCAGTGAATCCCATATATACACCTTTTAATGTTAACTGAGGTTGATGGGCCTATACTGTACAGTGGTACCTTGGTGCTCAAACGCCTTGGTTCTCAAACAACTTGGAACATAAACACTGCAAACCCGGAAGTCAGTGTTCCGGGTTGCAAACTTTTTTTCAGAATTTGAACGTGCTCCGTTTTGAGTGTTACGCTTCCGATTTCAGAGCCAAACTTCTGTTTTGAGGGCCACATTTCTGTTTGGAGTGTTACGCTGGCAATTCGAGTGTTACACTTCCGTTTGGACTGACACACTTCTGTTTTGAGTGTTACGCTGAGGTTTGTCTCTTTTTGCTATTTATTTTGCGTTTTTGTGGCTCTGTGTGTGTGTGTGTGTGTGAGAGAGAGAGAGAGAGAGAGAGAGAGAGAGAGAGAGACTATGTGGAACTCAATTCAGCTACTGATTGATTGTGTGACTGCAGTGCATTGCTTATTGCTTTCATTTTATGGATCAATGGTCTCGTCAGATAGTAAAATTCATGTTACATTGCTGTTTGGGGGGTTGTTATTAAAAGTCTGGGATGGATTAATCCATTTTGCATTACTTTCTGTGGGAAAGTGTGCTTTGGTTTTGGAATGCTTTGGTTTTGGAACGGAGTTCTGGAATGGATTAAGTTTGAGAACCAAGGTACCACTGTACTCGCAAAAGCATTGGTTCATATGGAACTTTGCCCTTTGTGAAGTGGGTGCCTGAGCAAGCTCTCCATTTCAAATGGCATGCCCTGCCAGCCACATCCTTAAAGTACAGTGGAGATGGGTTCACCATGGAATAAAAGTATCAGGTGTAAGAGAAACATGAACTGAAGGGTTTGAAGAGAGTAGTCACATTTATATTTTCTGGGGCAAAGAAGCCTTTGGGTGTGACGAGAGGTTCCTTTGAAATGCCAAATCTCTTCATCTAATACAAAAACAATTTCAGGTTGTGATTCGAGGACCCGATCCCCGCTTGGGGAATAAAGACACGTGGACACAGTATGTAACAGGTAAGGAAAAGGCCACAACTTTATTGATTACAGCATGTGAGAAGGTATTGGCTTAGGCATTGGACCACGGAGGGGGGGTTAACCACCAGTAGGGGGAGCCTGTTGATGCTAATACAACTATAGGCTCTCTCCTGGTGTCACCAGGGGTCGTTCCATGGCCCCCCTCCACACGGGCATTGGACAGGATCCACGACCACCGGATTCCTTTAGCGGAATACCCAAAATTGTCGGGGAAGGCGATGGCCACACCTTGCCCCCCGAAACACCAACAACACATTCCAATGACTAACCGCCAAATACCACGAAAGTTGTGGCGGTTGCTACGAGGTAGGCGAAAAAAACCAAGAGGCCGGGCCAATTTAGCCTATTGGAAAAAAACTCCTACCAGGCCCCCTGGTTAAACAGGGTGACCAACCAGAGGTCCATAGCAAAGTCTTGGGAAAGCTAATCTAAAGGGAGTGGAGGGTGGGTGACTCAAAGAAAATGTGTGTGGGATGGCTGGCGCGGCCGCGTTTGAGCGGCAAGCCACGCCCCCGCTGAGCTTCCCTATTGCGTGCCCAACTGGGGAGGGGTGTGATGCGCCAGCCCTGGAGTTGAAGCAGGGGGCGGAGCGGGAATCGTCTCCCGCTCACAACCCCTCCCCTCCTCAGGTAACCGCAACTGTATGCTCAGTTCAAATTTTCCATGCTCAAGGTTTGGGCTATGCTTATGGCTGACACTCAGCTCAGGCATGCTTCCTTGAAAGGTGACTGGATGTTCCCATAAATAAAATAATTGTCCACTAGCACCTTAGAGACCAACTGAGTTTGTTCTGGGTATAAGTTTTTGCGTGCATGCACACTTCTTCACATGAAAGCTTATACCCAAAACAAACTTAGTTGATCTCTAAGGTGCTGTGGGTTAAACCACAGAGCCTAGGACTTGCTGATCAGAAGGTCGACAGTTCGAATCCCCGCGATGGGGTGAGCTCCCGTTGCTCAGTCCCTGCTCCTGCCAACCTAGCAGTTCAAAAGCACGTCGAAGTGCAAGTAGATAAATAGGTACTGCTCCAGCAGGAAGGTAAACGGTGTTTCCGTGCACTGCTCTGGTTTGCCAGAAGCGGCTTAGTCATGCTGGCGACATGACCCGGAAGGTGTCTGCGGACAAACACCAGCTCCCTCGGTCAATAAAGCAAGATGAGTGCCACAACCCCAGAGTCAGTCACGACTGGACCTAATGGTCAGGGGTCCCTTTACCTTTAAGGTGCTAATGGACAATTTATTTATTTTTATTTTGACTGCATCAGACCAACACGGCTACCTACCTGAATCTGGATGTTCCCAGTGTGGGATAGTTTGCTTCACTTGTATACTTAATGATGTCCAAGAAAAAACCAAGAGTCAATAGGAGGAACTGATATTTGCTTCTTTTGAACAACTAACCAAGTTATACCCTTGTCACCCAGAGCTATATGGATATAGAAGTATGAAGATAAGTGGGGGAGGGGGACACACTCAGGAACATAGAATTGCAAGCATTGTTTTGAAATATAATGTAAAAAAAAATGAAACAACCCAACTCTCTTAGGATGATCTAATAATTTGTGTAGGTGGAAGGATATTTTTTTTTAAGCATCAGATATTCGACGCATGCTAATTGGAATAATTATTTGACTGACTTCAATGGAATTGTTCCAATTTACACCAGCTGAAGAAGTAGCACACAGAATTGAAACTAATTTAGCCAATATACAGAGTCATATGATTAAACACATGGTTGGGAAAACTGCCAGATTAGAAGTCAAAAAGCTGAGTTGGATAGGTCAACTGAATATAAAGACTGGAGAAGCTAATCAGCAGCAGAGTGCGCAGAAAAAGTCAATGCAAAATCCACATTTGTCACTGGCTACTATAAATTAAGGGCAGACACAAATAGCCTATTTATATCTCATCTATCCTATTATTGCCTTTCCTCTCTACATAAGAGTTGCTGGAAGTTGCTCACAAACAAAAGTGCACATAAAAACAGCAACAATCAAACCACCACAAAACATATTATTAATATACTCTGGCTTCTCCTCAGATCGTATAAATCACATATTATTATTTAAAAAGGCATAGATTAGCTATAAAGGTAAAGGTAAAGGGACCCCTGACCATTAGGTCCAGTCGTGACCGACTCTGGGGTTGTGGCACTCATCTTGCTTTATTGGCTGAGGGAGCTGGCTTACAGCTTCCAGGTCATGTGGCCAGCATGACTAAGCCTCTTCTGGCAAACCAGAGCAGCGCACGGAATCGCCTTTTACCTTCCCGCTGGAGTGGTACCTATTTATCTGCTTGCACTTTGACGTGCTTTTGAACTGCTAGGTTGGCAGGAGCTGGGACCGAGCAATGGGAGCTCACCTTGTTGCGGGGATACGAACCGCCAAGCTTCTGATCGGCAAGTCCTAGGCTCTGTGGTTTAACCCACAGCACCACCCGCGTCCCCCATCACAAAGCATATTATTATTTAAAAAGACATAGATTGGCTATAGATATATATTTAATTATCCAAGAGTGAAGCCTGCAGTGTGGTTGTCAATATAAAATACAACCACAGCAGGGGTGCAGATCCTGCAGCTCTCCAGATGTTGCTAGACTGCAACTCCCATCATCCCTGATCATTGGCCATGCTGGGGAAGAGGAGAGTTAAGAGGCCATCAACATCTGGAAGTCCACAGATACTTCACTCCTCCATTACAGTGTGTGTACACATGTGTACGTGTGTATGTGTCTTAATGAAGTGTGTACACACACACACACTTATCAGTTCTTCACTGGCGCCCAGAGTCTTAGCAAGATTATTTGTGTCATCATTTCTATAACACATTTTTTTAAAATAAGGGTCCAAAAAATCCATCTAGTTTCAACCCCTGACACAAGGTAGTAGCTTTAAGAATTTAAGAAGAGCCTTCTGGAACAGGCAAATGGTTCATTTAGCCGAGCATCCTGTTCTCACATTGGCAAACCAGATGCCTATGGGAAAACTGCAGCAGGACCTGAGCCCTAGAGCACTCTCCAGTTCTCCTGCAGTTTCCAGCAACCGAAATTTAGAAGCACCCACAAGACTTTTCCACTCACTTCACTTTATATAATCCAGATTGCAATGCGCCGCATGTAGACAAATAAATCAGGACGTCTCACACAGATGAGACCATTTGCTTGTGTTCTTGAAATGGGAGTTGCAGCTAAGGAACACAGAACGCACACCCTCTTTCTGTTCAACTTGTATTGCATCAATTCACAGACCAAAAGCCACACATCCCAGGGACGGCAAAATTAAAAGGCTGAGCTTACCTGCACTCTTTTGGAATTTTAAGGAGGCCCTTCCAAATCCTTACAAGTCATCTGATTTCATTTCAGCTATTTCCATTGTGCTCCAATGTTTTATCTAATAGATCATTAAAAACCTACTCTAAATATAGAGTAGTGTAACTGCCTAATGATATGTTTACGTTCAGCTGGGGGGGGGGGAGAGAAGTAAGTGAAAAGAGTAACAGTTAACAGTGTCACCTCCTGTTGTGCCCAAACTGTGAGATGTGAAAACGAGAGACAGCAGCCCTGCTCAGAATTACCAAGTAGCTGATCCACGGAACCATCGACTCAACCCTCCTCCCAGCTGTAACCAAACTGCACTCAAATTGCATTTCTCAAAAAAATTATTTCTGCAAGTCATAATATCGAAATGAGGGCATTTCAAAGAAGGTAACCATAACAAAACACATCCCCTTTAAACTACAGTCTGTTACTCAGCAGTAACATCCCTCCTTCTCTTCATGTCTTTTGTTACCTGTGCATATAGCAGATATACTACAAATGTAGCAATACAGTCATACCTCTACTTATGTATCCCTCTGGATACAGAATCTTTGGGTTACGGCCACAGCAAACCTGGAAGTGTATACCGTTGCTTCCGGGTTTCGCTGAGCGCGCATGCACAGAAGCACTCAATCGTGCCACGCATGTGCACAGAAGTGTGCCTCTATTTACATAATTTTTGGGGTGCAGACAGACCCCCGGAATGAATTAAGTTTGTATCCGGAGGGTCCACTGTATAACAATTAAGCGATAAAAAAGACACATTATGAATGTAAAAAGCAGGATGTCATGTGTGCATTATCAGAACCATTATCAAACATTATCAAAGCATTCCTTAACCCTTCCTTAACGTTAAAAACCATGAGTGTTGATCCGGTCTAGGAGTGGGCAATCTGAGTCTCTTCAGATGCTGCAGAACCACGTAATATTAGATAGCACTCCTGGTTTACACACTGACATATGCATACATACAGACACTGTGCAAAAGCTGCTGGATGGTGTAGTTAAAAGATTTCATTCCACACCTTTTCAGTGCATGATCTTAGGGCATGGCCCATTTATCCAGATGGTAAATTCATGACTTCTGAGTCAACCATACATTTGTAATGCTGCCATTAAGAGTACAGGTGTGCTGCTATTTTAAAGATCATACACATACTGTACATGCCGCCCTAAGCATTTTTTCTTGTAATAAAATCCTATTTGTGTTTTAGAAAAATATGAGACTGAACAATGAAGATAAAATATTTAATTGTAAGTGTGTGTGTGTGTGTGTGTGTGTGTGTTCTCTCTATGTCCACTGTTTTCACTTCCATTCATTGTTTTTACTTCCTTTCCAGCAGATAAGCACACATGGAGGCAGCAGTCCTCAGACCCATTTATCTGGGAGTACGGCATGTTAAAATCCAGTGGGTTTTAGTTCAGAGGAAATATGTATATAATCACAAAACGCACGATTCTATTAACAGAATGGATTGGGTATGTTTAGCTTGATAAAGAGGAGACTGAGAGGAGATCTGATAGTCATCTTCAAAAAATCTAAAGGGCCGTCACAAGGAAGATGGAGCAAGCTTGTTTTCTCCTGCTCCAGAGGGTAGGACCCAAACCAATGGATTCAAGTTACAAGAAAGGAGATTCTGACTAAACATCAGGAAGAATTTTCTGGCCATAAGAGCTGTTGGACAGTGGAGCAGACTCCCACAAGAAGCGGTGGACTCTCCTTCCTTGGAGGTTTTTAAGCAGAGGTTGGATGGCCATCTGTCATGGATGATCTAGTTGAGACCCCTTAGGGGTCCTTTCCAACTCTACAATTCTATGATTCTATGTCTACTCAGAAGTAAGTCCCATGGGGCTTCCTCCCAGCTAAGTGGGGTTAGAATTTCAGCTTTGCTCAGAAATAAATCCTACTGATTTTACATGGGACTTGCTCCCTCGTAAATGTGCCTTGGGCTACCGTTTTGCTGGTGCAAGCTAATATTGCTGGCATCTAGGCAGCAAGAGGACTGCTACAGTAGATCCCACCCCATCTATATTCCATATCATAAATTTCAGCCAATAGTGTGCTTAACCTTGCAGCTACTGTTTCTAATTAAGTAAACAGTCAATAAACCTTTATTTTTCTAAGGCTGGATTTCCTGCATGTTAGGCTGTTTAACATTGCTGCTGTTCAGCCAACCTTTGATATTTCACTGCTAACTTGATTTTAATGCCCTGCTGTACCTCTAAGAAGAGTATGTGTGCATAAACAACACTCCTGTCTTAGAAACGAGGAGAAAACAAAGGGATAATTCTGAACTGTTTCTCGTATTGTTAGACTGATATTCGACATGTGCCTCTAATTCTTTCTTTTTCCTCTCTCTCTTCACAGAGAAGCGTTGCTGCTGTTGTGGAGATAGCACCAGGTGCATGAGGGTGACCTCACACACACACCAAATCGGGAGCTGACATCCATCACACTTTGAAATTTTGGATTTCATCATTTCCTGATCTTTCTAAAGGGATCACAGCACCTGGCCCTCACAGCTGTAGTTCATTTAGAAAGCAATTTAAAAACCGAGTAAAAAAGCAAATGACATCTTGCTGCCTCAGCCTTGTCATTAAGAATAGCAGAATGGCCTTCATTTATGAGACACATGGCTAAGAATTAATATCTTTCAGTGTTTTCTCCAGTTGAGATTACAAAAGGTTTGAAAAGACCCCTAAATATTTAGTGCTGGGGAAGCGGGTGGGGGTGGGGAATATCCATTTTCCTTGTATTTTTTATTTTTTAAGGCTGCTGAGAAGCCCACAGACCAATACATGTTCTATGCAGGGTTTTGTTTTTTGGGGTTATTTTTTAAAAAAATGCTTCAAATGCTATAAGCTTTCAATATTCTTGTGTCAGTTTCCAGCATGTCTTTCATAGATATTTCCTTCCTTTGTTGTCTTCAATAGCAATGGGAGTTATATACATCTAGGCTGTGTGGTGCTTTTCTAATCTGTACAAGATTAGAACAAAAAAATAGAGAACAGTGACCTTTTTTAAAAAGACAAACAAACTGTAAATAATTCCTATATGGCCTTCAAATATTAATTCTTTAAACCCTCATGTTGAATTCTAAAATGTTTTCCCTGCCCCTTCTGTTTAATTTATAGAGGGACTTCAGTGCTCATGGAAATGAATAGCTAATCACATTGCCTAAAGCCAAATATACTGTGGGCAGGTGCTGTTCATTCTGCCCTCTCTGCCAGCATGAATGCCAGTTTGGATCCAATGGGTTTCCAGACTGCCCTCGAGGATCTGTTTGTTTTTAGCCAAGTTTGCCGGTTCGACCGGAGCTCTTTTCAAGAGGGACTTGACCTAAGCAATAATCACGAATGTTCCGAAATCCCACTGAACAGGCTCCATTCAACTACCTGCTACAAGAAAGAGTTGAGGACGATGCAGCCGTATTTATTTATTCAGTTTGAGATTTCTACCACACCCTTCCAGTGCCTTCTATGCACCACTCAGGGCAGCTTGCAACAACCCTAAATCACAATTGAGCTACCATAGTGAGCTATCTGCAGACTGAGCACAGGTGCAGGGGGGAAATTGACAGAACAAAGAGCAACGCTTATTTGAGAACACAGATGGGAACATTTGTGACCTTTCAGAGGTTGCTGGACTGCAATTGCCATCGGGGTGCCAACTTGAATAAAATATGGGGGGGCAAGTAAGTCCCACCATACATAATTGATCACATGATGCATGCACACGATTTGAATGGCAATGCCCATCAACTTGGGGGCGGCCCCCTCAAATATTTTATTGAGGAGCCCCTAGGAGTTGACTCCTATGCTTGCTAACCTGGAATCCCATGTTATTTTGTTGGCTGCAGTCTGATGGGTGATTTACCTGGGCTGGGGCTTTCTTGAGCATGGGGCATTGAGATTTAGAAAAGACAAAGTGGGTGAGAGGCATGCTGCTTTTATCATTTTAGTCTTAAGGCAATAAGTTCCTCCTTGGGTCTTTCTCAGCCTTCTTTTAATATTATGTCTTCAAATTTTAAGTAACTCTAAGCCACACCCAACCTGCAATTTAGTGAGGCTAAATAAAAAAAAAAGGAAATAAACTGACATCGGTAAAATGGCTGTAAAAGCTAGGAGTATATTTTTTTCCATGAGATAGAAAAGTTACGGTTCCGCATCTCTGCTGCTATGATCCTGATTCTTCTCCCTTTCTCTATTTTTTTTCCCCACAAAGCAGCATACACATGCAAACATAATCTACCAGCCTACAAGACTTTCTTATCTGCATTCAGTCAACTGGGATGTGTTGGGCTATCAGACCTTAGGCAGCCCACATAAATGTCAGGAAAGTGATCATCAGAGGCAGAATTGGCATGCCGACTGTCACACACACAAAAGCTAGAAAAATACTTTAAAATCATCTTTACCCGCCAGCACACAGGAATCCAGCCCCCCCCCCGCCATCTCTCTCCTCCAAGAATCAAAATGTGTGTGTGTGTGTGTGTGTTGTGGACTTCACACTGCACCTGAAGAGTTCCTTTGAAACAAAGGAGTAGAGGGTGTGCAGAAGGACAGAAACCATCAAGTTTTAAACATATTTAAGATCCGGAGGGGAGGGTAAGGGTAGTCTTCCCAGAGAGCAAACACTGCAATTTGTGGCTTTGGTCTAAACTATATACCACTCTTACATGGTCTTTGATCAGAGGTTCTTCTCTAACTCTATAGTTATTGTGCCAGGTATATTCACCACACATACTTTGAGGTAATAGCACTTTTAATTCCACTCACAAGAGCATAGTCTAGACATCCTGTCATATGTAAAGATGGTGTAAGACTCTGAATAAGGAGAGCTTGAAATACAAACTCAAAAAGCGTCTGACCCCTTTTGAAGTTTCTCCCAGGTCCTTTCAAGCTGGGCTCAACTGGAAATGGTCTTCTCTTGGTTTGTTTCTTGCTCCATGACGGATACCTCCTTGTCCTCCATACAAATTTCGCCACTTTCCCAGTTGAAAACAGATGTACCTTCAAGAAGGGCATAGTGTTCACTACAACACAAGGGAGACCTTGCAGGACCTCTACTGGAAATGATATTCCGCATATCCTTTTGCAGCTAAGAAGTCCCAGGCATCTCCTTGGCTGGAGAACCTGTTTCAAATGACACTCCACCAATTATTTGCAGTTAGGGAGGGACTATATAGGGCTTCGAGGGTCTGTAATAGCACATTTTGCCACATGATACCCCTTGATCTTTCCATGAATGTAACTCAGGCAAGGCTGGCCTGAGATATTTTGGTCCCTGAGACAAATCACAAAATGGCACCCGCTCTCCGCCAGAGAAGAAGGTGTGAGTGAATATCTGTATCAGGAACAATAGGAGAATAAAGATCTACATTGGGAAACTGCTGCTCCTCTGGAATTTGCCTCCTGAGGTGCTTGCTTCACCTTGCCTCTCGGATAGGCCAGCCCTGTTCTGGGGCCTTGGGGGAGGCTTAACAGATGGAGGAGGGCATGTTGAAGACAGGGTGTGGTTTGAACCCAGCCTAGGCTGGATGTTACTTGAATTGATTCATGCATGTTCAGATGACCCCACATAATTCCCCCTCCATCCCTATGGCTTAAATGGATAACCACATTCTTTGTGGGTATCCATATTGTTTATATGAATATCACCCCAGACAAAATACTTACATGAAAGTGGTATACAGAGTCAGTTGCAAATCGACAGGTGGCTCTAAGGACCAATCCAAGATATACATAAATGTGATAAAACAACCCCAAGCCTTTAAAAGGTATGCCTGACACATGGTCACAAACCAATTTGGCCCAGAGTAGGTTGGAATCATATAAATCCGGGGGGAAGAATGTGGAGCCCTCTAGAGGTTATTGAACTCGCAACGTCCACTAGTCCCAGCCAGCTTGGCCAATGGTCAGGGAAGATGGGAGTTTTATTTCTAACACATCTGGAAGTCTACAGGTTTCTCATCTCTGCTCTAAGAAGCGGCATTCCTTGTTGCATGTGAGAAAATACATGCCCTCCTGAGAGAGGGAACATGTGACCCTTCTCCCAGCCATCTTGGCCAATGGTCGGAGATTAAGAAGGGAGTTGTAATCCTACACCATCGGAAGGGCAACACATTTCCTACCCCTGATGTAAACAGTAGTCCTAAAGTTTCACAGCAGCCCCTTCTTCTCTTAAGGGTAAAGGGACCCCTGACCGTTAGGTCCAGTCACGGACGACTGTGGGGTTGCGGCGCTCATCTCACTTTATTGGCCGAGGGAGCCAGCACACAGCTTCTGGGTCATGTGGCCAGCATGACTAAGCCGCTTCTGGCGAACCAGAGCAGCTCACGGAAACGCTGTTTACCTTCCTGCCAGAGCGGTACCTATTTATCTGCGTGCACTGGTGTGCTTTCAAACTGCTAGGTTGGCAGGAGCAGGGACCGAGCAACGGGAGCTCACCCCGTTGTGGGGATTCGAACCGCTGACCTTCTGATTGGCAAGCCCTAGGCTCTGTGATTTAACCCACAGCGCCACCCATGTCCCCTTCTTCTCTTGGTTCAGCACTTTAGCAGGAAACCAGAAGTGTGAATTTTGTCCCTCAATTTAAGAGGAAATATTTTTTTTCCCTTCCACCCGGAGGATTCCCAAGATGATATTGGAAATTCAGTTCCACATTCTGCATGGGTGGAGTTGATCTTACAGCTCCATCTGCTACAGCTCCATCTGTGTGCTATTTAAGGGGGCTGGTGCTGAACAAGTACATGGGGTCACGAGCGCTGCACATGCATCAATTAAATGCACTCCCGGTTTCTCTCGGAATCCCCCTGTAGACGGTGTCGCTGCTACTCTCATTTCTCTGGGGCATGTGCCCTCCTATATCCCTCACCACCTCAGGAATAGCACAGCTTTTCTATAGTAATTGATAATTCCAACCGGCATTGTGTTTTCACTGCCTGGCAGGGTCTCCATGGAATTAGGCTGTCTGATGGAATGTCACGCTCAGTGGAGTATTCGGCCACTGGTGTTTAGTACAGCTGCAAACAAAGCCGTACTTTCTGATATGGTGGCTACAGAGCCCCTCACACACGGGACTGATTCAGTTAACCAAGCTTCCCACATGGGGTAAATGCGCCTGTCCCGTGATGTGGGCAAGCTGGTCATCCAAATCTACTCAAAGTTTGAGTGGAACGTCCTGTACATTGGAATATTTGACGGGCGGGCATGTGTTTATGTGCAGATTCCTTCAAAAGCCACAGAGGCTCGCGTCCTTTTTCATCCCACGGCCTGGTATGTTTTCTCTCAGTCTTCTGTCCCCGATGAGTCTGTGTTCTTGGAGTTAAATGGTAAAATACTTAAATGCAAATAGCCATTTCCAGCTTCTTCTTCTTCTTTTTGAAAAAGGAAAGCGGCAGAAGAAGGATTTCAACCTCACATCCTCACTCTGAAATTAGCTCCATTGTCAAAAGATGACAGCTGTATCCTGATTTCAAGAATTTTCATGTTGGAATAAAGCAGCGTGGTGGGGTTTTTGGTTTTTTTTTTGGGGGGGGGGGGAAATCATTGTGTTACTTCAAACAGACCCGTAATGGTCCCTCAGCAAACCATTTTCAGAAGTCTTGTGTAAGTAAGATAAAAAGGCGCCGTTTCTGAAGAGATGCTTTTATGGGCTAGGTCAGAGTGCTCTTTCCATGTGGTTCATTCCCAGTCGAATTTCCTAATAGCCTATCTCCTCAGCTAACAGATGCCCAGCCTCATGTCGGAACCAACTCGAGCCACCACTGAGATGATATCCAGCTCCTTTCTTATTGAGCCGTTTCCCTAGCAGATGGTGCAGTGCTGCAGGCACACTCCTTCCTGTTAATTACCAGCCTTAGCTACAGATGGAAATGTCAGTCAGCCTCACAGGTCCTGGTTCCTGCCATTGCCTCAGTCCATAGCCCTCTACCTAGGCAAGATGCTGCCAACACACACCATGTGTTTTGTGACTGCTGACTAGGCAGGCAACAAAAAACAACTTACTTCATGAATATTCATGGAGGAATGTTTCGCGTTCTGTTCATCTGTGATGCTTATAGATCTGCTTAAAGGAGACTGCACCTTCCTCATCTCCCCGTGCCCCCTTGTTTAATTCCGGTGCCGATATGTGAGTTATCAAAGTGTGTTGCTATGGCAACCTGCGAAGAACGTTTAAATGCCATTCAGACAGTGGCACCGATTTCTCACTAATATTCTTACCATAACTTAAGCGGCATCGAATTGCGGTTTTTAGTTTTTTGCTTTGCCCTGCAAAATAACAGTCCAACAGTCACCAAGCTGAACTGATTAGCTGAAAACTGTGGGTTTTCATTAAACTCTGATTGTTTCATTTGCTTCTGAGTTACCAATATTCATATGTTATTCCCTACCCTTAAGAAACAAAACCAATCTCAGTTCACATAAATGGATTTCAGTGTAACCCTTTACATTCATTAATCTATTTTAGTTACAGAAAGGTAGCCGTGTTGGTCTGCCATAGTCAAATTTTTTTGTTTTAATCTATTTTAGTTTTTCAAAACAGTTTATGAGAGCCTTTTAGTATTGAGATCTACAATTCTCTTTTTATATTTATATTTCTGGTCCATATTTGGTATAGGATAGGTAAAAGCTTTATAGGAGAAGGTTTTATTCCCCTACCCCACCCCCATAGTCAATTTGTCCTGTTCGGTTGTAATAACCTTTGTGGACAATTTAAAACAAACAAACACCACAACATTAAATTGTATACAGTTCAATGGGACTGACTCTCAGTTAAGTGTGTATAGTGTAGCAGCCTCACAGTGTGAACTCAGAAGTAATTCTCATGGCGTTCAATGGGACTCACTCATAGGTTAGAATAGGACTGCACCCTAAATCTGCTCTCATCTAGAGATGTAGGAATCAGGTTGTTTCCAGTCCAGGTCACTTCTGCTTGTGTTCACCCATACAAAAGTTCTGTCCCATTTAATCTGCATTTTAAATAAATAAATTTGCATGGAAATTTGAATTTTTTAATGTATTTTCTCCCCCAATGGACCTCCAAACCAGACTGAAGACTTAGATTATGACTTCCTAGAGTTAATTACCAAACATTCAAAAAAGGAGATGTACAGTAGTCATTGGAGACTTCCGTGATATCTCTTGGAACTCAAACTCTGCCAAGAATGTAAGGTCCAACACATTCTTCAATTGCCTTGCTGACAATTTCATTTCCCAGAAGGTGGAAGAAACAATAATGGATTGACTATCTTGGACCTAACCTTCACCAACAGGGAGGAACTGATCAATGAGATAGAAGTAGTGGGAACCTTGGGAAGAAGTGGCTATGTTCTTTTGGTATTCATTATACATAGGAAAGGGAAGCTGAGTGTGGTTTGACACACACTCTGCACTTTAAGAAAGCTGATTTCAAAAATCTTAAGGAACTACTCGCTGAGATCCCATGTCTAGAAATACTCAAAGAGAAGGGAGTACATGATGGATGGGAGTTTCTTAAAGGTGAGCTGTTGAAGCCACAATCGCAAACAATTCCCACATGAAAGAAAAGTGGGAGGCATCTAAAGAAACCAGTGTGGCTGCATAAGGAGCTTACAGATGAGCTGAGATTTAAAAGGGAATAGATTTATAAGGAATGGAAGAAGGGGCAAATAATGAAGGAAGTGGATAAATGAGCAGCCAGCATTTGCAGAGAGAATGTCAGGGAGGCTAAAGCTCAAAATGAGCTCAGGATTGCAAGAGAGGTTAAAAATAATATTCAGGATCTATCGACTGATTCATTGATTGATTGCTGTGTTCAAAGCAAGAGGCAGAAAAAAGTAATAGGTCTTCTGCATGGGGAAAAACTGAGAAATGCTATTTTGGGTGACAAAGAGGAAGTAGAACTCTGCAACATCTACTTTGCCCCTGTCTTCAAACTGGCCAACCTGGTGATAATAGAATAAATGATGCAGGGAAGGAGCTGCAATGATAGATAGGAAGCAAGGTAGTAAGGGAACACCAGGAAGGGTGCTGTAGTCTGCTTCAAGACACCATAGGATGGGTGTCTAAATCAGGCTTCCTCAGACTTGGCCCTCCAGATGTTTTGAGACTACAATTCCCATCATCCCTGACCACTGGTCCTGCTAGCTAGGGATCATGGGAGTTGTAGGCCAAAAACATCTGGAGGGCCAAGTTTGAGGAAGCCTGGTCTAAATAGCATACAGTACCAGACTTTCTGAAGTGTTTGCTTCTAGTGGGGATAGGCCTCACACAGCCCTAATAGTTATGTTGTCCTGTTAAAGTTAGGCCACCTTGCTGTTTAATTATCTAATAACTGGGAGATTTTCTGCAGGTCAGAGGAGAGGCTCAACACAACATGCATTGGTGAGCAGCCCAAGGTATTGCATGGCCAACACAAGTCAAGAAACACTTGCTAGCACGTGGGATCTGCGATGAGAAGCACTACTAATCTGGGATGGCGTCACTGAATGCAACCATTGCTGTCTGGGGGTCCAACACTGCTCCTGGCATTTGGGCAATAAAAATCAATTAGTAACTTACTGCTTTGAGCTGGGAGGGGGGTGACCCTAGTAAAGCAGATGGCAGAAGGTAACTGGTTCCTAGGTCACATCTTGACAGTGGGTAACCTGCACTGAATAATTAGGAAGGCAGTTATTTAGTTCGGCTCATTTGCTCTGACTTGTGTATTCATTCTGAGACCTGGGCTGGGGGGCAGCAATAATCACCATAAGATTAGGAATCTTCCATTCTGATTTACCTAAAGAACTAACCAAATATGTTGTTGTTGTTGTTTAAAAAATTGCTGATTCCAACCAACAGCACAATCCTATACACATCTACTCAAAAGTCCCATTGAGTTCAGTGGTGTTTGCTCTCAAGTAAGTGGGTACAGGGACGCGGGTGGCGCTCTGGGTTAAACCACAGAGCCTAGGACTTGCAGATCAGAAGGTTTGTGGTTCAAATCCCCGTGACGGGGTGAGCTCCCGTTGCTCAGTCCCTGCTCCTGCCAACCTAGCAGTTCAAAAGCACACCAGTGCAAGCAGATAAATAGGTACCACTCCAGCGGGAAGGTAAACGGCATCTCCGTGCACTGCTCTGGTTCACCAGAAGTAGCTTAGTCATGCTGGCCACATGACCCAGAAGCTGAACACCGGCTCCCTCGGCCAATAAAGCGAGATGAGCACCGCAACCTTAGAGTCGGCCACGACTGGACCTAATGGTCAGGGGTCCCTTTACCTTTACCTAAGTGGGTACAGGATTTCAGCCTTAACTAAAATTAAAATGGTGGTCTCGAAGTGAACAGCACATGTGAAGAATTCCAAGAGCCCAATTCCAGGGACCTGAATTTCCAAGCAGAATTAAGCTAGGGTGGGACTAATGCCATAATTCTGGAATACTTCTTGAGCAGAACTGTCCTGTTCCGTTCACCTGTATCTCAAGTACAATCCATCGACATATAAAAGGAACAGAAAGAGATGTGCTGGCGAGACGCAGAGTCAGCCAGTCAACCGAGTTCAACCAAATGCCACCCTCCCTCCTGCCATGTGTCAAGTGAACTTAGTGATCTGTATCTCCTTCACTCTGAATGTATTTACTGCGGTAACACTGGTCAAACACTGATGCAACTACAGTGCCATGCAAAGTGTGAATCCTCTCTAACTTTCAAAAGGGAATGGGACTGTTTGACACTCCACAACATGGCTCAATCAACACATATGCAAGAACTGGCAGAAAAGAGAAGAGAAGAGCTCACACCTCCTCCAGCAATCGTTGTGTGCCTCATTATGAAAACTCCTTCTCCTACTTTTTGATTAAATCGATAAAAATGCTCTTTAGACCAAGATACTCCCTGGGATTTAGCAGATTTAGGGCCTCTGTGCAGAGTAATGTTATTGCATAATAAGCTTGTATTTGCAATTAGGTTGTTGCCAACACAATATTCAATGGTTATTAATGAAGAAATAGGATGGAAAATTAAAAGATGCAAACAAAAATATTTTGAGCATGCCAATAAGTCAGGAAAATTATTAGCATGGCAAATAAAGAAAAATGAGTCAAAAAATTATATCAACAAAATAAAAGCAAATGGCAAGATAACAGAAAAACCAAAAGAAATTAGGGAAGCCTTTGTCAAGTACTTTGCTGATCTATATAAAAAGGGAACAGAAAAGATACCAAAGATAGAGGAATATCTTAAAAAGAGTAATTTACCAAAAATAAAAACAGATAAGTTAGCAGTATTAAATGAAGAAATAACAGGGCAAGAAGTCTTAAATGCAGTAAGTCAAGCAAAAGTTGGGAAATCGCCTGGACCGGATGGGCTATTAGCTAAGTATTACAAGAAACTGAGTGAACAGCTTGTGGACCCTCTAAAAGATCTGATGAATGAAATTTTAAAAATAGGGAAGGTTCCAGAGACATGGAAAGAAGCATATTGTGATGGCCTGGGAATCCGATTCAGAGGCTGAACCGGAGGAATCCCAGGCTGCACAGGAGTCCCCGCCTCCAGGGCTGGCTGAACTGGGGCAGGGCCTTGATTCTGAAGCGCCTGCACCTGTGCCAGATCCTCAGGAGCAGGCACCAGGTGAATCCACTCTGGCTCCAGAGGTGGTTGAGGACTCAGTGCCTACAGGTGAGTCTCCCCCTCGGCCCAGTAACCCTTCAGCCTCTCCTGAACTGCAGAGGCTCAGGGCAGAGAGGCAAAGGGAACTGGTTTCTCCCAGGAGGAGTGCTCGCCTTAAGGCCAGGAGAGGCGGGTCTCCTGGGGGCCCGGACCGCCCCTGGCCTCAGAGAAGATAAAGGCCAGTCAGCCCGGTCCCAGGTTGCGGGAGCAACGTCGTTGTTGAGTTCCTGTTCCTGCCCGGACCCAGACCTGACTCTCCAGTGTTCCTGTCCCCGCCCGGCTTCCTGCTTCGGACCTCGCCCCGCTCCTTGTGAACTGTTTCCAGGCTAGTGACCCAGGACCGGACTTTGACTACGCCAGCGGTAACCTTCCCCCCGGGACCAGCACACATATATAACACTAATTCCAAAACAAGAGCCAGATTTGATGTCAGTTAAAAATTATAGACCTATTTCTCTATTAAACAATGATTACAAACTGTTTGTGTACATCTTAGCAAACAGATTAAAAAAGGCTTTAGAGGAATATATTCATAGAGATCAAGCAGGGTTTCTACCAGGTAGACAAATGAAAGATGATATAAGAAATATTTTGAATATAAAGAATACCTGAAAGTTAGAAATGAAAAACAAGCGGCCCTAATGTTTATAGACACAGAGAAAGCCTTTGATAATATCTCTTGGGACTTTATGAAAAAAGTCCTAGAAGAGATGGAATTTGGAGAAAAAGATAGGAGGGGAGTCCAAGCTATTTACTCAGAACAAAGAGCAAAACTAATTGTAAATCAAGTGATAACAAAACAGCGTGAGATTCAGAAAGGAACAAGACAAGGATGACCGTTATCACCACTTTTATTTACTATGGTCCTGGAAGTTTTAGCAAGGAATATTAGAGAGGATAAAGAAATAGTAGGTATTAGGAAAGGTAAATATGAATACAAATTAAAAGCTTTTGCAGATGATTTAGTAATTACTGTAGAAGAACCAAAGATATCTCTCCTAAAGGTAGTAGAAAAAATACAGGAGTTTGGTCAAGTAGCAGGATTTAAACTTAAGAAGAAAACTAAGCTACTTCTTAAAAATCAAAAAGAAGAAGAGAAGAAAAAACTATCTCTTCAGTTAGGAATCAAAATTCATAAAAAAGTTTAATACCTAGGAATATGGTTAAGAACAAGAAACATAAATATATATAAAGATAATTATGAGAATATGGAGTGAAATTAAAAGAAATCTAGAAATCTGGGGAAGGATGAATCTTTCCATGTTAGGGAAAATTGCAGCAATAAAGATGAGTGCTTTGCCAAAGATACTATTTTTATTTCAGATGATCCTGGTGATAAATAACAATATATCCTTCAAAAAATGGCAAAAAGATATTTCAAAATTTATCTGGAATGGGAAAAGACCAAGGATAAAACATAAGATACTAACAGACTTAAGAGATAGATGAGGCTTTTCCCTCCCATATTTGAAATTGTATTTTGAAGTAGAATGTCTTGTTTGAATACAGGATTGGATAAAATTAGAAAAAGAAGAAGAGTTAGAATTAGAAGAACATGACAATAGATTTGGCTGGCACTCATATTTATGGTATGAGAAAAGGAAAATACATAAAGGTTTTTCAAACCATATAATAAGAAAGTCATTAATAAGAGTGTGGGGAAAATATAAAGATCTGTTAGAGTGGAAAACATTCTGTCACCCACTGAAGCATTTTCACTTAAGTAGACCAAAAAAGTAAGCTGGTTGACATATAGAGAGTTATTAACAGAAGAAGAAGGTAAACTCAAATTAAAAGAGTATGATGAGCTGAAAGATTATTTACAAAGTTGGTTACACCATGGGCAATTAAATGAAATTTTTTAGGAAGACAATAAAAAGGGGTTTAGTTATACAGTCTGCAGATTTCAAAAAGAAATAGTGGAAGAGAATGTTAAATTGTTTTTTAAAAAGCATATAGTATTTTATTAGAGTGGGAAACCAAAGATGAAGAGATTAAATCAGTTATGATTAAATGGGCTCAGGATGTGGGACATAACATCCAGCTCGAAAGTTGGGAGAAATTATGGAAAGTTGATATAAAATTCACAGATTGCATACTATTAAGAGAGAATTACATGAAAATGATGTATAGATGGTATATCAAACCAGTGAAAATGGTCAGATGTTGGAGATGTAAGGAACAGGAAGGAACATTTTATCATATGTGGTGGGAATGCAAATGCATTAAAAAAAATTTGGAAATGATATACAATGAATTGAAAAAAATGTTTAAAATGAATTTTGTCAAACACCTTGAAGCCTTTTGGTTAGGTATCTCAAATCAAGAGCTACCAAAAGAAAAATGGACATTATTTACCGTATGTATGCTACAACAGCGGCAATAATCTTGATTGCACAACATTGGAAGACGGAAGAAATGCCATCAAAGGAACAATGGCAAGAAAAGCTGATGAACTATGCAGAATTGGCGAAGCTAACAGACAAACTATGAGAGAAGGACAAAAAGGACTTCAAAAGAGTCTGGGAACCATTTACAGTTTATTTGCAGAAACAACAAAATGGACTGGATTCACTGGCAGGCTTTGAATAAACTTTCACAATTTCATTTGAGTAACAGATATTTTAGAGAAATAATAAGGGATTTTATTTTTGTGTAGCAAAAGCAGGAAACGATAAATAAAACTAAATAGCTCAGCAGAGGGGGAGCTGAGGGAAGTCCAGAGGAGGGGAGGGAGAATAATTGTAAATAACACGATGAATGAGATTTGTATCATTAATTGTTATAAAATTTAATAAATATTTTTTAAAAAATTGTATTTGATTCTCACTTGTCCTACTTTCTATCACGTTTACATGTTTGTTTTAAGGGTACCACATTTAGTAGCTGGGCGCTTTTCCCAGTCGGTACTTTCATTGCTATTGTGATTAGAGGATGGAATGCAGGTCCGCCAAGTGCCCCTATTTTCCGGGGACAGTCCCAGATTTATAGAAATCATCCCGGTTTCTGATCTGATCCCAGAATGTCCTGCTTTTCCTTAGGACATCGCTATTTTCATTAGAGGGTATGGCAGGATGTTCCTATTTCAACAGAGAAATGTTGTAAGGTATGGAGTTATGAGCCAAGGAGATGTACGGTAACTATATAACCTTCAGAAGACATCTGAAGGCAGCCCTGTATAGGGAAGTTTCAGAATGTTCAATGTTTTATTATATATATATATATATATGTTGGAAGCCACCCAGAGTGGCTCAGGCAACCCAGAAGTGAGAGCTGGACCATAAAGAAGGCTGATCGCCGAAGAATTGATGCTTTTGAATTATGGTGCTGGAGGAGACTCTTGAGAGTCCCATGGACTGCAAGAAAAACAAACCTATCCATTCTTAAGGAAATCAGCCCTGAGTGCTCACTGGAAGGACAGATTGTGAAGCGGAGGCTCCAATACTTTGGCCACCTCATGAGAAGAGAAGACTCCCTGGAAAAGACCCTGATGTTGGGAAAGATGGAGGGCACAAGGAGAAGGGGACGACAGAGGATGAGATGGTTGGACACTGTTCTCGAAGCTACAAACATGAGTCTGACCAAACTGCGGGAGACAGTGGAAGACAGGAGTGCCTGGCGTGCTCTGGTCCATGGGGTCACGAAGAGTCGGACACAACTAAACGACTAAACAACAATGAGAGTGAGGCATTCTGGGCAAGGTTGGAGGAAGAAAACCTGCAGCAGCAGCAACAACAACACTTTGCTGCAGTGGCTAGAAGTTTAGCTTAATATTAGACTTGAACATTGCATTAAAGATTCTTAAAAGTTTTACCTACGTGTCATCAAAGATGACAAGGTGACGCAGCAAAGCAGTATCACAGGTGGTCCTTAGTGTGGATCCTTCTGAGGGAGGTCCACCCAGGTCCTTTTCCCAAAGTATGGCAGGGAGGAGTAGAGCTCTCTGCTGCAGCAGTACCAAAACAGAAATAAAGAAGGCAGTCCTAGAAGGGAGATTGGAGGAGCTGAGGAAGAAAAGGAGGTGAGGAAGAAAGGGAGGAAGAGTGGGAGTGGTGCTGGCTCCACACACCTCAGGTTTGCGATGATTTTCAGCGCAATCCTTTGTGTGTCATATCAGATTGAGTTGAGTTCATTGGGACCAATTTCCCAGGGCCGGATTTAGGTTTGATGAGGCCCTAAGCTACTGAAGGTAGCTGTCCAGCTGTCCTTTGTCAACAACAAATTGTCGCTGTTTTTTGTGTGTTGAATATATGCTATATGGTAATTTATGGACCTAAAAGGTATCTAAAGCCACTTGCACATAACAAAATATGTACCTAATAGGAGCCTACGCAATACAAAACACTGTTGCTGTATGTAGGTTTTATTTTATTTGTTTTTTATCTTATATTTTGGAAATGTACATCCAGTGTGGTTTTTTCCTTTAAATTTTTTTGGGGGCCCCAAGAGAGTGGGGCCCTAAAATATAGTTTGTTCAGCTTATACATAAATCCGGCACTGGTTATGGGGATGCAGCCTTCATTTCTGAGTAGCACAATTTCCCCCCCCCCGCCCATCTGTATCATTGTATAAACTTAAAAAAAAAAAGCACACATCTTAATTCTTTAGCAGATGTATGTTGTCCTACTCTTTAACTCCAACACAAGTCTATTTGAAAAGGGGTGATGACTTTTGTAGGGCATGTGCAACCCCTCAGTAACTCTCACTGGTTTCAGTATCATTGAAATACATGCTTTACCACCCCACCCCACCCCCTTGAAATTCATAGGATGTTTGTGTGCTTGCTTTTGCTGCCTTTTGCCTTTACTGAGCATATCCCAAAGAGTAATGGAACTCGATTTCTTCTTATGCTCCATTTGTTCTTGAAAAATAAAACAGTAGCACTGTGGAGGAAGGAAAGAAGAATGTCTAAACAGAAACTGACAAAAATAAACTGTGCTAGACATGGGTAGGTGGCAGTGAAAACCTTACGATCAGCCTTCTCAAAGTGCCTGGTGACAGACATCAAATACAAAGTCGTTCTCTAAGTCCAAAAATAACCCTGTTCAGATTGCAGCCTTAAAATCTAGCTATTCGAATAGAAGTGTCCACTATTATTATACTTAAGAATGTATATTTTAAAATTAATACTTCACATTTAAAAGAAAATAAGAATATCTGATTTGTCTAACGTGGCTGGTAGCTCTATAGCTCTGTATAAAGGTTATGAAGTTGGGGCTTCTTAGCGATGTAGCCACCTTTCTCCCATTTGTCATTCCTGCCCCCCCCCAAAAAAAACTTTTAAAATGTTTTGGGTGGCTACAAAAATATTTGAATGGTAGATATGGCCCTTCGATTAGCCACCTTTGCCTTATCCTCAAAAGGGTTCTGACTGGCCATGTTGGGAATCCAGGGCTGCACTAGAGAGACCTTTGGTCTTGCCCAGAAAAATCCATGCTCATTTTCTTCAGAAGTGTTCTGCAGAGTGAGGTGGGATCGCTATGCCAGCTTCCCAGCAGACAGGTCACTCTGGGTTATCAAGAGGGAGAATGGGCAGGGTTAGGCAGTGGTGTAGCATGGGCTGCCAGTGCCCGGGGCAAGGCAAGAATAAAGGGGCAATAGCTTGGTGGCCTACTCAAGTGGCAGCTGTGATGCCTGTGAGCATCAAGCATGGCAGAGAGCGGGACAGGGAATTGACCGGGAGTGGGTATCTTTCTAAATCTCTGCAGAGGGCACCCTAGCAACCGACCGTTGCCCAAATCCACCCATGTAACACATTGGACGATTATCTGTGTGAGGGGGAGGGCGCACTATTTTTTTATTATTACTTTCTTTTCCTTTTGAAATTTTGTGCCCCTAAATTATTATTATTTATTTAATGCTGTACTGTTTTTAACATTTGATTGGGAGCCGCCCAGAGTGGCTGGGGAGACTCAGCCAGATGGGCGTTGTATAAATAATAAATTATTATTATTATTATTACTAAGAATTCTGAGCCCAGGGCAACTGCCCCTTGTGACCCCACCCATGCTACGCCCTTGGTTGGTGAGGTGGCATGCAAGTTGTCATGGTTCGAATGCACCAACAGAAGTAGCAGGTTGGATCTGCCCATGTGTCATGGCGCCAATCATCCCAATGCCATCCAGGAAGCAGCAGCGATTCACCTGCTGGGATGCTAGTACAGCGACTTCTCCCCCAGCCTGCAAGCCACTTCACATTTCCTCAGGCACCACACGATATGTGTACAAATTGTAAATAAACTACTTCCTACATGGCAGTGATTGTCCTGTAGGAAATTGGCCGTGTACATATGAATGTCTATGTCTCCCTGTGTGTTTAAGATGAAGAAAGTCATCGTCTCTTGACCTGGTTTATGCTTGCTTAATTGTCAGCTCTGCTTTTTAAGCCTGGGGAAATGGCACTTTCAGATGCATTGTCAGCCTTCCCTGGCTGACCCCCGGCAGGAGCGCACAGCTAGTCTCACTGAAACCCCATTGTTAATGACAAGGTTTTCTTTCAACAATGATTCATGAAAACATCTTGGCAGGGGAGGGGGAGGGGGGAAAAAAGGTTGTATTGAAAATTGGGAGAGAAAAATGACTCTCTGCTACTGATAAAGTGCTTCTTCTTTGCTGTTAATTAGCAGCTGTTGCTTCCCTCAAGTAGTGCAAATTATTCTGCTGAAGGAACAAAGCCCCAAATAAGGAAGTCATTCAATTTGTTTACATGCAGCGATAGACAAAAGCATTTCACCTAATTTCTTAGGCTGCAGATTTAATACCTCACCACTGGTGCCACTGAGTTTGTTGCTGTCCCTCAAAGAAGAAAGTGTATTACTTTTTTTAAAAAAAAATGGGAAAGATTGTCAAATCTAAATTTAATTTTCAAGAACAAACATAGTTAATATAAGGATTAGCCAAGAGATTTTTTAAAAATGTTAAGGTTTTTTAAAAAATAAAATAGAAAACAAGAACAATATTGCAAAAGTCACAAACTTAGTAAAATTATATCTGCATTTTTTTAGTTAGAGAGAGAGATCTTTGACTTCTGTCATACACAAATATTCAGATTTGTATCAGGACCATCATGGCCTAAGGCAGGCTTCCTCAACCTCGGCCCTCCAGAAGTTTTTGGCCTACAACTCCCATGATCCCTAGCTAGCAGGACCAGTGGTCAGGAATGATGGGAACTGTAGTCTCAAAACATCTGGAGGGCCGAGGTTGAGGAAGCCTAGCCTAAGGCACATCTCTTCTTTTTAAAACCACACTATTTGGAATATTTGAGCTTTTCCTTTTCATTGATAGAGCACCTTTTGAAAATCACTATGAAAAAATTAAGCATAATGAATGTGCTAGGAGAAAGACTGAGGGGAGATGAACTAGTTGAGGATATCAATTATATAGTTTAAGCTGCACCCCTTAAAGTGCATGTTTAAACATCTCAAAAACAATTTCCATACCGATGGAGACTGGGTAAGATCTCTACCTGAAAGTCTTGTTGGAAAAGGAAGTCTTCCATAGACACTGGAAAGGCAACAGAGATTGCTCCTGTCTAATATTCAAGGGAAGGGAATTCTAAAAGGTTGGGGCCACAACACTAGAGACCCAATTCCTACATCGTACGGAACAGACCTCCTGAGAAGATAGTATCTCCAGGAGATCTGCACCTGCACAGTGCAGTGATCAACTAGGTATAAAAGGGGTGAGACAATATTTCGGGTATCCTGGTTCCAAGCTGTATGGGGCTTTCTACATCACAACCAGCACCTTGAATGTAGCCCCATAGCTAATTCACAACAAGTCCACTTCTTCTAAGAGTGTTGGTGATATCCTGCCCCACTGAGCAGTCAAGCATATCTGGGAAGTCAACTCTGTATCAAAGCCAAACGCTTTAGTTCCCAGTGACATAACCTTAGGTCTGTGCTTCTAGAAAGGCGATTTTCACCTTTCTAGCAGCAGGTCTGCTTCCTGTTGGTTTGGAGTAATGGAACTATGATCACCTACACATGCAAAACAAAGGACGTGCATAAAATATGCGCTTAATCCCCAAATCCAAGAGTTTCAAGTTTTTTTAAAAAGATTTCAAGTAGAGGAGCAAAGCAAGGGATAAATGGATGTAATCGTTTAGGGGAGGAGGAGGTTGTGGGCAACTTGACAGTGCAATCCTAAAATATCTACTCAGAAGTAAGTCCCAATGAGTTACTCCTAGGTATGGAGGGATAGGACGGCAGCCTGAGAGTCATACAGTTCAACAGCAAATGTCCCAGGCGGAGGAGGTGGCATGACTCAATATTGGGGCATCTATTTTGCAGACCGAAGGTACCAAATGCAGGTTCAATCTCCCATACCTCTAGGTAGGGCAGCCGGGAAAACCCTTGTGAGCCTCTGCTATTCCATGTAGACATTACAGAGCTAGATGGAACAATGATCCTACTAAGTAAAAAGCAGTTCCCCATTTTCCCACATGCCAGGAAATAAGTGATAGCATGAGTCTAGGTGGTGAAAGGTGTTAAAGGTAAACATGTGTTGGATGCAGAAAGAGAGAAGGGGAGGAAATAGCAGCATTTTGAAAAAGAGGTATCACAGGGTGTGAGCAATGAAAAAAAGTGTATAGATTTAGAATTTTGGATAAGGACAACATTAAGATCTGATGGAAAACGAGCGAGGTCCCAACTAAAGAAGAATGGCAACTTAAACTGATGGAATATGCGCAGCTTGCAGACTTGACATATAGAATAAGAGAACAAGAAGAATATACATTTAAAGAAGATTGGAAAATGTTTATTGAATATATGAGGGGAATTGTGTACATTTCAAAATATTGGCAGCAGTAAGATAAATTCAACAGTGTAAACAAGTTTTGATGGAGGTAATAGTGGAATAATGAATGGTATGGTTTAGTTTATGTAAAATATGCAGGGAATTATGATATGCAAAATGAACCATGGAAAGAGAAGAAGGGAAGTCATTGACATTTTGAGGTGGTTTAAATGAATATTCTAAAGTGTAAAGCAGAAAATGTAATAAAAATTATATACCAAAAAAACAAAACAACCACCATTAAGATTTGGGATGGATGAAGCTGTCAAGTTAGTTTCTCAATTCTCCAGTCTTAAATTTAGTTCTCTGCATTTCTTTACCATTATGCATTTTTTTTTAATTAAAAAAAAATACTCATGAGCTCTGTCAGCATTTCAGTGCATTTTTCTCCTAATATACATAATTTGCATGCATTGTTGAGTAATATACACATTTTGCAAGCTACTTCCCCAAATGTAATACATTCGCAATGTTATTTTTTAATTAATTCTTATGCACATTTCCCATATATATGTATAGGTGCACAAGCACACACACAATCTGGTTGGAAAACTGCACCACAAAGGGCACATTTTGAAGGGCAGTTGTGTTTTGGTTCATGTATTAGTTTGAGATGCGCAAATTAGCTAATTTCTCATTAAAATGCAAACAAAATTGGAATTCTCTTCCATTCCTAATATAGACTGAGATCAGCAAAGGCCACAGAGAAGAGGGTTGTCAAATCTCCAGAATTGCTTATTTTTGTTTATTGAATAATCTGCTCACATTTCTAACTCCAGGGGGCCGGCATGCACATGGTTCCCATGCCGTCTCCCATCCAGGCACTGACTAGAACCAGACCTGCTTAGCTTCAGCAAGGTGCTGTCCTCATGTATACCTCCAGACCATACCCTGAGTTTTGTACAGCGGGATCAGTGTGATATGATTCCAGGTGTGTTTTGGAAGAGGTAGAAGCCAGGGCCGGGAGGCACATTCCCATGAGCCACGCTCTAGGTTACCTACAAATGATTCATTCTTTCATTTCCAATTCCTTTCTTGCTTCTCCCAATCATTCTTTTATTTCCAGGAAGACGGCTAAAGAATTTCAGGGAAAGGTGGCTGGGTAAGCTTTCCAGACTTCTGTACAAACTCGGCATATATATTTGTTTCCTCCTAAAAAGACCATTAAAATGCACGGCATTAAGGAAAATCAGGGAAAAGACTTCATGTTGTTGGGAGAAAAAGTCATTTGGAAACTGCTGCTTAATAAAATAAACACAAAATTAATTTCACGAGAGGCTGTTTCTGTGAAACGTTGCCTCTTTCGCTGCAGTGCTGGTGATAAGTATTCTTTAAACATGGAAATTACCACTGTAGAACTGCCAGTGTGTGATCTCAGATCACTCTTTTGGCTTTGAAATCTAAGCCTAATAGATATCCTGCCAAGTTCTTCAATAATAGAATCCAAGAAAACTTAGCTTGTGCTCAGCTCTCGCTTCGCATGGGGCGACGCCTACATACCTGGAGAGGTGGGCTCTCGCAAAATGAAAAAGGGAAAGGGAATGTCTTTGCAGATTTGCTCATTTGCTGCCCAGCTGTAGCGCTGTGTATTTGAAGCAATCAAAGAAGAATAAAGTGAAGTAAGCAGCTGTATGGGAATATAGGCACATTTGGAAGATGCTCCAATTGTGTGTTTATTCCTAAATGCAGTGCGAGTGCAGTGTGACTAATTACACCACAGAGGAAAGCAGAAGCTCTCAAGTTAAAGTATTTGGATAATCATGTTTACTGCGGGAAAAGTACAGCGGCATTAAATAAGTCAAAACACAGCGCGTCAGATTTGGAATGGCTCCATTGGTACTGCAAGACAGAGTAAGGATGCCGAAATGATATGAGTCTCATTTGTCTAACTAGAGGAACTACCAGGAAAGATAAACCATCTGCTCCGACTAACTCGGCCCCACTTGAAAATGATAATTGTGTGGAAAGAGAAGGAGCACATCTCCCTCCCACCCAATCCTTTATTTTACTGTTTAACTTGTCAGGTTGCATGCTTGCAGCTTGCCCAAGAGAAGATGGCCACAACAAAATTTTAATAATAATAATAATAATAATAATAATAATAAT
Organism: Podarcis raffonei; assembly: GCF_027172205.1. Classification (NCBI taxonomy): domain Eukaryota; kingdom Metazoa; phylum Chordata; class Lepidosauria; order Squamata; family Lacertidae; genus Podarcis; species Podarcis raffonei. The sequence goes on from NC_070604.1 coordinate 30,239,957, forward strand.
AATAATAATAATGCAGACTTTCCTATTCAGTCCGTAGCTTGCTTAAACACGCTTCAGAGAGTACCTCACACATCCATTTATATAGCCAAGATACTAAATCCACTCATAAAGCAATCAAGACCAGTAGCTGATAGACATACGATTCCACAGACTTAAGACAGAAAAGAGAGGTATAAAAAATAATTTGGGTAGGCTATAGCAGGGCTGTCCAACAGGTCGATTGCAATATACTGGTTGATTGTGGGTTGTCCCTGGTCGATCCTTGTCGATCTTTGAACCCCCATCAAAATGCCCCCCCAAAGCTTCCTAAAAAAAAGTTCAGCAACTCTGACAACGGGTAGATCACTGTCAGTTTTTTAATACTGTGAGTAGATTGCGGACTCTTGGAAGCTGAGCTATAGGATCACAGGAAATTGCCTTATACCAGGCTAGAATGTTTTTCCAGCATTGTCAGGAACTGAACCTGGGAGCTCCTGTATGAAAACTCATTGGAGGCTGGTCCGTTAGGGTTACTGAGCACCAATCTACCAGCCTTAGTCAGCCTCAACTGGCCTGCCTTGATACTTACATCCAGCTCAAGGCGTTGCACTGGCTGTCTATTTGCTTCTCCTTTGCTTGGGGCATGGAATATTAGAACTACTCTTCAGCTGAACACATCCAAGTGAGAGAGAAAGCTTTCTCCTCACATCTACTAAGCGACACTTATTTATATCTTCCACTGAACTGGAAGTTTATCCAATCAGGTTGGGCAGAAAGGGTTGTTTATCCAATATGACAAAGGACTGGAAAGCTAGCCAGTCACCGAAGACTAGGTTAAATAGATGTTCTCACACAAATATGGATGCTTTCATCCTGCTTACACGGCACAGGACACATACCCAGTTATTTGTGTGATATGGGACTGAACACACACCATTAGCTGTCAAAAAGTGGATGCTTAAGATACGGGTGGAGATTTTGGACGATAGACAAAAATAGAGCTTAAGATGCTCCACTGGCCACATAACTTTTTTTCTGTTTTGTTGTTCCAAGAAACTGAAATAATCACAGGAGGAATTCAACAGTGTGATAAGGCTATCATTCCATCATCAACACAAGCATTGCCAGACAAAACAAGACCCATTGCACAAGTGGAAATCCTTGTGCAGAACTTCTGCAGACAAGACAATTATCATGTTACCTGAGAAGGAAGGCCCATAGACAAGCACTTTAAAAACGCCGATAGCTCTATCATTCCTTTGATATACTTTTCATTTTGCCTTCAAACAAGGATGAACTCTAATCATCCCCTGTGACTCTCTCATTTCAGAGATCAGGTCTGTTCAATTTTGCCAGAACTCAAATTTGAAAAAGGTCTTCACCAACCGTAACAGGGAATCAGGCATGGCAGTTTTATGCAACCTGGACTCTCTAGATCAGAACATGAGAGGCTGTAGATCTTCCAATGTTGCTGGACTACAATTCCCATCATCCCCAATCATTGCTCATGCAATGGAGTTGGTCCAATAAAATTTGGAGGGCCATAAGTTTCACATGCCCACACTAGATACAAAAAGCACAAACCATGTAGAGTTGGCTGGATACATTACAGCTATGAAATAATCTGTTCTCTCGCCTCCAACAATATTGGGAAACACTTAAAGGGATGGGGTTAACCATGTTCTTAACCTGAACAAGTCTGGTTATAGAATCAATATGCTAACTGAAATGCAGCTGCTCTTCAAAATTTGCACCTTTCCAAATTTTACAGTGCGTTCCTCCAACTTGAAATTATGTAAAGAAAAATGCTGATATTAGGGAGGCAGTGTGTACAGATATGTGCATATTAGTAAAAAAATAATGTACAAAACTCAACAAGAAGTTGCAAGGGTCATCTTCTAATCCAATCATATGCAATGCAGAAATCATAGCTAAAGAATCCCTAACAGATGGCCATCTAACCTCTGTTTAAAATCTTCCAATGAAGGGGAGTCCATCATCTTCCAAGGTAGTCCATTCCACCGCTGGACAGCTCTTACCATCAGAAAGTACTTCCTAATGTACATGATAATGTACCTAGAATTGTGGAGTTGGAATCTCCTTTCCAACATTGGCTCCCAGTACGTTTCCAAGCACAGTTCAAAGTGTTGGTGTTGACCTTTAAAGCCCTAAACGGCCCCGGCTCAGTATACCTGAAGGAGCGTCTCCACCCCCACTGAGGTCTAGCGCCGAGACCTTCTGGCGGTTCCCTCGCTGTGAGAAGCCAAGTTACAGGGAACCAGGCAGAGGGCCTTCTCGGTAGTGGCACCCGCCCTGTGGAACGCCCTCCCACCAGATGTCAAAGAGAACAACAACTACCAGACTTTTAGAAGATATCTGAAGGCAGCCCTGGTTCAGGGGAGTTTTTAATGTGTGACATTTTAATGTATTTTTAATCTTTGTTGGAAGCCGCCCAGAGTGGCTGGGGAAACCCAGCCAGATGGACGGGGTACAAATAATAAATTATTATCATCATCATCATCATCATCATCTCCTTTCTTGTAAATTGAATCCATTGGTTGCACCTAACACAGAGAAGTGGTCTCTTCTCTGTCACTTCCATAGGACCAGGATGTGATTCTGCAAAGCACTCAGCCTATTCACTCTCCCTGTTGAAAGCATTTTGGGAGCTGGCATCAAGACAAATAGATAGTCATCCTTCAAGGCATATCCTTTTAAAAAAAATCCCCTCCTTTCTAACTACACAGCGGATGTACCTTGTTGCTTTTGAAAATGTCTCACCGGGCTTTTCAGTAGTGACATTTACCTCTGCAAACAGCAATAATGCACTGCGAGTGATGAGGGGCAGCAGTGTGTGTGTGTGAACAGGACCCTATTGTTTCCTTACTGAAATTAAAAGCCATTTGTGAGCATTTATGCGAGATCCATCCTTGCCTCCAAGAACGCTAACCTACCATTTGTGCAACTACCATACAGCCTGGGGGGGGAGGAAATAATACTTTGTCAAATGCATCTCAATCAGATTCAAAAGGGCCAGGTGTTCGACTTAAGAGCAGCAGGGAATTTTTTTCCTGTATTGTTGTGTTTTTATTTATTTATTTTTTGGGGGGGGAAAGAGGCTTCAGAATCAACCCAATTACTACAACGGTGAATAAAAAACCATTTCTGAGAAATACTTCTGGTGAGGGAGCAGTGCTCTAGAAAATTTGATAATCCTCTGTGTGCATCACAAACCCCAGATGGCTAGGATAGTTAAGTGGATACTATAATAACAGTCACTATGAGCATCCATTCAGTACTCTACAAGATGTGAAACATTATGAAACTGTGGGTGTTGTTCAACACAGAACTTTAGAGAATCTTTAGCCTTCTTCCATACGAGAGAAAAACACATCACATTGACAGATGGTGGGAAAGATTAATTTGGGTTACATAATATGTACATTGGACTAATGTTCAGATAAGGTCAATAAGAGCTACGGTGACCCAGTTCAGATTACCTTTTCCCTGCGTATGATGGAGTCACCCTCATTTAGGGTTGCCATATTTCAAAAAGTAAAAACCAAGGACTCCCCAAAAGTTGTTGAGTTGTCGTGCAACCCACTTCTGCAAATGGAGGGGGAGATTGACCTCAATTAATTTTTGCATATGTGCACCCTGTTCAAACATTGCAGCCCACACAGTGGTGCAGCTAGGTAATTTTAGGCTATACATAATGGCTTTACATCTAAACACACCGGTCTTTAGTTGGCAATGTGTATTTTTGTTGTTGTTGTTGTTGTTTAGTTGTGTCCGACTTTTTGTGACCCCATGGACCAGAGCACGCCAGGCACTCCTGCCTCCCGCAGTGATCCCCTTCATGGATCACTGCCTTGCCATGGCGAAGGGGCTTGAATAACTCAGAGAAGCTATGAACTATGTCATGCAGGGCCACCCAAGATGGACAGGTCATAGTGGAGAGTTTTGAGCAAACGTGATCCCCCTGGAGCAGGAACCGGCAAGCCACTCCAGTATCCCTGCCAAGAAAAGCCCATGCACAAAGACAACAGCCAATGTGTATTACATCACTTATTTCAAAATGTGGTGAGATGGCCCTGCTGTGTTTTTTTTGGGGGGGGGGGCATCCTGGCAGCACCACTGCTCACACATGCACGTTGATGGTGCTGGTTGTTTGCAGCATGGGACTCTTAATCTCAGGGTTGTGGGTTCCAGCCCCACATTGGGCAAAAGATGCCTGCATTGCAGGGGGGTGGACTAGATGACGCTTGTGGTCCCTTTCGACTCCACAATTTTATGAAATATGCCTGGTGAGCACTGCAGGGGCAGGAAGGTGTGACATTGCTCCCCCACTACATGTAAGGATAAGCTAAGGAACAGCATCCCTCAAACTAGGCTGCTGTTTCGAATTCGTCCATTTTCTATAGAAAAAAAGCCAAAGAAGATACCATCTTATCTATTCACAATCCTCTCTGCTGATCTGTTCTAGCTGATGTTCACCAAAAAATTTAATGGATTGATTAGCTGATTGGGTTTATTTATATTTCACAGTGGGCTGTGCCAAAAGCAGCTGACAGCGAACATTCACATCAAATACATTGGGGTGGGGAGAGTGAAGCCAGCTCACAAAACCTATAAATGCATTCCAGTCAGTCAAAAATCAACAATAGGCAAGTAAATAAATTTAATGTTACCCAAAACACTATATTCTAGATTTAAATTCGTAAGTCCAATAAAGGGAATAAAAAATAAAATTCCCACTGCTGGAGCCGGTCTTACAGTGCTCCAAGCAGCCTCAACAGCCAATCTGATAGATGTATCTACTAATCCAGGGGTCAGCAACCTGCGCTCCATGGGCCACAAGCTGCCCACGGGGGTCGTTTAAACAGCCCCCAAACCAAACTAAACTGGCGCAGCACAGAACAGGGACTTGCTTTCGCGGCGCCGGAAATCACATCTGCGCAGATGCGATCTGGCCCACAGAGCGATCTCCCCAGGAGTGAACCAACCCAGGAGAGGTAAACCTTGCCATCCCCTGTCCTAATCCCTACTTCCTGATACACCAGCCTTGCTGGTTAAAGGAACAAAATGGGAGCATGGAGCAAGCTCGTTTTCTCCTGCGGAGGGTATGACCTATACCAACAGATTCAAGTTACAAGAAAGGAGATTTTGACTAAACATCAGGAAGAACTTTGTGACAGTGAGTCTGTTCGACAGTGGAAGAGACTCCCGCGAGAGGTAGTGGACTCTCCTTCCTTGAAGGCTTTTAAGCAGAGGTTGAGTGGCCGTCTGTCACGGATGCTTTAGCTGAGATTCCTGCATTGCAAGGGGTTGGACTAGATGGCTCTTGCAACGCAGGAATCTCAACTCTATAATTCTGTTATTCTTACAGCTTTTCCAGCTGCACTGGCTCCTGGTGGAGTACAGGGTCAGATTTAAGGTGCTGGTTTTGACTTTTAAAGCCCTTCACGGCCTAGGACCCTCGTACCTACGGGACCGCCTCTCCCGGTATGCCCCACGGAGAGCCTCAAGGTCCATAAATAACAACACTCTAGTGGTCCCAGGCCCTAAGGAAGTTAGATTAGCCTCAACCAGAGCCAGGGCCTTTTCAACACTGGCTCATGAGACCAGGGCCCTGCGGGATCTGATTTCTGTCCGTAGGGCCTGTAAAACAGAGTTGTTCCGCCTGGCCTTTGGCTTAGAATCAATTTGACTCCCTCCCCCTCTTTCTTTCTTTTTTTCCATGTCTCCTCCTGTGATGAGGCTGCATTTTAATGTTTTAATGTTGTATTTTAATCTTGTTTTTTAAGTTGTATTTCAATCAACTATCAACTTGTTTTTATTATTGGTTGTTAGCCACCCTGAGCCCGGTCTTGGCTGGGGAAGGCGGGGTATAAATAAAATTTATTATTATTATTACTCTAACTGAGTTGCTAGCACCAAAGTCCAGAATTGCTCTGTCTTGGGAATGAGGTATTTTTAGTGCCGTTGTGTGTTGTCATTGTGAAGCTTGCCTGATAAAGGCTAAGTGTATGGGGAAGGGCTGTGGCTCAGCAGCCGAGCATCTCCTTTACATGCAACTGATCTCAGGTACAACCCCTTGGACCTCGAGCCAGGCCTGGGAATATTCTCTGTCCGAAACCCCAGAGAGCAACTGTCGCTTAGCATGGACAGTCCTGATCTAGATAGGCCAATGATCTAATTTGGCGTAATAATAATTTTATTATTTGTACCCAGTCCGCCTGGCTGGGTTGCCCCAGCCACTTTGAGTGGCTTCCAGCAAATTAAAAAGTGTAACTTTAAAAGCTTCCCTATACAGGCCTGCCTTCAGGTGTCTTCTAAAAGTTGTATAGTTACTCATCTCCTTGACATCAGATGGGAGGGCATTCCACAGGGTGGGTGCCACTGCTGAGAAGGCCCCCTCTCTGTTTCCCTGTAACCTTACTTCTTGCAGGGAGGGCAGTAAGGAAGTTTCCTGTAAATTATTAGAATCCAGGCAATGCTTCTGGCATCTTCCTATTCAAGCCTTTGAATGTTTAAACAGTGTATCAAATCTTTCCTTAAAGAGTTAATATGTTGTAAATTGTATTTTTTAAAAAAATAAAACCAGAGGGGGGAATGGCCACTTTCTTTCAAATTATAGAGAACTCGCTTGTCTTTATTGAGATTTGAGTGTATTTGCACTTTAAAAGCTTCTCCCCCCACCCCACCCCGGACCCCACTCCTCGTAACAATAGTGCAGGTGCATTGCCCTTCAGTGTACAATGTATTTATCCTGGAAGGCAGGAAGTTGGTTTCACACCTGTTTCTTCTTTCTGTTTGCTCTTGGCCGGGCTAATTTGCTGAATGTCATGATTGGTACAGCTGAGGCTGTCAAAGAGAATTACCACTTTGCAACGTGACGGTCTAATTCTGGCAGTTTGGATCTTTGCAACAATTTGCTTTTTTGTTCCTCCTTTTGGTAACGGTTCTTTGTTGTGTAAACAATACAGAACATAAACTACGAGTGGTAGCAAAGAAAAGACAGAGAAATAAGAAGGGTGGGGGGCTTCCTCCTTCTCAGACAAATGGTGTTTTTATATAGACGTTATAAGAGATGAGATTACAGGCTCTGCTCTGCCGATGATATTATTGCTATGGGGAGAAGTAAAAAAGGGGGGTTGGTAGTGCCCCTGGAAAATGCAATCCAATTTTCATAACTTATTTTTGCAGATCGAGACAGAATGGAGACTAAGAAAGGCAGAAAAATTGGAGGCCTGAAGCCGAGACAGGTTCCACTCCCTCCAGCCTTCCTACTGCAAGATACCCACTCCCTTCTACAAAATAACACAGGGGTCTTCAGAAAAGATTGCAAATGTGCTATTCACGCAGCTAGCAAAACTACATGGTTGTGAGAGGGGGAAAAATTAGTATGACAAGCTATAGCACATCTGAAATATGGAAGAAGGAGTCGTATTTTTGCACCCAGAGAACCATACGAATCCAGGCAATTTCAGCAGCATTTCACCTTCAGATCAGTTCAGGAGCTTTTCCTTTTGCCAGTTAAAGGCCCCTGTTGCTGATTCTTTCAAGATCAGCCTAGTTTCACATAACAAAGCAGTTTTGATGCAGCTATTGGATTCTCATCAAAACTGATGGAAATTTGCATTGTCCCCCGTTTTGAATAAAATTTGAATTTCTAAATTAATTTTAACTGAGGAAACCCCTTCAATTGAGGCCCCATCAGAGGATTCCCCAGATGAACAGGAACGTTTCGTTGTGTGAGTATAGATGAGTCACAGGAAAGGTCAAAGAGTTTGGTGTCAACAGAGTTTTTGTATTAATTAAATGGGAGAGATTCGTTGACATTAATAGTTGAAAATGAAATCACCTTTTGTGAAATAATCTGAGACAAACCATTAAAATACTATGCTGTGATGGAAAGACAATTTACTGATGGTAAGTTATTAAAGGCAGGGGATTAGGTTAAGTTAATTGTTATGAACCATATGCATTAGTGCTGTGGAAAACACAATCAGTAAATACTTTCCATTTAACTAATGGAATATGGTTATTTTCAGTTATTCATGTTCTAAAAGTCAACAGGGATGCACAGTGTAGGGAATCACTGTGTTCACCTAATTTGTGGTGGGTGATCTGATTGTTTCAGCAATAACGGAATTGCATCCTTGTCCTTCTTGCCAACCAATCAGTATTTTTTTAATTAAAAAATACATATGGTATTTTTCGCCCTATAGGACGCACCGTCCCATAAGGCGCACCTAGTTTTTTGGGGGGGGAATAAAGATGAAAAAATTATTTCCCCCCCAGGCGCGGGGCTGGAGCGGAGGAAGCCCGAGCTTCCCCCGACCCCAACCCCCAAACAGGCAGCTCTCTGCAAGCCGTGGGAGCCCAGCGCTGGCTCCCGCTGCTTGCTGAGAGGTCCGCGAAGCCTGGACGCGCTGAGCTCAGCGCGGGCAGGCTTCAGCGTGCAGGCAACTCTCCGCAAGCAGTGGGAGCGCTCCCGCTGCTTGCGGAGAGGTCCGCGAAGCCTGGACGCACTGAGCTCAGCACGTGCAGGCTTCAGCATGCAGGCAACTCTCTGCAAGCAGCGGGAGCCCAGCGGAGAGGTGCGCGAAGCCTGGAGAGCGAGAGGGGTCAGTGCGCACCGACCCCTCTCGCTCTCCAGGCTTCAGCAAAAGCCTGCATTCGCCCCATAGGACGCACACACATTTCCCCTTCATTTTTGGAGGGGAAAAAGTGCGTCCTATAGGGCGAAAAATATGGTAATTCTACGCTCGATCTTTGACTGATCTAAATTGATAATATGGCCTCAACTGAACTATTCATGCTACATTCACTGCCTCAGAACCCAACCTATGGTATCCATCAGTATATGCACTGAAATCTAAAAGAAATATTTTCAAATGCATAGATAACTCTTTCTGCTGTTAATAGAGTATGTTGCAGAAGTTGTTGGACAGGGGAGCTGCAGCCCAAACTATCTGGAGGGCACAGGTTGTCGAAGGCTGCTAAAACCAAGGCACTGCAGTATTGCCCTTTTCACTGATTATCAATGAGCTGGCACCTGTAGCTCTGGGATGGGGAAACTGTGGCCTTCCAGATGTTGCTGAACTCAAAGTCCCATCATCCCTTGATCTTGGGCCACATTGGCTGAGGCTGATTCCAACAAGTGATGCGCGGCAAATTCTCCACCCCGCTAGAAATGAAAATACACACCCATTATCATAAGTGCACAATTATCAATGGAGTCCATTCATTGTTTAAATCTTCCAAGCTATTTAAATTCATATAGTTCTGCATGAAGTGTCAAAGATCCCGGTTTTAAAATGAACTGCACAGAGAGGAGATGGGCATAGCTCAGAAACCCATCCCCTTTACCAAATATTTTCCAAGCTAGTCGCTAGGCTTCTGGTTGGCTGCCATGAGAAAAGGATGCTGGACCAAATGGACCTTTGGCCTGGTCAAGCAGGGCTCTTCTTGTTTTCTAGTAAGTCTAAGAAAGACCTCTGCATGGCACTTCCTTACTGAGCTGCAAAGCCCTAGAGCAAGCAAAGCCCTACCATCGTATGCAGGACCTTCAGTATGAAATGGCACAAGGGCTGGCGCAAGACATTTTGCCGCCTGAGTCAAAGCAGAAAACAGGGTCTCCACATGCATTCTTACCGTGTTAAGGTTTACAAGGCTGACTAGGTTATTTTGGCACATGAGGCAGAAAATGCCATAGGTGCCTCTCTCACTCCTGGCAGAACAAATCAAAAACTAACCATGTGCCACCTTTTCATGGCACCCAAAATCAGCTGCAAGCGGCTGTCTCACTCTGTCTAATGATAGGGCCAGTCCTGCCATAGCCCCACTTTCACAACTCAGCTGCTATGGAAAAAAGGGGCCCCAGAATCAGAATCAAACATTTTCTGCAACTAGGTCTAGATCTCCTTCACCTTCTCTTTTATACACCACTATCCCTGTGTGCTTTTAGATGCACCTGTTCTGTCAGTGCTATAAATGTGGGGCATCATATTTTTGTACATTGTGCTGAACATGACACCTGACAAAATGGCTATCGCACGTAGAAAAATCATCATGATGCACAACATCTGAAAATATATATTTTTTAAAATCCGATATCTGAAATATTAGTGGCAGATTAATTTTCACGAGAACTTTAAAAAAACCACTTTTCAAAGTGATGTGGAAATATAGACAACTAATAATTTCTCCTCTGAACCCTTATGCCTGTATGGAGTTTGTAAGCAAAATATTGCTCACATTATCTCTCTGTGTGTGTTTAAGGGCAGGTGTTCTTTATAAACATCAATTCAATTATTTTGAGTGAACTCAAAAGCCTGATCATGTCTTTCAAATAATAAGCATCGGCGAAAGAAGCTGATACACAAGAACATGATTTGCTGATTCTTATGACATATATCTAGACAGGCAATGTAAAGTAAGTCGTTGCTGACATATTCCTCTAAAATAATACAATCCTGTATTGAGAATGTTAATCTAAGAGGAGACAGGTGGTATAAAACCATGGCAACAGGAGTGGGCAGTGAAGAAAAGATCACTCCATATGTATCATTTGATCCTTCATGCAATGTAAAGTAGTCTCTTAATATAGAGATAATCATAGTAAATCCACCCTCCTCGCTAGCCTTTCTGTTTGTCTTGTTCTATTTCACTAGGATAGCTGGCCACACATAGATATAAGGTGGATAGTAAGTAATAAATACAGATGGAAATGCAGGAAGGTTCTAACCTAGCCTTATTCTCCATGGATGTACACACAACAGAACAGGGTATTTCTTTTTCAAGAGTGGATAAAACAGATACAGAGATGGCAGCATAAAGCAGCTCTACAATCAATCTAATCCAACGTTAAATGTGATTTCAAGAAATTTAGAACTTGCATTTAACTAAAAAAAATGTCCAGATTAGCATATGCCGGTTACTAGCAATTTGACGTTTTCTGCATTCATTATTTTCAGCTGCGGATGAATGCCTGGATTTGGCCGATCAAATCTCAGCTTAATAAACCAAGATAGGAATGAGTCTCCTGCTGTTGTGGGTTTGCTCCTCCCTTCATGCGAGCAGGGAACCAAGCTAGGAAGGTGCAGTTCAGCACAGCTTCCTCTTATCCCTACGGAATGCTGCAAAATCATATCAATTATTTTATTGGCCTCATGTTAACCTAGGCCTCAATGTGATGCACAACACACACATATATATCACATAGCTAGTTTTAATGCAGCATAAGCTTTTGAAAGTTGCAAGCTACTTCCTGAGATGTCAGAAGCAGGACTGAGAACATAGAGGGCTTTCTGTTTCCAGAGTTGTCTTGGCATAAGTAAGTGGAGAGGTGAAAGGAAAGCTACAGGCTGAAAGCTGTCTTCCCCAGCCTGGCCTGCTTCAGATGGTGTTGCACACCAACTCCAATCATCCCTGATCATCAGCCATGTTGGATGGGACCAATGGGAGTTGGAACAGCATCTGGAAGGCACCATGTTGGATATGGCTGACCTAAAGCTATATAGGTCCATGGGACAGGCTTACCAGTAGCAAGGGGTTAAAGGGCAGGCAGTGAGGAGATTGGATGTCAGCTGTGGAAGCAAAAGAGAAGCCACTCATCAGGATCTCCAGTCCCCAGCAACCTGTGGTATTCGAATGAGGGGGCCTTCAGCTACACAACACACCTCTTTAACTCTGACACCTGAGATGTGTGTTTTTAAGGCCAACCCTAAATCTGTCTTAACTATTTTGAATTCTTAATTTTTAATTGTTGTAACTCACCCAGGGACCTCCCGGTGAAGGAGGGTAATATGTTTTACTACTACTACTACTACTACTACTACTACTACTACTACAGTGATAATCTCATTCCTACCATGATTCCCTTTAATGGCTCTCTCATTTTTTAAAGGCTGCCAAAATTTACTACATAACTCATCTTCACTTTGCCCCCCAAATGTCAGAACAACTAAAGTGGATTGAGTAGGGCCTGGTTCATTTGTTTTCTCAATAGTTGAGAGAGAGAGAGAGTGTGTCTTCACCAAAGTTTCTCAACAGAGTTTGCATAGTAAATTAGGGCAGCAATTAAAACATGTGAATCCTACAGTTCCTTCTGCACTGTTCCTTAAGTCAGCAGATGGCACTATCAGAACTCTTGGTGGAAGAGTGAGGAAGAGTGATGCAACAAGTCCTCGCCTCAGCCTTCCTGATGCTGTTGTGGCCTTGTTGGCCTTGCAATAGCCACAGAGGACTAGGGAAGTGTATTGTTATTGAACACCAGGCCAGGATAGTGCTCAAATAGAGTCTAATTGGTTGTGTTGACCTCTTCATGTTTAGATATCCTAAAACAGGGAGAAGTCATGAAATCATGTGTCATACTCCATGCTATTTACCGTATTTTTTGCACCATAACACTCACTTTTTTCCTCCTAGAAAGTAAGGGGAAATGTCTGTGCGTGTTATGGAGTGAATGCCTACGGGTGGCGGGGGGGGATCTGCTGCAGTCGTGAGCAGAGGATCCATGGTTCCCCTTCCTTCCCTCCTCCGTGGCTTGCTTTGAAACAGCAAAGTGGGAGAAGAGCCGCTGAGTGGGGAGGAGAGAGGGACAGAGAGCCTGCTTGCTTTAAAGGAGCAAAGCGGGAGAGGAGCCGCTTACACGAGTGTAAGCGGCTCCTGTCCGGCTGGTTCCTTTAAAGCAAGCAGGCTCTCTGTCCCTCTCTCCTCCCCACTCAGCTCGCTAAATAACAGCAAAGTTTTTCAGCTCGCTAAGCCTGCTTGCTTTAAAGGAGCAAATTGGGAGAGGAGAGGAGCCTTCTCCCCTTATACCCCTCTTCTGCATTATTAGCAGCATCCTTCTCCACACACCCCATGCGTGCTCCTTGTCCCTTGAGTGCTTTTCCTTCCCTCCCCACTTAAAATGTGGTTACAAAGCACGGATCCACATGGATCCTCAGGATTTTTGCACTGGGTCACCCCAAATTCACCGTCAGATCACATAGCATGTCCATGGCTACAGCTTGCACCAAAAAAAGCACGCACCCACTGTTGGCTCGGGCCACAGTGGTGCAAAAACGTGGTTACAAAGCATGGATCCACATGGATCCTCAGGATTTTTGCATTGGGCTACTCCAAACTCACTGTCAGATCACATGTCTGTGGCCACAGCATGAACCACAAAAATCATACATCCACTATTTTGTTTAGAATATTTTTTTCTTGTTTTCCTCCTCTAAAAACTATGTGCATGTTATGGTCGGGTGCGTGTTATAGAGCGAAAAATACGGTATATCTGACTTGCTGTGACAAATATAAGCTTCAAACGTGTGTCATTTTATTGGGGAATGCCTCAGAAATTCTCACCAAATATCCCTTAGCCCATCGCGCTACCATGTGGGTGCTGTACAAGGGCATTTCCCTGCAGTGACCTGGAAATGGATGTTGGCATGGATCACAACATCTAGCTTGCCTAATTAAGCTTCTGGAATCAGTGTGCTATTTAATGCAGGTAGCACTTCTAATTTAGCCATTAATTATTTCTTGCCAATAATGGACTGCTACAATGAATGACCACTCATTTATACTTAGTCATGTAAAATGGTTTATGCTATTTTGCCCAATACACATATTTTTGCAAAGTAATTTTCCCTAATACAGTCCATTTCTGTATGTTATTTTCACTAATATATGTAAATGCATACATTAGTATATGCATTATTGTATGCGTTACTTGACTGGAGAAAAATTCATACAGTCATACCTCGGGTTACAGACATTTCGGGTTGTGCGTTTTCAGGTTGTGCACCGCACTGAACCCGGAAGTACTGGAACAAGTTACTTTCAGGTTTGGGCGCTCATGCATGCACAGAAACACTAAATCATGCTTTGCGCATGCACAGAAGTGCCAAGTCACAACCCACGCGTGCGCAGACATGGTGCTGCGGGTTGTGAACGCTGCGGGTTGCGAACGTGCCTCCCACACGGATCACGTTCGCAACCCCGAGCATCCACTGTATTTGGAAAAAAAGCTAGGATTTTTACAACACAATTCTCCACCCAAGTAAGCTGAGTTATGGGTACAAAAATGTATAGCGCAGGATAAAGTATGCCTGATTATATATTAGTGGGAAAACATACAATAATGGATTATATTAAGTGAAATTGCTTTTCAACAAAATATATATTGGGGGAAATTACATATAAATACATATATTTATTACATATACTACTAGGAAAAATTCACACTAAAATGCAGATTAATTATCATGAGAACTTTTTTTAAAAAAGCACTATTCAAAGCAATGTGGAAATATGGACAACTGAATTTAAGACTGGAAAAATGAGAAGCTGAAATGGACAGATTCCCCCATGGCTTATAGAGATGGCACCCACATAATAGATTTAATCATAATGGAATTGCTATTCAGCTAAGGCATTGTGCTTGTTTTCTCTCAAGTGTCAGATGTACAGCAAAGAGAGAGAGAGAGAGAGAGGGAGAGAGGGAGAGAGAGAGAGAGAGAGAGAGAGAGAGAGAGAGAGAGAGGGGACTATATGGGGAAAGAAATTGTCCCAAATAATGCAATGCCACTTCCTGATTCCTCTTCTGTTCCAAACATGTTGGCAGCTGCTAACCAGACAGAAAAACACTGAGTGAGTGATGTTTCAGAGAACTGGATGACCTTGCCACCAGTAAATCTATGTGGACAGGTTGGAAGAAAAGCTTGTGTCTACAGGGCAAGACAGACAGATGACAGTTTTTGTCCCAGGGTAAGACAACTCACTTGGTGGACACAACAGGCAATCTGGATGCTGCATCTGTAATCCAGATGGTCATTTGTAGTTAGAGAATGGCACTGTATTCCTGCGCCCAGACTGGTTTACTTAATGTAGATGACCTTCTCTGTGTCACCTCTGCACTGGGGAGTCACTGGTTGCCAAAAGGCCCCCCTCTTTATAACAAAAAGTGCATCCGGTTAAAAAAAAATTATTGAACGCTGCTCCATATTTTGGGTTTGTTGTTGTTTTAAAACTCTTTTTAAAGACTATAATCCTTTGTTGTGTGGTCCCCTATGAATTTGCTGCTAAGGAAGCCTGCATAGACTGTATAGTACATATTGTATAGTAAATATGCAATATGCTGATTCCATAGCATAGTTGAACAAGCAAGTTCCTGCAGAGGTTGCGGGCACTTGACTTCTCTCATTATTGCTGCTCTGATACACGGAGCTAAACTGTGGTTTGGCTTAGCATGCCATCCAAGCCCAGGTTTATGTTTTGGCTTTCTCCAGACAAATCATGAACTGCGACCAAAGTTTGTCCAAAAGCATGAGCCCAGAATTGAATGACGTGCTGAGTTAAACCATGACTTAGCTCAGAACAGCACAGCAACAAAGTGACCAGAGAAGAAAAAGGCAGCCACAATCACTTGCACATTCATAAGAGCCCTGCTTGGTTAGGTCAAAGGTCGCCTCACCCAGCAGCAGCCTGCTCTCATTGTGGCCAACCAGATTCCTATAGGAAGCCCACAAAGAGGACCTGGGTACAACACTGCTCTTTCCATTTGCAATTCCCAGCACCTGGAATTTAGAGGCCTTGGGCAGTGAAGGCAATAGAAAACAGCCATGGTTGCTAGTGGTCAATGATAGGATTGCATGGACAGGCGGAGTCCCCCAAACCGTGGGCGGCCCCGTGTGGAATAACAACTCAAGACAACGTGGTATGGGATTAAAATTGGCCACAACTTTATTATGTTTCAGATGTGGGTAGACCTTGGCTCAGGCATTGGGTGTTTATCCCTCACAATCCCCCGATCTGGGGAACATCAGGGTTATCCAGTGTTGGGGGGGGGTGGGCTGGCTCTGGAGAACATATGTTGAAGCATAGAGAGCCCGCCCCATTACGCCGCCATCGCAGGAGAGAGCAATAACAACCTCTAGGTGTACAGCCAAAGCTTCCCCTCAAACAACCCCAACTGATGATTCCCAAGTAAGATTCTCCCCCTATTGTGTGGGCAGGTGGTCCCTCCCCCTACCTGGCCTGATCACCTTGGCAACACCTCCCCAGGTGGGATTGGGCAACTGGCTGAGGTAGGCGGAGACCTCCAGGTATCCCACCTAGGCAAGGCGAAGCCAAGCCTGTGCTAATGGTGCCACATAGGGTCCAGGGGGCTGTGTGCGACCACGCAAAGGGTGCCCCCTTTTAATGTGGGGAGCAGTCATTATCACCCATAAATCTGTCTAATCCTCATTTAAAGCCATCCAAGTTGACGGCTGTCACTACATCTTATAGGAGCAAATTCCATAGTTAAGCTATGCATTGTGTGAATAAATATTTTCTTTGTTCTCTCTTTCATCATAAGGTGGCTAAGAGTTCTGGATGAGAAATGACCAGCATACAACCATATTTTAAATGCAATTGGTATTTTATAAACGTGTGGTTTCGAAACAATAGAATTTTGTAGCATTTTATAGATAACATGAAATGGTAAGCAGTATTTTACAGTTGGTATCTTAACACATTTCATGCTTGCAACAAGTCAAAAATGAAAACAACCAAGAAGAGTTCAATGAGACTGGCTCTCAGGTCAGCATGCAGAGAATCGTAGCCCAAAGGATTTAGAGAGCCAGTGTGGTGTAGTGGTTAAGAGCGGTAGTCTCGTAATCTGGGGAACCAGGTTCGCGTCTCTGCTCCTCCACATGCAACTGCTGGGTGACCTTGGGCCAGTCACACTTCTTTGAAGTCTCTCAGCCCCACTCACCTCACAGAGTGTTTGTTGTGGGGGAGGAAGGAAAAGGAGAATGTTAGCCGCTTTGAGACTCCTGAAGGGGAGTGAAAGGCAGGATATCAAATCCAAACTCTTCTTCTTCTTCTTCTTCTAGATTTTGTTTAAAAATTCACATTCAAAATTTTCATTTCCCATTTCTCCTTTGAAAATGTTCATACTGAAAATGAAAAAGTTATGTGAATATCGAAATATTTCTGAGCATTCTTTTCAACTCCATACATAATTGTACATTAGGAGCATTAAAAATAATATGTGAATAAAACAACGTAGCAACATATTTGGATTTCATTGCTAATCTGTGTGCAATTTGCTATTTTCCATCCGATTTTATAATTTTCAAGAGGGGGAGCTAGTTAGCTAATAGATTCTCACTAACAGCTTCTTTAATGGCAAAGTGTAGTTGTTTGATTTTCGACAAAGCAGAATGAAAACAGTTTACAGCTACAAAAAAAATCATCTTTGGGAAGTGCTTTCTATGTCATTTCTGTTCCTGTTTTCCACATAAAACTGACTGATTATTGAGGATATCATACAGACACAGCAGGAAAACAGATTATTGTGTCTTGACAACTTCTAAAAAAGCACAAATGGATTTTTTAATCTTTCGGCTCACACAAATGTGATCCCATTCAGAATACCCTTTCATTTCAAGTTTCAAGAATTTATAAAGCATGCTACCCAGTTAAGTGGAATGCAGGGAATATAAGCACACAGGTAGAATAATATGGAATAATTTGACTCAAATCCTTACAAAACAGAGCAAATACAAAAATCCTAAACACAGCACCTGGAAATCTGGAATGTTTTTGTGTCAGGCAAGCAGGTATCTCATTTTAGGATAATATAATAAGGTAATGATAATAAGGTAAAATTTATGCCACACTGAATGGGTTATGTAGCAATTGCGTTATAGGAAGTTTCTATTCATACAGCTCTCAAGCTCTGAATTTTTTAAGTACCCCAAAGTATATATAGTCCCACTGTGTGGTTCATATGTTCCTTCTGCTTCCTTTTTTCCCTTATAAAAAACCCCAACCACCCACACACCTGTATGCAAGTTTGCCTTGTAGGGTTTGGAAGTAGCAGACTCCTCACTCTGGGTGCTCCCATGGTAAACATTTCCTGAAACATATCGAAGGGTATGATTTTTTTTGGGGGGGGGACTGTTTTCTAAGTTCCACACACCATGTGAGGACACAAAATGTGCTATTTGAGATCATTGTGCTTCAGCTTGACAAGATAACCCTCCAAAACAGTTGCATTCATCTTGGCAAGTCAATAAACGCCGACAGAAACTTCCCAGCACGACAGTTCTCTAATACCTGGGAGCGCTGAGGTATCAGGCTTGCTCTTCTATAATAAAAAGGAGCACGCCAAAGGCATTTCAGGCACACTGGTACTTCTGCAGTCCCTAAATTGTTTCTGTAAGGCGATGGCATGAGTGATTTAAGAGACACTGGTGGTGGAAGGGAGTGTTTCACCTGAGACGTCTGCGTCACACCTGCAAATTATCCTCTGCGTTTGCAGTCTGGTTTACATGGTCAATTCAATTACGTCTGTCCCTCTGTGTGCTGCCTTGTGTGAGAGGCAAGGTAGAGAGGATCTCCCAGGGTGGGAGGGTGGGAGAAGCGGGGAAATTTCCCAAGTGAGAGAGGGGTGGATTCACTCGCCTATTTGTGGAAAAAGGATTAAGATAGAATCATGATATATGTTTTGCTGCTGCTGCTGCTGCTGCTGCTTCTTCTTCTTCTTATCTATCTATTTATTTTCTTCTCTAGCTTATTCTTGCTTCTCTTCTATCTTTTTCTAGAAAAAGAGGTGCCAGAACCCACCATGAACACCTCCCTCCTTCTCTTAGAATGGCAATGGCGCCCACCTGAGAGGTGCAGAAACTGAGTTCCTGTAAGCTCCCCCTGAAACAAAGCCCTGCTTCTATCTATCTTCTTTAGATCAGTTAGGTTTTTATTGTTTTTCTGTTGAAAACACTCAATAATATAGATTTTAACAGAAAACAAGAATGTGAAGCACGGCTGGTGAGGTGGTGTGGCCTGGAGAAAGAGGGTGTGGCTAATGAGGGGTGTGGCCTAATCAGAGCCCCCAAAGGTCAGGGTGGCTGGAAGAGCCTCATTTGGCCCCCCAGGCCTGAGGTTTTCCAACCCTGATGTAATGTGCCCTGGAATCTTACGATCAGAGGTGGTATGATAATCTGTTAATTAAAATATGAACACCAAACCCCCCACAAAATATTACAAGGATCATTACACCCTATTCCTATTCCGGCCTCTAGAAAATGCAAGCATCCAAAGACCTATTTCTGGCATTCCCAGTAAAATCTTTGATTCCCACCCCCCTTGAACCACAGATACTACCACCACACTGTACCACAAACTGTTTTTGAAAGCACCCTGCAGTTCTAAAGATGTTTCTGTGTCACACGGAGGAGCTACTGTTCAAAAAAAACTAATCCAAAGCCCCCTTAGATATGAGAACCTACCAGTCACACGGTTCTGTGGATCTAGGCCTAAACCTTCAGATCCGAGGGAAATTATTAAAATCAAAACTTTGGTACACAAGGATAGTGATACATTTGTAAGACCACCATAGGCAGCTTTTTCTACATCCTCTTTGAATGGAGGAACTTATCCAGCAGGCTTGAAAGTTTGGAGCTGCTTGGGTGGCGGTGCTCTAATTGCCAGCTGGTATTCAAAGCCTGTATACAAAAGGTGTCTTATGACTGCTTGTCAGCAGTGTCACAGCTACGTCAGTAATGTCCCATAACTACACAAAACTTGGCTTTCATCCCTCCTGCCTTTCTAATTTCCATTATATATCACCATCAGGCTCTGCAGGCATTGCTTGTCTGAGGCTGCTAATGGAGTTTCTAAGCAGGCACAGCTATAGCTACAGCTTCATGCTTTCATACTTCACTCTTAAGTGCAAATATTAAACCGCTCGCAGTGTCTACTGCCTCATTACACTGCATCCAAAATGCCCAAAAGGTAAATGATCTAAAAGCGGCAGAATTGAAAGAAGGAAAAGCTTAGCAAATAATTAAAGCAATGATTCCTCTCTCCTTTGGATGACAGCAACAGCAAGGAGGGGAAACCTCTGACCTTAAGCTGGTTTGACTGGGAATTCACTGTTAGAATTAGCCTAGAGTTGTCTCCTCCAAGACGATCGTTTCAGCTCAATAAAACATGAAAATAAAACCAGTTACTATGGTAGTGTTTTTGTGTGGACAAGGCTACCAGACCAGAGTCAAATCTTTCATAGAGCATTTATACATTCCTCTCTCTCTCTCTCTCTCTCTCTCTCTCTCTCTCTCTCCACACTCTCTTCATGTTTTGTGACAAAATACTTGCAAAGCAATGGGAATTGCTGATCAGATGAGAGATGTGTGAAGGGTTCGTCTGATAATTGGTTGGATTTAGGGTTGGGGGAGAAATTCATTCAATTCACATTTTAAAACAAAGCAGTCTAATGCTCTTGTCCTGGACTATCAGTTGAATGACATACATCTCCTGATTTTGTGATCATTTTCTTCCTTAAAAATGTGCACACAAAAAAGTGTGTGTTCCAAAATGCTTCCCATTGAAAGAGGATAGTGGGTAATGAGCAATGCAAAAGGCTCAAGACCTTGAATATTCTTAAGAAACTTCATTTCCTGATGTGGACTGTGAGATTTGTCATTTTCATGGCTCTTAAAAGGAGAAGAAAGAGAAACTAAAATACCATGCTCCTGGTGCTAAGGAGTATCTTTCTCAGCTATGGGAGGCCTGAGAGGACTTTTCCTGATTCTTGCCACTACCATCTCCCTGCTAAAAATAATGGACATGTGGAGAACTGAATTTAAGGTTGGAAAAATGAGAAGCTGAAAAAACCTGAAACTGGCAGAGTCACCTTACCCCCTCGTAGAGCAGTATGATAGGCACCTACAGGATGGATTTAGTCAGAATGGAATTGCTATTCCCTGCTGTTTTTTAAAAAAAGTAGAGGGAACTGACTGCGAAGGCTGGGATGTGAGAATCAAACCACAATCCTTGCTGGTCCCACATTTGAGGAAGTCCAGGCCCAACTCAAAATGGAACACCATATTGGCCTGCATATAAGCCTCACTTTTCCCCCAAATTCTGACCGAAAAAGTTAAAGTGTGCCTTATGTTCACAACCTTATGGTATGCAGCCAGGAGCGTGGCAAAGTAGCGCCCACCCCGTGCGTAGTCCCTCGTCCTCTCCCCCAAGGCTGGGAAGGGACAGAGTGAGGCCACCGGCAATGCAGCATGGTTCCCCCCCCCCCGCCCCAGTTTGCAGCCAGGAGCAATGAGGAATCAAGCAGCTTATATTCAGGTGTGTCCCCCCCCCTCCAATTTTAAAGGTGTGGCTTATATTCAGGTGCGGCTTATATTCGGGCCAATACGGTATATTGAATTCTCTCCTTTCAAATGGGTGATTCACTCCACCATTAGAGAAAATATCCAAGCAAAGATACCACAGCACTAAAACCATCACATCACTAAGGACAAACATTACTGCACAAGGGAGAACATTCTGGCACACTCTCTTAGGCTTTGAGAGATTCCTAAGTCAAGTCTGAGTCAATTCCTAAGGCTAAGATTCCTTGTCAAATTTTACTCTTTAGCATATTTTGAGTAAGAGCAAAGAAGAGCATAAGAAGGATTGGAAGGCACCCAAAGATCAAGAGGTCCGCCTCATGACAGGCTCACCTGTGGAACATAACTGCCCCCCACCCACCCGCCCGCCCAGTTATGTGGGATTAATCTAGACCACAGTGCGTCACAAACAGAGAACAGGAGAAGACAAGGTGATTGCAGAGCAGATAATGAAATAAGAGTCTCATTGTTAACTTTCATAAAATGAAACCAGATATTTATGTTTCTTGCATTGTAATGCTTTGAAGTACAAGTTTTTTAAAAAAAAAAACTTTTATAGCAGAACAATGGAAGTAATGTGATTTTAGAGAACTGTAAAACTGTAATACAAGCATAGCCAACGTTTCTCTCATGGGATAATTATCCTGGTGATTTGACTTGCACACACTGTTGTAGTTTTCTGCCACAAAATGAGGTAAAGTCTAAAGATGTGCCAAACTGCTGGTTAAAATTGCATGTAATTCCAGAACTGTGTCCTCTCGGGACCAGAGGGGAAAGATCTGGAATGCTCTCCCAAGTATGCATTAACTGGATCTAATAATCACAGCAATGTGCAAAGACTACCAATTGTCGTATTTAGAAAATTTCAATGAGGTATTGTGAGCAGCATGTCAAAAGTGCAACTGTTTTAATTAAATGTTCATGCATATAGATAGGTAGCCTGACATCAGCCACATCCTGCCCCAAACATTTCCCCACCAGCAGCCATTTGTGGGATAGATGGGGTGGATAAAAGGGGGAGACTAACACTAACTTTACTTAACCTTATGAGGTGGCCAGGGGTTTCCATTTTTTCCTTGCTTTTTTCTTTTTATTGTGTATGGTTTTTGTTTTCTTAAACTGCTGCTCACAGCAGTTTGAGGCTCTCTCTCCAGCTATCTACTGTTCCTCAAATGTATTGGGAGTATAGTTGCATCACATTGCATGCAAGGCATTCCAGGAAGCATGGGGAATGGTGCGAGGTTCTCTCCTTTGGCCACGCCTCCTGGTGAGACTCAGGGAGGTGAGCGACCTCTTCCCGAACATCTCACAGCAGTTCCTTCACCTGTAAGAAATCAGACGCCATTTTCTCAGTAGGGGCACATTTTTTGAAAGGCTTGGAAAGGGAATTTCAGCCCAGCATTCCATGAGACGAGAGATTAACCACGGTAGAATGACTGTTGCTTGATTAAAAATAAGAATATGAGTGGATTTTACTAAATAATTGTTTCCAGCGGTCAGAAATCCTGAAACAGAAGATTAAATCCAACTACCACTGCATGAATGGAGCATCTTCTGTTTATACTATGAAACTTCCTTCCCTTTTCTACCTACCATCTCCCTAATCTGCTTGGCGGGAGCCCGTCCTTGAACCCTCTGAAGCAGATTTGGGGAAATGTGAGTGCGTGGAGGGAGGAGGAGAGGGAGGGGAAGGCCCATTGTGGGCATGGAAAATGTTCCACCCATGTAATGGTTTAGTTGGATTCAACCCACTGCTCGCTCTTTCCATATATCTATTATCTATCATCTATCATCTATCTATCTGCATATTTATTCATCAAATTCTTTCTATTCTGGCTTGAAGAAGAAGAAGAGTTTGGATTTGATATCCCGCTTTATCACTACGTGAAGGAGTCTCAAAGCGGCTAACATTCTCCTTTCCCTTCCTCCCCCACAACAAACACTCTGTGAGGTGAGTGGGGCTGAGAGACTTCAGAGAAGTGTGACTGGCCCAAGGTCACCCAGCAGCTGCATGTGGAGGAGCGGGGAATCGAACCCGGTTCACCAGATTACGAGTCCACCACTCTTAACCACTACACCACACTGGCTCTGCTCATGATTATAAACTGGTTAAGACACCCGATTTGTACACATAGTCCCCACATAGTCTGGATATGCTTCATGCGCAGCACACTGCTCTGCATGTGCACTCAGAAGTCAGTCTCGTTTATCTTGATAGGACTCACTCGCAAGTTAAGTACCTGCAGGATTGCTGCACCCCATGTTTCATGGAACGATATGCCAGTTTCCCCCCAAGGAATGCATCCCTGCAGTATTGGTGAAAAGGAGGGAGGCAACGCTCTGAGAGATGCAGATGACTCCGTACCAGCAGTGCTCTTGGAAGATAAGAATTCTCCTAATTCTGAAACCATTTCTAAGGAGGAAGTGAAAGGGTATTGGTTTCTTGTTATGCCATTTTCAGGTCTTTGTGGTATAAGCTGCTGCTGTGCAGTTAACCTTCCATTTGCAAGGAGTGCAGCCGATAGCAGTTTCCTAGTTCCTGAGCGAGTCTCTGACTGGGGGAGATGGCGACTGCTAAAACTAGATACCCCACCATTGAAAACTGCGCTAGATAGATTACAACACAGACTGCTGAGTAACTGAGATCTAAGCGTTACGTCTTGGCAGAAAGTCAGTGGAGAAAAGATGCAAGAATGGAACATGTTGTATTGTTTAAACAGGCTGTTTTGGTGATAAGGGCGAAATGCCCCCCCACCAAAAAAAAGGAGGGGGGTATAGCTCCCCTCGACCACCATCCCTTTTTGTTACACATGGAGAAACGTGAAATGGCTGCACAGGATTCTGAAATGAACACTTCTCGGACACTTGGTCCTTAAGGGAGATGCTGGGAACACTGAAAAATAGATTACAAGTCTTTTTACTGCCCAAAGCTGTTGTTCGTATAGGCTGCCGTAACTAACATATTAATGAATTTCTCAGGTATACAGAAATCTTCCCTCCAGTAAATCCTTACCAAGGCTAATAGGCATATCAAGAAGAACAAACTTTCCAGTGGTGAATTTTCCTGAGAAAAAACAATGCCAGCCAAACAAACCCTTGAATCTTCACTGTGTTTTGCCTCTTCAAGGATCCCTTTATCTCCTATATCTATTCAGGCTCCCTGTTTCTCCATTATCAGTGACTCCCTGTGTTGACATATGATATGACCTGTAAGTAGAGGCACAGGCAAGTGACATTTTGGAAAGGGGAGGGGATCTCCCTGTTTATACTTTCTGGAGATTGATCTGATGGGCTGCGGGCTGCCATCGCCTCCCACAGCCGACAGGAGAACAGCCTGGCTCTCTCAAGCTGACACTTTGCAAACAACTGTGCAGGACCTGACGTGACTTTCATGCTTTCTATCAGAAGGACCAAGAAAGATACCACAACTGTCACTCCGTAAACTCCGCACATTCCCAAATTAGTCCTTGTGCCGGTTGTAGTTCTGGCAGTGGTCAGTTGCCAAGCCGGGCCGGCATTTTGAAGGGCTTGTTATTTCACAGTGAAGAAGTACAGGCCCAAGTGAAAAAAACTACCAAAAAAAACCCTTGAAGAACTACAGACTCGCAAGGCAAGGCTAAAGGAGGACAGCCAAGCTGGATAATTCCCCCACTTGTTCTACCAAATAAGGCAACTCTTTTTTATTCCATGAAGCCCTGATTTACAAAGAATAGGGCACAGCTGGTGTGGTGATACCTGTACAGATGTGACTAGCAAGACATTATAAAAAAAACCTAGGGATGAGCAAATCCGGCAATTTTTCTTTTCTCTCAGTTTCTCATTTTTCCAATCTTAAGTTCAACCTCTCCAAATTTCCACATCAGTGTGTGTGTGTGTGTGTGTGTGTGTGTGTGTTAAGGTCCTTACAAAAATTCAATCAGCATTCTACTGCAAATTTCTCCAAATATACCCATTTTTCTTCTAGCAATTTCCTAATGTAATGCATTGTATATGTTACTTCCAAACACACATATATACACATTTTTGCACACTTTACCATACAATATACATTTTTGTACATATTGTTTGGCAGGAGCATTGCACCGCAAAATTCGATGAAGTGTGAATTTCAAAGGATGGCTGCGTTTCAATTATTGCAGTGTTCCGAGAAGTGCAAATTGGGTAGGCTCACTTTTAGATGCAAACTGAACCCAACTTCCCCCCCTATCCCTACCCCATCTGAAAAAATGGATGCCCGGTATGTATCAAGAATCATAGAGTGGGATAAGGATAGACGTAAGGATGAGAATCCTTAGCAGAAACCATTCAGAATCATCTCAGTATGACTTGCAGGCTAGTATTTCTCATTGTGGCTTTGCTACAATACTGACATGGACCTGCTACATTTAAGCAATTGTAAACTGTATTGCTATGTCTGGACAGCATGCTTTGGATTGGTGTTGGGTGACAGAAGTGTATAAAGCTGGAGAAGATGGTACCTGAGATATGCAAGCAGCTTTCCCCCACTTTAGAGATGTACTTCAAGCGTCTATCAAGCGTGTACACACAGCAATTCTATGCCAAGAGGTGGCACCGAAGGTGGTGCACAGCACATGACAAGGGGGAGAACATAAATACAATACCGTAACTGGAAGCATCAGTATGAAACCCATCCATAAAACAACAAAATGCATTAAAAACATGACAAAGCTATCTGTTTTTTTAAAAAAGCCTATAAACAATTAATATTGCTGTAGCAGAGACAAAATGATAAAAAATTATCCATGTGTTTTCCAGTATAAAATGGTTTCCTGAAAAGCCATGTTGTCATGAGCTTCCAAAACAGCAACAGAGATTTGGCCAAATTAATTTTAGCAGGAAAGGAATTCCTACGCAGAAGTGCCATTTTCTAGAAAGAGTCTGCACTGTTTAGACTAAAAGTACTGAGAACTTTCAGCACAAATGTTGAGGCGCAGGTGAACTTCAGAGTCTCCCAACATGAGGAAGTATTTCACCTATTTGGACAAATTTTCTAACGAAGGGAGAGGTTACCAGTAGCAACAGTTATCTCATCCTTCTTATTTTCCCTAATACTATAGATAGTAATAGGAGAATTTGTTTCATGCATCCTTTGCAAGTCAGTTAAAGGTGTAATTCTGGCCTTAAATTCCAAATAATCTCAATATTCCACAATCATGATTTTTTAAATCTCTGTTAGCACTTTTGGCAACTACTAGATTAGATCAGTAAACGCGGTGATCTCAAGGACATTTCTAAGCATCCCTGGTCTAGCAACAACTTTTTTTTTATCTGCTCAGCTTTGGACAGGTAGTGGTGTTAGTCTACAGTAGTGAATACAGCAGAGTCTTGTGATATCCTGAGGCTAACCATCTATTGTGACATGTTGAATCCCATTCAACACATGGAACCCCTTTCATGCAGCTAGTATGTGAAGGCAGTTGGGAGTCTTTATCCCCACAAATGGATAGCTGTATTTGCCAAAAAGAGAAATGAGGGTGGCATCTCCAAATCCAATTCAAGAGGTAGTGATACTTCACGAACCAATTAAGCTACTGCATAATCACAATTATTTTCCCAGTTGACCTTCTGCCTTTCTTCTTTATCCCTCCACCCCATCCTGCCCTGTGCAGAGCAATCTCCTATCCCACCAAGGAAGACAACTGTCATTCCTCAGGCGAGTTTTAAATGCACGTGTGATTCATAGTAAGCCTAGTCAGGCAAGCAAGGAGGAAAGCTCAAAAGCTTAAAAGCTGGTGAAATACAAGGTCTTAAGATACAGTGGTACCTCTGGTTGTGAACGGGATCCATTCCGGAGGCCCATTCGCAACATGAAAAGAGCGCAACCTGAAGTGCCGTATCTGCGCAGGTGCGCAGCACAATTTGGTGCTTGTGCGCATGCGCGAGCGGCAAAACCCAGAAGTAACCCTTTCTGGTACTTCCGGGTCACTGCGGGACGTAACTTGAAAGAACATAACATGAAGCAAACATAACATGAGGTATGACTGTATTTGCCTTGCTTGGGGGGCAAGGCTTACTCAGCATGCTGATTCTGGTAGGCCAGGGATGCTTGCATGAGATGTCACAGGAACTCAGATTCCTTCCCAGTCCAACAACACGCCAAGCAGACTGGGTGCAAATAGAGCTTTTAAGATCTCTGCCTTGCTTGGGACAATTTCAACCAGCCTGCCTTAAAATGTGTATGGTTGAAACTGTGCAAGCAAAATGTGCCTAAAATGAGAAATTACCTTACAGAAGGCCATGTTCGGCTGCAATCCAGTACCTACTTACTGGATGGGGGGACTTACTCAGAGGGACTCAGCTCTGAGTAAGGTAAAGGTAAAAGGTAAAGGCGATTAAGTTCAGTCGAATTTGATTATGGGGTGCAGCGCTCAGTTCCACTTTCAGGCCAGGGGAACTGGCATTTGTCCACAGACAGCTTTTCCGGGTCATGTGGCCAATATGACTAAACTGCTTTTGGTGCATGGGACACCGTGACGAGTGTTGGAGCGCACAGAAACGTTGTTTACCTTCCCACCACAGAGGTACCTATTTATCTACTCGCACTGGTATGCTTTCGAACTGCTAGGTTGGCAGGAGCTGGGACAGAGCAACAGGAACTGACTCCGTCATGCAGATTCGAACTGCTGACCTTACAATCGGCAAGTCCAAGAGGCTCAGTGGTTTAGACCACAGCATCTGTGTAGACACGGACAGAATGGCACTGCTCATTCATTAGCAAAATTAATTGAGGAAATGACATTCCCTCCGTGTTTCTTCCTATAATATTATCTGCTGAAGTGCCGTATTCCAAAATATGGCAACCAATCACAAACACCTTTCCAAGCACTTTTAATACAATGGAGATTTTCTTCGAAAGAAAGAGGAAGGTGGGCTGCTGTGAATCTATTAGGATACTCACTGCCAGCACGTTGGAACCATTCCTGGGCCTCTCTCAGCCTCTGTATTTTGTGACTGAAATTTGTTTCTGTGCCAGCGCCTACCAAGTGGATGATCCTCACATGGCAAAGAGATGGAATTAGTGATATTACAAGAACCCTTGCCAAGTTTCAAGTATCCTCGTACAAAGATATATTCAGGGCCGGCCCAAATTTCCACGAGGTTTGCTTGTCAAGTGGTGACGTTTCAGGGAGCACAACATTTTATATGGCTGGGAGTAGGGGAGACACCCCCCTCCTTCGCTGTGAAATTGGGATCCCTTCCCCCTGGCAGTGGCAAAGCATTTCTGAGCATAATGCTGCAGATTGCCTTTTGTAATGTGGCTGCAAGTGCCACTTTTAATGGAGGGAAACCGCCAAGAGGATCAGGCTCTGCTGCATGTTGCGGTGGATTGCCACAAGGGAATGTTTTAGCTCCTGTCCAACTGATCCCACCAAAGGTCACAAAAATAGGGAAAGGGAGTGCATTTCATGTTTGTGTGTGGCTAAATGGTGTAGGTGCCAACAAAGGTCTGTATAGTAAAAGCTATGGCTTTCCCAGTAGTGATGTATGGAAGTGAGAGCTGGACCATAAAGAAGGCTGATCGCCGAAGAATTGATGCTTTTGAATTATGGTGCTGGAGGAGACTCTTGAGAGTCCCATGGACTGCAAGAAAAACAAACCTATCCATTCTTAAGGAAATCAGCCCTGAGTGCTCACTGGAAGGACAGATCGTGAAGCTGAGGCTCCAATACTTTGGCCACCTCATGAGAAGAGAAGACTCCCTGGAAAAGACCCTGATGTTGGGAAAGATGGAGGGCACAAGGAGAAGGGGATGACAGAGGACGAGATGGTTGGACAGTGTTCTCGAAGCTACCAGCATGAGTTTGAGTAAACTGCGGGAGGCAGTGGAAGACAGGAGTGCCTGGCGTGCTCTGGTCCAAGGGGTCATGAAGAGTCGGACACGACTAAACGACTAAAGAACAACAAAAAATGGTGTAGGGAGCAATCCAAACTGGACCCTACCCCACCACCCACCAACCCTTTACAGAATGTTAGGACCACCATTCTTCCATCCACAGCCCAGCTATGCGCAGCAACCTGGGTCCAAGGTAATGGGACCACCTTGAACTTGATGCCATCGTGCGATCCTCCCCATTCCCAGAGGGCCACGCAGGCTGACAGGACTAGCAAAGAGACAGTTCCATCCAGTTCTCAGCATCGCCATAAGCAAAGGGAGCTTCAATTGCTCTGCCGATTGAAAGCACCCTCCAATTCAGCTTATCCCTGAAATTTCACCGAAAAGGGAAAAAAATAAATTATAGTTTTACTCGCCAGCTATACAATCCTCTGTATGAGAGGGGGCGGGAAATTGCTCAGTTTTCAGATGCCTCTTTGATTTTGAAGAGCAAGATTTTCAAAATAATAAATAAAGATGGCACTTCCTGACCAGCTCATATATATGCATTGTATCTAAAAGGAGATTGTAGTTATTGAATTGTATCTCTGAATATTTATTTTTTCCACATGTACTGTATTGCCTTAGCTTGTTAGATAGCTTTTGGTTTATTTCTCAGATTTTGTTCTGCTTTTTAAAAAAAATGTATGACAATGTATAATCAATTTAAAATAGGAAAAAAAATGTGAATCATTCTAAATGCTGCTGTGAGAAATGAGAGTCCTGGGTTATTTAGGAAGTGGCTTTCTGCTGCTTAATTCAGAGCATCATCTCACTCCAAAAGAGGGGTCCTATGGGGAAGAAGAAAGAGGAAAGGAATCAGATCACTTCTGCATGATTTGATTGTCCTTCCTGACTTCACTTTTCAGTTACAGAATCACTTCCCATTTGGCAGAGGACCACCTTCAGCGTTGTCTGCTGACAACCAGTTTCAAAACAAGCGCATACCTTTACTCAGCCACTAACCTTCTTACAACAGGATGAAGGTACATGAAGATTCACTCTCCAGTATATCATACTCAATGGTTCTTCATTTTCAGTTCCATGAATCGGGATTCCCAAAACTGCTCTGCCACATACAAGTTCTTAGAATGCTCCTAATTTATAACTGGGATGGCCAATTTATGCATTGCCAAAAGAGAGGACAAAAGAGGGCCCCTCCCCCCAAAAAACAGTGCAGGACCCTGTGGAGGCTCCTAGGCAGTCAAAATCTCGGGCGGCCCCTTGCAAATTATCTCCTATTACACTTTTGTAATTTTCTTTCAAGATCAAATCAATATTATTTTGATCTGTTGTAACTGGTCCCTAAAAGGTTTTGGGCTCAGTATGGTGACAGCAGCCACAAAATTAAAAGACGCCTGCTTCTTGGGAGAAAAGCAATGGCAAACCTAAACAACATCTTAAAAAGCAGAGACATCACCTTGCCAACAAAGGTCCGTTTAGTTAAAGCTATGGTTTTCCAAGTAGTGATGCATAGAAGTGAGAGCTGGACCATAAAGAAGGCTGATCGCCGAAGAATTGATGCTTTTGAATTCTGGTGCTGGAGGAGACTCTTGAGAGTCCCATGGACTGCAAGCAGATCAAACCTCTCCATTCTTAAGGAAATGAGCCCTGAGTGCTCACTGGAAGGACAGATCCTGAAGCTGAGGCTCCAATACTTTGGCCACCTCATGAGAAGAGAAGACTCCCTGGAAAAGACCCTGATGTTGGGAAAGATGGAGGGCACAAGGAGAAGGGGACAACAGAGGACGAGATGGTTGGATAGTGTTCTCGAAGCTACCAGCATGAGTTTGACCAAACTGCGGGAGGCAGTGGGAGACAGGAGTGCCTGGCGTGCTCTGGTCCATGGGGTCACGAATTCGGGCACGACTAAACAACTAAACAACAACAATAATCTGGCAGTGCCACAAAAGATGGACCAATGGTCTGATTCAGTAAAAGGTAGCCTCATATATTCCTATCCTCTGTTCATCAAGAGAAGCCCAACACAAATATCAATTTCAGACACAATCAAAGCAAAAACTGAAGCTTCTTTTGGGAGTCATGTCTCATAGGTCAAACATTACGCAAGTAAGTCAGTATGAGACCTACAAAGAAATAGACTCCCTTTAAAACAGAGATGGAAAAATAGTGCCCTCCCACCCAGATGCTGGTAGACTACAGCTCTCAGTTTCACTGACCAATGAACGTGCTGCCTGAAGATAATGAGAGTTGTAGTCCAACAACATCTGGACGGCCAAACATTCCTCATCCTTATAATTATTCAGCATGTTGGAAATGCTCAGCCTAAGGCAGGGCTGGGGAACCTGTGGCCCTCCAGATGTTGTTGGACTCTAACTCCCATCAGCCCCAGCCAATATTCCTATGGTCAGGGATGATGGGAGATGTGGTCTAACATTGCAGGTAGGATGTGTTATGTACTGAAGTTCTCACCCTGGGCCAGCAGGGGGATACTGTAGATAGTTCAGGTCCACATATGCAAATAAGGGATCGAAAGTTACGTTCAGTGATTGGCTAGTCACAGAAAATGGTTACTGTTGCGTTCTAGTGGAGCTCTATATAAGCAGGCTGGCTGAACCATTCAGTTCAGTTCTGTTCTGGCCTGTGAATAAACAAGAGCTGTTTGAAGAATCGCTGTGTCTTCTGATATGTTCACCCACAACTTAACAGGATGTACTTTAAATAATTTGGAAGCATAAAGCTTCTGCAAGCTAAGTTACCTTGTTACGTCTGTGAATTTAATTATCTATTGCAATCTACCATAGGAAGGTGGGCTATAAGCTCCAAAATCAAATACACTGGTACCTCGGGTTACAGACGCTTCAGGTTACAGACACTTCAGGTTACAGACTCCGCTAACCCAGAAATAGTACCTTGGGTTAAGAACTTTGCTTCAGTATGAGAACAGAAATTGTGTGGCGTCGGCAGCAGGAGGCCCCATTAGCTAAAGTGGTACCTCAAGTTAAGAACAGTTTCAGGTTAAGAACAGACCTCCAGAACGAATTAAGTTCTTAACCTGAGGTACCACTGTAAAATAAAAATAAACATCTGGAGGCCACAGGTTCCCCATCACCGTTGTAAGGAGATGAGAGGTGTGGCAATTTTGGCAATAAATAAATGAACTAAGATTAAACACTGAGCCATTAAGTGCAGCTACTGATTCTGTGTGAGCAGAAGAACGAATAACTGTTGCTCATTGAGATGAAAGCATCATCTCAGAGAGACTGCAGACCCAAGTGACTTACTTGCCACTGTGCTCTAGAGAAGTGGCCTTTCCCTCCTCAGTAGGTGGCAAATGTTAAGTGTCTTGAGCAAAGGCCAACACACACACACACCACACAACAGCACAAAGCCCCAGGCCTGGCAATGCCGTGGTGTGTGAGGAAGAAACACGTGAAGAGGATAATGCAGAAATAATGCACGTTCTGATATATTGTGCTGGAAGCAATTTTGTAGTAACCCGAAACTGACATTTAGTGGGAGATTTTTCTCTACCCAGGGCTTCATTTAATAAAATTCCTGGAAGATGCTCTCTTTAGAAACTTCAAAACATATGAAAAATGATTTGGAAGACTGGTGTGTGTTTTTTTATTTCCTCGAGATTTCATTTCAGAAAAATACATATGTTCCATTTTATCATTTCAGCTTTAAAAACAAAACAAAAAACAAGCAAACAGGTCTGTGGAAAAGAGAGGCGGAGGAGAGAATTTGAACCCGTGGAACTAGAACTTTAATTCAAAAGGTCTTGTTGGGAGCCCTGGGCCATAATGTATAAGACTTATTTTATTCTTTCCAAAAGAGCTTACCCCAACCTGGTGCCCTCTAGCTTCATCGGCAGGGGCTAATGGAAGCTGTAGTGCAAAACATATGAAGGGCACCAACTTGGGGGAGACTGGTTTTAAAATGCTGGATATTATACAATACAATTAGTGATCCTTCGCTGCCTGATGCATACCCAATGCAGCCATATCTATTCATGCCCTCTTCCTCTGCCTTTGCCCTCATTGTGCTCCTTCGTTTGCCGTGCATACAGAGAGCATTTCCTTTTCCTGCAGTATCCAATACAGTGATACCTCCGGTTGCGAACTTAATCCATTCTGGAGGTCCGTTCGTAACCGGAAACCTCTCATAACATGAGGCACGCTTTCGCTAATGGCACGTCCCGCTGCTGCCACGCTGCCGGAGCGCAGTTTCCACTCGCATCCCAGGGCAAAGGTCGGAACAAGGGGCATCTACTTCCGGGTTAGTGGAACACGTAACCCGAAGGATTCATAAGGGGGATTCATATGTAACACAAGGTACCGCTGTATACAGTTGCCAATGTAACACTCCAAGGTATTTGTTTGCCTTGGGACCAGTAACCAATGTAAGACCAGGGCTTCTTTTTCAGCCAGAACTCAGTTCTGGCACCTCTCAGGTGGGTGCCGTTGCCATTATAAGAAAACAAGGGAGGGGTTCATAGTACAGGTTAAGTACTTAATTCGTTCCGGAGGTCTGTTCTTAACCTGAAGCTGTTCTTAACATGAAGAACATGAAGAACATGAACACTTTAGCTAATGGGGCCTCCCGCTGCTGCCGCGCCACCAGAGCACGATTTCTGTTCTCATCCTGAAGCAAAGTTCTTAACCCGAGGTACTATTTCTGGGTTAGCAGAGTCTGTAACCTAATGCCTCTGTAACCTGAAGCGTATGTAACCTGAGGTACCACTGTAATTTCCAGCACCATTTTTTCTCGAAAAATAGCACAGTGTAAGACATTGATGAAGTTCCATTATTCTGATTTCCTAAATAAATCATTTTAGCACTTTAGAAGATGGGTAGCCAAAATGGTACCTTCCAGACATCATTGGACTGCATCTCCCATTGTTCCCAATTATTCCTGAGTCTAACAGCACCAGGAGGGCTCCACATTAGCTTACTGCTGCTCTAGGAAGTCTAAAGCATTTGTTCCATTCCCAGCTACTATTCTGCTCATATAGCTCTTCTTATGCAATCTCTAATTTAACAGATGCTTTTCTTATGAAGCTAGGAATTTGCAGAAGGTTCCCATAAACACCACAATGCATTTGTATTCTTATATGCCCAGGATAGTGTATTTGCATCAGGTTTTAAATGCTGAAATGCACAAAAGCGGCATTTTTCTTTTGCTAGAAAGCAGCATTTTCTATGTCTGGTTTTTACAAAATCAATCCCAAGACAGGATGCTGAAGCTTTGACATCCTTTTGCAAAAAGACTCATTCCGCCCACATATCTAGCAGTCTTCATCACACCCACACATCTGTGTGACATGCAGCAACACTGACACATTATCATCTGTGCCGCCGCCCACCTCATTACCTTTGCTAAAATTCTGCAGCTTTTAAAAACATCCTTCACACCTTCTTGCAAGCGGGCTGATTTCTCAGCACTCCTCAAAGATGTGGGATTTGACATGGCCTTTCCACACACAACTATGTTGTGACGCTAATGCATGGCATGCAACAGCGTCAATCATGCTTAAAATCCATAATCAAATGCAACAGGCTGTGTTTATGGGCCTCAATTATAGACACTTGAAAGATCTTTCATTGGGAGAAAATCCATTACATTTGTCTTCTCTCTTTGTCTCTTGTTTTGTGATGTTAGCAGCTGGTTCCTAAGGAAGAATGGCTGTCTGTCTTCAGAACTGCTTTGGGGATTTTTATTTTTTTTAAAGGTTTTCACAGTATGTGAATTTGAAAAGCACAGTTACTCCAGTTTCAAGTAGAGCAACTCACTCTCTCTCTGTTCACACATCACCACAATGGTACAAGAGAGGGCCGTGAGATCTTGAAGTAATAATAATAATAATAATAATAATAATAATAATAATAATAATAGCAGCTGAAAGGTTGTTACTTGGGGACCTGGGGTGGAATGAGCTCTTTGGGCCAGGAGGAAGAGGTCAGCGGAGGTGTGGTGGCAACAGAGTCCAGTTACTTCTGGACAGGGCCAGTCCAAGACTTTTTGGCTCCTGAGGCGAAACACAAAATCCACCCCCCAGGCAGGGAATAAGGGAATGAGTGAAGATATGCATTGTGGGCAAGCTGGGGAAATAGATCTACACTGGGAAGTGGCATGGGATGGGGATTGCCATGAAATCCTGCCTCCATGGAGCATGCTGCAGCACATGATGCATTCTTTGGAGAACTTATCTCCCTCCCCTGTGGATCCTGCCACCCGAAGTGGTCACCTCACTTTGCCTCATGGGTGAACTGGCCCTGCTTCTGGAGGCACCAGGAACAAATTGATATACAGAAGCACAAATCAATAAGACTGAGGAGAGAAGCAGCATGGCACCTTACAAGTCTTCTGTCAATCACTTAATGATTTCCTTAGAACTGGCCCACCAGCAAAACTGAAAGAAACTACAGTGGTACCTTGGGTTAAGAACTTAATTTGTTCTGGAGGTCCATTCTTAACCTGAAACTGTTCTTAACCTGGGGTACCACTTTAGGTAATGGGGCCTCCCGCTGCCGCCACACCACCACTGCACAATTTCTGTTCTTATCCTGAAGTAAAGTTCTTAACCCGAGGTACTATTTCTGCGTTAGCGGAGTCTGTAACCTGAAGTGTCTGTAAACTGAAACGTCTGTAATCCGAGGTACCACTGTAGTCCTTTAAAATAAAAACCAAAGCCCAGTTTTCTCCTCATCCTGTCAGAAACCGCACTTTAGTCCAAACAAATATTGAACAATGTAATAATCCCTTGATGCACCCACAGCTACCTGATCACCATTCCAGGTTTAAGAACTATACACTGGTTTTCCAGGTGGGGGAATAGGGACTCCACAGTGGCTCTGGGTTACTTCTCTAAGACCTTGCCCAAGGCCTATTGAAAACTAACATGCAGTGGCTTAATTTTACATCTATAGTGTTCCTCTGGAAGCAGCACACAATACACAATACTTTTTTAAGACTATACACACACACACACACACAGTGGTACCTCGGGTTACATATGCTTCAGGTTACATATGCTTCAGGTTACAGACTCCACTAACCCAGACATAGTACCACAGGTTAAGAACTTTGCTTCAGGATGAGAACAGAAATTGGCCTCTGGCGGCGCGGCAGCAGCAGGAGGCCCCATTAGCTAAAGTGGTGCTTCAGGTTAAGTACAGTTTCAGGTTAAGAACGGACCTCCAGAACAAATTAAGTACTTAACCTGAGGTACCACTGTATATATATATATATATCTAGGTTACAATCATTTTAGACAACTGGTTCCTACGCTTTGGGGAAATGTGCAATCTAACAATCAGTGGGACTGAAAAGTTGCAAAATCATTACTGTTAAGTCCATCAACATATCACCTTTTAGGGCACATATCAATTCCAAGAGATAGCCAACCCAATCATTGTAGAACGTTGGACTTCAGCAAATGTAGAACTTTGCTTATTCTCATTGCTGTGACTACGCATGCTACTGTGATTTTGGCTAACTCATTTGACAATAGCAAAGTAACATTTTTGCCTAGTCAATAAATGATTACTATGTCTTAAGACATGGATATTTTTGTTTTATTTTGCACTTGTTGGCAAGTATATTATAGCATTGTATGTGCTATCAGCTCCAGCATCTTGATGGCATCCTGTTCAGGAAATATGTAAATATAGCAGGGGATGTGTTGAATATAACAATGTTTTACTTGGCTTTAATGAGCTTCTGTTGGACTTTTGCAAAGTTTATTGTTTAAGTACAGTTCAGGGGTTATCTTCTAGCACTTAAGGCAAGACAGAAATAGATTTGAAGAAAACCATTCTCGGTGTGGATTTTTGGGTTTTTTGTTTTTTTAAGGTGTAGAGTTTAATGTTACAGAGATGTTTTTAAAAGTGAAAAGTAACTCTAAAATGTTAGGAAATCAACATTCTCATGGTTTAGACATGAGCAAGGGAAACAGCATCTCTTCCCTTAGGAAGAAAAAGAAAAAAACCTTAGTGTTAAATGCAGACAGTTAGACAGCGTTGGACAGAACCACTGTTCATCCTCCTATTGGTGGAAAGTGGCTAGGCAGAGCAAGGTTTTTGTTCAGATTCTCTTGCATGCCAAATAGAAAGGTTTAACCACCACAAAAGGGAAGTCAGTTGCAGCAGAGAAGTGATAATAAAATTCACCTTATTCACTCTGTTCATAGTGGTGGTGAGGAGTATTTAAACCTCCTGTTCTGCTTTTAAAAGATATAGGTTTAATTCCGAAAACTCCCCCCCCCCTATAAAGGATATGAAATTTTAGAGTTCTGGGTTGGTTGGTTGGTTGGTTGGTTGGTTTACTCATGCAGCATATCGCTATTTTATATTGTTCCCTTATTGCTTCTTTTTAACCAAGCCTGTCCTGTGTTAATATGTGGCTCAATTAATATGTGGTCCTAGCAAAAATGCCACAGAAAATATCTGGTTTGAATATTTGGTTTGAATATTGCAGTTTTAGCAAATCCGAATCCTGCTCCTATGGACAACCGAAACATCTATTTTGTTTGTTTGTTATGCTTACATATTATGCATTGTCATGATAGCAAACCATTTTGTGCCATGCCATTCCTAGTATCAAGAGTATCAAGAGTCATTTTTAAGAGTACTTGGGTCCAACAGACCCTTTGATATCCTAGCTTGAATTTAATATTCTAATTGCTTTCAAAGTTATTCCAGTTTAACGACAGCAAGGAGCAAAATATGTTATATGCACCACATTCAATGAGCAAAGACTAACCGCTGTTTTAGACTAACATAGTGTAACACTGTGGCCTTCCAGATGTGGCTGGAGAATGACATCCAGCATCCCTGACCATTGCCCATGCTAGCTGGGGCTGATGGAACTCTACATCTGGAGGACCAAAGCTTCCCCATCTAGTCTAATGCAAAACCTACTGGTGTGCATTGAATATGACAGGGTTGACCTCAGATCCTCACTTGACTCTCAGGAAGCCATGGAGGAGAAAATTGAAGAGAAGCATATTTGAAATACTGGGCCCATTACAGAAGAGAGAACAAAACCAAGAATGCCTAGAATATTGGCCTTAAAAAAATAGATAAGACTCACTAACCAACTATCAGTAATTTAACCTATTGAAATGAATAGAACGTGAATCTGTGAAATAGCTAAGCTAGCTAGGGTCCATTCTGCTGCAATAATTTCACAAAATAGGGTAGAGAAAACGCTGTATCACAAATTCCATTTTTATGTGATCAGATCACTTTCAGAGCAGTGAATTATATCCCCTCCCCACTAGTCTATACATTCTTGTGATTACAAAAAACAAAGCCAATACTATACGTTACAGAGGTCCATTGGACCCCAAGAGTAACTTTCACCCTAAGAGATGAACTCTGCTCCAAGTTCAGTTTATATTGACAGGGGAACTCGAGTTCAAGACGCATGTATAACAATGATGAAGTTGTGTTTATATAGCTTTAAGAGTTCAAAAACAAGGATGAAGTTCATCTGTAAGTGAGAGCAAAGCCAGCCCTACCATTAGACAGATTGAGGCAGACACCTTAGGCAGCTGATTTTCGGTGTCACAAATGGGTGGTGAATGGATAGTTATTTAATTGATTATCGTTTCAGTTTTACTCCCAGAAGCTCTTCTGGGATTTTCTGCCACAGGTGCCAGAATAACTTGGCCAGCCTTCAGCAGTGTGCACATTGACTTGCAGTTGGAGAGACCATTTGCTATTCTACTTTGGGCTGTCCCTGAATGAAAGCATTGCTCAGGGCCTGGTTTAGATAGAAAAACTGAGGTACTAATGAACTCTGGAATCACACAGGGAACTGGTTGGATTTTGACAGAGCTGCCCTCCCTGGAAATATTTCGGTTGAGGCCAAGAAAGCAGAATTGACCACATAATTCCACTTGCAGTATTTACCTGAGAGTAATCCAGGCATAGAATCTACCCTCCTGTTGTGTCGTAGCCTTCCTATAGTGCTGTCAGTGAAGTCCAATTTCTGTCAGCCATAATATTTAAAACAATGAAATATTTCTGCTCTAGAGTGGTAGCTGCCCTCCTCTCACAAAATGAGTCACCCTGATGCAGACCACATGCTGTAGCGATTTAACTACTAATCAAAGTTCTTAGCAGGGGTTGCCAATGTGGCACATGTGAGCAAACATGCACCCTCAGAGGTCTTTCTTGGTGCCCACAGGCTCCCCACTGCCCACTGAAACTAGGCTTAAAGAAGTATTCTGTTGTTGGCCATATAATAGTCGTGGTGGGTACTCGTGTTATGCCCTGCCCTGTGGACACGGGTAGTGTTGTGGTGTAAACCACTGAACCTCTTGGGCTTGCCAATCAGAAGACTGGTGGTTTGAATCCCCACAACTGGATGAGCTCCCATTGCTCTGTCCCAGCTCCTGCCAACCTAGCAGTTCAAAAGCACGCCAGTGCAAGTAGATAAATAGGTACTGCTGTAGTGGGAAGGTAAACAGCATTTCCGTGCTCTCTGGTTTCTTTCACAGTGTTCCATTGCACCAGAAGTCATGCTGGCCACATGACCTGGAAAGCTGGCTGTGGGCCAACACCAGCTCCCTCAGCCTGAAAGCCAGCTGAGTGCCACAGTCCCATAGTCACCTTTGACTGGACTTATCTATCCAGGCGTCCTTTACCTTTTTTATGCCCTGCCCACAAGTTTCACTTGTTTGCATGGACCAAAAATTTGGTGACCCTTTTCACCCTCCAATGTGTCAGGAATTGACTACAGCAAAAAAAAGGAGAGACCATCCCTGGCCAATTCTTTTAGGCAAAGGTGGAGCCAGGAACTGCCAGTGGTGCCTCAGAAACAGTCTCTCAGGAGTGGCATCACTGTTCCTTTCTAGGGTGGAGGTAGTGGGGGCAGAGAAGTCAGGGTGATGTTGGTGCACCTACCCATCCTCCCTGCTGCTCATCACCACGTCATCCTGCCAGAATAGATAATTTGGAATTTGTCCTTCTACTTTTTTTAAAAAAAAGAAAAGTAGTACATTAGATTTTTCTTTAATTAAAATGATTAAAATGTAGCGCTACCACAGCTCTGCAGCATGACAGAGGTAAGAGCAACAGGGGCATTAGCGGCAGCACAATAAGAAGCTATGTGAATTAATTCTCCCCTGGTGATAACAAATCATTCAGATCTTTCTGTGGATGGGGAGAACATTTTCCCAATGTTTTGCTAAATATTACCTTTGAAACAAGATGCAACACCAGACACAAGCTTGCTTCAAAATAGCTCAATCAGCTTCCCCTTAGGCATGCATCACTTGTGACCCACGAAGCTAGATGCAGTCATGGATTATGCCCTGACAGGAGCCTGACAACAGCCCTGGTTGGTTGGTTGGTTGGTTGGTTGGTTGATTTGTTTGCAATACCAGGCAAGCAGCAAAAGAAATAAATACATAAAATTGAGCCTCTGAAAGGGTCACAGTTTATGCAAACCCATCTTGTCTCCAGGTCCCCCTTATAACCCAGATGTAGAAGTGCTGAAGTATTCACTCCAGTCCACATTTTCAAGCAAACAGATTGATTAGCACTTCCTGCACTAATATGGGAGATTGGAATGTACTTATCCTATAGTTTTTTGCACTTTACCTTTCTTGGCTCAAAAAAATATATATACATCAAGATGCATATTTGGGGCTGAAATGCAGACCAAAAAATGTGACTGTTTCTCAGTGCGGTTTTAAGCAGATTCTGTAGGCCAATGCAGAAATGGCACAGACCAGAAATAGACCCTTGTCGGTAGCACAACAGCAGGTTTCATTCAGTGTGCGGCTTAAGGGGTTAATTCTGTTATTCCTGCTGTTTTTATTATTAGTTTATTTTTAAAAACTGGCTTTGTTTTAGGGAAAGGAAGTCAGGCAATACAAATCACAGCCAAGGCCGTAAGAAAAATCCAACCTTGGTTTTACTGAGTTTTAACATGAGCATCAATCTGGCGATGAAGTTCTAACCGAGACTGACATGTCTGCACCCAAGAAGGCTTACAACCCCAAAAAGGTAGATAGTGACCCATTAAAAAGAAGCAGTAAATCTCTTAAAAGGTACGTTGATGCCAGCTTCTGCAAGGTGTTACGCAAGCGGCCTCAGTGGCTGCCAGTGATTTATGTTTCTCAGGTTGCCCACAACACATTTCGGGACTGAGTCCAAAAAACCAAGTTGGGTTGGAAGAGGCGCCTTCCTTAACACGCAACTTATGTAAATGAACATTAAAAGGATACCCAGTGCTCCTCCTTGGCAAGAAGAGAGCCAACCATCTGGACTGTTGTGATTAGCAAGGTGCCTCCTAGCATCCTGTAACTAGAAAGAGCCTAATATTGTGGGAAATGCGTACATGCCTGAGAAAATAGAAGATTTCTCTCAAGTACATTATTTATAGTAGAAGATGGGCTGTGCAATAGCCATTCATTTGGGTAATGAGGTGTGCCGATTTCCGTGTATTGTCCACTCAAGACGCACAGCATGCATATGCCCTGTCATGGGAGAGTGTTTATTAATTACATTTAATTGTCACCATTTTTCCTAATGATGGTTTCACGCTCACGGTTATTATTTTCTTTTTTTCCCTTTTGGTCTAAGGCAGCATTTGGGGAGAACTGAGCATGGTTCAAGAAGCAGCTGGAACGAAATAAGCATCCTGACCTACTACTGCCGGCAGACAAGCTCCAAGTCAGACATCAGCACTAGAAGAATCCAGGCCGTCATGCTCTAATGGACAAGGTGGGAAAAAGCTTTTATCTCAGGTACGAAGCGGAATCGGGAATTCTATTGGTCAGTGCTAATGCCACACATGCAGGAGCGTAGCATGGGGGGGCTGTAGCCCCAGGTGCACAATTTTGAGGGGGCATGAACCAAATGCCCCCCACAGGGATCCCAATCCCATCCTGCCTTCCGCCATGAGTCTCTGGGTTCTGGAGATTGGCCTAGCTTTGCTGCTGCATCCCCAATCCCCTTCCTGAATGGCCACTGTGACATTAACACAAGAGTGCTGGAGGTGAAATAGTTAAACAGGTCACCCAATCAGGAACCAGGGGGGTGGAGTCAGAGGGACTATAAAACCAGCTCTGAGGGGAGTTCGTGGAGGAGTTCATTGGGAGTTGGGTGGTTGGTTGGAGTGGGAGTGAATTGGGCTAGAGTTGTGGGGAGGATGAGTTAGTGTAACGAAATAGGCTGAGTCAGAAACAGTTAGGGGCTAGGCAGACAAGTAAATATCGGAGAGGTGGTTTAGTGAGTGAGAGCAGGTAGCGAAAGTTATAGGACTGGATAGGCACCCCATGAATGTAACTGACTGATACTGTTTATGAATCCACATGCTTGTTAAACTGCAATAAATAAACAAAAGTTTATGTTTCAATTTAACCCTGACTGGACTCAGTATTGTCCCAGGTAGGGCTGGGGTGGTGGCAGCAAGAAATAAAGAGGTGGCACAGGGATCAATAGACGGTGAAACGTCTGGGGACCCTGTGTGATCGCCACAGCCACCTGGCCAGCGTCAGGGGGATACGCCTGCCAAGGGCCGTGTTGGCCAGCCGGACTCCTCCCTGCACAGGTAGGCAGGCAGCATGGTCCGGCTTGGTTCCAGAGGTGTGGACTGGGCAGGCACCCCACTCCTTCCCTCCCAGCAGCATCGGCGGCAAGGGCTGGGCTGGCACACACCGTGTTACCACCTGGCACCAGCAAACACTGAAGCACCGCTGCGTAGAGGGCAGTTTTTTGCCACTAGCGCAAAACATTTGAGGGTAGAATGGTGCACATTCCTTAAAGACCAAGCTGGCTTTCTCCCGGGTAAACACTTGTCTGACAATACGAGGAATATAATTAACATCTTGGAGAAGTTGCAAGTGAACATTAACACTAAAGCAGTCCTAATCTTTGTAGATGCAGAGAAAGCCTTTGATAATATTTCTTGGAGTTTCATGAAGAAAAATCTTCAGGGGATGGGGGTTGGTCAAGGGTTTGAAAATGGTATAGGTGCAAT
The DNA here is from genome assembly GCF_027172205.1 of Podarcis raffonei. Classification (NCBI taxonomy): domain Eukaryota; kingdom Metazoa; phylum Chordata; class Lepidosauria; order Squamata; family Lacertidae; genus Podarcis; species Podarcis raffonei. The sequence goes on from NC_070604.1 coordinate 30,282,968, forward strand.
TTACTCAGAACAAAAGGCTAAACTAATAGTTAATAATGTGGTGACAGAAGAATTTAAGATAGAGAAAGGGACACGACAAGGCTGCCCAATTTCCCCATTGCTTTTTATTTCGGTCCTGGAGGTTTTGCTAAATATGATCAGAAGGGACCGTTTGATTAAAGGTATCCAGGTCGGAGCCAAACAGTACAAATTGAAAGCTTTTGCAGATGACGTAGTACTGACGTTACAGGAGCCAGAATCTAGCACTAAAAGAGTATTAGAACTGATTCAAGAATTTGGTCATGTGGCAGGATTTAAGTTGAACAAGTTAAAAACTAAAGTTCTTGAGAAAAACTTAACACTGATCGAGAAAGAGAGGTTTCAGAAGAAGACAGGTTTAACATTGGTTAAGAAAGTAAAATACCTGGGGGTTAATATGACCGCTAAGAACTTAAACTTATTTAAAGACAATTATGAGAAATGTTGGTCAGAAGTGAAAAAGGATCTAGAAATATGGTCAAATTTGAAGCTTTCCTTGTTAGGTCGAATTGCTGTTATAAAGATGAATGTATTGCCAAGAATGTTATTTTTGTTTCAATCATTGCAAATTTTGGACAAAATGGACTGTTTCAAGAAGTGGCAGAAAGACATTTCTAGATTTGTTTGGCAGGGCAAGAAGCCCAGAATAAAATTTAAAATACTAACTGATGTAAAGGAAAGAGGTGGATTTGCCCTGCCAGACCTTAAACTCTATTATGAATCAGCAGCATTCTGCTGGTTGAAAGAATGGCTGCTTCTTGAGAACACAGACATTTTGGATTTAGAAGGTTTTAATAACGTTTTTGGGTGGCATGCATATTTGTGGTATGACAAGGTTAAAGCACATAAAGCATTTAAAAACCATATTGTCAGGAAAGCATTGTTTAATGTCTGGATAAGATATAAGGACCTACTTGAAAATAAAACCCCAAGGTGGTTGTCACCGATGGAAGCAAAGGCTCAGAAAAAGCTCAATATGGAGGCCAAATGGCCGAAATATTGGGAAATTCTGGAACAAGAAGGAGACAAATTGAAATTGCAGAGTTTTGAGAAATTAAAAGATAAAGTGCGAGACTGGCATCACTATTATCAAATAAGGGAGGCTTACAATTTGGACCAAAAAATTGGCTTCCAGGTGGAAAAATCAAAATTGGAAACAGAACTGTTAGATCCTAAAACTAAGATACTTTCAAGAATGTATAACTTGCTGTTGAAATGGAATACTCAGGATGAAATGGTTAAATCTGCTATGATTAAATGGGCACAAGACGTTGGACATAACATTATGTTTGCTGACTGGGAACAGTTGTGGACCACAGGTATGAAATTTACGGCATGTAATGCCTTAAGAGAGAATATTATGAAAATGATATACAGGTGGTACATGACACCAGTCAAGCTTGCAAAAATCTATCATTTGCCCAATAATAAATGTTGGAAATGTAAAGAAAATGAAGGTACATTCTTTCACCTTTGGTGGACGTGCCCAAGGATTAAGGCTTTCTGGGAGATGATATATAATGAAATGAAAAAGGTATTTAAATATACCTTCCTGAAGAAACCAGAGGCCTTTCTCCTGGGCATGGTCGGCCAATTAGTGCTAAAGAAGGATAGAACTTTCTTTATGTACGCTACAACAGCAGCAAGAATACTCATCGCAAAGTATTGGAAGACACAAGATTTACCCACCCTGGAAGAATGGCAGATGAAAGTGATAGACTATATGGAACTGGCGGAAATGACTGGCAGAATCCGAGACCAGGGAGAAGAGTCGGTGGAAGAAGATTGGAAGAAATTTAAAGACTATTTGCAGAAACATTGTAAAATTAATGAATGTTAAAATGATGTTGGATTGAAATCAAGCGGCCTTAGCAACAAGGTTAACAAGAATATGTAAAAATGGATTGATATTGGATGAAAATATAAAGTTATAATATGTTGAGATATAGAATTAAGATAAAAAGAAAGAGGGTAAGGATTTGCTGAATTAACCATGTGAACGGGAATACAAAAAAGGGAGGTGTGAGGAGGTCAGGGAAATAAGTAAACGAAATTTAAGATATGAAAAGATTGATTTGTTTTTAACTATTTTCTATTTATTTTTTCTGTACTTTGTATTTTTTTTTCTATGTATTTTTGTACTTTTTGTATTTTTCCTTTCTTTTTTTCTTTTTTCTTTTTTATTCTGTAACCTTCTTCTTTTTGTAAAACCTTAATAAAAATCTTTTTTTAAAAAAAAAGAATGATGCACATTCCTGTACTTTCAAATAATAATAATAATAATAATAATAATAATAATAATAATAATAATAATTTATTTGTACCCTGCCCATCTGGCTGGGTTTCCCCAGCCACTCTGGGCGGCTTCCAACAAAGATTAAAAATACATTAAAATGTCACACATTAAAAACTGGGCTGCCTTCAAATGTCTTCTAAATGTCAGGTAGTTGTTTATCTCTTTGACATCTGATGGGAGGGCGTTCCACAGGGCAGGCGCCACTACCGAGAAGGCCCTCTGCCTGGTTCCTTGTATCTTTGCTTCTTGCAGTGAGGGAACCGCCAGAAGGCCCTCTGCGCTGGACCTCAGCGTCCGGGTAGAACGATGGGGGTAGAGACACTCCCTCAGGTATACTGGACCGAGCCCGTTTAGGGCTTTAAAGGTCAACACCAACACTTTGAATAGGTAGATAGTTACCACAATGGTGGGAGATGAGTACCTGGATTTGATTTTACTGGGACGACTGCATTATTTCACTGCCTGTATAAGTAATGGGGTTTACCTTCATTTGGACGTAGTAATGCTGTGAGTAAACGTGGGCCTCTCACCATTCAGCTTTCGTTCTGAATAAGACCCAAGGAGCTAATCTGATTCTATAGAACTCCCTGAGATCCACAAACAAATTTAGTCCAGTATTTGCTTAAGTCTTCTTTGAATTTAATAGCAAGGCTGTGTCAAAAGAAAAGGGAGGGGGAGGGAACTGATGCTACACTTCCTGAAAACGGTGCTGCACACAGAGATAATACTTCTCTTTTGCGGTTGCCACCTTATAGAAGATATTTGCTATAGATAGTGTAGAAGGAAATGATACTTAGGGACGTGGGTGGAGCTGGTGAAATAGAGACGAACTGGCAGGAAATGGAACCTTTGAAATATTATTAAATAAATGCTCACAAATGATGACAGTCCTACAGGCCAGTCCAAAGGATGGTGGTCAACGGTTGCCGGCCAAAGTGAATGTAGTCAAAACAAAACTGAAAGAAAACAGCTCCAGTGTTTTATATGCATTGCCAATAGGGTATTACATGGCTGTGGGTATTACCTTGTTTATGCGGCTAGCTTGACCTGTTTTTAACTTTTCTGTGGTTGGGACCACCATTGTCCTACATTGGAATGGTCAGGGGCACAGAAAAGAAAGGGTTAAATCACATTGATCGCAGCTACCTCTACTTGTCAGGATGAAGGACAGACTGCTAGGCATTGTACTGTGTTTTATTAAGGCTGAGACAAATGGACACGATGGAATGTCATTCACTATTTCTGGCTGTATGAGCTCTGGGAAACTAATGACCAACCCATGTAGCCACTACAGACTACTCCCCTGTCCACACACACACACCACGCACACATGCGCACACACACATGATGAAATGACCCTTTTCCAACACTTTCTGTCCTATCTGTGCACAAAATAGGAACAGGAATGGAAGCATTTCCCAGTTTCTCTCTATTTCTCATTTTTTCCAATTGGAAATTCCATTTGCCCAATTTTTGCCTCAGTTTGTGAATTTTGTAAAAAGAAATTCTACATGAAGCTGTTATATGGATTTATTTTATTCTTTTTTTAGAACATTCATCCTAATACATACTTTTTTGCATACAGCTTTGCCTAAAGTAAGCATTTTTGCATCCCATCTCCCGTAGTATAATGCATGTTTCCACAAAACTTTAATTAATATGCATATATGTTGCATCTTGGGACGCGGGTGGCGCTGTGGTCTAAACCACTGAGCCTCTTGGGCTTGCTGATCAGAAGATCAGCGGTTCGAATCCCCGTGATGGGGTGAGCTCCCATTGCTTGGCCCCAGCTCCTGCCAACCTAGCAGTTCGAAAGCACACCAAAAATGCAAGTAGATAAATAGGTACCGCTCTGGCGGGAAGATAAACGGCGTTTTCGTGCGCTGCTCTGGTTTCGCCAGAAGAGGTTTAGTCATGCTGGCCACATAACCCGGAAAAACTGTCTGCAGACAAACGCTGGCTCCCTCAGCCTGTAAAGTGAGATGAGCGCCACAACCCCAGAGCCATCTGCAACTGGACTTAACTGTCAGGCGTCCTTTACCTTTACCTTTATGTTGCCTCTTGGACCTCAGATAAAGTGAGGGACGTCCACATTTCCAGACTATCTCTGTGCCTCTGACCTGTCACTTGGAGAACTCCTTGTTTAGATTGATACATCTTAGGTTGTACCCTGTTTACAGCTTCTTCTTCTCACACTTCGGTTTGCGAACTTTTTTCGGAAGCAGAACATGCTCCATTTTGAGTGTTATGCTTCCGATTTGAGTGCCACACTTCCTTTTTGAGTGCCACACTTCCATTTTGAGTGTTACACTGAGCTCTATCTGGTTTTGCTATTTGTTTTTGTGGGTTTTTTTGTTTTGTTTTTGTCACTGTGTGGAACCCAGTTCAGCTACTGATTGATTGATTGTGTGACTGCAGTACATTGTTTATTGCTTTCATTTTATGGATCAATGGTCTCGTTAGATCAGGCTTCCTCAACCTTGGCCCTCCAGATGTTTTTGGCCTACAACTCCCATGATCCCTAGCTAGCAGGGCCAGTGGTCAGGGATGATGGGAATTGTAGTCTCAAAACATCTGGAGGGCTGAGGTTGAGGAAGCCTGCGTTAGATAGTAAAATTCATGTTAAATTACTGTTTTATGGGTTTTTTTAAAAAGTCTGGGATGAATTCATCCATTTTGCATTACTTTCTATGGGAAAGGACACCTTGGTTTTGGAACGCTTTGGTTTTGAAATAGACTTCCGGAGCGGATTAAGTTTGAGAACCATGGTACCACTGTATGTGCTTGCAAGAAACTCCCTGGTTGACCTTTGGCCAATCACTGCCTCTTAGCCTGACCGACCTCACAGGGTTCTTGTGGGGATTAAATGAGGAGGGGAAAATCATGTACACCATATTGAGCTCCCTGGAGAAGGCGGTGTGATATTAATGCAATAGATGAACAGGCAAAGTCTGCTTTCCAGCCACGATTCAGTAGCTAAACACTGCTCACTCCACATGTGAAAGGGTTTCAATAGGCATGGGACCCTGTTACCTCCATAAAAAGTCTCAGTTCCATTATCTCCTTAAGAAGCCATTTTAGTCTCCTGATGCTGGAGGAGGGAAGGCAAATGTGGGTCCTTGTACGGTGGTGACCCTATTTGTGTGAGAGCAATAACCACATAGGGTTATAATGCTGACGTAACTATTGCTTTCACTGCTAAGTGACTGGCTAAATAAAACAACGGCAACACGATCGTTCCAACTCATATTAAATCCCACTGCAATCTGTAGCATTCTTTGAGTAAGAAGGTTTGGGATCAGGGCATCAGTCAACATGAAGAGTTTCTGTGTGTGAGAGAGAGAATTGTTCAACCAGCCTGCTCCTATCTCTGGAATCCTACTGTACACAGCGTTGTCAGAAGACATTACTGTCACTCCTTTGTCGTTTTAAATTACAGAGAGGTCCCCCACATAGGGTTCCTGTCAGTCGGCCTCCTGGTTTTTTCCTGGTTTTTTTCTTTCCTTCGTTAAGCAGCCGCCTGTTAATTAACAATGTTTATACTATCTGCCTCACATTCCAGGCAAGGCAGAGACAGCTCTTCGCTTTGTTAAAATCCCTCACCAAAGGCTGAATACCCAAGCCTTATCATAAGCAAATCAGTATTCAGGAAGCTGTCACATATATCACCAGACCAAAGTGTGGCACCCAGGGAGACTCCCCACGCTACCAGGAGCCTCCAGCACACTCCTCAAAAGAGCAGCTCCACATTTCAGGAAGTAACACATTACAGAGCGATTCTCCCATTAAGATTTATGCCGAAAATAGAGGAGCCAGAACTTTGGGCATCTGCAGACTTTTCATCAGCTGATTAAGCATGACAGATGAAGCCTGACCTTTCTGTGCCTGAGAAAAGGAGAAAGAGAGGGAGACGGAGTGTGCGATGGCCTCTCTTTCACCTCCTTATTCAATTGTCCACTTCCTCAGACAAATCAAAATGCTGCTTTGCAGCTGAATAAGTGGCCCTGCAGCTAGCTGCAAACCCCCAAAGGTCTTCAATCAAGCACGGACATGACACTGCGTGATTTGCCTCTCCTCTGCTGCCAGGGTGGGCTGCTGGTCCCCAGGTCTCTTTGTCGAATGCATACACTAGTTAAATTTCCAGTGGGTTGGATCCAAATTTGCTGCAAGTGCTGCTCCTGTCACAAGATACCCCCACTAAAGGGTGGAGTAGGCCCTTTTGCCCCTCCAAAAGTGGCTCTCTGGGGGTGTTGGGAGACCCTCTGGAGACACACTGGAGTTGGTGCTAGGGGGAATTGCCTCCATCCTCTTCCTCCCGTGGGAAACCCCTTCTGGATCACAGGGCCCTTCTCTTATTGGAAGGATCTCTTCCATCCATGGGAAGGAAAGACTGCATCCACCCTCAGGTCATGAATTTGTTTTACACTGGGATTTATTACCCCACCTTTCTAACACCACTCATAGTCACTTAACATAGGGGAATATCGGAGGAGAGGTGATAAATGCAGGGAAATAAAATATATTTTGGCTGTCTCCAGCGGTGACCCTACACGCACACACATGTTCACTGCTAGTTTGAGGAGCACATTGCTTTCTCTTCCTTGCTGCTGAGGAGTCACACACATTAAAAAGAGTGGTCTGGGCTAGCAGGCAATAGCTTTGCACTGCATCATATACCATGAGCTTTTAATGACTCTAAAGTGATAGCTTCTATCAAACAGTGAAGATAGTTGTGAAACAAACAGAGACGTAGTCTATGTTAGCGATGCAACCCAGTTGATATGGTGAGCCAACACACCTGCCACCAATGTATAGGTTTCTCCAACTTCTTATAAGTCCTGATGAGTTGAGTTGTACTTTTTACAATTCATTGGTTTAAATGGGAGGGGGGAGCCAACCCAATTGCAAAGCACATGTTCTAAATATTTGGCAGGATAGCTCGACTATTTAAAAGATCTGGCTGTCTTTCCCTAAAATAAGAAAAACAAGAACATGTTTTAAGTATTCTGGTTTTCCTCTGTGCTGACCATTCTGACATTTTAGATTTTCTTCCTTTCAAATATTACCAGGGTTTTGGACATGAGTAAGATGCTGCAGTGACTTCAAGCTTAATGTTATGGACAGGATGCCTTGCTGCAACCTGTTCTTCTCAGCATCTTGTCCTGGAAGGTCCTGCATCTTTATGGAGCTATTCTGGCAGAAGAATCCATCACTGTTAGTGACTCATTGCAATCTGTCTCGGCTATGGGATTTAAAATGTACAGCCCTGTTTCTCGCAGATTCACCGTAACCCATGAAGTAGTCGAGTCGATTACCTTTCAGCTGAACCTGCTCCTCGCGGGCATGAAAGGGCAGTATTGATCAACCCATTCTGCAAGATATTGAGCAGCCTCTGACTTCTCGACTGAGCCGCGTTCCTTTAGTGCAATCCATTTGCTCGGCTGCTGTCATTTATCTCTTCGTTTTACCTTGTCACCTACTTAATTCCACTGGAGGCAATTCTTACAACTAGTCTAATAATCTCTGCTAACAATGCAGAACACTATTAGCATAATAAGCATTTCCCATCTGCACAAATGAGTCTCCTTCTCATCAGTCTGGAAAACTAAGTACTGTACATAAAAATAGCAGGAGACCATTAAAAAGGGAATCCAGCACCCCAGTCACAAATAAACTTCTGGAGGATGGGAGGGGAGGAGTGGAATTCTTCTCACAAGCAAAACAGTAGGAAATTAAGGCCCTGACTTAACAGCTGCAACAGGTTACACTGCTTGAAGTGAATGCTGAAATAAGAGAAATACAACAGGGAAAGTACCATTTTAGAGGTGAGGAACTTGTGACCCTCCAGCGGGTGCTGGACACCAATGATGGACTCCAAGCCAGCATGGCCAAGAGTTAGGGATTATGGGAGGTTAAGTCCAGCAATTTCTGAAGGGTCACAGTTTCCTGACTCTTGCACTACTTATGAAGCTTAACGTCTGCTGGTACGTATTCTGCTTGTGCAAATTCTGTCAGGGTATGGTTTTAGAGGCTTCTTTCCTGCAGAAAGAGCAAACTCTGTATAGGGAAACAAAATATCTAGAACAACTGCAACAAGGCCTATCAAGAATTTTCACCTATAAACAGCCATGGGATATAATTCACCAGCAGAGCTTACAATGTTCATTCAGAAGATCTAGATGCAATTTCTGCTCATAATGTATGGGTGTAAAAGAAAAGAGGTTGCTTCTTGGACCTCAGAAAGTTCTTGTCAGAGATGAAGCAATGGTCTGGGCTGAATTCCAATGAAAGTTTGCTGCTACAGAGATGGACTTCGTGAAAGGTTTCATAAAAATTCCCCTTTCTCCCCTTGTTCAGTCCATATTCACAGTTTGTTTGTGGTTCTGGTGTGGGAGAACCTTTTTCTGCACTGGAGTGAAGACACAACTTGCTGCCCTTACTCTAGTTTCTGTGCACACTTTCCCCAAATATATTCATCGCTGTGTCTATTTTTTGTTGTTGAGGAACTGCATTGTAAAATATGGAGAAGTGGGGATTCTGGAGTAGAGGTTGTTTCAATGTGTGTATTGGTTCAGAAACCATGCTCTGTGCTTAGGAAGGAGAAGGCTTCACAGTGGGTGGAGCAGGGCTGTAAACCCATGAAATTTATGAAAACCAAATATTCTTAAGAACACAGAGGTGCGACAAATCAGCCACAAAGCATTACTTCTGAAAAAGCAACCCAAACCAAGAGTGTGCTACCTGTGTGTGTTTAACTTTTGTTTCAACTGCGTCTGTTCCTTTTCTCCTCTTTCTCTGGCTCTCCCTCATGCTGGTTAGCTTCAATATTGAGGATGCTACTCTGTGGCTTTCGTCTGTCTATGGTGCTGGGCCCATAGATGGTGCAGTAAATAACAATCACTATAATCATTTTTGTCACACACACCCTGCGATACCTAAGCATCTACTTTAGAATTTACACTGGAACTTTTGGATAAGCCTATTTTTTGTACTTCCCCCGCCCCCCAAGAAAACTCTACCTCAGTTCAGATTTCATTATTATAATTGATCACAGATATCTTTTAATTAATTAAGCTATTTAAAATGCAGCTGGTTAGATGTGGATGCTCTGCTTGGCTCAGTTTCAATTAGTCTACTAGCACCAAGCTTCAGTGATATGGTGGACCTATGCACTGTCAAAAAGCATAGGGGGATTTTGTAGTTGACACCCTCAGTAAGCCCATATATGTTTACAAACCAGCTCGAGAATACCTCACAACTTAGGAGCTTCAAATTTACCATCTGCAATCATGCACACCCACACAACCTAAATCAAACAGCACACACAAAGTGAATGACCTCCATTTATAGCCTACATTTAAAAACCTGAAAAAGCTCCAAAATGCAAGAATATACAACACTGTCACGCTGCCTTAAATGGCTATGTTGAAGCAACTGTATATTCTGTTCCCGACAAGTTTACTTCTCTACTAAGTATTGTATTATCAAAAAGCACAGCTGACAGGCAGCACTGCAATACCATATGTTTCAGCACTGTTTCACCATTCAGAAGGAGGCGCTGAATGCAGGCCTCAGATAGTTTTCTCCTATAAATTCTTTTAAGAGAAGGGCAGTGGAAATCAATGGCATTCAGGGATCAGTGGGGGCTACAATACCCTTGGAAATAATTCTGCTGAGGAAATAAAATATAACGTATTTCTTCCCAAATATGTCACAAAACTTTTCCAATCTCCTGCTTCTCATTATTCTTCGTCTAAGCAAAGTTTTCAAAGACACTTCATTAATTTAAAAGGATGTAAGATATGAAAACAAAAAACATTATATGCATGCCGTGGAAATATTTCTGGTGGTTCCTCCCCCCCCCCCATGCTAACAGAATTGTAAGAGAAGAATCAAAAGAATCAAAACCAAACAGGCACATCAAATTGTAACTATTGCAAATATACATATATGCATTTATGATCTTTTTTTTTTTGCAATTTTTTAAATTCAGCTTGCACTGGTATTAACAAATCTAATCCAAAGTTAGATTTGAATGTTATGTGCTTTGTACATGTTTTGAATACTTTTCAATGCAGTTTTCCATAAAAATGTCCATTTTGTACTCATTTTTCAGGTGGAGTGCATATTTCTGTACATCTCTTATGTGCAGCGAAACGGTATCCAAAAATTTGGAAAAGTGTCCAATCTGCCTAAGAGCTGCACTCCACTCTGCAAGCAAGTTGAGGAGTGTCAGATCAGGTCAGTTCACTGCGAAAAGCAGATCAGAGGCTGATATAGGGCAGTACAACCTGTTCCCCAGCACACGGTGCTGCCTCTTTCCCCAAACCTAGTAAGTACTTGCTTTCAGAAGGAGACATGAGGGCTCTGACAGGGTCCTAGAGTCTTCCCACTCCCTTCCCAAAGCTGAGTTAGAACTTGCTCAGCTTTGAGAAGGAGACCGGAGGGCTCTAGGGCCCTGCCAGAGCCCTGGGCCTTCTTTCCAAAGCCCAACAGCTGTGTGTGTGTGTGTGTGTGTGTGTGTGTGTGTGTGTGTTTGTGTGTGTGTTAAATTTCTGCCTTGCAGAGGGCACAGTATTCTCAAGGTCTGCCCCCAAGCAGACTGAACAAATTCCTCAGCCATTGCATCAGCAGAAAGTCTGACTTCAGGCAGCATCTAACAATGCTTATAGGAAATGGACATCTCTGTGCACCCCAAGTTTTCCTTCCGAAAGACTAGACAATATAAATTCAAAAGTATCAAATCATTTGCATTAATGTAAGCGTATAGCAGTTGTGCAGGCTGAATAGCTCTTTGATCCTGCATGGCATGGGCTAGAAAATGAGTTTTACGGCAGCATATAAAACCACTTATTTTTTTCAGATTTGCCATCTTTCTTCTGCCAGCTGGTCAGCAACTTCAGCATTGAATCCAGCGGGTAATCATGCTTAATGTGAATAATGCTATGCTGAGTTCTGCAGAAAGGAAATCCTTTTCAGTTGGAAAGAGGGCCAAGCAATGGCAACTGGCAAGTCAGTAGGAATTAAGTGGGGCAGATCTTAAAATGGGTCATTAGGTTCACTGTATTCCCCCCCTCCTTAAAACGTAATGTGTTTTGTATATCATGGATATGCCACTCATTTGATTTTAAGCAGTCCTATGACTGTTTAAAACATTTCTAGACTCGACACCTGCTGATATCCAATTTGGATTTTTTTTGGGGGGGGAGGGATCTGAGAGGCCTTCATAACAGAGACACATTTGACACCTCAGAAGCATCATATGAAGCAAATATTTTGTGAGGAGCTCACCTAATGAAATACTTTGTTTTGTTTGTTTTTTCCCAAGCCTATGCCTCGCTTTTCCTGTCACAATGCTTTCTTTCTTACACTTCTGTAAACTTTGTACCTCATCTGCCTTGCATACAGAAGGTAATCTGTTTCCTTACACATTAATTTCTGTGTTTTGAGTGATCTTTCACATGACATAAAGCCAATTCTGGAAATCTAGTGGAATCTAGTTCAGTGCTCCTGTCTGTGTCTGCTGTTTCTAGGAAAAATAATCTATTTGCACCCCAGTTAACTCTGAAAGATCTTGGGAGTTTTGCATTGTAATTTCATGTAACAAATTTGAGGCAGTATCCTGGCATAGAGTTCTTTCCCACCATTTAAAATTGAGCATAACGTCATGCGACAGGCATTGCAGTGCAAAAGGGACATTAGAAATTGAGGCAGAAGTGCTAGCGTTATATACTGCCCCAACTTTCCCAATGAACCCATATTTGAACATAGACGATACATCACAAATCTCATGAGAATATTCAAAAGAAAGGGCTGATACAAGACTTTGGAGGTTGTGGTGCCTTCAACTAATTTATCTAATTTCAATGCATTGCATATCACTGAAACATTATTACGTGCATCTTCGGGATGATGAAGGATTTTAATCGAACTAATAATTTGCTGCAGAAAACCTATCACTCATGGCCAGAAGAAAATGCCATGTTGAATACATCTTTCCCATACCCTTTCCAAATAAAACAACAGGACTAAAATAGCCTCAGAAATTAAGGCAGCGAGGGGGGGGATGCTCTCAGCCTCACTGATTAAAATTATTCCCCAGTGAATAATCAGCTAAATATTTAAGAGTATAGATTATGCCACTCTCTTTGTTTTTTAAAAAATAAGAGCAACAATAATAGCTTCATTGTTATGTGTAGTTCTTCTTGTTGTTTTTAGGAAGCTTCTGTGGGTGTCAGCATGACGCACCTGAATTCTTTTTGCTCATATATTTATCAGTTGCATATTTTGCTCCCTTTAGTCTTACCTGTATTGCAACAAATAAACCAGTTTTCAGGCTGACATGCTTTGGTTAACACAAATGAATAAAGTGAAGCCCTGCTCCTTTCCCAGAGAAAGCCTGCTCTTTAGCTCTAAATCAGAACAAACAGCATCCCATGGAAAACCCAATTGCTGTTTGCTCTGGTTGAGCAATAAAGAGTAGTTTTCCCTAGCAGAGGGACGAGAGGAAGTATGGATAAGCCACAGAGTCAACATGGATGAGAAAATATGGAACAGTGGGGTTTTGGTAGGTGCCATTTCTGACACTGCATGCAACAATTCAGTTGCCTATGCATATGAAGTTGTTTATATATTGCGTTTATATACCGCCATTCAGTATATACAGCGGTATTTTTCCAGAAAAAGAGGTGCCGGAACTCACCATGAACACCTCCCTTGTTCTCATAGAATGGCAAAGGCACCCACCTGAGAGGTGCTGGAACTGAGTTTCAGCAAGTTTCAGCTGAAAAAAAGCCCTGAGTATATATATATGGTATTGTATATATATACTGCCTTTCAGCTAAGGCCCCCAAGAAGCTTTACAATATATATTTTTAATGCTGAAATAAATATATAAATTGTAAAGCCGGCCCTCTGCAGACAGGGAGGGTGAACAGTCCCTTCTGTTGCTTTTACATGTCTCCCCTATTCTCTTCTTTCTTCTTGCAGAGCAGCAGAAGTAAAGGGCAGTCCAGAAACCCTCCCTCCCTCCCTCCCTCCCTCCCTTCCTTCCTTCCTTCCTTCGCATCTATGACTCCCCCCCCCCATTCTCAAGCAACTATCAAATGGAGAAAGTCTTCAAAGCCCCCCTCACTTTTCTAACCAGAAGCTTGTCAGAATCATTGTACAAACAACCGTTATCTTCCTGAAGACCTTTGAGACCCAGGGGGACATCAAGAGGATTTGGCGGGAAAGCTGCCAACATATTTAAATGTAGGAACAGCAATCTTAATTGCCTCACAGGTGAGCGCCTCAAGTACTGATCAGAGTGGTATTTAAGAAAAGAAGAAGTCCTAGCCAGTTGTTTCAGCATCATTATGTTTAAAACTTGAAGTACAGACACTTCTGGAAAAAGAATTCCCTGGCTCTTGCCTATCTAGTAGCGCTTTAGGTTTGAATGACTGGCACCTGTTAACTTAATTAGTTAATTAGTTTGCTTCATTTTATTAATAGGGAGACAAGAAATGATGGGAGCTATAACCATGCTAGAGGGGATTTTTTTGAAGAAAGAAAAAAGAACTCCTTCTCCACTGGTGTAACTAAGGAGATAAAGAGAAAATGTAGAGAAACATATGGTTCTAACCTGCTCAAAGATGTGTCTGCGGGGATTGTCCCTGGTTTGCAAAGTAGGCCACAATTTGCTGTCAAACCTGTTCTCTACCAACTTTGCATTTTCTCACTAAATGACTGCATTTCCCCATTCTGAAAAGAGAAAAAAAATCAGGACAGTATTGGAATACTTTGCGAAAGGGCCTTTTGCACCTGTATTCCTATCACATTTTTTAAAAAAAATAACACCTGTTCATATGGCAGAACTCATAAACAGAACTGCTGTGTTGGTAACCCAATTTACATTTGAAAGAGACCCAGAAGTCAAAGATAAAAAAACCCTTTGGTGTACTTATCTGAACCAGGATTTTTCAGATTTGCCCTCATATAGATGCCCTTAAATTTTAATGTTGTTTCTGTCATATGCACATGTAACAAGATGGATCAGTTTTGTAGGTGAAGAGCAGCTGACTGTACAGAAAGGAGTTTGGAAAGTTTCTCAGCACCTGACAGATAAAATAAAGGATGACCAAATGGTATCATCTAGCATTACACAGGCAGTATCCTTTTAATGGGCAAAGAGCGTCCGTTGACATAGCACAGTTGAATCAGCACCACCATCATATTGCCTGGGCATAAAGTTTAGTTATTCTCCTGGAGTTTCTTTATTCAATCAGTGCATAAGCACTTTCTCCAGGACAAAAAGGGTTTACAAATCCTTAATGTTATTATTGATCGCATTTGGAGCTTGCTCTCCCTCCATTCTTAAGGAAATCAGCCCTGAGTGCTCACTGGAAGGACAGATCCTGAAGTTGAGGCTCCAATACTTTGGCCACCTCATGAGAAGAGAAGACTCCCTGGAAAAGACCCTGATGTTGGGAAAGACTGAGGGCACAAGGAGAAGGGGACAACAGAGGACGAGATGGTTGGATAGTGTTGTCAAAGCTACCAGCATGAGTTTGACCAAACTGCGGGAGGCAGTGGGAGACAGGAGTGCCTGGCGTGCTCTGGTCCATGGGGTCACGAAGAGTCGGACACAACTAAACGACTAAACAACAACAACTCCCTCCAAAGGGCTCAGAAGCTTTGTAAGTGTGCAGTTTGCAGACAGTATCTCCTTCAGCTGACCAGTTCCAGATCTGTTTGCCTTGAGAGAAAATTTATACCTTGACTTTTTCAGGCCACTTCTCAGGAATGCAAAAAGTGAGGGAGATAGCTCACGCGATGGCTTTAAAAATATCTGAGATCAGCCCACATCGCGGTGGTGCACAGAGACTTTATCAGGGCAACTTCCTGTGTGATGAGGAAAGGTGAAGCAATCCCCTACTGATACGCCGCTTCAGTTTGAATTCTGTTAATAGCGTGCTACCACATGAAGGACATAGAGGGATGGAAAGAGACGATAGCTTTAAAGGGAGCTGAAAGTGGTTTGGCAGTTGTGTCAGTTCCCATCACATACACACATCCACTGTTGCTGGTCAAAGAGGTTTTGCAAGCTTCTGAAATAATGCAAAACCCTGCATAATCTAGTGGTTACCTTCGGTCAAAAATAGAATGAGCAGTGATCCCTTGTCTTCAAAACTATTTTAAACAAAAAACAAAAACTGTCTCCAGTCTGCTGATATACAGATGATTCCCATAGAGGACAAAAGCCCCCTAGGCAAGTCAACCTGTACTTGTACCCTAGAACAGCTTTATATGATGCTGCAATTAGGTACTTGACCAAAGCTGGTTTCAGAAGTCATGGGTAGCCTCATAATACTGGTATGATGGAAACATCACACATTAGCTTTTAAGCTTACCTATTTGGGTTTGTGTCCAATGTGAAATGCTTTGAAACGCTGTTGCACAAAAGACTGTGTAAGCAGATAGCTCACAACTGTGAGTCTCTGCTAGCACAACCTTTGCACAGGATTCCTCTGTTACATTGCATTACAAGCGCAGGTGGCCCTGTGGTCTAAACCACCAAGCCTCTTCGATTTGCCAATTGTAAGGTCGGCAGTTCGAATCCGCGTGACAGGGTACACTGCCATTGCTCTGTCCCAGCTCCTGCTAACCTAGCAGTTTGAAAGCATGCCAGCGCAAGTAGATAAATAGGTACCGCTGTGGCAGGAAGATAAATGGCATTTCCATGCGGTCTGGCTTCCATCATGGTGTCCCGTTGCACCAGAAGTAGTTTAGTCATGCTGGTCACATGACCTGGAAAAGCTGTCTGAGGACAAACGCCAGCTTCCTTGGCCTCAAAGTAGAGATGAGCACTGCATCCCATAGTTGAATTCCACTGGACTTACCAGTCCAGTGGTCCTTTACCTTTACAAGACATCAAACTGCTATTGCAAGAGCCCTTGCACTAGATGGCAAAGAGTGTTTGAAAAACCCTTCACTAATTTCTTTTATGCTGAAACAAAAAACAATTTCCTATGGTACCGATAAATGCTTAACTACAGATTAATCATTCTATACAGTGGAACCTTGGTTTTCGACTCCCAAAACCATTTGAAAACCAAGATGTGGCTTCTGGTTGGTTGCACGAGCTTCCTGCACTCAAGCGGAAGCTGCATCGGACATTCAGCTTCTGAAAAATGTTCAAAAACTGGAGCACTTATTTCCGGGTTTTCGGTGTTCGGGAGCCAAAACGTACCAAGGCGTTCGACAACCAAGGTATGACTGTACTTGAATGTCTGAAATGGTAGGAAAATCCTTCTGCTTCTCTGTGCCAATGTCTTGCAAAAGGTACCTGCTTCAAGCACTCTGAAAACCAGTGCTTGAATTATTGGAGGGGGGAGAAGGTGAACCATTAATAAAATCTGCAAAATGGATACATTTTGCCTAAATCACGCAGACAGACAGACAGACAGACACACACACACACACACACACACACACACACATTTGCCTTCTAAGAACAAGAGCAAACACAACCACACAAAAAGTAAGGGTGATAAATCGTCACTCTGCAGACTCCAGTACAGTGATACCTCGGGTTACAGATGCTTCAGGTTACAAACGTTTCAGGTTACAGACTCCACTAACCCAGAAATAGTGCCTCGGGTTAAGAACTTTGCTTCAGGATGAGAACAGAAATCGCGTGAAGGTGGCACAGTGGCAGGAGACCCCATTAGCTAAAGTGATACCTCACGTTAAGAACAGTTTCAGGTTAAGAATGGACCTCCAGAATGAATTAAGCTCTTAACCCAAGGTACCACTGTAATTCAAGCACTGCTTCAAGTCAATAATGCACTACTGTCTCTGCTTTGTTTCCATACAATGCAGAATTAAAGGCTGAAGACTTGGCAGTATGAAAGTTTGTGAGTAGTAACATGTGGAAGAGTTTTCAAAGATTGTGCATTAGGAAGATGGAGTAGAAATCACTGAGCTGTGGGGGTGTTGTGAAGCTCATGCAGTGGTTAGATAATTACAAGCTTGAGAACAACCTAACTCCTTCTGTTTTCTTAAGTAATTTGGTGCTCTAATTAGAACCAACCACAGTGCACACATAACAAAGGGGAGCCTTTATAATGTACAACAGCTATTTTTTTTAAAAAAAGGTCTATGAGTCCAAGCTAGCATTATCATCCATAACGTCGACAGGATCTGTGATATGGGGGCACATAAAGCTGGAAGACCTTTGCTGAAGTACTGAGAAAGTGGTTTCATGCACCAGAGGAAGGGAAAATGGACTATTAGGGCCAACAACACATTATGTTCATTGCCTTTTTGGAAAGGGGGAAAAATGTAATAGCGTACTTGGACCTTCTCGTGTCTCTTTCTTAACAGAAAGGAGCCACAGGGTACCTCAAAACAGACTGAGGCCGTGGCATGAGCTGGGATGGGAAAGTTCAATTCAGTTTGCATTTAAAGGTGAGCCTACTTAATTCACACTTTCTGAAACAATATGCCAGGCTTCCTCAAACTGAGCCCTCCAGATGTTTTGAGACTACAGTTCCCATCATCCCTGACCACTGGCCCTGCTAGCTAGGGATCATGGGAGTTGTAGGCCAAAAACACCTGGAGGGCCGAGTTTGAGGAAGCCTGCAATATGCAAACCAAAAACCAGTCATTTTTCAAAATCTGCACCTATTCAGATTTTGCAGTGCAGTTCTTCAGTCCAATAATCTTTACAAAATTACATGTACTAGGGTAAGGTGTGCATTTTGGCATATAGAAATATTGTGGGAAATATGCTTTGCATAATGGCTGCTCACCTCTTTCTCAGGTGGGCAGCGGTTGCAGCCCTTCGCCCTTGGCCGCCATCGGTGACAGCCAAAATCATGTGTTTGCTGGCCGGTGGGAATTCTCCCTACTGGTGGAATCACCGCGCAAGATTTCCTGCCAGTAGGCTAGCTTCAAATGGGCCAGTCAGGGGCCCCACCTGATGGGCAGCGCCCTGCTGACTGGTCAGGCATTGGCTGTTGCTACACCCAGCTGGGCAGCAACACATAAAAGCCAGCTGTGCATGCCTTCCACATCTCACCCAAAGAGCAAACCCTCCCTTATCATTAATCACTTGTTACTTTTTAGGTCAATTCCTTATCATGCATTTTAAACATATTTCACTCTCCAGTCTTCTGCTTTAGGTAAAGGTAAAGGGACCCCTGACCATTAGGTCCAGTCGCGGATGACTCTGGGGTTGCGGTGCTCATCTCGCTTTACTGGCTGAGGGAGCCGGCGTACAGCTTCTGGGTCATGTGGCATGACTAAGCCACTTCTGGAGAACCAGAGCAGTGTACAGAAATGCCGTTTATCTTCCCGCCAGAAGGTGGTACCTATTTATCTACTTGCACTTTGATGTGCTTTTGAACTGCTAGGTGGGCAGGAGCAGGGACAGAGCAACGGGAGCTCACCCCGTCACCGCGATTTGAACCACCGACCTTCTGATCGGCAAGTCCTAAGCTCTGTGGTTTTAGACCACAGCACCAACCACGTCCCTTTCTGCTTTAACCTTGCTTTATTCCCTATGTTTTATTCTGTTTAATCAATTCTGATGCTTTGTGCCTCCTGACCTTGCTATGGTTGCCAGTGGTTGCCGTATTCGGAGCCAGGAAGGAATTTGCCTGTAGACAATTGGCCAGTCTAGAGGTTTGGCCTTCCCCATAGCAAAACGGCACAACTTTTGGCTATTAAGGCATTGGGTGGAATCCTAGTCTTGAAGCTTTTGGGAGAAGCAGTGCATCACCCTGTCCTGAACCAGCAGCATATTCAGGGGACCCTGTTAGAGGTGGAAGTCTCTGTCCCGAAGCCAAGTGTGGGTCAGATGGCCATAGAGCTTCCAGCAGTGGCCTGGGGACAGCCACCTCAGTAGATAAGCATCTTGGGGAGGCCATAATCCTTGGCACAACCCTGCAGCGCTTTCAATCCTCTAGCAGGAGGCCAAAATGGATATACACCAAATGCCTGAGCCATAATTCCACCTACATCTGTAATCAACAAAGTTGTGCCCATTTTTTAAAAACCCAAATCATTGTCTGCTTGAGTTTCTTTTATCACACCTCACTTTAGTCACTGCTAGAGGAGGGTGGCACTGTGACAGCAAATGTGTAGATTAGGCAAATAAAAAAATATGCACATTGGGAGAAATTTGCACTAACATGCTGGTGAATTTTCATGTGGATTTTTTCAAAAACAGCAAACTGATGTGGAAATCTGGAAAACTAAATTTAAGATTATGAAAATTAGGAAATGAGATAAGGCAAAGCTGACAGATTTGCCCCTGAAAAGGAGGTTTAAACCCTTTCCTCCCATAGTTTCCCCACTGAAAATAACCTTCAAAAGTTATAAAGATTATAAGGAACATAAGAAATTGTATTTCTGGTGGTATTTCTGATGGGAGCAGGTGGTTGACTACCTCGGAAGGTGGTGGACTCTTGGGGTCAATTCCAACCCTACAGTTTGATTATTCTATGAAATGGTTCTATGGAAGTTTAATATGAAAATGCAATTGCAAATATTGCACTTGGTGACAGAAGTACCAAGTAGTTAACTGGCATCTATCAGTGAAGCAGTTTACACAAGGTCAAATTCAGTGGGCAACAGGATGGTCTGGTGAAAAAGTGGATAGGACTCCAGCATCTTTTGTGTAGAAAAGGTAATTTCATATTTAACAAATATGAGTATTAAAACTGATTCAAGAATTTGGTCATGTGGCAGGATTTAAGCTGAACAAGTCAAAAACTAAATTTCTTGAGAAAAATTTAACATCGATTGAGAAAGAGAGGTTTCAGAAGGAGACAGGTTTAACATTAGTTAAGAAAGTAAAATATCTGGGGGTTAATACGACTGCTAAGAACTTAAATTTATTTAAAGATAACTATGAGAAATGTTGGACAGAAGTGAAAAAAGACTTAGAAATATGGTCAAATTTGAAGCTTTCCTTGTTGGGTCGAATTGCAGCTATAAAGATGAATGTATTGCCAAAAATGTTATTTCTGTTTCAATCATTGCAAATTTTGGACAAGATGGACTGTTTCAAGAAGTGGCAGAGAGACATTTCTAGATTTGTCTGGCAGGGCAAGAAGCCCAGAATAAAATTTAAAATATTAACTGATGCAAAGGAAAGAGGCGGATTTGCCCTGCCAGACCTTAAACTTTGCTATGAATCAGCAGCATTCTGCTGGTTGAAGGACTGGCTGCTTCTTGAGAACACGGACATTTTGGACCTAGAAGGTTTTAACAATGTTTTTGGGTGGCATGCATATTTGTGGTACGACAAGGTTAAAGCACATAAAGCATTTAAAAACCATATTGTCAGGAAAGCATTGTTCAATGTCTGGATAAGATACAAAGACTTACTGGAAAACAAAACCCCAAGGTAGCTGTCACCAATGGAAGCGAAGGCTCAGAAAAAGCTCGATATGGAGGCCAAATGGCCGAAATATTGGGAAATATTGGAACAAGAAGGAGACAAATTGAAATTGCAGAGTTTTGAGAAATTAAAAGATAAAGTGCGAGACTGGCTTCATTATTATCAAATAAGAGAGGCCTATAATTTGGACAAAAAAATAGGCTTCCAGGTGGAAAAATCAAAATTGGAAACAGAACTGTTAGATCCCAAAACTAAGATACTTTCAAGAATGTATAATTTGCTGTTAAAATGGAATACGCAGGATGAAACGGTTAAATCTGCTATGATCAAATGGGCACAAGATATTGGTCATAACATTATGTTTGCTGACTGGGAACAGTTGTGGACCACCGGTATGAAATTTACGGCATGTAATGCCTTAAGAGAGAATATTATGAAAATGATATACAGGTGGTACATGACACCAGTCAAGCTTGCGAAAATCTATCATTTGCCCGATAACAAATGTTGGAAATGTAAAGAAAATGAAGGTACATTCTTTCACCTTTGGTGGACGTGCCCAAAGATTAAGGCTTTCTGGGAGATGATCTATAATGAAATGAAAAAGGTATTTAAATATACCTTTCTGAAGAAACCAGAGGCCTTTCTCCTGGGCATAGTCGGCCAATTGGTGCCAAAGAAGGATAGAACTTTCTTCATGTATGCAACAACAGCAGCAAGAATACTTATTGCAAAGTATTGGAAGACACAAGATTTACCCACCCTGGAAGAGTGGCAGATGAAGGTGATGGACTATATGGAATTGGCGGAAATGACTGGCAGAACCCGAGACCTGGGAGAAGAGTTGGTGGAAGAAGATTGGAAGAAATTTAAAGACTATCTGCAGAAACACTGTAAAATTAATGAATGTTAAAATGATGTTGGATTGAAAATAAGTGGCATTAGCAACAAAGTTAATAAGAATATGCAAAAATGAATTGATAATGGATGAAAATATAGAGTTATAATATGTTAAGATATAGAGTTAAGATAAACGAAAGAGGGTAAGGATTTGCTGATTTGATTATTTAAATGGGAATACAAAAAGGGGAGGTGTGAGGAGGTCAAGGAAACAAGCTAATGAGTTTAAAGTTACAAAAAATGGAATTGTTTTTAATTCTTTTTTTATCTATTCATTTTTTGTATTTTGTATTTTTATTTTTATTTTTTATGTATTTTTGTATGTTTTCTTTTTTTATCTTTTTCTTTTCATATGTCTTTTTTGTATTCTGTAAACTTATGTTTTTGTAAAATCTCAATAAATATTTTATAAAAAAAAGAAAAGAAAAGGGAATTTCAACAGGAGCAGCTTGTCACCTCACCGTATTATTGCGGGAAAAGATGAGGGATTGTTTGCAAGAAAACACTGTGACCAGCAAGCCTGATAATTGCACCAGACCCAATTGATACTAAACCACCTAACCTCAGAGACAACAGTCAAACATTAGGATTTTGTTTCCAGATGGAGAAAGATGTTAAGTATGGGATTCTGCCACTTTGTACAGTTCATCAAACACCTGACATTTATGCTGGGGATTCATTGTTGATCCTCAAAAAGAATTAGAACTTGGCATCTTTTCAGCAGAATCCCCTCGTGCTCCCATGTCACAGTCTTGTTTATTTCAGCCTCAGCTAGAACACAATGAACTGAATTCATCGGGGCCACCATTACATGGTTTAAAAAGGCTGTTTGAACAGTTATTCTAAAACCATGTAATCCGGCCCTGATGAATTCTGAACTGAACAGCTTCCAAGTTCTGCAAGAAAGGCAACCAAAAATATTGTGGGTAGAATCTATTATGCGTGCCAAAGTAAATTGCACAAAGTTTCTTGGTTCGACTTAGAGGTGGCAGCAAAGTCTGCAAATGCAAAGGGATGCGTATGTGTTTCTAACAAACTTTTAGCTGTTTCCCAGCTGCAGATCAGCAGGGATGGCACAGAGGACTCAGTTCTGAAGGCTACAGCAGGAACTAGGGGCCACCTGGATAGCCCCACACAGCTGGAGGCCCAGCTGCTACCTTGGTTGCATCTAGAGACGGATGCATCTGTCAACCTCTGTGTCTCTCTGTCTCTCATTGGTCCTGTTTATGTTCCATTCTTCACAGTTCCACATCAGCTTGTGAACTTTTTTCTTAAAAAAACCAAGTTCTCGTGAAAATTCATCAGCATTTTAGCATGAACTTGTACAGATATACACACACCTGCACGCATAATTCACGCATTAATGCATGCTATTTTCCATTTAGATACACACATTTCTTACACACAGTATACACATTTTTTTACACACAGTATTTGGCTAGAGAACTGCCTAGCAAAAATGGGGAAGGTGAGCATTTTGAAGGACAGCTCCACTTCAGTTTCACGTACTGTTTCAGGAGGTGTGGATTGGGAAGTGTAGCATTAAAATTTCTGCTTGATCCCTAACTGCACTATGAACATGCAACAGAAAACATAGCTTTGCTGTTGCCTGAAGCCGTTGAGCTATGGATCAAGCTTTCCCTTCCAGTGGGGGAAAATAGACAAGAGCAACAGAATTTTTGTAACCAGAATTTTTTTAAAAATAAAATCTTGCCGTGCAAGTCACACAGGTTCCTACAGGTAAACTAAAAACAAAAGGGGGTGACTCTCTAGGAGTCCACAGGGGGGCTGATGGGCCAATACACTTCTCCCAGTGGCAGGCTGTGTGGGGTTGTGCACCAATCCATGTTCGGGATGGTTCCCCAGCACAAGATCAACCTCACCAGGTTCCTATCAGGTCGTAGGTGGGCTGCCTGATGCTGGATACATGCCCTTAGCCAAACCTACTCTTTCCTGTAATCAATAAAGTTGTGACCTAATTCAACCCAATGCCAGTCTCCCGTTTCCATTCTTTAAGCCCTCCCCACACCAACTGTGAGCATGGTGTGTCTGTGACAGCAGAAGTTAAGCTGGAGCACCCACATTTCTGTAAGCGGAATTTAAAAATAAAATAAAATATTGTCATGCCAGTCGTAGAGGTTCCTACAGGTAAACTGGAAGGTGACAGAAAACTATTCGATCCAACCAGGTGGCAGAAACAAACCTTTCTATATCATTATGCCAAACAGCCTTAAGAGGGAAGAATTTTTGAGAGAGGTACCCAGCAGACATGTCAAATTCAATAATTATTTCACTGTGGATCGTCATCTAATCCAGCAATAGGTACAATGTGGCCCTCCAAGAGCTCCCATCATCCCTGGGCCACTCGCTGTATTGCCTGAGGTTGGTGTGTGCTGCGATCCAACAACCTATTGAGGGCATCTTGGTTTGACTCGAAATCACAGAAAGGAAAAGAGAGAGGATGATTTAGTACAATGGAACGCCTGGCTATTTAGCTGTTGTACCACAGCGGGAGGAGGGGGAACAGTATGTGTAATGGCTTTAGGGGTTGCTTGTGCATAAATAGCCGCCGCTCTGGGCTAGGTTGGCTGGTTAAACCATTTCTCGCTGGACAGCCATCCACTCTGTGGCTGTTCAGTCGCTGGCAGAATCCGTCAGTGGGTGTTTCTTAAACCTTTTCCAACATAAAAGTTGTTTGACGCCCAGTCTCCTCCTACTCTCCCTGCGCGGAAGTCTTCTGCGCAGGGAGGGCGTGGGTAGCGGAGGACCTGTGCTCTCCCCGCTGGTGTCCAGTGAAGAGTCCCGGAGCCTGCTCTCTGCTTCCCCCATTGGCCCCCCTTCATCCCTGGTGTTGCGCTGATTTTCTTCCCCAACAGGAGACCTGCCTCTCTCCCTGCTTGGCCCCTCTCCAGCATCGTTGTGGAGCCTCGCCTCCTCCTCTAGTTCCGATGGCAGTTCCCTGACAGTATGTCTAGGCTCTTGCATCCAGTTCACATACGCATCAACACCCCTTTTCAATAAATCGCATATGCATGTATGAGCTGCCTCTTTCGAGACGTGTTAGCCGCAATCCAGCACAGAGTTACACAATCTTAAAATCAATGAGTTTGAGCACACAGAACTCTGCACTGACTTTGAGTTTATTGATGTGAGGTGATGGGAAAGCTCAGCCTGAGCATTTGATCTCTGATGCCAGTTTCCCTGTCCAAAGTCGTCATCTGCATTTCCCGTCTTTCGTAGGCGAACTTGCTCTAATGCACTGCATTTTGCTGCCCGTATATTTATTATGTTGGCTTCTCGCGTTGGCTCTCAAATGAAACAATCCCCCTCCGACGCCGCAAAGTTGACAGTGACGCAAATGCAATTACAACGTGGCTGTATTACCACAAGCACAAGCTTTCTTTGATGATTCCATTAGCAAAAGATGCTGAACTCCCACCCTTTCCCCTGTCTTAATTGGAAGTTGTGCTAATGTGTTGAATATATTTTATGAATTTTGCTGTCTTGATTAGCACGAATGGCCCGATCGCTATAGTTTTTGCCTGGGAGACTAATGGGTAGTTGGGGGCTTCTCAAAAGAACATTAATGTTCTTTAATGACTGCGGATGTTTTCCTTAATGGCCTAGAAATCTCTCTCCCCTGTCTTCAGAATGTGACACTGATCAGAGGTTCTGGGAAATTCAAACAAGCAGCTTGTGGTGAGTTCGAATCTAGAGGAGGAAGAAGAGTGTGTCAGTCAGCTCACATCCGCACCATACATTTAAAGCATTATTATACCACTTTAACAGTCGTGGGAAATCCTGGGATCTGTAGTTTGTTAAGGGTGCTGGAAATTCTTGTTCCCAGGGAGATAATGTGCTTTAAGGTTACCAGGAGAAAAGCATTCTGTTTTCTTGAGCCTTTAATGATATTTAATGGCTTTTAGATTCTTCACTTCTTTGTTTTCATCTGCTATCTTTAGGGTTTTAAAATGGTTTATTGATTATTTATTATGCATATGGTTGCAGCTAGCCACCATATGACCTTGCTGTGAGGGCGGGATGTAAATTCAAGTGACAAATATATCAAGAGCAAACCCAGTCTGCATTGCTGAAAATCATTCAAATCAGATTTGAATTAAAGTTCCCTTGGTCCGTCTGTGCACTGAATCTACGACGTATTTTGCCCAAGACTGCAGAGACCTTTAGAAAATGGCAACCCGTCTAATATAATATGAAAAATATTTTGAGGGTTGCAATCTATAAAGCATTTTCCTGGGCTCTGTATACACAAAACGACTCTCCGAGGTGATAAGTTGCCATATAAAACGGTATAATATAATCGGGCAAGGAAATTCGATAAATCATCTAACCCTGGTGCAGAAGCAGAGGCCTAACTCTCCCTCCCCATGCATGATTCTGTACACAGAGAAGGGGGAGAAATGGCCACAAGCTGCTTTCAAATATTCTGTACATTGCAGTGATTCATAAGTAATGCTATGTGATAAAAATCGCCTTCCAGCAGAAGTGTAATGAGACGGACGAGCCTCTACTGTCAGCCCAGCACATTTTCCTATGCATTATTTTAACCATCTAATACGCCCGGGTAAATCTGAAAAGGTATCGAGATGATTTTGCATTTCTTAAAAGCAGTTTACTGCTAAATAAAACATGTCAGTCAGTTGCTGCTTAATGCTGCATGGATATGCAAAGCTTTGTATATGAATGATGCCAGCTCGCTGCTGAAAAAAACAGCACCTCAAACTAGTGATGAGAAACCTATCAAGAAGTGTCTTAGATGGGTGGAGCAGGGACCAGAGGTTGTAGGTCAATTGGACTGGGCTATGTCTTAAAAACCTTTGCTATCCTGTGCATATTAAGAGATCAGCCCAACTGTAGCTCTGTCATTCTTCCTCCATTAAGGGTTTCTATCGCAACCAAGCATTTCAATTTCTAAAGAAACTCCTCATTAAGGAATGTCCAGATTCATAAAAGAAGTTCAATAGTGCATCACAGTGGTGTAGCGTGGTTTGCCAGTGCCCGGGGCCGTGCAGAAGGAGGTGAGGTGTGAGAGAGAGGGAAATGGACAGAGTACGCATGTACATTCAACTGCCTAACAGTGTCAGTGTCCGCGTCACCCAGGAGATCACAGCTGCAGAGATAAGAAAAGAACAGTTGTTCCTTTGTCTAGAGAGTTCACTTCCTGATTCACATGGAGAAGCCATTTTCAATGAAGCCCAGCAATGGAAATGTGCAGCTGTATTGAGGCAGCACCAGGTGTTGAAATCTTGTGCCCGGGGCAACCATCTGTGTAGGCCCACGCTATGCCACTGGTGCATCAACCAACCACATACCTGAATGTTCATTAGTATGTGTTAAATCTTCCAAAACAGAATAGTGAGGATGCTGAGAGGATCGCCTCTCCCCATATAAACTATCCCAGACTCTGCGTTCATCATCTGGGGCCCTTCTTCATGTGCCTCCTCCACATGAGATCCAGAGAGTGGCAACCCGAGAATGGGCCTTCTCCATAGTGGATCCCCATTTGTAGAACACTCTCCCCGGGGAGGTTTGCCTGGAACCTTCATTATAGATTTTCAGGCACCAGGTAAAATGTTCCTCTTCAATGAGGCCTTCGGCTGATTAATATTCTACTGCCATTTAAGTGTGGGGGGGTTATGGTTTTGCTGTTTTGTTTTTAATTATTTACTTGTTTTTAGCCTATATTTTATTCTGTGAACCGACCCAAGATCTTATGCTGAAGGGCAGTATATAAATCGAATAAATAAAACTATAATTAAATAGAATAAATGCTGACTAACAAACTAAATCAACAACAAATGTTAGAAAAATATACACAATGTGAGAAAGATATAATCTGCTGGTCAGTGAGTAGCGTTTGGATAGCCCTTAAGTGGGAAGCTTCCCTCCAAACGTATTTATCAAAATGTCCCACAACAAGGCAAGGCCTGAAGGAACCTCTCTCAGCATTGCACTGGCAATAGCCCACTATTGTGATATCTCCATCTCTATATAAGGGAAAGCAGTGGAGTCAGCCTTGCTTAGGATCCTGGACTGTTCAGTGTGTCTCTGTGTGTGTTTTAATTGCAGGAAACATGAACTCAAGTGGTGGAGACGATGATTGCATGGCTTCCAGATGGAATGAGGGAGGGATGGAGGGAAACTCTGGGGAAAACAAAAAATAGGCTTGGTGTTCAAAAGAGCAGTGACGTCACAGACACCATCCAATAGCTGCCCATGACATCAGCTGCAATCCACATAGAAAAACATGGTTCCATCATTGGCCTTGCTGGAGCAATAATGGCTGGCTCCCAGAAACCACAGTGAGCAATTTGAATGCCGAGAAACAGTGATTTACAGATAATGAGAACACTTGCTGGGCTACCTCATCTGTGTCAATTAGTTATGTCTGTGCCGTCCACCCAGGAAAACACAGTGTCTGGAAAAATCCAGAGGAGTCAGCAAGCTTGGAAACAAACAGAAAGAAAGAAAGAAAGAAAGAAAGAAAGAAAGAAAGAAAGAAAGAAAAGTTTTTTCCTCACACAAAGCGTCCCAGCTTGAGAAATGTGTAGCCTAGTTGGTCCAATGTAGAACAAGTAGTAGAAATCATAGGCTGCCTCCTTAAAAAAAAGAAATTAAGTTAATTTTGATTATTTCCCCCAGAAATCCATGGGATACAAAGTTGACAATGAGACACTTAAAAGGGGGTGTTCCCATGTTGCGTTCAATGAGTATACAATCTGGATGTCTGTATACGCAGCAGTTGAACTTCCCATTTGTACAGTTGTTTACACATAAAATTCAATGAGTGTACCTGTATATCCAATAGCTGGGAAGCACAAGTGAACACTGTTTGTTCACAAAAACACCTGTACCAGTACTCAGTGAACAAGCGTACATTCACAATGAATTCAGCGAGAATTATTACTTTGGTCTCTCGTATACTCCGAGGCTAAATAAATGCTGACAGAGGAACATCAACGGTAGTAGTGGTGGGAATGATGGAACCATAAGCATCTTCACTAAACTATCAAAATGTATACTTTCTGCAGAGTGTAGTGCAGAAGCATTTCAAAATAGTTGGACCTCTTTACATTTTAACAGCATGGGACTTCCTCCCCCAGAGGAGCTGAACTGGTTCCTTCCTTGCTGCCCTTCCTCCGGCAGGTTAAGACTTTCCACAAGCTTTGAGGAATTGAAGGGCTGTAATTATTGGTGTGTTTTAAACAATATATATATATATATATATATATATATATATATATATATATATATATTCTATCAATGTTTTAATTGTATTTCAATTGTTTATTTTCCTATGTTTTAAATGGTTCTTGTTTTTATCAATAAGCCACAATGATTCTAGTCAGGGGGAAAGGCAGGGTATAAATAAATATATAATGTTGTTGTATAGTCGTTTAGTCGTGTCCGACTCTTCGTGACCCCATGGACCAGAGCACCCCAGGCATGATAATGTTAAATTAAAAAATAGCCTACTTAATCAGATGCCTATGGGTGTGGGTGAGTGTGAAGGGCACCGTATTCAAAACTCATGACACAATAAACCAGTTTATCAGTGCTAAGCTGCTGCTACAGGACACCTTTTTTGCCTTTTTGAAAGGCTGTGCTTTGTGAAACCACTTGCCAGGGAGCTAAGCAACATTTTTAACTGCTCTGGAACTTATGCAGGTGTATCTGCACAGGTGAAGCCTTTTTGACACTTATGATGTCTGTGTTGGTAAGGCAGTCAGGAAAAAATAGATGACTGAAAATGTGGGCGCACACCACGGAGGTCAAAATGAGGGGGGAAGAGAGACGGAATAACAATGGAAAGGAATGAGAACTGTGGGGAGAAGCCTGATACCCTCCTGTGACAATCCCTCAGCGTTGAACTGAATGCAATCAGGAAGAACAGGGCATGGCACAATGGAGGCTGAGGCAACAAAGCCCATTATCTTCCTTAAAAATAACTTATGCTAACTAACCCCACTTTTTTAAATGCCTTTTTTTTCAATAGCTCATTAACTTTTAACTTTGAAGAATCCCCATCATGAAAACAAAACCTCTCTCTCTCTCTCCCTCTTTTCTTTCCCTGATTATTCAATTATGTTCCTTGTGTTGGATTGCCGCATCTCTCCGTAAAGATAGCAAAGGGCAATGTATAGCAGGGAAATGGCCTGAAAACATTACACTTGCCAATTAATTCTATTATTAAATGCTAAGAAAAGGGATTGGGGGGGTGGAATAAGTGCCTGCCAGCTGTGGCTTTATTCTGTTGCTTTCTCAGAACTAATAAACAGGAAGGCTTTGGAAATATTTCTCTCTTGCAACAGCCAACCCCACACCCCCCAATATCACAAGCTTTTGTTTCATGCTGAACTAAAATTACTTTCCGAAGGTGACCTGGATGGAAAACATAATGGCACCAGCAGTGGTCCTCGAATTAGCAACACCCTTTCCAAGCTAAAGCATACGTTCTTAGTGTGTGTGGGGGGGGGACAACACTCTGAGGTACACAGGGCATTTATTTCCTTGACATTTAGAAACAGAGCCTATGAAAGGATTCGCAGGCATCTCAAATGTGTGGCCAATGTCTCAGCCACCGGCATTCTGCTGCTTAAGTTCTTAATATGAAGGGCGTTCTATTCACTGTGATTCAAGATTCCTGCTGAAGTAAAGCGCTCTGTGTTTGCCACCACAATACACTGTGAAAATCTCTTTGCAGCATCCATGCTGATGTGTGTGGGTGTTGCTATTTAGTCAGAATTTGTCTCGGGTTGATAGGACACCAATATCTCTGCTTATTGGAAAGAGGTTCTCCTTTGAAGTCCCTCCTCTGCCTCAGTAACAAATCTCTCTCTCTCTCTCTCTCTCTCTCTCTCACACACACACACACACACACACACACACACACAACCAGCAGCATTTACACCTCAAAAAGCCAGAGTCTATAAAACTGCTACGAGACAAAGGACATGTTCACTCAACTGGTTTCAATCCAGTTTACCCATCATGCTTCATGAGTAGGAGCTTCAAGTCCTGTAAGACCTCTGGTGTAGAATTTGAATCACCTTCACAAAGCCACAACTCACAAGGATCCTCAGAAATCCCCAAAGGGGGGGGGGAGAAAACTGTTTCAAATCAGATGTGCTGTAGATCTACTCTACAGAAGCTACGTGGGTTTCCCTTTGGATGGGAGAAAGGGGTCAGGAGAACAAGGAGGTAGAGGTCCTAAAAGGAGGACATTGGCCCTAAACAGACCCATGGAATGCTCTGAAGGTACATGGTACAATGTCCTTGCACCTTTCAAGGATCCAACCACTGCTAGCCGGAGCTCATGAGCACTAGAGTCTGACAGCAAGGAAGAAAGGAAGTGGAATGGTTAAAAGGTGGACTGAAAAGAAGTGATATAGGATCCCAGCTTACACTGAACACCATCCCATATCAGTCTAAGAGGTTGTGTGAGAAGGGTCATTGCTAAAACTTAGATTAGGCTTCAGCCTAAATAAATAAAAGAGGCGATCGTTTTAGCAATTAAGCTCACAAGCTGCTCTTTCACTTTCCTCGAGTCTGTAAGATGGAAACAAATGGCCTTTGTTCACCATTGAAGGAAGTGAATATAATAATGGAGTGATTTGTTGACAGTCAATTATCTCTGTTCAGTTGCTGTTGGGCCTGTGTTGATGATGGCTGTGTCACAGAAGAATACATATTCTTGCATGTCACCCCAATCTCCAAGCGGTGCAAGATTCCAGGGGTTCCAGGCTTTGTTTCCTTTTGGAAATGAAGCACAGTGGGGAATGTGGTTTCTTTATGATAAAGAACTACACAATTTTTAGAAGACATCTGAAGGCAGCCCTGTAATGGGAAGTTTTTAATGTTTGACATTTTATGATTGTAGATAAGCTGGAAGCCGCTTAGATGGCCGGGGTATAACTAATAATGTTATTTTATTTTATTAATGTATGAGTGAGGTTTCTGTTTTCCTGCCTCATTCTCAGCTCATCTGAAAATTTCTTAAGAATTTCAGTCAGTATGTGAGGTTTTGCTGTAATTGTGTGAGGTGGTCAAGGGGGGAGTATACGTTTTTCTTTCAAATAAACATTTCTCTAGCACTCTGCAGTCTCCTTGGCTACTCACAGTTCCTGATATGAAAAAGCCTGTGGGAAGAGTTATCTTGTGATGGCTTCTCCTGGGCTTGGATTGAAACATAGGAATCTGGAAAGGCTACAAAGTGAAGACCGCCAGTGAGATGATTTGCAGAATGAAAGGACCCACAAATACCCATTTGGGCACTTCAGAGGTGAAGTAAGGGCAGCAGACTTTTTGCACCTCAGCCATGAGAATTTTGAAAATATTTTCTCCTTTGGTAATTACAAATGCAATTTCTTTACTCATTAATTGATGGGGGGGATCTGCAGGGAAGAGAATGTAGGAGAAATTTTGTATATGAGATTGTATATGAAAATAAGAATGCTAAACATCTAAAACTAATTCACGCTGACACCTTTTTCTCCTTCAGAGCTTCAGATGTAGAAGCTAGCCAGTGAATATGACCAGGGATATAATAATAATATTATTATTACTAATAATAATAATAATAATTCTTTTATGTTTATCTTCCAAAATAGAAATAAAGCATATTTTCCCCAGGTAGCCTCATCCCAGCACTAACCAGGCCCAGATCTGCTTCAGCGAATGGGTGGTCTCATGTGGCTCCAACCCATACCATAACATGCGGATTCTATGGAAGACAGACCAGGATTAACAATTTTACAGATTTCATTTATGAGAGAATGCGAGATGAATATCACATCACACAAAGTTTGTTGGTGAGCATTACTTCAAATTTATTCTGGATATGTCCGTTTTCTTCTCATCCTTTTCCTAAGTTTCCAAAGCAGAAGATATCATCTCCTCCATCAATGCCTAGCCTAAGAAGCCTGTCCTCTCCCAGAACCAGTAAGTGGTTTAACTGACAAACCCCCAACATCCAGCCCTCTAGTAGACCCCTTAGTCTTCCCTTCTGCAAACAATTCCGTCCCCCGCCTCACACTGCAGAACACACCTTGTATAGGATTGTCAGTAATCAAAAGGAGCAGCACGCCAGTTAACCCCTACTATATAGACGATGGGAAAACTGAAATGATTGAGGAGAAAAGAAACCATATCTGAAATACTATCAACAGGATAAAATCTGTGATAAAATGCCCTCAAAATGTCTTTGGAGCTCTCTTTCCCCCCTTCCCTGCCATGTATTTAGTACTTCCTTTCTGGCCAAGCACCTGTCAAATTCCAGTTGTAGTTTGATTATAATTACGAGCAGGAGCTAATACACTTTTAATTAACTGAGCCTCTTCCTTTTAAACTCGCATGCAGCCCCTTCTTCCACTGAGATAACCCACCAAATTGGATTGTTGCAGAGGCATGAAATTCCCTAAAAGATAAGTATTGAGATATAAAACAGCAAAGACTCTAAAAAAGAGAGTAATATATTCAAATTTATTCCCATGCAGTTAATTAATAATTCTAATTTTGTTTGAGCGGTGTATCTTGGAAAATGTGCCATTTGAATAATTTTTCAGTGGTCTCCGATAACAGTTGCTATCTACATCTCTCTGTACATGAATGGCAAAGAAAACCAAAGAAATGCTATTTTGGGGGCATTGTCTTTTTTATTAATCTCTGATCATTCTGTTGATATCAAGAAGAGTCCCTGTGAACTGTCCCAGAAATTCAGCTTTTAAAACTGCCATTTTATGAACACTTACTTTCTTGTGGAACTTATTTCCATAAAAGCTAACGGGACTTGCTTCCAGATAACAGTGGTCGGATTATGTTGGTATCATAGGAACCTGAATAATGTTCTCAGAGTAAGGGGGCTGCTGTAACCTTTGTCATGTAAATCAAGCCCACCCTCAGCATAACGATGTAAAACAGAAAGGAAGGAGCTGTAGCTCAGTGGTATAACATCAGCTATTATTATTATTATTATTTATTATTATTATTATTATTATTATTATTATTATTATTATTATTAAATTTATATACCGCCCTATACCCACAGGTCTCAGGGTGGTTCAGAAGATAAGACCACAATCAAAAAACAGAAAATACATAACAGAAACAAAAACAACCCAATATCCCCACCCCCTTTTCCCAGCATATTTTAAAAGGGCATTCCATGTCAATCAGCCAAAGACCTAGTTAAAGAGGAAAGTTTTTGCCTTGCGCCTAAAGGTGTATAATGAAGGCGGCAACCAAACCTCCCTGGGGAGAGTGTTCCACAAAGAGGAAGTCACTGCAGAAAAGGCCCATTCTTGTGTTGCTTCATGGAGGAGGCACACAAAGAAGGGGCTCAGGAGATGATCTCAGGGTCTGGGTAGGTACATATGGAGGGAGGCTTTGAAGACAGAAGGTCCCTGAGGCGACTCTCATCTTGGTACAATAGGCTGTGTTCCAACCATGCAAAAGCCAGAGGTTTCTAAACCACCGTCTGATATCTCTCCAGCCACACCAGTAAGCAGTAGCATCACAGTTCAGGAACACATCCCATCCAAACACAAGATCTCAATAATTCAATCTAGATCAGGGAAAGATGCAGCCTGGGGTCAAGGACAATGACCTGGACAGAGTTTTGAGGGCTGGGTAGAGATGCCCAGAGGTCCAGATTCAGCCCTTGAGCCTGAGATTTCATAAGGAAATATGAGTAAAAAATTGGAAGGCTGGCGTACCTGGGTATTCTCCTTCAGCAGGGTGGCCTTCAACTAAGTTTACTCAGAATAGACTTGTTGAAATTAATGGACCTCACTTTCCATGTTCATTAATTTCAACAGGTCTACTGACTACCACACAGGGTGTTATTGTTTTTTGAGCAGGAACTTGGGGAAACTGGGTTCCATTACCTTTTAAAAATTGAATAATTCAATAATGAATCTGTAATCAATAAAGTTCATTGTCTGCTTGAGTTTATTACTCACATCTTACATTTTGCCACTGCCCAGCTGGGGTGGGGGGTGGGACTGCAACTGGGCCTGCAACAAACAAACAAACAAACTTCACGATAATTCTGCCACCTTTTTCCCCATCAAAAAGCACTGCTACTATTCATACTACCTGGCAATCTTGCTGAGAAAAAGTGAGTTCAGACCAATGCATTGTGGTGCAAGAATGAGAGGGAAGCAATGTTTTATTCCCTCAAGAGAAGAAGAGCTTTATGTGTGTT
The DNA here is from genome assembly GCF_027172205.1 of Podarcis raffonei. Taxonomy (NCBI): domain Eukaryota; kingdom Metazoa; phylum Chordata; class Lepidosauria; order Squamata; family Lacertidae; genus Podarcis; species Podarcis raffonei. Next base: position 30,317,798 of record NC_070604.1, read on the forward strand.
ACAAAATCTGAAGCATTTACATATTGTCATTCTGTTATCATAATGTCATTTATGAAACTCAGGCACTGTATTCATTGTGATAAAATTTTCAGAACATCTGGATTGCAGATACCATTTCTTGTTTGAACTGTTCTGAGTTGTGTGCAACTAGGCTAAAAAAGAAACCGAATCTCAAGAAAATAAGAGTCAACACAGAGAATTCAGCACTTATCTGACACAATCTTGACCTGGATGTAATCTTTCCCCCCATAATGTAGGCAAACACTTGGATCATATTCAATAAATTGCTTCCTCTTGCCCAAGACATTTTTATTCTCTTAACTTCTCTCTCACTATAAAACTGTACTGGAATTTTGTGAGAATTATATTTTGGTATATAAAACATGAGCTCTTGGTGGAAAATAACTTCATCAAAGTGCTTTCTTGTTTTTCTAAAATTCTGGATATCTATATTGAAATATATGCACAGGGAGGATTTAAATTGGCAGTGGGTTTTTTTTAATGGATGAAATGACAAAAGGATCGTTCAGCTAAAAATGTTTGAGGAATTGGTTCTTTGTGAAATCTGACCTGATTGTAGGAATCACAGTTTTAGTTATCCAACAGCCTTATCATTTACTGAATTTTCTTATATAGTTTTCAGCTCTTTAAAAATGTATAATGTTTTAAAGTCTTATTTTGTATAATGTATATTTATATAATGTATAAAGTCTTATTTTGAAGGTGGAAAAGCTTGTTTAAAATGTGTATTTCGAGAATAGGTACATTTAAAAAGGGCATATTCTGAAAGGAACGAAAGTTTTAAAAGATGTACTACTGTTTAAAATAAAACTTTTAACTTTGAATTTTTATCAGGATTTCTTTGTCCTAAATACAGTGGTACCTCGGGTTAAGTACTTAATTCGTTCCAGAGGTCCGTTCTCAACCTGAAACTGTTCTTAACCTGAAGCACCACTTTAGCTAATGGGGCCTCCCGCTTCCACCACGCCGCTGGAGCACGATTTCTGTTCTCATCCTGAAGCAAAGTTCTTAACCCGAGGTACTATTTCTGGGTTAGCGGAGTCTGTAACCTGAAGCGTATGTAACCAGAAGTGTATGTAACCCAAGGTACCACTGTACTAAAATGGAAACAGGATGGAAAAGTCTTATGGGTGAAAATGCCCCTTTGCTCAACCACCAGAAATGCCTGCAGGTTGTAGCAGGATGGGGTGGTATTGCTCCTAGAGATGCTAGGGTTAAACCATTGCTCCACTCACTTTTTTCCTCTGGCCACACCCACTTTTGGCCATTGCTCTGACCTACCACTGTCATTCAGCCCCTGCAAGGCTGCCTTACAGGGAGTGAAGAAGATTCCCTACTTCTGCTATAGGGAAATGTATTGAGAAGTATTCAGCTAGCTGGGTCTATGACTTCAGTCTTGAGAATAGATTGCAAACCTGAAGGCGAGGGCTTTTTTTATTATTGTTATTTGTAAGCTTCACTGGGAGCCTTTTTTTCAGCTGAAGAGCGAGGTAAAAAAATGAAAAACTTAATAGAAAATTTCCCATTGAATTTGGCAGAAAGAAATTCCCCTGAGCCCCAAAGCTTCGGGGATATTCTCCTGGCCTCGTTCCTTCTGAAATGCAAGTACAATTGCTTCTAGGATCACGCAGCCTGAATGAATGACTTGACAGCTTGACTGAATGCGAAACCGGCTGACAGCGATTGCCTGCTTCTCAGACAGCAAGTACATTAATTAGTCTCAATTGCATAGTCTTCTTTCAGGTTCAGAGTATTGGCACACTCACCAATAATTTCTTGAATTATTGTTACTGTTACTCCTGCTGACGCACCTGCACAGTGCCAAACTCCTGACCTCCTTGCCTCACACCTGCCTGGTCAACGGCAACAACTTTGCTGCTGGGTTGAGAGGTGCAGGCTACACACACACACACACACACACACAATGTACATTCAATGCTCATATTCCACTTGTCAAACTGAGCTAAAATATGGTGGTTTCATCTGAGATCAGGTACTCTCTGCAAGTTAAGTTTCTGCAGATTGATATTACACAGTAAGTAGCTGAAGTCAAGGGAGGCATTAACTTACAAAATAATGCTCTACATGTCTACTCAGAAGTAAGTCTCTTTGCGTTTAATGGGGTTTACTCCCAGATAAGTGGGTACAGGATTGCAGCTGAAATATACTCTGAGTCGAGAGTGGATTTCATGCTCTTTATTCAGCTCATAGTGGTGAGGAGGAATGAATGTCCCCTCAAAGTATCTGCTTTATATACATTATTTACACAATGGGCTGCACGTGATTAGCTAATTCCGGAATTCTCCTGTAGGCCAATCAGGTTGTGGATTCACTTGAATCTGGAGCCGGATTGGGTGTCTCCTGCAGACCAATCATACTGCTGCATTGTTCTAGGACCAGTCAGACTGCTGCATTCTGAATCCTATTGTTCTAGGACCAATCAGACTGCTGCATTTTGGATCCTATTGTTCTAGGACCAATCAGACTGCTGCATTTTGGATCCTATTCAACTCAGTACATAACAGCAGCCTTGGCTTTCTTCTGAGGAAGGACCAAAAGGGGGGTAAGTATCAGTGCAAAACAACCAGAACTGCACAATTTGTAGAAGCCATCTGAAGGCAGCCATCTATTGGCAAGTTTTTATTGGAAAATGAAGGGGGGCTATTCTGAGAACTGCACCAGGGCCCCCAAACAGTTTAATTTGGCCTTGCTCTGGAACAAGCAAATACTGGGTTGGTGGGGCAACATTGCTGCAGATCTATTCGTATTATAGTAACACACACACAAAAAGACCATTGTCATAGGATATAATTGATTTAAAGCAATCTCCTGGTTAAGAACAAAGATATAATGTGCTTCAGGCATTAATATAAGAGTAATTCTATCTTTAAAACACAGAAATGTAATTGGTTTAATAAGGCTGTAGCACTATTTTATAAAGAGTGACTTTTAAATTACTTTCTCTCGTTCCATGAGAGATTAAAATCCCTTTAATATATTGAGGAATGCATTTGCATTGTGTTCTGCAAAGTTTTATTATTTCTTTGGTATATTAATGATTTAATAAGTCCTGGCTGGATGTGTCCGCTGGCTATGAACTGAAAATGAAGGAAAATTTGTCCGTTCTCCAGTCATTCCAAAGGACTGCTAAACTCTGAACCAGATTGCCTGAACAGATACTCCCTGTGCTTAACTGAGAGGACTGGTTCAAGGCCAGTCTGCATTACCTCCCTATTCACTTGATCCACAAATGTTTTAGTCACAAGAAGTCACTCAGTCAACAGATACTTCACATCATGTTGTTGCTGTTGCTGTTCTTGTTATTTAGATCTATATACAGTCCTTCATCAACAGAATTCAGGGCGGTTCACAAGATAAAAATACAAGACAAAAATACAAATAAGTAGTTAAAACAAAAACAACCATGAGGTAGCTCAGTTGGTAGAGCATGAGATTCTTAATCTCAGGGTTTGGGTCCCACCTTGGGCTGAAGAGTCTTGCATTGCAGAGTTGGACTAGATGACCCTCACAGTGCCTTTTAATTCTACAATGCTACAATTCTATGTTACTTCATACCCTTCAATATTTCTCTGATGAAAATAGGGACGTTGTATTCCATAACAATATTAATAATTATTATAATTATACCCCTCCCATTTGATTGGGTTGCCCCAGACACTCTTGGAGGCTTCCAGCATATATAAAAACATAATTAAACATCAAACATCCGAAAACTTCCCCCAAGCCTTCAGATGTCTTCTAAAGGTTGTATACAGTCATACCTTGGTTGTTGAATGCCCTGGAACTTGGAAGTTTTGTCTCCCGAATGCCGCAAACTGGTTTGTGAATATGTGTTTTGGGAGGGATTTTTTGGAACCCGAACATCCGACAGGACTTCCACGGCTTCTGATTGGCTGCAGGAGCTTCCTGCAGCCAATCAGAAGCGGCAATTTGGTTTTTGAATGTTTTGGAAGTCAGACAGACTTCTGGAACAGATTCCATTAGCCTTCCAAGGTACGACTGTAGCTACTTATCTCCTTGGCTCAGGGGTCGCTTAACTCCATACCCTTCAACATTTCTCCGGTTGAAATAGGGATGTCCTAAGGGTATCTACCGTCGGCGGCCATTTTGGGATGAAATCAGAAACCAGAACGGCTTCTGTAAATCCAGGACTGTCTCGGGAAAATAGGGACACTTGGAGGGTCTGTCACTCTTGGTGTGGTTAGTTGCCAAAACTCTGCTCCCTCACGGACTTGTCTCCCATCTCCATGTTGCAGCCACAACAGAAACAAACTTACTGCCAGGTACAGTGGTACCTCGGGCTACAAACACTTCAGGTTACAGACTCCGCTAACCTGGAAGAAGTACCTCGGTTTAAGAACTTTACCTCAGGATGAGAACAGAAATCATGCTCTGGCGGCGCGGTGGCAGCGGGAGGCCCCATTAGCTAAAGTGGTACCTCAGGTTAAGAACAGTTTTAGGTTAAGAACAGACCTCCAGAATGAATTAAGTATGTAACCAGAGGTACCACTGTACATTGTGTAGTCACGACCCGTGAGAACAGCTGACTCTCAAGAAGATAAATGGAAGGAACTACATCAGGAGTAGGGGGTGAATGCAGTCCCACAGGCCTCTTCAAGCCTCTTCAGGTTGCCCAGATGGTACTGTGGCCCTCAGACGGAAAAAAAAGGTTCTGCATCCCTGTATAAGATTCTGAGGATCTCAGTGGGATTCTGTGATTTCATTTGACATGATCATTATTCAAAACAGGGATGCCAGTCAGTCTTGGCTTAGATTTTCTCTTTCCCTCTTTTCTTCCCCGCCCCAAACCCACTCTTTTCTGGTAGTCAGATTCCTGTATCTGCTTAAATAATAATCCTGTTGCTATTTGGTTCCTCCATGTAGCATTTTATTTTGTTTGTCGTGATTGCAGGCTAATGTTGTAATGACAGACTTCTCTGCAATTTTTATTATTTTTCTGTATAGCAACAGCTTGGGGTACTTTAAAAAAAATACAATAGAAATAATATGCTCTGGAACTATGCAAATGAAAGATCAGTGAAATGAATAGTGAGTGAATGGCATGTTGATAAGTAAATAAAAACATTGGACAGCAACTCCAAAATTACAGGCAAGAACAAACGCTTGTCGAAGTGATGCTTTGGTTTTTATTTTAAAGGACTACAGTGCTACCTCGAGTTACATACGTTTCAGTTTACAGACTCCGCTAACCCAGAAATAGTACCTCGGGTTAAGAACTTTGCTTCAGGATGAGAACAGAAATCATGCTCTGGTGGTGCGGCGGCAGCGGGAGGCCCCATTAGCTAAAGTGGTACCTTAGGTTAAGAACAGTTTCAGGTTAAGAACGGACCTCCAGAACGAATTAAGTTCTTAACCCGAGGTACCACTGTACTATATTGTTGGTGTTTTTTCATTTGCTTCTTTGCAAGGAATCTGTCAAATTCTCATCACTATTAAACGATGGAGATGACAAATTGCTGGATTTTATATTCAAAGTTCCACTCTTGTACCTAAAGATGGAACATAAGAACATAAGAAAAGCCCTGCTCTGATCAGGCCAGCTGGAAACAGCCAAAGTAAAGTGATAGAAATGATACAACGCCAGACCTTGCAGAGATATTGAAACACAAATATGATCCTTCCCATGGTCTACTGTGAATAGATACTTCAGAAATACAGAGAGGTTCGTGCTGCTGTTGCTGGGCTTCTCCTAATGTTCAACCAAAATCTGCCCCTTTGGAGCTTAAGCCCATTCAATCTAGTTCTACCTTCTAGACTTGTAGGGAACAAGTTTTTGACCACTTCTGTCAGCCCTTTCTTTGGAGGGCAAGTTCATGCCCAGCCCTTCATCTTAACATTCTCAGAAATACAATCAATCACAGTGTTCTCTGTCTACCTCTGCAAAGTCATTACTCCACATCCAAAAATTCAAGCAGCATATCACCTTTAAAAATAAAATCCAGAAGAGTTTGAGTCAAAGGAGAACCAAAAGAGATGTGACAGGGTCAGTACAAGGGTAAAGAAGAAGTCCATCTCCTTTAAATTGCCAAAAGTACTTAGGGACACAGGATGTAATTACCTGAGCTGGAATTGGGCCAATGCACTGAGGCTAGCGCTATCTCTTTTGAAAAGTGCCAGGAGATCTTTAATAGAAAAAGTGACAAGAGATCATTAATTAGAAAATGATCAGGACCTTGGTGTGATAGCTCATCCAAAAGAAAGCAATTTCAGCAACACAGTAATATTTAGTAGAGGCCTGGAGTGAAAATTCAGTTCCAACTAAGTGTTGATAACACATGGGGTGGGGTTAACAACTGTGATGAAGACCTTCCAGGACTGTACCACTTCAGAATACAAGTGGGATGATGTGTTTGGTCCTTCACAAGGCTGCCATCAAGGGCCGGGATGCTTAGGTATCTGCCATGAACTGAAACACTAATTGGGATGGGGCATTGACAAGAGTTCCCTGGTCCTGAGGCTTCTCTCCACCATCACAATCTAACTGCCCCTCACGAAGGTGCAGAAAGCAGTGGGAAGCGGTACCAGCAGTGATCATTTTGTTTGGAGGTTGAGTTCCTGGCCCGCCCTAATCCATTCTGCCTTCTTCAGGGTCCAAAAGGGCCCACACGTTGGCAGCTGTGTGTCAATCAGATGCATGCAAAATGGCCGTCGACGGTAGATACCACTGGTTGCTTGTTCGTCGGCTTTCTGCCCGATAAACGAAAAAGTGGTAGCAATTGTGAGGAAGAGGAGGGAGGAGCGACAGCAGAAGAGAAAAACCATGACTGTGAGGAGCTCATCTCTGTGGAGGGAGAGGGTCCATAGAAGATGTTTTGCCCAAAGACACTCCAAAATCTGGAAGTGACTCTGATCCCCTTCATACTGCATGTAAACTTGATGCCCAGAAGTTAGCATATCAGAGAGGCAACATGGGAAGAGGCTAGGTTTCTCAAAAGAGAGTAAGGTGTTGGTGTTCGACGTGCCGCACTATTCAAACAAGCAGTGATTTGCCTGCATTGCTGCAATGATAAAAATGTGTGTGTGTGAGGAGAACCCATGTCTATACCACCCTGAGCTCCTTGGAGGACATTAAAACAAACCTTGGATGATATTAATGTAATAAAAAAATAAATATTTGGACTGGATGCTGGACTTTCAGTAATAGAAGTCCCCAAGCATATTGTAATAGAAGTCCCCAAGGGCTAAGAAAATGCTCCTCGCATTTGGCCTAGATTTGCTTCCCCTCCAAGTAGGCAACACCCACCCACCCCATATCTTGTGACAATAAGACTATGACAGCTGATTATGCAGATTAGGAAGATGCACTTAATATTCTCCACTAGGCTCCAGTCTTGGTAAAAGGCTACCCTAATAAGTGAGTGGGAGTGAAGTGTCAGGACCTGTCATCCTACTTCATTTCTTTTTCCGAAAGACCTTGAAATGTGGAGTGACATTCTTCAACCTTGCAAAATATTCTGTTTGCTGCACACTGTAAACTATTGATTTGACAGGGGGCCTGAGAGATGGAGATTGCAGTGGTCTCCAAGGACTCATTTCAGAAACTTGCAATTAGTATTGCAGCTCAACTTTTGGATAACCCATATTAGCAAGCAAATTAAAAACAAAGAAAAGCATTTTAAAAACAAAAAAAATGCCCCCTCAAAAAAAAACCATATCCTGGATGGATAGGAATGATTATTACTAGATTTTATACAGTGGTACCTCGGTCTACGAACAGTCCTGTTAACGAACTATTCGGGCAACGAACTCCTAAAAACTAGAAGTAGGTGTTCCGGTTAGCGAACTTTGCATTGGAAGATGAACAGAAGCCGAACAGTGGAAGGGCACCAGTGGTGGGAGGCCTCAGTTGGGAAAACGTGCCTCGGTTTAAGAACGCTTTGGTTTAAGAACAGACTTCTGGAACGAATTAGGTTCGTAAACTGAGGTGCCACTGTACAGCTCAATGATATAGAAAGCAATACCCCCAGCATGCATTGCAATCCTACACAGATTGTTTCAGTATGTGTGAATCAGTTAGGTTTTCCTTTAAATGAAAACTGAATCAGCTTTCTGCCCCAACCCTACTCCCAGATACTTGTGTTAAGGATTACAACACCAACGTCCTAAATGAATGAGAGATTTAAAATATATTGGCATTTAACTGAATTTTTGTAAGGTGAGATTTTGTCCTGAAACTCAGACATGCTAAAGGGCAAAATGTTTTATCAAACTGGGAAGCCTTTTTAAAAAAAAAAAATCTAAAAAAAACCTAACTGTAGATTCTGCTCATATGCTACTTTTCAGTGTACAAAAGTGTGACAGCTCTCTGACAGCTGGAAATGCCCTAAATAGAAACTTTTGGCTATTGTAATTATCATTTAACTACACAAAAAATCCTGTGATGGAGTTGGATTGTGAATCATTAGCTTTTCCAAACTCACCCAGTGAGATTAATGCCGAAAGGTGGGATTCAAACCCAGGCTTTGTGTCCCTTCAAGAACTCCCCTGTAATGGCTACCTTCATAACAAAGTAGACATTGCGATCACAAGTCCGATAAGGTGTTTCATAAACGGGTGCCATAAAAATATTCAGAGAAGCATTTATATCCTTGATATGTGCTTATATTAGCATCTGCTTCTGTGGTAGCAGCCTTGCGTTTATCAGTCTAAAATCTATGGTGTTAACTGACACCATATTTGACTTCTCATTAGATGATCAAAATCTGTTCTCTTCCTGTTTCTTCCAAGCAAGGAAGAAACATTTCACAATCCACCCCTCCTTCGATGAAAACAGTAGGGTCCAGTGAATGAGAAGGCTGTTTCTTGGGTGTGTATATACTATATCTAACATCTTGAAAAACCTCTCTTTTGTTACTATGGTTCCAGTTATTTTATACCTGCCTTGCTTCTCCCAGCTGAAAGAGCTCTTTCCCAACATCTCTCACAGAACAGGGTCTCTCCAATACATTTTTAAATAGCCCATATAGATGTGTGTACACATCTAGCTAAGGCAGATGGTAAGAGGAACATGACATGTTTGCGCATAGCACATGTGCCAGCCTGCTGCACGAAGATTTTCAGATCAAAGAAGTTGAGGTCAGGAGAATACAGTAGGAAGAGAAATTCATGTGAAAGTAGTTAGGGACACTTTGAAAATTGTCCCATCCTAGCATGCTGGTGGCTTGCAGTGGTGGTTTTAACAGGGATAAAAGACATCTGGCACTTCAAATGTTGTTGGGCTCTGACTGCCACCAGTCGCAGCCACCATGGCTAAATGGTCAGTAATGCTGGTGTGGTCCAGCAGAACCACCTGTTCCCCATCCATGCTGTAGAACAAAGTTTGGAATGAAGTAAAGGTAAAGGACCCCTGGACGGTTAAGTCCAGTCAAAGGCAACTATTTTCAGACTGAGGGAACCGGCGTTTGTCCACAGACAGCTTTCCAGGTCATGTGGCCAGCATAACTAAACAGAACACCATGATGGAAACTAGAGTGCACAGAAACACAGTTTACCTTCCCACCACAGTGGTACCTATTTATCTACTTGCACTGGCGTGCTTTCAAACTGCTAGGTTGGCAGGAGCTGAGACAGAGCAATGGGAGCTCACCCCGTTGTGGGGATTCGAACCGCCAACCTTCTGATCGGCAAGCCCAAGAGGCTCAGTGGTTTAGACCACAGCACCACCCATGGGAATGAAGTACTATGGGGAGATGGCCGATTATATTTTGAAGCGTTGCTTTGTACCTATAAGAAACATTACTATTAAGAGCACATTGTTGTGAGTTGGTATGTGTGCTTTAGGCTGTATGCCCAAGTCTCCTTCCAATTCCTGGATCCAGCAAGGATTCAATTACTGGAATAGCTAGTCCAGCTTCTTAGTGAGATAATGGCCTAAGTATGGTTTGTTAAGGTAACAAAGGAAGTGGCTCTGTGCCAGAGAACAGATGGGTAGGTCCCGATCCTTCAATTGGCTGGTAGTTAGAAGGACAAAAGCCAGAGTTGAGATGTGTGTGGGCTAGAGGCTAGAAGCAGGAGGCTGTAGGCTGCAGCCTGGAAACGAAGGCTGTGGCTATGGGAGAAACAAGACCTTCTTGGGGTGTTAATGCTGTGAGCCCCTCCATCGTAGGCTCAGGTTATATATATGTGTGTAAGTAAACCATATATCATAAAGACACCACAGTTTTCCAGAGGAAACACGAACCCTGCATAGGCGCCTGGAACTCCCTGAATCTCGCACCACTCTGAGTTTGGAGTGGCATGCAACATCCTATTTTCAGTGGCCTAGTTTAGATGGCCCCTAATATTTAGATTCTGAAGAATGACTGTGTTTCAGTTTGCATATACTTTCAAAGAAGTGAGAATTGGGTGGATTCAACCTTAAAAGCAAACTGAATTACTGTCCTAATCTCTACAGACCCCAATTCTCCCTAATTGATTAGAATCCCCATTGAATGCATTGAAAGAAAACAACTTGGTGTGTTCTACAATAAGTCTCTGCATTAATCTTGGCCTCCATATGCTTGAATTTTGCACTAGTAAGTAGCTAGGAAATGGAGCACGTTGAATACCGACCATAGAATCATAGAATCATAGAACGTTGATAGATCATTCCCCTGAATGGTTTAAAGTAGACACTGAATTAACGACTAAAGAACATGATTCAAGTTAGAGACTTACAATCTATAATCCCTAACAACAAAGGTTCTCCACTACAAAATGAATTTCAAAATGTCAAAGTTAGAACAATTTCCCAGGATCAATTTTTAAATGTGTTTCTAAAAATGTACAATTAACAGTAAAATCAGAAATATAATTTCACTAATTGGGTAGCTTAATGTGCACCAGAAGCAAGAGAGTTATTTGGTATTTTTTGACACAAAACAGCATTGACTGCCAAGGAGATTATTAAAAGTAAATGATTTGAGGAAGTTCAAAGTTTAAGTTTCAAAAACTTGCATTTTTGAAAAATCATATATAGGCTTGGTTTGTCTTGCTTGCTTGATTCTTTGTTTTATTAGTGACTATCCACTAACACATCAAATTTAACAGTCAAAACCCATTTGGTAAATGAAACATAACAGTGTAGCAAATGTAACAGCTAAACAATTGCATTTAGCTTTGTAAAGACTTCAAACATAACAACAAAACAAATACATTTTAATGTATTTTGCTATAAATTTTATGTATTTTATTTTGCAGATAACTTAATAAGGTTTTCCTGTACTTATTATGTATGTAAACTGCTTCAGTATCATTTGGATAGTAAAGTAGTCTATAGATGGAAATAATAAATAATCATTTTATTGTATTGTGATATGCAAATCATTTGCTATGGTTTTATTGTACTCTCATCATCCTTGGCCACTGACCATACTAATGGGACTAATGGGAGTTGAAGTCTAACAACATCTAGGGGGCCACAGGTTATTTACCCCCATGTAGAAAATCCTTCATATTTACCTAGAGGAGAACAATATGGCTTTTCCTTTGCAATACCTTTCTTTGAGAGTAGGTGAATCAAGCTACAGTATTGACTAGTCCTATTCCAGGCTAGTCAGCATATCTTTGTTTTTGTACCTCTTTTCCTCCAAACTACAAATCCATTTGGAAACAGATTACATTCCCAGTAAACCAAATCCGCCCCCTGCAAATAAATGAGAAAACAATAGCCTTGGCAAAACCTGATGTTCCACCAGAGCTTGCTGTAATTTCAAATGTCTATTGCAAGTCATAGGGTAGGGCATCTCTGCCTGGTAAAATTAACCAATGGAGCAGATGAACACCTGGTGAACTTTCAAAAGGTGTCTCCAGGCATCATCGGACTTATTATTCCAGAAGCATCTCATCATTGTGCGAACACAAGAGACTTGTATGATTATGTCATTTGGGGTAAGCCTGAGCGCCGCATACTCCTGTCTCCACATTAAACCCCATTTGTAGTGGAAAAACAAACAAGCCACTGGATGCATCCGACGTGCCGGCTCATACACAAAGATCTATTAAGAATATATAACATGGCATTAAATCATGTTAAAGCCAGCCAATCTCTGCTTTCTGCACGTTATTGCTGGAATAAGCTGATAACAGGAAGGAGGTTCTACCTCCGGTTGCAAAAAAACAACAACAACAAAACCCGGCAACAAAACCCTCAGCCCATGTGACTCTCGTCAACATCTGCTTCTTTTCTTTTCTTTCATAGAAAGCATGCATGAATAATCAAGACCACTGTGCTGCTGTTAATTGTAAAAATCATTAGTAAACTTCCAGGTGCTGTTTACTACATAACCATTGTAATTTTCTGTCCTAAAATCAGCATCTCCCCAACATCATTGTCTGCCCCGGGGCACGAGGCTTCTGCAGCTTTTACATTGTCAAAGGCAGTTGCAACCCCATTTGCTCACAGTGAAAGAAATGGGCCCACACCTGCAGCGTTTGAGGCAGTAATTCCTAATATTAGCCAGACCTCATGAGGAGAGGGCTTCTTTTTTTGCCAACCTTTTATGATTCAACACTTTGCAATCCATTTGAAATCATTTAAATATTCTTTTATTTTGCTGCTCCTGCCCCATCTCTATTCTTTGTTCCGTCACCATTCCCATGTGCCAGGGCTAATTTGCATAAAGTGAACTAGAGTAGCGATGCGCTACCATACCTAGAAAGTGAATCAATAACATGGAAATGCTTGTACACACAATCCTTCTCTCGTTTGTTCTTCCTTATCCTGAAGCAAAAGCTTCATGGGTTAGACCCCGACTAAAACTGCAATCCTAAAGGTACACTTACTAGGGACACGGTTAAACCACAGAGCCTAGGGCTTGCCAATCAGAAGGTCGGCAGTTCGAATCCCCGTGACGGGGTGAGCTCCCGTTGCTCGGTCCCTGCTCCTGCCAACCTAGCAGTTCGAAAGCATATCAAAGTGCAAGTAGATAAATAGGTACCACTCTGGCGGGAAGGTAAACGGCGTTTCCGTGCACTGCTCTGGTTTGCCAGAAGCGGCTTAGTCATGCTGGCCACATGACCCGGAAGCTGTACGCTGGCTCCCTCAGCCTATAGAGCGAGATGTGCGCCACAACCCCAGAGTCGTTCGCGACTGGACAGGGGTCCCTTTACCTTTACCTAAGCCCCATTGGAAGCAGAAGGACTTACTTCTGAGTAAATATGTATAGGATAGCGCTGCTAGCCATGGCTTAGGCCAATTTACATCGATAGGGAACATCATCAGTCACAAGAATAACTTATGTAAGAACATGAGAACATGAGAAGAGAGTGCTGGATCAGGCCAATGGCCCACCTAGTCTAGCATCCTGTTCTCACAGTGGTCAACCAGATGCCTGTGGGAAAAGCAGGATTAGGACCTGAGCACGAGCACTCTCTCCCTTCCTACAGTTTCCAGCAATTGATATGATATGAGTGGGTTATGATAAAAGGACCTACAAGCATGAAGATTGTTCCACAGAATTCTTCCTCCTTTTGCTGCATCAGAAATTTGACAAACCCTTGGGAGGACAGCACACTCATCAATGAAGCATGCATTCTGTAATGCGAGTGCTTCCTCTTCCAAATCCTAATCTGAATAAGCAACGGGAGGATTCCCACAACCCAAAATTTCACCACTCATATGGCTTGGCTTGCTCTGCACTGGAAGGAATGGCAATGACCCAAGAGTTGACCCTTTAACCAAGAGTCCTTGATTGCTGCAACCCATGGCCTGGAGTACACAGCAACACCTTGTGTTATTATTCCTACGAGGGGGACCTGCAAGACGATATTGCAGTGTATCCTCCCTCTAAGGAGGACTGCTCCTATACATCGTTCCAATGTGCATACTCTCCAAGTAGTGCATCCCATTCCATGCCGGATTTACATCTAAGCTAAACAAGCTATAGCTTAGGGCCCCACTCTCTTGGGGGCCCCAAAAAAATTTAAAGGAAAAAAACCTGGATGTACATTTCCAAAATATAAGATAAAAAACAAAATAAAACCTAAATACAGTTAGAGCTTAATAATTATTTAACTATTAATATATTTCTTCTTAATTCTATTTCACTATTAATACACTTCTTCTTAATTGTATTTCAGTTCTACAATTACTTTGATACAATACATATTTTGTTATGTGCCAATGGTTTTAGATACTTATTAGGTCCATAAATTACCATATAGCATATATTCAACACAAAAAACAGCGACAATTTGTTGTTGATAAAGGACAGCTGGACATATAAAGGGAACCCATTACCTTCAATAGCTTGGGCCTCATCAAGCCCCCGGGAGCATGCGGGGAGAGGTGAGGGTCTGGTGCCCGGCTCCATGCTCTCCCCAATATTGTTTTCCCTTACTGGCTTTCGCTAGAATCCAGAAGTCAGTTCTGTCCCGAGGTGGGGACAGATAGTTGGAACCAATGCCTAAGCAACCACTCACATTTATGTATTTTAATAAAGTTGTGGCCAAAATTATGCCAAAAGCCTTAAACAAAAATTATATGTGAATTGTGAATTATTTAGGGGTGGCTTGGCGGACCTCAACACACAGCTCTCTGAAATCTCCCTCCTTCAGACACTTGCACTCCAAGTCACAGAATGTAGGGCTGTAGGAATGAAGTCAACATCTCCTCTGACATGTTAAATTTCCACCTCTAAACCCGGCCCTAATGACAGAATTCCTCCTCAGAAGTAAGTTCCAGGTAAGTTGATCTAAGATTGCAGCCAAGCTATGGGAAAGCGTATATCCACTGGCTGCCACTTAGGGAAGATTTTTTGACATTTTTCTGGGTGAACGACCAAACAATGCACACAGTACTGGCAATCGCACACCTAAATTTGAGCAGCCTCTCAAGAACCAGAAGGTTTTCACAGCTTGTGAGCATTTCAGCTCCTCTTTAGCTCAAATTACTTCAGGTCAATATTTAAAACAAAGAACCACAACACTAAGCATTTCTGTAGCCCATGAACTGTTATTGCAAGCTGTTTTTCCTTATTTAAAACCCTTCACTCTGTTTTCCCCCCACAAAGCATTAAGCTTTTGCACTGGATTGAAGCAAAATTGTTTGCTGTATAATGTGTTTTTATAGAGAGATTATTTAAGGCATGATTTCTGTTTATGGTCCCACGGTATGTTCTAATCACCTTTGTTTGCCTCATATTCCATTTCTTAATTAACCGACAACCTATTAGCATAAGGAGCCTTTTTTTTTTACCCCAAGAGTATTAATTATACATAATTTATATCATATGCATTTATTCCTTATCAGTTGGATGAATAAAACATTTACCTGTTTATAGCTACTTGGGGTTAACGCTTTCATACAGAAAACTCACCTGAGACTTCCAATCAAATTATCAGATTTTTAATTTTCTGTTACATAATGATACCGTATTAGTCATTGTAGTATTTTATTCCACTCTAGGCTAAACAATCATTTAGTGGAGCAGAGTGTTGGCAGCATTAATTAACCATGCCACATGCTTAGTTCCACAGTAAGATGCAAATCATGAAAATGGAAGGTGAGGATATGTGCCTTTTCTTTGAATGCTGAATTTTAAAAAAGGACAGGAGAGCCCATTTCTGACCTAAAGTTGCCCTGTTTGCTTATATGAAAAGAATCTGTGCTTATAGGAAAACCAGAAGGTTAAGCACAAATGAAGGTTTTTGACTTACAGTATTTTCAATCAACACAATTGACTACTAGAAACTGAACATCAGGCCGAAGCCTTCCGGGTTTGTACTGTTGTACCTACTGAACATTATTTTGTTAAACAAACAACAAGAAAATTTATCCTGTCTTTGTCCTGAGGCCCCGGGGGGCTAGCTATGTAAAACTGGTCTCTCAACTGCAAGAAAGAGATTCCATGAGTTGTATCCAATGGTGGCTTTGCAGTAGAACAGATGTGGAAAACCTTTCGCTCTCCAGATTTTACTGAACTTCAGCTCCCATCATTCCTGGCCACTTGCTGTGTTTGCTGGGGCTGACAGGAACTGTACTTCAGTAACACCAGAAAGTCCCCCATACCTGCACTAGGGGTCCAGTATACCTGAAGGAGCGTCTCCACCTCCATCGTTCTGCCCGGACACTGAGGTCCAGGGCCGAGGGCCTTCTGGTGGTTCCCTCGCTGTGAGAAGCAAAGCTGCAGGGAACCAGGCAGAGGGCCCTCCCACCAGATGTCAAAGAAAAAAATAACTACCAAACTTTTAGAAGACATCTGAAGGCAGCCCTGTTTAGGGAAGCTTTTAATGTTTAACAGGTTATTGTATTTTAGTGTTTTGTTGGAAGCTGCCCAGAGTGGCTGGGGAAACCCAGCCAGATGGGCGGGGTATAAATAATAAATTATTATTATTATTATTATTATTATTATTATTATTATTATTATTATTAGGGACCAATGCTTCTACTAGGACCAATTCCCCCTTACCAGTTGTAGCCCCCTATTTCATAGGAACCCATTCCATGAACCCCAGGTAAGTGCCTGGAACTCCTGGAATCTCGTAGACTGGGGTGGCACATAACAAACTGGTGGAATCATGTACCTCCGAAACACTTTTGCCATTTCCCTCCATTTAATCACAGTAACCCTCTTGAGTAACTGGCAGCACTGTGGAAACATATGTAACAGGTTAGCCTGTCTGCAACAAAACAGCACGTAATCAATGTAGAACTGACATCTGTTGACAGTTACTTATTCTTTTATTCCTTTCTTCCATGTTGTAGTACTTCAACACAGGTGCTTTTCCTAATGGCTCTTTTAACTGTGAAAATGCTTTCTTTCTCTTTTACTGGCATCCAGTAAAACTCAACATCTTGGGCCAAAACCCATCCTATGGTGCTGTCACTGTTACCACATTTGGAATCAGCATTGCTAGATAAGAGAGCATGCCTACAAATGCTAGCAATAAGTTATTTTAGCTGTGGCCATTCTTTTCACAGCAATGGGGAAAGTCTTGTTTGTTTCAATATTCCTATTTTATTTCAGCCATGACAAATTTGCCTTTTCCTAGATTCACTTTCAAGTTTCCTTCCCAAAACCTAAGAGTCATTATATTGCCACATCATATTCCCCTTCTGAACTTCCCTGCACCAGGATATCAGCTGCATAAACACATGACATGTAGAGCCTCTCAGCTGTTCATTGGATAATCCTTTGGTACACGTCTGGAGCTGAAGAGATACCATATAGTAATCCTGCCCAAAGTAATCTTGAATGTATAGAATCTGAGCTTTTTGTCCTCCATTTGAATTTGCCAAAATCCGCTACTGTAAATAGTTTTTCTGCAGCCAGCTATGTTACTGGTAATTTATTCTACAGTAGGCAATTGGAAAATGCTCTATTCATATCTGTTGGGCCCAAACATATTATCTTCTGTTCTCTGGCAAGGTTGTCTGCAACAATTATTGGATCGGCCCACTATGTAGGTTCTTCAACTTTGACTATCCAATGTTCCCATACAATTCTGTTTCTTTTTAACTTCATAGCACCACTGGAACTGGCGCACGTAAATCTAGCATTTCCATTTCAAAACATCCTTCAGAATCCATCCATTTAACTTACAGCTAAACAACCAGGACAGAAAACACAGGATCTCCCAAACCTTCCTCATTTGCCAAGTGCAATACCTTTTTGTTTACTAAAGCAGATTAAAGCCAGGCCCCTTCCCAAATCTCCCCACATGTGAACTTGATTACCACTAGGCCCTTGGAAAGGATTACCACCAACAGTTCTAGTTCCAGCGCATTCTTCATGTCTTTCTTTTTTCCCCCTCCCCTTCACTGCCTACACTAAGCCAACATGAATAACTTACTCAGAATGCATCTCAGGTAGAATTGCCACTGAAATTTGGCCTAAAGTGAAATTTGAATCAAATGTTGGCTGTTTCCTCATGCGAAACATCTACAGAAGGCAAAACAGGAAAGTTATAAGACATGTGGCATGTCTTGGGCATCATACAACAACAGCTATTTTTACTGTTGTTCTTAAGGTTGCCATGTGTCTTCTTTTTCCAGGACACACCCTCTTTTTCAGGGGTAAAATTTCTGTCTAGATGGATTTCTTAAATTTGCCAAAATGTATCCAGCTATACTTTCTGGATGAGACATACAGTGGTACCTCGGGTTAAGAACTTAATTCATTCTGGAGGTCTGTTCTTAACCTGAAACTGTTCTTAACCTGAGGTACCACTTTAGCTAATTGGGCATCCTACTGCCGACGCCACGCAATTTCTGTTCTCATCCTGAAGCAAAGTTCTTAACCTGAGGTACTATTTCTGGGTTAGCGGAGTCTGTAACCTGAAGCATATGTAGCCTGAAGCGTATGTAACCCGAGGTACCACTGTACCACAGTTTCTATAGCCTACATATAGTAAGTGTACTTAAAATGAGAGTCATCATAGCGTACTCTTTTTTGCTCTTCAAAATATGGCAACCTTATTTCATGACCACAGACAGGTAACACCTATGTGTCCAGCCCAGCCTCATAGCAAAGCATTCTTTATGCTTTTTCATCAAGGTCAGATCATTCATGATACCAACCCATACCCCCCAAATAGCATCGCTATAGCACATGTATGAAATGAAAAGGAATAACTGACTAAAGAGGCAAATGCTTTGCTGTTTACAATAAGCTCTCTTCCTTGCTGTGCCTTGATACGTGCTTGCAACTACAGAATGTTGAGGCCAGGGAGAGCCAGCAAGCAAGCCTATCACCTCCAACAGCCTGTCAAAACAACAACATGGAGAGTACAACACATACTTCAGCAGTGTTACACAAGGAAGAATGAAATTCCTTGCCTCCTCCTTCAGTAAAGCAGCCAGTGAGAAAGAATAAGAGAAACTTTTTGGACAAATTTCATAGTGCGGCTGAGAGTTACAAAATCAGTAGGACTTGGGACCAAGATCCATTAAGCTCTTCCACGTGTGAACAGTTTCTCTGTACATATGACAGATCATTAGTAATGGCTGGGCCATCCATCCAAAAACCACCCAAAAACCTGGAAATCTAGATAATCTTCATTGTACGCCTTAGAAGTAGAGTCTTCACCAACAGACCAAAGGGGTACAGCTTGGCCTGCTCATCTTATCAGGCAGTTAAGGGCACAGGAAGGTGAAACTTTGCCATCCATAGCATGAAGGTAAGTATTATCTTCTGCTAACAGTAGTTGATAAAGCTACTGTTCAAGATACAGGATGATGAAAAAAGCTGATAAAACCTACTTGGTAAGGGAGTTTTCTTCCCACAGCTAGATTGCCAAAGACTAGATATTGATTGAGCAATGAGAGGTCCAGAGCAATGGCACAGAATCAATATCACCATATCATGTACGTTGGCCTTCAGTCTGGATTTTTCAATATGCAGCACACTGAGTGAGTTGGGGGCAATCGCATGGAAGCAGAGGCAACAGCAAGGCAAACTGAGGACTCCTTAATGGGCTATCATCATCATCATCATCTAGCATATGTCCTTGTGGCAATCACACAGGGTCCCCGGACATTTAACGGTCTATTGATCCCTGTGCCACCACTGTGCTTGCTTCCCCACTGCCATCAACCCGTTACTCTCTGGTAAAACACTGAGTCCAGACAGTTGTTAAAAGTGAACCAAAAAAACCCCAAGTTTATTTTACAAACATTAACAAGTTTACGGTTTCTCAGATAATATTCCTGTCAGTATCTTAATTTTAGTTTCTTTACCGGTCTATACCTTCCTAATACCTTCTGACTGATTATCTCAACTGTTTGACTGACTCCTCTTAACAAATTCTCTCCCTCTCTCACACCAGACTAGCCCAACCCACAGACTTATCTTCTCTGTCTCTTCTAACTCCAGACTGTCTTCTCAACCACCCTAACTCTTAACTCCCCCCAAAAAACCTCTGTCACACACCTAGGAGGGGAAACACCACATTCCCATACGAAACCTAGATCGGTGAGCTTTCTGGGGGATGGTTCTGCTAAACTGGGGCCAAAGACTTGCACTGCCTGCACTTTATCAAAACCAAGTCCAGCATGGCCCATTTTGTTTATAATTCTATTAAGCTACATACACTCACCCCAGCACCATAATTATCAAACGAGTTTTAGCATTCCTAGAGTACTGCAATCACGTAGATATTGCTAAACCATCTGGGAAGCAATTCCTCCCACCCACACTACTGTGCTCCCTGCAGGCTGGCATTGAGCTTCAGCCAGCTGGCACGGGTAGGCACATTACCCAAGCACACTCCACACCAGCTGGCCAGAAGAAGAAGGACATGCCAAGGCTAGCTGATGAGGCTTCGGCTAGAGTCTCCTCGCCGTCCTCAACTTACACTCAGGTCCCAACCATTTTTGCTCTGCCTCAAATTTCACTTCTCTTTCCTTAAAGGCCTTCTTCCTTTCCAACTTGTTCTAGTTAACAGTTTGCCCATCCCATTTGCCTTTTCCCTGCTGCAAACAGTAGCAGTCCCAGATTGCTTCACAGTGCCTACATTGAAAGCCTCCTCTCTGAGCCCTTCTCAATCCTCAGTCCTCTTCTCCACCAGCTGTGCAGGCCCTTGCCCATACAGCTCCACTGAAGAAGCCACTTTGTAAAACAGCCCTGTGTTGATGGTTCTCCCTCCCCTAACCCACTCTCACACACCACAACATTTCCTCACATAGAAGAGTGGCTAAGAAGGAGTGTTATGGCAGTGGCAAACTATGCAGTGTTTTCTTCTACAGTACAAAATAGACCCACCACATGAGATGTGGAATATTCATCCCTGTATCACTCACAGCTAGTTCCCTTAAATTATACAGAATCGGGAGTCCAGTCCTTCCCATTTGCTACATGTGTGCTATCTGCAGAGAGGCATGCAGTGATTTAAGTGCACACCCACATATTGCAGCTAACATGGTACACGTGTATGCATTCATACTTGCGTATCTGTATTCAAATAGGGCTGCCATACATCCACAATTTTGGGGTTTGTCTAAAAAAACAAATTCAACAATGTCATTTGAGGTACCCTGGTTTTTACTTTTTGAAATATGGCAACCCCAATTCAAGTATAAAAAATCTGCATGAGAAATCCATGCAGTGACCTTTTCAATCTAACGTAGTACATTTTGTTGTTTTTATTTGGGGTGGCTTATGAACAGTTGCTAATGTGTAGAATGTGGAAAACAGATCTTTGAGGGCCAGTGTGGTATAGTGGCTGTTCTGTGGATTCTCCTGACATTGCAGAGCTTATTTGAGGTGGTTCAGGGGGTATGCAGGAGAAAGGCCCATTGCACTAGTGGGACTCTTTGTGCTGGTTCACACAGGCTCAGCTATCCAGCTCTGAGAAATTCACAAAATACAGTGGTGCCTCGGGTTAAGTACTTAATTCGTTCTAGAGGTCTGTTGTTAACCTGAAACTGTTCTTAACCTGAGGTACCACTTTAGCTAATGGGGCCTCCTGTTGCTGCCGCTGCTGCATGATTTCTGTTCTCATCCTGAGGCAAAGTTCTTAACCCGAGGTACTATTTCTGGGTTTGCGGAGTCTGTAATCTGAAGTGTCTGTAACCTGAAGCATCTGTAACCCGAAGTACCACTGTACTCCATTTATGCTGTTCTACTCACGTGCAAATTCCCCAACATTTTTGGAGATGACATATACTGACCCAACACTATGCAAAATTGCCTGCTTACGTTGTTCACTTGTTGACATTCTCCATATGAATATATTTGCTTACATCCTCCGTATCCTCCTGCCTGAATGGCTGAACATCCTCTTTTCAGTTCACATTATGCAAACCATTAACTGGTAGTTTAGGTTTCAACAGCAGAGAATTTGGGGGAAGTGATCCTTATCAGAGAGTTCGTTTTGGACCAAACTCATGTAACAAAAAGCATAGAAAACCCCAAAGCCCCTTAGAATATTGTAGATCCGATACAACTCCAGCATAAACTCATGGAACAACTCCTAACCTATATTCATTAGAGGTTCCTGTTAACAGCTGCTGCCTCACAAAGGTTTGGCTGGTCTGCTGGACTACATATGGCCATTAATAACCTGGTGACGTAAAGGTCTCCACCATTTGCCCTCTGCAAAAGCTGCTTGATGACTTTTCTCCCATTTCTGCAGAATAAACTGTATATGTGAATGTATACACTTTACACACATATTTATAGGGGAAATAAAAGCTGAACTAGATAAAGGAAGTCATGCCTGGAGGAAGTCATGGTCTATTTCAAAATAGCTTAAAAGCAAACAACGTATAATAATATTGTGATAAAACAGGGACAGATAAAACATTTAAACAGTGACAAATATTAAATGCCAGGCTTAAGCACTAATAGAGGGTTTCCCAAACTTGGGTCTCCAGCTGTTTTTGGACTACAACTTCCATCATCCCTAACTAGCAGAACCAGTGGTCAAGGATGATGGGAACTGTAGTCCAAAAATACCTAGAAACTCAAGTTGGGGGAACCAGGCACTAATACACAAGGCCTGTGCAAATAAATAGGTCTTCAACCAATGACAAAAACTAATAAGAAACAATGCTGGACTTAAACAGCATCACCAGAGAGAAGGCCCTTTCCCAGGTTGCCACATGTCAAATCTCAACTGGTTGCAGCAGAACAAAGCAGTCTCTTAATACAAGCAGACATGTCTATATGGGAAGTGTGATGATCCTACAAGTAGTTAGGTCCCAAATTGCATCACGTTGAAGCTGTGTCTGTGGTAATCAATGCCAGGAGGAAGTAAAAGACTGGAAGGGGCCCCATGAATGGAAGCTGAATCTAGACAAGATGGTTAGTAGATGGCTCTCATGCCCAATAATTTCCAAATCTAAATGGAGTCATGCTCCTCTTGAATGAACAGGGGACAGCTTGGGGTACTCCTAAAACCAACATTGCCACTTGTTATCCAAATGGTATCAGTAGCAAGGAGTGCCTAATGGCTTGTTCACCAGATATCATAGTTCCTGGACCAGGTAGCATACTACTCGTGTATCCCAGCAAAAATGATTACAAATACGGCTGTTGCATACAGTGTGGTCTTAGAAGCGATCTCTTCAAGCTCCAACTGGTTTCTCTCTGGTTGTGGATTGATTGCATTATCTACAGTGATGTTATCTTACTAGTGTTGCTATGTTTGTGCACTTCATAAACATTCCATATGCAGCATTTGCTAGGTTAGGTGAGATAAGTTAATTATCATTAACTGTTCTGGCGCAATCCTATTGGGGGGGGTGTTTTTCCATGGCTTGCTGCAGGAGTATGGAAGCTTCATCCTGTTCCAGTAGGCCCTGATCCAACACAATGTGCGCATAGCAGCAGGGGCCACACTCGCAGAGGGAAAAGACGTTGGAAAGACAACGATCAGCTGTTTGGTAGAGAAAGGGAAACAGGGAGGCCGTTTTCAGATACCTGGCTTCCCAACAAAACCAGCTGGCAGGACTCAAATTTCCTTTTATCAGCCTCTGCTCATGTTTACTAGTCCAAGCTCAGCTGCCGTATCAGCTACATGTCCAGAAGTGTGAGGCACTGTTGTGATATGTATCTTCCAAATCCAGCAAGGGGCTATCCAAGCCAGTCAGATTCAGTCTCCTCGTCCTCTTCTCTGGGAGCCAATTGGCTCTGTTTCAGCTCAGTTTTTACTAGACTTATGTGCCTATGTATAAGTCTGGCAAACCGTATATGCTGCATCCATTTGTGTGCACAATTCTTTTATCTATATAGGCCCAAGGTGTACATGGGAGGCTAACAACTACCATGCAAACGTAGCCCTATATTTGGGCCTGGCAAGAGAATTCACGAAGGAGCCCTCATAACCTCTGGACACATGGTTTACCCGGTCCATGAGAACCCCAGATGGTGTACATGATTAAAGCTATATTTTACTTTATCACCTAGGTAATTATGAACGTGGAGGATTTTCATGTATTTATTATTATTATTATTTGGCAAAGAAGCCTGAACACCATAAAATTATTTATAAAAAAAGATGGTGTAGGGAATTATTTTCTCTCAGTGGGGGCTTTCAAGCTTACCCTGATTTCTGTCCCAGAAGGGCCTGTTTGGAGAGATCTGAGCACATCTGTATCAATGTGCATGAAGCTTCAATAAAAAACAGTTCACAAAGCAAGTGGAAAGCTATATATAAAATGATATTTACTTCTCATTTCAGATGAAGCCCGAGACAAAAGGCATATAGGTAAACACAGCTGCAACATTTTTTAGGCGTATAATCAAATGCAGAAAAAATATTGGAAAACTATGTTAATTATTGTAATTAAATTGTGAACAGTATTGATAGCAAAATATCTTTATAAAACCTATCAAATCAAAAGGAACCACATCGCATATGGGAATCCATTCTGGTGACAGGATGTACCAGGACAAAAGGACTAGTCCTTCTTCCTCCTTCCTCTCCCCACCCCACCCGCCAAAATTGTGTGGTTAGATAATGATACATACAGTAGAAGCTAGAGGTAGAAAATGCTATATTCATCTCTGGTTCATTGCTCTTTCTTGATCTCAGCTTCTGAAGAAAATGACAACTTGCATCAAGAATAAAGTTCTATTTCTTCAGATCCAAATTAACTCCATAAAGTCTCAAAATATATTTAAAGGAGAATACCTGGCACCATTCCTTTGTCTAAGCAAGCGGTGGATGGATAGGTCTATTTCTGATACACATAAATTTCCCATGTATTCATTCATAGGCCCATTTTGTCCTATTTCTGCATCAATCTTCAATTTTTAAAAAACGCCCCCACACAAAAATGGCACTATTTTACTTTTTACAAAACAAGCATTTCCCCCTACATCTTAACCCAAAACACAAATTTCTATATGTATCTTTGAACCCATGCTATTTTTCTAGAAAAAAGAGGTGCCAGAACTTACCATGAACACCTCCCTCATTCTCTTAGAGGTGCCAGAACCGGGTTCCGGTGAGTTCTGGCATGTTCCAACTGAAAAAACAAAACCTTGCTTTGGTGTAGTCTTTGAGTTGATGGCTGTATTGTGTGACATATTTAGAAGTGTGAAAATGGAAGGGTGGCTTTGTTCTGATCCGGGTGTTAGTCCTGGAAGTGAGAGTCAGGTTGGTTTGCTCAAACGTGGAGCAAATGAAATCTCCAAGCATTCCTCATTTAAGCCAACCTATAAGTCATTATTTACAACAAATGGACCATAAACTTCAGCACCAATTGGCATGGAAATATGTTGCCTATGATCAAATCGCATGGAATGCAGCAGATAGCACTCAAATATTTTTAGCTCAAACATAATAATAAAACTGCAGACATAATAACTAGACTGAGACTTTGATTACATATTGGGTAAGGACCAAGCCCATTCATTCTTCTGTGGGCTATTCAAGATGTTTTGTCTAGATACACAGGAAGAGAAACCTCTTAACACAGGTGGGGAAGAGTTAGACTAAATACCACAAAATGATATAGCGGTGCAATTTATTCCAGTAATTTTGTGCTTCCAGGGGATACCATTATCATGTACCCAGATAGAAGGAAAAACAATCGCCATCATACACCTCGGTCTGAAAGCTATGTGTGTCTGTTTCTATGTGGCATTTATGGTGCTGGAATTATTATTTGAGTTGTGGGGAACCTCCTGGTGTCTCTTTATGCAAAAACACTTACGTATCGTAATGCGAATACATAGGGCCAGATTTTGTAAACAACGTTTTAAAACTCTCTTGGTGTTCATATAGATATATTTGAAGAGATTTTACCTAAATGTCCTCATTTGGCTTTGAAACGATGGGGCCAAAAGCAGGTGCTGCCTACTAGGACATTGACCTTATCTGGCTGTCTGTTAAACTTTCTGTCTTGTGCCGTAACACTGTGCAGCGTTTCATGGAGTACTCTTTGTTTATTTGATTCCTATCCCACTCTTCTGTTTATGATAAAACTCTCAGCAATGTTAATCTACAGACTCAACTGCCTGAGAAGAGAAAATAAATACATCTCAGATACTTTTAAAAAAAAAGTCTCAATGCAGCAGACATGTGGCAGCATAAAAAGCAAACCGTTTTCAAAAACCAAAATCTAAAGCAAAAGCCTTAATGAGGTGTCTAAACTTGCTACTAAAATTCACAAGAAGTAGAATGCAGGATGAATGCTAGACTCCAGGTCAGGCTTCCTCAACCTCGGCTCCCCAGATGTTTTTGGCCTACAACTCCTATGATCCCTAGCTAGCAGAACCAGTGGTCAGGGATGATGGGAATCATAGTCTCAAAACATGTGGAGGGCTAAGGTTGAGGAAGCCTGCTCCAGGTAGATCCAACTTCACACCATATATCCTCATACCCATACTGAAATTGGTCATGCTTCCAGCAATTCTGCAACACTAGCGGTAAAGAATCTTTTCCAACCTGTGGCCATGTTCGCTTTGGGGCATCCTCCCAGAGTGGGTGGTTGGGACCAGAGGCAAAAGTGGGGAGAGCAATAAGTGTGAATTTTACCTTAGTACAGCAGGCTAGTATCTACACACATACACAATGACCGCTCCCCACATTTAATGGGGGGCACCCTTTGCGCGGTCGCGCGCAGCCCCCTGGACCCTATGCGGCACCATTAGCACAGGTTTGGCTTCTCCTCCCCCCAGGTGGGATACCTGGAGGTCTCTGCCTACCTCAGCTACTTGCCCAATCCCGCCTGGGGAGGCATTGCCAAGGTGATCAGGCCAGGTAGGGGGAGGGACCACCTGCCC
Organism: Podarcis raffonei; assembly: GCF_027172205.1. Taxonomy (NCBI): domain Eukaryota; kingdom Metazoa; phylum Chordata; class Lepidosauria; order Squamata; family Lacertidae; genus Podarcis; species Podarcis raffonei. Next base: position 30,344,515 of record NC_070604.1, read on the forward strand.
ACACAATAGGGGGAGAATCTTACCTGGGAATCGTCAGTTGGCTCCAGAGCTTCTTCCACCCTACCCACCCTCAGTTAAGACTTCTTTTGCAGGCTAACCATTTCTCCACAGGTACACAGGTGCTGCTACATCAAGGTCGCAGTTGAAGGGCCAGAAAGGAATTCTCCTGCATTGGCAGGTTTGCCTTTCCCATAGCAAAAAGTCACAACTTTGGCGGTATCAGGCCTTGGGCGGAATCCTTTAGTCTATCTTCCCTAAATGGGGGGGGAGCGTGCAGTGGTGACCCACGCCCCCTCTTCTTCACGGCGGCTATACCAGGGTTCCCCTTTAAAGGGGTTGTTTTGAGGGGAGGCTTTGGCCGTACGTCGAGAGGTTGTCATTGCTCTCTCCTGCAACGGCGGCGTAATGGGGGCGGCTATCTCTGCTTGAACATATGTTCTCCAGAGCCAGCCCATCCCCACACACACTGGATAACCCTGATGTTCCCCAGATCCCCAGCGGGGGACTGGGAGGGATAAACGCCTAATGCCTGAGCCAAGGTCTACCCACATCTGAAACATAATAAAGTTGTGGCCAATTTTAATCCCATAGCATGTTGTCTTGAGTCGTTATTCCACACGGGGGCCGCCCAGAGCTTGGGAGACTCCGCCTGTCCACACAAATACTTGCGCACCATTCTCTATTCTCCATCCAGGCAGGCAAGAGGTCAAGGACACATCCCAGACAGGCAAGAGGACATATAGCAGAGTCCATGAGGAATGTGGCCTGGTGTCTGGGACTGGGCAGAGGAGGAATGGTGGAAACCGCCTCCCCAGACTGACCCTTCCAGAATTACAACAATTACAACAGGGGTTTGAGGGAGGTCACAGCTCAGAGGCAGATGAAGGGGAACGCTGGGAAATAATGGGGGGGAGGAGGAGGAGGAGGAGGAGGAGGAGGAGGAGGAGGAGGAAGAAGAAGAAGAAGAAGAAGAAGAAGAAGAAGAAGAGTGACAGCTGATGGACTCAGTGTCTTTAGAAACTCCCCCTCTACCAGAACCCGGCGGGCCTTGAAAGTAGGACAGCAAAGAGCTCAAAGGCAGAGGGCACTTCTTAGCACCCGTAACAATGACTCGTGAGGAAGTGGGAGAGACGGAGGAGGTGGAGATTCACTTGGGGCAACACCATTATTCCAAGAGGCTGCACTCCCAAGCCTCTCTCTGTGAATATTTAATAAAAGCAGATGGTAAGGACTTTTCCTTGTCCGTTCTTGGCAGCCTGCTGTGGGGGTTGGTTCCTCTGCCGTCTGACACTAGGGCAGGGGAGATGTGACCGGGGAGGGTGCAGTTATCTGGGAAGAGCCCAGCCCTATCTGTAGGGCAGATAGGGAAGCATTTGGGTCACAGGCCTGAAGCTCCGCACCTCTGCACAACAGGGGTTCCAACTTGAATAAAATATTGGGGGGGGGCAGATAAGCTCCAACCCACATAATCACAAGACGTGGCACACACACAGCATTTGACTAGCAATGCCCATCAACTTGGGGGGCCTGGCCCTATCAAATATTTTATTGTGGGAGCAAAGGGACCTCAGCCCTAGAAGTTGGTTTCTATGCTGCACACCCAACCTAAACCAAAAAGTTTTCACTTCTCCCCATATATCATTAACAAGCATTACCTAGTCACATCAGTACTTCATTCTGGTGGCATTTTAATGCGTCGAACCATTTGCACACCCACAAATGTTTATGCATACCAAATAATCTTCCAAATGTTTCACCATTGCCCAAATTATGTTGGCTGTGGTGGCTGAAAAAAAATACCAAACCTACCATACCAAAAAGTTCCCCCCACTTCTGCTTACAGAACTCTCAGTTGTTTGGGCCACAACAGACCAACAGGGTTTGGCCCCTTAAATTTTACCCAATGGCATCATACTTCCCACATCCATGCTGAAATATATGTCATGCAGGGCTTTCAGTATAAGGCTATCAATGGCTACTGGTCATGATGGCTATGTCTGGGGGACAACAGCCGGCCACTGCTTTCACTTCCTAATTCTGGGCTACTCATAGGCATCTGGTTATTTACCATGGGAAATGTTGGACTAGATAAACCTTTGCTCTGATCCAACAGGGCACTGCTTATATTGAGACGATGCTCATGGTTGGAATTTGGCAAGTCTGCATGGGGCATGGATATGGCCTAGTATCTCTTGGTTGAAAGATCTTCTGAAAAGCTGGGAATCATACCCCTAATCAGGTGGCTGCCCTTCATATTTAGACTTGTTCCCAAATTTAAAGCAATCTTTGAGCTGCATTTGGATGTTCTCGATTCGAGGAAACCCAGCGAGGGCATCCACGAGAAGCAAAAAGTGCTCTAAATAAGGCAAATTCAGGAGGGTTTCACACATCCCACAGGGCTTAGAAGTTATTTTTCAGGTGTCACAAACCATGAATAACCCTTCAAATTTTCAGCCAGTGTTTCCCATAAAACAGGTCACACGGGGTTGTAGCCAACTAAGTTCGACTCAGAGTAGATCTGTTAAAATTAATGGACCTATTTAAGATACACCCCAATGTCTATAAAGTGAGGCATGCAGTGTTTTGTTTCAGCATAATTAGATTTCCTATGTGATGTATGTCATTGAATCCTCCTCAGCATCAGCATCCTCGACTCCTCCAGTATATATGGTTTATTGCTTTGTCATTGTGCCTCAGACAAAAATTGTATCTCATTAAACCAAACCAAGACTGAACAGGCTCTGCCTGCTATAGAAAGTGTTCTGGCCATCATACAAAAGTGAGTAATTAATTGGATTCAGTTGTTGTTGTTGTTTTAATATTCCAAAGAAATAAATCTAATTACAGCGGAACAGAGAGGGAAAAAATCTACAATAATTCCATGAGCACCCCCTGGATCATCTGAAGATTTTTCTGCATTTGGATACACCTTCTTTGGGCATTTAGCATTTCAAATGGGTCATTACTTGGCCAATGAAGACATTTGGAAGAGCTCTTAATGCTTAAATAATTCACATCCAGGCATTGTCTTTTACCTTCCTTCATGAACTGCAGCGAACACAGCACACAATTCATTAACACTGGGATCAAAACCAGGCTCCCTGGCTTCCAAAACAAATTATCAGTCATGAAGCCAAAAACACAGCTAAAGTAGGTTAAGCCAATGTAGTCTCTGTTTTTATTAAACTTTCACAGTGTTTAGACTTTGTCAGTCACAATGGACATGGCCCTCTCTGCGATAGATCTTAACATGCACTGCCTTCCCCTTCAGAGCAATTAAAAGCTTAGATTGTCATTCTTGTGTTTTTTGGGATACAATATTATATTCCTTATTTTGCTGCAAAGGCATATGCAATGACATCACATTTGGCATGATGGATGGCAGAGGCTGGGCCCAATTAAAGTGTGTGAATGTCTGTTGGTGGTGCATATTTGCTTTTTAAAGATTTGAGTGCCTTGTTCAGATGTGTGTTTGATGTCTCCCATGGCTCTGCTTGAGAGCAATTTTCTCTCCAACGAAAGATCTGATGGAAGGAGATCGCATACCCTCCAACATTTCTCCAATGAAAATAGGAACATCCCATTCCATAACAATAATCTTACTATTTATACCCCACACATCTTACTGGGTTGCCCCAGCCTCTCTGGGCAGCTTCCAACATATATAAAAACATAATTAAACATTTTAAAAACTTCCCTATACAGGATTGGCTTCAGGCAGCTCAGGAGTCAGATAAAGCCACTTCCGAGCTTGGGAGGAGGTGGGGTTACGGGCTTCATGCCCACCCCACGTGCGCGGGGGCTGTTCCCAGCCCCCGCGAGATCAGGGGAATCCTCGGCCGTGTCATCCACCCAGCCAGCCAACCGGCTGGCTGGGGGGCGTGGCCTGCCCTATTTAGGGCCGGTGCGGCCGAGGCTCCCCCTCTTTTCGCCGCGCCAGCCAGCTGATCTAGTTTCCCACCCTCCTTCCCTTTAGGTAGGCTCCTTGGCTTTGCTATGGACTTCAGCTGGTCGCCGCAAGGGGCCTGGTAGGATTTTTTTCCAATTGGTAAATTGGCTCCAGCCAATTGGTTTTTCGCCTACCTCGTAGCAACTCATCACAACTCCTCGGCATTGGCGGTTAGGCATTGGTAAGGGAGGGTTAAGTGTATGTGAGGGGGGAGGAAGTGCCATAGCCTCCCCCACAGCAAAGGGTAGTCTGATGAAGGACTCCGGGGGGCGTTGCCCTGTCCGAAGCCTATGGAGGTGTGGGCCTAAGGCATGCCCCCAAGCAGTGACCCCGGGGGAGCTCCTAGTTGACGTGCCTCAGCAGGACTCCCTCTACTGGTGGTTAACCCTTGCCAGTCTTCATGCAATCGAGCTGAAGCCGGCTAGTCGATAGGACCAATGCCTAAGCCAATACCGCTCATTCCTGTAATCAATAAAGTTGTGGCCTATTTCACCCATTAACCTTAATACTTGGTGTCCTGTGTCTTTATTTCTTCCTGGGGGAGGCGGTAACTCGCCACGCAACTCCATATCCTCCAGCATTTCTCCAATGAAAATAGGGACATCCTAAGGAAAAGTGAGACATTCCAGGATCAAATCAGAAACCGGGACAGCTTCTCAAAATCAGGGATGTCCCTGGAAAACAGGGACACTTGGAGAGTCTGAGATTGTTATAAGCCATAGTCTAATTCTCTCTCCCTCCTAAGAAAACTATGTCTTTGCAGGAGGCAGGTGCAAGTAACGTGAAATGTTATCTTCAAGAGTAGCTATATGCGGTACACAATCATGGTCATGGCTTGTCCTGCAAACCAGCTACACTTACCAAGAGTTATTGTCAAATGTCCCCCCCCCCAAAAAAAAACAACGAACCCAGCCTTCAATTTTTTACTCCATCACACATTAAGAATGCTCCCCTGAATCCCAAATGGAGGAAGACAGAGCAACCTAGCCCTTCCTTGCAAGTTTCAACCACTCCATCATCCCCAAGCAAAAACAGTAATACAGTGGTACCTTGGTTCTCAAACTTAATCCGTTCCGGAAGTCCGTTCCAAAACCAAAGTGTTCCAAAACCAAGGTGCACTTTCCCATAGAAAGTAATGCAAAATTAATTAATCCGTTACAGACTTTTAAAAACAATCCCTAAAGCAGCAATTTAACATGACTTTTACTATCTAATGAGACCATTGAGCCATAAAATGAAAGCAATAATCAATGTACTGTACTATAAAATAAATAAAACAGTACTGTATTGTAGATGATAAAAATTAAAATTAACTGCTTTTCTTTGGATGCGGGGCTTTTATCCATTTCGTCAGTCACACAATCAATAAATCAGTAGCTGAACTGGGTTCCACACAGCCACAAAAACAAATTAATCGAAAAAGCCTCAAAAACACAAAATAAATAGCAAAAACAAAAGCGCCAAACTTAATTGGTGCCGGAAGTCCATTTGACTTCTGAAATGTTCAAAAACCAAGGCACAGCTTCTGATTAGTGCAGGTGCTCCGGAAACAATAGCTTCTGAAACGCATTCGAAAACCAGAACACTTACTTCAGGGTTTTCGGAGTTTGAGAACCAAGGCATTTGAGAACCTGGGCATTTGAGAACCAAGGTACCACTGTAATGGTTCAAGGAAGGGGTAGCAAGCCGTGGTGGTGCTCAGCTTTGGAATACACCTGACCCCCACTTGACAAACTGGTTGGCACCAGGCTCAAATGTTTCATTTTGGTTTTGTTTCCTCAGGTATTTCATCAGCAGGTCAGTGGGACTTTTCCCCCTAACATGCACATGCAATTTTGCCCAATATACACATTTTTGCAAAGCAATTTTGCCTAAAATCATAATTTTTGCATGTTGTTTTCACTAACACACACACACACACACACACACTTTAAGCACACTTTATGCCCTAGTATATACAATTTTGGACATATTACGTGACCGGGCGACGGCATTGCAAAATGGGTAGAAGTGTGAATTTTGAAAGATATCTGTGTTTCTTTTTGGTGTATTGTGAAAATTCAGCAGGTTCACCTCTAAATGGGAATTGAATCAAATTTCTCCTCCATCCTTGCTTCCATATAAGCTTTGTGCAAGCAAATCACAACAAATGCTCCACCAACAGGTCGTCTGAAGGCCCCTCAACTCCCTCCCAAGAACACCCGATGCCAGGGATCAGGGACACTGCTTCCTTCTGTATCACTGCTTATCCAGAGCTAACTCGGGGATAATCCGACATGAAGCTTGCATCTAAAATGCGTTTTGTTAGAGTGACTGATCTCTGGCGGAACTGTATAATAAATGGGCAGCTAGGTTAATGTCAAATGTGCTACTACATAGAGAAGCCAAAGAAAACTCTTTCAAGTAGTCTCATTAGGAAGCCCTAGTGTAAGCAAGTTTCCCAGACTACTGTGAGGATCTGCATGCCAGAACTGGTGGGAGGGATCCTGTGCCAGCTGCCAAACATGACATTTCTGGACAGGCTGCTGAACCCTCTGTAGGTGACATCTGCGGAGCAGCCTTTCATCTTCCTGTCTCTCAATGGCTGAATACCTGCATGGGGCATGGATCCCAGAGAGGCTCAATGAATGCAGCCTGTCTCTTCCACCCAGCTGGACTTCCACATCCACAGTCTGAGGATCCTAGAATTAATGCTTCTAGTGTCAACATCTGCTCTCAGAGCCTCTTTTGTCCATTTCTCTCTCTTCATGTGCTGCTGACAGCAGGCCGAGTCCAATCCAAACTGCCAAAGCAACAGGGCATACAATTAGCCGGCTGTTGCCAGCCCAGAAATTTTACACTCGCGTCTTAGGCGCACTTACTTGGAAGTAAGTCCACTGAACGCTGTAGGGCTTGCTTGAGAGTAAACAACACGCAGAGTGGTCCCTTTTGTGGGCAAAGGGCTACTTAAAACAGAAGTTTCAAGCGCATACAGCACACATAAATATGGGAGTTTACATGCAGCAAGAGGAGGGAATTAATAATAATAATAATAATAATAATAATAATAATAATAATAATAATTTTTTATTATTATTTGTACCCCTGCCCATCTGGCTGGGTCTCCCCAGCCACTCTGGGCGGCTTCCAACAAAGATGAAAAATACATTAAAATGTCACACATTAAAAACTTCAGATGTCTTCTAAAAGTCAGATAGTTGTTTATTTCCTTGACATCTGATGGGAGGGTGTTCCACAGAGTGGGTGCCACTACCGAAAAGGCCCTCTGCCTGGTTCCCTGTAGCTTTGCTTCTCGCAGTGAGGGAACCTCCAGAAGGCCCTCGGCACTGGACCTCAGCATCCGGGCAGAACGATGGGGATGGAGACGCTCCTTCAGGTATACTGGGCCAAGGCCATTTATTATTATTATTATTAAATAATAATAATAATAATAATAATAATAATAATAATAATAATCCGTCATCATCAGAGACTGACTAGGCCCTGAGGAGTGGTGTTGGATACTGATGAGTGGGCACTGGGAGAAGGGGAGTTGGAGACTGACTTGGAAGGAAGGATCAGTGATCTGGGGGAGCCTGTAACAGGCAGGAGACAAGACTCAGAGGCAGGAGGAGAAGCTGCAGGACTGGAGGGTGAAGCACAGGTGCAGGAGGGGGGGAGATAGGTCTGGGTGGTGCAGATCAAGGGCTTTCACATCCCCTGCTCCTGCTCCCACCCACTGAAGGAGCAGAGAGAGAGAGAGAGAGAGATGCCTTTTTGCATAACCACTGCAAAAGGCAAATGCTTTTCTTTTCACACAGTTCTAAGTAATGCTAAGCATACTTTATGCATCAAGATCATGCTATCACAGTGAATACAAGATGAATTGCTAATCACTGGCCACCTTGTTTTGAGGTGTTACCTATCCATCTGTTTATATCGGTGCAGGTATATTTCACAGCGTATGTTCCTTTCATTCCTTCAGTATAGCCAACTAAGGCTGCCATGCCATGCACACTGGCTTGGGAACAAGCCCCATTGCCTGGTGCAAGACCCATGTAAGCCTCCCTAGGACCACAAAGCCTACTGGGGAATTAGTAGGAAGAGTAACGTGGATAGAGGGAAATTCAGGTAATACTTGTCTCCTCTGTGTAAACAATCCAACTGTGGGAGCTCATTGTTTTAGTGCACTGCTGGGCTATTTATGAAGGAAATGGCGGCTCATTTTACGGAAAGAGAAACAGAGTCCGAGCACTTTGTGCAGCAGGCAGCAACGTTGCAACATCAGTACCACAACACACACAAACACAAATCCATCTGAGAACTGGAGATTTTCCTTGGCAAAAATCTTGTGAAGAGCCATAATATTTATGTAAATATGCAAATGAGAAACAACAATTGGTTACTTCCAACTGTGTCTTTTCATTTACAGAAGGTTCTTTGTTCCAGCGGAAGCGTCTATATATGGAAGGGAGATTGAAGAGATTTTTGCAAATACTACACCTTTCCTCATGTTGTTACAAAAGGGACCTCCTAATTTCTGGAACAGAAGAGGGACAAAGGAGACTGCAGAGTGGATTGGAGATCACTAAAAAGCACCTTCTCTCCCCCATCTTTCCATTTATAAAACCCTCCGTGGAATCAAAGAAACTTGCATGAATACCACATTCACCAAATATATATGTTAGAATTCAGTTTACAGGTTTTACCCTTCGCATCACTGAGAAGGGGGCTCCTTGCACTCAAGGAATTCAGAGCACCTTAAATATGAGGGAAGCATTTCAACCCCACAGTTATTCTCCAGCTCAGATTTTAATCTGAGGAGCAGAATTCTTCCAAGGATGCACAGTTCCGTCTGTTCTTAGTACGTGTCGCTTTTGCATGTTTTCATCCACAGATCCAGTCTATTTCATTTCTGCATTGATATATAACTTGTTGGCTTTTCCAATGTAAATTCACATATAAATGCAGATTTATAAACATATGAATTTCTAAACATATCTAGATACTTTTTTCAGCTAAAAACTGCACTGGCATGAAAGCATGAAAAGCAGTGGATAAGTGGCAGAACAACCCAAACCCCTCTCTAGACCAGACTGCAGGGCACTTGGACTGAGTGGACGTGTCCCTCCGCCTGGTTCTTTTGACTGAGGCATCCTCCTTCTGAATGGTTTGGTAAGAGGCCCACTCACATTTTCTTTCTGTCAGTGGGGGCCAGGTGAAAACCGATACCAGGACACTCCAAGGTGGAAGTTCTCAAAGGATACAGTGCACCAAACTGGTGTAGCAGGAGAGGATGGGAAGATTTAAGGACAATCAAAGAAACAGTTAAACATTTCAATGTAGTATGCATACACAACCAGAAACAGTATCCACGCCTCTCCTCAAGAGCATTGGCTATTCTTCTACAGTTCCCCGTGACATATTGTCATGAACAGGGATTTTCAACTCTGACCTATATGAAAGATCAGAAAAGAGAAAGGCTGCTTTGTGTTGTTGAGGAGATGAGAGTCGGTTTGTCTCAAATTAGACCCAATATAAATGAGATTACCTGGCAAAAGCAGGCTCACACCTCTCATTGAGTTTGTATGCCTACTTGAGGTACATACATAAGAGGCTCATTTATAATTATATTTTGGGAATGATTCATGTTCTTATTTAGCTGCATTGTTTTAAACTTTCTGGATGTCTCGTGGACATATTGCAAAGTACTTGTGTTCTGTTATGAATCAAACACTGCTAAGAGTTGTTTCTTTTTGTTTTCCAATGTATTTCTTATCAATTTTTTAAAAAAATCTGTGTGGCGCAAGCAAATTATTGTTCTGAAAGTGTGGCCCAGAGCAAAAAGTGTGAGAAAAGGAGTATCGTTGGTATCATAACACTGAGTAAAATTGCAAAAATGTACAGAACGAGTTCAAATCTGCGTTGGAAATGTGAAAGGAAGGAGGGTACTTTTTACCATATGTGGTGAACATATACGCTTTCTGGGAAATGATATATAATGAATTCCATTTGCTGAGCTCAATTACAAACTGAACAGAGGAGGGAGGTTGTGACTAAAAGCAGCACAGTTATCTTGGGGGGGATTAAAGAGGCAAGAGGTCCACCTTTACTTCTAAAGAACACATCTTAAAGGTAAGTCATCTCTCCTCCTTCATGAAACTTGGGTGTTGTTGTTGTTGTTGTTGTTGCTGTTGTTGCTGTTGTTGTTAAAAAAGAGGCACATCTTTGCATATTTATTTCCCTCATGCCAGGTGTCTAATTATTTTGTAAACACGAAGTCCAAAATATGAACAGAGCACTTGACAAAATTAAAGATCCAAGGGAGGGGGAAAATAACAAACAAGAAACAAAATTATCAGGTACCCAGGATATTAAAATGTGTTGGTTAGTGGAGGGCTGCTGTCTGTGTGATGGCGGGGGGGGGGGGAGAGTTTTCTTGCCAAGGACAGTTAGAGATGTAGAGGAGTAGACAAAAAGCTCTCCATTTCTCTTCATTTATTTGTCTGCAAGAAACCATTTTTAAAAGGAAAGGAAAAGATAAACCTGTACTATACTGAAACTCATTTGAATGAGAATAATTTGTGGAAATGATTATGCTTTCCCTACGATTCCAATGGAAGCGGGGGAGACGTCGGAAAGCGGATCTTTTTGCAGCATTTAGCACGTTTACAAGACAATGCTGTAGGAGAAGGAACAGCCACTCTGGTTGGGGGGCCCTTTGATGGAAGCTGTTATGAAGTTAATGTACCAAAGAGTTGTTCAGAAGCCTCCAACATGAAAACTGCGGTGAGTCGAATGGTCAAATGATTCCATCTGTAGCTAAAACGGCTACTGGAAGCATTTCGGTGCCTCCCAGTTGTTTAAAATTTGGGATCCCGCTGCTCCTAAACTATATCTGGAATTTGTCATTGTATACAAGCAGCACTCTTGGATCGGAAAGAAAAGCAAGCCCTATGCAAGTGTTTCAAATCCTTTCAGAAGTCTCAATTTAGAACCTAGAAGAGCCAGGCATTTCTCCAGGCTTTTAAAAAAGCACTCTACATCCAGTTTGGATTTTTTGTTTTTGAAGTTTTAGCTTTTCTGCTTGTTTCCCCCCCCCCCCTTTCCTGTTGGCTAAGTACCGTATTTTTCGCACCATAGGGCGCACCGGACCATAGGGCGCACCCAGTTTTTTTGGGGGGAAATAAAGGGGAAAAATTATTTCCCCCCCAGGCGCGGGGCTGGGGCGGGGGAAGCTTCCCCCGACCCCAGCCCCCAAACAGGCAGCTCTCTGCAAGCCGTGGGAGCGCTCCCACTGCTTGCGGAGAGGTCCGCGAAGCCTGGGCGCGCTGATCTCAGCGCGCGCAGGCTTCGGCATGCTGGCAACTCTCCGCAAGCAGCGGGACCGCTCCCGCTGCTTGCGGAGAGATCCGCGAAGCCTGGGCGCGCTGAGCTCAGCGCGCGCAGGCTTCCGCATGCTGGCAACTCTCCGCAAGCAGCGGGACCGCTCCCGCTGTTTGCGGAGAGGTCCGCGAAGCCTGGGCGCGCTGATCTCAGCGTGCGCAGGCTTCGGCATGCTGGCAACTCTCCGCAAGCAGCGGGACCGCTCCCGCTGCTTGCGGAGAGATCCGCGAAGCCTGGGCGCGCTGAGCTCAGCGCGCGCAGGCTTCGGCATGCTGGCAACTCTCCGCAAGCAGCGGGACCGCTCCCGCTGTTTGCGGAGAGGTCCGCGAAGCCTGGGCGCGCTGATCTCAGCGCACGCAGGCTTCGGCATGCTGGCAACTCTCCGCAAGCAGCGGGACCGCTCCCGCTGCTTGCGGAGAGATCCGCGAAGCCTGGGCGCGCTGATCTCAGCGCGCGCAGGCTTCGGCATGCTGGCAACTCTCCGCAAGCAGCGGGACCGCTCCCGCTGTTTGCGGAGAGGTCCGCGAAGCCTGGGCGCGCTGATCTCAGCGCGCGCAGGCTTCCGCATGCTGGCAACTCTCCGCAAGCAGCGGGAGCCCAGCGCTGGGCTCCCGCTGCTTTCAGAGAGGTGTGCGAAGCCTGGAGAGCGTGGGGGGTCTGTGCGCACCGACCCCTCTCACTCTCCAGGCTTCAGCGAAAGCCTGCATTCGCACCATAGGACGCACACACATTTCCCCTTCATTTTTGGAGGGGGAAAAGTGCGTCCTATGGTGCGAAAAATACGGTAATTGTTGCTGTGGGGGGAGGGGGGAGGGGGTGATTAAACGAAGCTTAGAATAAAAGATATGCTTCTCCCCCCCCCCAAGACATTCTCACATTTACCTGAAGTGACAGCAGAGGAAATGTGAGTGATTCATGCTTCTTTTGTTGCCGATTCCAACTCTCATGTGAAGTGGAGGAAATGTGCATATATTCTGTGTCAAAGGAGAGAGATGTCTATTGTTTAAGCATTGCATGCAGTGCATTGACCTTCCTGCCTACCAGACCTGGAGGGTTTTTTTTCTAGTTTTTTACAGAAAATTTCTACCTGCCTTTTGGTCTAAAAAGTAGTATATAAATAAGCCATGCAATAACTTCTTCCACCATCACTCTAGCTACTCCTCCATAGTTCCTTGGAAAACCAAGAGGCTCAAGCTGGGGCCGATGGAATAAGGTAAAGGTAAAGGGACCCCTGACCATTAGGTCTAGTCGTGACCGACTCTGGGGTTGCGGCGCTCATCTCGATTTATTGGCCAAGGTAGCCGGTGTACAGCTTCCGGGTCATGTGGCCAGCATGACTAAGCCGCTTCTGGTGAACCAGAGCAGCGCACAGAAACGCCGTTTACCTTCCCGTCGGAGTGGTACCTATTTATCTACTTGCACTTTGACATGCTTTTGAACTGCTAGGTTGGCAGGAGCAGGGACTGAGCAATGGGAGCTCACCCTGTTGCAGGGATTCGAACCACCGACCTTCTGATCGGCTGGTCCTAGGCTCTGTGGTTTAACCCACAGTGCCACCCACGCCCCCCATGGAATAAAGTACTTGGGAACAATTATGTAAGGATACTTTCCCATACCAGAAGCTGAACTGCTGGGTAAGGCAGCAGGGAAATTCCACAGAGCCATCAGTAAACCATCCAGGGACTGGCTGGATGATGAAGAGTGGTGGAAGATCCCCACCAAGGAACTCCCTAGGGAAGCCACAGAGACACAAGGGCGTGGTGAATATCCTTATACACAGGATAGTGATGGTGGGAGACAGAAGACACATCAGAGGAGGGAGGAAGCCAGGAGGTGGAAGAAACAAGAAGAGCCAGAAGCAGGAAGCCCTCCAAAGACAGGACAGGGCAGGATACAGAGGGACACTTCAAGCTCAGGATCTGAAGGAGAGCACAGGGAGGGGGGCAGACACTGCAACAGCTTCACAGCAGCTGCCTGGTCTTTCTGCCTTGAGCTCCCATCTCCCTTTGACTCCAAGGAGAGCTTTACAAGAAGTAGCTGAACAGAGAGCTAGGAAAGCCCAAGGGGTGGTGGTTCTCCTCCCTGCCAGAGTTTGTGGCTGCTTGGGAGACATCTGGAAGAGGAGGTTTAAGAGGAGAAAGAGGTGCCAAGAGCCAGTCCTGGCAATGTCTTCACTGAGGGCAGCCGTGCCTGAGTGATCTCTGTTGTATACCAATCTTCTGAATAAAACAGCTGACTTTACTCAGAGTCTCGGAGTCTCTCTTCTAACCTGCTGATGAACCTGCTCCCCTGACAGTCACCGGATACCAGGTCTTGATGGATGGACCATTCCAACTGGTCAACCACCCTTGCAGACGTTAGGAGTAAGTATAAACCCTATCCCCCCAAAAATGTCTGTTCATGGCAATGGACTACTTTCAAACTCCAGAGCACACATGCCCACCAACAAATAGACATGTTCAGAATCAGGAAATTGCTGCACAGGGCACTTTGAGTGGGGGGAGGGAATACAATCCCAATAATCCATTGTGATGCCTGCCGTTGGGAGTTGCTTGGCCTCACAGCCATTTCAAATTATATCCCTTCACGCCAAAACCCCATTTTTGTCCACGAAGGTGAACCAAGCACATGCTTAGGGAACAAGGACAAGAATATCCACTAGTCTTTCTTCAGAAGTGACTCGAAAACCAAAGGACCATGAGAAGTCTGGAATACACCTTCCTCCCTGCACAACCAATCCCTTACATAACATCATTATGGAACAATACAGAAGAGTCAATATCTGAAGATGCTTATCTTCCTCATTCATTCCCTTTCTTTTTCTGCAACATGTTTCTTAGAGAGTAAACCATTTCCCTCCGATGTGAATTACTGTTAGTGGCTTGGCAGAAAGTTGGTACAAAAACGCAATAAAATAAATAAAATTATGAACCATATTAAGGACATGCATCAACAGTTTACCTGAAACTAGTAGCTGAGTGGTTCTACCAATATAGTCCTTGTTTCGGGGTTTTGAGTCTTTAGATCACACTCTATCCCGTGGATCATAATCTGTTTTTCGATCCCTACTGTGAATTAAAAAAACTTTTATTCTTGTTTACACACAAATTATTATAGCAGGAAAAAAGGGAACAGCACTAATGGTAGAATAGCTATGGCATAAATGCTAGATAACCAGGCAGCTGGTTGCTCAAAATAAGAAAAAAATGATGCACTGTACAAATGTATCCAATATGGCTTACTGTAATTAGTAATATAATGTTTGTAAGAGATCCAAAGCATTCCCAAGGAAAAGTCAGCTTTCCCTAGAAAACCTGTTTGCAAATGGCATCATCTTTCCGCTTTCTTCAACTTTGTGAGTTCACAGCATCTGCTGTTTAAATATAACAGCACATATGGCAGCATCATTCTGAAGAGCAATGTACCAAAAAGAAAAGAAAAAGAAAAAAACCCCAAACTCAGAAGAAACTATTATGATCACTTCTGTCATGTTTATTGGGACATGGCTATAATCTGCTCACATAAGACAGAATCACAGCATTGAAAGGTACTCTAAGAGGTGGCCTGGCTCAACCCCTTGCTGATGTAAGAATCTGCTGCTGCAGAACTCCTGACAGGTGACCATCTTGCAACCTTCTAACTCAATAGCTTCCACCATTCACTGAGGCAGTCTGTCCCACTGTCAAATATTTCATGCCATCAAGAAGTCTTTTCTAATGTTCTGCCATCTTGTCATATGAACCTACTGGTTTGTGTTCAAGACTCTGGAGCAACGGGGGATAGGTGGCAGCTCCATCATCTGAGATGGTCTTTCCTTGGAGACTTAGGAAATCAGATGGATTCCTGAATGCCCTGGCGGATTTTCTGGCTGACAACGACTGGTGCTCCTTTCGAGATTCAGTGAGCTTTAATAAGTCAAGAGGGGCAAGGGGCAAGAAGATCCATAGCTGACCACATCATCCCAAGCATCTGTCCACGTCAAGTGAAACTAATTCCAAGACGTTGCATCAGATCTTGCATTGGCCACCTTGCTGGAGACTACAGTGAATGAAGATATGGGATCAAGGCTGCTACAGAGGCAAGGACCCTTGAAGTGCTTTGAAAACAGTTCACAGTGGGCTTCTGGAGGGTCTAAACCTTCACTCTCTGGAGTAGACGTCAACAGACCCTGGCCAATATGAGAACGCAACACTGGATAGCTACTTGAGGATGTGATAGAGGCAGAGAGGTAGGCCTTATTTGCCACTCTTGCTGCCACAGAAGGTATGGTTATATTGCTTCATTCCTGCTCAGTTCCTTCTCCACTTGTACTCTACCCATCACCCAGCCTGTTTCATTGTTCTTCATTCCTTGCTATATCAGAATGGGTTCCACAATGCCAGAGAGGGCACTCAGGGGGCAACTGTGCCAAGAGCCAAGGCATCCCACAGCATGGCAAGGTCTTCAACAGGGCTCTATCTCCTTAAAGAGTCTGCAACTACAGAAGCAGCAGCCATTTCTATTTCTTGAAAATATAAAGGAAAATGCCAGGATAAAGCTCTGATTCCAGTGCTTCTCATTACTGGTCCTTCTTGAAGGAGGAGGACATCCAAAATACTGTTATAGATTTGGGATGGGGACACCCCCTCCTAAACCATACAAATTAATAAATGGTAGGATTTGGAATGTGGCGGGAGAAATACAAACTGCAGAGGAATTCCAGGGCTAGCCTATGCAAAATGACCTGGCCAAGCTAGGGCCATTGAGAAACAATTGAGGGCCAATTGAGGGCCACTGGCAATGCAAGAAAACTGTCCTTCCCACCTGTCTCAGAGACTGGGGTTTGGAAGGTTGCCAGGTTAAATGGGTGCTTGAGGGACAGGAAAAGGAAGTCTGGTAGGAAGGGGTTCTGGGAAGGAGAAGAAGGAAGAAGGGCTGGAATCCATCTTGGGCAGGTTGGCTGAAGGTTGGATGGGAGAGATGCCTTGGACTCCATGGCTGCACTGCTGTGGGGGACAACTCCCTCTTGAAATTTTCATGCTGTCAGATCTGGACTCCCTCCACGCAGACTGAAGGTGTAAATGGGAGAGTAACCCATATTTCTTATGGCCGTGTCTCAATTCTCCAAAGGAACACAGACCCTGGGTGAGTGCCTGGAACCCCATGGGCTCTTGCCACCACCCAGCAGAGAGAGGGGGAGGCACCCAACTTTTGTAACAATATATTTTTTGAAGGTGAATTGACAGGCCACAATACTCGGCAAAGAAAATGCCTTCAGATACAATTCCATGTATTTCCTGGACTTAGAGGCTGCTGCACATTGATTCCAATATATGAACTGGCAAAGATAAATAAAAATCAGTGATTTGAATGTATGGAAAGCAAACCTTGGATCAGAAATGTGAAAGTGCCATAATACCACAGTGGCAAAATTTAATAGCTCCAGCTCTGACTTGAGATGGAGAAAGGTGTCTTGCTTTCTGCTAGTGCAGAGCATTAGAAGCCTTGTTCTAGGAAAGATTTCAACATCCTGCTTGTTTGGGTAATAACTCCTCCATTAGAGACAATATTAGAAATTCAGCTTTTGATCTCTCCTTCTGGACTCTTTAAAATCCAAGCTGTGAACCAGCAGCTGATGCTTTACATATCACCCCAACAGCCAGCAATATATAAAAGCTGGGGAAACTGCATGCAAGGAAAATTAATGACCGACTATTAAGGGATATATAGTAGCTCACATTTGCATTATGCTACATAACAGTGAAGGAAAGCTGCATTCCCTTTGTTGTCGTCGTAGCAAACAAGCAAGTGAGCAATACGGAGCAAAATAAATAGGAAAAATTCTGCTGATCCTTCCTTAATTGCAAGGAAGCCAAGGAAAAAGACAGAAAGACGTCCCTGTCATTATTGCAGAACAAGTGCGGGAAGTTTCTCTGGTACGACGGATGGCAAATGAGCTCAGTGGCGCCCTTGTGAAGTTGTACAGTAGCATATGGAGCAACAGATCTGGAGCAGCGAATGCCAGAGTGCTGAAACAAGTCATTTGTTAAATTAACAATTGAAAGCAGCACAACAAAAAAATGTGATCCATCTACCAGGCAACCCAACTTTATATGCACACTTCCTAACGAGCGCCTTTCCTGGTACCACTTTCTGCAAATGTGTCCCTGATCTTTTTCAAAAGGGACCAACGTTTCTTTAGGTTAAAATTAGACTTCTTTTTTTAAAAAAAAATCTATCCCATTTATGATTAAAGTGTACTACTGTTCCTAATAAGTAGCACAGAAGAGTTACAGATTTTTCTTTTCTTTGTTATGTCCCTTTGGCTGCAATCTTAAAGATGCTTCTTAGAGATTAAGCCTCACTGGAGTCACTGAGATCCATACTTTCAATAAAACAGGCAGGGCTGCCTTTGGCATATGTGCCGCCAGGGTGCAAAGATCTGTCCAGCGCCCCCAAATTTAGTTTAGCCGCCCCCAAAGGTGTCGAAGGTGCCGCTGACCCTGCTGCTGCATGGCAGCTCAATACAATACGTAACATAATATTTTGATGTAAGAGTTACTGTATTTTTCGCTCGATAAGACACACTTTTCCCCTCCTAAGAAGTAAGGGGAAATGTGCGTGCGTCTTATGGAGCGAATGCAGGCGGAAGGCTCTACTCAGCGCTCCCTTTAAAGAGCTACATGGAGCATGTGTGGGGCTCTTTGGGGCTTCTCCCTCCTCGGGAAAAGCCCCCAAGAGCCACACACACGCTCCACGCGCTCTTTAAAGGGAGCGCGGCTCTTGGGATGAAGGCTCCCCCTGCCTGGGAGAGGCTGCGCATGGCTATCCCATAAGCCAGAACAGCCAGCGGGATCACTGCGTAGCGATCCTGCTTGCTGTCCTGGCTTCTGGGAGTCAGAATATTTTTTTCTTCTTTTCCTTTCCCAAAAACTAGGTGTGTCTTATGGTCTGGTGCGTCTTATAGAGCAGAAAATACGGTGATTTCACATGCACAGTGCCGTTGAGAATGACAAGCGCCGTCTTTGGTAAATGAGCACACAAAGTCGAAAGTCCTTCAGTATAGGTATACATTGCGGTAATACCTAGGTATATATGTATTTTTGTTTTTCTAGCTTGATCAACATTATTTATTATTTCATAACATGTAGATAGTTAAGAGCTTAGGCGGCTTCAGCGGCGGGCGCCTGGTGCCCCCCGGAATTCAGCACCCGGGTGCCCCGCACCCCTTGCACCCCCAGGTAAAGACAGCCCTGAAAACAGGCATAGGGTTGTGCCACTGTTCACTAGACACCTCCTCCATCATCGATTGCATCAGAATCATAGTGTGGCTCCAATTGCATTATGTACATTTAAAACACTATCATATTGCTCCAAACAGTCATGACTTCCACCAAACAATACCAGGAACTCTAGTTTGCTAAAAGTGTTGGGAGTTGCTAGAAGACCCCCATTCCCCTCCTAGAACTATAATTCTCAGAGTGGTTTAACACTCTAGGATTTCTACCTCTGTGAGGGGCAGTGCTATTTTTTTAGAGAAAGTGCTTCTGGAACTCACAAAAAATACCTCCTTTATAATGGCAATGAGAGATGCCAGAACTGGATTCTGGCAAGTTCCGGCTGGGGAAAAAAGCCCTGGTGAGGAAAAATAGGGGTCTCCTAACACCTCTTGGCACCTTCAGAACTTCAATCCCCCAGCAAATTCTCTCTCACAAGCTCCCTTTTACTTCCATGGTGCTTACTTTCCTCCCAGCTTGGTTTTATGCCAAGTGATTGGAACAGAACACAGGATTCATCTGCTCTGTGCATTTAAAGCAGTATCATACCACTTGAAACAGTCTCTAGTTCACTCCACCAACCAACCCTTCTTCCCTTGTGAATTTTGCCCATGGTTGCTTATATGGTAGCAATGATAGTGTTCCCATGTGTTTAAATTATATGACCCCTAAAATGACCACACTGATCATTGTTTGTGCTTGTGTGTACGATGAGAACTTGTTTTACATGGTTTTCAGTTCCCCTAGAAATAAAAATGCACTTTAAAAAAAAAGAGAGAGGTGGGAGTACCAAAATGCCACAGAAAAGATTTCTGCTGGTACTTTTGACGTCCTTTCCTTCACACAACCAATGCACTTTGACAAACTGCTCACCTAACAGACTGTATCACTTGAGAGAGACTGACTTGCAAAGCACAGGGGAGAGAGAGATTTATCTGAAACCATATGGCAACAATTTATGGATCACATTGAGGGCTTCTGCCATTAAAATATCAAAGTAAGTGCTACTGTTGTTATATCTGTTGTAAGAAATGATAACTCACTAGGATTTCATATTTAAGAGGGCGCTTGCATCTCAGCCATTTTTGCTGCTGTTATTTTTATTGCTTTTGTCACATGTTCATTTCCTCTCGATGTATATTTATGAGTGCAAACCCTCCCTTGATGTCTGAACTGGGGTCCAGTCGATTAACGCCACTTTGCAATATGTGGGACCTGTTCTCCCTTACACACCACAAAGTTTTTTTTACAGCTATCTTAGGCTGCTGCTCCGCACACTTATGGGCAGTCCTAGGAATGCTTACTTGAAAATAATATAGAGGCACTCACCCCAACCACTGTTTTGCCACAGTTAGTGGTGGTTATTTTGCACGCGCTTCCAAGACGCTGGAGTGAAATGGTGCGCATCATTTCAGGGATAGCTAAAAATGCCACCAAATATTTATAGATATTGGTTCTGCTCACCAACCCCCCTGCATTTCCTTCTCAGAGTTAGGATGGATCAGCAGAACTAGAAGAGAGAAGTTGTTTAAGAAATGGGGTTGTGAAGGTGACAAGTGAGCCTATTAGTTGCATGGGGTGGCAAGGGGAAGCTTCTCTGCTGTTGTTTTAAACCACCACTTCCCCTCCTCTCAGTGTCCCTCCCTTCTCGCTCCCATGCCATACGCACTGCTGTTGTGCAACCTGCCTTCACTTTCGGGCCTCTACTCCGCATCGCTTCAAATCCTCCAATGGGGACTGCGTGATGACATCCTTACATTTTTATTATATAGAGGAAAAATACTTTCATAAATAAAAATACATTGAGGAGGCAAGTCCTTTTAATGATTGCTTTGTGGTGTTGTTGTTTTTTAAAGAAATAATTTTCCTGTAACACTTGGAGAAGAGAAGTAAAGTGTATGATCTTTTGTGGCTACTGAGTTGTTCCAAAAGGTAGGTAGAGTCTCTGAGCTGTGGCTTGGCAACCCTAATACTCTGCAGTGGTATGTGGGGTGGAGACACCCTCCTGACACTGGTGTTTTCCTCACACCCACATCCCAACACCTGGATGGAGAAGGGAAGTGGTTTGATTGGGGGAAGTGGTTTGATTGGGGCTGCACAACTGAACTGAAGTGGCCACAACAAGTCCCCACAACATTGGTGCAACTGTGTGGCTGCCACCCCACCTTCCTCAGTACAGGCAAACAGCAGCAACTGTCATGTGTCAAAAAGTTGACCCTGCCCCCTCCATACACGCACATTGCCCTAATGTTAACACTTGCACCTTACTGCTTATTGGATTGGTATCCTGCTCTGTTAATAGTCTTATTCCATAAGAATTCACAAATCAGTTCTTGTGGGGGGGAAAGATGACAAATGAAATGAAAATGACTTCGTACACATAAAATCTATTTAAAAAACAAACAAACCAGAACAGCCATAGACCCGCACCATAAATAGCCAGCCCCCCAAAATAATAATAATAAGCCATCTAGAGGACAATGCTTTTTTTGCAAACAGCCACCTGCTAAAAACCTATTTTTAAGGCATTGCGGCAAAGTTAAGTGGGATTGGTTGACAGCTCCTTTTCTCCCCAGGAAAGTTATCTGTTCTCAGTTTGTCAGGTTAGAGAGAATGTTGGCAAAAAGAAAGGAGGGGAGGGGAGTCTTTGCAGATTTAGAGATCAGTGTACAAGAATGGCCATAAACGTTTCCAACTAAACTTGGGTTGGGCTAAAAGGCTGTCTCTTTTTTTGAATCTCAGCCATCTTGGTGCCTGTGGTTTGTTCATCTGCTCCGATATATTCTTCCGAAGACTGCCACAAAACAAAGTCACAATTTGTGTCTTTTCAAACTGAAGCACAATCCCATTGTTATTAAGAGACACCTCAGAGTGTTATTCCTGATCACGGGGCCATGATAAACAGTCGTGACAGATTTCAGCTGAGCTGTTCCACCAGATGCATTCTTGAGAAACCAAAGAGGGGGAGTTAATTGCATATGTAAAAAAGAAAGAAAGAAAAAGATTCATAATACTACATTTCAAATAAATTTAGCGGGTGGGGGCATGTTGGTGTTGGGGTGAAGTATTCAGCCCAGCAATTTTGGGTACTTTCAGAGGGAAAAGTCCTCCTCAAAGCCACTGATATCCCCCCACCCAATGTTTTTGTGAGGGACAAATAGTGCTGCAAATTCATGTTTGTGTGAGGGGGGGTGCAGATGTTCAGCTTCAGTGGGGGGGGGGGAGTAAAAAGCCAAGGAGCATAGCAACTAAAGGAGGAGGGGGTGAGAGAACAAGAGAAAACACATAATAGCTTCTAGTCTGTCATTTCCCCCCACAGAGTAGTAAATAAGAGCTTTGATACATAAAAGCAGTTATCAAACAGTAACAAATTAGCTCTTTGCCATCTGTGATCCACATGAGGGGGCTGGGGGTGGCGGAGGGAAGTGGGTGACAGTTTGGGCAAGGTTTTAAAATATGAAATCAACTATTTATGAACTGGTTCCAGAGTCTCGCTGTCTACTTTTGCCTCTTCAAATGCGGCCACAAGAAAGAGGCGAGGTTTTTTTTTACTCTAACTAAGAACAGCAGTTGCGGTCCTGGTTCTTTAAACGATGCTAATTGCTGGCTGACATTCGTAAACAAGATGTTTCCCTTCCTACCACGCTCAGCCCCTAGCACATTGTCACTTCTAGATCATCACTTCAGAGACAAGGGGAGACGCATTGTTATGTCCACCCAACCCATGCCTCCTGTGCATTGCAAAGGGGTAACTTGGGTGATATCCACAGCCAGTGGCGTAGCGTGGGGGGTGCAGGGGGGCCCGGCCGCACCGGACACAACATCTGGGGTTAGGGCAAATCCACGGGTTAGGGGGCGCAAATTACTTGCCTTGCCCAGGGTGCTGACAACCCACGCTACGCCACTGTCCACAGCACACTGGGCTTACACACACACACACCCAAAGAATCCTGGGGGACATCGTTTGTTAAGGATGCTGAGGGCCACTAGAAGACTTCTCTCACACAGCTAAAATCCCCAGCACCATTAGCAAGCTACAGTTCCCAAGAGTATATACAACATATAAATGTTGTATATAAGATAAATGTGGCCCTGTCTTCACATAACAAGTTTGGATACTTTAACAAATTAAAAACGATCTTAAAAATATGGCAAGAAAGAGGGAAAGGTTCCAAAGTAACTGATGCTTCTTCCCAAAAGCTCAAGGTGAGTTTTAAAAGATTGCAAAGAAGGCTTTGGGGGGGAAAGAGATGTATATGCTGGTTGAGGAACACAGAGACCCAACACATCAAACGAAGAAGACACTTGTCCACAAAGAAGTTCATTCTGCAGTAAATGAGGCTCCTTTCCTGCACATTGCTGGGCTGCTTAAATCCTATTGACTGGGCAGGATTGCAGCAGTGAAGTCCAGCCCTCTCCATATTTGCTTGGAAGGAATTCTCACTGACTTCAATGGGACTCCTTTTCAAGAAAGCATAGGACTGCTGCAGTAGAGTATATCTACGGTGCACACTTAAATTGATATAGGCTGTAATCCTATAACACCAGAGATGGGGAACCTTTTCTAGTTCGAAGGCAGCATTCCTTCCTAGGCAACTTGCCACATGCCAGTTGTGAGTGGGGCCAGAGGCAACACTGGGCGCAAGCAAGACATGAGTGGACACAAGAACCAGTTTGCACCATTGTGCAGTAGGCTAGTTTCTATACCCACTCATTCAACCCTCTCCTCCTTCTGGACAAGTAAGAGGCCTTACCAGATAATTCAGGACACATTGCAGCCAGGCAAAAATACACAGATGTTTTCAGAGGTAGTAACCCTATGCACATTTACTTAGGAGGAAATACATTTAATTCAGTGGGAGCATCCATAAGATCATGTTGCACAATTATTACTACTTCCAATGAACTCTAGGAATTATAGTTCTGTGCAGATAATTAGGAGGCCATTATATGAGAATTCCCACCATATTACAGACCCCATAATTCTTTGGAGGAGCCCATCATAATTAAAACTGATGTAAGACCAAGGTAAAATTTGTCATGTAGATATGTTCCTTTTTGCCTTTTTAAAAAACCATAAATAAAGCTCAGTTGAGCTGCAAACAGGACAAGGAGAAAAAGATCAAAAAGGCTAATTGGGTCTATCAGGGCTGGCCCTACTATTATACAGAGTGAGTTACATGCCTCAAGCAGTTTTTTGTACATGGAATGGGGGGGTGCCATCTTGTCCTTTGCCTCAGGTAGCAAAATGTCTTGGGCTAGCCCTGCTGTCTGTATGTAAGAGACTTCTGATTCAGTGCCACTAAGGTGAATTTCATTCTCTTAAATGTCTTATCTCTGATTTACGTATTTCTTTTAGAGAACAACAATGTCAAGGGCAATAAAAAATAAAAAATGGAGGAATGGGAAAACCATCCTGTGACTGGAAAATTACTGCCTCGTGTGTTGTTGTTTTTTGTGTGTTTTTTAAAGAAATGATATAGAGCTGTTTAATTCAGCAACATGGAGGGAAGATGCAATTAAGGAACAGTGGCTTGCCTTTTCTCATGTGATAATCCTCTGTTTTTCCACATGTCAAATTCATTTTGACTTTCTGGGAAATACAATGGACCTTTCAGCGCCTCTCATTTCCCCCCTGTTCTTTTTCCTTCTCTTTTAAGGTAATTAGTCCCAGAAATGTAAAGCCTACATAACAGTCACATCTTCCACCAATCCCACATCACTAAACTATAGCACCTCAGGCTATGGAAGTGTTCTTTGGCACATTTTGACTAGATTAAGAAGCTCAGGCTGCCAACAATATGTTCCACAGACTTCACTGAACAGAGAGACATGGACTCGGACTCCATCTGCACCATACATCTAAAGCACCATGATATCACTTTAAGCGGGCATAGCTTCCCCCAAAGAATCCCAAGAATGGTAGCTTGTTAAGGGTGCTGAGTCTTGTTAGGAGGCCCCAATTCCCAGAGTTCACTGGGAAGAGGGATTGATGGTTAAACCATGTTGTTAAATTCGTATCACAGTGCTTTAAATGTATGGTGCCTTAAATGTGGCCTTGCATGGCAAATCAAAGCAACAGGAGCAGCTAGGCCTACTACTAGGCAGAGTGAGGCAGCCTTTGCAAGAGGCCAGGGAGCGATTGTGAGACATTGTAGGACAGAGATGTGTGTTGCCGTTCACCTCCCATAAACTTGGGCATGACCCTCATTTACTGTGGAGGAAACCACCAATGTTCCAGTATGTTTCTATTGCCATTTAGAGTCTATCCTCAGCCCAGTCAGCTTCTGCCATTCCAATCAGTGGGAGCCATCTTGTCTTTCATCTCAAGCAACCAAATGTTTAGGGTCAGCATTTGCAATAGACTCTAAACAGCAGCTGGAGGTATTTTTCAGAGAAGTGAGGTTATGATACGATACAATAATCGATACGATGCAATTATCTTTACTGTCATTGTCCCATGCAGTGGTACCTCAAGTTACATACGCTTCAGGTTACATACGCTTCAGGTTACAGACTCCGCTAACCCAGAAATAGTACCTCGGGTTAAGAACTTTGCTTCAGGATGAGAACAGAAATCGTGCTCTGGCACGGCGGCAGCAGGAGGCCCCATTAGCTAAAGTGGTGCTTCAGGTTAAGAACAGTTTCAGGTTAAGAACGGACCTCCAGAATGAATTAAGTTCTTAACCTGAGGTATCACTGTACTTAACAATGAGATTGAAAAAATCTACGTCAGACATTCAAAAAACCCACAAGCCTGCTATCCCAGCTATCCTAGCCTGGTTAGCCCCTAAAAACTCTGATACCCCATAACTGAATACAATATACTCACATAAAGACTACCTTACACTGCGTTTAAAACCAAAATCGCATTTGGATAGAAACTGTTTCGCAGGAGGCTAGTCCTAGTCTTTATAACCCTGTACCTTCTTCCAGAAGGCAGAAGCTGAAAGAGATCATTTCCGGGGTGCGCACTATCCTGCACTATCTCTGCACTATGATAGAGTCATTGCTGCCAGTGCTGTGTGTTTACACACTCCAAATTTATAGGTTTTGTGTAGATGCCAGGGAAGCAGAAGATTCCTTGTGCATTGCACTGATGCACACATGTGCAGGTAAAAGCACGCCACACACACAGGCATGCCTGGCATTTGAACAGTGCATTCCCATGAGATGGAGAGGAGATAGGACTACCATCTTCAAATATCTCAAGGGCTGTCACGTGGGCAAGGGAACAATGGATTCAAGTTACAAGAAAAGAGATTCTGACTAAACATTGGGGGAACCTTTCTGACAGTAAGAGCTGTTCAATAGTGGAACGGTCTCCTTTGGGATGTTGTGGGCTCTTACTTCACTGGAGGATTTTAAGCAGATGTCATGGATGCTTTAGTTGAGATTCCTGCATTTCAGAGGGTTGGACTAGATGACCCTTGGGGTCCCTTTCAACTCTGCAATTCTGTGATTCTATGAAGACAACTGGTTTTGCACCAGTTAGAGTTGGGACAGTGTGCTGCACCAGCCATGGTCTCAGCCTGAACCCTGGAGTGAAAGCATTTTTAGAGTAGACAAAGGTGTGAATTCTGAGCCTGTTCCAGAAACAGTAGAAGGTGGGATTCAACTGAATCCAGTCCACAGCTCTACCTTACAATGGCTAATCTTTGATCAATGACATTGTTTGTTTTTTATGGACTATCTCTAGGTCTTTGGCCCAGTGTAAATAGAAGCTTCAAGTATATCCCAGACTAAGCTTATTAAAATATGTTTGTTTCAGTGATTAAAGGCGTGCAGGATTGTATGTATCTCTTTGTGCAAAAAATAATAAGAATGTTTGCAAAAGAAAGAAAGAAAACTATTGCCCTACAATTGAATGCTAATCCGGTTTCTTGTTGTCAGATCTGTTAATTACATATACAGGAAAAGAGTAAAACAGATATTACTGATTCACACTCAGTATGCCAAGAACTGTTTCCAGAATGAGAATTCTCAGTCCAACTTCCCTTTATTTTCTCCTTGTCTGCGCAATATGGAAGCCCATTCATTTGTTAAGCAGAACAAGGAGAGATTTCACTTTCCCGTCTCTAAACTGAGTGTATGTCATCCAAAAGCCTGTTATAGGCACCTACTGGGAGAGAAAATATGGGCATCAAATTTACATATGAGTTTATGGCTAAGGTTTATTCATCTTAAATACAAGAAGACCTTTGCCTAAAATGAATGCAAGTTGTTTTTCTTCATCCTTGCCTTGGTTGACTTTCTCTATTGATTTCATGCTAGGGATTTAATTCTTCTATATAGGCATGGTTTTTCAACGTAGGTTGACATAGCGCTTGTCTCTCTTGAACCTGCCTTGCACCATGATGGTAAACTTATGTCCGGACTGCACCAGCTTCAAACTACAGGTGGAGTTTACAAGATCAAATAAAAAGGGTGTGCATCATATTAGGCCATAATCCCAAAAGAAAGCACATTACTTCAAACAGATTGAGGGCTCCCCCCAAAAAATGAAACAAAAACTCTCCAAGGTGCCCCCAAGCCAAAATAGGGACCTCCAAAGCAATCTGAGGTGATTTGGGCGTTGAAAAAGATTTGCAGGCAAGTCTGTTTGCAAAAATCAAAACATTTCTCCCCAAGAAGGCAATGAAGGGAGAGGGGGAGGAAGGAAGAGCTCTTTTGTTACCGACACACAGCTTCTAAACAGAGGGAAGATTTTACGATGCTGTGAAGAAGGAGGCTTGTTGTTGTCTGTCCTACGCTCTTTGCTAGTTCCTCCTGTCAAATCACCTTACGCTTAGCTTCTGTGAGTTTTGGTGCCAATTTTGTGCCAACACAAGCCTGAAGCTGCTTTTTTTATTGATCAAAACACCCGAGACCCTGTGCCCACTCTTCTGAAATGTTTCACCAACTGAGCCCATCACCAGGAGCCCCTTCTAATCAAGATTCAGAGGGTGGCAACAAGGGAGAGGGCATTTTCAGTCGGGTCGCTCTCCTGTTTAAGGAATGCTTCCCACAGAAAAGCCTGGAACCACATTAACAGTTCTCCCAGGTTTTGAGGAACTACAAAAATCATGCTCATTTCTCTGTGGGTGGGTGAGTGAGTTTAGTGAGGCATTATTGTTAAACCTGAGCATGTAAGTCTCCTCGAAATGTTTTGTATTAGGAGACAAATAAATTGATGTATTATTATTAAGATGTATTATTAATAATAATAATTCATTCATTCATTTGTTGCCTGAAGAAACCTGGAAATGTTGTGTTTTTGACATGTGAGAGTGTGAAGGGTCATACGGAGACCTTTGTTTCTTAAACATGTGAGAGAATTCTGGCATATCTGGCAAGGCGCTTTCTCCCAATATGCATACACACACACACACACACTCACACACAACCCACCATAGACCTGTCCCCTTTACATCTTAAGTCATCACAGGGTTCAGCAAGGCTTCTCATCTTGCTTTCTTCAGTGAACCCAGGAGATTCAAATCCTGGCATGGAACCTGCCCCTACACAGTAATCTGGTTTCTTGAGATTTGGGTATCTGCAACTGAGGCCAAGTCAGAGGCCTTGGTGGTATTATTCCAGAAGCAGGTGTGAATGCATGTGAGATCCCTTATCTTCTTGAGATTGGCACATTCATGCCCCCATCCCATGGAATTGGTACAAGAAAGTTTGTCACCTGAAGCAGGTCCAAAATGCCACTCCTTCCCCACTAAAGATGACACTTTTGAAAGTGTTGATACACAAAAAGACCCTCATTCCTACTTACCTACTTATCTACCCCCTACCACCACCAAGGCAGTGCCCAAAGTTCATCATTTTACGCTGCTACATGTCAGATTCCTTTGCTCATGGTCTGTCTCAATAGCTCTTAGTCACATGTACCCAACTTTTGTATCTTGCTCATCTGCAAGCAGAATTGAAAATGCACAAGGACCTAATTTTGTTCAGTCTCTGCAGGGAATGAGAATAACTGATAGAATTTCAAGCACAAAATTCCATTTAAGTTCAAATGTCAACCTTGCTCTGCATATGCCCCATATTATGGAGTTGTGGTTTGCATCCATTGTAGAGATCAGGGATTAATTTTAATTTTTAACCTTATTGCAATTTATGTGAATAACAGCAGAAAAACAAAAACCGAAACCATAGATTACATAAAATGGGAACTTTTGTATTCGAGTTGCCAGGAAAAAGCAAGCCAAAATCAGTAATTGTAACCAGATTTTTCTTGACCCTATCTCTCCATTTCATTTCCAAAATTGTTTCCTTCCAAACATTTCCTACTATTCAGTACTGAACTGCGTCAATTCTAGATAAGAACCCACCAATTGCTGGATCACAGTTGTATAAATAACCAGATGAAATGAACTAAGTCTGATCTGAAGACCTGCATGATCAGAAAGCAAACATATATAGATGGATGATGTGCCAAATTACTATTTGGGCCGATGTCCCATTGCCAAACATTATACTGCATTCACCTATCAGGAGATGCATTGGCAAATATTTCACACCTAGATTTGCCATCGTTTTTAGTGGCCCTGTTTGACTGGCTTTCATAATTCAACTTCCATTCTTTATTTTTGGGTCTATAAAAGTTAATCTATATTGCGTTGGGGGAGGGGATTCTTTGAGGGTTAAAAAAATGGTACATATTTATGTAAAAGTGGTGACTGGTGTTTTGTACAATCAGAAGAACTCCTCTTTGTCCCATTGCATCACATATTACAATGGGCATCTGTGCAGGTGTGGCGCATGTAAGCACCTTGTGGCGAATGGAACCTGCTGGTTAATAGGACGGGAGTGATTTTACTTAATCGTACAGCCATTTCATTGCACAAAAGAATGAATCTTTCTGCCAACCAATCTAGAATTTTGCTACAGCTAAAGACAGAAAGCAGTGTGAAGGTGGATTTTGGTTATGTTTAAATTCAGGTTTTGGTTATGTTTAATTTGGAGAAAGTGCCACCCAGGAGCATTTAGATCCAGTGAGTTTGTTAGATTTTGATATCCTAGTTCTCTGCCCTTTTACAAATTAAACTACTCCAAAAGAGCTATCCCAAGCATTGTGCTTCTTGCATAAATGTGCCTTTAAGCAACAAAATTAAGACATGGAAATACAAAACATGAAAAATCATGAAATGTTCCGTTTAGCATTATGAGTCCAGCTATTTTAAGGGCACAACAGCAGTAGGAATCCTACTTTCATTAATCAAAAGTGGCACTGGTATGCCCAGAACGGCTTATTTAAAAGGTGCACCACCACATTACGCCTAAAATTCAATAAATGAATGTTCTTCTTAAAATGTTTTGGGGATAAGCATAGCAACACCGCCCAGTTACAGCTATGAGCCAGTGGCCCCTCAAATCCACACTGTTTGTGGACAGAGAAGGCAGGGTGGGCAGATAAGCTATGTCACCCAGGGGGAGAAGAAACTTCCCCACAACTTGTCAAGGGTAGAGCTTACCATTAGCAACAGCTTCTTTTCTTCCCTAAGATTTTTGTTTCCTGCCAGTGGCGGGAGCAGCAGCAGCAGCAGCTATTCTGCTGGTAGCCTGGTCACCAGTTTGCATCTTCCACAAGGCTTCCAGAGTGTTGTCGGGTGGGTGAAGGCAATGCGGCCGCAGCACCAAAAAATGCTGGAGCATATTGAGATAGAATTCTGCTAAGTGGCCTTCTTTTCTGGAAGCAGGGCCATGTAGGAAAATTAAAATCTCAAAACTGTTCTCACGGGGAAAAAGGTTTTAGAAATTTTGGCATCACTCTAAAACAGTCCACCTTCCCAACTCTTAGCTGGATGGACCCGTTGGTCTGACTCAGTAGATGGCAGCTTCCTATATTCCAAACTCTTTTCACTCATGGTTGTGCTGATCTAAAAAAACCCAAGTTTCTAGTAGGCGTGAAAGTAGAACATCTATGGGGCTAACAGGGGCTTCAAGAGCATTGGACACTTATAGAAGTGAGCCTTCCTAATGGGTATTTATTTGGAAGCAAGGTCCACTAAGTTCACTAGAACTTACTGCCTAGCAAGTATGCATGAAATTTCAGATTTCAGTCATTTGTAGTAGGTTTTACTGAGACGTATGTACCCCTGGATTTAATGGGATTTACTCCGCAGTTTACTGAGCCCAGGACTGCTGCCTTAGTACATTAAATCCACACTGATATAAATCAAAAATATCTGCAGTGAAATCGATCGTTAGTCCAGTTACAGGACCGCATTCCTTACTAGAGCTATTTCACGAGCTGCGTTAAATTACACAGGCAAAATATTTCACAATCAAATCTTGAACTCATCATATACTGCCAGAACTTTAGACTGAGTGGTTTTAAAAAAAAAAGTTTTGAATGGTGTTAAGTGCTTGAAAAACTGGCTTTCTCCTCTTGAAAATATATAATCTAATATTTATAAGGGGGTTCCCCAGTATTTGCTAGGCCCATGCTAAATATTTTTTTTTCCTAGCATCTTCTCCTGTCTTGAAAAGCACTATCCCTCTGAAAGTTACTTTATACATATTTTGATTTTTGGAACTCAGCCTTTCCAAAAGAGCGGACAGTGGTTTATAGCCAACGAAGTAAATTAATATATAGACTTTTAATCATATTATGTCTTTAAAAACAACAACAGAGCTTTTAAAAAAAAAGCCTGAAATCTTCAATATCATGAAATTCAAGAGTGACACAAAAAAGGATGGGTCTGATCCTACCAACGGAGGCAGCACTTGGTGGTAAGACTGTGTCCTACTCCACTGCCAGCCTCCTCTGCCACCTCCAGTGAGGCATATGTTCTGGAGGGGCAGTGGGGAAACATGGCAGATTGGCTTCTCCCTTTCTGAGGCATGGAGTCAAAAAAGGAGAACCTCCATCTTCCATCCCTGGCTGTGAGCCTTCAACCCCTTGCTTAATCTTCTTCCTCCTCACCCTCATTCGCCGGACATGCCACACCACACCAGATCCTGCTGAAGTTGATGTTCACATGACTCCATCTTCCCCATTATAGGGAGGTGCACTGTATTTTTAAGTTGTTGGGTTTTATGGATATCATTTATTGCGTGCCGATGCCCCATGGCCACCTTGTTCCCTAGGTACAAATAGCTAGACAACACACAGTATTTAGGCTTGGGATAAAATAAGGCCACAACTTTATTGGTTACAGATCTGAAGCTTAGGCTATAGGCATTGGGGCAAGAGATTGCATGTATCACATCAGCCCATCTGCTGGTAGTGTCATTAAGGATAAAGCCAGCCAGGAGGGATGCCCTATGACCTATGTCAAATTGGGACATCCCCCAAGTGGTCTCCACTGGAGGAGTGGTATTTTCCTAGCCCCCATCTGGGCATCGGACAGGACCCACTCCTCCCAGATCCTTTTAACAGGATACCTTTACCTGAGGAGGGGCAGGCAGAGGCTACAACACACACATCCCTCAAACCAAGACCTAGGCTTACCCAATTCCTATCCACCCATCAAGCCGAAGAATCGGCACAATGAAGGAGAGGGTGAAAGGCCTGGAAGGCTGGCAATTTATCTTGTCTCTGGGTGCAGGGCCAAGTGCCACTATTGGCTGGTTGTCCTGTGCCCAGGGGAACGCCCTCCAATTCCTGCCGCCATTGGCCCATTTGGTGGCAGGGGGACAGTTTGGGCCATCTGCAAAGCTGCCCACCCAAGAAGGCGCAAACGGACTTATGTTACTATGCTACAAAGTGGCCTTTGACAAAGGGTGGTATATTAAATTACAATGAAAATGTGATATGCAAATTTTATGTACATCTGACTTCTTTTTGGTGATTCAAATTATCATTTTTGGCAACACACACACGTTAGGCCTCTTGTATGTTTCCAGCTTAGTCCCAATACAAGGCTGGCTGGTTCTTCTTCTTTCGTACCCATCTCTGGACTAAGGGAGGAGGAGGAGGAAGCCCAACAGGTGCCCTCTTTCCACTCTAGCCCATCCACTCAGACATCTCACAAAGCCATTTCCGACCTGGGAGGAGAGGGGGTTGCGGGCAGAAATCCCTCCCACATCTCACACGCGGGGGCTGGCCCTTGCCCCCGCGTGGTTAGGGAATCCCCGGGCGTATCAGCGACCTGGCCCGCCAATCAGCGGGCCGGGGAGGCGTAGCCTAGCCTATTTAAGACTAGGCACGGCCGGGGACCGCCCTCTTTGCCCCCTTTCCAGCTGAGCGGTTTTCCCATCCCACCCTCCCTTTAGGTTTAGCTAGCCTTGACCTTGCTATGGACTTCGGTTGGTCGCCGCAAGGGGCCTGGTAGGAATTTTTCCAAGTTGGCGCACTTCAAGCCTTTTGGTTTTTTCGCCTACCTCGTAGCAAACGTCACAACTTATTTTGGTATTGGCGGTTAGGCATTGGCAGGGGTCAATTGTTATGCAAATGAAGGGGGGAAGGAAGCGCCATCACCTTCCCCAAAAGTAAGGGTAGTCCGGTAGAGGACTCCGAGGGGCGTGGCCTTGTCCGAAACCTAGGGAGGTAAGGGCCTCCGGCACGCCCCAGAGCGGTGACACCCGTGGGATCCTAGTTGGCGTACTTCAACAGGACTCCCACGGTTTGTGGACAACCCTCCCCCGGTCCCCATGCCGGGTAGTCGATAGGAGCCAATGCCTAAGGCCAATACCTTCCAATTCTGTAATCAATAAAGTTGTGGCCTTTTTATGCCCATTAACCTAAAATTCTGTGTCCGGTGTCTTCATTTCACATGGGGGAGGGGACTTGCCACGCAAAAGCAGGGTTGCTGACCACTCTGTCATCAAGATAATATCCAGCAATCCTGCTTGTTCCAGCAATTCTCTTTTGAGACCAAACCTGAGTCTTATAAGTATCACAGGGCTGTGAGGACACACAGACCCCAATGGCAACTAGGTAAGCCATTCCCCCACCCCCAACTTTTTTAAAAGAAAAAGTTTACTGTCATCAGTAAACTTTTTGTTTGTTTTTTAAAAATGTGTTTTTACATATTTCAGTCAACTGGGATGGATATGCATTGAGGAGGAGATCTGTTGAATACTCTAGGATAGAAGTCTGTTAGGAGTTTTGTCTGGATATGAAACTTATTGGAGGGAAAACAGTTTCTCATTTCACAAGAAACTGTTTTCCCTCCAATAAGTTTCATATCCAGACAAAACTCCTAACAGACTTCTATCCTAGAGTATAAGAAACAATATAAGAAACAGTGCCATTTTTTTTTAGTCAGAGAAAAAAATGTATATCTAAAAGCAGTCATGATATACGACTCTAAATAATTACTTTGTTATGCAAACTGTCTAAGCAACTTTTTTAAAAAAGAAAGAAAGCAGCATGCCCAAGATTTTAATAGAAAGTTTTAGGGCATGCACATTTTTTAATTCAGAATGGATTATTTTAGAACCTGAGGTAATTGTTTGTGGAGGGTTCATGAATGTAAGTCAAGCTACAACATACATGGAAAGACAATAATCTGCCAGTGTGGCTGTTCCATACCTGGCCCGGAGGATGACTTTCTTCCTGACCACAAACACAGTGATCAGACTGACTCAAGTATAAGAAACCATTTTAATAACATATTTAATGAGAGGCTTGGAAGCATCTCCAAAATTATGAGATGTATAAGTTTCAAGTGGTTTCCAGCCCTGCATATGTAATACCATATATCAAAGAATTCATCATATCCTCAGTGAAAAATTATGTGCCTTGGTGTAAGTCCATATGAGGAACAGTTGAGGGAATTGGGTATGTTTAGCCTGGAGACATCACCTTGCCAACAAAGGTCCATATAGTAAAAGCTATGGTTTCCCCAGTAGTGATGTATGGAAGTGAGAGCTGGACCATAAGGAAGGCTGATCGCCAAAGAATTGATGCTTTTGAATTACGGTGCTGGAGGAGACTCTTGAGAGTCCCATGGACTGCAAGAAGATCAAACCTATCGAAATCAGGCCTGAGTGCTCACTGGAAGGACAGATCGTGAAGCTGAGGCTCCAATACTTTGGCCACCTCATGAGAAGAGAAGACTCCCTGGAAAAGACCCTGATGTTGGGAAAGATAGGGCACAAGGAGAAGGGGACGGCAGAGGACGAGATGGTTGGACAGTGTTCTCGAAGCTACCAGCATGAGTTTGACCAAACTGCGGGAGGCAGTGGAAGACAGGAGTGCCTGGCGTGCTCTGGTCCATGGGGTCACGAAGAGTCGGACACGACTAAACAACTAAACAACAACAACAGCCTGGAGCAGAGAATACTAAGAGGCAATAGGATAGCCATCTTCAAATATCTGAAGGACTGCAACAGGGAAGGTGGTGCAAGCTTGTTTTCTGCAGCTCTAGAGATAGGAGCTGAGCAAAAAAGGAGATTCTGACAACGCATTAGGAAGAGCTTTCTGAAGGTAAGAGCTGTTCAGCAATGGGGCGAATTATCTTGAAAGGTGGTGGACTCTCCCTTCATTGGAGGTTGTTGAACATCCGTCGAGGATTCTTTAGCTGCAATTCTAGCATTGCAGAGAGCTGGACTAAGTGACCCATGGAATCCCTTTCCAACTCTACAGATATACGATTAAAACACAGAGGAACTGATCCCTCCCTGCCCCAACAAACAACACCAAATTACTCTGACACTGTCTGAAAGCCTCCTAGATCCTCACACATGCATTTCAGAAAACAAATCCCCGTTTGGCAAAATGCTTAAGCACATAGCTGACTTTCATATCCATGGGATTTAAGCAGCGTCTTAAGTGCTTTCTTGAAGAGAGGCCTTCAGCTTGATTTTTGCCGGCCAGGGCTTGGTGGTGGATGAGAAGGAAAGTTACACCAATTATTTTAAAAAGAAGATTAACTTTTTCACATGGTAAGAAAATAACCTTTTGTTTTGTGCATGCCTTTTGCATCGATTCATTTATCTTTTATATATATATATATATATATATATATATATATATATATATATATATATATGAAACCCATCCTTCAGATTTAATCCAGGACCCTTAAATGGCAGAGTTAAGACAGGGCAAGTAGAACTACAAATGTTTACATTGTTGTAAGGAGGGAGAACGGGTGTGAGTGGAGAGGAGGGGGGTGTTTCTGGTTTTGCTTGTATATCATGCCAGAGGTCCCTCGCTTCCTGTCTCCAGCTGATAAAAGTGGAAAGGAGGGTCAGCCTGAAAAGGGAGGGGAGCTTTCCCCTTGGTGTCGCTCCAGAATGGAGGGATCAGGAGGAGGCTCAATATGTCTGACAGCTGAAATAGATGATGCAGCACACCACCTATGTAAACAGAAATAGACGCTGGGCCTGATGGAGCTCAGAGATATGACCCTGCCCATAGAGCCGCTGAGTCTAGACTCCAGATGTGTTCTCACTGTTACCAGGCCAATTCCAATCCAAGTGGTAAATATTTCTACCAGATGACAGTGGTCTCTGTTACAGAAACGAAAGGGGAACGGACAGAAATAGGAGGGGAAGCGAGGACTGGGCACTACAGCTTGCTTAGAAAAACATTCCGCATCATCTGAAAGATGTTAAGGGGCAATTATTTAAATAGGTCACACACATTCCTCTCCTTTCCTTCGCCATGTTCTCTTGAAAGGGATCCAAGGCAAACCAAAGGCGATTAGTTGCTTAAAACGTATTGAATCGGAGGTCTCGGAGAGGATCTAAAGGGACGTTTAACATTGGGATTTCGGCATTTTGAGGTACATGGCAGCAGAGGGAAGGGCAGCGAGCTTCTGCCACTGGTTGCTTAATGGCGAGTGAAGGTCACTGGCTTTCATGAAACACAGCAGAAGGAAGGGAAGAATCTCCTGCTATGTATTCACCTGAGATTTGGGATTCACTCCGTTCTTTAACATAGCCTTTCTGTGTTAATTTGAACCAGCCACTTATACATGCCCAGGTGCCTCAACACTCCCAATCAAGAATCATTGTGGAATAATTCCCATTAAAGTTGGGTTATAGATCAACAACGGGAGGGGCAAAGGAAAAATTGCATCCTTACGACACACCTCTCTTCCTGAGGTACTTAACGTGATTTAAGTTTCTTTTCTCCTTGCCACCCCCACCCCAGGTAGCATAGTCACTAAAATAGCACAGACAAAGTCCAGAGAGAAAAGAAATCCTGGCTACCACTTTACTAAGGAAACTGAACAAAAGCGGAGTATAATTTTAAGGGGAAATAAATAGAGAAGTTTCGTCAAGCCTTGTGCATATACAATGAAACATACAGAGGAAAACTCCCTCAAAACCACACAGCCAATCAGGGCATGTGCTGCCTCGGTGAACATCTGGCTCACTCTGCCGGGTTGGCTAAGAAACATCTGCACCACTCCCCTCTTGGTTAGCTGACTTACTGGTAACAGAAGTTAAAGGTGCAATGATCGTTGCGGTTGCACTTGCAACACCATCCACCCGCTGCTCTCATGTTTATCAGCTGCTGGTAGCAGGCAGGAAAATGCACAAACGTGTTGGTGTTGCATCAAAGGGAAAGTCCTATTAGACATTACTATGGCGATTGGGGTTGACAGGACCCTTTGCATGGTCACCACACATGGAACAAAACAGGCCACCCTGCAAATCTATATCTAGTAGGTGGTGCCCAGTAGGGTTTGGCGATATCTGCTTTTCAACAACGTATTATATCACCAGCTAAACCTCGTGACAACCTGATATATCATGATGTCGGAAAGGAGGAAAGAAGGCAGGGAGCAAGACGGCAGTTGCCCCTTGCCCTTGGTAGCCAGCCGCACAGATGATCAGAGCCATTGTGCACAGAGCCAACAGCCTCCCCAGAATCACCAGCTGTGGCTTGCACCGACAATCGCCTCTCGCAGTGTAAGCAGCAGCTACCAAGGCACGGGAGGCAGTTTTGTTTCCTCCTGGGTGCCTAGCGTGAGGAGGAAGGGAGGGGGGATGCAGCCCACTTACGTAGACAGAGAAAGAAGCAAAGGCACTGGCAGGCAGTTCCCATTCAAGTCTCAGTCTCCCAATAATAATAATTTATTATTTGTACCCCGCCCGTCTGGCTGGGTTTCCCCAGCCACTCTGGGCGGCTTCCAACAAAGATTAAAAATACATTAAAATGTCACACATTAAAAACTTCCCTGAACAGGGCTGCCTTCTAAATGTCAGGTAGTTGTTTATCTCTTTGACATCTGATGGGAGGGCGTTCCACAGGGCAGGTGCCACTACCGAGAAGGCCCTCTGGCTGGTTCCCTGTAGCTTTGCTTCTCGCAGTGAGGGAACCGCCAGAAGGCCCTCAGCACTGGACCTCAGTGTCCGGGCAGAACGGTGGTGGTGGAGATGCTCCTTCAGGTATACTGGGCCGAGGCCATTTAGGGCTTTAAAGGTCAACACCAACACTTTGAATTGTGCTCGGAAACGTACTGGGAGCCAATGTAAGTCTTTCAAGACCGGTGTTTCAAGACCCAAGGCTATGTTGTGGAGGCAAGGAGTGGGAGAGCATCAGGTGGCCTTGTGGTGTGCCCAGGAGTTAAGTGTGCAATGATGGCTTTAGCCGGGGGGGGGTGTGGTTTGTGACATTGCCTGCTCAAAAAATTCTGAATTACTTCTTAGCCCAGCGGTTTAAAATGACAGAATAAAATACAAGATCTACTAAGTCCAACTTGGCTTCTCAAACACAATTCATAATCTCACAAGCAGGTGCTCTCAGCCAGGTAAAAGTAATCAAGTTGAAGTTAAATGCTCATTGATTAACATGCCTTTTAAAATCCCTTTTCTCCATTAGCAAAATTATAAGTGAATAATCTCCATGGAACACCTGCTAACTTCCTCTGATATCAACAGAGACTGGCTGTATTTATTACAGTTGGGTGTAGATGTACTTGCTAATTGGCATTCTCTTTTCTTCCTCTGTGCATCTATTACTTTTACATTCGACTTCTCTTTTTGCTTGAAAAGCTTCTAACCAAAATAATGGAAAATGCCAAGATGGTGCAGTTTGACATATTAAAATCCTTCAGATGGCCACAGAATATGCACACGGTACACTGAATATATTGCGAGATTGTTGATTTGTGTATTTTGGTTTTGACAAAAATCAGTGGCGCATCACTACATTTTTTTTATTTAAAAAATCACTTGATTTTGCTCTTTTGACTTTTGTACGGACTGAAATGGTCTGAGAGGAGATGTACAGCACAATCCTAAAATGATGGTGAAAGCCTGGCTGGCTCAAGTTGGCAGGCTGGTTATTTGTTTTTCCTCCCATTGATTCAATGGGAGAGCTTTAGACATGCTGAGAAGCAGATTAATGTAGATAACAGTAGGTACTGCCACCTGAATGCCGTGTCGTTGTTATCCTCCCGCACACAGACACATTCAGTGCTCCCAGTTTCAGTATTTCCATGGGCTACTTCTTTCTAAGTCATGGATATAGAGTTGGAGGAAACAATTCCTTCTATAGGATATACACACAACAAAAACTAGTGAACCTTTTTTTAAAAAAAAATTACCACTGCAGCAAATTCAACACAATTTGGCTCTGCAGAAATTTGGGTGTTATTTTGATTATTCATAGATTTCATTTTAAGAAGGTAATTAAAATTTCATTTTAAGAAGGTATCAATGGAATACACCCACACCCAACCCCTTTGATACCAGATACATTGGATTTAGCAACACCCACCACCAGATATGTGTTTCCTCACAAGTTACCCATGAGGGAATGTGGTTCTTAACAGGGTGGGAAAAGGCTCACCACCCCCGCTTTAAAGAGAACCATTCTAGGGAGGGAGTTTCACAAGCTGGGTGCCATGATCAAAAAGGCCCTGTTGCTCTGGAACCAGGTATTCTGATGTCACAAAACCAGCTGTGAATCAGTGGTTTCACCTCAGGCACAATGGAGATGAGTCCATGGTGCATTAATTTAGAAAACCTGAAGGAGTGTGTCTAGGTAGCTAATGCACAAACTGTACCTATCAACTTCCAGAGCATTCAGTCGAAGATGATTACTGTTCAAGACAAAGAAATGAATAACAAAACATTTAGCTGTCTTATCTACCTCTGGATACCCTCCCCACCCCCACCCCTTGGGC
Organism: Podarcis raffonei; assembly: GCF_027172205.1. Classification (NCBI taxonomy): domain Eukaryota; kingdom Metazoa; phylum Chordata; class Lepidosauria; order Squamata; family Lacertidae; genus Podarcis; species Podarcis raffonei. The sequence continues at coordinate 30,384,114 of NC_070604.1, forward strand.
TCATGGTACAAAGAGAGGCTGTTAGCCTTACAGGTAATCATCTTCCTTTCATTCATTATTTCTTGCCACCTGACTAAGCAAGACTTCGTGCATATTTCTCCATTAACTTTCCTTTTGTATTACTCAAATGTGTTCGTGTCACGCCTCTTCAGGCGTAGCTTCATTATTCAGTCAATAGCATGTCTATACCAGTAGCTCTTTTGTGCAAGGAAAACACAGTTCATTTGCACAATGAAGGTCACACCGCTTTGTTTAAAGATGAGCTGGAAAAAAACATTGAAAGCACTTGGTACAGGAATCAAAAGATTGTTTTAAAAAAATGTATATGTTGACTGGAGCTGCCATATTATTGAATTTGATTTGTTAATATCTAATGTAGAAACACAATCTCCTTCCATCATTTCTTCCACTCTGTAACAATGCTGAAAGAAAGAAAGTCAATTGACAAAAGAATGTATGGTGCATGGCTAATAGAAAACACTTCAGCACTGATACAAAAGCAAGTTAGTCTGGGAAATCCATCAGAGCTGTGGCGTTTGAAGGCTTTCTTGACGCAGTTATGGTAGAGCACCTAAAAGCTATTTTACACATTACTGTATACAGATCAAACACACGTGCCGCATTCAGATAGCATTTTAGTCCATTTCCTCAGAGTTTCCTTACATGATAATTTGTATGTGATCTTTTGCATGATTTAAAACCACTTATGGGAATCCAACAGAATCTAGTGGACATTTGGTGCCTGTGTTAATTTCTCCCAGAAGAAATTTGCAACCTCGTTCAACTGGAAATCTGTGGGGGGAAATTTGGGGTGGTATCTCAGTATACATTTAAAAAAAATTAAAAAAAATACCGATGTTGCTTCCACTGGTGATAACCACCAAGGTGTTTTTTGTTCTAATCTTTATACCTCACCCATACTTTGTATATTGATTTCCTCATTGTGTGGTTCAAAAAACCTCTATGTACTTTAACTTTATCATACCATAAATAAGCGTGCCAACCAAATCTGTTGTCATAACCTTCTAAATCTAACAAATCTGTGTTCTCCGGTACTTTAAAATTGTAAACCACCTTGGGTGCCTCTTCAGAAAGGTGGCACATAAATGCAATTATCACCATCCATCTTACCTCTAAGGATCTCAAAGCTGCATTCGTGGTTCTCCCTCACGCCACCTGTTTATCTTCACAACAACCCTGCGAAGTAGATCAAGCTGTTCAAGGACACCCAGTCACCTCTGTCCCACGCCAATACTCTGTCCACTGCGTGACCACACTGGCTCATTTATTTATTGGTACAAATAAACCATGAAATTCATAATAAATAGATCACTAACATGCTCATACGTAGAACACTAAAATGGCCTAAACTATAGTTTGGGAAATGCAGTACTGGGATACATAGCTCTGCAAGTTTCTATGGACCATTCTGTTTTGACAACAGGTCACCCTTTCATAGGAAATAAAACCATTGCATGAAGTATAACTTCTATATTAATATTACAGCAGATTCCATTCAAAGAATCATTTTTGTACATGAAAGAACCATTGTCACATAAAGTATAACTCCCAGTTTTGCACAAGCAAAGATTCTATTTTTGTAAAGTTTTGCAGACCAATCTCTATTGTCTTACTATGGAAAGAGGCTGCCCAGTGCGATTCAGGAATACATGCAGAAATATGTGGTTGCTAGAATAGCAGGCAGAAGTATTTAGTGTCCATTGATTGAAGAACGGCCAGATCTGCACATTTCACATCTGCAATGACATGCATTTGCTACAGACACTGAGTACGACCATTTCTTGTCATAGCCCTTCATTTTCTTTGCAAACAGATGCTGCAACAAGACTTGCTAGCATTCTTAGGTCTCACAAAACAGGAGGTACCCACTAGGTGAAGAAGACGGGAAGAGGGGCGTTCCTGCCCCTGTGTTTTAGCACCAGGAGATGGGGATGCCACAGCTAACACCATGGAAAGAGAAGGAGAAGGAGAAGGAGAAGGAGAAGGAGAAGGAGAAGGAGAAGGAGAAGGAGAAGGAGAAGGAGAAGGAGTGTTTGGATTTGATATCCCGCTTTATCACTACCCGAAGGAGTCTCAAAGCGGCTAACAATCTCCATTCCTTTCCTCCCCCATAACAAAAACTCTGTGAGGTGAGTGAGGCTGAGAGACTTCAGAGAAGTGTGACTGGCCCAAGGTCACCCAGCAGCTGCATATGGAGGAGCAGGGAAGCGAACCTGGTTCACCAGATTACGAGTCCACCATTCTTAACCACTACACCACACTGGCTCTCTCTCTGGAAGCACACAGCTGTTGTGTGGATGGTCACCTAACTGAAGATATCAGCAGTCTACAGCCATGCAAAGGCAACCACCCACTCAGCAGGACCCCAAGCAGTCCATTGTAGGTGAAATGGCATTCCCGATTAGAAAGTTTGAACCATGTCTGGCTTCCACTAAAAGCATTTGTTTTGGAAATTGGTTAGTGAATGCAATCAAGTAGGTTACCTTGGCAGACAAAAGGCAGTTCGGTTCAGAAATGCTCAGAAAGGAATAGGAATAGCTAAACTGATACTTCTCCACTCCCAATCCAGTAACAATACCATCCATTAGTCAGCCATTTTGGGATTACTACTAGTTTCCAGACATGAAATATATTGGATTGGTCTGTAAGCAAAGGCATAATCTGCAGCTGTTCAGTGATGGTCTTTGGGAGCAAAGAGGATATTAAAATATTTGACAGGCAACACCAATAATTGTTGGAAACTGTAGTATTGCAGTATATCCTTCCTCCTAAAAGGAATGCAGTACTCCTGTTCAGGGTTCCAGCGATCTCCTACCCATATGCTGTTGTTTCTTTCCAACTGTCAGCCTACATTATGTGGCTACTGAGCATGCTTAGTCTTCATTGGGATATTTTTTTAGGTTTTTTTTTGTCCCTTCGGGTTCTATTTTTAAATATTTCTTGAACTTCTGCAAGCCTCAAGGTTCCCCAAGTATGCAGATTCCTCCCTCTTGTTTCTCAGTGGCACTGCTTTGGCTACAATCCTGTCAGCACTCACCACCTAGGTTCACTATTAGAAGGCAAGATTTATAAAGATGGAGCATGGTTCGGAGAAGCAATTCATAAAAAACAGCAGTTGCTAGAACTTTAAAAAAAAATCACTGGAATGGAAAAAAAAGAAGACACATCACAATAACTACCGGTATTCACTCAAATTTCTATAATGAACATACCAGAATGACTGGTATTTCATCTTATGGGTGTTATACCAAACAAATGAGCAAAAAGTGTGTGCTTGGTACTTCTGTTTGTGGTCTGAAAGAGTTTATGGGAGGCTGAAGTGAGCATTTTGAAAGACATGGGGAAATGGTTTGCATGAAGATGGCATCCTATTGCACAGAATAATCTTTTTGCCGCTGTAGGACAAAATCCCACAAGTTGCTAAACACTGAAGAAAACAGCATCTGGCTTTGTTTCAGTGTGCTCTACATGAGGATTATTGTTTGGTAGACTAAATTTTATCCTAGGAGTTGTCACATCAGTTTTAACTCGGTGACTATCTAGTCTAGAGACTTTACCAGCTAATCCTCTGCACAGTGTCCACACATTTTGAAGAGAAATATGGCTTGAGAACAGGTGCCTTAGACTTTCCCTTCGCTTTGGACTTATGTGCTGGTTCTGACTTCTGATCTTGAAGTTAAACATGAGCCATTGTGGGTTATACTGAAAGATTGCTGGCACTCTTTCAGTATAACCCTTCAGTATAACTCTTTCAGGCTTTGATGCCTCGCCTGTCCCCTACAGAATTGTAGAGTAAAGCCTTTTCAGATAACTACTTATTCTTAGCCTGCACAGATAGTAGAACCCTTCTCTCTTCTGATTTAATAACCAGAGGTCAGCAAGGGAATGAGCATGTATTAGGCCTCGTCTGTTTACGCTAGCCCTGCACTCCACCCTCCCTCTCAATACATTATGAATCAGGCATTGCAAGCACTCCCTATGGCAGCCCATGTGCATAATACCTTGATTCACAGAGATAACAATAATATTATAATAATTTATTATTTATACCCCACCCATCTGGCTGGGCTTCCCCAGCCACTCTGGGTGACTCCCAACAGAATCTTAAAAACATGATAAAACATCTAACATTAAAAACTTCCCTAAACAGGGCTGTTTTCAGGTGTCTTCTAAAAGTCAGATAGTTGTTTATTTCCTTGACATCTAATGGGAGGGTGTTCCACAGGGTGGGCAACACTACTGAGAAGGCCTTCTGCCTGGTTCCCTGCAACCTCACTTCTTGCAGGGAGGGAACCGCCAGAAGGCCTGTGAAGCTGGACCTCAGTATCCGGGCTGAATGATGGGAGTGGAGACGCTCCTTTGGTTATACTAGGCAGAGGCTGTTTAGGGCTTTAAAGGTCAACACCAACACTCTGAATCGTGCTCGCAAACGTACTGGGAGCCAATGTAGGTCTTTCAGGACCAGTGTTATATGGTCCTGGTGGCCACTCCCTGTCACCAATCTAGCTGCCGCCAGCATTCTGGATTAGTTGTAGTTTCCGGGTCACCTTCAAAGGTAGCCCCATGTAGAGCGCATTGCAGTAGTCCAAGGGGGAGATAACCAGGGCATGCACCACTCTGGAGAGACAGTGCGCAGGCAGGCAGGGTCTCCGTCGCCATACAAGATGGAGCTGGTAGACAGCTGCCTTGATGACACACACCATGAAATCAACAAAAGTTTACATCCACAGCTGCTAGACTATGCTCTACCTCCACTGTCATGTTTCTGAGTACCAGTTTCTGGGAACTGCAAGTGGGCAGGTAGGATTTCAGCTCTTCCCCTTGTGTGCGATGGGGATGCAGGACAAGCATATTGCAGAACCAGCCTGCTGAGTGACTGAACCAAGCCACCCTCTACCACTTGGCATTCAGGCCGTAGGTCCAAGACAAAGTGCAATGAGGTAGTAGAGTTGGCATAAGTTACTGCAAATACTATACCTTACCCAGCAAACATTAGTTCCCCATGCTTTTTAAGATTTCAATACAAAATATTTCCCCCTTTTTCCTTGGTGTGGGGAATAAAACCCCTCATTCCTATATATATATAAGCTGGAATATGTTTATAGCTGGGAGCTCTAGCTTAAGAAAAGTTTTGCAGAAGGAAATAGGAAAATGTGGTATCCTAAACTTTGCGGTGCCCACCATCAGACATATTTTGATAGATGTAGAGCATTATGGATGTCATATGGTGAGTCCCTCAGGCTCCCTGGCAACCAGCATGCATGTAAGGCAGAAGCAACAGCTTGCTTCAAGTGTCTTCATTAAGGATGACATAGTTAGAGAAATCCATCCGGGAGCAGATCACATAGAGGGAACCGTCTGGAAAGGGGCACTCCCTCCCTGTGGAACTGCCTGCATGTTGTCACATGCTGTCTTCAAAAACAGAGAAATTGAATTTATTCCTAAATGAGCAGAGACAACCCCTACCCCAATACAAAGATGACAGAAGAAGGAAAAAACCTGAAGTGTAAACACAATTACCTAATTGGATGTTAATGAATACCAAGAGGGTTGTTGCTTTGTAAAATGCCCCATGCCCGGCCATTTCTGTGGAAGGGTATATACAGAGAGCAACATCTTCGAAGGCAGATGTGAAGAAGAGGGGAGAAATGTTCATAGGTCGAAAGAGACAGAAAGCAAAATCCAAAAGAGGTTGTTGGTTGTCCCCCTCCACCCCCGTGACACTTGGGGAAAGTGTTGAATATAGTGATGAGGAAACAAAGAGAGTTAGCAGTGAGTGGCAGAGCTAACACAAAAATCATAGTGTCATTAAGAAGCACAGCAGCTCACTCAGCCACCATCGCAATGTCATCAGGACAGATGGCAACAATTGGCAAAGATATGACACAACAAGAGGTTATAGAAGCAGCAATAAGAAAAGCTGTTCCAAGCATAAAAAAACAATGAAATTAGATTTTTGCTGTGAAAACAGGATTCATTATAAATAAGATGATACAGTCATTATTAATTTACATTTGGGCATCCATATTCACATGGGCAGACAACTGGTCTCTCAAGTCCACTATTCCCCAATCCGATTGGTCTCTCTAGTCCATTATTCTAGTATTATCTACTCTGATTGGCAGCATCTCAGTCAGTGGTCTTTCTCAGTGCCACTCCCTGGGAGTCTATCATTGGAGATGTCAGAACGCAAGACCTTTCATGGCAAAGCATCTTATCTTCTGAGCTATACCATTCCCAAGTAACTAGCCAGAGTTTAGGATACTTAGCTATGCTATTCCTAAGGAAATAAGATGGCTTCCTGCAAATACTTCCATAAATGAAAGACCTATGGCAAAGATACATGAAAAAGGAGTGTCTCCACCCCCATCGTTCTGCCCGGACACTGAGATCCAGCGCCGAGGGCCTTCTGGCGGCTCCCTCACTGCGAGAAACCAAGTTACAGGGAACCAGGCAGAGGGCCTTTTCGGTAGTGGCACCCGCCCTGTGGAACGCCCTCCCACCAGATGTCAAAGAGAACAACTACCAGACTTTTAGAAGACATCTGAAGGCAGCCCTGTTTAGGGAATCTTTTAATGTTTGATGGACTATTGTATTTTAATATTTTTTTGGAAGCCACCCAGAGTGGCTGGGGAAACCCAGCCAGATGGGTGGGGTATAAATAACAAATTATTATTATTATTATTATTATTATTATTATTATTATTATTAATTTGGGCTAGTTGAGCGTTCCTGTCAAGTACAATAAATAGAGGTGTTAAACAATCCTAAATTTGTGCAACCTAACTCCCCATTCCTTAGCTGCCCCTCCTACCTCCCCCCAAGGCACAAAAATGCAAACCAACTAATTTACAGTCCAATTACTTGGACAAGCAAAGTGAGGCCTTTGATTTAACTCAGTGCTTTGCCATCCTGTCTGTCAGACCACAGCCCCAGAAGAAGCAATGCAGCTACAATGGGACTGCCTGTTTAGCCCCGCCCCTGAGATCATGTGACTCCCCTCTTATGATGAGAGACAACTTCTGCAGTTGGGGAGCCTTTACAATCTGTAAAGATACTCCATGCAAGGTTCCAGGGGTCCTTTAGAGTTCTCAGTCAGGAGTAAGGAATTAAGTTTACATGTAAAGGCAAACGTGCCTAACTCACACTTTCAGAAACAATGCACAAACCGAAACAGACTTCGCACTTTTCTGAATTTTGCACCCCAGTTTTCCAGCCACATAATCTGTATGAAAACATGTGTACTAGAGCAGAGTGTGCATATAAAGGCATATATTAGTGGAAATAACATACAATAATGGGGAAACTGCTTTGCAAAAATATGTATATTAGGCAAAACTGCATATAAAAACATATATATGAATGGGGAAAAAACTATGAAAACATTGAAATATTCATGAATTATTTAAAAACAATAAATCACGAACTGAAGTGGAAATCTGAGGAACTGGACATACGAGTTGGAAAATGCAACTGAAAGTGGCATATTTGCCCATTCCTAGTTATGAGATCTTCCTCTGTGGACACAACAGACTATCCTCTGAAAAGTTCATCATCATCATGTGAAGGGTCAAGATAACTCATAGAACCTCAGGGTTGGCACTTAATGTAAAGCCCCACTGTTACCTGAAGTGCTATTTTTCTAGAAAAAGAAAGGTGTTGGAACTCACCACGAACACTTCTCTTGTTCCTTTATAATGGCAATGGCGCCCACCACCAGAGGAGCAGGAACTGAGTTCCAGTGAGTTCCAGTTGAACAAAGCCCTGGTTGCCTGTGTTGGCTCTCCAGTTTAGTTCCACCTGAAAAGAGCTCATATATCCTGTGAACATATCTGAATGAAATTTGGTATAGAAGTTGAGAGCACAAGTCTCCATTGTAAATCTGACACCAGCATGGCTTCCACACCCATTTCAAACAGAAGAGACAAGGTGCCACCCACCCACCAATACCCCTCCCCAACCCCTTTGTTTCAATATATTGAAAGACAATGTCTTGCTTAGAGATTGAGATATCAGAATAAATGTAATTCTTAAAAAGGGGGTTGTCTCTTACCTTTATTTACTATGGCACTACATGTACATGTTCGTTTGTTTTAAAAATGATTTGATGGTTTTTTGTTTATTAGCTGCTGCTTTATAATGAGTTTGGCTTTTCAGCATTTTGAACTGGCTTGCTTGAAAGGGGAGCATTAATGATTTTTAAAATAAATAAATACTTTATTAAAAGGAATTTACTCTGGGGAAAAGTACAGTCCACTTTAACTCTTCTAAACCTAAGAAGTTGTGGTGTGGAAGGCTCTGGCACAAAGACTGAGAGCCACCTGATGCTGCTAATTCAATGCATTAAGAATTTAGATAACATACTGCCTGTTCCGGAGTGTTCTGTTCTAACTACGCTAACATTTAAATAAACGTTAATGTTATGGGATTGCTCACAGAATGTTCAGTTATCAGACATATGACTCAGGCCGTGACTTGTAATTGTACCTCCTGAGTGGCATGATAAAGCAATTAGGTACATGACCACTCTACTTAACATGCCCAGCACCAGCACAAATTGACAAAATTTGGTCTTGAGAATTTGTTGGGGCATTTGAAGAGTGCCTGTGACCAGGCAAGGAAAGTCTCCAACTGCAATGTCTTGCATATAAATCTCAGAGGAGCTCTGTAGGGTTCCCCGCAAAGAACCGAGGGTGGAATTCAACATCATGTTAATACAATCGTTCTGTCCACCCAAAGATTTCTGCTTGCCAGGTGGAACTTGCCTTTCCTACCCTTGAACGCTGTTTTTTGGGGGTTTCTCCCAACCCCCCAGAGATTATCTAAGGGAGCATGGTGGCACAAAGCAGGAGGAGAGGGGGAAAGAAGCAGCTCCATCACACTAACAGAAATGCTTATGGTAGCTCCCATTATACAGTGGACCCTCTAGTTACATACCACTCTGGATATGTAACTTTCGGGTTACAAATGCGGCAAACCTGGATTTCGCCCTGCGGGCATGTGCAGAAGCGCTCAAACGCATCGCACGCATGCGCAGAAGCGGCGCCTCTGCCTATGGACTTTTTGGGTTGCGGACGGACCCCCAGAACGAATTTAATTCATATCAGGACGGTCCACTGTATTTAGTTGAATACAACCCTGAGCATCTGGCAGAATAAGGTGACCAACTTAAGAACCAGGCAGTTTGATTGCCATTATAGTGGCAAGTTTAGGGATGGGTGGATCAGTCGATTTCCTCTCAGTGTCAATTTCACATGCACTCATTCCTAAGTCTATTCCGTCATAATTCTGCCATAACCCTTTTTTAAATCTGCATGAAAATTCATATTTAAATATGTCTTGTCAATGTACACATTTCTAAATGTACTTTATTGTAATTTTAAATGCAGATCGATACTCTCTTTTTTTTTTAAGCCAAGAACTGTATCACAATAATTTGGAGAAGTGTGAAATACAAAGGGTTAGAACCGAAGAAACTTCCTTATACAGGGTCAGGATGCATCTAGCTCAATATTTTCTACAGTGATTGGCAGAAGTTCTCCAGGTTTACTGAGAAGCGTCAACCATAGCCCTGCCTACCTGAAGATGCCAGGGTTCAAAAACCAGGAACAGGGCTAAAACCTGGGACTTTTTGCCTGCAAAGTATGAGGTCTGTGGTGAAAGTGGAGATGAGAAAGTGAAGACTGTGTTGTCCTGTTTCACCATTAAATCTATTGCAACTTCAATGGGCAACAATGTTTTAGATCTGCATCAAACTGCATAAAGATATCTATGTGGTTTTGAATGGTGAATCTGATGTGCAACTGCATATAAAAAAGTGAATACAACAACTCGGAGCAGCACTGCCAAAAAACTGCATATCCACTCTTGTGAGCATAAGTGATTGGAACATGTAGCAGCAGCATGTGGGTAGGCAGAAATAAAGGAACAGATTTCACACATCCCTACAGCTATGCCAACACTCAGCCAGGGGTCACATCTATCCAATAGCTCCTCACCATCTGCTGCAGCATAATATGTTTGGAGAAACACTTAAGCCCCAGAGATAAGAGTGCTAAACTATATAAAGACAAAGAACTCAAAGTGTACGTGCCCTTCCATTTCTGGGGAGTGGAGGTTAGAGCTTGGGGATGATGTTCAGGTGATGTCTTTGTGTGTAGACGCACTGTAAATGTACCTCTCATGAACCACCAAAGCGAATGATGCAAGAGAAGGTGACAATGAAAAGAGTGGCCCAGCTTTCTTTTCCAAACTACAAAGTCCCAGCCAGTGTGGCCAATGGTAGTCCATCAATATCTAGAGGGTTACTAGTTTTCCAACCCTACCATAATACATGCTATAATATCACATAATAGCATGGGAGCTACAAAGATAGCCAGGCGATGCAATGCAGATAAAGTACAGTTTCCAAATTCTCCCCCAGACTTGAACTGAAGCCAAACTTGAACAGAGGTCTGAGAAAGCTTTTATATATATATTCCCCGTTGCATTTTCAGATTCACAGGCTTTTGCATTTTTCTGAATCTTGAGTAGTGAGGTGTTGAAATGCCGAAGGAAATTTATTGTCTGAGATTTCAAGCCCAGTTACAAGCTATCAGCATGGGAGATGAATTTCTGAACCTCTCTGCTGCTTGTGCAAACCTACAAAGAAGTAAAGAAAACCTGGGGAGGGGATAGGGGGCAGCAACTGGCAATGGCTGAGGAAGGCTGAATTCCTCAACCTCATCTGGGAAAAGGTCCAAGAATCCTGATACAAGACTTGAATCAAGTTGTTGTTGTTGTTTAGTCATTTAGTCGTGTCCAACTCTTCGTGATCCCATGGACCAGAGCACGCCAGGCACTCCTGTCTTCTACTGCTTCCCGCAGTTTGGTCAAACTCATGTTCATAGCTTCGAGAACACTGTCCAACCATCTCATCCTCTGTTGTCCCCTTGTCCATGTGCCCTCAATCTTTCCCAACATCAGGATCTTTTCCAGGGAGTCTTCTCTTCTCATGAGGTGGCTAAAGTATTGGAGCCTCAGCTTCAGGATCTGTCCTTCCAGTGAGCACTCAGGGCTGATTTCCTTAAGAATGGATAGGTTTGATCTTCTTGCAGTCCATGGGACTCTCAAGAGTCTCCTCCAGCACCATAATTCAAAAGCATCAATTCCTCAGCGATCAGCCTTCTTTATGGTCCAGCTCTCACTTCCATACATCACTACTGGGAAAACCATAGCTTTAACTATATGAACCTTTGTTGGCAAGGTGATGTCTTTGCTTTTTAAGATGCTGTCTAGGTTTGTCATTGCCTTTCTCCCAAGAATTCAGGCTTATTGAGGACCGGTCTGAAATGTTGTGTATGGCTCCTAATTCTCATCAATATCATCAGCATCTCATAGAAACATAGAACTGTAGAGTTGGAAGGGACCCTGAGGGTCATCTGGTCAAATCCCTGCAATGCAGGTTTCTCAACTACATGACATCCAACCTCTGTTTAAAAACCTCCAATGAAGCAGAGTCAACCGCATTCCAAGGTAGTCCATTCCATTGTTGAACAGCTCTTACCATCAGAAAGTTCTTCCTAATGTTTAGCTGGAATCTCCTTTCTTGCAACTTGAATCCACTGATTCGGGTCCAAACCTCTGGAGCAGGAGAAAACAAGCTTGCCCCATACTCCATGTGACACCCATTTAGATATTTGTAGGTGGTTATCATATCTCCCCTCAGTCTCCTCTATTCCATGCTAAACAAACCCAATTCTCTCAACTGATCCTCAGGCTTGGTTTCCAGAACCTTGATAATCTTTACCACCCTTCTTCTGTACATGTTCCAGCTTGTCGATAACCTTCTTAAATTGTGGTGCCCAGAACCAGGCACAGTACTCCAGGTGTGACCAAACAGAACTGAGTGAAACTATTACTTCCTTTGATCCGGACACTACACTTCTGTTGATGCAGTCTAGAATAGCATTAGCTTTTTATGCTGTTCCTTCACACAGTTGACTCATGTTAAGCTTGTAGAACTGTAGAGTTGGAAGAGACCCCTAGGTCCTTTACACATGCACTACTGCCAATCTTATATTTGCACAGCTGGTTCTTCCTGCCTAAGTGAAGAACCTTACATTTGTCCTTACTATTTTTCTAGAAAAAGAAGTGCCAGAACTCACCATGAATGTCTCCCCTGTTCTCTTATAATGACAATGGCACCCACCTGAGAAGTGCAGAAACTGAATTCCAGCGAGTTCCAGCTGGGGGGAAAAGCCCTGGTTTAGGCCCTCTTACCCAATCTGTTAAGGTCATCTTGAATCCCAATTCTGTCTTCAGCAGCTACACTGGCTCACACTCGACAGTGTTGCCCTTCCTGTGGAAAACCCTTTCATCAGATGTCAAGGAAACAAGATCAGGAAGGACTATACAACCTTTAGAGAGCCAGTGTGGTGTAGTGGTTAAGAGCGGTGGACTCGTAATCTGGTGAACCGGGTTCGCGTCCCCGCTCCTCCACATGCAGCTGCTGGGTGACCTTGGGCCAGTCACACTTCTCTGAAGTCTCTCAGCCTCACTCACCTCACAGAGTGTTTGTTGTGGGGGAGGAAGGGAAAAGGAGATTCTTAGCCACTTTGAGACTCCTTAGGGTAGTGATAAAGCGGGATATCAAATCCAAACTCTTCTTCTTCTTTAGAAGACATCTAGGGAAATTTTTAATGTTTAATATTTTATTATGTTTTTATATGTTTTAGAAACCACCCATCTGGGGTCAGATGGGTGGGATGATGATAATGTTGTTGTTGTTGTTGTTGTTACGTAGTCAGACAACCTCATTAACATATCCCATCTCTGCATCAAGGAGGGATATGGTGGCTCTCCATATGATGTTGGACTCCTTTCATCATTCCTGACCCATTCCCTCTGGCTGAGGCTAGTGGGACCTGGAGCCCCAACAAGATCAGGAGGGACAGATGTTCCCCATCTCTGCACTTCATTAATACACAAAGCACACATTCTCAATTCATCAAGTGGATTATGCAAATTGCCTCTGAATCAATGCACTTTGCAACAGTCTGGTGGCCTTCAGAGGAGAACTGTATAGCTGCATTTACCTTGAGAATGAGTCAGTTGTGCTTGGCTTGGAGAAAAAGGCAGCCCAAGAGATGTATACTAGTAGCATTTGGCTTCCAGCCCAAGACCCACCATTTAGCAAAACCTTTCTCCTTTGTACGTTCAGAGCAAGTTTCTTCTGAAGTATCTCACAAACATCTGCCTTCATTATAATTATATTTCTATTTCAGCTGCACCAAGCTATTTACAGATGAGCCTGTTCATAAAGAGCTTTATAATTAAGCAAACAGAAATATCTTTTTATAGGATGCAGATCTAGGGGTGATAATCACACACAAAATACACAGCAACAGTTGCAAATTGAGTGTTTAACACTGGTTATATAGTTAGTGATGTGCTCAATAAAGCTTGACATGTCTTTGTTCTTAAATACAAGGAAATATGTTCTTTGCTATACAGCAGTACACAGTTTTCTCACATGGGAAAAGGCCATATTTGCCAGAGGGGAGTGTCACTACTTTCCAAAAGTAGTGAAAACACAACCGTATAGTCTCCATTTTCCCTCCCTCCACTCAGTCAAAAACCACTTTCAAACCAAGCTGACCAGAATATGGCACACATACGCTTCTGTGGGATCATTAGGCGATAGAAGCAGACATCTTCCAACCCTAGCAATACTCCTAGGAATGACACTGTGTCACAACATAATTCCTATGGGGCATTCTCAAATTTAAAAAGAAGGCCAAATGGTTGCTTGAAACAACAACAAACCTTTTTTTTCCCTTGTGAAAAAGAAAATGAAAACACTGGTCACCTCATCTTTGAAGAGAAGCCCATCCCATACATAAAAGGTCTTCCATTTCACCCCCTCTCCAAAGATTAATCTGGGGGAGGGGTGTTCCTCCACTCCAAAAGTACCAAAACCCAGTAGTTCAAATACTTTGGCCAAGCTCTACTTGAACATAATCTTCCCTTCTCTGTGGTCTCCACTAATAAAATGTTGGAGGGATGGGATCACTAAGAAGCTAATGACTGAACAGAGGTGGAAGTCGGCCAGAGCAGAAATACAAGTGCATTATCACACACACACACACACACAGACGGCTTCCTGCAACCTCCCCACCGCCACTGCCCACTGTTAACCTTGCTACTATGCTTTACCATAACTAGAAGAAAGCTAATGGCTAGCTGATTGACCTTGAAAATCCCACAGGATTTTCACAAGTCCTATTCCTTTTCCTGACTGGCCCTCTAGCACCAGGAGCAGGCAAGATTGTTGCATAATGAGCCCCAGCCCTTGTTTCTAATTGGCTCCCTTGGGTAAGGAGCCATAGACTGCAAACATATCACAAGGCTCCTCTTCTTTCCCCAGATTGTTCTGTTTCAACAATGCTCCTAACCTTTGTCCCTTGTAATGGAAAACCTCTTCAAGCCTTGCATCTCAGGTGGACATTCCACCTGCTGACATGTAGATGGATCAATGTGCGTCATCGTATCTTTGTAAATTGTTGTGATTTTTCTTCTTCCATCTTTATCAAAGTGGTTTCTCTTCTTAAGAGCACTCCTCTGTGGTGCTTTTGTAATGGAAGCTGTTTATAGCTAAGGTCTGCTCAGGTCAACCACTGCCACTGAGGACAACATGAATGACTCATCTGGCCAAACAGAGCACATTTGAGAGAAACTTAACAAACCACTCAGTCCAGCTTGTGCTTTTAAATAAAAGTTGAGGCCTAATACCAAATAAGTCATGCTCTGAACATGCCCTGCACCCGGCGTAACTTTGTACCATAGCACGGGGGCTTGGAAAAAGTGAAGGCGGTGGGGTTACTTTTCCCTTCCACACTCTCACAGGATCCCAACAGAAGGAGGATCATCCTGCAGGATCTCATGAGAGAGAGGAGGGCCCATGGACTTAAAAGGTCTTACTGACAAGGGTTTGGGGACTTTGTCACAACGTTGGTCACCTATGCAGCTAACCCCGCCATTCAGCTGTGTTCACCATGTGAATCACAGGAACCAACTCCTAGAAGCTGAGGTCCCTTCAGGGGCCCCAATAAAATATTTGAGGAGCCCTGCCCCCCATTAATAGGCATTGCCATTCAAATGGGGTGTGGGTTGCATCATGTGATCAATTGTGTGGTGTGGGGCTTACCTGCCCCCCCCCCCAATATTTTATTCAAGTTGGCACCCCTGATGTGAATGATCCAAAAGCCAGTCAATTATGGGGCTGGCAACAAGGCTTGATGGGCAATCCTAAAATATAAATCAGGGGGCCTGACCCAGGTTCAAGTCTGGACTTTCTTGCCTGCAACATATATGCAATATATAATCTGATAATTTCCCCTTGAAAGTAAAGCAAAAGGAAGGGGTTTTTTTTAATAAAATGAAACTCTGGTCATTCTTTTCCCATTCTTTTTAAATTTCCCTGTGTTTTATTTTAAACTGTACAGATTATTTTAGAAAGAGCAGACGGCTATTCAAACTTGCACCGAAAGCAACATTGCTGGAACTCATTTGGAATGGGCAACATTTAGCCTATTGTGTTAAATTCCTAAGGGTTTGACTATTTTTGAATCAGATTACCCTTTTATTAGGTACAACTGTTTTTACGTTGCATTTTTGTGATTAACAATGGTCAAAGGATTTTGGAATTTCCAGCACTGTACACAAATGAAATGGGCAAAATCTTCTGTAAACATCTTCTAAGCTTTTGGCAAGCTTTCCTCAGGAGCAAATATTAACTCCAGATAGTGTTTATTGGCTTTTACAAAATAATTGCCATAATAGTGACATCTAATTGCTGGAGGTAACAGTACATCCAGGCCAAGAATTAATCAAGTTTGAGAGGGCTGGGGTTTTTTATTTATTTAATAGAAACAGCTCAGGAACCATTTCCTAATTCCTTCTACCCCCACTTTGTATTTCAAGTAGCACATTTCCCCCCGATGGTTTTTGCTTCATATTCCAGCACTGACTTCATACATAATTTCCCCTCAATGGACTATTACGCCAGCCCTATACACTTACACAAATCAGTGTATGAGGCAGGCCATACAAATCTGGAGCTAACAGGGCATCCAAACTATGAACCTCATCATTATCAAAGAGTGCAACCCCACTCAAAACAGGTTGGACACATGTAATCTCCCTACCCTCACACACTGTCCCAAACCGCTGGCCTACCTGGTAGCAAGCCAGCATGACAAGTCCAAAGTCCAGAAATCAACCCATGGAAGCTAAATCCAACAGTCAGGAAATGCAGTCCATGGTTAATCCCAAGTAAGCCAAGACTGAAGTCCAGCAGCCAGGATGCAGTCCAGAGCCAAACCCAAAGCACAGTCTCTTAGAGGTCCAGGAGCATCCAAGCCAAGGTCCATCAAGATGGGCAGTTGAGCAGACATAACCCCTCAGCTCTGCTTCCCTTTTGGTCTTGGCATGCTGACGGCAGCCTCTGGGCTTGAGGAGGCAGGTGACCCTCACCTGTCCTGAGCCTACTTCAGCTGAGGAATCGCACCTCTCCTCCCAGAGCTAGCGAGCCCCACCTAGCCAGCTAGGGAGCTGGGGTGTGGGCTCTCGCCTGCCTCAGCCTCCTGTAGCACAACTCCTGTTACTCCCTATACCTCAGAGCCCACAGGTGCCCCTCGTGATGGGTCCTGCTGCTCTGGTTCCTGTACACTGACCCCCCCCCCTTCACCAAACGGCCTCAGTCCTGTATACCTGAAGGAGCGGCTCCACCCCCATTGTTCAGCCTGGACACTGAGGTCCAGCTCCAAGGGCCTTCTGGTGGTTCCCTCACTGTGAGAAGTGAGGCTACAGGGAACTAAGCAGAGGGCCTTCTCAGTAGTGTTTTTAATATTTGGTTGTGAGCCGCTGAGTGGCTGGGGAAACCCAGCCAGATGGGCGGGTTATAAATTATTATTATTATTATTATTATTATTATTATTATTATTATTATTATTCACCATCTTCTGTCACCCTGTGAATACTTCCTTCCCCATCCCCTGCTAGCCCCAATGTGTCCGAGTCCCAACTATACGCCTCACTGGAGTCCTCTTCCTCCTCCCAGTCGCCTTGCCAGTTCACGACACACACCAGCTTTCTGGCTTTTATTATGGTTTGTTTAAAACCAGGGATAGGGAACCAGATGTTGATTGGATTCCAGCTCCCATCAGCAATAGCCAGCATGGCAAATGGTGAGGGTTGGTGGGACCTGTAGTCTAGCCACAGATTCTCTGTTCCTGGCTTAAAAGACAATTTCCGACTGTATTTGAACATAGAAACCATGTCTCACCACACAATTCTATATGTGTGCATGCAGAAGTTCAATGGGACTTTCTCCCATTAGAGCCTTATTCTCAGCAAACCAACCAACATAGGAAGCCAAGATCAGATCACCTCACATAAGAAAGGCAATATATTTGATTATGTATGCATTTTCTATCCTGTATTTTCCTGCAAAATGGCCTCAGTGTATAAGCACAAAAGGGGAAGCAACCAGAAGTTCCCACTAAAGAAGAATGGATGACTAAAGTGATGGAATACGCGGAATTGGTAAAGTTAACAATGAAAATAAGAGAACATAATGATGGAAGTTTTATGGAAGAATGGAAGACTTTTTCAGACTATTTAAAGAAGTATTATAGCATGATGAATTCGTGAACAGGATTTGAACTATGAGCAACAGAAGGAATTAGATATTATTGTACTATTGTTATGGTATAAGAGAGAGAGGTTAGGGTGCAGCAAGGGGGAGAAATTAAAAAAAAAACACAATGGAAAATGAGGTGGAAAATCAACAAAACAAAATTGTGTCTTGGAATGTATATGTGAAATTTTTGAAAATTTAATAAAACATAATTGAAAAAAAGAAAATGGCCCCAGTGTAGTTTACAACAATAAAACACAGTACAGTGAATACATTTAGCCAATGTGGTGTCCACCAGATGTTGGAATGCAACTTCTACCAGCCTTGATCTTTGGGCCATGCTGGCTCAGGCTGATTGGAACTGTCATTCAATAGCATCTAGAGGTCACCATGTTGGCTTATTCTAATTTAGACCAAAACCTCAAAGCAGGAAGCATGCAAGGGAAAAGATAATATCTAATAACAGTTTTTTTATCACTGTAGTGAAATGTTTCTGGCAGCCATCCCTGGTTAACAGACTTTTATTTTGGTAGGTTTCCTTGTCCCCTACTGCACTTCCTTTTCATTATCTCATACACAATCTATGCAGTAGGTGCTGTCTGATGGCTCAGTGAGTAAGATGGTCTCTCCTGTGTAGGGGACAGTCTTCAAATAGCAGAGAGGTGAGTGACTGTGGTCACAGGTGTGAATCTAGCCTCTGGCTCCTTCAACACTGAGCTCGAAGACATCCCTGCCATTTATATTGCTCACTGTTCAACAGGCTTCCAGGTTGTACTTGCTGCAAAGGGTTACAGCAAGGGAAGACCATTGGTTTGGCTTATTTTAAAATAAACAAATTAAGAACTCCCTGACTTAATAGTCAACAGCTCTCCTGTTCACCAGGGGATAAACCAATCTGTAGCAGCTGTGCATCACTATTTATGGACAGGGCACTGAGCCAGAATCCTATTAAGTATAGTATTTTGAATTATCTTTTGTTCTATTTGTATCCCACTGCATACCAATGTTCAGGAGCAGAGCAGTGAAGACTATCCACTCCCCCAATATCATTCACAGGCTACCTCTCCAAGCTCAAGGTCTATCCCAAGATCAAGGTTCCGTTCTCCATCACTTCAGACACACCTCTGGCGTTTTGGAAACTGCCCAGTGAATGCTCTGCCAAAATCTGTCCTATGCTTTCTCAAAAAAATAAAAATAAAATTCTACTGTGAAAAGAGCCTCCATTTGTCTGCCCCATTCGCAAGTAATTTCAGAATTTATTTAGAATTTCTCTGTGTGAGGGAAGCATGACAAAGGAAAAAAACCTATGTCCCACCCATAAGAATTTCATACCTTTCCTCCCATTTGAGGATGCAATTTATTTTCTCATTAATTGAACACACACACACACCAATGGCTGGAAACTACAGCAGAGGGGAGTGCGGTTGAGCTTGGGCCCTTCTGGAGAGTTTCTCACAGGCTTTTGGGTGGCCTTTGGCCTAATCCTGCAGGCTCTTCTTACTTTATGTTGTTATGTGGACACATTTTTGGCACAACCCAACACTAGTGCTAGGTAAGTTGGTGACATCATGATAGTTTCCAGCAGCAATCTGACAGCGGACACTTTCAGACAGCGACAAACAACCCACAACCTTGGATTCGTGTTTGCTAATGCTTGCATAAGTGCTTGGCTAATCGAGTGCTAATTGGGCAATATTAGTTCCTTTGTGTGCTGGGTTGTCTTCCTCAGAAGGGAAAGGTGGGCAGCGGAGTCAACAAAGTCAACAACTGCTCATTTGTGGAACAGAACACACTCACACTTTGACCACCAGAAATGCAAGGTAAGCATAACAAAAAGCCTGCATCCCAACCATGACCATTTCACCCAAATTTTCTTTCCCTTTTCATAATTTTGGAATGTATTTAGATCCTTGGTGCATCTAACTCAGTACCATCTGAACTGAATGGCAGTGGCTCTTTATGGTTTCAGGCAGGGTACTCTCTGTCTCACACTCATTGATAGTTGGAAAACAAACCCTCACACACAAAAATGAGAATTTTTCAGCACAGTACTAGCTGCAGGTCCCGTTTACTCTTCTCCATTCCATCCGGGAGATTGACTCTCATGCCTTATTATCATTGCTATTTTTCTAGAAAAAAAGAGGTGCTGGAACACACCGTGAACTCCTCCCTTGTTCTCTTAGAATGGCAATGGTGCCCACTTAAGAGGTGCCAGAACTGAGTTCCATTAAGTTCTGGCTGGGAGGAAAAAGCCCTGCTTATTATACTAGTAGAAATGTGTAATAATTACAGAGAGAGGGGGGAGGAAGAGCACTTTTTCTGGGTGGGATGCAGGGGCATGCATACCCCTAAACATTTTGTGAATCTAAGTTTGGCCTCAGTGAGGGGAAGTGTTTCAATATGAGTAGGAAAATGAGAGTACAGTGGTACCTCAGGTTACATACGCTTCAGTTTACATACGCTTTAGGTTACAGACTCCGCTAACCCAGAAATATTAACTCAGGTTAAGAACTTTGCTTCAGGATGAGAACAGAAATTGTGCAGTGGCGGAGCAGCAGCAGCAGGAGGCCCCATTGGCTAAAGTGCTGCTTCAGGTTAAGAACAGTTTCAGGTTAAGAACGGACCTCCAAAACAAATTAAGTTCTTAACCCGAGGTACCACTGTACCTGACAGTACCCTAAATATTTTTTAAGAAAAAAAGTGCTGTATATTTCTTTTACAGGATTCAGTAGTCATGGAGTTTTTGTTGTCAGTACAAATAATTAGAGGTAATCAAGGTTATAAATGTAAACTGCGCATAAAAAAGAGGATAAACACAAGATAAATTGTTTAACAGAGGCCAACCATTTTGTGGCTGCTTTGTATAAGTCTCAAAAGGTATCGCTCGCATTTTACCATGCCACAGGATACTCCGGCTCGTTCCAAGGATCATTTACAACAGTCTGCAAAAATACTCACTCTAGCATAGGCTTCCTGAAGCTCTATTGGGTTCTACTGAATTAGGATAGGAAACAGTATTATTGCTAGTGATAGAGAAGAATTTTGGAAATGGAAAGTTTTTGGAAATAAACTTCCCTAGTTGAGACACACACACAGACCCTCGCCCTCCGGCAAAGCTATTACAAGCCAAGCTGAACCCTCACAATTGGATCTCAGCTTAGAAAGGTTCAGCACCAGCTTTTTTTATCTTTCAGTTTCGCTCGGCCACTAGACCAAATTTTAATTGGAAAGGCGATAGCTGGAAAGGCTGGCAAAATTCTCAGAGTGGTTTGGCTTTCAATTCCTCTTCCCAGGGAATTTGGGGTGCTGCAGCTTTTGTTAGAGCAAGTGAGAAAGAGCCATTTGTTTCCAGAAACTGTGAGAAGATTCTTGAAGATTCTCAAAGCATCAAGGTGCAAGATTGTTTAGTCTACAACAGCTATAAATAGCTGTGGACTTGCTACAGAAGAGAGACTGCAGAGCTATGTGCAGGCAGCATGTAGGACCAAAGTCGGCCTTACTATCTGTGTGGTAGTAGAGTTGTAAGTAGTCTTCTACTGTCAAGATTGATATTGCCTTACATATAAACAATGCTTGATGAGCTTTGCTGCTTCCATGAGTGTTTCATTGCCATTGGCCGAGCGCAACTTGATCCTTTCAACGCGAAGCTGTGCGATCGTCACTCTGCTATGGAAGGAAGCTAGCATGCACGCAAGGCAGTGTTGCTGGACCACCCTCAAGAGTTACGGTTGGGGATCATAAAATCTTCTTCAGCTTTGCTAGGGGAATAGGGGGTCTCCTGACGAACTTCAGCCCCCTTTACAGACTACAGCTCTCAAGATTATTTGAGGGATGCTATGACTGTTTGAAGCAGTATGATACAGAATAATTGGGGACCTCACTTAGTTGCAAGGGTAAAGGTAAAGGACCCCTGACAGTTAAGTCCAGTCACAGACGACTCTGGGGTTGCGGCGCTCATCTTGCTTTACAAGCTGAGGGAGCCAGCGTTTGTCTGCAGACAGTTTTTCCGGGTCATGTGGCCAGCATGACTAAGCCACTTCTGGTGCAACGGAACATCGAAACCAGAGCAGTGTACAGAAACGCCGTTTACCTTCACGCCAGAGCGGTACCTATTTATCTACTTGCACTTTTGGCATGCTTTTGAACGGTTAGATTGGCAGGAGCTGGGACCAAGCAGCGGGAGCTCATCCCATCGCAGGGATTCGAACCACCGACCTTCTGATCAGCAAACCCAAGAGGCTCAGTGCATTAGATCACAGTGCCACCGGCGTCCCTTAGTTGCACTTACGTCCTATTGAAATCAGTATGAAAAATTCATCAAGACTTGTGACTTTGTGAAGTAGTCCTAACAATTTCAGAAGCAGGGGTGCCAACTGAAATAAAATATTGGGGGGGCAGGTAAGCCCCACCCCACATAATCAATCACATGACACACACACACCATTTGAATGGCAATGCCCATCAATATTGGGGGGGGGCTGGGCCCCTCAAATATTTTAGGGGGGGTGAAAACGCCTCAGCCCTTAGAAGTTAGCTCCTATGTCTAGCAGGCTCATCGTCCCACGATTTCTAAGCATAGGCCCGAGAGGTTTTCCTTCTGCCCCACTGCTTTGCCCTGGAAAACCTGCAGTTTACCACTGAATCGGAACAAATATCAATTGGGCTTTCTGCGGGTTGGCATTTGTTCCTATTTAGCAGTAAATAGTGGGTTTTCCAGAGGAAAGTGGTGGGATTTAAAAAAAAGCAAAACACCTCTCAAACCTGTGCCTAGTGTCAGGGAACTGCCATCGGAATGAGAGGAGGAGGAGGGGCTCCACGACGATGCTGGAGAGGGGCCAAGTAGGGAGAGAGGCAGGTCTCCTATTGGGGAAGAAAATCAGCGCGACACCAGGGATGGAGGGGGGCCAATGGGGGAAGCGGAGAGCAGGCTCAGAGACTCTTCACTGGACACCAGCGGAGAGAGCACAGGTCCTCCGCTACCCACGCCCACCCTGCACAGAAGGCTTCCGCGCAGGGAGGCTAGGAGGAGACTGGGCGTCAAACAACTTTTATGTTGGAAAAGGTTGAAGAAACGCCCACTGTCGGATTCTGCCAGAGACTGAACAGCCACGAAGTGAGGGGCTGTCCAGCCAGGAAAGGTTTAACCAGGCCACCTAGCCAGGAGTGGCAGCAACTTACGCACGAGCAACCCTATAACCATTAGACCTAGAAATCATTGGAAAAGCAGAACAAATCGTGGGACAAAGGGAGGTGTAGATGAGCCCTAAATTCAACTAACCTAATCCGAATCCACTGACCAGGAAACATGAAACTTGGAAATTCGATTTTCTCATAAAGTGTTAATCGTCCATTCATTACTTGTGAATTATATCTATTTTCCCCAGTAGATCCTAAGGTAATCAGTAGGCCCATTGAGCCCCTGTATTTCTTGAAGGATGAGGGAAGTCACCCAACGAAGTTCTACAAAGAGCTATCACTGAACATATATTTATTGACAAGTTTGTCTGGCTTAAAGCAGGGGTGGGAAAACCTATGGCCCTCCAAATGTTGTTGGATTCCAACTCCCACCACCCCCAACCATTGACTAGGCTCACTGGGGCTGATGGGAAATGGAGTTCAACAACGTCAGGAGGGTCACATGTTCCCCAGCCCTGTGTTATGCCAGACAAATGTGTGTATATGCTACATCAGCGTCCCCAAACAAAAAGTTAATTCCTCTTCAATATTATGTGATTTCTTTCAGTTTCCTCCCATTGGCTCCTCCTATACAAATACATAAACAGGATCCCAAAGGATTTCACATTTTACAGATTCTTTTAATAACTTTTATTAGCATATGTCGCATTTAAAATGTTTAATATTCCAGTGGCTTGTGCTTCCTGGATACAGCAGGGTTGAAAAATATTTTGTATTGCACTATATAGATGACTTAAAATATAAGTAAACAACCAGGATACGGTTTACAGTGTCTGCCTACTGATTGTTCATCACATTATGCTGTCCACAGCCTCTTCATTTTTAGCTCTTCATGTTAGCAGACATAAAAATAATATAAATAACTTCTTAAGTAGTTATCGCTATCATTTACGACTGAGCCAAAGCAAACAAGCAAAATAGTAATCACATTTGTGAATCGTTTGATTAATAAATTGTCGTGATTAAAAAGAGAGAGAGAGAGATTTTAAATCATCCCAAGACACAGGCACATAACAAAACAAAAGCAAACCATGAAAAGATAAAGCCACTAACATCCTACTAAACAACTTGCACTCTAGCCCAAGCCAGCCTGAAACAATTGCACAATGTCCCAAGGTATATAAAGTGGTAAGAGAACCCCAGAAGGGATTTAAAACAAAAAAACATGCGGCAAAGAAAAGCATGGAACTATAGGCTGTGAAACCTTTAAAAACGTGCCCTTCCTATGAGCCCCAAAATTGTCCCTATTTTGAAAGCTCTTTCCAGGCTATCCCACTTCCCTAGCACAGAGAAAGACCATATGTTTGGTAACTAATACAATGGCATACTTACAAAAAGGTCTCTAAGGTCATGTGCTCTTCCATACAGCAGCCAGAAAATATGCACAGCCAGTCAAAATGCTGCTTAGTTACAAAAGGTAAACTTTTTCTGGTATACAAAAAAAACACACACCACTAGATTCAGATTCTATTCTGGTCTGAAACAAAATAGGCTGGTTAAAGCCATTTGGCTAGTTGCAACGACCAGCTCAGAGCTCCTTACATACTGAAATCCACATGGAGAGAAAATGATAATAAAGGCTTGGCGATCAATTTCCTACCAAGGTGGGAAATGATGACATAGGCTGAGCCTGGCAGGACAGCTAATTCTATGGTTTAACCCCTTTGTGCATTACAGTGGTACCTCAGGTTACATACGCTTCAGGTTACATACGCTTCAGGTTACAGACTCCGCTAACCCAGAAATAGTACCTCGGGTTAAGAACATTGCTTCAGGATGAGAACAGAAATCGTGCTCCAGCAGCGCGGCAGCAGCAGAAGGTCCCATTAGCTAAAGTGGTGTCTCAGGTTAAGAACAGTTTCAGGTTAAGAATGGACCTCCAGAACGAATTAAGTACTTAACCCGAGGTACCACTGTAATTAGAGTGAAACATGCTAGAGTTTTATGAAGCTGGAACCCTACACTGCAGAGGTGGATCAGACCAAAGGCCCATCTCTTCCAACATCTTTTTTTCATAGTGGTCAAGCAGATTCCTATGGGAAGCAGGATCTGAGCACAACAGCCATCTCACTATTTGAGATTCCCAACAACTGGTATTCAAAGGTGCACTGTGTCCCACAGTGAGAGTTGGACATAGTCATCAAGGTTAGTAGCCATTAACAGCTTTGCTCTCCATGAATCAGTCTAATCCTCTTTTAAAGTCATCCCATTTGGTGGCCATCACTGCCTCTTGTAGGAGTGAATTCCATAGTTGTGAAGAAGTACTTCCTTTTGTCTGTCCTGAATCTTCCAAGATTCAGCTATGCCGGATGTCCACAACTTCTAGTGTTATGAGAGAGGAAGAAAAACTTTTCTCTATCCACTTTCTCCACACGTAATTATAATAATAATCTTTATTGCGGTCCAACGACCCATAACATGGATTCAGATTAAAATACAGATTCATACAGACAACCCCCCAGGGAAGGAAGACCAAAGCGTTATTTGTTTAGTCATGGGTATATTGATCTTTAATTCATATGACTACTGAAAGAAACTTTGCCACGGCCACTGTGATATCATTGGACTTGTCATCCAGAATGGATGACATTTGATATAGTAGGCTTCAGATTAACCCAGCCGATTTGCCAATAGTGGTTTAATCAATGGTTCCCTAGCTTGGTCATATTGTCCACAATGCTTCATGCGCAATGCTTCATGCACAATGCTTCATGCAGTATGCTTCATGCAGTCGATGTCCTGAGATCACACACAGATCCTATTTTGATAAGGGATACCTCTCAGTCTCAGTCTCAGGGGACGCGGGTGGCACTGTGGGTTAAACCACAGAGTCTAGGCCTTGCCGATCAGAAGGTCGGTGGTTCGAATCCCCATGATGGGGTGAGCTCCCGTTGCTCGGTCCCTGCTCCTGCCAACCTAGCAGTTCGAAAGCACGTCAAAGTGCAAGTAGATAAATAGGTACCGCTCCGGTGGGAAGGTAAATGGCATTTCCGTGCGCTGCTCTGGTTTCGCCTGAAGCGGCTAAGTCATGCTGGCCACATGGCCAATAAAGCAGGATGAGCGCCACAACCCCAGAGTCATTCGCAACTGGACCTAATGGTCAGGGGTCCCCTTTACCTTTACCTCTCAGTCTGCCGTTTAACACTTCTGATGGGAATACATTTAATCTGGCGTTGGTGAAAAGACACCAATATGTTGGTACAGACAAATTTCTAAGATATGCAGGTGTCTGAAACTCGAACCCATAGTGAATTCCTACTGCTAATGGGCCACAGAAAACATGAGATTGAGATCGGAGATCACTATGTGATATATCCCAGAGCCTTTGCCTCAGAGATTCAAGGGTGGTATCACAGGCCAGATGGTACAGGAGAGAAGGTGGCATACCAATCGAAGTGGCTTTTCTAACCATAATTTTCATCCATGAGCTGGAAAACTCCTCGTTGTTCAGGGATTGAAGTAACCCCTTCCCTAGGCCAAAAACTGAGATCTTGAGCCAGTATCTTAGGGCAGCCCACCATGCTTTAGTTGATAGAGGACATTCACCTGTTTCTAAAAATAGTATTGCATTTGGGACACAATTTGGAACTTGTAGGAGGGACCGGAGAAACTTTGCTTGGAAGCCATCGAACCTGGAGAATGAGCTATTGAACCAGATGTTTGAGGCATAGAGTTGAGAGACAGGTTTTGCATGTAATTTTATACATTTCCGTTGTGCCGCCTCTTCCTTGCCTTTTCTAAAAAGCTTCAAATGTTCTTTTATAAGGTGAATGAAATAAGAGGCAGGTGCCTTATTAGAAAAAGACCAAAGTGCTCTGAAAACTCCTTCCATTTACAAAAGGACAAGGGGCAAGCTGAATGAACAGAAGTGCAAGGCCAAATAAGAAGAACTGAGCAGAAAGTGGGGAAGGAGAAGCAAGAAGATCTAGAAAAGAAAGAAGTATTTGGAATAGACATTGGAATTTTCCACTGCACATTATCATCACAAACCGGCTGTCTGGGAACTTCTCCAACCTGGTGTTGGGTTCCCTTTGATAACATGGTGTTTCTAAGCAACATTTCTCACAGCCCATGCATGCGAATGGTCAGCCACCATTCTGTGACTTCAAATAAGTAACGTTTCTTTTGCTAGATGCAGATCCAATTTATTGTTGTTGTTTTCCCTCGAATAAATACAGAAGGTTTTTAAAGATAGAGTTATTGGAGGGGGAGGGAGCAAAATCTTTAATAAGCCATATGAAGCAGTCTTACCACAATCCAGCAGAGATATCAACATTTTTCCAGTAATATATTAATGAATCTGTGTTGTTTGTTCTAAAGTCAAACAGATGGGCATTCGAATAACATGTGTTAACACTGTTAGATTACAGTATCTACGCCTGTGCTTGATATGCGTCATAATCAGCTGTAGACAGCTCCCAAAAATGTCACCAGTGGCAATTGACCAGCTTGTTTACTTGCTTTCAGACCATTTGCTCTCAGGTTCCCAACAAAATATTATTCAGCCTACAGAGTTCTTTGCCACCGTTGTTCATAAATTTCATTTTCCTTCCCATCAAGTCCTAATAAATGCATATCTGGTAAAAAAAATTGGCTTCCAGGTGGAAAAATCAAAATTGGAAACAGAACTGTTAGATTCCAAAACTAAGAATTTGTCAAGAATGTATAACTTGCTGTTGAAATGGAACACTCAGGATGAAACGGTGAAATCTGTTATGATTAAATGGGCACAAGATGTTGGACACAACATTATGATGGCTGACTAGGAACAGTTATGGACCACAGGTATGAAGTTCACGGCATGTAATGCCTTAAGAGAGAATATAATGAAAATGATATACAGGTGGTACATGACACCAGTCAAGCTTGCGAAAATCTATCATTTGCCTGATAATAAATGTTGGAAATGTAAAGAGACTGAAGGTACATTCTTTCACCTTTGGTGGACATGCCCAAGGATCAAGGCTTTCTGGGAGATGATCTATAACGAAATAAAAAGGTATTTAAATATACCTTTCTGAAGAAACCAGAGGCCTTTCTCCTGGGCATGGTCGGCCAATTGGTGCTAAAGAAGGACAGAACTTTCTTTATGTATGCTACAACAGCAGCAAGAATACTTATTGCAAAGCATTGGAAGACACAAGATTTACCCACTCTGGAAGAATGGCAGATGAAGGTGATGGACTATATGGAATTGGCGGAAATGACTGGCAGAATCCGAGACCAGGGAGAAGAGTCGGTGGAGGAAGATTGGAAGAAATTCAAAGATTATTTACTGAAGCATTGTAAGATTAATGAATGTTAGAATGATGTTGGAACAAATTCATGTGACTTTAGCAGAAATGTTACAAAGATTTAGAAAAAACAGACTTAATTTGTGAAAGGAGGGAAAGTAAATTTATATCAATATTAAGATAAATTCACAGGACAAAAATTTGAAAAGAGGGAAAGGATTTGCTGAAATGGATAACTGACTTAGAATACAAAAAAGGGAGGTGTGAGGAGGTCAGGGAAATAAGCTAATGAAAGAAAACAAATGGGAAGATTTGCTGTATTTTTTCTTGATTTTTCTTTTTGTTTAAGGGATTTCAATTCTTTGTCCTTTCTTTTTGATTTTTCTTTTTTTCTTTTTTGTATTTCATTTTCTTTTGTTTAAAATTATGTTTTTCTTGATTTTTCTTTTTGTACCTTTAAAAACTTTAATAAATATTTTATAAAAAATAATAATAATAAATAAATGCATATCTGGGCACCTGGAGTATCTGCTTTTAAGATACTCTCAGAAGAAGCAGAAAGCAGTGGGGTGATGACAGTTCTCATCAACCTGTAGGGGAATTTGGACGATCTCCCTATTCCCTCTGCGTGGTTTTTGATCACTACATGCCGGCACCCACAAGACCAAAATAGTTAATAGTGAACAGCAGTAATGACTCTTTGTAGGAAAAGTGGTTCTCTTTTCAGCAGCTGAAATGAGCTCTTGATCTTCACCACAAAGCAGAATTTGAAGAATAGCACAGATAGGCATCTGCGATGCCTCATCTGTGAAAAGTTAAAAGGCACTGAAAATTTATGAGCCCTGACACCAGAGGTGCAACAGGCAAGATTCCTGACATTGATGATAGAAGAGAACCAGTCTCATTCCTGGAGAAAAAGGATATTTCAGATTGATATATAATCCTGAAGATTGCTGGAATACTTTGCATCTTGACAGGAACTTCAGGAAATCGACATGCTCACTCCCCTGACCTCTAAGGCCATGTTTGCATTAGATAAGTTAGAGAGGCAACGCCTCAAGATCCTTGAAAAGAATAGGGGCATTCCAGCTTTACAAAGAAAAATACATCGGGTGTCTATAAAAAAAATCTTCCTCATCCTAAGAGTTTTCTTCTCCTTGGCCTAGTTCTGGAATATTTACATCTCACCTGTGGCAACTACAAATGAGACATCTGGCACGCAGCAATTCAGATCTAGGAATGGGAAACACAGCTGAAGCCATTATTTGCAGAACGTTGAAGGCATTATTTGCCTTCTATATTGTAACAAACCATTTAGCTTGCATTGTTCCAGAATAGTCCTGGTAAAGTGGGGAAAAGGCAGCCATGCTCATACCCAAATTGAAATGAAGTTCTACTGAAGCTACTGAATTCAAGGACATTATATGCCTATTGTATTTATTGGCACCATCATGGTGTGCATGGGGCTTGGGAGAGTACAATAAGACACAATCTAAAATTCAACACAGGGGAAGGAAGCAAAGGCAAGAAGAAAGGAGAAAGAATATGTACAGTGGTACCTTAGTTTATGAACTTAATCCGTTCCGGAAGTCCGTTCTTAAAGCAAAGTGTCCTTAAACCAAGGCGTGCTTTCCCATAGCAGCGTGGGACTCAATTTACAAATGGAACGCACTCAACAGGAAGTGAAACATGTTCTTTTTTTAAAAAAATAATAATATTTTATTAAGTTTAACAATAGAAAAATAGAACAATAAAAACACAGAGAAAATATAAAACACAACAATACAAACTTTCACAATACATAAAATACAAACATTTAACAAGGGGGGGGGAGAACAATCGACACACACAAAAAAGAATAAGAAAAACACAGATCACTCTTTTTCTGATTATTCATCTTCAATTAACTTATTTTCCTGACTTCCTCACGCCTCCCTTTTTTATATCCCTTTTTAACAATTAGTTCAGCAAATTCGTATCCTACTACTTGTGAAACATGTTCTTATTCCAAGGCAAAGTTCACAAACCAAAACACCTATAGTGGATGCTCGGGTTGCGAATGTGATCTGTGCAGGATGCATGTTTGCAACCCACAGCATTCACAACCCGCAGCGGCGCGTCTGCAAGGGTTGTGATTCTGCACTTCTGCACATGTGCAAAGTGTGATTTAGCACTTCTGCACATGCGCAACCCCCGAAACCCAGAAGTAACCCGTTCCGGTACTTCTGGGTTGCGGCGGATCCATAACCTGACAAAACGCAACCTGAAGTGTCGGTAACCCGAGGTATGACTGTGCTTCCGGGTTTGCAGCGTTCTTAATCGAAGTTGTTCATAAACTAAGCTCTTCTTAAACCGAAGTACCACTGTATTTGAAATACATTTGATTTATGAAATCCTTATGTTCACTTTTGTGCAGTAATGTACTTATACTACAATGTTGACATCTCTTTCGTTGTCTGGATGGCTCCTGCTCCTGCTCCTGCTCCTGCTTATTTTGCAACTTCTGGTGAATGTGGATTTTTAAAACTCAAGTTCCACTGCTTCTGACCACCGTTTCTACAAAACAAACATGCCAGAAAAAATATTTCCAAAAAGCAAAGAAATTGAATATGAACGCAGTCAAAATTAATCTAATTAAACAGCAATCATTAATCAGCCCATGCAGGCAGTTCTACTGGTCTTTGCAATGTGGACTTCATGACTGCATCATGGTGTCTCTGGAGAACAGAGGGTGAGATCAAGCTTCTTTACTCAGATCTCAGAACATTACAGAGAATAATGTAGGTCTAAAAATAATTCCAAATGTCAGCTGATCCTCGTGACTAACTGCAGGGTGCCTTCATTCAATTTGGGGGCTGATCATTTGGTGAACTTCCCCAGTGCGCTTTGACATAGGTAGGAAATGTTCTCTGAAATGTCTGGGATAGCTATAAAACGAGCTAAAATCCATTCAATTTATATCTTGGGAGGATGAAAAGGAAGGAAAGCTGTGCTTTGAAAGGAAAGCTTTTATTAAATAATCTGTGAAGTCTGAATGCAGTGCCCTATTTACTAATGGTTCATCAGATCAGCTGTAAAGACCATTATTATTTCATTTTTAATAATCCCATTTTTACCAGTCCTTCCTACAAAGGGCTTGGAAGACACACATTTTTTACCTTCAGAAGACTGATGGCTCAAGGTCACCCACTAAGTTAGCAGGTACCATTCCCTGTTACCAGAATTCCTAGAGTGATGGCAGGAAGCAGAGTCTACATTCTAACTGGCTTCATGGTGATTCTGTGTTATGATGTACAGTAGTAGTAGTAGTAGTAGTAGTAGTAGTAGTAGTAATAATAATAATAATAATAATAATAATTTATTTATACCCCGCCTATCTGGGTGGCTCCCAACCAAATATTAAAAACACTATGCAGCATTAAACATTAAAAACTTCGCTAAACAGGGCTGCCTTCAGATTTCTTTTAAAAGTAGGATAGTTACCGTACTTATTACCTTGACATTTGCTGGGAAGGCCCTCCACTTGGTTCCCTGTAACTTCACTTCTCGTAGTGAGGGAACTGCCAGAAGGCCCTCGGCGCTGGACCTCAGTATCAGGGCTGAATGATGGGAGTGGAGACGCTCCTTCAGGTATACAGGACCGAGGCTGTTTGGGGCTTTAAAGGTCAGCACCAACACATTGAATTGTGCTTGGAAATGTACTTGGAGCCAATGCAGGTCTCTCAGGACCGGTGTTATATGGTCCCAGTGGCCACTCCCAGTCACCAGTCTAGTTGAAACATTCTGGATGAATTGCAGTTTCTGAGTCACCTTCAAAGGTAGCCCCATGTAGAGCGCATTATCTCCAAGTGGGAGATAACTACAGCATGCACCACTCTGGTGAGACAGTCTGAGGGCAGGTAGGGTCTCAGCCTGAGTACCAGATGGAGCTGGTAGACAGCCGCCCTGGACACAGAATTGACCTGTGCCTCCAAGGACAGCTGTGAGTCGAAAATGACTCCCAGGCTGCGCACCTGGTCCTTCAGGGGAACAGTTACCCCATTCAGGACCAGGGAGTCCTCCACACCAGCCCCCAAGAACAGTACTTCTGTCTTGTCAGGATTCAACCTCAATCCGTTAGCTGCCATCCATGCTCCAACAGCCTCCAAGACACTCACACAGGACCTTCACTGCCCTCACTGGTTCCGATTTAAAGGAGAGGTAGAGCTGGCTATCATCCACATATTGATGAAGACCCAGCTTCATGATGAAGCCAAGCAGAATGAGGGCAACGCATTCTGCTCTCACCACAGGGAATCCTAGAAAGATGATGGTCACCAGCCACTGAGACTCCAGGAGGCAGTGTCAGGAGTGTGAATGTGTTAACTTCCACAAGCTACTTGTACATGTGGAGTGGATTTATGTGAGCAGCTCCAATACATCACTGAGCTCCACGTATCCCAAATCCTACTCCACTTCAGTGGCTACCCTTTGCGAGCTGCAGGAAACTTCTGGCATGGTAACATCACAGTGCATGTTTCATGTGACTAAACATTATTGGGATGCCGAAGAGGAGGAGATGTGGGACTGTCACTTCCACAGGTCTGCCACAAATGCTTATTATTGGCCTCTGAGAAAAGAAATTCAGGAGTATGTGGGAAAGAAACACAAGGAAGTGCATTTCAGCTTCCCGCATGTGGTCTGTGTGAATAATCTGATTGTGTGAGGTCATTCAAGAGAGAGATCCCTTCACAGTGCAGACCAGGTAGAGTTCACATTTGTGTTAGGAATTAAGCACAAAACAAAATCAAGCCTCCCGTTTCAAAGTGTCTTGGCTATTGGTACCTATTTCAACCATGTTGACCATCAGGCTGCATGAGAGAGAGAGACGGAGAAAGAGGGGGACAGGGCCCCTCCATCGACATTGTTGAGAAGCTCACTCCACCAAGCTCTTCCCTTCACCAATGGTCACCTGGCAGTTCCACCAGGCTGCAGCAGCAGGAGTAGAATAATTGCACTTCAGAAAAGCAAACCTGAGGAGCAGGGCCTCTCAACTGGCTTAGCTGAGAAGAGAGTAAAATTTTGATCCTCCTCTCCTTGACCTATTTCCATTTCAGTACAGAATTTGTAACTATGAGCTGTTGTCCCCTCCGCCACTGCCGCCTCCTTCCTCCCAACCTCTTTTTCTTTTTCTGTCATGTCTAGGGATGGGGAGAAATTTGATTCAGTTCATACTTAAAGGTGAATTTACCTAATTTGAACTTTCTGAAACAATACATGAATTGGAACACGGTCACCCTCCTTTGAAATTTGTGCTTCTCCGTATGTTGCAGTGCAGTTCTCCACCCAAGCGACACGTACAAAAATACATCATATTAGTGAAAACAACACCAAAAATGTATTCTGTTAGGTAAAATTGCTTTGCAAAACTGTGCATATTAGGGAAATTGCACACCAATATGTGAAAATTAGGAGAAATTCACACTAAAATGCTAATGAATTTTCATGAGGACTTAAAAAACAAAATTCACAAACTGAGGGAGAAATGTGGAGAACTGGACTTAACATTGGAAAGATGAAAAACAGAGAGAAACCAAAATGGAGAGGTTTACCACACCCTGGTCTTGTCTTTTGGTCAAAAGATTAGAAGCCTGAGAGCAAGGATTGCCTTATTACAGATTTTCGTAAGTCGACTAAAAGTCTACTTGGCTGAAGAACGTTATGTCAAAATTTCAGTTTCTCTGTGGGTGGTTGCTGGGAATCTAAGGGCCCCGGTATTCGTAAATTGGTACTAAAGAGGCACTATTATGGCATTCATTCCCCCAGAAATAGAAATGGGCAGCTGGTAAAGCTGCAACAGAGGCTAAGTACCATTCCATGGATAAGTCAGACAGCAGAGACTCCTTTAACAATACAACTAGATAGAAATATCCCAACCACTTGTTTGCTCCGCACACTTGCTCCTACTATCTTGATCTTGTTCCATGTTTGCTTTTCTGGAGTGGTAATTACTTTGTATAGTTGGCATTTAAAAAAAAGAAGAAGCTCTCCTTCCTTAGCTGTTTATTGAGTTTTGAAAAGGGCTGTCACTTCAACTTAGTCCATAGCAGTGCTAAATTGATGCAGCTAACAGGCCTAACACAAATATTTCAGCCAGATTAATTTTATAGCTCAGCTATTCAACTGTATGCACCAAGATAACATTCCTTGATTTCTGTAAGCCTAGAGAAATGGAGTTACAGGCACGCACGCGCACACACACATACACACTGATTTGTGTTCTAGGTCATCATGTGCATCAGTGAATCACGCATAATCCTGCCCTGCCCCATTATGTCCTCTTCCTGGTCCAAAAATGGCCAGCGTGTGTACAGTCACACATTCTTTGAATGCATGTGTTACGGGATTAAGCCAAACATGGCCATACTTGGCCCTCCAGATGTTTTGGGACTACAACTCCCATCATCCCTAGCTAACAGGACCAGTGGTCAGGGATGATGGGAATTGTAGTCCCAAAACATCTGGAGGGCCAAGTTTGGCCTTGCCTGTATGAATGGAGGCAGCTTTGCCAACAGCCAAAGGAATATTGCAGCTTCTTGCTTGGTCTTGCTAGCAGGATATGGGGGCAATAGGCACTTTAAAAGATTTGAACTGCACAGAATTAAATAAATTGTGGGCCAAAGGAAAACATGGAAACTCATCAAGCAGAAGAGAGGAACCTTTTTCAGTCTTAGGGCCACATTTCCTTCCAGGGAGTCACATGACAGTTAGTAGGAGGGGCCAGAAAAAGGGGGCACAGCAACAAATGTAATATTTACATTTGAATAGTAGGCTAGTGCATGGAGGTCACCGGGACATGACAGAGGGGGTTAGGCCAACCAGTGCTCTCCCTCACACTATTCCAGTCACATGGAGGAACTGAAAACCCAAATGGGGCCCAGAGAGATAGCTGAGAAAGAAACTCACCCTTTCCCACCCCCAAATCTATCTATTACTCATGATGCTACTCTCCATCTCTTTGACCATAACTCTAAGAATACAGTATAGAGAGGTTTTTGTGTTGTTCTTAGCAGACGCTACAGTGGAGGGCAGACACGGGTGGCGCTGTGGGTTAAATCACAGAGCCTAGGACTTGCCGATCAGAAGGTCGGCAGTTCGAATCCCCGCGACAGGGTGAGCTCCCGTTGCTCGGTCCCTGCTCCTGCCAACCTAGCAGTTCAAAAGCACATCAAAGTGCAAGTAGATAAATAGGTACCACTCTGGCAGGAAGGTAAACGGCCAGAAGCGGCTTAGTCATGCTGGCCACATGACCCGGAAGCTGTACGCCGGCTCCCTCGGCCAATAAAACGAGATGAGCGCCGCAACCCCAGAGTCGGTCACGACTGGACCTAATGGTCAGGGGTCCCTTTACCTTTACCTTACAGTGGAGGGCAAGGAGGGATGGGAAATACGTCCAAGAGCTCCGCTTATTGAGACAAATAAAGAATTAAAGGGGGTGAACCCTACATCTACCCACAAACTTCCTTGACCCTCTAGCAACACTAATTATTATAAGGTACACCAAACTGGGCAAACCTCAGCGTTAACATGTGAGTGTACAGTATGACAGCCTCCAACCACAGACAGTCATAACTCAATAGGAAGGAGCTATTATTTATGTTCCTAGCAAGCTTTTGCTCAAAGCACACACACCACATTTGTCCTCCATCTCCAAATCTCCCACCCTTGATTCAGAATTTATTCTTAATTGTCCAGGAGACTAAAGTCAAACTGCGAGCCAAGACTTTATTTCCAGGGGTGGCTGTGGTGGCTTAGGATATTAATAGTGCTACACTGTGGCCCCATCTATCGTAATAAACTCTGCTGTAATTTGTTTACCCACCCTAGACAGCAACTAACATTCAAATAAATGGAGTTGGCGCCTGTAAGATTTATGATATACCTCTGTGCTTAGCAATGTTTAATCAGGGAGTTAAAATATTACAGTGTAAAAACCCTTTACAAGCGTGCACAAACAGAGAGCTACCATTACAGGCTTGGCAGGCACAGGCAGTGTCAAATGGGACCTCCGGACAATTTCTAAACACAAAGAAAGAGGGATGTATTGGTAAAGGAGCTGCTAACTTAACTTAACATGGTTTTAAAACAACGCAACGCTGAGGGTTTTTTTAATTGTATTTTCTTTACGTTCCGGTGGTCTGGGCTTTTGAAGTGACAGGGTGATAGGCAGGGACAAGTGGGTTTGTGTTCCAACAAGGCCCTGGCAGGCTGAGGGTGGGGTTGTATGTGGGGAGGGGGAGGTTTGGGGCAGGAGGTGATCTCTGGTCAAAGAAGGTGGTGGATGCCTGTCACAGAGCTTTGTGTGTTTGGATAAAAACAGGCAAAGCATGTGGGGGGGATCAGCATGAAGCATCACACCTGGAGGAAAAGACAACTCGCTCCAGCCCCAGTGCCATAAGACTGGCTCCACAAAGTCTAGCCAACATCTGGAATGGATATCAAAAGACACAGTGCAGCCCTGACTGGCGCTAGAAACTACCTTTGTACTTTTCGCTGCAAATTGAAAAGCAAAACAGACATCAAGGATATATTTATATAACTGTCTTCAAGCTGCATTTTCTACTCCCATCTGCTGTACATGATAAGTCTCAAGTGTTTTTCTAATAAAATAACGTTTCTTAAAATCCTTGCTCATTCCGTATACCAAGTTGACCTCCTTCCTTTCTAATTGTTCCCATTTTCTTAAAGGAACAGCAAAGCGTTTTAGAGTTGAGGAACAGCGCGGGCGTATTGAGATGTTGCTCTTGTGGTAGTTGCAGGCAGCAGTCGCCCAGTTCTCCCTGTGTGCATGCGATTTTCACATCTATCCACACGCATGCATCCACACACATATACATGCGCACATGTACACAACGTGTGCTGTCAATGCAGACTAAGTAGAATAATGAGAGACTATAGAGAGCAGCTTTACATGAATAAAATCTAATAGGAGTGGCTTTGAATAAAGCTAAGCCAAACCTTCCAAATGAATCGTGTGTGAACAGTATGATCCACAGAAAGGGACTTCCTGAGGCGATGTAGGTCCTGGACCCACCCCTTTCCCCTACTCCTTAGAAAGGAGCATCTTCTGGGGAAAGCTGACGTCTGTAGATCTCTATACAAGTACAGGTCCCGTTGGAGTTGGAGCCCTATTTGTGCAATATTCCAAATTTACTCATGTCCTTTAAGCCATTATGTGGTTTCCTTCGGACTAGTCAAAATTCAGGATTGTGATGAAACTCTGCCCACTTTTGCCACTGGCACGTGACCCTCAAGTTGGCGGCGCGAAATAGTTTCTCATCCCTGAACTACACCAACATGATATCAGGAAAATGGGTTTAAGATGTGAAAGGAAAGCACCTTCTCCAAAAATGTAAGGACCAGCCCAGGAAGTACCTCAAAATGGAGATTTCCGAGTTGTGGTGTTGGTGAGAAGGTGGCCAAGTTGACATGACCACTGCTGTTGCCACCTGCATGGGTGCTGCAAGTCCTTTCCAAGCAACTGCGACAAGAAAGAATCAATCAACACGAGGCGCGCGATTCAGCTTGTCTGTCATTTGCAAGAACTCAGTGGTTGCTGGAGGAAGTGGCTCTGGCAGAGCCCTTAGTGTTTCCAGCTGGATAACACACACCACACAACAGGAACAACATGTTGTACATATTTGTTAGATTTGCAGCACTATTATTCATTACATTTTATTTGCTTGTTGTCATCATGAAAAAGGGTTCTGTTCTACATAGTTAATAAAAAGAGCCATGAAACTTTGTGCGCAGCGATGTTTTTGGCCGGCCATCGAAGTGTCAACAGACTGGCATTGGATGGAATTAAAGGGTCATTTTTCAAGTCCCATCAGAGGCATCTTCTGTAACAACCGCTTTGTAACTCATTCCTCTTTCATTAAGAAAAAGAAATCAAGCCATTGAAGAGATACATATGTAAACAAGGTTTATAGGTTTCATTGGATGAGCTCAAAGAAAACACAACTGCAACTGGTTTTCTAGGAAGTGATACAATTCCCACCCACACCCCGGTCTTGCTTAAGATACCTTTATGCATTTACAGTTTAGCACAGGTCAAAGCAATGTGCTCTACGTGGGGCTACCTTTGAAGGTGACTCGGAAACTGCAATTAATCCAGAATGCAGCAACTAGACTGGTGACTGGGAGCAGCTGCTGAGACCACATAACACTGGTCCTGAAAGACCTACATTGGCTCCAAGTACATTTCTGAGCACAATTCAAAGTGTTGGTGCTGACCTTTAAACACCTAAATGGCCTTGGCCCAGCATACCTGAAGCAGCGTCTCCACCCCCATCATTCAGCCCTGACACTGAGGTCCAGCACCAAGGGCCTTCTGGCGGTTACCCCATTGCGAGAAGTGAGGTTACAGGGAACCAGGCAGAGGGCCTTCTCGGTAGTGGCACCCACCCTGTGGAACACCTTCCCATCAGATGTTAAGGAAATGAGTAATTATATAGCATTTAGGAAACATCTGAAGGCAGGCCTGTATAGGGAAGCTTCTTAAGGTTTAAGCTTTTACTATGTTTTTATATGTGCTGGAAGCCACCCAGAGTGGCTGGGGCAACAAATAATAAATTATTATTATAAAGTAGCCCAGGAATGGATGCAGTATGGTTATTCTGCCTTGGTTCACTCATGTGCCATGATGAACATATCAGGGACATGCTTACACCATTGTATCTCAGGATAGGACAATAGCATGCTTTCTAAAACAATATTTACAATTAGCCTGTAATGAAAAATGTGTGGGCAAGCAATGAGGTTCATGTTTCATAAGCCATAACAGGGAGCGGGTGGTGCTGTGGTCTAAACCACTGAGCCTCTTGGGCTTGCCGATCAGAAGGTGGTTCGAATCCACGCAACAGAGTGAGCTCCCATTGCTCTGTCCCAGCTTCTGCCAACTTAGCAGTTCGAAAGCATACCAGCGCAAGTAGATAAATAGGTACCACTGTGGTGGGAAGGTAAACAGTGTTTCCATGCACTCTGGCTTCTGTTACAGTTTTTCGTTGCCGCAGAAGCAATTTAGTCATGCTGGCCACATGACCTGGAAAGCTGTCTGTGGACAAACGATGGCTCCCTTGGTGTGAAAGCAGGATGAGCGCCACACCTCATAGTTGCCTTTGACTGGACTTAACTGTCCAGGGGTCCTTTACCTTTTACCTTTTCATAAGTCACAGTTGAACACCTCAAGTTGTTAATGTTAACTGCTAGGCTTGTCCTTTGAAAACAAATTTTTAAAAAAGTCTGAGTGAATATACCGACAAAAATCCTGTATGTGTAATCTACTCAGAAGTCACATTCAGTTCAATGGGGATTGAAGTGAACAGGCATAGTGTTAAAGTCTTATCAGTGCCAAGGAAAGAGGTTCACATGGCCTGACAGGTCATTATTTACATTACTACAGTTAAGTAAGCCTTATATATAATTTTGGGTTGGCTGATGTTGGAAACTCCAAGGTAG
Organism: Podarcis raffonei; assembly: GCF_027172205.1. Lineage (NCBI taxonomy): Eukaryota > Metazoa > Chordata > Lepidosauria > Squamata > Lacertidae > Podarcis > Podarcis raffonei. Next base: position 30,423,744 of record NC_070604.1, read on the forward strand.
ATTTGCTTTAATGGGAGTGGGGAGGCAGCAGTCGACATTTGTGGTTTGCAGGCATCTCTCAGTATTTTGATCACCCTTAAAAACACAAGCCAAGAAGCAAATGCTTATACACAATTGGTCCTTAATAAGACCAGGGGGGAGAGATAACTTTTTTTTTATGACCCAACATGCTGTAGGGGGAAATTGAGGAGTAGAGCTAAGCTAAATATCTCCCACCACTGATATTTTTATTAAGCCAAATAGAGACACATCACAGTGCAAGCCTATGTGCGTTTACTCAGAAGAAAGTCCCACTGTGTCCAATGGGACTTACACCGTGGTAAGTGTGTTTTAGGATCAGACATAGAACTGCAATTATCATATGCTTCAGGTGTGTCTAAAGGAGCATAACCTTCATGGCTGGAACAATGGTTGTCTAGTTCTTCCCCTCACTAGAATCAGTGGTGTCAAAATAATCCTTAGCAGATAACTTGTCTAATTTTCATAAAGAATCCACTGAAGAAGTCAAGAACAGTGCAGCCACATTGGGACCATTGCCTACCTGGTCTAACTACTAGACCAGTCTTATTCATGTTTACTCATAAACAAGTCCCAATGAGTTTAAGCAAACATTTGTGCAAATACATATTTCTGATCTGCAATCTTAATCTTTCCTCCTTTAGCTTAATCCCGCAATTCTTTTTCTTACCGCTGGGTAAAATGAATTCTTCTATCCTCCTCCTGAGAGCTAAGGTTGGGCAAATCTATCAATTTTAGTTTCACTTGATTTTTCATTTGTCTGGTCTTAAGTTCAGTTCTCCACATTTCTGCACCAGTTTGTGATTTTAAAAAAATCCTCGGGGAAATTTGCTACCATTTTAGTGCACATTTCTCCCAATATACACATTTTTGTACACGATTTTGCCTGATACACAGTTCCACAGGCATTTCCCCCCTAATATAATGTATTTTAATATGTTATTTTCCTGGTATATGCGTTTTTATGCACAATTCTTCTGATACATGCATGTTGTACTCATTATTTCAGAGCTACATCGCAAAATTCGGATCACAAATTTTGAAAGATAGCTGTGTTTCAGTCCCCACTTTGGTTTGGAAAGTGTGAATTAGGTGGAAATTGTGTGTGAGAGAGAGAGACAGACAGACAGAGAGAGAGAGAGAGAATAAGCATGCTTAACTTCTGGACCTCTTTGTATTGATAGTAATTTTTCTTCTCTTCTGGTAAATGCCACTCAAGGTCTTCTTTCAAATATGGCCACTCAGGTTCAGTGTAGTACTTGAAGCCTAAAGAAACCTGACAGGAATAGCTACTTCCTTTTCCTTGGATGGATATGAAGCATCTATCAACACAATTCAAAACAGGTTTTTCCTCATTTTTGCCATGGCATCATTTTATTATATTTAGTTTGTGAACCACCCTAGCCCTCCAGTTCTGTGTGCGAGAGTTTTCACTGCTATTCAGGAGAAAGGAAAACTATTTCACAAGTTTTTTTTCCTTCCATGTGAAATAGTAAGACAGTGTTAATTCATGTTAACCTTTAAACCCAAGACTAATTGTCAAGAATATCCATTGGGGTTTGTTTTGGTAAAAGACTTGGTCAGAAGGCACACATAGGCAACTACTACCAAAGACTGGCTGAGAGCAGAACAAAAAACCTGGAAATAGTGGCTACGCCTTATATTTTTATTTTTTTTCATTATATATTCATTTGTATTATGAAATGTGCCACCCTGATATCACTCTACAACTGTAAAAAGGCAATTAGGTTGTACTGCATATGATTAAGACAAAACAAACACAGTGGTTTGAAGGTCTTATATGGTGCCATTTTCTGAGTTGCTGTGACTAAGTTCCTATACCCCAACTAAATGTCTGCAAACCATGGTTGCAGAATAAACCTTCATGACAGCTTGTGGAGAAAGTCAACCACAAACCTGGGTTTGGATGACCCACTAAGCTGCCTACCTCAATACAGCACAGCAGTCAAATGATACGAGAGGAAGAGAACAGCCATCTTCACCCTGGAATCCTGCACATTTGTGCAAACCATGGTTTACTTTAAGGTAAAGTATGAAGCAGGCCAAGTCTATCATTTCTGTGTGGTGTGTCCTTGCCTAATGAACCCTCCAAATAAAATGGCGAAACGTGCCTAAGAGAATGAAGTATTATTACTGGTGCATTTGTTGCTGGGTGGGTGGGTAGGTGTGCACTGCAGAATGTTGTGCTCAAGCAAACGCTAATAAAATATGAGAGAGAAAACAACGGACTGCAAATCTGGCAAAGAAAAACAAAGCCTACGGATTTCACTCCGCAATTTCCAACGCGAACCCTCTGAAATGTTTTAAGCCGCTTTCAGATTCCATCTTGCCTCCTTCCCTAAATTTAAACCTGGCCCATTGTTCATGCCTAGGGCAAGTTTTTGTGTGCACGCGAACACCAGCCCTGAAAGTTGCCTTGAAAACGCCATATGCACTCTTAATGCAGAACAGTTACAGAGAACTCCTGAACAACTGCCTGCTTCAGAATTTGCACAGAATCTATAAACTCAAAACAGGGATACAGAGCGAGTGGATGCCAATGACTTTAACTTCATTTATCTATATTTGGCAAAAATTGCACTGCAGCTGGAGATGAAATGCTGAGCTAAATAACTGCAGTGATGTGAGCTCCAAAACAGCAATTACTAAAGCTGAGCTGCCTTGTGTAAGATCTTACTTTTATTTATTGTATTTAAAGCCCCTCTCAAGCTGTACAGTGCAAGTGTTGCCTAATCAAATAACACTTGATTCTAAGGGTATCATCTCAGCTTCTGCTATTGAAATATTGTGATATATAGGCAGAGAGCATGCTTTTCTTTGTTTCAGCCAAACTCAAACAATGTGTGGCACTCTTTGTACCTTGTTCTTGTTTGCTCTTAATCTTTTCTTCAAGCACAGTCATTTACTCTCAATTAAGTTCCTTATTTTTATTTATTTTTAAAAAGTTTTTATTCTCCCATTCCCACTTAAACAAGTGATGCTACCTCTGAGCATCAGCTATCCCAAAGACGATCACATGACACTCCCATATCAAATCACACCATTGGTCTAGCCAACCGAGTGCTCCCTGTTCTGACCAATAGGGTTTCTGATTCCCAGGTCTTCCACCTGAGACCAATTAACTGATGCCAGTTTTTAAAAACCGTTACATTCTACATAACAAGAGCTCTAGCACTCAGCTCTGTCTTCTCCCCATATTCCCTTCCATTGGATGAGAGAGTAAGGAAGATGTTGTATTCAGAAAGAACACACTTCTCTCCTATTTCTGCCCAGAAGAACACTTTATTCTACAAGCGTCCTTGTTATCTCTTTCAAGCATCTTAAAGGGAAAAAGCAGCAAAGCACTGCTAGATCTCAGAGGTAAATTAACATCAGACTTCTGCTGCTCACATGCAAGAAAAACAGACATTGCCTTTCAAGAGCAGTGGAAGAACATTTTCACCAGCCTTCAGAACAAACAGGGCCAGCTCAAGATTTGAGACAGGTCCTTGACAAAGCACCCTTGTGGGAGACCCCTTCCTATGTCACCAGGTCCTGGCAGGAACATCCAGCAATAGCAGCAGTGGCTGTGGCCTGTGGCTGCCATTGTAAATTATCCACAACATTCCCCACGTAGGGTTAGTCTGTGGCATTGTGGGAAATGTAAATGTCAGCTCCAAGACACACAACATACAGACCTCAGAGCAGGTATCAGAGCAGGGGTAAACCCTCTCAGGGTACTGTTACCCCCACAGCTTACTGAGGATACTACATGCTCTTTCTAGGGCAAAATGTCGTCATTTCTGTCCTGGTCTGAAAAATATCCAAGTTTGCTTAGCTCCACTAGACAAACCCCATGACCAGCGAGTGGAAAACTGTAAATACTTACCAAGTGCCCAGATGTGCTTTGATACAATAGACTTGAATCCCCCTGCAAACTTTTCAGTAGTTTAGTTTTTAGGAGCGTGTCCACCACACTCCGGGGGGGGGGGAATATCTGCAGAATTCCAAAAGAATTTAGCCAAGACTAATGATATTTTCCTAGGGCATTTTTACATAATTAATTTGCTGCATATTTCACCAAAAGAGGCAACCCCCCCAAGACTAATGAAAATTTTCAGGGGTATCTCACATTATTATTTTGCCTCTATATTTCACATTTCAGGCAAAACTGGACATTCTTCCATGGGCAAAATATCCAAGGTGTTGTTGTTTTTTGAAGAAAATCAAATGGTTCAATAAAACTAGCAATTTCTCTAAAAGGATTAGAATATTCTGTTTCCAATTATGTCCAAAACAAGGAATTCTGAATGTAAGACATATGAAATCAGCTAATCAAACATAAATACAGTGGTACCGCAGGTTAAGTACTTAATTCGTTCTGGAGGTCTGTTCTTAACCTGAAACTGTTCTTAACCTGAAGCACCACTTTAGCTAATGGGGCCTCCTGCTGCTGCCACGCTGCTGGAGCACAATTTCTGTTCTCATCCTGAAGCAAAGTTCTTAACCTGAAGCACTATTTCTGGGTTAGCGGAGTCTGTAACCTGAAGCGTATGTAACCCGAGGTACCACTGTATAGAAAATGTACACTCACAACATTTAAAATGAAGTGCCATAAAATTAAATATTTTTTTTCTGCGTAACTGAAAAAATTAGTCCCTTCACTATGATGGAATAAATATATTCTTGGACTTTCCAACTAAGACAGAAATGTGAACATACAAGAGGCATCAACTCTTAGAAGCCAAAGCAACAGAGGTAGAATAAGAGTTGTACATAGCATGTCATCTTCAGCACAGTGACACAATGCAATTTTTCTTTCCATGTGATCAAATCTGTTTGTTTTTGAATTGCTAGAGTCCAATACTTATAGTTGTATGTGTCTCTCCTTAATCCCAGAATATGCCAAAAGTTCTCACTGAGGAATTCTCAGTACAGTCCTACTATCTGCACACAGGGTTCCTACATGGGTTTTTGTTTTAAAATGTCATTCAGTAATAGCAATGACAGATGCTCTTTTTATTTTTGGAGGTGGGTGTCAATTAATGTTTACAAGTCAAAGACATAGAGTGCAAATGCAGCATTAAATTAACAAGGGTTTTTGTTTGTTTACTGATTTCTTTTAAGAAACTCTCTCTAAACTATCTCAGCAGAGAACAAGAATATATAAAACATATACAGTACTACAAAATTCATAGCATAAAATGCACAACAGTAATCCTTTCTTGTCAATTGCATTGGCTGCAAAACGAAAAACAACAATACAGCTGGGGAAGGCCTGAGCACAAAGAAAGGATTTCAGCAGGTGTCTAAAGCACAGAAGAGAAGGCAGCCATCTAATTGCTACAGGAAGAAAGTTCCAGAATGCATACCTGCCAAGTGCCCAAGAAAAAATGGGACATTCCGTTTTTTTCACATGAGATCTCGGCAGCCATTTTGGCATGGAAGAAGTGCTTTTTTCAGGGCAAGAGCGCGGACTGGAAGATGCACGCCCTAGATTAGGGCTTGAAAGAGTTGGATGGTATGATAATGCTGGTGTAACCATGCTGAAGGCCCTGTTGTTGGTAACCACATAATGAATGCATGGTGGCAGCACCACATGAGCTGAATGATGCAACCAAGCGGGGGATATAAAAGACAAGGTGGTCTCAGACCTTTATAAATGAAAAAATGGTAGCTCCAAAACTCTGAAAATGTCAACATGCTGAGATTCTAGTGGTTACTCATCATCGCTTTCTTAGCTGGTTCTACATCTGTAAAGCTTCTCGTCAACTTTCCTCCATGTTGGCTTGATTATTTGCATGCCAAAGCTCCCTTGTGACATCTGGCCTTCCCCCAAAAATACCGTAATCTGCTGAAGATTTCCTGGTTGACCACTGCTTGCAGGAGCGTCTCCACCCCCATCGTCCAGCCCGGACCCTGAGGTCCAGCGCCAAGGGCCTTCTGGCGGTTCCCTCACTGTGAGAAGTGAAGCTACAGAGAACCAGGCAGAGGGCCTTCTCGGTAGTGGCGCCCGCCCTGTGGAACACCCTCCCATCAGATGTCAAGGAAACAAACAACTATCTGACTTTTAGAAGACATCTGAAGGCAGCCCTGTTTAGGGAAGCTTTTAATATTTGTTGAATTATTGTATTTTAATATTTTGCTGGAAGTTCTCACTGAGTTCTCACTGAGGGTGTACACTTTTTTCTCGGCTATGCAACTTAAAGCAGCAGGTGGGGCTTCCCATGATAGAATGTTTTTCCATAGTAAATAAAATGGCTACACACTATAAGGGGGCGGGGACAAGTCAGGATGAAGGATTCTAGACTAAACTTCTCTGTTTAATGCCTTTAAATTGCAGGATTATTATTTTAAAAAAAGAATAGTATGGAGGAGTATTTGATTGCATAAGTAACCAGATGCAAGATATGCTCCTGCATTCCTATAGTAGAATAGAAAATGTGAGGGAATCTTTTTTTTCCTTCGTATGTTTAGTAAGAATTGGGGCGTCATTCTTTTCTTAGTCAGTCTCATTCAAAGTCTGCCATAATTCATACCTTCAGGTTAGGTTGCCCTCTCCTTCTACCCTTGTTGAAAGTTTGTAAATCATAACACTGGCTGTGCCAGATTAGCCTTCTTCTGGATTCCTTGTAATGAAAGTGGAAGCTGCTGAAAGCCCAGAAATGACTCCTAACCTATTTCGCTGCTACAAAGCTACCTAAAAATGATAAAAGAACATGCAATTGCTGGAGATACAGCATATACCCCATATAGATCAGGGACTAAAATAAGACATATTACCTTCTTAAAGCAAAACCTTTCAGCTTCTACCTTCTTCAGCTGTTTTGATGTGAGTCAAAGAGCTGTAGAAGATGGAAACAGAAATATTTTGCTCGAAGATGGTCATATCTGTTCATTTAGTCACTGTGATAAATATATAGTTTAGGCAATTAGCTGCATCCCTCCAGGATTTGGTTCACACCTTTTCCGACGTGCTCTGAAAATCCTACATATGCACTTTGTTATTGATTAAAAGACTACATTTTAAGTAACTTGAGTAGCGCATACCCTAAACCAAGCAAACAGATCCATGTAATGAAAGCTTATTCAATGGGCAGCTCTTTTCACACAACCAGATGCAGATTTTATCAATCTGCACTGCATTTCTTCCTGGGATGCACATTTGAATGCTCACCCTCATTCATATTCTGGCATGAATAGAACTTGATCGGGGAAACAGCAGACCCTCCAGGTATCCCTATTTTCCAGGGACAGTGCCAGATTTACAGAAGCCATCCCAGTTTCTGCTTTGATCCCGGAATGTCTCATTTTTCCTTAGAACGTCCCTATTTTCATCAGAGAAATGTTGAAGGGTATAGACACGGGTGGTGCTGTGGGTTAAACCATAGAGCCTAGGGCTTGCCAATCCCCGCGATGGGGTGAGCTCCTGTTGCTCGGTCCCTGCTCCTGCCAATCTAGCAGTTCGAAAGCACGAAGTGCAAGTAGATAAATAGGTACCACTCCAGCGGGAAGGTAAAAGGCATGTAATAATAATAATAATAATAATAATAATAATAATAATAATAATAATGGAATAGGACACCCCTATTTTCATAGAAGAAAAGTTGGAGGGTATGCAACAGTCTTCATGCTCTCATACATCTCTGGGATCCTTTAGTAACCACATTGCATCATTAAGAATGAACAAATAAGTCTATTTCTGCTCTTTCTCATTTTCACATGCATTCACGTGAGTCCCACTCCATTTGCACCTCAATCTGTGATTTAGTTATTTTAAAATGTGTGGTTTTAGGTGCATTTTCTCTATAAATGCATGTCGGTAATTTTTTGAGCCAGAAACATCCAGGAAATGCCAAAGCTGATGGATAACTTAAAAGCAAACTCTCTTTGCACCACGCTGTGGGGATGGGATTGGACTGAGCAGACATATCACTGCATCCAGCCCTGCTGGAAGGCAGCGCCTTAAATACAATGGTTGAAGTCAGGCCTGGAGCTTTTTGTACAATGCCATCTTGTAAGGTCAACTCAATTCCAAAGGGCCTTCCTCAATTTCAGTTACTATGAGAAACAACTAACAAACAGCCTAAGTCAAATACTCCAACATTCAAAGTTGCTGGTTATATTTCAGATTAGTTCTGTGCTGTAAATTGACTGGTGCACATATTCAAAGGTAATCCAGGTCTCACACCCAATAACGCTAAAAGAGATTAACCAATTGAGTCTTTATGATGCCCTCACTCCTGATGTAAAGTCTAGCTTCATAAATAACAGGCACAGAGTAAGGTGAACTTTTGCTTGGTTTGCAATTCCTCAATATAGAAAACAGAAGCTTCAAGGGACATTTGATTTACAGTTCCTATACTTATTTTCATATATAGAACTAGGGGTGCAACTTGAATAAAATATTGGGGGGACAGGTAAGCCCCACCCTGCATAATTGATCAGAAGATATGACACACACACACCTTGTGAATGGCAATGCCCATCAGCTCTGAGGGGCAGCCCCCTCAAATATTTCATTTGGGAAGCCAAAGGGACCTCCGCCCCTAGGAATTGGCTCCTGGGTATAGAACTAAAATAAATTTCTTCCTTTTAAAGAAACTATGTAGATCCTACCCTCACCTAATTCTAATAAGACATCCTTGCAAACATGTTGCTTCAAGAATTAAGGTTTGACTCTCTTCTTGCACCTTTGATTTTTCAGTTAATATCTTAAAGGTAAACTGCCACGTTGAATGCTATCTATAGTTACATGATCAGTTTATCATCTGTTTTAAAACAATTTCTCAGTCTTGTCTCTTGCTTCTGCCTTATTCCTCACCCTACCATGTTATGTAGAAATCAATGAAAGGGAGTAATTTGTTTAGGTATGTTTCTGAGACACTATGTATAAACTAACTGGGATCTGGACATGATCACTTTAAATATCAGAAACAGCACGTTAGAGATTTACAGTGCAATCCTATACTTGTCTACTTAGAAGTAAGCCCTGCTCAGTTCAAGGAAACTTATCCCGAGGGAAGAATGTATAGAATTGCAACTTTAAAGAACTTTTGACTTTTCACTGCTTGTAAAACTAATTTTAACGTTTTGAGAGGTGTGTCTGCTTAGGCATGCAAACAAGTGCACACATATAAATACACATGTGAATAGCTAAGTTGTGTACCTAAATACCTAATAACACAAATTAATAAAAAAAATAAAGGGCTGTCTTTCTCCTATAACAAGAAACCAAAGGGAGGAAATAATCATAATAGATACACATACACAAGCACACAAGGATTCCAATTCATATATATATGGAATTTGATTCACTGCCTGTATATTATTATATTTAATATAATAATATAATACTTCTAAGTATATAATAATATAATACTTCTAAGTTGCTTAGTACCTGAAGGTCTCTATGTGTCTTACAACACATTTAAAACATAACTGCACATACCTCATACCATTAAAACAGAACAAAACAACCACCATAACACCCACAGGAAGCCTTGGCAGCACTGGTAACAAAACAACATCAGTTTAGTCCATCAAAAGTCAGGGAGGGATATAAATATTTATCTGGTGCCAAAAAGATGTCAACAACAGTGCCAGCAGACATCACTAGGGAGAGCAGAGGTGCCAACTTGAATAAAATATGGAGGGCAGGTAAGCCTCACCTCACATAATTGATCACATGATGTGGTAAACGCATACCATTTGAATGGCAATGCCTATCAACTTGGGGTGGGGCATCCCCCTCAAATATAGGGCCCCCCTTGGCCCCTAGGAGTTGGCTCCTATGAGGGCAAGCATTGCGCATATGGGGAGCCACAACTGACAAGGCCCTCACCCTTGTCACCACATTCTTAGACTCCCTCTTAGGATGCGGTTAATGTTCCTATCGGAAGAGGCCTTTCATAAGATACAGGAGACCTGAACTGTAGCATAGGAATCAACACCAATCACTTACTGAAATCCCTTACGTAAGTTGAAGCTGTGCTTGCTCATTAACATGGACTTACAGTGAGCCCACATGCAACATCAGGTGATGGGTGCGACAGGCGAACAGCCATTGGAGCTCCTAAGACACAAGAATCCCTTCCTCTTACTGTGATTCGCAAGCACAATGCATTTCTACGGAGGCAGTTCACACCACCAGCAGCAAATCAGGTCAAAACAGAGTGGCGTCCACCCGTGCGTGTGCAAATCTCTTGATATGGCATCTTGTGATATTTTTTTCATCGCAGAAGAGCAGCCATTATATTCTTGAGAGACCCTTTTCCCACAATACACCCTCTTCATACACAAGCAATTATTTGCACAGTTGTTTTTTAGGACTATGGTTGTGTAGCAGGATTTCTGCTGGCGGTCAGGAACACACGAAATGTGGTTTGCAAGGCAAACGACATTGATTTTATCACTTCCAGTGATAAATCAGTCAGTGACTGAATTAAGGTCATGCAGTAGGGGTTATAGGCCTGAGGCTCTCATAATTACCCAGCATACCACATTGACGCTCAGAATGAATGCGCACACATTCCATTCCATGGGTGGCATTCAGCAGCAGTCCTACTCAGAGTAGACCCGTTAAAGTTCACAGGCATGACTAGCTTAGGTTCTTTAATTTCAATGGGTCTGCTCTGAGTAGGACACAACCTAATGGGGCCAGATTCAACTAATGAGCCCTGCTAGCGGAAGCCCATCCAAGGGCTTCTCCCAACACAACAGGACTTCACCCCCCCCCCACTCCACCTCCTGCCCCCCACTCCCTGCTAAATTGGCTTGGGGGGTGTGGTCAAGAGAATCGCCAGAACAGCACACATGGGTAGGAGAAATAACTCATGCTTGCACTGACAGCACACTTGACATAGCACTACATCGAATGTACAATCTGTGTACACAAATAGCCATGTAGCTGTACAGTTGTTCACATGCAATGTTCAGCAAGTACATAGTCTGTGTTCACAACAGATGAGCGGCAAAGATCAACCAGTATACACTTTTTCACACAATCATACTACCCCAGGATCTTCGGATGGTGGTATACAAATTTAAATAAATTAATAATAATAATAATAATAATAATATACTTGCTTAGAAACAGCAGGTACCTGTGTTCAGTGTCAGCTGTGAACAATCTTAACTTACTAAAGTGTTTTCAAATGCAGAACTCCCCCAAACCTAGATTCCACCACCCCTTCCTCCCCCCCCATTTCATAATGGCATTGGACTTGAAGCTTGCAATCCTATGTGTGACTTACCTGGGAATAAGCCCCCATGGGACTTACTTCTGGGAAAACATGCATAGTTATTGCATTGCATGGATTCATCCTCAGAAATCCCTGGTTGTGTGCTAACTATACCTCTCGTTTCACAGTTTGCACAGCCCTGGGCGACCCCCCCTGCTGCTATCACCGTAAGCAGAATCCAGGCATGAGCAGGCTGGCTTTTTGTGTGTGTGTGTGTCTTCATGCCCTTCAGTTTTCATTCTTTTCGTTAGCCAACATAAATAATTGCAAGTTAAGAATAGAGCTAAATTCTGCTCCTCTGTTTGACATAGGGAACTCGCTGCAAAAGATTCTCAGATCAGCTTTCCTTAGAGCCGTCTGTAAACAGTGCAGAAGCCAGATGTGCCCTGGGAGAGCCAGCTTCATGTAAATAAAGTAGGTATTATTTAAGACCAAAAAAAAAATTCCGGGTAAATAATTCAAAGCCCCTTTGTGCCTTACACCTGTGTGTAAATCTAGACCGGGGGGTGGGGAGACAGGGGGCGACGACCTGCAGAATTGTTTTACAACCCACGCCTGTGCATCTTTATTCAGAAGTTAAAGTCCTGCAAAGTTAAAAGGGGCTTACTCCCTAGAAAGTTAGTCTAGGATTGATTGTTGGTTTCCCACAGGCATCTGGGTGGCTAATTTGAGAACTAAAAGCCAGACTAAATGAGCCATTGGCCTCATCCATCTGGAACCTTCTTATGCTCTTAAGATTCCAGCCTTTAGGTCATGAGCTCAAGAGCACTTATTCAATTTATAATCCATTTCATATTAATAGCATTTTATTTCCAAATAGTGGGTTTTTTTAAGAGATTGGGTGTTACAAAGAGTTAGTGGTTCTAAAAACGAGTTCCCAACCTACTTTGTGCTCTCCCAGTATCGTCTACACCAGGCATCCCCAACCTTCGGCCCTCCAGATGTTTTGGACTATAATTCGCATCATCCCTGACCACTGGTCCTGTTAGCTAGGGATCATGGGAGTTGTAGGCCAAAACATCTGGAGGGCCACAGGTTGGGGATGCCTGGTCTACACTAACCACAATAATTGTTCTTTACCCTCTGTTATAATAAAAATTGCTCCTTTTCCCTTATGGGGTACTCCAGAACCTTAAGTGGGTTCCCTATTGTTAGGAGAAATAACAGAGGCCAACCAGAGTATATTGAGAAGCAAAGCGGCTAGTAAGCCTGATCTTTATTCAAGGAACTGTTGCAACAGGGTCCCCACTAAACCTGAACAATGGTGCAAAAGCCCTTATATAGACTTTTGAAATTGCCCACCTTGTAGCCCAAGACCACTCCCCTAAAACATCATACATACATCACAGAAGGAGGTGGTCTACAGCAGAAATCCTGTCTGCCACGATACCAAATAATGGTCACTGATTACATTACCTGGGCAGTCTGGCCATATTTTTTTGTGATGGTTTAATACTTTAGTTTCTGAATCCAGGTCACAGACTCACCTTATTCATACACAAATGTGCCCTTAATACATGATTTGTAAGCAAATAGACAATGGGAAGGCTTTCCCCATTTGCCTCCCTTACGGCACAGGAATATTTGAGGTCACTGGGAGAGTCAAAATGGCTTCAGGATTGCTCTCCCATAGTATTTCAGGCACATGGTTCATATATTGAGATATGTGTGCATTTATGAATATTTATTCTATATTTGAGACCTGAAAATTCTTACAACACCCTCCAAAAGGACACTTCTCTCCCTGAAGGGCGGCTGCCCAGTGCTTCTCATAGATTTGAGTCCCTGTCTTCCATGGAAGGCACCGGTTTTTATTTTGTTCCATTTGCACAGCTGTCCTGCACTACTATCGCAAGAATCAACCTCATCTTTACTAAGACAATATGGGGAAAACTGTTGTTTGGCACAAGCCAAAGGAAGACTGAAGGGCCCTCCGCACTTCACTCATGTTTTCGTTTGCTAGCTGAAATGTTTGAGCATCTCAGACTGTGTTAAGAGAGTGAAGCTCTCCAAGCTTAACCAAGGCAGCCCAACAGGATTTAATTAATTTCATCCCTCCTCTAGAGAAAGACAGATCAAAGTGCAGCATGAGCAGAGGGAGAACAATAACACGAGGAGCAAAAAAATACTGCAAACATTAAGACAGCCTTAGCAGCCTTAGTCCACCATATAACATAGGAACACAAGGACCTGCCTTATCCTGAGCCAGACCATTGGCTCAATGCTGTCTACACAGACTGGCAGCAGCTCTTCAGAGTTTCAGACAGACACATTTCAATGCAGTCCCCTGTCACTTTCTAAACCACTTCTAAACTTCGCCGGGGTGTGTGTGGTCCGTTAAAGTGGATTGGTTGTGCTACAGCAACAGGGTGCTTTAATCCACTTTTACTCACACCTAATTTTCCCAGTATGTACTCTGCCGCAAAATATTGACCGTCTGGAGGTGCCCTAAATCCTCTTTTAAAAACCCGCAAGAGTGTTAAAAGCACTGTGTTCAATTTTGATTCCGCTTTGTGGAGGGTGTTGTTGAACATAAACAATATTCCCAGTGTAAAAAAAAATCTCAGATCAGTGTGAAATGCCAATCAAGACTGTAGTGAAATCCTAGCAGACTCTGGGCAAGTGTGCATGACTCCAAAAAGAACATCCTCTGCTACAAGGGTAAATAGTGCAAGCCCTGCGCTCTGGTTTGCCAGTGTCATCACAGAAAATGGCAGACACTAATGTAGGCAAACTCCAGACCCTGCCCCAAGGAAATCACAAACTGTTTTCTTGATTGTATCAATACTGCAACAGCAAGACCAAATATTAGTCTCAAGAACAAAGCAACAGCAACTACTCAGACCTTCCAAGTGTCCCTATTTTCCAGGGAAAGTCCCGGATTTACAGAAGTCATCCCAGTTTCTGATTTGATCCCAGAATGTCCCCCTGACCGTTAGATCTAGTCATGGACGACTCTGGGGTTGCGGCGCACATCTCGCTTTATTGGCTGAGGAAGCTGGCGTACAGCTTCCGGGTCATGTGGCCAGCATGACTAAGCCGCTTCTGGCAAACCAGAGCAGCGCACAGAAACGCCATTTACCTTCCCACTGGAGCAGTACCTATTTATCTACTTGCACTTTGACGTTCTTTCGAACTGCTAGGTTGGCAGGAGCAGGGACCGAGCAACGGGACCTCACCCCATCGAGGGGATTCGAACCACCAACCTTCTGATCGGCAAGTCCTAGGCTCTATAGTTTAGACCACAGCGCCATCTTTCTCATAAGAGAAATGTTGGAAGGTATGGAGTTATGTGACCCCAGAGCCAAGGAGATAAGTAAACTATACAACCTTTAGAAGACACCTGAATGCAGCCCTGTACAGTTTGATTATGTTTTTATATATGTTGGAAGCCACCCAGAGGGGCTGGGGCAATCCAGCCCAGATGGGTGGGGTATAAATTAATATTATTATTACTACTACTACTACTACTACTATTAATAAGGGACGTGGGTGGCACTGTGGAGAGCCTAGGAATTGCCAATCAGAAGGTCAGTGTTTCGAATCCCCGCGACAGGGTGAGCTCCCGTTGCTCGGTCCCTGCTCTGCCAGCCTAGCAGTTCAAAAGCATGTCAAAGTGCAAGTAGATAAATAGGTACCACTCTGGCGGGAAGGTAAAAAGTGTTTCTGTGCGCTGCTCTGGTTCGCCAGAAGCGGCTTAGTCATGCTGGCCACATGACCCGGAAGCTGTACGCTGGCCACATGACCCAGAAGCTCACTGCCAGTAAAGTGAGATGAGCGCCGCAACCCCAGAGTCGGCCACGACTGGACCTAATGGTCAGGTGTCCTTAACCTTTACCTTACTATTATTAATGGAATAGGACATCCCTATTTTCATTGGAGAAATGTTGAAGGGTATGCAGATACATTACTGGCAGCCCTTAAAACAATCATGTATATGGGGACAACCTTCATAGAGACTGTCATTTAATATGGACTGTAATGAGAGTAAGCCTGGAGCCCAGCACGACTGCAAAAGCTGCAGACTAGAGAACACAGGGAGGGAGGGGAAGCCAAGGAGCGAGAGAGGCAAAGGCCTCGACACTGAAACTGCAGCACAAGAGTGATGCAAATACACATTCTGAAAATTAACACAGCCAGAGAGGAAACATCCCACAGGGTGCATCAATACCCAGCAAAGGATAATGGGAACCTTGTTCCAGCAGCTGTGTCCTGCCCTCTGAATATTAGCACCTGTCGGTGGAAGCAATCAATGCTGGTCAATGGGCAGCTCCCCTTACAGCTCAATTCACACAATGATCATTAGCTGGAACCAAAACAGTGGCACCCTGTGCTGCCAAATGGTGTCCTTTTCTTTTCAAACGCAGGCAAACAATGCCTTTCCCAAATAGATGGCACCACTCTTTGTAATCTCTCTAACTTCTCTCCCGCCCTTCTTTTCTTTTCTTTTTTTGCTGTGTGCAAAACAACAAAAATGCCCACAATAATATAGAACAAGGTAAAAATTAAAATATTCAGCTTAATTTCATTAGGGGTTCCACTGCTGGGTGTAAGATCTATCAGTTACTTCAACCAAGGCATGAAATCATATCCCTTGGTCAGTATTCTCAATCTGCACATTTACAAAACGATCATAATTAATATTTTGCTATTGCAAGGGGTGGGAAATGTGAAATAAATTATTAATAAAAGTGCTGCCTTAGAACATGGTATCTATGACTTCCCTAATTCCCCACCTGAATTATATCTAGATATTTTCAGCATTCTACCTAAAACTTCTCCAGTCTGGTTTTGGGACTGCAATGTGTTCTGAACCCCTGACCTACCTTGTGGCAAGTCAATACGTCAGTACAGGATCAATCCACATGCTCAAAGTCCAAAGTACCATCCCACAAAGATCCTGGAACATCCAAGCCAAGGTCCATCAAGATGACCAGACACAGCCCCTCAGCTCTGCTTCCCTTTTGTTCTTGGCATGCTGACGGTAGCCTCTGGGCTTGATGAGGCAGGTGACCCTCACCTGTCCTGACCCTACTCCAGCTGAGGAATCACACCTCTCCTCCCAGAGCTAGTGAGCCCCTCCCAGTGCTCCCTACACCTCAGAGCCTGCCATGTTCTGGGAAACAGGAGCCCCTCTGACTCTGGTGATGGGTCCTGCTGCTCTGGTGCTTGTGCACGGACCCCTATCCCCTCACCATCTTCCACTACCCTGTGAGTACAGTGGTACCTCAGTTAAGGTTAAGAACTTAATTCCTTCTGGAGGTCCATTCTTAACCTGAAACTGTTCTTAACCTGAGGTACCACTTTGGCTAATGGGGCCTCCCACTGCTACCATGCCGCCGGAGCATGATCTCTGTTCTCTTCCTGAGGTAAAGTTCTTAACCTGAGGTACTATTTCTGGGTTAGCAGAGTCTGTAACCTGAAGCGTCTGTAACCCGAGGTACCACTGTACTTCCCTCCCCATCCTCAGCTTGCCCCGGTGTGTCCCAGTCCTGGCTACACCACTCACTGGGATCCTCTTCCTCCTCTCCGTAGTCCTGCCAGTTCATGACACAAGCTCAAGTGTGGGGAACCATTTCAGCAGGAGGGACTCACTATTTTCTTTTTAGGGAACGCAGGCCAATGGCGGGCTCTACCAGAGGCCAAAGCAGGCAGAGCAATGGATGTACATTTTATCTTTGTACAATGGACACACACACATATATACACACAAACACACAGAGAGAAAGCACTATCTTCCACCCAGCAATCTAGATTTAAATGTCAGATTTAAAGACTTCGTGACAAAACACTCAAGGAAGGTGTGTGGCAAGGGGTGCTGCCTGGAGAGAAAGGATGTGGTTGAGGGATCCCAAGGGGTGGACAGAGAGTCCTGAAGGGCCACATTTGACCCCTGCATTTAAGGTTCCTGACCCCTGATCTGGGAACTCGAGGCGGAATGTGTGTTTCCCTATTCTTTATGCTGACCTCCGGGGACTATCAATATCATCACCAATGGAATCCCTTCTAGACTACCTGGTTACAAATGATTTTCTTTAAAAGAAAAAAAAATGTTGGGAACTCCAGGGACAAAACACTCTCTTCGATTACATTTGATTGATTGGTTAAGATGGTTTAAATTCCCCAAACTGGTAATTCTACCGGCAGATGAAACAACAAGGTCATTGCTAATGTTGTAACTGGTTCATAAATAAAAGGTAAATTAATTAATGCACATGACAGATGGGAAGTCCAATGTGTGACTAACATAAGGATGCCATCAGAAAGTGTTGATAGGCAGAGGATTCTAACCAATCTATTGGAGCATTCTACGTTAAGAGTCAGTTACAAAAAAACCCACGTTTGTAACATGGAGGTGGTATGCCCTCAAATGGCATTTAAAGCAATGAAGAAGAAGGAGAGATAGTGTTGAAGGACGATTTTGTTTTGACTGAAAATTTACAAGCTTTCATGATAACAGAGTTCAGTGCGAAATTAAGAGATGGCCTTTGCTTCCTATTTGCTTTCATGACATTATTCCCTCCAGGTAGAGGGAGCCACACTGGTTAGCAACGCAATGACATTGTAGACCAGCATTTATCTAGGACAAAATCACATTTTTGTAAGGCACTTTGGTTTCTCTTCGTTCCTCTCCTAACTTTTCCTAGAATGTGAAGGTGAGCACCCTTTATTCCTCCACAAATAAAACCACAGAACCATCAGAAGCGCATTTAGAGAATAACGCTGCCATCCCTATATGCCTGGTGTTGATTTAAACATCCGTGTGTGTGTGTGTGTGTGTGTGTGTGTGTGTGCATAAAGCCATTATTTGGCTGATATTGGAATGACGTATCTTTGTTGCTGTTTAGTCGTGTCCAACTCTTCGTGACCCCATGGACCAGAGCACGCCAGGCACTCCTGTCTTCCACTGCCTCCCGCAGCTTGGTCAAACTCATGCTGGTAGCTTCGAGAACACTGTCCAACCATCTCATCCTCTGTTGTCCCCTTCTCCTTGTGCCCTCCATCTTTCCCAACATCAGGGTCTTTTCCAGGGAGTCTTCTCTTCTCATGAGGTGGCCAAAGTATTGGAGCCTCAGCTTCAGGATCTCTCCTTCCAGTGATATTGGAATGACGTATCTTTAGTCATGTCCATTTAAAAGGAAGTAGATGTCCCATGTAGATGATTGCTCAGAAATAAGCCCAAGTGTGCTCAGTGGAACTTACGTCCAAGCAGCCATGATTAGGATTTGCAACCTTTTGGTAGTTGCAAAGGAAGGCAGAATCAGCTGAAACCACCTTCCCTTTCCATTCCTCTGGCAAGAACATCCTCCAAGCAGCATTTCACTGATGGGAAGTCTGGCTCCTATCACAAGATAAGTCCCACTTGAGTCAGCTTGATTGCTTCAATAGTATGACTTGCCATTTTGACTTGGCTTTGTGATATATTCATTTTGAGGGGAAACTGTTTGGCCCCACACCGTCTCCTTCCCTATTAAGCGACTCAGAATCATAAAATCATACAAGTTGGAAGGGACCCTGAGGATCATCTAGTCCAACCTCCTGCAATGCAGAAATATCCAGCTGTCCCATGCAGGGATCAAACCTGCAACCTTGGCATTATCAGCACCACTCTCTAAGCAACTGAGGTTGATAAATAATAAAATAAAATACAAAGACATGTTTGAAAGAACGAGAACTTTGAAACCTGGAGCTAATTAAAAATCTGAAATAAAACTGAAAGCTTGGTGAAACAAAGAAGTCTTTGCAACTCACTACATTACCCAGTTAAAACATTGTCAGTTGAACCCAATGCCTTAGGGATAGGTTAATTTTAAAATGTGTACATGATGCTGAACTCCACTGAGATTCAAGCTCCAAATCGCATACACTATCTACCACTGGAAATTACAATGTATAAACTGGGGCAAAGTCACCCCCCCCGCCCCCGCCCCCGTTCTCCTCCCACAAAAATTATCTAATTCTTTCTGATCTTTCAAACTATGTTCCATCTCTCATATTTATGTAAGCTATATTTCATATTCAAAGCACAAGCCGTATAAGGTCATATTCAAAACAGTTTTTAATATTCACTTTTAGGAGGGTATATTTCTGCTCTTATGTCTCATCCTGCATATGCAGCATTTTCTCCTAAAGTGCTTTAATGAGACTTCCTAGGTCTAAATTAGCAGTAATGCAAAAAAAAATCATCTCCATTACCACAACCAAGCAAAAAGTCCAAAAATTAAAAAAAGAAATTAAACGTATAAAAGGCAATTTGGTGGTAAAGTTGTGTGGATTTCTCCAGCTCAGCTCTTTTTAATATATATTTTCTTAAATTAAAAAAAAAACCTTTGTGACCCATTTATCTTTTAAACAGTAGCAGCAGCAACAAACTGAGTACAGCTAATTAGCCCAAAGGTCCCTTGAACATCTCTTTATATACAAATAACTGAGTTAGTCTTTTATATTCCAACATAGCAAAGGCAAATTCTGATCTGAACATCACAAATCAGAGAAGGTCCACGTAGCCTAGACCTCAGTGGCATCTCGTAATTCTCCACCCTATTTTCAGGCAGATAAAATTGGGGGGGGTCATTTCACCAACTTCTCGGGGGCAAGGATGAATTCTTCAACAGTTTGATTCTACTGTGAACGGAGGGAATTTTATTTGTTTACTTTTACTAGGAGTAACAGGGACGTGGGTGGCGCTGTGGGTTAAACCACAGAGCCTAGGGCTTGCTGATCACAAGGTTGGTGGTTCAAATCCCCATGACAGGGTGAGCTCCCGTTGCTTGATCCCAGCTCCTGCCCACCTAGCAGTTCGAAAGCACGTCAAAGTGCAAGTAGATAAATAGGTACGGTGTTTCCGTGTGCTGCTCTGGTTCGCCAGAAGTGGCTTAGTCATGCTGGCCACATGACCCAGAAGCTGTATGCCGGCTCCCTCGGCCAGTAAAGTGAGATGAGCGCCACAACCCCAGAGTCGTCCATGACTGGACCTAATGGTCAGGGTCCCTTTACCTTTACTAGGAGTAACAAGCACACAAGTCACAACAGGCACCAGCCCATACTGGATAGGATCATGCTGCTGGAATTATTATTATTATTATTACTAGCCCGACTATCTAAGTGGGTTTTCCCAGTCACTGTGCTAGGAATATAAGAGGCTGCCTTTTACCAAATTATACCACTGTTCCATCCGGCACAGCATTGTCTATATTGACTGATGGTAGTGGCAGGAAATTTTCATATCATCATCATCATCACCATTTTATTATTTATACTCTGCCCATCTGGCTGGGTTGCCCCAGCTACTCTGGGCAGCTTCCAACACATGTACAAACATAATAAAACATCAAACATTAAAAACTTCCCTATACAGGGCTGCCTTCAGTTGTCTTCTTAAAGTCAGATAGTTGTTTATTTCCTTGATAGGGGATGGGATGGCTGTTATGTACTGAAGTTCTCACCCTGGGCCAGCAGGGGGATACTGTAGATAGTTTTCACTCAGGTCCACATATGCAAATAATGGATTGAAAGTGACGTTCAGGGATTGGATAGTTACAGAAAGTGGTTACTGTTGCGTTGCAGTGGAGCTCATATAGAGTAGGCTGACTGAACCCTTCAGTTCAGTTCTGTTCTGGCCTCTGAATAAACAAGAGCTGTTTGAAGAATCACTCTGTCATCTGATATGTTCACCCACAACTTAACAATGGCATTCCACAGGGAGGGCACCACTACTGAGAAGGCCCCTCTGCCTGGTTCCCTGTAGCTTCACTTCTCGCAGTGAGGGAACCGCCAGAAGGCCCTCGGAGCTGGACCTCACCTCAGTGTCCAGGCGGAACAATAGGGGTGGAGACGCTCCTTCAGGTAGACAGTTGTTGTTCCTGGAGGTGCCAAAGGCTGAACCCAGCACTTTCTGCACACAAAAAGCATGTGATCTACCACTGAGCTGTGGCCTCACCCTTAGGCTAGATTTGAGGTTAGGAACTTGGAGCAAATGGAGGGTAATTGTAAAACTATCCTGCAGGATGCAATTAACCCTGCAGCTCCCTCTCTCCTGGTTTCAGGTCATGTGACCTTGAGTCTATTTCTTCGTAAGAACTCCATCTTGGAACTTGCTCTAAGCATTTTACTACAGCATCGTATGAATTTTACAACTGTTTTCTGATGATTCATGTCAACTTGTTTGTGGAGTTGGGAGGAGGGCATTTAAATTCCTTTGCAAAGTACGCAGCAAATAAATTTACGCTTGTGGCCTGTGTAAGCTTCCAGTAATCAAATATCCATGGAAGACACATAATTATCAGTTAGAGGAAAACAAGGACGCATAAGTCTCTCACACACCATATTAGAAGAATTATGTGGTTTGTGGTGCATCTTAGCTATTCAGACAGAGGAGGATGGGAACCTTCAAAGATTTATCCATCAATATTGTCCCATTAGAAATAGTGAGCTTACGCTACTGTAAGAGAACAGCATGTTTGGCCTTCGAACAGATGAATTCTTTTTTAAAAGGGTCCCATAGATCCTTATTGCCATGTGGGTGTGGTTTAAGAAAGCTAATATTTGCACATGGAAATCATTTATGGTTATAGAGGACAGGCCTTTGTGGCCCAGAAAATGATTGATGATACATTTGCAGCTGGAGATTAAATGGAACCACAGCTGTAGCAGTAGCAACCTTTTGCCATTGTGCCAGAACAACAACAAACAACAGCTCATGTCATTAATTGTTTCTAAAACCTCATGTTCTCGAGCCTTTATTTCTGCTGTTAACAACTCTCAGCTTAAAAAATAAATAAATCAAAGATGCAAACATGCCATCCTTTGGTTTTAGAGCAATCACATCCTTTTAAACAGAAAGGCTAGCATGGGTCATCCTTCAAGATAGGGATGGCAAACCTCTGTAATTCTTGGGGAGGCACCCTCATCTCCAGATAGCAGTACCAAGGCTGTTAAGCATGTCTTACCACACACAAGAGCCAGCCCTGTTATGGGTGGTCTGGTGTCATAATGAAGTCCATTCCAACAAACAATTAAGTGCTTCTCAGTTAATGGGCACATTTGGTTTGGCATGCCTAAAGCACAGCAAGAAAAACCCAAATAAATGGAACAAGGGGTGTAGCATTGCTCTCCATTTGGAAATAGTTTTTTCCCACCCTTTTCATTTCTAGTGAAACTGTCAGCAAACTTTTTATCACATTTTGATTAAAAATTGGAAGGGTTGCGGTAGTCCGGAATAACAGCCCAGGGGCTGCCAGTCGGCCATTGCTGTCTGATGAGGGTGTGGTTTCTTCACATTTCATCTCTTAACTTATGCGCATGCACACACAAAATTTAGCATGAACAATGCAGCAGATGGAATAAAGCCGGATGATTAAGAAGAGACCGGTGGTATAAAAGACAGCAGAGCCCTATTTTCTAATCCAATTGGAGATGCTCAAAGTAGCTAATAAAAATCCATAAAGCTATAAAGATAAATATGCAGATACAGATACAGATATAGGTATAGATATAGGATGGGATTCAACATAGCACTCTGGCGATCATTTTTCTTGCGCAACAGAATGTTCTCTCCCTCTCCTTCCCTTGGGCACCCCCGAAATTTGTTCTAGGGGTTCCAACAGCCCTTTGGAGCAGATTTGGAGATGGCAAGGGGCATATAAAGTGGGGTGAGAGGGGGTGAAGTCCCCTTGTGCATGTGGAAGTCATTTTGCTCACACAATCATTTAGCTGAATGCCACCGAGAAATACAACTCAAAAGTAAAATACAGAATCACACCACAGATCAAAAGCAGGTTTGTGGCACTGTTGTTTAGTCGTTTAGTCGTGTCCGACTCTTCGTGACCCCATGGACCAGAGCATGCCAGGCACTCCTGTCTTCCACTGCCTCCCGCAGCTTGGTCAAACTCATGCTGGTAGCTTCGAGAACACTGTCCAACCATCTCGTCCTCTGTCATCCCCTTCTCCTTGTGCCCTCCATCTTTCCCAACATCAGGGTCTTTTCCAGGGAGTCTTCTCTTCTCATGAGGTGGCCAAAGTATTGGAGCCTCAGCTTCAGGATCTGTCCTTCCAGTGAGCACGCATGGCTGATTTCCTTAAGAATGGATAGGTTTGACCTTCTTGCAGTCCATGGGACTCTCAAGAGTCTCCTCCAGCACCATAATTCAAAAGCGTCAATTCTTCGGTGATCAGCCTTCTTTATGGTCCAGCTTTATGGTCCAGCTCTCACTTCTATGTAAAAAGACTAGTGATTTTATTATGGCATGAGCTTCCTTGGACTAGGATCTGATATTCTTGCATCAGATAATCCAGGTTCTACAGATGCTGCCGCACTCCCATCATCCTTGACCAATGGCCATGATGGCCATGCTGGGGAACCAATTCCCAACATCACCTGAAGGGCCAGAGGCTTAAGTCATTATAAATTCTTCAAGTCTTCAAGATGCCACCATATTCTCTGCTGTTTTTAATGTGATTAAATCCAAAGTTCAAACCAACAATGAATTGGAGGGGGGTGGAAGAGCCAGCAAGTGAGTTAGGCTAAAATAAACAAGTAAATAGATCAAATATATTAAAAAAAAAACCCAGCCCATATATCCACCAAACCAAGCACAATAACCTTGTGCTTCTATCATACCCATAAGTAAGGCTTGAAGTCAAGGTGCACCCATGCCCCTATTGCTCCTCGGCAACTGCTATTCAGTGGCATGCTGCCTATGTACCTGAAGACCCCATATAAACATCTATATAATCATACAAGTCATGGAAGGAGTAATCACGTGTACCTGGTTTCTCAGTTTCAAACCAAAGGTTTGCATACAGCACAGTACTGACTATTGACGGCCATAATTGGAATACTTGTCATCCTCTTCTTCCTCATTTAGAGCAAAGCACTTATCAATATTAGTAAGTTCTGTAAGGTTCATTTGCAGAATTCAGAAGTGCTCAGAAATTGAGATGCTCCTCAGCATCTTTCAGCTCTCCAGCAAAGATGTAAGTGGGCACTTCTAGACAAACCCTAATCTTTACATCTATGGGTTCTGGGAATGAAGGCAGGATAGGTAATGGTGTTTTCTTTTCTGTTGCATTATTTGTGATTAGTATCCTCCTGTACAGGCCATAATACTGAACTAGGTGAATCATCATACCTATCCTTGCTGCTTCTTGTGTTCTGTTAGATGTAGCCAAACGATAAAAGAATATTCAGTGCTGTTCTGGCATAGTGAGCAAAAACCATAGAGACAACTGACTCACACATAATTATGGCAACACCATAATGACAGCCCTTCAGAGCACGGCAATTATTTTAAATGGTTTACTTTATTAATTATAACCCTGCATAAAATGGACACAACTCCCACAGCCATTTGGATCGCTGACTCTCAGAAGGGACTGGAGTGTGTTCTAAACTCAATGTAAAAAGAATAATAAAAAAGAGCACAACTCCATTATCACCCATTGCTATTTAGCACTTAAATGCAGACTTGAATATTTGGTAGAGCAAAATGCTCCAGACCCTTACATTTAAATGAACATGCAGGCTGCTTTTTTTATAAATTGTGGGCGTTAAATAGTTACATGGAAAATAGGAAGGAGCCTTGTCCAACCGTTGGCCATCCTGCTCTAAATTGTCTATACTGGCTCTCTAGGGATTTAAACAGACGTTTCTCTCAGCCTTACTTGGAAATGCTGTGAGATTGAATCTGCAACCTTCTGCATAAAAGTTCTTACAAAGCATCTGAAAGAAAGAAAGAAATGCACACCCTTTTCCAGAAGGACACGCATTGACAGCGCATTTGCCATGCAATATGCAAACATTATCTAATGAGGGTCCTTTGGGACGCCTTAAAGAAAGCAAACAGCCATACTTGGAATTACAGTGACCGTAAAGACTGACCTGAGACCCATTTAAACGAATGGAAATGCCATCACTGGCTTCAGCAGGCTGTATGGATCAAGCCAGAAAGATCTCCACATGACAATATATATATTTAAAGAAATGATCGTGAACGGAAAGACTGTCCCCTTAATGTCTAAGAGCAACAGCTGCAGTGTTTATCCTCACTGGGCGACAAATTGTTCCGAACGCAGGGCAGCCCAAATCAGTGTCTTCACGGCACTCTGCAAACGCGCATGGCATTTTTATAAAGGCAATTATGTCTGAGTACTTTGTCTGGCTGTCCTGCCAGACTGATTTAGATAAGACCAGTTTTCTGCTCGTGAAAATACCTTGCCATGTACCTGGAGTAGGAGGCAGGAAAAACTAGCAGATCTTGTGATATGATGTTTGGAAAATAATCTACTACTAGGCCCTCTTCCTCTCTATTTACAGGGAGGGGAGAGAAGCTACCAGATGTAACTTGGGGAGGGGGGATTCACAATGAATAGAAAAAGCATCACAGTCAAAACTAGCCACTTATTTCAGAGGAGTCCTGGGGGATCAGCTCTTTCAGCAGAGTTCAGGACTCAGCTCTGCATAACACGCCTCCATGTACTTGTATGTATGAGGTTTTACACACTACCCATCGTCAGATGATCACAGAACGGTTTACAGAATAAAACAGGGCAGTTTACAATGGGTTTTTTTTTTACAAAACAGTGAGGACTAAATCATACCACTTTGGTGTTGAAAGGTGGAAGGGACTCTCTGATCTGTGTTGTCAACATTCCTATCGGGCCCCCCCTACAGTATATAAAGTAAATCCAACATTTTTTTCTTAAAATGCATTGAGTCCCCACCCCACCCCCAGTTTAATGTTGAATATATCTGACAGCAAACCTTTGGACCTTGTTGTAAATCTTGTTCCACATACAGTAGTTTTGCCCCTACTGAAATCTGAAATGGCGTTCCTATCTATGGGATGGCTCATGATCTACTCTAGAAATAACAGTGCAAATCCTATACATGTATACTTATAAATAAGTTCCACAGTGTGTGTGGGTATTTACGAGTGATAAAACCAAGTATGGGATCGCTGCCTAGGTCTCTCTTCCAGATATACACACATATCTGTACACATACACATACACACACACACACACACACACACACACACACACACACACACTGATCTAATCAAGTGTGTAGTCCCCTTCAGATTAGGAAACAAAGACAGAATGGGCTGTTATTATATCCTTTCCAGCATTCTCCTCCTTACTCTGCCTTCTGCAAATATTTGGGTCATTCTGTACATGCTGGGGAGGATGCTTGCAACTGTGGATAAAAGACTATGGGGTTCTTTAGCTTTCAATATCCCCAGTAGACACTGGCAACAGAATTATATATGGCATGGTATTGAAGACAGCATTCTTGTATGTATCCACAGATCCTGTAAATCCGAATGAATCTAAGCAGCATTACATTGAAGTTGAAGGGAAACATAGTCTAATTTACTGTGTTGCCTAAAAGCAGGAAAATATTAAAGACAGATGTAATTAATAAATTATACCAATGGCCACATGCCAGTGTTGTCTTGAGAGTTATAGAGACCAAATGTCATACTGCAAGAAAATGCTTTTATTAAAAACCTAGTGGCTGCTTCTCTGGGGGAATGGTGCCCCTGGGCAGGGGAGATTTGGAAGAAAAGTAGCAGGAAGGCATGGGCTTTCTCCTATTTTTTCTCTTTAAACTGCCTTTCCCACCAAAGTCACTTTCCGCTCACAGGATTCTTCATCTAACTTTACTCTCTCCATTTCGTTCAGTCTGGGGATGGACCAACCTTCCAATTTCTCATTTTATTTTTATTTTTTCAAATTTCTGGGTCCATATGTGGCTGAAGAGAATTAAAAAGTTCTCATGAAAATTCATCACCATTTTAGTGCAAATTTCACCTAATTTACACATTTGCATAGAATTTTGCCTGGTGTGTGAATTTCTGCAATCAATTGTCCTTGGAACAACGCATTTCTGTAGACTCTTTTCATTAATATATGCATTTTTCTGCACACTTTACCCTAATACAGGCATTTTTGTGTACGTTATTCGGTTGGAAGACTTCATCGCAAAATTCAGAGAAGTGTGGATTTTGAAAGAGAGCTGTGTTTCGATTTACATGTTGTTAAGAAAATGTGAATTAGGTAGGTTCGCATTAAAATCCTAAATGAAAAAAAGTTCTCCATTTCTG
Source organism: Podarcis raffonei (assembly GCF_027172205.1). Classification (NCBI taxonomy): domain Eukaryota; kingdom Metazoa; phylum Chordata; class Lepidosauria; order Squamata; family Lacertidae; genus Podarcis; species Podarcis raffonei. The sequence continues at coordinate 30,451,111 of NC_070604.1, forward strand.
GTTCGCTCTCCTTCCTAAAGCTGTTGTCCTTCCCCCTCCCTAGTATTATTTAAAGTTGTAATACAAGTGTTTGCCTATAACACACTGTCTGCCAGCTCAAGCACCTACAAGTAGTTAAAGAGGTTTGTTAGATTCTAAAGGCCAATGAAGATCTGTACCACCTTTTTTACAGTACAAATACCATTGCTCTCTTTTTTTTTTCTTCTCAGCAGCAGGGGACGTTATAGAAGATGGTAAGGAGGAAAGAATTCAACCATACTCACTAAGCCATACCCACACAAACAAAAGCTGTTTTTAGGGGCAAGGTTGGGGACGTACAGTACATATGCAACAAACAAGGAATGAATTTGGCCTGAGGTTTCCATCTGGGATTTGTCTGATAGGGTATCTTTGGACAGTATGTCCCTCCAGCTATCACCTGTGAAGGAGCGGTTAAGTGGCTCTGGAATCTGATGCAATGTTGCATTCTTTCAAGGCCATGACCTTGGGCATGGAATAGTCTTAGCATGGGTGATTATAGTGCTCTGTAATGGATTCTCTGTTCTCCAACTTCTGTCCAATTGATCGTGAGTCCAGCACCTTGCAAAACCCAGAGACTATTTAAATATTAGTGTAAGAATGCATAAGCCATTGAAAGGAAACTGTCAACAGCACAAGATATCACAAGACAAGCACAAGGCGAAACCGGGAAAGAAAGAAAAAATATTCATTCCCTACTGAAATCAGGATCAATAACATTTTTCTTCCTGTAAAAAATCTGTCCCTAACAATTAGGGACATCAGAGAATTCCATCCATGTGGAAGGGTACCAAAAACTGTGCAAAGAGGAATAGATATGGCTATATAATCAGCATCTGCTGTCATGGTCTTTTTATTTAACTTCACAATTCTCTAACATTATTTTTTCACTATGTTATTGCAATGTCTTCACTTCCCCACCTCCAGCTGAAATGAATGATGTAGAATCATCTAACAATAGCATAATTAATTGCATTGTTAAATTTGGTCAAGGTTAAAATGGAACTGAGTAACTTTGGTTTTTGTGGAATCCGAATTGCGGTGGAAACAAACACAGGGTGGAGCAGAAAACTTTGGGGTTACAGGCTCCCCGACGAACCCCTAATCACAACTTCAGAATAACTCCTAACAAAAAAAACTCACTCCTTTCCTTTAAAAAATGACACCAGTTCTTATTTGAAGCTGTGTTTATAAGCTTTTTTCCCTGTTGTATTTTTTCTCCCTGTTCCTCGCCTTTCCTCTTCTCTCCCCCCCCCCCGTTCCACCCGCCCATCTCTTCAACTCATCTCACATTTCCATCTAGCAGACATTTTGGAGAGGCTAGTAAATATCAAGCAAATGGTTTTAAAATTATGTGTCCTTCTAATTATGGGGTGTTCATGGCTCTCTAGCTCAACTGCCATGTGCACATCCATATGCTAGTATTTTGCAAAAAAAAGCAAGCATGATTAAGGACTGAAGCTGCTACTGAATGTTCCACTCTTCTGTCGCATGCTGCATCTTTAGATCAAGTTCTAAATGTTTGTTAAGTCATCATCACCATTATTTAAAAAATACACTGCGCTGAATATCCAATAGTTTGGTGACAGACAGTTGCCTGGTTAAAACTTCAAACAGAAAAGTTTTGCAGCCATCTGATGAAGGCGGGGGAAAGAGGGTGATCTTTGCCTCTCTGCTGGAACAATATGACAAGAGGTAACATACTGTAATCAAGGCCCGGAGTGTGCCAGATTTCTACGTTTTCTCTAGAAATGGGATGGAGCTGAAAGGAAAACGAGTGCTGGCACCCTCCAAAAGTACTCCCAAACTTTGTAGGGACTCCAGCGAAAGATGTGAGCGACAGAGAATCCAATCACGGTAAGGAAAAGTTTTGCAGGCAACACTGTGTTGTTGTTTTTTAAGTAATATAATGAAGGGAGCATTAATATTGGCGCCATTGCAAACGGCAGATTATTTTTCACCATGAAAAGAATCTGAACCATTTAATACAGGATGGGAAAAGTCTAGCTAAACTTCTCCTGGTCACCCAGTTGAGGAGCCATGGAAATGAAGGGTTTTTTAAGTATATATATAGGCTACAGACAGGGTACATAGCCAGGGTATGTAGTCAGGCACCCTAGCCATTCTTAAGGGCTGTTCTCTTCATGGTGTTGAGGACCTCTGCTCCAAAGTCCTGCTCCATCACTGCCACTATCCCAGCTTCACAGCAATATGCTCCAATTTACCTCTGTATACAGAGGAAGTAAGACAAGAGCTCTAAGCATCCAGGCTCTCCCAACCTGTAAGGGCTTTTCCTATCATGGGGAAGGGCACAGAGCTGCTTCCATCACAGCAGTGGAGAAGGAAGGGCACACACTCCGGCACTCTGCAGAGACATAGAAGCATCGGCCTGGCACAAACTGGATATAAATGCTTAAAACTCAGCACTTAAAACTCAGCGGAGCTGCCCAGCAACTGGGTATTAGGCAACTGGGTTTATAAGACGAACCCCCAAATTGCAGCTGCCAATTTGGGGGGGTCGTCTAATACACCCAGTCACCTAATACACTGGAATCTACGGTGTGTGTGTATATATATATATATATATATATATATATATATATATATATATACACACACTCATACATACATACAAAGTGGTACCTCAGGTTACATACGCTTCAGGTTACAGACTCCGCTAACCCAGAAATATTACCTCGGGTTAAGAACTTTGCTTCAGGATGAGAACAGAAATCATGCAGTGGTGCAGCAGCAACAGGAGGCCCCATTAGCTAAAGTGGTGCTTCAGGTTAAGAACAGACCTCCAGAACGAATTAAGTACTTAACCCAAGGTACCACTGTATATAATTGATGTAAGCTGCACTGCGAGATAATTTTCTGAAAAGCAGGATGAAAAACCAAGTAAATAAATAACCAAAAGCAGCCTCTGGGTTCCTGAAACACTGCAAAAACTTGCTTGACCACAATTGCTCATGAGATAAGCAAGCCTCACGCCACCGTCAGCAGCACTCTCTCCTTCCCATTCCTCTCTAGCCGAAATACTTTGCATGCTTCCCACACCACCTGGGTAAATGCGTCTGTGGCATATTTGTTTATGAAAGACAGTGTGTATTTGTTTATTTGGGGGGGCAGAGGTACGGTATTTCTATTAAATGCATTGTTCCATTCTATAATGGCTTAATCTTACTTCATTGTTGCAAGCCTACTGATCCTGTTAGTTGAACGATTATTTTATTTTATTGCAAATGAACAGAGTGCTTCAGTAATGAAATAAGCTATCGCAGATGAGCTATCATATCAAATAACAAAATAAACTTCTCAGGGGGAGGGGTGCAGCAGTGATAGTAATTACAGGTTCTGTGTTTTCTGTCTTCTCTGCAGTTTTATTTCTGTTTGAGAGCAGCAACCTTCCTTTGGAATATTGAAACAATTCTTCTCAACTATTCCTGCTGTTGTAGAGTTATGACGCTCACAAGGATCCCACCTTAGGCCTCATATAGACATGGAATGTCCAGCAGTGGTATTCAAACTTAGGTCCCCAGATTGTTGTTTGACCACAGCTCCCATCATCCCTAGCCACTGGCTAAGCTGGCTGGGTATTGTGGGACTTGTAGTCCAATAACATCTATTATTCCAACCTTGAAGAACATCCATGTAGAGGATCACTGATAGATCTTCATTGGGTGAACAGAGAGAGAGATGGGTATGGTGGCCAGCTTCTCTTTCCAGAAAAGGAATGATAAGCTGGAGCCTAGGAAGTGTGGACCAACTGACCAGCTAGAATTTCCCAAACTTGGGTCTCCAGCTGTTTTCAGACTACATTTCCCATCATCCCTGACCACTGGTCTTGCTCGCTATGGATGATGGGAGTTGTAGTTCAAAAACAGCTCAGGAAACAATGCTCTAGAGGCTGAGAGTGGCAAAATGAATCAATAACTCTGGTAAGAAGGAAACAAACAAAATAATGTTGTCCAGCATGCCAAATACATTTTCTGGAAGTTCAGTTACAAAGGTAGATCTCACTTTTAGATAATACACATAGCTACAGGGCATTTTCACTTCCTCTAAGTCTGCTATATACAGGGGCGGAGGAAGGGGGTGTGGAGGCAGTCTGCCCCGGGTGTCATCACTGAGGGGGGTGACATTCGGTGCGTCGCCTGCCCTGAGCCGTCAGAAGAAGAAGAAGAGTTTGGATTTGATATCCCGCCTTTCACTCCCTTTAAGGAGTCTCAAAGCGGCTAACATTCTCCTTTCCCTTCCTCCCCCACAACAAACACTCTGTGAGGTGAGTGGGGCTGAGAGACTTCAAAGAAGTGTGACTAGCCCAAGGTCACCCAGCAGCTGCATGTGGAGGAGCGGAGACGCAAACCCGGTTCCCCAGATTACGAGTCCACCGCTCTGAACCACTACACCACAGGGGAAGGGGAGGAGTTGCACCGCCTTGCCAGCAGCCTTCCCCCTCCCCCCTTCATTTTGACAGCTCGGGAAAGGCTTGGGAGTCACGGGCGGGGCAGGGCGCCGTTGCGCCCCGTCCCAGGCTGCTTCCTGGGGGGAGCGAAAGCCTCCCTGAGCTGTCAAAAGGAAGAGGGAAGGGAGGAAGGCTACTGGCAAAGTTGCACAGCTCCCTTCCCCACCCCGCCCAGGAAGCAATCCACCATGGGCATCTCGCTCCGCCCTCATAGGCGTCTTGCTCCCTGGGACGCTCACCATGGGCGGCACCCCCCCTGGGACACTCGCCCTGCCCCCATGGCCCCACTCCCGGGTGCACAGCTTGTGTGCCACACCGGGTGCTGGAGCAGCTAGCACCGCCTCTGGCTATATAGCCCATAATCCCAACTTCTAGTCAAAAAATACCCAAGACGCACACACCCTTTGAACATGGGCATATGACAGAGCTTTGTTTTCAGCTCTGGACAAAGTAATTTCATATTTCTAAGATGTTTTGCCTGTGCTTGCACAAGCACATGATATTACGCAACTATTTGGATGTAACATTATTGGTTTGAGTGTCTGTTTTGGAACAAGTTCTGTTACTAAAGCATTTGAACCCTATTTTTGGACCGGACAGTTTTTATTTCAAGAAGTGTCGGTTTTTTATTCATCCTATTGCTTCCAAAGGCACAATATTAATAACTGCAATAAAGGCGTGCAAGATATCCACTCCGTCTGCTACTGCAGCCACTGAGAACCAAAAGTTCTTTCCAAGGCCCTCAGGCTATTGTAGGAGGGCTGTTCTAGTCTGGGTCTGGGTCTTCATAAAACGGATCAGCTCAACTACACACAGGCAGATGAAACAAAGAATAAACCTGGAGTTGTGCTTTTTATATATATAAAAAAACCAGATCTATTTTAAATCTGCCCACGTATTCCACCACAAACCCTCAGCACTCTGATTGCAGTGTGCCCTGGGAAGACTGTTTTTGTACAAGAGTGCCCTGCCTGCCTTCTTTCTGGTAACCTTAACACTGTAGCTTTAATAGCCTTCTTTTCTTGTCAAGCTCCAATGCACAGACTCTTTTAAAATTAAATTACTCTTCTCTGAATCACCTAATTAAATTATCTCTCCGCTAATTTCCCTTATCCTACAGTTCTACTTTCCTGTTTCACCTTTGTCACTTACTTTCTAATGATACTTCCTATCCATTTCCCAGAAGATGCATTCTCCCATTTAGGGCAATGTGCTGTAACCTTGTAAGAGAACAAGACAGAACTTGGATCAGTTCCCAAGTGAGCTATAAAGGTTTATCATTCAAAAGTAGGTAGCATTGTTCCCTCTCTATTTCTCCCCGTGTCGCTCAGTAGAGAGGCAAGGCAGAGCTCTCATTGCCAAAAGGGTTGCCTTCCCACTAGAAACGCATCATTCACTCACTGACTACTGTAGCCAAATCTATAATCTCCCTGCCTCCTGCTACCCAAATGTGCCATGCAAAGCCAATTAGATAAGATTAAGATTGTGGGGAAATTTGAAGGGAGGTGGAAACCTCAAAATTCAAGTTGAGTCTCTAGCAGCCGTAAAACATGGCTCATCTCTTGCTATTTCCGCTTTCTTGTATCTACAGCTCCTAATATGGTTATGGCTTTGCAGCTGGATCAGCTCCCAGACTGTAATATAGCAAGGTTCCTCTGAACAGCTCTCTTTTCTCCACTACTTTCCCATTCTGCACACCACTGTAGACATTAGCAGAGCCATGCAAGGCCCATTCAAGTCTCCGCCTCTGCTTATTCTCAGGACACCTGGGGAGAGGAGCAGGTTCAAGATCACATGCATGATTCTCAGTGCATGCCACTGAATGCATGAAGCTTCTCCCTTCAGATCTTCCTGCTTGGCGCACAAAGGTCCAAGGCTGCAGAGGACAAGGGCAAGGATGGAGAGTGTGGTATTAGCTTATGCAGACTTGTTCATCCATTAATTACTCTCCTGAATGCCTGAAGAAGGACTTCAGTGGTTATATATATCCACAGTACACAGATCTCACAACTTTCAAGGGGTCATCATTAGGGATGAGTGAATCTGTTGATTTTGGTTTCTCTCATTTTCTCATTTTTTTAAGTCTTAAGTTAACCATATTTGCACATCAGTTTCTAACGTTGTGAGTGTCCTTTATTTCAGAGGCTTCTACTCTGCAGCCTCTTATAGTTGTTTTAACGGTGAGTCTTTTAGTTCTTATGCTCTTACAGTTGTTTTAATGGCGTGTTTTTGTTTGTTTTTAGTTCTTATCTGTTTTAATTATCAGTTTTTATCCATCCATTATCCATGTTTAATCTCGTATGTTATTCAGATGTTTTATCCTATGCTTGTTTCTTTGTCCTTATTTGCTCTAACAATTATCTGTTAAAAAATCCTAACTGCTATTTTATTTATATGTTTTTTTATCCTGGTCTTGTCAGGAGCTCATCCTACACTCAAGTAGGACCCTGGCAGAGACACATTCCCAACTGGCATGTTCCCTCCCTCCTGGTCGATCATTTGGGAGCTTCAAAAGCTTTCTTCTGCCTGAACACCACAGCGACCGATGCCAACAGACATTGGCACACTTAGGGATCCACAGAGTCTGCGCAGTTCGCATGACAGACTGACAGACCTCATCAACTCAGCATTTTGGCTAATCTACTTTATTTACATATAAACACACACGGAGCACTGTAACATGGCTCCCTCTCTCTCTAGCATCAGACAGCAAAGAGAAAAAGAACAAAGGACAATAGTCCCCCTTCATGGAACACAGTAACACAAACATCCTGTCTCTGTCACATCCCGCTCTGTGGAGTGAAAACATATACCATCATGTGAAAGACAACAATCCCATGACTGCAATCATGGAGCAGGAATTCTAACAGGTCTGTGACCATAATAAAGTTCATCCATTCATTCATACTCTGCAGCCTTCCCAGGTGCCTGATCTTCAATGAAAGCCCAGGGGAAAGACAGCTCCTCCAATGGGGCTTTTTCATATCAGGAAGCATACGCAGCCCAGGAACCTGCCGAGCACTAGAGAAATGTTTAATGAAAAGAAACATGTACACACATACACACAAACACTCCACCCATGGCTACCCCACAACCACTGAAATCCTAAAGAGATCCTAAACTGCCCTGTGAGCAAGTCAGGAAAATGAAAGCCTTGTTCACCAGAGGAATAACACTATTTTGAGAAACCGGAGGACAGATTTCAGTCCAGTGCTAGCTGGACTACCTTCAGACGACTTGTGCATAAACTGTAGCCTCAGTAGTGAATCCTGTCTGAACCTCAAGCGAAACATTCCTGAAAGCAGTGCAGAAAACAGATTTCCAATTTCCTTGCTCTCTCCCCTTTCCACATTTTTCAGCACAGCAGTTTCCCCAAACTACAAAGAACAGGTGTAAATGTGAGCTACATTGTGCGTACAGCTCTATAAACAACAAGGCCTTCTTATTTTGGGTACTGTGTCCATTAAATGCAATTTAGAAGGATGATCAGAACTTGAAAGGGCAGATCAAACAGCACTGAAAAGCCCAGCTGTTCTGGCCCCAATTCAGCATGAACATTAAACAGAGCACTCATAGATAATTTATTTCATTTGAGACACACAGATATTCTACGGGACTCCCTTACTTGTACGCTGGTCTCATGGTTTATCTTTATGACATGAGAGCTTAAACATGCCTTTAATAAAACATTTTATATATGCACAGCAGAGGACAGATATTTAGAATTTTGTGCACATATTTATATTTGTGTAGAATGCATTGTTTCATACTTGGCTTTAGATTTAGATTTTCATTTTACTTAGTGATTTCCATAACCATCAGGAACAGCAGACTTCAAGGAGGTAAATTATCTTCAATAATTTCAGGCCTTTTCATTTTGCAGGTGGAAGGCAGCTGGGATGAGATAGGAAAGAAAACAACGTTTAGACAAGAGTGTTGGCTTTGTACTCCAATCTCTGCCTCTCTGCGGTGCTCTGGCTATAAACTGGTGTTTAAAAAGGAAGGCCACATTGAAGAAACCCCCTTTTCAGACTGCAATCCTATACCTACCTACCTGGGACTAAAAACCACAGTGATTTCACTGTGGGCTTACCTCTGAGCAAGCACAGAGCATTGCACTATAAGAAGCTGATGAGAATCAGCGATTGCATCTTAAAGGTTACCAAGGAAATGCCTAGCAGAATACTGAGAGCAAAGCTGAATCCTAGTGCCTGAAAATCAGAGATATGCATGAAATTATTTGTCAGTCAAGCGCAGCACAGTTCAATTGACATAACTACCTATATACAAGATATGGTCTTATGTCGTATATAATAAGTTCCTTGTGATTTGTTCGTCTTTCACTTTTAATTTTAATTTTACAATGAAGTATGCTCAGAATGGCCGATGGAGATAGAAAATACTTGGTGGATAAACTCAATACGTGGCTGCATTGCCAAGATAAAGAAAGAACAAGTAGATTGACATGCATACAAAGCCACTCGTACAAACGCGTAGATTATGCATTAGAGGGAAGACAGTGGCTATTTTAAGTAACTATTTTTGACATGGCTGCTAACTGCAGTGGAGACATCTGGTGACAGTTGAAGGTCATCTCTAATGCAGAGATTAGGAATAAATTCTCACAGATGTCCACAACATAGAGAACATTTTTTTTTATCTCTTCATCTTTCCCTCACCCATAATTTTAATTTTTATTATTTTGCTTCCGTGCTCACAGTTTGCTATATCACAACACAAGCACCATCTCTTGCCTTGTTTTTCCTTAGGTGTTTCAGCTGATATGGCATCTGCTAAGTGATAACCCTCTGGAATACTCACGGGGCTTTTAAAGAACAAGAGATCAATGTTTCCCTGGTCAATATCATGATTTTCTGAAGCAGATCACAATTGCGGCCGAGTGTGTGCAGTGGGGAGATAAATATTCTGCAGAGATTTCTTTTGCTTTTCTATACAACTGCAAAATGTGCTTTGAAGGTGCCACACTCCACAGTTGCCTCAAATATAACAAAAGTGGAAACAGGAAGAAGGTAGAAGAATTCAACGCAAGAAAAAGTTGGGAAGAAGCTTGGAGGGAAGCATGTGGTGATCACATCAAGGTTCCTGAAGACAATGCAAGAAAAATGGGGGAGCAAAAATACTGCAATGACATTTCTTAGTCCTCTTCGCATTAACGGCGTTAAAGTACCTGCAAGGTCCCACACCCCAGCAGGAGCCCAATGCTGATCTTCTAGAGTTCCCTGTCTCTGCCTCTCCTCCTCTTTGTTGCTGCCTCCAGTGCTCACCTGTCTCACAAAGGACACGTTACAAATATTTTCCTGGCCCAAAGGTGAAGTGATAATGGAAGCCTTCACCTGTGGTGTGGGGGCTTTTTTATGCTATGCGTTGAACAGATGTTAAACCACAGGAGGCCTGACATGCAAAACTGCTTATTTGCTGTTTACTTTTGCTACTGTCGACTGCTGATACATTTCTCTTAGATTTGGGGTTTTCAGAAATTGTGCACTGTACATCTGATGGAAGACAAAACGGTTGGAAACTCAAGTTCATAGCTGGGATACTTGCGAACATGATGTGACATAATAGCAGCTCAGCCAAGCTCTGCCTATAACTTCTCCACAAAATCTCTTACAATTATTTAATAGACAATGGGGGGGGAATGGAAACAGCTAGCCTAGACTCTAGCCAATGGTCAATAAACTGTGTTGAAAGTAGGGCTCTTGAGTTGTGATTTCCAAAGCACTTTGCAGGCTGCGCACTGGCCTGCACTGTTTGATTTCAAACTACGTGGGCAAAAAGAGGTCATGTGACATCACTGTGCCATCTGCTGATGGAGCAGTGGGTGGCTCTGCCCACTTGCCGAATTTGTCCTGTGGGGGAGAGAACAATCTGCCCAGCCAGGAGATGTCTATTGCAAAGATGTTTAAATAGATAACTATAAACATAAATGCCAACATGCCAAACCAAGCACATGGGCTGGTTTCTGGGTTTACATTACAAGCATTTGTTGTCCTATAGCATTCTAATATTAAGACCTCTTAAAACACCTGATTTTATTCAAGCTTGCTGCATCTAGAATAGAAATATCAAGACTCTGGAAATCAGCAGCCATCTACTGACTTGAGAGCTAGTTCTCGAATGTTTGGCATATGGCATTCCCACAGTAGTTAATACGCCACAGCAGACTAATTAGTGGAATACTAGAGCGGGAATTATTCTCAGAGCTTCTCCAGACGCCCTTTTTATTGAGCATTCACCCTGATTGCTTGCACAACACTAACATGAGCGTTCTTTCAGATTTGTTTACTGAATAGATATAAAACAATGTGCATCTATTCTGCGTTTGTGTGTGCGTTTGTGTGTGATGCTTATTTCATCATTCATCCCACACTTTTCATCATCACTTTCCTCACCAGAGAAAGTCCAGGTTGTGGGGTTTTTTAAAGTGGATTTTATTGCACTTGGGTGACAGAGCGCTTTAATTGACATCAATTGCACAAACTTAAATTCCTGGTATATGTGCGAATCCCTCCCACAAATCATGGTCCATGTTTTTAGTGACTTCAGTCACATGGCTGCTATCTCTTTCATACACTAAGAAAGCCCCTCAACCCCTATTTGTCTGCCTCCTTTTGCTTTTATAAAAGTGTCCTCTTTTTGCAAAATATGGAAATAATTGAGTGGCAGTATAAACAAAACAGTAGAAGGCCTGTCCCTTCTGTGCCATCGTACCACTTATCAACTTTCTAAGGTGTGTTTGCAAGGGGGCAAATTACATTTTTGTCAGTCTGGCAAAGCAATAACCCATGAAACAGCATTGGTATCTCCTGGGCACAGTACTCCATGCCTTCAAACACTTAAAATTGCACTTGTGATACATAAAGGTTTTATAATGATCTCACCCACAAATATAAATTTTGTTCCACATAAGGGGTAGGGGGGGAAGGAAGGGGAAGCAGAGAACACGCCTGAGCACGGCGTCATAAATTCATAACACTTACCGCCTTTTAACAACCAGAGTCACAAATTTGAACGATTTCAGATTAATTTATAAGACTTTGTGATGGAATCAAGCATATCTGTTTTAAACCACTCCCTCACCCCCAGGTATTTTAGGCTATACTAGCATAATTCAAGGGGAAGATGTGCAACTGCAGATAAGAAGGCATTAGAGGTGTTTGTATGTTGCATTCAATGAGTGTACCGTCTATGTTAGGGTTGCCATATTTCAAGAAGTAAAAATCTGGACACAAAAAGTTGTTGAGCTTTAGGGCAATCACATGATAGCCTGGCCGTCGCTGCCGCCAAGCCTGAACCGCCCACACTAGAGTCAGAGCCAGAGCCCGGATCACCCGCACCAGAGCCCCAGGCTGAACCAGAACTACCCACACACAATTGTTTGTTGTTGTTGTTGTTGTTGTTGTTGTTGTTGTTGTTGTTGTGTATGTTTTTTTAAAAAAAACAAAATCATGTCTGGGAATTCCCGGATGTATGGCAGCCCTATGTCCTTGTGTATACAAATAATTGAGCCACACACCCATACCTGTTAATATTCAGCAAGAGCACAGACTGCTTGCCTAGGTACTCTTGTTATGCCCATAATATCAACTACAGTCATACCTCATGTTACGTTTGCTTCATGTTACGTTCTTTCAGGTTACGTCCCGCAGCGACCCGGAAGTACCAGAAGGGGTTACTTCCGGGTTTCACCACTCACACATGTGCAGAAGCGGTAAATTGCATCCTGTGCGTGCGCAGACACGCCGCTGCGGGTTGCACCCTTTTCATGTTGCAAACAGGCCTCCGGAACAGATCCCGTTCACAACCAGAGGTACCACTGTACTGAAATCAAGTAATATCAGGCATCATATATTCATTCATACACACACACACACACAGAGAGAGTTATTCAAATTGGCAGAGGAAATTTTTGAAGAGCTTTCTGTGGAAGGAATGTTTTTGTTTCTCAGTTTTGGTGCGGTATGTACCGTATTGCCCCAAATATAAGCCGCATCCGAATATAAGCCGCACCTTAAAAATTGGAGGGTGAAAAAGGAAAAAGGAAAAATACCCAGATATAAGCTGCTCCTGCTCCTGGCTGCATACTTTGGGGGGGGGGCGGGAGCAACTCTGCGTTGCTGGCAGCCTTTCCCCTTCCTCGCTCTCTCTCCCTTCCCGGCCTTGGGGGAGAAGACAGAGGACTACGCACGGGGTGGGCGCCGCTTCGTCGAACTCCTTGCTGCATACCATAAGGTCACGAATATAAGTTGCACTTTAACTTTTCACAGTCGTAATTTGGGGGGAAAGTGAGGCTTATATTCAGGCCAATACGGTATCATAGGAAAAGCACACACACAAACTGGCTCTTGCAGACAGATCAGGAGGAAAGGCAGAGAAGAACAAGTCAAGAAAACATGTAGAAACTTTAAGAAGAAAAGCCTAATGGCAAATTACTAAATTTGTATCTGCGAAGTAAATCTTCCCCACACACTGATAGCAACTTGTTGTTGGCTTGGAGTGGTGGTGACAGTAGGGGAGGGGCGGGCTCCCCCTCGGAAAAAAATAACGTGAATGTCAAGCTCTTTAATAATTAAAAGAAATAGCCCTGAGCTTTGGCAAGCAAAACACCTCCTTGTTTATTTTCTTGGACATTGAGATAGAAATTTATTTTTGAGTCTGGCAGAAGGAAAACCTTCGAAACACCCAAGAGAATGGCGGGTTTGCTTCAGAGCCGACTGTCTGCACCTGTCAGGAGCCTGATTTTCTTCTGCCGCACATATTGGCAGATTGGAAGGCTAACAAATAAACAGCCTGCTTGGAGTTTTTTTAAAAACGCAGCCCCCCTCCCGCCACCATTAAACTTAAAGCTTTATTGTGCGGGGGGGGAGCACAGATTTAACATTTTAAACATTTTTTTAAAGTCTCCACAGAAACCCAGGGGCCATACTAGCAAAGATTTAAGAGAGTGATTGAGAGTCAAAGATTCTGGGGGTGGGAGACAATGGAAGGAAATAATAATAATAATAATAATAATAATAATAATAATAATAATAATAATAAATTTTATTTATACCCCAGCCAAGGCCGGGCTCAGGGCGGCTAACAACCAATAATAAAACGAGTTGAATGAATACAACTTAAAAACAAGATTAAAAGACATATTTTACTGCCTATATTACCTAAGGGATTTTATCTTCCGACTCAAGCATGACATGCTTGTACTGTATAACATGGCACCTCAGTACTGAAATGGGAGGCAAAGACTTGGGTTCAAATTCTCTTAGGACTTGTGGATATGGTGGGGTTCAGCTAATGAATCCCACCAGTGGACAGCCTGCACGAGGACTTCTACTTGTGCAATGGGGCTCCCCCCCCTCTTTTCCTGTGCCCCCAACCCCATCCCAAAATTGGCTCAGGAGAACCCATGAGGGGGGCAGATAATTCCATCTGGCAAGCTGCAGTGCTTGCCCTGAAGGAACGATCACGTTGAATTCCTCCCAATGTACCCTACTTTCCAGAGGACAGTTCTCTGTTCAAAACTGTTAAAAGGGCCAAGTCTGGTTTAGAGACAAAGAGCCATAAGAAGAGAGCTCAGGAGCCTTGAAGTTGTTTGTCAAGAGTTAAAAGCCTATGGCAGGATGCAGCTAAGTATTAACACTAGCACAAGAATTAGTGCTAGTACAATGGAATTTCCTCCTTACATATGCACCCCATGCTCTTCCTAAATCTGTGCTGGTGATTTGGGGGGACACCCAGAGCAGAATTAGGGAAGGAGAGGGGAGAATGTTCCATTGCACAAGGAAAAATCCTTGCAGTTGTGCAACAGCCACCTTTGCACTACACGGCATACAACCCCTAGACAAGGCAGGCACAGTCTTCCCCGCTACTGTGCTATGAACTGTATTTATATCGCAGTTACAATGTCAAGGAGATAAAGAACTATACAACTTTTAGAAGACATCTGAAGGCAGCCCTGTATCGGGAAGTTTTTAATGGATGACATTTTATTTTACAGTGGTATCTCGGGTTACATACGCTTCAGGTTACATATGCTTCAGGTTACAGACTCCGCTAACCCAGAAATGGTACCTCGGGTTAAGAACTTTGCTTCAGGATGAGAACAGAAATCGTGCTATGGCAGCGTGGCGGCAGGAGGCCCCATTAGCTAAAGTGGTGCTTCAGGTTAAGAACAGTTTCAGGTTAAGAAAGGACCTCCGGAACGAATTAAGTACTTAACCCGAGGTACCACTCTATTTTATATTTTGCTGGTAGCTGCCCAGAATGGCTGGGGGAACCCAGCCAGATGGGCAGGGTATAAATATTAATTATTACTATTATTACAAACTATTTCTAAATGTGCATCTGCACATTTTCTACAGATTTCTGCCATCTTTTGTCCTTCTTTTTTGATGACATAGTTCCTCTTTTTTGGCAATTCGCCATGGGCCACTCTACTTTGGGTTCCCTCCGGGTGGTCTTCAGTTAGGCATTATGATCTCAGATTTTCAGCTTCCTGCACCTAAAGGCAGAACATAAATGGCTGGCCTCATAAGGCAAAATGCTTGCTACCGATCTGCCAATCTGTTAAAGATATTATGCGGTATTTCATAACAGATAATCAGGGCATGCCTCCTCCAATTGGAAGCTACCTTTTTGTAGCAATGATTCACTGAACCAGCTTTTCTTTCATTCCAGGTGCCATATGTTTATCATAAAACCACTTCAGTGTGTTTTTCTAGCTTTCCAGTTACAAATTCACCCCCAAAGATACAAAATCTGGAAATTCCAAAATGGTTTTGGGACATTTTTGGTTGGTCCTAACAAAGGTACTACCCAGCTGTGTATTTTAGAGTTCCTCCTCCTCCTCCTTCTTCTTCTGGACCCAAACAGCTCTCTTGGCTTTTTATGGGTCTTCAAGCTGGAAATGTTGGGTTTCTAGGAATGTTTAGTTTTATGTCAATGGATCATGAATTTAGTTCGGTTGAATTCAATGTTACCACTAAATGGGAAATGCAGTATATGAAAAATGGTAATTCCAGATGTGCGTCTATGAGAGAGTACCACACACACCCATGCACATTTCCCCTCTTGGAATAAATGGACTGATTGCAAGCAAGGAGATAATGACTGCTTCCAGTAAAATGTGTTTTGCAGACCTGATTTATAGGGCATGCCAGACCTGCAGGAGAAGTTTGTGGTTCAAAGCTTACCCACACTAGCAGTTAGTGAACACTGCTTTTAATGGCATTCCTTGAACACCAGGGCTAAAGAGACATGTTCTTCTGAATGCTTTTTTTAACATAAAAAGTAAAATATTCCTCGAAGCTCGTTACGCTTAGCCTTGTGTGCATTTAATCCCATGTCACCTAGAAGAACTAAGCATTACTATGACTGCAGCCTGAACTTTTATCCAATAGCTGCAGGGCTGAATGCAACAACTGATCATTGAATGCACTGCCCTACTGTTTGCACCAGTCAGGGCAGAAGAGGGGGGACACAGAGTACAACTGCCCATTTTTGCTGCATCAGCTCCAGGCTAACACAGCAGAGAGGTCTGGAATGAGCCCACATACGCAGTAGCTGGTCTGACTTAGGAACCAGCTACACACCTCTACACACACACACACACCTGTGCTGTCATCTAGCACAATGAAGACCCTGGGATAACCAGTCTCATATAACCAACATGCTTAAGTCTAATTAATGCATGAAGGGGTTGAAACCATAGAGTAAGCTGTCCTGCCAGGCTTAGCTCACCTTGGGACTAGGTAATCAAGCCTTTGTTCCCCTTCAAGTTGACCTGATGAACACAGTGTGAAGAGGTCTGGGCTGGTTGCTCCAGCTTAATCGCATGGCTCTTATAAGTTCTTGAGTTTGCATGGCTCTTGCCAGGCTCTTGAGTTCCTATGCCAACAATTTAAGATCTTTCACTACTGTAAGTTTTACTGCCCATGCAACTTTTTCTGAATGCTGTATGGGAAAAAGCACATGATTCTGACCTTTGAAGAGTTTGTAAGTGAACCATTTTTAACTTGCCCAACACGTGGTCTTTTTTTCTATGCTAGGGGAACTTTGGAAGGAACTTAGGAGGGCATATTTTAAAGGTCAAACCCCTCTATATTTCCACAATTTATTTTTCTACATATTTGATATCCAGGTATTCTCCTTTTTATTCCATTTTCCCCCTAGCCACCAACATACTAGACCAGGGGTAGGCAACCTAAGGCCCGGGGGCCGGATGCGGCCCAATCGCCTTCTCAATCCAGCCCGTGGATGATCTGGGAATCAGTGTGTTTTTACATGAGTAGAATGTGTGCTTTTATTTAAAATGCATCTTTGGGTTATTTGTGGGGCATAGGAATTCGTTCAATTTTTTTTCCAAAATATAGTCCGGCCCACCACATGGTCTGAGGGACGGTGGACCGGCCCACGGCTAAAAGAGGTTGCTGACCCCTGTACTAGACTGACAAATACATTGTCTGCTGCAGCTCTGAGTTCATTTGCAGGCTTTTCTTTCCTCGTACCCTTATGATCACTGGTATACTTGCGTATACCCACGCAGTGTTGGGACGATCACATCAAGATTCCTTTTTTGCACTGCTTTCCCCAAGACACACAAGTGCAATCAATAAGCTGAAGAGTCGGGGAGGGACATAGATCAATGAACAGAAGGAACTACAAGCTGTGACAACCTGCGCAATCTATAAGGAACTTTCACAATCCAAAGTAAAAGAATTAGAGGCTGGCAACCCATCAGGGCAATTCTGCAAATACCACTGAAAAATTGGGGAATATCTCCCGTGTGTGTGCGCGCACGCACGAATGCGCGTGAGAAGAAATTCAGAACTGCTTAAACATCCGTAATTTAAAAAGAAACCTTCATCCAAGCTAAAATAATTTTTGGTACAATTTGTGTGTGTGTGCACACGCGCACACAGGCAAGAACCACCTGGAATGCTGCATGAAACATTAAGGGTTTTCATTTGCTTACATATATTTCATTTTCCAATTTCTCTTTGTAGTTAAAACAAATCTATTATCAGCTGTGTCCTGAATGCCTATGCAAATCCCTGTATAAAAAAGCTTTAGAATATGAAAAGCAGGAGTTTAACAAGACACAAACCTTATTGTTTGTTCAAGCGGCAGATCTAATTGAGCTATAGTATTCTAAGCCATGCTTGTGTTCATACTGCAGAAACATAATTTCTCTCCCATTTGCTGCTGTATCAGAGAATTAACCTTCATTTAAAACACTCCCATTTGGAACACTTCTTTCCTGCAATGTTTGCTCTGCTACTCTCTAAATTTTTGAATGTTAAATTGACAGACCTGCGTGACTAAGCTGAGGGTAGTCATTCATGATCAAAATGAGGAGGCACATCAGCTATATCTGAAAAGCTTCTGTCATCAATTCAATTAGTCACAAACAGAAGCAGCAAGAGTTCTGGGCATCCAGAAAGGTCCTGAGACCATTCAACCAAGCTTTACCTACAAGTCCATGGTGCAAATACAACACTTGCCCTGTCTAATTCAAGATCATCAACTTTATGAATCAGTGTCCAACGTTTCTCAGTGCCCACCAATCATCAGCTGTCTGCCCCTGGTTTGCCAGAAAATCGGTGGCATCATAACCTCTGAGCCCATGGAGAAGGTTGCAAGCCATGTGGGAGGCAGCTGTCTCGCTTGCCAGAGTCACTCTTGGGGGATTGGAGCAGAACAGAAAACGCATTAAGAAAGGTGAGCAGGCAGAAATCAAAAGCCACAATGGGAGATTTTAAGAGTGAGGTCAGGGGACATAGAGGGCTGTGGGAGTCATAAAGCCATAGCAGAGGCTTGTAATATTGCAGGGTGCCCCCTGACCTCGGCTGACCAGCACTCCGAGCTTTACAATGTATTGGAATGTATTGACCTTAAATGGAGTTGTGTTTCCTCTGGGCAGTGATGACCCTATATGGTGATGTGTGTAATAAAAGCCTTGACCGGATGAGGTAACGTGAGACATTGGCAAACGGCCATGCGGCTGGGGAGAACAAAGGAGAATAAATCGGAGGAGGGCAGAGAAAGGAGCTGCTCTTATCCATCATGAAAATATAGCTGGCTTTCTGTGTCATTTTTCTATGCTGTGCGCCATTTAATGACGGCTGGACTCCGTCAGAGGGCTTGCAAAACCACCAGTGTTCTGTTTCTTATACTTACAGTCCCTTAGTGCCACCAAGTGCAAAGTTTCCCCCAAAAAAAGATTTTTTTTGAGCACCTGCAAACCTCTGGGTTTACTCTGAGCCCGTTGATGTTGTTGTTTAGTCGTTTAGTCATGTCCAACTCTTCATTACCCCATGGACCAGAGCACGCCAGGCACTCCTGTCTTCCACTGCCTCCCGCAGTTTGGTCAAACTCATGTTCGTAGCTTCGAGAACACTATCCAACCATCTCGTCCTCTGTCGTCCCCTTCTCCTTGTGCCCTCGATCTTTCCCAACATCTGAGTCTTTTCCAGGGAGTCTTCTCTTCTCATGAGGTGGCCAAAGTATTGGAGCCTCCGCTTCACAATCTGTCCTTCCAGTGAGCACTCAGGGCTGATTTCCTTAAGAATGGATAGGTTTGATCTTCTTGCTGTCCATGGGACACTCAAGAGTCTCCTCCAGCACCATACCTGCCCCTTATTTATTTATTTATTTATGTTTGTTTGTTTGTTTGTTTGTTTGTTTGTTTGTTTTTATTATATTTGGCCTTTCTGCCAAGGACCTCAAGGTACCCTACATAGTTCTCTTCCTCTGCATTTTATCCTTATGACAACAACCCTGGGGTCCTAGATATAAGAGAGGCAGTTTCAGCTACATATGCATGAGTTCACAGAAGTCTGAATCAGTATCAGATGGTCTAATTATTATGATTATGATTGTGATGGCAATTGTTGGCTTATTTCTTACTGCCACAACCTTCATGGGTGCCAGCCTATCCAAGCCAAATATTTTGAAGGACAGGCATACCATATTGATTATTAGAATATTGGATAACTCTAAGGCTTTGTCTTGGATCTCAGAGTTTTCATTGATAGAAAGTTTGTTACTTCTTTACTTCACTCCTGTGTACACGGCATGATTCCCAGACCTTTGCTATTACTATTTTTATTTCATTTCATTTCCCTCATTGATAAACCAACCATCATCACATTGCAACCCCTGGGTGGTTTCCAATGCAATATCTAAAGCAGAGCACAGTAACTACAGCCATAGGCTAATAAGAAAAAAAATAAACAATGCGAAATATGGGCTGCATGAGAGTGCATGTTGCATATAATCATATAACAGTGAATTATGGCTATGTTTATGCCTACATGGGATTAAAAATATAAGTCTAGTTTGGATTCCAGAGTAGCCTGTGTGGATTCATTCTGAAAGATACCTGCTGGCCACCATTGACAGTACAGAGCTCTCAACGCAGTCCTAATTATTTGTAAAAGTTCAATTTAGAAGATTATTTCATAAGGTCAGATTTATAGTTTTCAAGTAGCATCAATTTGTCTGTAGTGTAAAAAATGTACTTATCCAAACTGGGAATTTTGTAAGAGTTCCCCAGCAATATTTCCATAATATTTGAAGAATCTGATGTGTAAGCGGCGTAATTGTCCCAAAGAGTAGAACATTATTATTTCTTTCCAAATTCTTTTATCTTTATTCAAACTAAACTGACTTAAAAGTGCAAGGCGCGTTGCCCACAATTCTGATTTCTGTGGGACTTCAACTCATGCCAAAACTCTAAGCCTGACCTTTGAGTTACTAGTTTGGAAGATTAACAAAGGTGATCAGTAGCTACTTGCATGAATGGCCCAAGGAGGCTAATTTGGAACCTGTAGTTGGTTTTATATTAAGAACTCTGATTATTGGTTGTTGTTGTTGTGTGTTGTTGTTTTTAAAAAGCAGAATACTGTGATGAAATAATTATATGCAAATTAAGAGAACTGGACTGTTAAAGGAATCTATGCTTTAACCATGGCGTAGATTAAAAATAATTAAAAAATCAGGATTGGAAATTATGTGGGAGGGACCTAAGTCATACTAACTTTTGGTTTTTGCATCTTTTCACGTTACTGTACTCTGTATCAATAGCTTCTGGCTGTGAAATGGTTTATAAATATATACAACACCAGCAGCAACTATCAACAACAACAAGCAAGGAAACAAACAAACAAACAAACAAAAGGCTAAATGAGATGACCAAGAGTTTACCATCTGGAACGTGGAACCATGTGAGGTGGCAGTCATTGATAGCATGTAGCAGTCCAGAAATTTAAAGAATTGATCATAACTTTACCTCAGCTATGCAGACAAAGCATGCAGGCCTCCCCACACTGAGCACAGGTACCACATAGAACTCTTGAAAGCATCTACTATAGTGACGGGAACCTGTAATTCCCATTAGCCCCAGCTAGCAAGGTCAATGACCAGAGATGATGGAAGTTCAAGTCCAACATCTGGAGGACCACATGTTCCCAACCCTTGATCTACTGCTTGGTTTCTGGTGGTGCAACTCCACCCTTGTTCTGTAATGCTGGAGAACCTTGATACTGATCCAAACAAAATCTAGAATGAAAAGCTCGAGGATACAGCAGACATTTCTTAATTAACTAAATGAAGCATGCTCGTCCAATAAAATCTTACTTTTGTTAAGCAAACAAGCTAGCACTTTTATGGATGTCTATAAAAATGAATGTTGTCTGTGAGATATTTATTAGCAGAACGCAAAGATGTATCCGATAGCTAGTCTAGAGACCTGCTGAATTTCATGGCACAAGCATGAAAAAAAATCCATTAGCAAGTAACTGAAGGTATTAAGATGTGTGGAATTTTGTCAGTATAAACAGAATTCTGTTGGGCATGAATTATCTCGGCCTGGCAGTAGAACAGCTGACAGTCTTTCAACAACTTTAAAGATTGATTTACATTACTCCATAATTCCAGCAGTATTTTAAACCAGTTTAGGGCCCCAAATATCACTTGATAGTCTGATAAAAACATTTGTGCAGAGTTGTTCATGTGCTGAGTAAAAACAAACAGAAGATGTATGAAATCTATTATGAAAGGTTTGTGACTGATCGAGGCCTTAAGAAGAAGGACACATTAGTTGTAAGAGTAATGATACCAACATGTGCAAGAAAAATTTAGATCTGTCACACGTTGACTCTATGTAATTATATTACCAAAAATTCGATTAAAAACATCTGAAATCTGTGCAGAGGAAACGCTTACTCAAGAAAAACTGCACAAGTAAATAACACTGACGTATCTTTACTCATTTTAGATGAAATGCTATCATTTGCAGGTTTTCTGCAGGACCTAATTTATCAAAGGCAGAATTTTGGGGAGAGTATGTTTGTACAGTATATGTAACATGGAAGGGGAAAGATACACATTAGAACGACAGGTTTCCCCCCCAATAATGTTCTAGTCACTGATTTCAAGGCCACTTCATGCCCCACCTTCTGTGGTAATTCGTGATCCGGTGTATTCAGAGCAAGTTTATTCAGAGCACAATCATATACATGTCTTCTCAAAGTAGACCCCAAGCTAAAAAAGGTAAAGGTGAAGGGATCCCAGACCATTAGGTCCAGTCGTGACTGACTCTGGGGTTGCGGCGCTCATCTCGCTTTATTGGCCGAGGGAGCCAGTGTACTGCTTCCGGATCATGTGGCCAGGATGACTAAGCCGCTTCTGGTGACCAGAGCAGCGCACGGAAACGCCGTTTACCTTCCCGCCGGAGCGGTACCTATTTATCTACTTGCACTTTGACGTGCTTTCGAACTGCTAGGTTGGCAGGAAGCTAAGTGGGCACAAAATTGTATCTAGAGGTGTAAACAAATTGCCCCCTATCCATAGGGAAATCAAAGGAGAAACATTTCATCAAGCTTCTCTAAGCAGAGGGGAATTTCCCATATTGTTTCTTGAGTGTGAGGCTCACCATTAGCAGTGGCAGAAGTAGCACTGTTCATTTCTTTTTCTCTTCCCCTTAAGTTCTTTGACAACGGTGGCAGCTATGTGGGCATTCTGGCCGCCATTTTGCATCCTCCACATTGCCCCAAACCTGTCATCATCCCAGGGCATTGTGTGAGAGAATAGTGGAGAGGGTTGTTAGCTGCCACAAACAACTGAAAATATTCAAAGGAAATTCTGTAAAGTAGCCTTCTTTTGTGGGGGGCCAGGGGGTGAGAAATAGAAAAATCTCAGAAGTTTGTTTTTTCCCCCCAGAAAAAAAGACTAAAGACAAATTTTGGTTCAGCTTTAATGGCAGCCTTACACCTAATAATAATAATAATAATAATTTATTATTTATACCCCACCCATCTGACTGGGTTTCCCCAGTCACTCTGGACGGCTTCCAACAAAACACTAAAATACAATAACCTATTAAACAATAAAAGCTTCCCTGAACAGGGCTGCCTTCAGATGTCTTCTAAAAGTTTGGTCGTTATTTTTCTCTTTGACATCTGGTGGGAGGGTGTTCCACAGGGTGGGTGCCACTACAGAAAAGGCCCTCTGCCTGGTTCCCTGTAACTTGGCTTCTCACAGCGAGGGAACCACCAGAAGGCCCTCGGCGCTGGACCTCAGTGTCCGGGCAGAATGATGGAGTTGGAGACACTCCTTCAGGTATACTATATACACCACAATCCTATACACTCTAACCTGAGAGTAAGTCCAATTGAACACATTGGGGATTATTTCTGAGTGGACGTGCACAGGATTACGTTGTCATTAAATACATTTCTTCCTATTTCAGCGTTGCATCCTCACTCTGAAGACTATTCCCAAGTGACCTTTTTATTCAGCTGAAGAATGGGAGAGAAACTTGATTCAGTTCACATTTAAAGGTGAACCTACCTAATCTGCATTTTACGAAATGAATGCAAACTGAAACTTAGCTCAAAATCCACACTTCTACGAATTTTGCAGAACAGTTATCCCGCCAAGTAATATGCACATAAATGCATATAAGTGAGTTACAGTGTCCATAAAAAATTGCAGAGATTGGTGAAAAGAGCATACAAAATTGTATTATTTTAGGGGAAATGCCTCTGCAAAAAAAAATGTGCATATAAAGAAAATTGCATGCAAACATCTGTATAATAGAAATTTGCACTAGAATGCTGATGCATTTTCATGAGAGCTATTTTTTAAAAAAAAACAAACACAAAATAGTGTGGAAATGTGGAGAATCGAATAAAAGAAAAAAAGATGAGAAGTAGAAAGAGACCAAAATTGAGAAATTCACCCACCCCTGAGTTCACAGAGAGAGATCTTATTTTAAGTAGCTCTGAGATTTGTGTGAGTCAAAAGCTTGGTCTTTCCAGCTTTCCCTGGAAAACAACATGGGCCTGCTATTTTTATACCAGGGAAGAATTTTGTCGCCCTCTTTTTCAAATTAACACATGATGTAATGGACAAACACACATTGTATTAGTTAATATCCATAATGGATACATAGCCTTTTTATTGTTTTTTGGTTTTTTAAAGTTGGGATAACTGGGTGGGGGTGGGGGTGTGGAAATGCCCTAAAAGATAGGAGAGGAAAGAAAAAGAGTTAGCGTTGAATGAATTAATAGCAGGCAGGTGGCTGGGTGGGTGTCATGGCAGATAAACAGTGTGGTGAAGCCAAGGTAATTATAATTATAATCTGGCCAGTAATGCTTTCAGCTGGGGGGTGCATAAACCTCCCTAAGTTAATGCTGAGATAGTCCACTCCCCACCTGCTCCTTGCCCCCACCTCCCTGCAAAACAACAACACCATTCATAGCCAAATTCATACTTCACTCATCTTGGAGCAATACAAAGCAGGGTCGATTTCTGAAAGGTTGCAAACCCCGGGAGGAAAATGCACACAAGCTTCTAGTGATCTGAATCTGCCTCCTAGCCTCTCCCTACATTTCTGGACCGCATCCACTCCTTTCTGTGCTGCATTATTCACAAGGGTACAGCAGGCTCAAGCTAACAGAAGTCAATGGCAGATGTGTCGGCAGCATTCCTTTCTGTAATTTTGCTAAATGGATGTAGCCCATAAAAGCAGCCTTAATTAATGGGGGGGGGGGAAATTAAACGCACTTATATTAGGAGGGGAAACGCAGTTGCCAAAAAAGCAAAACTTCACAGGTGGGAGGTGGTGGGAATTAAACCAACTTTGACAAAGATGGCCAAAGTAGAGGTGGCCCTCTGCTCTATAAAATGAATCTGTCTGAAATGTTGTTCGCCGGCCCTTCGCAAAGGGAGGGCATTTGTCTACCTGGGGAATGCACTAATTAGTCACTTCACAGCCAGCTTTAGCTCTAGGTATGATGCAAAGTGGAGATTTAAAATTAATCATCCCACTGTGTGCTAGATATTGGGTGTGGGGAGGTGAGCCTGCATAGTTCCACTTCCTCGGTCCATATGCAAACCAAAATGCAGCTATCGTCCAAATTTTGTGGGTCTCTTAATTTTGCAGAGCAGCCCCCCCCCAATAACTTGTCCGAAATAATTTCTAAACATTACAGTTTCCAGACAGACTTGGTAACGAATTGTATAATTTTGTGTGTTCTTGTCGTAGGTGAGGCAGGTTCAAGTAAGAAAACTTATTCAAAGCAGTGCTTTTCAGCATACGTGAACTATAAACTATATACTGCAATTCAATGATCTCTTCCTATTAATTGTAGAATTGCAGAGCTGGAAGGGACCACAGGGGTCATCTAGTCCAACCCCCTGCAATGGAGGCATCTCTTGCACAATGTTGGGCTCAAACCCACGACCCCAAGATTAAGATTCTCATGCTCTACTGACTGAACTATTGCCACACATATTCCTTGACTCATATGTTTGGAGTCCAGTAAGCTTTGGCAACACAAGTCTTACTGATGATATCCATGCTCTGCTTTGATGAGTAGTCATTTTTAATATAATCTTGTTATTAAACCAGCATTTAGAAAGTGCCTTGGGACAACTAGGGGTGATTTATCATAGGAAGTGATCTATACGATTCTAGCCTGTAATCATACTGCATGGACCAGGTGACGAAGTGTGATAATTTGCTACCCTTTCACCTTTGATGTCAAAGTGGCAGAGATTGATAAATCCAGACACCTGCATTTTCTCATCAGTGTTTTTATAGAATTAAATGTAAACTTTAATTATTTATGTGCATTTATTTGTCTCCTCCTCCCCCCCTCAAAAAAAATTGACTGGAAATAGCTAGAATTCCTCAAGCTCAACCAAACTCAGCATCCTCTTCCAAATTAAGCCTACATTGCTCCTGTTTATATTAATATGGACAAACAGCATGTATCACACCAGCTGGAAGTGACAATAGGGCAAATCCTTTTATAAACGTTGTGATTGTCAACATCTTCCCTTGTGCGTTACTTAAGTAGCCCCACAGAAAACCGGATCAAGAGAGTGTTCAAAAGATTGGTTAGACCGTGTGTGTATGTGTCCCCAAGCCTTCTTTGAAATCCAAAATAAAAATAAAATCTGAATAAAAAATAGAAAACATTGGGTTATCCAGCCCAGGAGAATCTATTTATCCAGCAGACTTTTAACTATGCAAAATCATGAGGAGGTGGCAGAATGTACCGACCTAAGGCAAATAGATGGAATCAGCAGAAATATCAAGTCATTATTATACAGAGCCATTAATATGTAACTGAGAAAAGCAATGACAAACCTAGACAGCATCTTAAAAAGCAAAAACATCACCTTGCCAACAAAGGTCCGTATAGTTAAAGCTATGGTTTTCCCAGTAGTGATGTAGAGAGCTGGACCATAAAGAAGGCTGATCGCCAAAGAATCGATGCTTTTGAATTAGGGTGCTGGAGGAGACTCTTGTGAGTCCCATGGACTGCAGGAAGATCAAACCTATCCATTCTGAAGGAAATCAGCCCTGAGTGCTCACTGGAAGGACAGATGCTGAAGCTGAGGCTCCAATACTTTGGCCACCTCATGAGAAGAGAAGACTCCCTGGAAAAGACCCTGATGTTGGGAAAGATGGAGGGCACAAGGAGAAGAGGACGACAGAGGACAAGATGGATGGATAGTGTTCTCGAAGCTACCAGCATGAGTTTGACCAAAAACCGGGAGGCAGTGGAAGACAGGAGTGCCTGGCGTGCTCCGGTCCATGAAGAGTCGGACACAACTAAACGACTAAACAACAAAAACAAACATTAATACGTAACTAGGGCTTTTTACAAGGTAAGCAGGAAAAGGCAGGGCCCCTGACTGAAGGAATGGCCTCCATTCATTGTTTGGACTATAACTCCCATCATTCCTGACCACTTGCCATATTGGCTGGGGCTGATGGGAGCTGGAGTCCAAAAACATCTGGAGGCCACAACATTGGCTGTAGCCCCAGTCACATGAGCAATGAGGAACTAGTCTCCCAGAGTTAATATAACATCCCCTCCTGATTGTTAGCTCCTTCTTGTTGCTATGATACCTTGGCTACCCCTGCACAGTGAACAAGGCACCAAGCAAGTGGGATGGCTAGCTACTGTCATCCCCACCCAGCAGACATGGGACTGGTGGAGAAAGCCCATTCTTTGTCTCTTGGCCAAGACTCTCAAACCCTTAGAAATCTGACTGCATTTTTAATTATTGGTTTTCGGAAAGAGAGTGTTAGTAGTGTGCTTGCCAAAAGGTAGACACAATGCAGCCAAAAATTAAGAACTAAAAAAAAAAAAAATCCACTGAAACGCTGGCTCAATCATGTCTGATACACACACACACACCACTCTAGCCTGAAAGTCCATGGCAAATGGCACGTCTCCCACAAACTTCAATAGAAACAGAACATCACCTTTGGAGAGTAGCTAAAGACCTAGTTATGTGCATTACACAAAATGCTTTCAGATGGAAAGGGCTGCTTATTCTGACTCAACCTGACATTACCACTCCACAGTGCCTCCAGACTTTTGGACTACATCTCCCATCAGCCCCAGCCAGCAGGTCAGCAATGGTGGGAGTTATAGTCCAAAATATTTGGAGGAACCTCCCCCTCCCCACCAACGTTGAGCTATAAGATGTGCCATGTCCTATGTGAGCAACAAGTTATTAGTATCATGTGGAAGATTTTCCTTCCAGTGATGTCAGCTTTCCATACTTCGGAGAAAGGAGGACGTTCAGGAAAGTATAGAGTATATTTAGCCAATATATTTACAGACCCTCCAAGTGTCTCTATTTTGCAAGGACAGCCCTGGATTTACAGAAGCTGTCCTGGTTTCTTTTTGGATCCCAGAATGTCCCACTTTTCCTTAGGACATCCTCACTCATCGAAGAAATGTTGGAGGGTATGGTGGGATGTCCCTATTTTGACTGAAGAAATGCTGGAGGGTATGAAATAGGACACCCCTCTTTTCATCACAGAAATATTGGAGGGTATGTACGGTATTTAAAAGTTAAAGCTATGGTTTTCCCAGTAGTGATGTATGGAAGTGAGAGCTGGACCATAAAGAAGGCTGATCGCTGAGGAATTGATGCTTTTGAATTATGGTGCTGGAGGAGACTCTTGAGAGTCCCATGGACTGCAAGCAGATCAAACCTATCCATTCTGAAGGAAATCAGCCCTGAGTGCTCACTGGAAGGACAGATCCTGAAGCTGAGGCTCCAATACTTTGGCCACCTCATGAGAAGAGAAGACTCCCTGGAAAAGACCCTGGTGTTGGGAAAGATGGAGGGCACAAGGAGAAGGGGACGACAGAGGACGAGATGGTTGGACAGTGTTCTTGAAGCTACCAGCATGAGTTTGACCAAACTGCGGGAGGCAGTGGAAGACAGGAGTGCCTGGCATGCTCTGGTCCATGGGGTCACGAAGAGTCGGACACAACTAAACGACTAAACAACAATGTATTTAAAAGCTAGACCGATGCTACAATTGCCAATTTTATTTTGATTTTTTTAAAAGGTAAGGAAGGGCTATTCATTTGACCAAGCTTTATGTATTAAGGAGAACATAAAATTTGTCCTGTTAATCTAGTATGAAAAAGAATTTTAAATTGGGGGGAAGGAAGAGAGAGAGAGAGAGGCCAGGTAGAACCTAAAAGCAAATGGAAAGCCAAACCTCTCTTTCCACAGTACCCATCTTAATATGAAAATTAGTGCAATACGATTAGCTCTTCGTCTCAACATGAACAAGAGGATATCATGGGGGATTATTCTGCACAGTGCTAAAGCCAGCTGTATCTGATCCTAACCCAGGGGAAAATGGGGTTGGGGGGGAGGGATATGGATTTCAATTTGTGCCATAATGAAATGGTAAGTGATATAGCTTGGGTCTTTAATGGCTGTATTAATTTCCAGGTGATGGCGCTAAACTAGAATAGAGAGGCCTAGGCAACAGCCATCTATCTGCACAGCAATCAATGCTACGTGTAGGGAAAGCTCTGCTTTGCTAGCGTGGCTTCGAAAGCAATGGAGTTAAAAGCAATGAATATAGCAGATTGTCTGAGAAAGAGGGTTACCATTTCTAAATCACCTCATTCACCTCTATAGGTTATTCTGGATCTCCAAACTCTAATACACTTTTTTGAAAATAGCAACTACCTACACACACACATTCCTGCTTTTATTATTTTCCCCAATACACCTTTTTAAAAAAAAAACCACACACCCCTCCATTTGTGGTAACTAAATTGAATTTGCACCTTTCACTTGGATTCACATGAGACATTCAGATCTTATCTAACCATTTTACAAGTGAAAATCCACCCCAAGAATATTTCCCCCAGTATAATTGTTTGACGTCCAAATGTATTATTATACCATAGACGACAACAAAATGGAATTCACTGTAGACTGAAATTGTATTGAAATACTCAGCAATTTCCATGTATATTCTATGATGTTTGAGCATTGTGTAAAAATCGAGACACATGAGCTAGACGAAAGTCAAGTGTCAGGATTGCTCAAGTTCAGGCTCGTGGCAAACAGATCAAGCTATTTCTGGTCTGTGACACTTTTGTGTGTGCTCATTCATAAACCCATTCTGCCCCATTGACCCATTACTTATATTTCAAAAAACTGCATGAAAATTGTTATTTAAATTTATAGGGTGTAATCTATTATTGACCATACACAAGGCAGACCCATTGAAACCGATGGGTTTAAGTAGCTTAAGTCCGTTAATTTTATTGGCTCTCCTCTGAGTCAGTGGGTCAATTCTAACTAATATGGGATATCGCCCATAGTTAAATGCTTATTTATATACATATTTTACAACAAAATAGCATTAAAATACACATTTTATCTCAGTGTATGATTTCCTAAAATAAGCATTTTGGAACATTTCTTGACCTAAGAACTGTGGTGCAAAATTTAAAGAAGTGCAAAATTCAAGGATAGTTATATTAATTATACTTATATATTAGTTTAGGAGGTGTGAATTAGGTCAGCACGCTTAAAAATACAAACCAAGTGTAAAATCTACTGCATCCTCAGTTCACACACATCCAGAAAAAGATTTACGTCTGGGCTCTTCCTTGTACTGTAGTCTTATAGTACTGTGCATATGTACCCAAGTAACAGGTCCTGTGAAAAGACCTTAGAAACCCCACATGTAACTGACTCAGTCCATGAACCCTCTTCCTCCCCTCTCCCACCTCTAACCCTATTTGAGCACTAACTAGTATATAAATTAATGAATTTGTAACTCAAGAAGCCTGCAGGGGCATTGCCAAATAGCGAGGAGTCAGAAATCTGCACATCACCACACAATTCTTAAGAGAATATATGTTTTTCACCAGAGACAATTTAGCTTGAGACACCATCACCTGGCTAAATCGATTCCTTTTCTATGGTAGTAGTGAACAAAATAGATTGTTAGTTCAGTGAAAATACACGTCATTGAAATATGCATTGCATATAACAAATATGCACTGATGACTAGAGAAATTTCTCAGGAGGTAAAATTTAGGCTGCAATCCTTGAACACAATGGAACTTACTTCTAAGTAGACAATACATAGGTTTGTGAAGTTATTTAACTCAGGTTAAATATAAAAAGAAAGTATTTGTTTGGTTTGGTTTGTTTAATAGAAATAATTCATTGGGAGGGGCACTACATAGGACTTCCTTTTGCAGGCCCATGAAAACCCCAGCTTTGTTCAATTGAGGGGGGAGGTCCTTATAGTTCAGTGAGGTAGCCAAGTGGGGTTTTCTTCTTTTTCTTCTTTTTACTTTAAACAAACATCTCCTGCCAATCCAAACGGCTTGGCAGCTTGGCTGTCAAGTGCTTTGAATATGAGAGCAAAAATACCCCATGACAACCAGGTAGCATCATCAGTGCGCCACAGACCCCTCCAAGATGCGCCTAATATTCTATGTGCTTTCCTAACCTCCTTTGTGAGTTGCAACAACATAAACAGAAGGCAGCTAACAATAATTTCCTCATTTTAGTCTCTCCCCCGCCCTCCTGCGCGTGCACACACACACACCACAATAGGCCTGTAACAGATCCCACACATATACATACACACGTTGTGATGAGATTTAGAAAGGAGCTGGTTTTTTGTTGTTCAGCTTTGGTCTGTGGGCAGAAAGTTGTTTCATCAAATGTGTCAACATTGTCTGAGTACATTCTGAAACTCCGCCATCCTAAGCTGGTAGCAGCCTATCTGTAGCTGAATGATAAGACTGTATCGGCTATAAATAAAACAGCATCTTCACACACACATACAGATGGATATAATGAAACCGCAACGAAAGATCTCGCTTTACCAAATATAGAGCCCACTCAGAAATGATGGATTCTAGGTTTTAAATTCTCTCTGAAATTTGACATTCAGCTTCCAGTTATCTCTGCAATAGATGTTGGTGGCGGCTCGCTTGATTATTTTGTATTTGCTATCCCGGCAGCTGATTATGTACGAGAATCAGGAATATTAGTGTTAGCGATGATCCCACTGCTAGCTTGATAGCACTGGGACATGATGCAAAATCAAGGTAAAAAGAAAGAAAGGGGGGAAGTGCTCTTAAAACTGTCTTAAGGCCTGCCTAAGATCATATGATGAAAGGCAGTATATAAATCTAATAAATAAATGAATAAAATTCATCAAGTGTTGGCTGTGCAGAAGATCAGCACATGCAGGTAAAAGGAAAAGGACCCCTGGATGGTGAAGTCCAGTCAAAGGCAACTATGGGGTTGTGGCGCTCATCTCACTCTCAGGCCGAGGGAGCCAGGTGTTTGTCCACAGACAGCTTTCCGGGTCATGTGGCCAGCATGACTAAACCGCTTCTGGCACAATGGGACACCATGACAAGTGTCAGAGCGCATGGAAACGCAGTTTACCTTCCCGCCTCAGTTGTACCTATTTATCTACTTGCGCTGGTGTGCTTTCGAACTGCTAGGTTGGCAGATCAGCACATGCAATGCTGCCAACAACTGACGCCACACGCTGACGTTGGCTTCTTACACACCACACTGCCACAAACTGCCATAAAGCAGTAGTTGTGTGGGGCCGGTGGGGCAAGGATGCCCTCCGAAACACCAGCATTACCACTGTTTACATTGTCAGGGCTGGGATTGGGAGGCGGTGAGGTTGGGGCTGCATGGTCGGGTCAGGCTGGCGATCATGGTCCCACCAGTGAGAACACATTACCCCCTGCCCCTGTCCAGGTAAGCAGCAGTGATGCTGATGTCAGGAGGGTAGCTTAGCCCCACCCACACAAACCACCCATGTCCTAAAAGAATATTAGCATTGAAAACACATCACACAGAAGCAGCATGGGCAGGGCCAGGACTGCATATCAGAGGATGCGGCTGCCGCCTCTGAGCGTCAACTGCAGTAACCCCGTCATCTTACCTGCAGTAAGGACAAGCTGCCACAGACTCGTATTCTATGATTCTAAATCTATTTTTTGTATCCCACACATAGTAATGCAACCTTGGGGCCAGAAAAATGAGGGGTGCTTCAACCATTCACTGTGAACGGTACACTGAGTTTCTTATTGCGACCATAGAATGACGGTGGGTATTTGATTCGCATGGGCCTAATTATTTTAGGAATTAAATGCAGAGATATGTTTCACTTTCTTCTGCAAAATATTTTTTATTAATTTTTAGTAAACATACATACATTCATATATTACATATATAAGTTACATATTTAAACTAGGCTCTGCCGAGCCTCAGACTTCCCTCCATTCCTTTGGTAAGTATCAAATAAATTCTAGAATCTCGTATTTCACATATCATATTTATCTACCATACGCTGAAAGAGTTATTCCAACCCTACCAGTGTTTTACTTTCTGGCAACATTACGTCAAAGTAGCACAAGGTTGGTGGCAGTGAAGGATATTGACAGAGAATATATTAAAGTGTTGAGTAGGCTGTCTGCAATTTGTTATTTATGCATGGGGATATCATTTCTTACAAGGAAAAACTAAAACCTTCATGGCAAAGTAAGATGTCGAAGTCCTTCCATATTGGTTATGGACACGGTTGTTGAAACACGAACTATGAAAAGATTGGTGGTATCCCTAATATCACAAGATTGCTTAAATCTTGAAACAGAATGTGAAAAGCTGTGCAACCTATTTGCAAAGTAGGAAGCTAAGAGAGAGGTGTTCAGTGAAGGTTAAATGATTTTGGACCTGGTAGATATAATTCCAAACACAGGGAAACTGTACCCCATTTAGCTTGGCAGGTCTGGCAGCCTGTTCACACCATTTCGGTCTGCACTACAGATGGCTGACTCAACTGCTTTTCTCCTACAGTACATCATATTTCTCCCAGCATGCTGCCAAATTGTCCACCAAATTTGTAAACAGTCTCTCATTAGGCAGTGGGCACCCCCTCAGTTTCCCACTGAAATACACACAGGCACAAACTTGCCAGTGTGAAATAGCCAAACGTAATAGCAGAAACCACAGCACACATTAGTTCATAATGCAAAATGACCTACAGTACACGGGTTGGCAAATGAGGACAGATAAGTAGGTTAAGTGCTCTCTTGGCTAAATACTGGGTATGTATCTTGGCTCAAGGAACACTTCTAACACCATTGCGGCAGAGCGCAAATAATCAGCCTTCATAACAAAAGAAGGTTGATCTAGCATTTTAGCCTTCAGGAGATACCACATGACCCCCAATACCAAATGTTAAGAGAACACAAGAAAAAAGCAGTTTAACGAAACACTTTAAAAGCAGCAGCTTCACCTGTCCAGCACTCTGAGCGGCTGCGTGGTCCTTGTTCAGAACGATGTTTATGATTTCACCTTCATGTTCCTTCGTACGGAACAACAGATTTACTGAAACACAAAAATCTTCAGTAACTCAACACATTGGAGGCCTTTCAGCCCTTATTTGGGGAAATCATCTTGGTGATGAAATCCAGAGATTAAGTACATATGCATTTCAAAAAGCCCAACAGTAAAACTGAATAATTATATACAATTGTAAAAAAACAAAAACAAAAACCCCTGTCTTCTGGATTGACAAAGGCTTAAAAATAACTATATCTATATCCTGGACTTTTTTCCAGCTTCAGCACCTCTCAGGTGGGCTCCATTTCCATTCTAAGAAAACAAGGAGTAAGTTCATTGTGAGCTCCACAACCTCATTTTCTAGAAAAATAGTACTGTCTAGATCTGTATTGATTTCGATTTCTATATTGATATCAATTGACATCTATGTATAAACACACATGCATATGTGTACACAAAACACACCGTTGAAAGTGCCTTAAAGGTTAGAGAACCTGTAGTCCTAGCTTAGTACCTTATTTTATGTAAGCTGCAATGAAAGAGGAAATGGAGGCAGGGGGGCAGCTATAAGACAGATGGGATAGCAGAAAGAGACAGTAAAGGGGTCTTTACTTTTGTCTTCAGCCCCCCTTTTGATTCAGGACCTTTACTATATTGGTGTGTGACACCCCCCCCCAAAAAAAAGCCCCAAAAGTACCCCTGAGGATATGCAAGCCACAACGAAAAAGGCCTAAAAATGGTTAACAAACACTACAGTGTTCCGACAGAAAGAGCATATGGCGACCTATCACTACTAATGTTTGCTGTACATGGGAGCTTACAATGCCACATAGGGCTGAATAAGTTAACCTCTATCTATGTCTGAGAAGATGCTCTACCACTGAGGTATGACTCCACAATGGACCTTCACAAGTCACTCAAAATTCAGTAAGAGTTTTCCCTCACAGGAACAGAACCTGCTCAGCTACAGGAAAGTGCACAACTATACTTGGCATGAAGAATCATTCTAACATCT
The DNA here is from genome assembly GCF_027172205.1 of Podarcis raffonei. Classification (NCBI taxonomy): domain Eukaryota; kingdom Metazoa; phylum Chordata; class Lepidosauria; order Squamata; family Lacertidae; genus Podarcis; species Podarcis raffonei. Next base: position 30,485,820 of record NC_070604.1, read on the forward strand.
TGCCCAGCTCCCAAACAAAACAAGGTCATACAGTACAAGTGAATTATTGTTTTTGGTTACACATTTCAATCTTACGGCTTAGTTAATTGACTTCGGCAGTTGTCAAGCCACCTTTCTTCCCCTGCTCCTTAAACTGAAATGGCAGTCTCGAAGACGGAGTGTGTGGGTGTGGGGGAAACCAATCATTTGATGAACTTAATCTAAGTGCCAACCACAGAATAAATGTCCCCTCTAGACCTTTCATCGCATTGGAGCGTTCAAAATTGTTGTAGAATGAGCAAAGCAAAGTCGAAAAAATACTTTCCAGATAAGAGACTGTAGCTTCCTATATGCACCCAGTGCACATGGTGCACTGGAAAAGAAAATACTCAGTGGCTTAATTCAGCTGAAATGGCAACAATACCAAGCCATGGTTTGGCAACCAAGGGTGCTCCATGGGCTCACCCATTCACACACCTCCCTTCTGCTCAGACGCATGTTGCGTTCCTCCCTCCTTTTATGATTCATGACAACACAAATTCAGTAAACTATGGTTAGCAGCAGAGAGAGTTCCCCAATATTCAGCATATGGGTTGGAGAAGCTGTGCAACACTGGAGGCAGGGCCAGCAGCATAGCCTTGCCACTCCTTGTATCCATGTGACAAATCCATGAATGAGGTTCAAGAATTAACTGCCTTAGCAACACTAGGAATTGATAAAACTGTCAATGCTGGTTTCTCTCAGTTCCTCATTTCCTTAGTCTCACATTCAGTTCTCCCCATTTCCCCATTATTAATATCGTGCTGACTTTTTAAAAGAAATAGGGGGAAATTGTGTGCATTTCACCTAAGATACAAAAATTTGCAAGCCATTTCCTGTCGTATAATGCATTTTCTTTTTTTCTTTTTTAATGATATTTATTACTTTCCCAGCAATTTAAACACTACAAAAGAAAAAAAGTTAAACAAAACAATACAATACAATACAAAAACAAAAACACTACATAACACTAACACTTGGACATTAAACCAACAAAACAAAACAAAAACAATTTAAAACACAGCAAACAATTTCCATATCTTATCTTTCATTCACTTGTTTCAGCAACCTCCTCACACCTCCCTTTTTGTATTCCACTTCAGTTAATTGTTTCAGCAATTCATTTCCAGCTTCCTCTGATTTCTGTCCTGTAATTATCTTAACATATTCTAACCTTATTTTTCCCTTTAATACACAAATAATCTATTTGTACTTAGTTCCTTATAACATTTCTGCTAAAGCCATATAACTTCATTCCAACATTTTTCTAACATTCATTGATTTTACAATATTTCTGTAAATAGTCTTTAAACTTTTTCCAGTCTTCTTCCACCGACTCTTCTCCCTGGTCTCGGATTCTGCCAGTCATTTCCACCAGTTCCATATATCCATCTTGTTCCAGAATTCCCCAATATTTCGGCCATTTGGCCTCCATATTGAGCTTTTTCTGCGCCTTCGCTTCCATTGGTAACAACAAATGATTTTATTCCTTCTCAGCAGGGCAACCAAATCTCCGTAGTTGGGCCTAAGATCCAAGAGGTATTTCGGGACGTCTTTAAAAATTTCCACTCTTGACTGTTGTACTTCTAAGTTCTTCTGGTAGTGCCAACCCAATATTCTGTCTCTCTCTTCTTTGGTTCGAAGGGTGATCAAGCAATCTCTTATTGTATTCTTCTCTTTTTTCCCTCCTCTTCCAAGTCTGAAGGCCCTCACAATTCTAAGCTCTTCTCGACCCAAGTCCAAGTCCCAAAAGTCAGCAAGTTCCTGCACGAGAAAGTCTATCAAACTTTCCTTCTCCAATTCAGGTAAGGCTCTGTTCCTCAGATTCGTTTGTTTTTCTTTGAATTCAATCATAGCAAGCATCAACTTATGGTCATCAAGTTGCCTCTGTAGGGCTGGGAGTTTCTCTTTCTCCAGTTGTGTTACTTTACATTCAGCAGCAACGGCTTTTTCCCTGGCTTCCTCTGCGGTCTGCCATATCAAAGTAGATTCCTGTATCAATTTCTGGATGGTTTCTGTATTGGTATTTACCTTTTGTCCCAGATTATTTATACTTTCTGTATTTAAATCAATTTTAGTAGTTGCAACATCCACTTTCTTACTAAGCTGTTCCAATGAATCATTTATCTTACTTAATGCAACCGCTAAGGCCTCTTCTGTTGACATTCCTCTTGATTTAGAATGTGCTGCTGCAGCAGCAGAAGAAGCAGGGGGACCTGATGTAGAGGCTCTCCTAAATTGCTGCCAAGTCTTCCCAGACCTTAGTGTTTTTTCAGGAATTGACTGGTCTGTTTTTTCCTTTCCATCTGCCATAACACTTAAAGAATTCAAGGTCAGTCCCACAGTCACACAGTTTTTATCTTACAGCTGGAAATTCCCCTAGCCCAGCTCTTGTAACAGTTTCAAAGGCTTCCACTAGGGGGAAACAGTTTCTATTTATATTAGTCAGTAGTGTCCTCTTTTAAACACAGTTTCCAACAATCCAAAGTTAGTTTCAATTTTCAGTTACTTTTACTCCTTTTTAAAAGCAGACGAAGACAGTAGAAACAATGTATTTCTCTTATTTAGCTAGCTGTCAGTGAACGTTCTAATCGCTGTCAATGAACATTCCAATACACGTCAGTCCTGCTAGCAGCCCGTTCCAGGGTCAGAGCGGTGGTATTTCAAGTCTCTTCACTCTCTCCTGCAGGCATACTCAGTCCAAACCCCCCCCTTCTCCTGCTTCCAAGGGGGGGTCTAATGTTTTTTACTGATGGAAATTTAGTCCTTTACCATAGGCTTTCCAAGACTTCAGCTTGCAGCCTTCATTGCTTCAGTCTATTTACAAAAGGGGAAGGCGGACTTCCTGTATTGAACCTCCCCGTTTCGATACCAAATTAGACGTTTAAAAACCCAATTCTCCCACTTCAGCTCTACTCACGGGTATTTACTTTAAAGTCAAATTGTCCACAGGAAAAAGTCAGCGCTCTCCAGCAACAGCTATGCAGCTTCGCTCCGTGGAAGAAGCAGTCGATTCGAAGCACTGCACCGCTCACCCCACGTCGCTCCGGATCCCCGAAACCGGGTTTCCCCGCGAGTAGGGGAGGCGCAAAAGGTGCCCGCCGAATCCCACATTCACAGGCTTCACCCGCCTGTGATTTTTAACGGGTCTCCCCCTTCGCCGTGGCAGCCAGACCCGAATTCCCACAGGGCAAATTCCTCCCGATCAGAGGAATTCTGCCATTACTGGAGGCGCCAACCCGGAAGTCCCCCGTATAATGCATTTTCTAGTGTTATTTTCATAATATAAGTATGGGGGGGCATCTCCCCCTAATATGTGCTTTGTAAGAGCATGTTCAGTTGGAAAACTAAGTCACATAATTTGGAGAAGTGCAAATTTTGAAGGATAGCTGTGTTTCAGTTTTCATGTTGGTTTGGGATGTGTGAATTGCGTAGGTTCACATTAAAATGTGAACCAAACAATTTTCTCCTCAACAGGGGGCTAAACCTGCAGCAGGTAGACTGGGGGCCGCCAGTTCACCTGTTCAGTTGATGCTACTTTGACATAGGAAAGGACTTAGGAAAGCAGGGGCATTGTGCCAAACAATGCCAACGCCACTCACGATACAAAGACTCACTCACTCTTATGCTTTATTTCTGTTCACAGGGAGAAAATACGGTTGTTTAAAACTCCATGCTAATTACATCCGCCTTTCTTAAGCTGGTATCTTTGCTAGTTTTGCAGGACGACGGCGGGTGGGAGAGTCACAAACTATACAATTGCTTGAAAGCACTTCAGTATCATTATCCTTGCCCTCTTCTTTTTCAGTATTCTTATCACATTTACATTTTATGTCTTGTCTCAACTTGTGACTTCTGGTGCATATGTATTTGTTTATTGTGCATGGTACTGTAAACCAATTTATTGTTTTCGGAATATTTGTAGCATCTCTTTCAAGGGATCGACTAATTAACTCATTAAAATTAATAACAGCATCTCAATGCAGGGTGATATTCTAGGTATAGTAATGGAAATAGTAATTCCCTCTGCTCACATAGTACATAAAGAGCTCGGTCCTATGCATGTTTACTTGGAAACAAGTCCCATTGAGCTCACTTTTGCTAACAAGTTTGAATTAGCACATTCACACTTTGAAATAATTAGTCAGTTATTAATCATTACCATGGAAAGAATAGATTTGCTATCAATGAAATCAAGACCATTCATGAATGTGGCCTCATATTATGCACGGCATACCTTCAGAGAAGCCTCCAGATAGTCTCATTGTGCAGCTGTGTGCACTTCCTATCTGCAGGGGCAGGGCAAGAAATGGCCTTGGCACAACAATGCCCCTTTACTTATTGTTGCTTTACATTAATCTCCCAGAATAGAGGCTTGTATTGAAGGTGCAGCCAAGCTGGTGAACATCAACCCGGATCCTCGGAGCCTGCCCTACCATTAGGCAGAGTGAGGTGGCTGCCTCAGGCAGCCGATTTGGGGCATCATAAAAGGGTAGCACATTGTTCATTATTTAATTATTGTTGTGTTGTTAACAATACTACAATTAGACAGAAAGAGGCACGCAGGGTAGTTTTTGCTGAAATAATTTGGCCAGGCTTTGTTACCATGAACCTGTCCTGTTCTGCCCCAAGCACCAAATGTAGGGAGCCAGCTGTGTAGATACTGTCTTTAATCATACAGACTTTCTTACTGGAGAGACAATGTGCCCACTCGGAGGCGGAACTAGCTGTGTACCCGGGGGCATGGCGAGCATGGGGGCGCCACCCACGGTGATGTCACACACCCCCAGGGATGACACCCCGCACCCCCCTTCCTCCACCAGTGTGCCCACTCACTTTCTACCATTGTTATTATCACAGTATTAACCAGCATCAAATTTAGGGTTCGTTCTTTCTTTCAACATTTCCCTCTTCTAACCTTACACAGGACAGATCATAAAGTTGGAGAGGAACCAGGTAGGTACTGCTGACTTTTCAAGGCCCAATCCTGTAGGTAGAGGAAGTGGAAGCTGTCTTTGCAAGAGTCTGTTTGGCTGCCTGTTGCTCCCAGCTCCACACAGCAGAAATGGCCCAGGACAAGTGACTTTTCATCACGTTAGTAGAACCTTGTTCTTTGTAGCATTACAGAATGGTTATTACATCCATTGAAAAGAAGCATGGTTTCAAGACCAGCTGAAAAGAACTAGGATTGTATCCCACCCCGCTTTTACCCACTTCAAGCACTAAGAAAGCCCTGTTGAACAGTAGCGACCTTAATTCTAAAGCAGGGCTTATTTTGCAGCGGGAACTCACCGGAACTCAATTCTGTCACCTCACAAGTGGGCACTATTGCCATTCTAAGAAAATGATGGTGGCATTCATGGTGAGTTCCAGCATCTCTTCTTTCTAGAAAAATAGCACTGACTCTTAGTAAATATGCACAGAGTTGTTCTGCATGTCTGAGGTATGAATCTAATTTAATGATCTCAAAAAGGGAGGGGTCTTTCACTGTTAAAAAGTAAAAACATGTTGAAATCATAAATGTGCTGCCATCATCTGGCCTTGGGCCTTATCTTCAATTCCGGCACATATCTCCCAACACTTCCATGTTTGTTTGTTTTTAAGCACCTTCAAAAGCTTGAATCTGGACCAAAGCACAAAACTATCCACAGAAGAAGGTTTCAGAGTGTTCTGGTTGCAGTTCCTTAATGAAGAGCCTATCTTTTTCCAAAGAACCAATTTGAACCAGTGCTTTGATCATTCCCAGTCAGGATTCGTTGAGCGTCAGTTCTCACTAGCAGCACTGTGAAAAAAGATCTCTGCCTCAATTCGACAGCTCCTGTTCTGCACTCATTTTGTGGATCCAAGATGCACACACAGCTCTGTGGGTGTGAAGAGGGGCTGGCAGTTCGGAAACATGCAATCTAATTGTTCAAATCACACTGCTCAGCCATGAAGGTCAGTAGGTGACTTGGAGGAAATCACATTCTCTCAGCCTAAGCAAATCCATAGGATGAAATGCGACAAAGAATGCACCTGCAAAGTACAAATGAGACAAACAGACAGGAGTCACCCAATTTGGGATACTATTCAACTGAGTTTTAGTCAGAATTGACCTGCTGTTTGTCCATTTCAATGGGTCTACTCTGAGTAAAACCTAGTTGACTACCACGCATGGGGAGGAATTCAACACGGCACTAAGTTAAAGTCCCTTAGTGGTGTACTATTTGCACTAGCAGAATGGTTTGCAAAAGGGAAGGGCAGGAATCCAGCACGGTTCTCATGGCTGGTTCTGCAACAGATTACTTGATGCTTCCCGTTACACAACTAGCTGCATGACAAGCTTCTGCTACTGCAAGTGTTGTGTTGAATTTCATGTTGTCCGTCCATTATTCCTGCACTCACGCTAGTGCATCAGCCCTTGCGCAGGTGGCCAGAGAGAGTACTGAATCCAGGCCTTTGTCTCCAGCGACTTGTCCAAGGTCATACCTGTTCAAGAGCAGAGGAGGGAAAGAACTAAAATCTGGATGCAACTTGGTGAGACTCCCCTAATTCCAGACTGATGCTCAGAATGCTTATTATGCCTCCTACCTTGAATGAGAGGAAGATAATGGAAATACTTTGCCTTTGTTTGTTTTTGTGTGTGTGTGTTTCCCCCCCCCCCAATGTATTTGAGTTTATCGCTTCGTTGTATCATCCCGCTTGGCATCTATATGGTACGGGAGGCAGGCTGAATATTAAGCATCCTGCTTCATCTGACTCATTCAGTCCTAACACAGGTTAATCCCTGTATCATAGGCTGCCACCAGTTTCCTAAGCAGCTTAAAAGGACATGTTATAACTTCGACAGTGACCCGCTAATGGTTTTACATTTCTCAGAAGTATTATGAGCTGTCTTTGTCACTTTTATCTTCTAATGAGATCAATAAATTTAGGGAGCAGACATCGCTGGTGCAAAATGCAATGCCTCAGTCAAGGACATGGTGTATAATGGCTATACTATAAATAATAATCTGGGAACTATCATCAGACCTTGACTCCCCCCCCCCCTCCCATCAGTGAGCAACACTGACGCAGGTCCCCTGGAGGAAACAAATCTGCTTGTGCATTAGGAAAACAAGGTAGCCTGTGATTCCCCCCCCCCTTTCAGATCGCACTGTGCCCCTCTTAATGAAAACTCTCACACTGGAAAACAGGTTCTGAGCATCGCCTTTTCTTTCTGTAGGCTATTCTAAGTATGGGGGGGGTCTTCTTCCCCATTTTATCACTGACAGATCTTGTTGGGTTTAAATGTGAAAAGAAAGCATTTAATAAAGATCCAACTACACAGGAGGATAGCAGGCCTGCGTTTCCCCCCAGCGTGGAATTTCTCCATTTACATGGTAAAGTGGTGGGTCTATTTAAATGATAAAAAGCTATGAATCCTAGAAGAGCTGCTCCCGGCCTTGCAGGTCTTTCTCCACCTGGCCTAGAAGGGCAGGGCCCTGACTGACTCCAGCTACAAAAAGCTAAGGCTGCTGAATAGATAATTGGGTTAATTAAATCCCTAATTCCTAGCCCTCTAACTTTGGTCATACTAAGTTAAATCAGGGCTAAATGCTCACAGACTGACCATTTGATTATTTGTCTAGGACCTTTTGTGGTATTGACGTCAAGCTCAGCTGGGTCTTCTTTCCTTCCCCCTGCTTTTAAAGATGGGGCCAACATTTGCCTTCTTCCAGTCTGCAGGGACCTCACCTGTTCTCCCAAGAATTCTCAAAAATTATAGACAGAGGCTCTGAGATTACACGTGTAAACTCCTTGGTACTAAACCATACTTCGGTTTAGTGCTATGCATGAACTGAGCCATTGGGAATAAATATGCCTGTGATCCTAGCATGGAAGATGACCTATGCAGGTTAAAGATCAAAGCCAACGTTCACATTTGGACAAACGCTGTTTTCCAAACTATCAAAAACTACCAACGGAGCCGGGAGGGAGGGGTGGAATCACAGGCCTCTCTGGATGGTCCATAATGCATTAATTTTGCTCATCACACAAGAGGCGCCAAGGAAATGGCACTGAAGCCCACAAAGAGCCTCTCTCTCCACAAGGCACAAGACTGGTATGTGCAGCAGCTGCTTCAAGGCGGCAGCATTTATGAAAACGAGATGTTATGAATATTGCACAAATCAAACCGTCCTCATATTCCAAGTTCAATCCACAGGAAGGTTCAGTGGACTCTTGACATATGGAAGGGTAAGAGGAAGCCCTCAGGTTTCCAGAGCCAATAAAGCAAATATGCATGACAAAGGAAAACCTCTGAAAGGCTACCATCAGAATGGCAGCATGCGTGCACATGTGCCCAATGTCTAAAATAAAATAATAACATTTCTGTTCTTCTCATATATTTTCTTGGTAGAGAGAGCATAGATATTAAAAGTGATACAGACCTTTGACTGCATGTGCTAATCGTGGCTGGGGGCCGGGGGGAGAGAACAGGCAAATTGACATAATATACAGATCCAGACAGAATCAGGTATTCACCCGCTAACCCTCCAAAGTGTTCAGAATTTGGATTAATGAATACAATGTTCTCCCAGATGTTCCTTCAATGGGCCAGAGTGGGAAGGAAAACTGGCTGCAGACCAAATCAAATTTTTATATTCCTCTAAGATAGTGCCAGACACTAAGATTTCATCAATGTAACATCTGAGGCACAGAGACAATGCACCATGGTTGGCTAACCCCCCATACTCAATCCATTTTGCTGAAGACAGGACAAATAAACTCAGAATCAGAGCATTCAACGACTCATATCAAAAGGTATAAATTGAAAGTCAAAACTTGTACTGCCTATAATCTTGCCAAAGAAGAATTTATAGCTGAAAATTTTCCTATGTACAGAAGTGCTGCTGTTTGCTGATAGGCTCCAAATGCTAGCTTTAAACATTTTGAGCCCTTTCAAGTTGAGAGTTTTGCTCTCTTTGCAATATCTGCTGCGTGCACACACCCTTCTAAGGAGTGAGAAAAAGAGGAAAGTTGGAAGAGAAATGAATGACTAAAAATGGCTACTTTATATCCCTGAGTATGCTGTTTTAGTTATATTAAACGACTGGGGGGTGGGGGTGTAGGCGTGGGGGTGGGGGTGGGGGGGTGTAGGCCGTAGTTTAGCCATTTAAAGAAAATATAATAACAATGAAATAAGTCCCAGTGAGAAAAATCAATCAGGGAAAGGTTGAATGCCTACTAATTTTTCAGCCAAGGTGTTCTGTGCAAATGAGTCGTTTGTCAGCAATATCTATAATGACCACCACCACCCTCCTAGAAAAGAGATATCCATTCATTGCCTTATATAAATCCAGCAATATGTTATGCTTCATGTCGAGGTAAACTATTCATGTGAGCCCAAAACCTTTTGTTTCCTAAACAGCAGCTTGCCAGGCATGCGCCAAGCAACTTTTGAAATGAAGGCTTCAGAAACAAGTTGGGATAGACACCAGAGTAATGCTCAGAAATAGCTGTTAAAAGGGAAAAAAAGTCAAACATTTCACTGGTCTTCGGCAAACCTTATGCGTAAGACTAAGCAGCACTTGGGACCCTAGCCAGGTGATGTATTTTAATATTGTTGCAGTGTACTGGTTAGCTGCCTTGATTTTCTTTTGAAAATTAGACTGGATGTGCTTAAAATATAATATGTTGTTTCCATTGGCACCAACAGAAAGGGTTAATCTCCTTCCTTCATGTTGTGGTCCTGATCCTAATCAGGGAGCCCAGCAGCTGCTATTTACAGCAATGAAAAATGCACTCCTTATTAAGCCACTGTTTAACCTATGTGCAGCTTGACCCCCAGACTCCAATGCAATGCAGTGTACTGAAGGAGTAAGTTTCATTGAATACAATTATATTGTTCTTTTTCTCTGTTGCTGCTTTTGATTGTAAACCTCTTTGAGTGGGCCTTCACTCAGACAGGGTGTCTTTAAAAAATTGTTTAAATCATAATGCAACTGGACTTACTTCAGAATAAACATGTATAGGGATTTATATGCCAACCCTCTAATTACAAAATGTCCAGCAGTATGCAAGAGCATTGGCCCATAATGAAAAAACGTGATCTTGACTGTACTTAAACTAATTAAAATTGAAGATTAATGCCCATCCACTTTATAAATCAATTTGTAATCATTAATATTTTGACAATGAAGGACATTGGCTGCAAGAAACTGCAGAGCTGTTCCAATAAGGTATATAAGAGCAAAGTAATTAGAATTGTATTAATTCGGAAGGAACAAGAGCCTTAGCTCTCAGTTTACTACTGCAGTCCACTTTTTGCACACGAAGGAAGTCTTCACGGTATTTCAGTGTAGAAATGGGATGAAAATAGCCAAGTGAGTACTCACCATGTTCACATTACAAGCACACCTGCCTTAATAGACTGGTGGTGGGCAATTTGCATGCCTAGGAATTTGGGTGTATGCCCCGCCCTCGAAGGAGTCACAGTCCATCTGAAGGAGAAGGACTGTAGTCTAGAGCTCCACTTGAATTACGTGCCAGCACTGATCCAGCTGGATGCCGTGAAGACTGCCTATTACTAGTTCTGGCTGTTCTGTGCCAGCTCTAGCTTTTCCTGGACTGAGACAGCCTTGCTACTGTGATGCTCGAAACCTCATGTCTAGACTACTGTAAGCTGCCTCAAGGCGCATCTCTGCCTGTAGTCATATAACACCAACTTGGGGGGGGGGGCGGGATCTGCACTGGCTGGCCAACGTTACTGTGCCTGACTGAAAATGCCAATATTAGCCTTTAATGACCTGCGACCCTGCCACCAGAGTGCTCCTCCCATATCAACCAGACTTCTAATTGTTCTGCTGTTGGGTATAGCTCTTGCACAGTGACACAAGGTAGGACCTCTGTTGTAGCAGCCTACCTATGGAACTCTCTGTCCACCTGGAGATGTGATGGTGAACGGTGTGATGACACATTTGTTTTCTCAGGCCTTTGGGTGAACTTAATTGGTTATTTCAGGCTTCAGGTTTTATTTATGCTGAGTTGTACTGCAGTCTTGTGTTTTGTGGATGATTATTTTATCTAGTATAATAGTTTTATAATATGTTGTACACAGCCCTGCGATCTCTTGCACAATGAAGACATTTCATAAACAAGTGAATCAAAATTATACCATTGGGCACCTGAAATTTCCATCCCTTGTCAGCTGTCAGGGGTAGGAGCTTTCGTTATGGGATCCTGAGGTTTGCAGGTGATGTTCAAGAGGTCCAAACAGTTCGTGGATGCTCTTTGAAGAACACTGAGCTCTACCAGAAAAATACTGTTGGAATGTAGCATCATATATCTGCAACATATAACTGAAGATAGGTGACTGAAAACTAAAAGGCCTTGCATTGCTTGAGTGAGCGTGTGGTGTCATTGTGAGACAAATGCATAACAAAGCTTTGATCAACAATACAAGGTGCCATATGAAACCATCTAAGAGAAGGACTGGAGGAGACTCTTGAGAGTCCCATGGACTGCAGGAAGATCAAACCTTTCCATTCTGAAGGAAATCAGCCCCGAGTGCTCACTGGAAGGACAGATCCTGAAGCTGAGGCTCCAATACTTTGGCCACCTCATGAGAAGAGAAGACTCCCTGGAAAAGACCCTGATGTTGGGAAAGATGGAGGGCATAAGGAGAAGGGGACGACAGAGGACGAGATGGTTGGATAGTGTTCTCGAAGCTACCAGCATGAGTTTGACCAAACTGCGGGAGGCAGTGGAAGACAGAAGTGCCTGGCGTGCTCTGGTCCATGGGGTCACGAAGAGTCGAACACGACTAAACAACTAAACGACAAGAGAAGGACTCTAACGGAAGAAAGATGACTGCCAGATGTGAATATTATCAAAGGCCAGTCTTACTTATTCAAAAGTAAATTTTGGCTAAACAAATGTACTGTCCCATTGGCTCAGTGTACCTTGTAAGTAACTGCACTCATGAGGAAACATTGGGGCCTGTCGTTTATTCTGTGGTGAGACTTGCATCTCACTCAACTAATAGCATTTTACTGCTCCTAAGAATGTACTCATGCTCATAACAGTTTTAGTGAGAGTAGAAGATTAACAAAAGAGGAATTTATAGTGGGGCTTAGTAATGGTTAGGAAAAATCAATCTCTTTAGTGATAGGAGGTGTTGCTCAATACACATGTTCTAAGTCCCTTCAATGCAACTGATAACAAGTTTCTGGGTGTGGGAACATGCTGGGAGGAGAACACCGGGATTTTTTGTTTCACTGGGAATGCAGAAGTCCCAAAATATGGACCACAAACACTAGCAAGCGGCCAGGGCATCAATTAAATTACATTTGGGGATACGGGGAGGAAAGAAAATTGAAAAATAGCAATCTGGCAATCTGCTTTGACAAAGTGCACAGACTGTAGAACAGAAACAAATTTTGGCAAGGGAAACAAACCAAGCAAAATCTCCTTAGTTGGAATTTCAAGTTCAGCATTCATTTCATTTTTAGCATTTCCCATTCAGAGTGCTGTGGATCGGGGGATTTAAGAGGGTGGCGGATGTTTTAAAGAATGCAATTAATTATTTTTTTTAATGTCTTTAACAGGAATTTAAATTTAATGTCTAAGTTACGTATCTCTGAGTGTCACACTTTGTAAGCAAATGTTAGAAATTCTGATTCATAAATTCTGGTTTGTAATTTTGAAATGGCAAGAAATGTAAATTTCCGATCTATTTACCTGGTGGGAAATGCAAAGAATCCTAGAAACTGCAGGTTCCTAATGCTGATGGGAATTGTAGCCCTCTGTTTCCAGGATTCTTTGGGTGCTGCTTTAAGTGCAAGGTGTGTGTGAGCCTAGACCTGAACCCAGGACTTGAACTCTAAATTCAACCTGCCGAATTTAGGGTGAGAGTTACTTGATTTATGGAACACACACCCCCACACACGTATGTTGGGCCTTCCTAAACTGCCTTTGGGACTCTTGCAGCTGAGAAGGAGGGGGAAAGTCCATGGATCAATTCTTTGATTTGGAGAGAGACCTTGCTGGAGCAGCTACATTGACAAGGGAAGGAGAAGCTCCAAAACTGGCTTTACAGCAACATGGAAAGGGGATTAAACAGAGGAAGAATAGGAAAACTCCCTTACAGATCTTCAACCCTCCTCAGAAGAAATAACAAGCCCCAAGCTGTTCCCTTCCATGAGCCTGGCAGCTTCCTTCCTGCATTTCTTTCCTGTCCCCAAAGGGAAAGATCTGACCCTGTTTGGAGGACGACAGTGGGATAAATTGGCTGGATTTTACACTTTTTTAGTGTGACTACCATACCCTTCAACATTTCTCCAATGAAAATAGGGATGTCCTGAGGAAAAAGCAGGACATTCTGGGATCAAATCAGAAACCAGGATGGCTTCTGTAAATTTGCAACTGTCCCTAGAAAATTGGGACATTTGGAGGGTCTGTGACTCTTCTCTCAGATCAAGGGCCATATAGCCCAGCCAACACAGCTAACAGTTAGGGATGACAAAAGGTGTTTATTTCTCAGTCTGCAAATTGAAAAAAATCTGTGTTCCCAAGTCTTACATGCATCTCTTACCCCGTGGCTGTAATAAGGCAGCTTGGGAAGGGCAATTTTGAACTGGTTACACAATTTATCTCTGGCGGTCTGCCCAAGCTAATGTCAGCTTTTTAAAATGTGGCATTAGGGGGGGAAATGGACAGAATTCAGTGTAATATGCACTTTGAGCCCAAGATACTGGTATGACACAGACCTCTTCATTCCAATCCTGTAAATATATTACACTGCTATTTGGGGTTGCCAGATTATTATTTTTTTCTTCTTCCTCTAGCGAACCTCTTGTAAATGTTCAGAAATTCAACAAGTGAGGCATATTAAATCCCTGCATCTCCATGTTCACAAAAGTGCTTCAGAAAGCTTTACATTATTTTTATTTGTTTTTTCGTATCATGCAGCAGTTAAAGTGCACAGGACGATGCCAGAAATAAAAAGGCATTCCTGCTGCTTTTCAAGAAATTATGTTTTCATCGAGTTTTAAACAAATCTCTTGGAATGTCTCCTCCTATTTACCAAATACTTGTCTCTTTCCTCATTTTTTTCACTGCCGGCCATTGGAAGATTTCAGAATGGGCTATGTGGAGAGGCAGTCTATTCTGGCCACCGTCCTGTGCAAGGCTTGTGTTAATATTCCCTGAGGTAAATATTTTCACATAGAAAGAACAAATTTATTTTAAGATACTCTTGAGATAGCACAAGGGCTTTAATGTAAGCATTGTGTCTGTCAGGCACTCGTGTCCAAGGGTTCGAAAACACCCAGAGTGGAAACTAGACAGAAGATATGCTGACAGGGTAAGGAATGGTCTGGCCATCTCCATCCGTGAAAGGTTACTTAGGGTATGTTCACTTACGCTTCACGTGAACTCACCACATGTCAAGTGCAATATTTTTGTGTTCACGTAATGTTCTCAGAATGCATGCGCACCCTGTTTATTTTGGGGGGGGGGAATGGTTGAAGCTTTTTTTCTTTCTTGTCAAACTGGCTTCACAGACATTAGAACCTACACGTTGATGCAGATTTGTCTTTACTTGGGCTTGCTGATCGGAACGTCGACAGTTCGAATCCGTGCGACGGGATGAGCTGCTGTTGTTCTGTCCCAGCTCCTGCCCACCTAGCAGTTCGAAAGCACACCAGTGCTAGTAGATAAATAGGTACCGCTCCGGCGGGAAGGTAAATGGCATTTCTATGCACTCTGGCTTCCGTCATGGTGTCCCATTGCACCAGAAGCAGTTTAGTCAGGCTGGCCACATGACCTGGAAAGCTGTCTGTGGAAAAACGCCAGCTCCCTCGGCCTGAAAAGTGAGCTGAGAGCCATACCCCATAGTCGCCTTTGACTGGACTTAATCATCCAGGGGTCCTTTACCTTTTACCTTACATGCAACAACAGTAGTAGGAAAGACATGCAGACCCTCCAAGTGTTTCTATTTTCCAGGTTTACAGAAGCCTTCTCCTGGAATGTTCCGCTTTTGCTTAGAATGGCCCTATTTTCATGAGAGGAATGCTGGGAGTGTATGGAGTTATGTGACCCACGCACCCCCAGGCAAGGATAAGTAACTATACAACCTTTAGAAGACATCTGAAGGCAGCCCTGTAATAGGGAAGTTTTTTTAAAAAAAGTTTAATGTTTTATTATGTTTTTATATCTGTTGGAAGCTGCCCAGAGTGTCTGGGGCAACTCAGTCAGATGGGTCAGATATAAATAATACATTTATTATTATTACTACTACTACTATCATTATTTTTGAAAAGGACATCCCGATTAAAAACATAAGAAACAGGAAACCAGCTAGGGAGGAAGTTAGACCTTTGGGTGACCAAGGAATCAAAGGCTGGATCTAGACATGTCAAAGAAGCAATTCATTTAAACGCGTTGTAAACTCACATATATACAATGCATATAAAATGCTTTTTCTTTACCAATCCAGCCGAGTCCAAAGGAGAAAGTGGTGATTGTAGAGTAACTGAATTATTGGTGCCTGTCCCCACAGCAAAACATGTATGGGAGATCCCTGCGCTTGAACTAACTTTTTCAAGCAGAGAGTCTGAGAAACTGAGGCAAATAATAATATAATAATAATAATAATTTATTATTTATACCCCGCCCATCTGGCTGAGTTTCCCCAGCCACTCTGGGCGGCTCCCAATCAGTGTTAAAAACAGTACAGCGTTACATATTAAAAACTTCCCTGAACAGGGCTGCCTTAAGATGTCTTCTGAATGTCAGGTAATTATTTATCTCTTTGACATCTGATGGGAGGGCGTTCCACAAATAGTTGTGACAAGAGATTAAGTTCTAGTCCTTATTGACAAAAACTGACCAAATCACCGTCTAGGTGGTCTAAACAAACAAACAAACAAACACACACACACACACACACACACACACACACACACACACCCTAAGGTAGACCCCAGAACTGAACAGTGTTTAATGCAATACCATTTAAAAAAATAATAATCCAGGGGTGATCTAGAAATCACAGGCTGCTTAGCTGATGTCTGTTTTGGTAAAATTGGTGGGCCCTGACATCTAAAATCCTGATTTATAATAGCTATATTCATAATACTGACTGTGCCAACAGAAGGCACCATCTAAGATACACTTTTTAAAGTGAGCTTTCCCTCTTTCAGAGAAGTGAAATCAGGCCATGGGAGGGAAATCAAAATATTTCCAGATTATTTAAAGACGCACAAGATAATGTGAGTGTAAACAAAAGCTTAATGTTTGCTGCTGCTGTGAATCAGAACAAACAAAAACAGCCTTACCTGAGAATCTGTAGCATGAAAACAAACACTTGGATGTCTGACAAGATTTCGAAACAGACTCAAGAAATAAAGCTTAGCTAAAGGGCTGGCAGCCTTTCCTTACTTCGATTGCAGAATCTGAAGTGTATTCCAAGAAAATTCCTTCCTCCAGTGTGAGGTGTTTCCCCATTCACAAGTCATGCATTTTGACTTAGGTGGAATAATGTGCTCATACAGGACTTGCCAATCAGAAGGTCGGCGGTTCGAATCCCTGCGATGGGGTGAGCTCCCGTTGCTCGGTCCCTGCTCCTGCCAACCTAGCAGTTCAAAAGCACATCAAAGTGCAAGTAGATAAATAGGTACCGCTCCGGCGGGAAGGTAAACGGCGTTTCCGTGCGCTGCTCTGGTTCGCCAGAAGCAGCTTAGTCATGCTGGCCACATGACCCAGAAGCTGTACGCCGGCTCCCTCGGCCAATGAAGCGAGATGAGCGCCGCAACCCCAGAGCCGGTCATGACTGGACGTCAGGGGTCAGGGGTCCCTTTACCTTTTTACATTACATAGGAAGTGTAGACAGGGCTGGCACCAGCGCCTGGCATCCTTGGGTACGTGCCAGGCCCTCATTGTCTGTGGGGCTCACAACTAACACACGCACCTGGTCTTCTTCCTTCACTTTTCATACCAGTGCTGTGAGCAAGCACTTGCCTACGTGTTATGTAAATTTCCCACAATGCTCCTGACATTGTGTCACCCTGGTGCATTGTGGGAAATTAAAATGGTTCTTCCGTAGTACATTGTTGCTACCAATGGTCCCTGTTGCCATGTAAGCCTTCCAGGACTCATCAGAAAATAGGGGGCACCAAAGTGAACTTTGTCCAGAGGCCCCTGAACTCTGGATATTTAGGTATTTCCTTAATATAAGAAATGTGATTGAAAGGACCAAGAGATCGGAGACATCTGCCTTGGGATCTAGGAGCAGTTACTCAGGACGGGAAATACAATCATTTGGGAGAAAACATGGCTCCCCTGGAGCACGCACACATGGTTTGTCTCCTGATGAAAGATAGAAAAGTCTTCATTACAGTCTTGGTTCTTAAAACTTGTTTTAATTTGTTGGAAGCCGCCCAGAGTGGCTGGGGCAACCCAGTCAGATGGGCGACATATAAATTATTATTATTACATGAAAAGAGCAGGAATGAAGATGATGAGCTGACCCTAGCTTACAATTCAAAACACAGGTTAGGCACTGAGACAAAACCTTTGGGTTCCGCCTATCTTTCTACACAATGCACCCCCACAAAAAAAAATTGGCCTCCACAGACACACACACAGCATCCTGTAATATTTCCAGCTTCTCAAGCTATCACATTATGTTATCCAGGAAGTTAAAGACACTAATCTGCCTCACCTTTTCCAGACACTCCAAGTGTCCCTATTTTACAGAGACAGTCCCAGATTTATAGAAGCCATCCCGGTTCCTGGTTTGATCCCAAAATGTCCCACTTTTCCTTAGGATGTGCCTGTTATCATCGGAGAAATATGGGAGAGTATGGAGTGATGCCACACAGACACACACACACACACACACACACACACCCCCGAGCCAAGGAGATAAGTAACTGTACAACTTTTAGAAGACATTTGAACAGTGCTTTTTCTTCCTGGGGGGATGCATACCCCTAAAGATTTTGTGAATCTAAGTTTGGCCTCATTGAGGGGCGGTGTTTCAATATAAGTAGGAAAATGAGAGTACCCCAAAAAAAAATTTAGACAAAAAAGCAATGCGTTTGAGGGCAGCCCTGTACAGGGAAGTTTTTTTTTAATGTTTAATGATTTTATATAGGTTGGAATTGCCCAGAGTGGATGGGCCAACCCAGACAGATGGGTGACTAAAATTATTGTTATTATTGTGAACAACAACATCCCTGTTTTCATCGGAGAAATGTTGGAGCTTATGGTTTCCTAAAGTGCTATTCTCCCTCATGCTACAATCTAGACAAAGCAATATGTATGTCAGGAATCAATGCTGCTGAGATGATGGGGAAGTATATCTAAAGGGACCCAAAATAGATTTTAGCGGGGATGTGCATAGAAAGCTGCTTTATACTGGGTCAGAATATTTGTTCACCCAGTCCTGTCTGGCAGTAATACACCAGGATCTCTGGCTGACATCTTTCACATCACCTGCTACCTGCTCACCTTTTTAAAAAAGCAGAAATACCAAGGGTTTAACCCACAACCTTCAGCATGGAGAACAGGTGTTCTGACATGGAACTACCAGATCCACCTTGGCAGGTCTTGTCTAGGATTTGAACCCAGGAATTCTTGCAATAAACATACCCCTAGAGCAAACCATTCCTTCTTTGTCTTTGGAGGTTCTTTCAAAAAAAAAGTATAAGTTCAATATGAAGTAATTCTAGTGGCTACGTTATGCGATAGTGTCCTAGAAAAGAGAATTTTGTTGTTACCAGATTGTTTCAGATATTTGATCTTTCCCGATTCCATGAAAAGGTTTCAACTTCTAAGCATAAGAGGCTAGCAACAGATGAAGTTTGTTTGAGGTGCTCCATTCAATTTGGTTCTGAAAGTCACAGTTGCTCACATAAGTACTCCAGTGACCAAAAGTAAACTTATGACGATGGTTATACAGTGGTACCTCGGGTTACATACGCTTCAGGTTACAGGCGCTTCAGGTTACAGACTCCGCTAACCCAGAAATAGTGCTTCAGGATAAGAACAGAAATCGTGCTCCGGCGACGCGGCAGCAGCAGGAGGCCCCATTAGCTAAAGTGGTGCTTCAGGTTAAGAACAGTTTCAGGTTAAGAACGGACCTCCGGAACGAATTAAGTACTTAATCCAAGGTGCCACTGTATTGAAACGTATTTCCCCTAGTCTCTTGGAGACTGAGGTGTCAAAAACTGGGGCCGAATAGGAGGTGGAGTGGACTTCTGGGATCATTTTCTTCAGTGGGTTTGCTTGTGTTTGTATACATGTATAGATTGAGTTTTTATTTCCTCATCTTATTTTTATTCTGTGATGTTATTGTTGTACTTTTATCGAAGATATTGCTCCCCGTCCTGAGATACTTAGGTTAGGAGTGGGATATAAACATTTTAAAATAATTTTAATTAACATTTAAATATTTTTCAACAACATACGCACACACAGAGAGAGAAGGCTATGACTGGGAGTAAGAATGAAGAGAGTTGCTCAACCTCCCTCCTGTTGATAAATCATCAAGTTGCTTTCATACCTAAAGAAAAGAATGTATGGGGGAACATTATCTTTTCTTCCCTATGGAGAGAGATATTTAAACAATCCTTTGAAATGGAGCCATTTAGTGCATGTTCTTTAAATTTGATTTGATTTGTTAACATCATTGAGCAAGTAACTAGTTAGAAATATGTATTTTTTCTTTTAATGAACAGAATCCTATTCCATCAGCTAGAAATTTCCATGGTAATACATCTCCTTTTGAGGCTTGAGATCTGTGACTTGCTTTTCTTTCCTAATGAGAGGAATAGTGGGGAGACCATCTGACTTATCGATTAAGCTACTATAAGGCATATGTTGGTTCTTTTCCTGCTGCTGAGACAATGGCCTTGGCGTTAGAAGAGTTCGAACTAACCCAGCAGAAGTCTTTCGGTGCACTTGGAGAAACTGGGTGTGGTGCTTTTTGCCTTCTCAGTCTCTGTTTTAGCTTGTAGACAATTTTAAATGTACACAAAAAAAATTCAAAAAAGGTATGTGGACAAGGGAGAAGGTCTTTGAGGGGTGAAACCATCACAGCACATGACAGGACACTAGGGGTGGGGGTGGTGGCAGCGGGAGAGGAACAAAAGACTTGTCATAAAGGCATTATTTAATCAGTCTCTTCTAGAATGCCAGGCTTCATTTGCACACCATGACTTCCCTAATCAAAAGCCATCCAATTAAAGCAGTGAGAGAGCAATGAACCTATGCAAGAAATTCATAGGTCTCCTCTGTGGATTGTTCATTAGTCGTTCCCAAGTGCCCATTACGGGCTTTACCCATGAAAATGCACCTTGAGAATAAAAGATCTACATCAACAGCACATACACACCCGCCAGGTGAATGGTATTCACTTTTAAAATCAACCCCTCCAAGGGGACAAATTGAGATTGCAGAGTTTTGAGAAATTAAAAGGGAAGGTGAGAGATTGGTTGCACTATCATCAAATAAATGAAGTGTTTAAATTGGACAGTAAAATTGGCTTCCAGGTGGAAAAATCAAAATTAGAGACTGAACTGTTAGAATCCAGTACTAAGAATTTGTCAAAAATGTATAATCTTCTGCTGAAATGGAATACACAAGATGAAACGGTTAAATCAGCTATGATTAAATGGGCTCAGGACATTGGACATAATATTTTGTTTGCTGATTGGGAAAAGTTGTGGACCACCGGGATGAAATTTACGGCATGTAATGCCTTAAGAGAGAATATTATGAAAATGATCTATAGGTGGTACATAACCCCAGTCAAGCTTGCAAAGATTTACCATTTGCCTGACAACAAGTGTTGGAAATGTAAGGAAAAGGAAGGTACATTCTTTCACCTCTGGTGGACGTGCCCGAAGATTAAGGCATTCTGGGAAATGATCTATAATGAACTGAAAAAGGTATTTAAATATACTTTCCCCAAGAAACCAGAGGCCTTTCTCTTGGGTATTGTCGGCCAGGGGGTGTTAAAGACAGATATAACTTTCTTTATGTACGCTACAACAGCAGCTAGAATTCTTATTGCGAAGTACTGGAAGACGCAAGACTTACCCACACTGGAAGAATGGCAGATGAAGGTGATGGACTACATGGGCTTGGCAGAAATGACGAGCAGAATCCGAAACCAGGGAAAAGAAGCGGCGGAAGAAGAATGGAAAAAGTTTAAGGACTATTTAAAGAAATATTACAAAATTAATGACAGTTAGAATGATGTTGGACTAAAGTAAATGGTTACTATTAGTAATGGTTAAGACAAGGAGAATAAGGATGATTAGCTTAAATTTATAGTAAAATAAGGGAAGATTTGCTGAACAATTGATTAGAATTTGGAATACAGAGACGGGAGGCATGAGGAAGTCGAAGAAGAAAGGTTTAAGAAATTAGGACATGAAATGGTACTTGTTTCTTGTTTTGTTTTTTGTCCTTTGTTTGTTTATGTATGTTTTGTTTGTATGAATATAAAAATTGCTTAATAAAAATATTATAAAAAATAATAATAATAAAATCAACCCCTCCAGAACGGATAAAGTACAATAACCTTTGCCTACTTGAGAGGGACAAGTGATTTATCAGCTGGAACAAAAACAGAACCCAGTAAGATTAATTTCATACTAATCATAAAGTATTATATGAAAAACTAAACACACAAGCACAGAATGTGCAAAAGATTTTTAAGGAGACGTCTATGCAGCAATTAAACACAAGCATATGGTCATGTTTCAATAACTGCATGCCGATATATTCTAGAACTTCTAACAAATATGAAGTCACAATAATTAGCACTTCCAGTTTGACATCATTTTACAAATGAAAAACGAAGAGATTTGCCATTAAGCAGTATTGACGATATGCGTACAGTACACATATTTGTCAATTTCATTAACCTTCCAAAATTCACAGTGCATTAATGATAGCAATACACATCATTCCAATATTCAGTGCAATTTCACGGGGGCAAATTCCACATCCTCTCTTCCTTACAGCTGCTAGGAAACATTATACTTTGCAAATATCCCGTTGGGGTAAGCAGATGCTAAACAGTTGAATCCGAATAGACTATATTATGCCCCAAAATTAATCCCAGATAAAAAGTAGGGGGCTGTTTTGAATCTATTCATCCTTTTTGGATACACAACCTGCACGGGTTCTTTCCACTAAACACGGTCACTTCATCTGGAAGAAGGGATCTTTCCACTATCAAAAGTAGGCTACTTTTCTAAGCCACATAAAAGGGATATCAGCCTTAAATACATAGTTGATCTAGGCAAAGTGATAAAATAGTCTCTCATCTGGTTCTAAAGCACCCATCTTTGGGTTGGCCACCCTCATCCATTTCAAGGCAGGCCCCAGGCTTGAGTAGACACTCGGAATACTGCTGCAAATGTCCCCTATGCCTATCAGCCCACCTGGAACTACTGGGGACCCATCACCATCCCTCTTGGTATTGCCACCATCTCCTGATGCTGCTTGGGCCCCCTGGTGGCATGACAATTAGTCCTGCCTCTGCTTATTAATCTGGGCAGGTAGCTCCTCCAGTTCGTGCCAAGCAACAGCCATGTTTTATCTCCACAATGCAATGTCCAGCACCCAAATGAGTCAGCAAATATGGAAGTTGCCCAGCACCAATTGGAGCCAAGAAGAAAACCACTGTTGAGTAAACCTGCTGGGGCAATGGAAAAAGGGGAAATGTTGGTTCCCAGCTGCAGAGCTGGCAGGGCCAGCACCTATCACCAGCTGAAACAAGTGATGTTGGGGAATATGAACTATAGCATTGTTGTTGTTATTATTCTTATTTCACACCTAACTTTCACCTTAAGGTCCCAGGCTGGTTCTGGTGGGCCCTGACAGTGGCCACCCCTCCATATTCTATAGTGTGTTTGTTCTTTGGTTTTTTTATTACGAACCAGATTGCCAGTTGCCATCACAGCCTCTTCCCATCTTCTGGCAACATGCCCTGAACCTCCAGGTTCAGTCGCAGACGACTCTGGGGTTGCGCGCTCATCTTGCTCTATAGGCTGAGGGAGCCGGCATTTGTCAGCAGACAGCAGTCATGTGGCCAGCATGACTAAGCTGCTTCTGGTAAACCAGAGCAGCGCATGGAAACACCATTTACCTTCCTGCCAGAGCGATACGTATTTATCTACTTGCACTTTGACGTGCTTTCAAACTGCTAGGTGGGCAGGAGCTGGGACCAAACAACGGGAGTTCACCCCATTGCAGGGATTCGAACCGCCGACCTTCTGATCGGCAAGCCCTAGGCTCTATGGTTTAGACCACAGCACCACTCACATCCCCTGAACCCCCAGCCTACCTGGCGGCAAGTCAGTATGTCAAATCCTCAGTCCTGGCTCAATCCACATGCCCAAAGTCCAAACCGAAGCAGTCCCACAGAGATCCTGAAGCATCCAAGCTGAGGCCCACCAACATGGGCAGTTGAGCATACACAGCCCCTCAGCTCTGCTTCCCTTTTGTTCTTTGAATGCTGATTGCAGCATCTGGGCTTGATGAGTCAGGTGACCCTCACCTGTCCTGAGCCTACTCCAGCTGAGGAATCACACCCCTCCTCCCTGTTGTCATGCTAGTTCATGACACAACAGAGCTGAAACAGAATCACAGCCCAAAAGTACTGCTAAGGCTGGATCTAGACGCATCAAAGAAGCGTTTCAATTTAAAGCGTTCTAAGTTTAAACATGGAAAACAGGTAGAGAAAAACAGGACTCCATGTCGCCACCTGGTGGGTGGCACAATGTTATATCACACATAAGGTAAAGGGACCCCTGACCATTAGGTCCAGTTGTGACCGACTCTGGGGTTGACGCTCATCTAGCTTTATTGGCCGAGGGAGCCGGCGTTTGTCCGCAGACAGCTTCCTGGTCACATGGCCAGCATGACTAAGCCACTTCTGGCGAACCAGAATAGCGCACGGAAACACCGTTTACCTTCCCGCCAGAGTGGTACCTATTTATCTACTTGCACTTTGACATGCTTTCAAACTGCTAGGTTGGCAGGAGCAGGGACCAAGCAACGGGAGCTCACCCCGTCGTGGGGATTCGAACCGCCAACCTTCTGATCGGCAAGTCCTAGGCTCTGTGGTTTAACCCACAGCGCCACCCGCGTCCCTATATCACACATACAGTGCCTATAAATAGCTTTTTCTTTACCAGTCTAGCTGACTCCTAAGTCTCAGTACTGTTAGCTCTGTCTCTCTCCCTCCCTATGTTCACTAGCCAGACTGGTTGGGCCTAAATATTCTGCACCTTTTTTTCACTTGAGCTAAAGCATGTAATGGTCCAAGTGTGTTCTCCTCCCTGTTCCTCTCCCTGCCAAGGGTTTTCAAAACACATTGTTCTGCTTTTAGGGGGTGAAAGACATATTCTATAGCATGAAGAGATGTTAACATTATAATCCTATATGCTTCTACTCAGAAGTAAGTCCTGTTGGGTTTGGTGGGCCTCACTCCTAAGTGAGTGTATATAGGATTTCAGTCAAAGGCTGTGCAAACCTATGCCAACTTACTTGGAGGTAAGTCCTATTAAACTCGGTGAGATTTACGTCTGAGTAAACATACATTGAATTAGGCTGAATGGCAAGTAATGAAACTAGAAGAATTCAACTGCAGCCACATTCTAGGAGCCAATACAGCATTTTCCCAAAGAGGTGTGATGTATATAAGCCATTTCCTTTTCCTATCTTGAGTTAATGTAATTTCACACTAATTTAATATGGCTTTATTTCATTTTATTTTACTTAAAAACAGGCACCAAAGTTGCTTATTGTCTTGATAGGAAACCTTTCAAAATGCTCCCTTTGTCCCACAAATCCACACTTATTTTTGTGAGCTCTTTCTATAGGATCAGTTGAATTAGGCAGACATTCAATTATTTCTAGAAATATTTGATTTTCAGTCTTCAACGTTCATTGTTTCAACATGATGAAAGCGGGAAGGGGAGAATGACAGCAACTAAGAAAAAAAATGTTTGCACCGTTTTGAGCTTCTCTGTTATGATGAACAGAGAAAGAAATTAGTGCAATTATATACATGTCCGTGCACACAGATCTTGACATATTTATGTCTCAAACATTCCTCCAACACACACACAGACAGAGAGAGAGAGAGAGAGAGACAGACAGACAGACAGACAGACAGACAGAAAGACACACACACACACACACACACACACACACACTTTTTTCACATTGAGGAGTGGAATATTGTCAAGCACAGTGCTGAGGCTACTTGGCTTGTTCCCATACAGAAAGAACCTTTGGCGTTCCCATATTCCAATGGGCAATTCAGTCTTGGCAGAAATGTGCCAATGGATGCTATAAAGCAGCAGGCAGTGGGTGTGGGGTGTGTGCAAGCATTTCAAAACTGCTAACAGCAGCTCCGTTGTGATCCAAACAGCTGTGAGCAAAGACACAGGTGTGCTAACCCAACAAGGCCTGCTTGTGCCTTCGCAGTATCGTGTTGGCCAGGTTTGCAAAGTTGCAGCTGACCACATAACAAACAAGGCTGCCTGAGAAACATCTGCTTGGAGTAAACATTGGGTATGCTTAGTGTTATGTTCAACTCTCCATAACTCTAAAGAGCAAAACACAACAACAGCAAATCGCATTGTCCTAAGCACTGGCTATTATGCTGAGAAGGTCCCTCATCTTGGTTTGTGGACAAGTTGGGGTTTTCCTATAGGTGCAAATGTACCTGTCCAATATTGCTGGTCCGTCATGCCAAGCTGAAGTGTTCATCTGCCATTTTTATTGACACTTCCATTCTCGTGCCCATTCTCAGACATCAGCACAGTTAAACAAACTTCAGAGTAGGGCCTTTGGATATTTGCATAAACAATGCAATCCCTTGCCATTTAGAAAAGAAAAAAGATGTCTTGGCAGTGTAGATTAGTTGGAATTCAACCAGCTTACACTCCACAATAAGAGTTCAAATTGGGTTCCCGCACTCACCCTCTGCAACAATTATCACCACGTTATAAGAGCCTGCTGGATTTGAAGTGGATTGCAGAGCTAAGACTGCATGCCTAATGAAAACGAAAATTTATTTGACTTGATGTGGGCTAGCTATGGCCCTCCAGCTCTTCTTGGGACTACAGCTCCCATCATCCCTAACCACAGGCCATGTTGGCTGGGGCTGATGGGAAGTGGAGCCAAAACAAAACTCCAGAGGGCCGCAGGTTCCCCATACCAAATGTCCAAAGAAGACGCTTTAAGAATTCGTGCTGGTGCAAGCAGAGTGCCAACCTAGCATTCGTTCCTCTCCTTCATGTCATATTCCCCCTTTTTTGTGACATGCCATAAAGCACAATGTACACTGAGGTAATAAAAAATATAATCATTTGTCCATCATCATTCTGCTACCCTTGAGAGATCCATGTCAAGAAAATTATTCTGCCCTGACTAATAGGCACACACACACTCCTTCAACTCTGCAGACAAAAGCCCTTGCACATAAGTTTTGAGGAGATGCAATGACTCTCCATCAACAAACTGGAACTTGACTAGTTTATGCACACAGTTCTCTGCAGCTAGGACCTAGATTAGTCCCTGCAGAGAGTATTGAGTGCAGCAGTTCTGTCTAGGAATTCAGTTCACTTTTACCTAGGAATAACTAATGGCACCCCCTCACAAATGTTACAGGAACAGCTTTTACATTCTTACAAGCATCTGAAGCCAGAAACACACCTCCGCAAATTCACTAAAATTAAATCAATCCAGTTACCAAAAGTAATAGGACCAATCAGACTTGCTTCACAAGAAACAGAGATTTTTAATAATGGTTTTCTGTGCTTATTTTTTGAACAACTGCCTTGAAGAAAATCAGATTTCTAGTTGTGATTTCTTTTCGAAATGTAATTATTGCATATAATAAACCCTTTGTCTCTCACACACACCATTTTTCAACTAGTCAACAGTAATATGATCATAATGTGCCATTAATTATTTTTTTCAGAACAACCTAGAAAACTTGACATTATTTTATCATGAAAGGATATGTCCCAAAATTTGATGGAACTTTTCTCCATCGTGACCCCAATAATTTCATAGATTTCCTTCCATTTACAGATATCTATTCCTGTCCACCCTGCTCTACACTAATAAGCCAGTTCATAGACCTAAATATATATTATTATTATTATTATTATTATTATTATTATTATTATTATTATTATTATTTTGTATACCCGCAGGCCTCAGGGAGGTTTACAACATAAAAACACAATACAAAAACACAAAATACATAATAAAAATAAGAACAAGAACAACCTAGCACATTTTAAAAGTTACTGATTTTAAAATAAAAATAACGAGCAGCACAAACTTCTTCACATTTGCTCAGAACTAGGTCCTACTGTTTTCAGTGGGTCTTACTTTTAGGTAAGCACGCATGGGATTGCAACCTAAGGTTGTCTTGCGAGTAAATTCTGCTGAAGATGGTAGTACTCATGTTTTTTAGTGAGAATTCATAGGACTGAGTGATAGCTGAGCATGGCCAATGGCCAGCGACAATGGGAGCTGGACTTCAGCTCCCTCTGAAGGGCCAAAGGTTCCCCAACACCTGGGTTGGGGGGAAAGAGATTTAGCATCCTGCTAGCCATAGATCTAATTGCCTGTTGAACCTCTTCTTACTGCTTGATGCTTCATAGAGCCTAGAATTTCACTTCAATATAGGAAAACTTGTCTGGATCCCCATGTATTCTACTTGTGTAGAGTCATACTGCTTGTTCCTATTTTCATCAAAACATTTGGTTTCCTTTCCCTATCTTGCATCACAGCCAAGTTCTCTTGCTCTTTAACTTCTCTGTCACATGTCAGAGGGATTTACGTCTATGGATCCAAGATCAAAAGATGCAGAATACAATAACTACAGCAGAAATAGAGAAAGGGGTGGTCAGTTGTGGGGGAAAAGAAGCCCGTTTTTTTTTCTTCCATTCGTGAAGCATGATTTCTTTTTTTCTTTTCTTTTTTAAAATTCCATTATTATTATTATTATTATTATTATTATTATTATTATTATTATTTTGTACCATTTCTGCAAAGCAGACCGCAGAAATTAAAATCAATTCACTGTTATAGCAATTCATGCTAGCATAGTCAAAAAGCATACACAAATCGGCCTCATGTCAGCCTTTCATCATTCAGAGCAGTGAGCTCAGTGGCGACAATAGAGCTCACGCTATTGCATAGAAATGTGAAGCCCAATTAACATCAGAACACACGCTAATGTTCTAATGAAGTAAATGGACTTCAGATGAGGAGGGGAAAAATGCCTATGCACCAATTAGCTGACACCGAAGGCATGTGAAGAAATAGCACGAATAGGAACGAAACAAAAGAGAGGTAAAAGTCACAATTTAAAGTAATTACACACAGGGGCTTATGCCAAGATGTTGCAGTGCCCTTCATCACAGTGAGAGGCCGGCAATTCTTGTTCGTAGGATGTGGGCAATTCACATTTCACATTGTCTTTACGTGGTGCCCACATGCTCAATTTTACAGAACAACAGGCCCCACTGTAGTTTATTTACCTACTGAAGCGAAAACCCACTTTAATGTAAGAACGTACGCCGAGGTGTCGGCTTGAGCAGAAACCAAGCACAAAAGAACTCCTCCAACTTCATTTGAACAGCTGGGGAGAGTCTGTTATGTATCAGGGGAAAAAATTAACAAAGGCCAAAAAGGAAAGAAAGAAGGGAGGTGGGGGGGGGGGGACAACCCAGCAGCTCAGCATAGAACTAGAGAGCTAGCACTGCCCTCGCCCAGCTGTTGCACAATATGGAAGCGTCAGAAGAGGTGGGGAAATGGAAAAGCTGCAGCACATCTGAGCAAAAAGGATGCTTCCTCCTCCCCCGCATGAAGATAGTAATATTATATAAAACGAAAAGCAAAGTCAACTCTGTTTCGATCTAAAAGCGGCCTCGGAAGACTGCGAAGGCAGTAGCTCTAAACAGATTGTGCACCAGAGGAGAGGAGTATTTTGTGGTTGTTGTTGTTGTTTAGTAGTTTAGTCGTGTCCGACTCTTCGTGACCCCATGGACTAGAGCACGCCAGGCACTCCTGTCTTCCACTGCCTCCCCCAGTTTGGTCAAACTCATGCTGGTAGCTTCGAGAACACTGTCCAACCATCTCGTCCTCTGTCGTCCCCTTCTCCTTGTGCCCTCCATCTTTCCCAGCATCAGGGTCTTTTCCAGGGAGCCTTCTCTTCTCATGAGGTGGCCAAAGTATTGGAGTCTCAGCTTCACGATCTGTCCTTTCAGTGAGCACTCAGGGCTGATTTCCTTCAGAATGGATAGGTTTGATCTTCTTGCAGTCCGTGGGACTCTCAAGAGTCTCCTCCAGCACCATAATTCAAAAGCATCAATCAGCCTTCTTTATGGTCCAGCTCTCACTTCCATACATCACTACTGGGAAAACCATAGCTTTTTCTATACAGACCTTTGTTGGCAAGGTGATGTCTCTACTTTTTAAGATGCTGCCTAGGTTTGTCATTTTGTGGTAGAAAGGCTATATAACAAGGCTGACCTGTTTCCTGTCCATGGGCCGTATCTCCCCTACACACACACACACACACACACACACACACACACACACACTGGTGTACTCTTTAGGCAGGAAGCTGGTTTATAGCAAGTCAAACGAAGAGTCCATCTCAATCAGTATTGTCAACCCTGACTGGCAGCAGCTCTCCAGGGTTTCAGGTAAGGGTCTCTCCCAACCTTACCTTGAGATGCTGCCATGGATCAAACCTGCCATGCTCTGTCCCCGGACTATGTATCTTATATGTTTAATATAATTATATGTGCAGTGTGGCTTTGCATTGAACTGGCCATAACTCTTTAGTTGAATCCAGCCCATAAATACTTGGACACGCAGATTCAAATTCACATTTAAGTACAGTGATACCTCGGGTTACATATGCTTCAGGTTACATACGCTTCAGGTTACAGTCTCCGCTAACCCAGAAATATTACCTCAGAACTTTGCTTCAGGATAAGAACAGAAATCGTGCTCTGGCGGCGCGGCGGCACCGGGAGGCCCCATTAGCTAAAGTGGTGCTTCAGGTAAAGAACAGTTTCAGGTTAAGAACGGACCTCTGGAACGAATTAAGTACTTAATCCGAGGTACCACTGTACACTACTGAAATACTAGATTACTTGAAGTCAGGGTGTACAAGAAATATTTAGAACATGGATGGGGAAATCGTGGCCCTCCAGATATTGTTAGAGTCCAATTTCCATCAGCCTGCCTCATCTCTCCCTCTTGGCCCCCCTCCTCTGCAGCCTCCGCTTCTGCCTCTGATTCTGGACTGCTCTCTGCCACAGACTCTTCCTTCTCACAAAACCCTGTTACGTCTTCAGCTTCCAACACCGACTCCTCCCAGTCTGTTCCCTCTTCTCCCTCTGACCACTCCTTGTCGTCCCACTACCAATAACCCGGCTCTGAGCCTTCTTCCCTTGGTGCCTCCCACCACTCCTCTGCATAACAACAAATTTAAGAAGGAAGTCATAAGAACTATTGACAGGGAATCCTATGCATGTCTACTCAGAAGTAAAACTCACTGAGTTCAATCGAAACTCCTCCCAGGTAAATTTGGAAAGGGCTGAAGCTTGAATGCCTGCAGTCCTATAATCCTATAGACACTTTTTGGTGTCATAAAACTCAGAGGGGCTTACTTCCTCCTGGCTAATGTGGTACAAGTGGTTAAAAAAATAATAATCTGAAAACAGTCTTCTTTGAAAATCTGGGACCAGGCTCACTGGTTTCAAGACAGGGTTGGTTTTAAAAAACAAAAAACAACCACCACCAAATATTTAATATAATGAATTCATCCTGTAGATATCTGATCAAATCAAATGTTTAATTAAATAACTGACAGAATATGCTTTTGCACATTAGGTTTCTTATGTATCTTATTCCAGTATTCAATAAGGGGTTTCCTGTTATCTCGAAAAGTCCTGGCCTTTTGTTTCCCTTAATATAATCAAATGAAACTTGACAGTGTATCCATTATATGCTTTGCTGAACCCATTACAAAGATCAGGTGCCTTTTTATTTTGCCAGTTTTAGTCAATATTACCTTCAGCATGATTAATGAATTTCTTACCAGTCCTGCTGTTTTGCAATATCTTTAATTAATCCAAGTAGTAATACCTTGAGATCCAAAAGGTAAGCTATAACTAATAATTTCTTTTAAAAGAAAGTATTGAAATAAGTCTGTAACTCAGCCAAACACATGTGTATTTGTATTTTGTATTTCAAACATGTATTCTATTTTGTATCTCAAACAGCTTAACAGATACTTTCTGACATGCATGCACAAAATGTACCATTAATATACCATTCTATGGGGGAGAAGTTCCCAAAAGTGGAAATCTAATATTCAGACATACTATGGACCATCTCATGAAGGCCCTCCATCTAGTCAAAATAGATTAAAATGGCTGTGAAACAGAACAAGAATTATCCTGATTAGTTAGGAGGATCATCAAATATCAGTTCAGAAATGGTGTACCTTCATTAGCTCAAAGCAATGAGAAAGTGCAAAGCTGTTGAAACCAAGAGTCCTTTTCGTTGGAAATTCCCAGGTGTCAAAAAAGGTTATTTATGTATGCCACCACTGCGGTCCATGTTTTGTTAGCCCAAAAATTGAAAACGAGCAGGTCCCAACTAAAGAAGAATGGCAACTTAAACTGATGGAATACGCGCAGCTTGCGGACCTAACATATAGAATAAGAGAACAAGAAGAACATACATTTAAAGAAGATTGGAAAATGTTTATTCAATAGATGGGGGGTGGGTTGTATACATTTGGAAACGTTGGCAGCGTTGAGATAAATTCAACAGTGTAAACAAGTTTTGTTGTCTAAATGAATATTCTAAAGTGTAAAACAGAAAATTTAATAAAAATGTGTGTGTGTGTGTGTGTGTGTGTGTGTGTGTGTGTAAGTGCACAGCTGTTGCTCATCCTCCAATTCCTTCCCCACCTGCTACATAGCAGGTGAGGGAGGAAAGTGAGTGGACAAATGGAACAGGAAACAACTATAGCACCTCAAATTGTAGTGGTCACAGTGGTTGCCTGTCTTTCAGGCTGCAGCTCAGTGAAATAACCCCTGTTTTGCATGCAGAAGGTCAATCTCAGGCATCTCCAAACCAGAGTTAGGAGGGACTCCCGATCTGAAATCCTAGAAAACTGCTAACAGTCACAGTAGACAACGCTGAACTAAATGGACCAATGGTCTGATTCAGTCTATGGCAGCTTCCAATGTTGCTATCTGGGAGACTTCTTCCAATCACAAGGCCCACTTTACGGCACTATTGTGAACCCAATCCAAACCCACAAATTATGTTTCTACGAGGCTTTGGCCTAGACCTGGTATCGGTATTCTCTCAGGCTTAGTGTTAACATCACACTCACCTCATGATGTAGGGAGTTCTCATGTGATGTCTTTGCTCATTGGCATTGTATATCATGTGCAGGTGACATTCTCTTGCTTTCCACCTCAGGAATCTAGCCCAGTAATTTCATGATCACTCAGTTTGCCATCTTGCTCACATAGTAACTGCAATATTTACCTTATGTTTGTATGGAGAAACTTTCAGGATCAGGAGTGCCAGCTTGGCCCTGCAACCGTGAGTGCCTGGGGCTGTGGGTGCCACACAGCATGGATGGCCCTGGCACCAAAATTTG
Source organism: Podarcis raffonei (assembly GCF_027172205.1). Taxonomy (NCBI): domain Eukaryota; kingdom Metazoa; phylum Chordata; class Lepidosauria; order Squamata; family Lacertidae; genus Podarcis; species Podarcis raffonei. The sequence continues at coordinate 30,518,554 of NC_070604.1, forward strand.
TGGGTGCCCAGCCCCTTCATGGGGAATTTTGTCCCTTCTCAGGCACCCAGAACCCCATGGAGTTGGCACCTATGTTCAGGAGAAAGATATTTCTCCATCAGAACAGAATACGCAGCACACAGATGGCCAGTAAAGTGCAGGGGCGGAGGAAGGGGGTGTGGTGGCTGCGGGCTGCCCCAGGTTTCACCACTGAGGGGGGTGACAAAATGCCAGGCAGCACTCGCGGGGCCTGCAGCGCACCCGAGCCACACGTCTCTCCTGGGAGAGACGCAGTGGCTTGGGCACTCACAGGCTCCACACTGCACAAACAGTCTGCCCACTGCCTTCCCTCCCTCCAGCTGTAGGGCGGCTGAGTGGAAGGAGGCAGGCAGACTCTGGAGGCCCTGTGGTGTGCACCGCCCCTATGGGCAGCTTGCCCTGTCCCTGGGCGCGCTGCCCCAGGCACCCGAGCAGCTTCCTCCACCGCTGGTAATGTGGAGACAGTCTAGCTTTCTTCTTCTCTGTGGTTTCAGTCAAGGTACTGTCACAGAGGGACTCTGCCAGAACAGAGTGGTCGTATTTGTAAAAGGCAGACACTACGGCCGGGGTAACCAATATGGGACCTTTTGGATGTCGTTGGACAACAATTACCATTGTCTCTGTCCATGACCAATGGCCATGCAGACTGAGGCTGATGGGAGTTGGAGTCCAACAATATCTGGACCATACCTTTGCTCTACAGAAACAGAAGTCTTGACTTCCACTTTATTGCTAACTATTGTTGATGTGATATCTATCCCAGGGGGTTTTCTAAAGAAAGTCACTAACAACAGGGAAGGAAAGTACATTACAGAAGACTCACCTAGGTAGGGCAAACAAAACTGTAATGTTGTGCCAACCCACATTACAGCTCATTTCCTATACCAGCACATCACAATGTGGTAAGGATAACTTTTAAACTTCACCTCAGTATCCAAAGCTGGTAGTTAGCTTCAGTTTTTCACACCGTGTAGTGTTGTTCTAAAGGGATGTCTATTTACAACCTTAACTGTACCCAAAGAAGGTGGTGGTGCTTGTTTTTGTCTGATATTTATAGGCTATACTTTATAGTTAAAATATATAATTACTGAAGAAGGCATAATGAAATCTTCTATTGTTAGACAACACACAGCAATTCTAATTAACAGGGGAACTGATAAAAGAATTTACAGTGGCACTGCTGCAGGAAAATGCAATTTCTTAGTATGGCTCTTGCCGTTTGTTTTACGGCACCGCGGTTCTTTTTGCATTCATGGTTGATTTGGGGAACTCATCTACAGCAAAACATTTTAGGTACCACCAACCGTGTCAAAAATACTACAGTGTCACAAGCAACAGAATTTCTGGTATGACACCACAGCTAGTAGCAGACAGGATGGTGGGACGGAGGCACTTACCTGACCTCCTGGTGGGTGAATTGTTGCTGCTTACCATGAGGACAAGGCGTGACGCAGTGCAAACACACAGGCAGGAACCAGATTGGTTCAGCTGATTCATTTTATGTTATGAACCGCCCTGTGGTCCTTGGATGAAGACATATAGACATTTAATAAAGAAAATAAAAAATAATTTGCACCACATTCCCATTAGCCACATTCCCATGTTGTGAAGTGTGAAAGCACTCCTTTTTTAAAAGTGTCAAGTGTGTTTTGAGTTGTTGTTTTTTGCTCCACTACATCTGCAAGAACAAATCCTTCCAGCTCTACAATTCTACGACTCTATGATTCTGTGAAAATAAAGAGTATGTAAAAATTAATTTCATGATCACCCCATGGTAAGGTTTTGTCTGTAAAAGCTGATTGCACGAACTTACCTTCAATGCAAGGTACTGACAGCAATATCATCCTTTAAATGTTTGTATATTCACCATCAACACAAACTTCTGGATTAAATGAGAATAACCCATCACACCACATTAGATGTCAGAGTGTTGGGTTAGGACTGGCAAGAGCTAGCTTCCAGTTCCCACTTAGCCATAAAGCTCTCTGGAAGGGATGTGCAAATCTTGTCACTTTGGTTTTTCTTTCAAATCTTAAGTTCGGTTTTCTACACTTCCACATCAATTTGCAGCTTTTTTTTTTTTAAGACAGTCCACATAAAAATCCATCAGCATGTTATTGCGACTTTCTCCCAATATGCACAAATGCAATTTTGCCTTATACCCATGTTTTTGCAATTCTTCTCCAAATATTTACATTTTTTACACACATTTCACCCAAGCGTATATGCATTTATTTATTTTTAACATATTACTTGTCTGGAGATCTGCATTGCAGAATTTGGAGAAGTGCAAATTCTGAAGGATATCTATTTTGGTTTATTTTATGTCTTGTTTCCAAAAAGAGGAAATAAGGCAAGTTTGCCTTGGAATGCAAATTGAATCCAATTTCTTCCCCATCCCTGCTCTCTGGTGATATGGGCCCAGTCACTATCTCTTTCCTTTACCCACCTTGACAGGGTTGCGATGAGAATAAAAGTGTGGCATGTACCTTGAGATCCTCAAAGCAAAGGCTGGATATAGCTGAATAAAATTAATAAATAGTGTGAGAATTGGGGTGAGTTTTTCCAGGGCTCTGTTAATAACTCAAGAAACATGATGATGATGATGATGATGATGATGATGATGATGATAAATTTGTATCCCGTCCATCTGACTAGGTTGCCCCCGCCACTCTGGGTAGCTTCCAGCATATATAAAAGCATAATACAGTGGTACCTAGGGTTAAGAACTTAATTTGTTCTGGAGGTCTGTTCTTAACCTGAAACTGTTCTTAACCTGAGGTACTTTAGCTAATGGGGCCTCCCGCTGCCACCGCACCGCCGCCACTTGATTTCTGCTCTCATCCTGAAGCAAAGTTCTTAACCTGAGGTACTATTTCTGGGTTAGCAGAGTCTGTAACCTGAACTATGTGTAACCTGAAGCGTCTGTAACCCAAGGTACCACGGTAAAACATGAAACCTTAAAAGGCTTCCCTATACAGGACTGCCTTCAGATGTCTTCTGAAGGTTATAGAGTTGTTCATCTCCTTGACATCTGATGGGAGGGCGTTCCACAGGGCGGGCACCACTACCAAGAAGGCCCTTTCTGCCTGGTTCCCTGTAGCTTCACTTCTCACAGTGAGGGAACCGCCAGAAGGCCCTCGGTGTTGGATCTCAGTGTCCGGGCTGAATGACAGGAGAATACAAGTGTGCAGTACTGAGGCCCATGCATCAAGCAGCAGTCAAGAGCATCCAGATCTTATTAAAACAAAGAATGCCTACATCTGTTACTCAAGTTATTACAAAGCCACCAGTGTCATACTTAATAAATAACGAGGCAGGCTTTTTAAACAGAAACCTGATGTAAACTTAACACTCACCGGGGGGGGGGGGAATGTAACGTTAAAAGCGAGCTGCCTATGTAGAAGGACTCCAACTATTTTCCACGCAGAGGAGGAAAGTGGAGCAGCCTGTGCCAAAACCTGGCTCTTTTTGCCATAATCGCTGTGCTGGGATAACTGTGCTTTAGTACTATTTGTGTAAAACAGCATCCCAGTGAAATGTGGGCCAGGAGGGAAGGAGGGGAAAAAACGCAGAGAGAGAGAGAGCAGCCCAGACACTGCTGGTTTATTAAAGTGCCCTTCATTCACCTGCTCCATCCAAATCAAACAGCTCTGATTGGCGTTCCGTCTTGTAAAACGGGTATTGTGTGAGCAGTGGGCAGCTGGAGTCCTCTGAGAATCTTCACTTGTCAGAGATGAATCAATCATCTAGAAAGATGTCAGCATCTGCCCAAACCATTTTATATTAGAATAAATGGCAGATGGTGGTGTTTTTATATTTAATCAGTTCCACCAAATGCAGTTTCATCTCTTATAAAACTAAACCATCTGCAGCGTGTAGGTGTACAGATCTAGCTAAATGCCCGCTGCAGAACCCTCTTCTCTTAAAGGTAAACGGTACAAGCTAGTGGCAGCATTTTGGCACCATAAACTACAGGAGGAAGGGGAGGGGGGGAGAGATTTGACTTTTGCTTTTTAAATATCAGTGTGTTCTTGCAAAGGCTTTCAGTGTAATCATGCCAATAATTTATGTGTAGTATCAAGGCCCGTGCTTAATTCATAATTTAGATGGCACATATCTGCGTCAGCCTGCCCTGGATTGCATGAAAAAAATCACCTCCCCCACTATGTATGTATGAACATACTTCTTTTTTTTTTTTTTTTTTTTTTGCAAAGGCCTTTGGCTATGTGCAATGAAGTTTATTTACTTCGCTCTGGGTGTAATATTTGTCCATCTGCAGGCCGGTGTGATAAATCTTTTACTTGGAGGGAAGTCCTGCCAACGTGACAGGTTGCAATGCACACTTACCTGGGAGTGAGCTAGATTGACTAAAACAGGACTTACTTCTGAGTAAAGATATATAAACTAGCACTTACCTTTAAAAGGTTGTACTGTTATTCCCCGATAAGTGAGCACAGAATGAATTTCGAAATGTGTTTTTTTTATCATTGCTTTAATCTATTGATTTTACTTAGCATTTTATTGATCAAATATTGATAAATAGTTTTATCATTTTTCGTCGTGAGCATTTTTCCTCATTGTTTTCAGGGCAGGGCGATGCTCGAATCCTCTACTTCAGGGATAAGGAAACCTGTGGCTGCCAGCTCAACAACTTTGTCTGGATTTTCATGGCAGCCCTACCTAGACTACAACTTTCATTAAGAAGAAGAAGAAGAGTTTGGATTTGATATCCCGCCTTTCACTCCCCTTCAGGAGTCTCAAAGCGGCTAACATTCTCCTTTCCCTTCCTCCCTCACAACAAACACTCTGTGAGGTGAGTGGGGCTGAGAGACTTCAGAGAAGTGTGACTGGCCCAAGGTCACCCAGCAGCTGCATGTGGAGGAGCGGAGACGTGAACCCGGTTCCCCAGATTACGAGACTACCGCTTTTAACCAATACACCACACTGGCTTAATCCTTCCCAGGGGTGCCAACTTGAATAAACTATTGGGGAGGGCCCTAGGTAAGCCCTGCCCTGCATAATTGATTACATGATGCAGTGCATGCACACCATTTGAATGGCAATGCCCATCAACTTGGGGGCCCAGTCCCCTCAAATATTTTATTCGGGGACCCGAAGGGACCTTGGCCCCAGGAGTTGGCTCCTATGTCCCTTCCCATTGGCACAGCTGGCTGGGGCCAGGAAGTTGCCTTATATCAAGTGAGGCTGCTGGTCCATTTAATCCAGTATTGTCTACAGTCTCCCGGGTTCCAGGCAGAAGTCTCTCCCGGCCCTACATGGAAACGCCAGGAATTGAACCTGAGACCTTCTGAATACAAGGCAAATGTGCTACCACTGAGCTACAACCCATCTGCAAAACCGATGGGAGTCTGGAGGGCTACAGATTCCACCCCCCTGCTCTCACCATATACTACAGTGGTACCTTGGGTTACATACGCTTCAGGTTACAGACTCCGCTAATCCAGAAATAGTACCTCGGGTTAAGAACTTTGCTTCAGGATGAGAACAGAAATCGTGCTTTGGCAGCTAAAGTGATACCTCAGGTTAGAACAGTTTCAGGTTAAGAACGGACCTTCAGAACGAATTAAGTTCTTAACCCGAGGTACCAATGTATATGTTTAGCTGCAGAAAGGCACGGTTTCTACCACTCCCAGTTAATCTCTCTTTCTTCCTTTCTTTTTTTGGTCACGATTTCTGAGTAGAGCAGGTTGGGTACGTTGGCTGCATGGTATTTAACCAAGATGAAAAATAAAAATAGACACCCACAACTTTAACGTAGATTATCTTTTGAGCGCATACGTCTGAGTAGCACCATCTGGGTGGGGTTTGACCAACAGCAGGTTAGAGAGCTGATTTCAAATACAAGCAGATGGATTTCCCCTTACTTTTGGCTGTATGAAGCAAGTACACATCTTACCACCAACTGGACTATTTGTGAGCAAGTAGCATCGTGGAGAGATCAACTATTTCAATATATTGGACTGTGTTCCAGCGTATGCTTCGACTGCAGCATTTTTGATGCTTCTCAATTCTTGGCAATCAACTTTTTGAATTGGAGTGTTTAGTATGTTCCAAGTCCAGTATCTTAAAAGTGCCTACAACATGTCAGAGGACATTTCCCCCTTCTTGTTGGTGAACTAAAGTATATGTGCAATAACATAACTAAGTTGCTAAGAAAAGTCTGGATTTCTTTAAGCATGAACAAACACACAAACAAACACACACAGAGAGAGAGACCTTTTTTGGAATACCATCTTAGCTAGAACTAAGCATCACTGAACCCAGTGGGACCTTTTAAGACGGTCAAAAACTAAGGATGCTTCTAGGCCACTACTATTTTTGCTTGGGATTCAATCACATGGCGACAAATTCAGCTTGTACAAATATAGTGGATTTCACAGTCCTGTGCAAAAAGAAAAATCCTGCTTATTGGATCAAAAGATCAGGAAAGAAGAAGAAGAGTTTGGATTTGATATCCCGCCTTTCACTCCCTTTAAGGAGTCTCAAAGCGGCTAACATTCTCCTTTCCCTTCCTCCCCCACAACAAACACTCTGTGAGGTGAGTGGGGCTGAGAGACTTCAGAGAAGTGTGACTGGCCCAAGGTCACCCAGCAGCTGCATGTGGAGGAGCGGGGACGCGAACCCGGTTCCCCAGATTACGAGACAACCGCTCTTAACCACTACACCACACTGGGCCAGGAAAATGCACTGGGAAGTAGGAATGTGGGTTACCATCTATTCAATTTGCATTTAAAGGCAGACATTCATAATTTGCATTTTCCAAAACAATATGTGGCAGGTCATACTCTGGACTTTGTTTTCTCAGCTGGGTGGGAACAGCGTGATCTGAAAGTGGGGGATCAGCCCCTTGTCATGGTCAGATCACTTTCTGCTAAGCTTTAGGCTTTCAGCACCTTTTCCCCTCAGCAGAGGTGGGGGACCTGTGAGATCATCATCTGAGGCCTTCTCCGTGTGCCTCATCCACGAGGGGTCCAGAAGGTGGCAACACAAGAACGGGCCTTTTCTGTGGTGGTTCCCTGTTTATGGAATGCTCTCCCCAGGGAAGTTCATCTAGTGCCTTCATTATACAGGTGGCAGGCGAAATCATTCCTCTTCAACCAGGACTTTGGCTGATTAACATCCAATACCCTTTTAAAAGTGTTGTGGGATTATTGGTGTTATGTACTGAGTTGAATAGGATCCAAAATGCAGAGTCTGATTGGTCCTAGAACAATAGGATTCAGAATGCAACAGTCTGATTGGTCCTAGAACAATAGGAGTCAGGGACTTCCGGGTCAGCGCCATCGATTAATGGCGGATTCCCTCTGAGTCTCGGAGGGACTAGCTCCGCGGGATCGGGTCTTGCCGCTGCGGCAAAGTGGGGACCCTTTAAAAATCACAGGCGGGGGAAGCCTGTGAACGTGGGGACTCGGCGGGCACCATTTGCGCTCCCCCAATCTGCAAAGGGACCCTTTTAAGGGCTCTGGAGCGGGACGGGGAGTGGCGCGGTGCTGAGAGTCGACTGCTTCTTCCGCAGAGCGAAGCCGCACAGCCGTGATCGGAGAGCGCTGACTTTTTCCTGGGACAATTGGATTCTAAAGTAACTACTCGTGAGTAGGATTAAAAATTGGATTGAAAAGGACTAAAACAAGCTAATTTGATACCGAAGCAGGAAGGTATAAACAGGAAGTCTGCCTTCCTTTCTTGTAAATGGATCAAAGCAAAGAGACTGTAAAGCGGAAACTTGGAAAGACATTTTAAAAAGGCTTAAATCCTAACATCAAGAAAGCGGTCTCCCCTCCAAATTGCAGGAGTGGAGGGGGGAAAGTTTGTGGCTTAATTACCTGCAAAATAAGAGGAAAAGGAAGCTAAAATCTGCTGCCTAAAACCTGGGAACAGACTGCCCCCAGGTAAGGAAGCCGTTCAGTGGAAAGCCTATCGGTAAGCAGAGGATTTTTGACTTAGCCCTGCAAAAAAAGATACAGTGTTTCTGGACTTCTCCTGGTTTTAAAGTAACTCTTTAAGTGGACTGTAACTGTTGTCTTCTTTTTAAGTGAATTGGGGGACTTATTAGGACTATATTTGTACTTTAAAAGTTGCAAGTTCTGGCTGCTATTGTGTTTTAAAGTAACTCTTTAAGTGGACTGTAACTGTTGTCTTCTTTTTAAGTGAATTGGGGGACTTATTAGGACTATATTTGTACTTTAAAAGTTGCAAGTTCTGGCTGCTATTGTGTCCCCCTAGAGGAGGCTTGATATTGTTACAATAACAACTGGTTTGGAAAATTCCTTTTCAATGGGAACTTATTTAAAGATAATTATGAAAAATGTTGGACGGAAGTGAAAAAAGATTTAGAAATTTGGTCAAATTTGAAGCTCTCCTTGTTGGGTTGAATTGCAGCTATAAAGATGAATGTTTTGCCTAGAATGTTGTTTTTGTTTCAAACATTGCAGATTGTGGACAAAATGGATTGTTTCAAGAAGTGGCAGAAAGATATTTCTAGATTTGTCTGGCAGGGCAAGAAGCCCAGAATAAAATTTAAGATATTAACTGATGCAAAGGAAAGAGGCGGATTTGCCCTGCCAGACTTTAAACTTTACTATGAATCAGCAGCATTTTGCTGGCTGAAAGACTGGCTGCTTCTTGAGAACACAGACATTTTGGACTTAGAAGGTTTTAACAATGTTTTTGGTTGGCATGCATATTTGTGGTACGACAAGGTTAAAGCACATAAAGCATTTAAAAACCATATTGTCAGGAAAGCATTGTTTAATGTCTGGATAAGATACAAAGATTTATTGGAAAATAAAACCCCAAGGTGGTTGTCACCAATGGAAGCGAAGGCTCAGAAAAAGCTCAATATGGAGGCCAAATGGCCGAAATATTGGGAAATTTTGGAACAAGAGGGAGATAGACTAAAACTGCAGAGCTTTGAGAAACTAAAAAACAAAGTGCGAGATTGGCTTCATTATTATCAGATAATGGAGGCATATAATTTGGACAAGAAAATTGGCTTCCAGGTGGAAAAATCAAAATTAGAAACAGAACTGTTAGAACCCAAAACTAAGATTTTGTCAAAGATGTATAACTTGCTGTTGAAATGGAATACTCAGGATGAAACGGTGAAATCTGCTATAATTAAATGGGCACAAGATGTTGGACATAACATTATGTTTGCTGACTGGGAACAGTTGTGGACCACAGGTATGAAATTCACGGCATGCAATGCCTTAAGAGAGAATATTATGAAAATGATATACAGGTGGTACATGACCCCAGTCAAGCTTGCAAAAATATATCATTTGCCCGATAATAAATGTTGGAAATGCAAAGAAACTGAAGGTACATTCTTTCACCTTTGGTGGACGTGCCCAAGAATTAAGGCTTTCTGGGAGATGATCTATAATGAAATGAAAAAGGTATTTAAATATACCTTCCTGAAGAAACCAGAGGCCTTTCTTCTGGGCATTGTCGGCCAATTGGTGCCAAAGAAGGACAGAACTTTTTTTATGTACGCTACAACAGCAGCAAGAATACTCATTGCAAAGTGTCAGGGAACTGACATCAGAGATTAGCGGAGAGGGAAGTCGCTCCAATGATGCAGGGGAGGGAACTAGCAAGGGGAGAGAGAGAACTTCCGCTGGGGAAGGAAACCAAGATGACACCAGGAAGAAAGGGGAGGCTGAGAGTACTTCGGAGGGAAGGCTCCGAGACTCTTCCAGTGAGATCAGTGGGGAGAGCGCAGGACCTCCGCTTGGCACGCCTACTCTGCGCAGAAGGCTTCCGCGCAGAGAAGCTAGGCGGAGACTGGCTGTCAAGGAATTTTTATGTTGGAAGAAGTTCAGGAAACGCCCACTGACGGATTCTGCCAGTGATTGAGACAGTCGCGTTGTAAGGGGCTGTCAAACTAGGGAAAGGTTTAGCTATACAACCCGCTTGGAGCAGTTTGGAGTTTTACGCATAAGCAACCCCAATTCCCATTACACAAAGTATTGGAAGACACAAGATCTACCCACTTTGGAAGAATGGCAGATGAAGGTGATGGACTATATGGGATTGGCAGAAATGACCGGCAGAATCCGAGACCAGGGAGAAGAGTCGGTGGAAGAAGATTGGAAGAAATTTAAAGACTATCTACAGAAATACTGTAAAATCAATGAATGTTAGAATGATGTTGGATTGAAATTAAGTGGTTTCCAGCTGTAATGCTTTAAGAGAATATGAAAAAAAAGGATTATAAATAGGTAATAATATAATGGTAAGGATTTGCTGAACTAATAATTTGTGGTGGAATACAAAAAAGGGAGGTATGAGGAGGTCCGGGAAACAAATTAAAGGAAAATAAGCAATTGAAAATTTATGTGTTTTTAATTATTTTTATTTTGTATTTTTGTTATTTATCTGTTTTTTCTTCTTTTTTACTTCTTTGTAATACTTTAAAAAATCTTAATAAATATCTTATAAAAAAAATAGAACAATAGGATTCAGAATGCAGCAGTCTGATTGGTCAACAAGAGCCACCCAATCCAACTCCACGTGGAAATGAATCCGCAACGTGATTGGCCTACAGGAGAATCCCGGAATTAGCCAATCACGTGGGGCCCATTGTGTAAATAATGTATATAAAGCAGACATTCTGGGGGAACTTCCATTCCTCCTCACCACTATGAGCTGAATAAAGAGCATGAAATCCACTCTCGACTCAGAGTATATTTCAATTGGTTTGCTTTGTTCTTATTTTTTATTATGCATTTTGTGTTTCTAAGGTCGTATTTTTATGTTGTGAACCACCCTGAGATTTATGGGTTAAGGGCGGTACACAAATTTCATAAATCAACAAAATACAATAAAATAAATAAAAAGCCAGGATCTTCAGAAACGGCAAGTTTTACTCTCAGCTACATATAATTGTGTATCTTAACAGCCTAATGCATATAAACAACACTTCCGATTGCCAAATACATTTCGACCATACGGATGTAATTTACCTATCAATATGTGCCACTGAGGAAGACCGTATGGTCAAAATGTATTTGGCAACTGAAAGTGTTACTTGCATTAGGATGTTAAGTGGCACTCTTTTCTGTCATTAAAAAGACCCCTAAGGATCGGTATTGGGGTCTGTGCTTTTGAGCTTGTTCATAAATGATCTGGAGTTGGGATAGACAGCGAGGTTGCCAGGTTTGCTTGTTCAAGGTGGTTAGAACAAAAAGGGATTGTGAAGAGCTCTTAAAGGACCCCGCCAAACTGAGAGAACGAGCAGAACAGTGGCAAATGCAATTCAATGTAAACAAGTGTAAAGTGATGTTGGGGCAACAACAACAAAAATCTTAATTTCACATGTACACTCAACTGGCGTTGACTGATCATGAACAAGACCTTGGGGTCATAGCAAACAGCTTAATGGAGACGTCGACCCAGTGGGCAGCAGCTGTGAAAAAGACAAATCACATGCTAGACATTATTAGGTCGGGAATTGAAAAACAAAACTGCCAATATCATAATGCCGTTATACAAATCTACGGAATACTGTGTACTGTTCTGGACACCTTACCTCAAAACAGATATTGTAGAGCAGGAAAAGCTTCAGAAAAGGGCAACCAAAAGGGATGGCGTGACTCCCCGATGAAGAATTGTTGCAGCGCTTTGGACTTTTGAGTTTAGAGAAGAGGCAAATAAGAGGTGACATGATAGAAACTTACAAAATTATGAATGGCTTGAAGGCAGGAGGTTCTTGTTATGCTAAAACATTTGTAATTCCTCCTTTGGTTCAGAAGCTGTTTTTGATTGGTATATACTGTACAGAAATACGTTGAGCAAAATTTACAGGGTAGGGTTGGTAGGTCTTAACTTTGTACATTTTGTTACTCAACCAATCTGTAGATCAAGCAACAGGTCAATAAGATCTGACTGCTCAAGACAGCAGTCCAATCAATGGAGTCTGGGATTAACTCAGAGCACTGAAATTAAATCCAGCTCCTGGAGCTATATCTGCACTGATCACCCACTGCCCTGGAAGATAGCCTTGTATGTGGGTGAAGCTTGGGGCAGCCACCCTTGCTTTCCCCCAACACCACTCCAAATGGCCTGTCACGATAGGCCATGGGTAAGCAAACTAAGGCCTGGGAGCCGGAGCCGGCCCAATCGCCTTCTAAATTTGGCCCACAAACGGTCCGGGAATCAGCGTGTTTTTACATGAGTAGAATGTGTCCTTTTATTTAAAATGCATCTCTGGGGTATTTGTGGGGCCTGCCTGGTGTTTTTTACATGAATAGAATGTGTGCTTTTATTTAAAATTCATCTCTGGGTTATTTGTGGGGCATAGGAATTTGTTCAATTATTATAATTATTTTCAAAATATAGTCCAGCCTCCCACAAGGTGTGAGGGACAGTGAACTGCCCCCCTGCTGAAAAAGCTTGCTGACCCCTGATCCATAGGCACTGGCTCCTGGGAGTCAAGGCACTTTGGGCCCCCCAGTGTTTTTTTAGGGGGGCAAACCCCCTTAATGTTCAGAGGGCGTTCAGCTCCTCCCTCTGGGTCCTCACAAGCTCGTGTGTGCAATGTCAGGACATTGTGTGACCTCAGGGTATTGTATGACGTTACACACATAACACCAGGACGTCGGGCCCAATCGGTCGTCTGGAAAAGCTGGCATCTCTGCCTATCACCAACTCTCTTCGTCCCCAACCACTAGCAATGTACAAGGCAGGGGAAGGCTGGTGTGCTCTAGCCAACAGTGGCTCTTCAAGGTCTGAACCGGAAAGACCTTCTTAGCCTGTCAGCTAAGATCCTTTAAGTGGCGATGGAACTCTGCTGTGACCTTGTTCTATCTGCCTCTGTATTTTCCTCCAAACCTGATGGAGCTTTGATAGTCTGTTTTGTGCATCCTCATCTATGGCATTTTCAGGACTCAAATAAAAAAGAATACTAATAATTGTGCAGAGACACCCTAAAGAGAAATCACAACATCAACCAGCAGTATGTGGGGGTTTGAGTTTGGTTGGTGGTTGTGTTTTTTTTTAGGAAATTCACAGCTTGCAACTTTTGGCTAAGCAGGCTCCTACCAGCACACCCTTTAAGTGAGCCAACCAACCACACAGGAAGGCCACCACTGCTGAGAATTCAGCGCATCTTTTATAGAAAATGACAATATGGCATGGGGATTATCTAGAGCTCTCCTGTTGTCCTAGTGAAACATGCAGTGGCCCTGTGATGCACGTCGCAGCAAAACTTTGTGAGCCCCCCCCCCCAAAAAAAATGATGCAAATAAATTGCAAAGCCTACTGGCTCAGCTAGGGGGGCAAATCAAGATAACAGAGACAAAACCTTTGGTTCTGTGCTCTGAGCCAAAAAGAGACCAAGTGCATCATTGATTTGAGGTGGGGAAAAAGGGATCAGTGAGAAATGGGGTTACATTTGCATTTAAATACAGACCTGTCTAATTCACATTTTCTGAAACAATATGTGAACCGAAAGAGCCATCCTTCAGAATTTGCACTTTTCCAAGTTTTGCAATGTGGTTCTCCAACGTAGCTATGTGTACAAAAATGCATATACTAGAGGGGAAATTGTGCATAAAATGCACTTATTAGTGAAAATGACATACAGAAATGCATTGTATCAGGGGAAATTGCTTTGCAAAAAAGTGTATATTAGTCCAAATTGCATAGAAAATGTATATATTGAAATAAATTAGCTCTAAAATACTGGTGAGTGTACATGAGGACATTTTTATTATTAAAAACTCACATGTGGACATGTGGAGAACTGAGCGTACAATTAGAAAAACTAGAAACTGAGAGAAACTGAAATTTATGAATTCTCCCAACATGCTATGGAGCAACAAGACTAGCAATTGAATCTTACTTCGACACTGGTAACAGGACAGCAGGCTAGCATAGTGGGCACAGAGGAGGCCACACAACAACCACAGCTCTGCCTTCACATCATGGATCTCTAGACCTTTTCATCACAAATTACTAAATTTGGTACAATTCGATGGTGAGCATGAGACTTTGCATCTTTGAATCTGGCTTTGAATGCTCCCTAATGGGGAAAATAACCCTGACGTGTACATTTAAACAATCATTTTGGGGATAAGACTGGTCTAAAGCCTTCTCTCACATATGATAGTTTTAGCTCTACAAATACAGTGGTACCTCGGGTTACATACGCTTCAGGTTACAGACTCCGCTAACCCAGAAATAGTACCTCAGGTTAAGAACTTTGCTTCAGGATGAGAACAGAAATCGTGCTCTGGCGGTGCGGCAGCGGCGGGAGGCCCCATTAGCTAAAGTGGTGCTTCAGGTTAAGAACAGTTTCAGGTTAAGAACGGACCTCCAGAACGAATTAAGTACTTAACCCGAGGTACCACTGTAGTCTTTTGTTTTAGTTCAAACATGCAATCCCTGACCTACAATCCAAAATGGCGCAGGGAAAATATTTATCTTGTGATTCTACCGAGTACGTAAACTTCCCCGCAGATTCCAGAAGGGAGGCCATTTTGAAATGTACCGAATTTCATTACAGCTGCAGTTCGATATGCATTTCCTTTGGAGTAAGCCACATGGAACTCAATAGGGTTTACTTTTGAGTAAGCATGCATGGGATTGGACTGGTAGAGGTCAATCCCGAAATTGTCGAAGCACTCATTACACCGTGCTTCAACAGAATACATGCTGTGAAAATTTGCCGCTGATTGTAAATATGATTCGCTAATGTTCTCTGGGTTGAATGTACTGTGCTCTTTCCCCTCCCTTTCCATCTTTCCCCCTGCATGTAAATTGATCTACTGCGTCAAAACAGTACCATTTAAAACAAAAGGGGTTGATTTATAGCCGGTCCCTAGACTCATAAATCACACCTGCAGTGTGGTGCTCCAGAACCCCTGTGTTCTGCCAGCATTTACCTTTTATAAATGGTCGGGGCTTACCTCCCATTGTGACGGAGCCTAATACAATTGCATTCTTCTCTCCCAGCATTCCCTCTCATTATTCCCACTGGGGAATTCAGACCTCAATTTTGCATCCATGTCAGGTTTCTTTTCTTAAAAAGAAAAACAGGAAAAGGAATGTTAAATTAAATATGTAAACTTGTATTTTGTAGCTCTGCCTACTCTCAGACATGCGAGGTTGGGCCTTTGAGTTACCTAACAAAAGAGAGGGAAAAACAAACATATTATTTTACTGATAAGGTAACTATTTTGAACAAAAGTGGCCGTATTTCAAAATATCACATGCAGAGAGTTTGCGATCTGCAACTAGCTGAGATACCTGCTTTGGCCTTGATGCCTTTAAATGCTGGTATTTGACCCTGTATCTTTTCATTTCCTTGGTCCTATTAAACAGGTTTTACCTGCAAGGTGTGTAAGAGAAGTGGGGGGAGGGAGATACCAATCTACTGACCCTATCCAACCCTTTTCTGTATTGTGTAACGCAATAGATAGTTGCTAGGCTCCTGAGAAATTTCTACCTGCTTTGGAACCAAGCATTTGCCCACCCAACTGCTGATAGTTTAGGAGCATTCCTCACACACAGGATCAACGGGCAAGAATGTGTATTTATTATTGCTACTGGTATTAAATTCACAGGCCACTCATCATTCCACAAGAGCCCAGAGCAGTACAGGAGCCTAGGGCAGGCTTCATGATGGACTTGGCCAGGCTAACCTATATTCACCTTCTTACGGACTAAGACCTAAATGCTAAGGGTTATATCCCATGCTCCATGAGCAGAGTTCCACTCACACAATGGCGGTATCCCTTCTTCTCCTTGAGCTCCCCCAAAATCTGCTCTGGAGGGTCCCCCAACCCTCTAGAATACATTTGGAAGAAGTGTTGGGAACAGCAGGAGAGGAGAGAAGAGGGATTTTGTTGTTGTTGTGCAAACTGAAGTCTGCACCCCAAGTGGAAAAGTCCCCATTTCCCTGCTCTTCCAGCAGCGAAGGAATGCTTAGGCCTTCCAAAGTGGCATTAGGTGTGTGCATTGTGTGTATGCCTTCAACAGCATACAATCAAGTTTGTTGAGCATTCGTCCTGATTTGTTTGCACAAAGTTTGCACAGAGGTTAGACAGTGTTAGCTATTTAGTGAGCATTCCTTTTTATTTGTTTGCACTGGGGGAATTATACAATGTTGCATCAAGCATTACCCTGCACTTCCAAGTGCAATTATTATTATTATTACTATTATTATTATTAATAATAATAATAATAATATTACTACTACTACTACTCCACCCATCTGGCTGGGTTCCCCCAGCCACTCTGGGTGGCTCCCAACAGAATATTAAAAACATGAAAACATCAAACATTAAAAACTTCCCTAAACAGGGCTGCCTTCAGATGTCTTCTAAAAGTCAGATAGTTGATTATTTCCCTGACATCTGATGGGACGGCGTTCAACAGGACGGGCGCCACCACCGAGAAGGCCCTTTGCCTTCCTAATCACAAAAAGTGAGTTTGTTGCTCCAAAGCACCAAATCAACTTTAATTGCACAACCCAGCTCTCAAATAGCAACAGACTGGAAGCACCTCAGGAAACCTATGTACATGGCTTGTACCATGATGGAATCTCCTCTCATGTCGGTTTCAAAAGACTAGAACTGAAAAGCTAAGGAGCTGGGTACAGTACCCATATATATCAAGAAGCAAATTCTTTACTCAATAGAGGTCTTTAGCCTCCCCCCCCCCCACCATTCACACATTAAAATAGCGGTATTCTTCTGCATTCTTCAACATGAATGAGTGGGGCCAGGGGCAGAGAGCTGAAGGAAGGATTTCCCTTACTCCTTCCCGCATTTAATTGACACATGAAAAAGATAGTCCAGCTAATCTCTAAAAATGGTAATCCTTACAGTCTGAAATTGTTT
The DNA here is from genome assembly GCF_027172205.1 of Podarcis raffonei. Taxonomy (NCBI): domain Eukaryota; kingdom Metazoa; phylum Chordata; class Lepidosauria; order Squamata; family Lacertidae; genus Podarcis; species Podarcis raffonei. The sequence goes on from NC_070604.1 coordinate 30,535,443, forward strand.
TAGAAGAAAATCCAGGCGCCCTGACAAACAGGCTGAAAGGCTTTAATTGAGCAATGGCCTGGATCTGACCCTTATCCTGATCTCAGGGCCTACCATACGTGCTCCAGAAGGGCTATCCAATAGCAAAGCAGGATTCCATACTCGGCATTCCATTTCACTTACAAAATCTTTATTCGGGAAATTTGTTCTCTCAGCTATGGTGATGGGAATACACTGGGGTTTTGTTTGTTTGTTTGTTTTGCTTATCTAGACTTCTATGTCAGAAATGGCTCATTCCAGATTCTGCGTTTGGGCATTATAACACCGCTGACGTATATATCACACGCAGGGCCGGATTTAGGTTTGATGAGGCCATAAGCTACTGAAGATAATGGAGCCCTTTATATGTCTAGCTGTCCTTTGCCAACAACAAATTGTCACTGTTTTTTGTGTTGAATATATGCTATATGGTAATTTATGGACCTAATAGGTATCTAAAGCCATTTGCACATGCAGAATGTAGGCATCCTATATATAGAAATGAGCAAACCAGTGATATTTTAGGGAGCAGGCTAGGAGGCAGGGCCCATTATTAACATCACAGCAGCCTACACAACACAAAACACTGTTGCTATACGTAGGTTTTATTTTACTTGTTTTTTATCTTATATTTTGGAAATGTACATCCAGGTGTTTTTTTCCCTTTAATTTTTTGGGGGGCCCCAAGAGAGTGGGGCCCTAAGCTATAGCTTGTTTAGCTTATATGTAAATCCGGCACTGATCACATGCACCATGTAGGCGTTGCTTACAGCTCCTCTGCCACTACCACCCCAATATATCTTCCAAGTTACATGGGATTATAAAAATGCCTGGCACACTTTATCACTTAAAGTGAAACCAAAAAGGGTGAATAATTTGCCATAATGTAGATTCCGTCACATCTGCATAGCAAGGTACAGATGTAGATGTAGATATATCCCTGAGAAGGACCATACAGTATGTGCAGTGATGGCTGGATGCTGAGTGACTTTGAGTGGGAAGACTACGAAAAGGCTGGGGTTTGATTGGCATGAACGAAATCCTGAATACTGACTGACAGAGGCTCTACAGAGTTTCAGGCAGGGATCTCTCCTCCTACCTGGAGATGCTGGGGAATGAAACTGGGACATTCTGCATTCAAAGCAGGTGTTCTACCATTCTGCTAGGCCTCAGGAAATGATATCCTTCCTAGAATCAGTCTCCACTAGGGATGGGTGAATCTGTAAATTTTTGTTTCTCTCGGTTTCTCATTTTTCCAGTCTTAAATTCAGTTGTCCACATTTTCACATCAGTCACTGTTTTCTTTTTTTTCTTCATTTCATGACAATTCATCAGCGTTTTAGTGCAAATTTACCATGACATGCATATTTTTGCAAATCAGTTTTCCCTTATATAGTGCATTGTGCATATCATTTTCACTAACAGATGCTTTTCTGTGCATCTCTCCCCTAGTGTGTGCATTCTTTCAAACATTGCTTGTCCGGAGAACTGCAGTGCAAAATTCAGAGAAGTGCAAAATCAGAAAGTGCCTGATGTGAGTGATGCACTGGTCACAAGCAAACACTTACCTGTGGAGATTTTATATGCAGCCAAAATCACTTTTTAAAAGGCATTTAATCTTTATACAACTGCTCTGTGGGCCTTGTGTTTTATTTCAACAAGTGATCCATTTGGCAAATTTGGGCTTGTGTTATATCCCTGGAGAGTGAGTTTGGTAGATATTGTCATATCATCACCACCACTAATTTCAAGGCTTGGTTTAGGATTGAACAAGCTGTTGCACCTTTAAGGATTAATAAAGCAGAAATTCAGACTGAAGTGGCACTGTGAACTTCTTCAGAACAAGTTGTGTTTGTTTCCTTTTAGCACAGAAGTGGCATAGCAGTGTAGACTCCCTAGAGATGCCACAGCTATTTTCAGTGGTGACAGGCACCCACCCAGAGCATGACTTCTAACCTGTTCAAACCTCTTGGAATACTAAGCAGAAACTCTTCCTCCATAAAGCAAACAGAACAAATAACACACTCACCCTTTTATTCCTGTAGCATCTGCCTCTCTTTCTATGGCATGCCAGCTCTGCAAGCTGATCGTGTGGTTTTCCACTCATAGATTTCAAAGGGAGCTGGATTAGACCAAATATGCTCTCAATCTGGGGCATGAGATTCCGCAGGGAACTGCGCATTTAAACCAAGGGCGATATACAGCATCTAATTAGAAATGAACAACAATAGAAGAGCAATGATTCATCCTCAATACATTATGATAACTCTTATTAGGGATGCAAAGCCATCTCATCTATGCTTTGGTTATCAACTCAGAAATTATGAAGTAAATTAGGTCTTCAGCAAGCTGATGTAATACTGGGGGGAGGAGGCGTGTGTGTGTGTGTGTGTGTGAGAGAGAGAGAGAGAGAGAGAGAGAGGAAAAAATAAAGTTCAAGCATATAAAATGTTATTTTACATTAAATGAACCTGCTTGATAGGAGGAAGGAATGCATCTACGAACTGCTAAAACATGTTTTAAAGGCACAGGAAATTGTTTATGAAGTTCAAATGGAAGTTTGAATGTGTATTAAACAACCACAATTACCCTAGTAGATGGCAGGATCCAGACTCAATCCAGACTGAAAGCAGCACGTTGAGGATGAACGTGAATAATTCCAGATTGTGCAAAGACTACATTTTTTTGTGTTACCGACAAGTTAATGCATATGCAGCATGAGAGTAGAAGTCTATCCCTCTTCCAGGAATTCTGGAATTTGTAGCTCTTTGGGGGGAATAAGGGCGGGTGGCGCTGTGGGTTAAACCACAGAGCCTAGGACTTGCCGATCAGAAGGTTAGTGGTTCGAATCACCGCGACGGGGTGAGCTCCCATTGCTCGGTCCCTGCTCCTGCCAACCTAGCAGTTCAAAAGCATGTCAAAGTGCAAGTAGATAAATAGGTACCACTCTGGCGGGAAGGTAAACAGCATTTCTGTGCGCTGCTCTGGTTCGCCAGAAGCGGCTTAGTCATGCTGGTCACATGACCCGGAAGCTGTACGCCGGCTCCCTCAGCCAGTAAAGCGAGATGAGCACTACAACCCCAGAGTTGGCCACGACTGGACCTAATGGTCAGGGGTCCCTTTACTTTTAACAACTCTCAGCACCCTTAAAAACTACAGCTCCCAGGATTCACTGGGGGAAACCATGACTGTTTAAAGTGGTATTATGCTGCTTAAAAATTACAGTGTACACAGGGCTCGATTTTGGGAGCGACGGGAACAATGGAAGTGGGAGATAGAATTGAATATCCTGAAAGAGGGCATTGGCTAGTTTGCTGCAACCCTGAACAAGATTGCTGCACACTGGAATATTTAGTTGCAGATCTTGTCTTTACTGTTATCTTTTCTGTGGAACCAGTCTACACATTTTAAATAGAGCTAAGCATATCTACTGTGGCAGCAATAGGTCAATGTGTCTGGCTGTTAACGAGAAGGTTGGTGGTTCGAGGCCATCCAGCAATGACTGAGGGCAGGGTTTGGACCAGATGATCCCTGAGGTCACTTTCAACTCTACAGTTCTATGATTCTGTGATTCTACTTATCCTTTGAGTTGAGTAAGAAGTGATAAAAATGAATGTGGTAAGACACAAACTGGCTTCAAGTCCACACTGAGTCATGGGCCAGTCACTATATTAGATTATAAATGTAAAAAAAAAGGTAAAAGGTAAAGGACCTGGATGGTTAAGTCCAGTCAAAGGTGACTATGGGGTGTGGCACACATCTCGCTTTCAGGCCAAGGGAGCCAGCATTTTCCACAGACAGCTTTCTGGGTCATGTGGCCAGCATAGCTAAACCGCTTCTGGTGCAACGGAACACCGTGACGGAAACCAGAGTGCGCAGAAACGCCATTTACCTTCCTGCCGGAGTGGTACCTATTTATCTACTTGCACTGGTATGCTTTCAAACTGCTAGGCTGGCAGGAGCTGGGACAGAGCAACAGGAGCTCACCCTGTCGTGGGGATTCAAACTGCCAACCTTCTGATTGGCAAACCCAAGAGGCTCAGTGGTTTAGACCGCAGCGCCACCTGCATCCCTGCATTATAAATGTAATGAATAATAAACCAACAGATCCTAAGGAAATACAGAACTGCATTATTCTGCCAACTATGTAGAACAACTTATTTTCCATTGTCCTCTCATCAACACATTGTTAATTCTTGCATACTGTTTTATTGTCTTTATGGCAATAATTGCCAACGTGGCTCTCCTTGAACTACGATTCCCATCCTAGTTGACCACTGACCATTTTGGCTGGGGCTGAAGTGAGCTGGGTACAACAACATTTTGAGGTCCCCATGTTGGTTACCCCTGCTTTATAGCACAGAACTACTCAACTGAATCTGTGAATGAAATATGTCTATTGCCGTGGTTCCCAACATGGGGCACACACTCCACAGGGGGGCAGTTTGATTTTTAAGGGGGGCAATTCGAGAATGAGTTAGACCAAGCTAATGGCCTCTTAGGCTTCCTCCACGTGAATATGAGCTCACTTTTTGAAAAATAAGAATTACAATGTCTTATTAAATCCGGGGGGGCATCAGGATTTTAGAGATCCTTAGGTGGGGCATGGCCAAAAAAAAAGGTTAGAAACCACTGGTCTATTGCAAGACAAATCATATACTGATAGTGATCATCTACAAGTCAGGCACCATAAAAATATTTTTGTACAAATGCATTTCCTTCTCTGCATCGATTCTGACAGGGCTATAAATGAGGTGGAGAGAGATTTGCTGGGATTCTTTTTTATAAACTGAATATTACAAACATATAAGAATTTGCACATGTTTATGTCACGTACTTATATTATGGAAAAAAACATAAATATTTGACCTGCTTCCATAATGCAGTGCTAATAAAATCTTTTAAACAACAGGCTTCAAGAGGGATTTGCAATAGGAATGAATGGTTGTCTTCCGTAATTGTGTTAGTTTTCTTGGTTATAGTACTACTGCTTCTGTCTTTGTTTCCAACGTCCTTTTACACTGCGTTACTTGTGGCATTACGCAACTGTAGCATTTTGATCAATATGCTCCCATGTCACACCTAATTTCACTCACACCAGCAGATGTGGTGTGACACGAGGCGTGTCACCATCACCACCCTTTATGCACACTTGTGCTTCTGCCCCCCCAATGCATCACATGTGAAAATGGCAGGAAAGAACTGCATGCTGGGATACCCTCCCAATCTTCATCCTGCGATTTCCCAGGTTAACGGAGATGCAAGCAATCCCTCCCCCCCCCCCCGGAAGCAGTTAACAGGGAAATGAGTGCTTAACGTCCACTAGAGTCACAGAAATGGCAATATTCTGCCTCCCTCACAACGCTTTGCAATACTCGCTGTTCAGCAAACCTGCACGGCATGAAAAAGATGGCCCACTTGCGTTTCCCAACTTATTTTTAGCCCCAAGTTCAGTTCCAATCTTTTTATCTTTTGAAATCATGAATTTCCAGTATGACAGATAAGAGATCAGATATGTGTGGAGTTTTTACCCATCTCTTCAAAAGGAGAGCTGCTGACTGTCTACTGTATTATAATAGAAGTGGCGCTTGAATAACAATAGAAGGAACAGGCCTATTATTGCCTTAAGCTATAATTAGTTTTCTGTCAAAGAAGTAAGCAGATTTCAATCAGAACTGGGTTTTTTTTTCTAAAAAGAAAAGGGGGGGGGAGAATTCAGGATCTTTGCAACAGAATAAAGTGATTAATTCTCCTCCCGCAGAAGTCATACCCCTAGATTGCTTTTACGGGCCTGTACAAATGTATATAACTTTTACACATTTCTAGAATGAAAGTTGTTGTTGTTGTTGTTGTTGTTGCCTACTTAACTGTCACAGCTATCCACAAAGAATCCTGGGATCTGTAGTATTACCTGATAGAGATCCATAATTTCCCTCACAGAACTAATGTTCCCAGAGTTCCGAGAGAGAGAGAGAGAGAGAGAGAGAGAGAGAGAGAGAGAGAGAGAGAAATGTTCGAATCAATTTAAATTTGGGTAGTGTAGGGACACCCTTAGTGACACAGGTGGAATCTTTTGTTTCTGTTTAGTCGTTTAGTTGTGTCCGACTCTTTGTGACCCCATGGACCAGAGCACGCCAGGCACTTCTGCCTTCCACTGCCTCCCCCAGTTTGGTCAAACTCATGCTGGTAGCTTCGAGAACACTGTCCAACCATCTCATCCTCTGTCGTCCCCTTCTCCTTGTGCCCTCCATCTTTCCCAACATCAGGGTCTTTTCCAGGGAGCCTTCTCTTCTCATGAGGTGGCCAAAGTATTGGAGCCTCAGCTTCAGGATCTGTCCTTCCAGTGAGCACTCAGGGCTGATTTCCTTCAGAATGGATAGGTTTGATCTCCTTGCAGTCCATGGGACTCTCCAGCACCATAATTCAAAAGCATCAATTCTTCAGTGATCAGCCTTCTTTATGGTCCAGCTCTCACTTCCATACATCACTACTGGGAAAACCATAGCTTTAACTATACGGACCTATAAAAACCGTTTTTAAAAATACATTGAATTTTCCATAAGGCTCACCATCGCCTTCTAGTGTCACATTGTATGTTGCACTTAAAACACACTTAAGATGTGTTTTGCAACTTAGTCCAAAGTTCAAGTCTTGGGAAAGGCAGGGCAAACAGGGGTAGAGAAATGACTGCCAGGTTGTAAATGGATTCCAATGCCTTAAGCATTTCAGGGTTTATAAATGCTGAAAGTCAGCAATGAAATCATGGATCACTAGGAAGTACGAAGGAAAGAAAACTGCTGTGTGTTGTTTTTTGCAGTGACTGAAACTTGAGAATGGAGACCTTCATCTCTCTTCTGCCAGCTCCTTTGCTAAAATATTAGTTTAATATTATTTGAGAGATTCATCTCCTTCTCACCCTCCCCTCCCTGCTCTTTGTTGGCATCTCATTAGAGCCCATTAGTGCAATACTTGTTATAGTTCATTTAGGGAGGGGGGGAAATCATTAAACACATGTCACTTCAAAACTGTGCGACATAACATGAAATTGAAATGACCTTCGTTCTGGCACGGAGCAGCACTGACTTAGAGAGAGCACTCCTGAATTCTAAAAAAAAAATAAAAAATGTTACTTAGCCTGATAATAGAATTCCAGCAGCATGCCAAGACAGCGAAGACCATTACCTACTGCTTGATAGCAGAAGTCTGCAGATTTCAGCTAGAACAAAGGCATTAAGGGTTAGTAACCTTTCCTTGTGAAAATGAACTAGAAAAGGGTGAGGAGAATTGCAGGGGGGACTAGGAAGGAATATAACAGAGAGAGGACAAGGATGAAATTAAGAGTCTCCAAGCTGTTTTTACACCATGCAGTTAAAGAATCCTGGGAACTGTTGCTTGTTAAGGGTGCCGGGAGCTGTAGCTCTGTGAAGTGTAAATCAGGATTCTCAGGGAATGATAACCGATTTAAAGGCATGGTGTGTCCGCGGCTTCGATTGAGGGTTTTTATTCTAAATTTAAGGTTGCGGTTGCTTCGATTTGTGTTATAGGTTTATTATCGCATTTTTATCTGAAATATACTCGGAGTCGAGAGTGGATTTCATGCTCTTTATTCAGCTCATAGTGGTGAGGAGGAATGGAAGTTCCCCCAGAATGTCTGCTTTATATACATTATTTACACAATGGGCCCCACATGATTGGCTAATTCCGGGATTCTCCTGTAAGCCAATCAGGTCGCGGATTCACTTCCACCTGGAGCTGGATTGGGTGGCTCCTATGGACCAATCAGACTGCTGCATTCTGGAGCCTATTGTTCTAGGACCAATCAGGCTGTTGCATTCTGAATCCTATTGTTCTAGGACCAATCAGATTGCTACATTTTGGATCCTATTCAAGTCAGTACATAACATTAGCTATAACCCTTTCCTCAAGAGGAGCTCTGGGAACTGTACGCAGCCTGTTACTCCTCACAGCAGCCTATGAGGTAGATTAGGCTGAGAAACAGTAACTGGCTTTGCGCAGACAAATCAAGATGATTGTTCAATAAGCAGGTCATCTGGAAGCAACCCCAAGTTGTAACACTCCAAACACAACACCACACGGGCTTTTATTATCATTGTATGCAGCGCATTGGAGAGATCGCCTTGAGCACTGGGAAATGTGGAAATATGATTTTTGATTTAGTAAAAAAAAAAAACAAAGAACAAATGCATGAGGATATAGATCTAAGCCCAGCAATCAATTGAGCCGATTGTCGTCATTTGATTAGACTAAAGTTGTTTCCACATGGGAACACTCTGGAAGCTTTGATTTTTCTCAATAAGCTGGAAGTGAAAGAAAAATAGGGGTGCCAAGTAGTATTTAATATAATGCCCGATTATTTCCTTCCCCCATGCCCAAGATCCTTCTACAATGTTTACCCACAGGTGATTCCCACATGCTAAAAGTCCTTTTCCAATTATAATTAAAAGCTTCCGGTTTGTTGATTTTGCCCATTTTATTGCTTCCTGTTCTGTGTGGTTGTGTGATAAGTGACAAATTACCCAAAGGGTGCAATCCTATACATTAGGGATTACCAACCTGGTGCCCACAGGTGCCATGACACCTGTGAAAGCCTTCTTTGGCATGCCTGGGCATCATGGAGAGAAGCAGCACTGACTATACTCTCTCTAATTTTGTGTTATGCCGCCCAATGGCAGCCATGTTGTGTTATTCCACAACTCCATGGCAGCCATTTTGTGACCAGCACCTGCAACACTTTCCCAAAATTCAAAATGTACCCACTGGTCCAAAAAGGTGGGTGACCCTTGCTATACATGTTTACTTAGAAGTAAGCCCTACTCATGTCTATGAGACTCCCCAGAAAACATGTTTAGAATTGCAGCCCGAATTGCCCCTTATTAATTAGCTTCCGATCCATGCTGGGAAAGGTGTTAATTACTGGTTTCTTTGCATTATTTTTATTTTATTTCTTTGCAGTTAAGCAATTAACCCTGACTTGCTAATTAGAATCATCTGTCTATGGAATTATATGGTTGAGGAAATGGCACAAACCCTAAATCTCCTGCCTAAATCTTAACACGGGTAAATCATGTAACGGTTTGGTGATGAGCTGGCAATAGTGGAATAGGAGCATTGAGTCTTCAGGGGGATATTCCTTTTTTAAATAAAACATTTAAACACTGCTTTTCAGGACAGCTGTCCTCACAAGGCAAGATGTGAGGAAATGAACAGAATACAGCATGAGGGCAAAGTGAGATGATATTGTAGGTGTGAAGTCTCCAATGAATGCATTTATTCTGTGATTATAACTACGTTTAATAACTATCTGCCTGTAGACAGAAGGACCATTTAAATAAAAAAGCTAAATCTAGATGTAAAAGTCACTGTACGCCATATTCAGAGTAGCGCCACTGAAATCAGTAACTTGCCCATTAGTTTTACTGAGTCTACTCTTGAGTATGACTGACATTGAATATATCACCCATAGTCTCACTTGGCGCCCATGTGTGGGTGCCCTTTTTATTTCTTGGTATCTGTTCACTGGTTTAAACCATAAAAACAAATCAATACATTACTCTCATACAATTGCAGTGCAATCCTAACCCCTGATCTGTTCTGTTGGAGAAGGTTCATATGCGGCAGAGATGAGCCATCACCAGACTCAGCTATACAGGTGCAAATAAAACGTTTCAAGTGTGTTGTAAAGTGCAATATACAAATGTGACACTAGATGGCGGCAGTGAGCTATGGCAAATTCAATGTATTTTTCAAAACTTTTTTTAAAAAAGCATTTTCACAGCGTTTTTTAATACATGTGTAGATTCCACTTAAATGGTGTGGAGAGCTCCACTGCCATGAAGACACCTTCTGTGCCCAGCATAGCAAGAAAAGCCATTGAACAGGGTGTTTTGGAACAGAGTGTTAATGGCTTTGGCTCTGCTGGATCCAAAGAATTATGGATTTCCAGAGTGACCCATTCCTTGGGTCATATTTCTCCCTGAACAAAAGCTCTGGTCGCTTCAAAAACTCAACAGTCTGTGGAATGGGCAGAACAGGTACTAGTGCAATTAAAAACAAAACCAAGTGTCACAACCTTGCCAAACTGTCCCCTCATTGCCCAAGGCAGGCACCTCAGAAACATCCACAAATCTTGCATCATGTCCACCACATCACTGAAAGAGAAGGAAGGAACGTGCTCAATCTGTTCCCGAAACTACCAATGCCATGATTATGCAAACTATCACAAGTCCCCAATTGTTGCTAAACAATTTTTAAAATAACGGGAGGACGGGCCTAACCAACAATAAAGCGAGGACAGACCATGCTAGCTATGCCGTAAGTTACTTCAAAGCTCATTTCAAGCTGTCATAGATCTTAGAAGCTGCAACTTCAGAACTCAGTCTAGGCAAATAAGAATAATGTTTAGACTGTGCAGAAGATGTTCTACAGCTTCAGGAATGTCACTCCGATGCTGAGGGTCAATAACTTCCTGCATAATTCGTTCATTTCCCCCCTCGGCTTAGGATCTCCCCTCCCCACTGTCAAGCTTCAAAACTCCAAGATAAAGACATGATTGGTTCCTCAGATCTGCTTGAATGAGGGGGTTCATTGCTACTCCACCGGGTGCGCTTTCCATGCATTTCTGACAGTGGCCCTTCTCTTAAGGTCTAGAAACACAAAAGACATTTTGTAATTGCCAATCCTTGAAATCGAATTGGTGGTATTTCAGTGCATGACCCATAAAGGAGAGCTGTGGGGAACGCACATGTGTTTGACATACACTTTCCACCTCTTCGAGACTTACAGATGGAATCAAGATGTGCGAACAAGGCTTCCCAAACAGAGACAAGGGGATCTCAGGGTACCTGGCAGAGTGCCATGTGTCAGAGTTAAAGGAAGCAGATACGCCATGGGGTTTGGGACCCGCCTAGGTGCTGCTGACGATATCAGATTCCAGAACCTTGCAGCAATAGGACTTTGCGAATAATGAAAAGCAACACAGCAATTCCTTTGGGAGAGGCTGGCTGCCAAATGGACGTGAATGTTAACGAGAGTGTCTTCTCCATTTTGGAATGTAATAACAATTGTTTGATGGGGCTGTGTGCATTCCTTCATTTGGTGTTCTTTATTAGAAAGAAGAAGAAAAACTCCATTCCAAATAAAAAAAGAGAGAATAATTGTGTTATTAGCGTATGAGCTGTGAAACCACCAGCAACTATTTCCTGCAACAAACAACCTCTGTGGAACTTGTAGCAGAAATTTCATGTGCGACTGTGAAGTGATAGGAGAATGTTATAGAGCATGAACGTGCCATTATCAGCAGCCTAAACTAATCGACTGCACTGTAGTATCACTGAAGTCAACATGATGGCCCCAACAATAAAGGATGAGTTATTCACAGTGCAATCCTGTGCATATCTACTCAGAAGTCATTCTTATTAGGTTCCTTTAAATTCAAAGGGATTAACTCCTGGGTCTGCTTGTATCCAGCAGCCACCTTAAACACAGCACTTAACGCTAGATGCCAATTTGTGCACACCTGCCACGCCTTCCTCCTTTTTGCCCAAGGATATTTCTGGATGCAGGAACAGTACGGGCAGAACCAATGACATGGTTCTTTCCTACGTATATGTGTTTAAGAGACTATTATGCCTATCAGCCCCATAGGTAGTGTGAGACCTAAAGTGTACTCACAGTAAATCTCACTAGTTGGAGCTAGTGATATTAATGCTATAAATTTTAGGGTATAAAAGATGCACCAGGCAATATTTGTCTGTTTGCACAGCACCCACAGCAGCACATTACAGGCAATTCTCTCAGTACCATACTAGAGAGGACATTTAATCAGTACTATTTTACTAGAAAAAGAAGTTCCGGAACTGAGTTCCGGCGAGATCCGGCTGAAAGAAAGCCCTGCATTTAACCCTTCACACCCCATTTTCTTGCCCTAATTTAATGTGCTATTACTTTCTCAGGCATATTGGGGGGGGGGGGGACAGCCCTAATATGAAGTAGAAATTTCCCTACATTCCTTGCTTACATAGCATTCAAGAGTGAATTAGCCATCACTGATCCAACAGGATAAAGGCTGAGGGGATTTCTAGGCTTCTGCGCTTGATTGACAGGCATTGAGCCACAAAGGAAATGAAACCCACACATGCAAGCAAACAAGGGCTGGAGAAAGGGATTTGGGGCCATAGAAATATGACGCCAGCAGGTAAAGTTAACTAGACCTTATAAACATCCAGCCGATACGAGTAATTTCCATCTCAGTACATGTAATGTCCCTCCCATGTAGGGAGATGGGGCACGTAAGCATTAGAGCATTTATTTTATAGGAAGTTCAAAATATACAGTGAGAGAAAGCAAATGCATACATATCCCAGATCCTTAGCTACAAATGCAGCTCCCAAGAGTCCACCTGCAACTTTTAAACCCGCCATGAGAAACAAGCAACCCTCATATATATGAAGTATTTGTAGAAACCAGAGGGCACCCTCCAAATGCACTGTCGACCTCATTAAAGCAGGACGTTGCGGTCTTGAGCCTTCTACTTGTTTTCCTGCCACTGGCTATTCTCAGCTGATATGGTGGTAAATCTATGTCCCGGTTTTACCACTTCAGAGGCTGGAGCTCACATAATGGAATGCTCCTCCATATAACCAACTTAGGACTCAGCTACACTGGCAAAGAAAAAGCGCTTGATAAGCGTTGTATATGCATTATAACATTGTGACACCGGATGGTGCTGTAGGGTTCCATTTTTGCCAAACCCGATTTTTCATACAAAGTTTACAATATGGTTAACGGAAACATTTCTTTGATGTGTCTAGATCCAGCCATAGTAGCAGTAGCTGTAGTATGGTAGGGCTGCCATCTAAACACCTGAAGTGACTCCACTTCATTGGTTAATTGGTTGAAGGGATTCCTGTTCCTAGCTTGAGCAACATGGTCTCTTCCTGGGCTCTGTTGCATTCCTATATCCTTGGTTATTCTGTGGCCCTGGCTCACTCTCTGACCCTGTCTCCTAGTTTTTCTTTGATTGGCTCTTTTGGCCCAGACTTCTGGCTTGTTTCACATCTTTTGGCCCAGGGCCCTGCTCTGATTCACCTCCCACGGAAATCTAGTGAAGGGCCACGGACAACATGGTGCTTCCAGATTTTGCCGGCTCCCATCATCCCTGACCTTTTGGGCATCCAACAATAACTGGAGGGCATTGGCTTCCCCAATCCAGATCATAGGCTTCCCACTTAGGGTGTGGGTGCCAAGGAAACCATCGGGTGGAAATCCAACTAAAGAGTCCCATCAGCAGAAGTCCTATGCAAGGACTTCTGCTTACGCAACATAGATTCTCCCCTTCCTCCTTCCATATGCCCCTGAAATTGGCCAGGGGTGTGTGGGGTGGGGTGGGGAGAAGCCCCAGAACAATGTGTGGGAAGAGGAGAGGCTGATTGTTCCATATGGCAATCTGCAATGTTTGCCCTGATGGACTGATGACTTTAATGCAACACTGAATTCCTCCCCATGTGAGGTTGGGGGCAGGGCTAGCACTGAGTGAAGGTGGCTCTCCTGTTTGCGAGAACTAGGCTTCTATCACTGTGGGGAATATCCGACATTTAGCACATTCTCCCATAAGCTGTGTAACATCATCAGAAAGCCAGTCCAAGATAAGGGCACTGCAGGATGACTGAATAATATATGAAAGCAGCTGCTCATCAACAAATATGACAAAAGTGCATGATTAGCTATGATTTATTACTCATTTTTACAGTAATCATCTTTACTTTCCCACCTTTTTCCCAAGGAACAATGCACAGTGGTTCAAACAATCCCTGTCTTGAACTGATTTGGTGCCAGTTTTATGGTGTACACTGCAGACTTAGGCAAATAAAAGGCTTAACCGTTTGTTTCCCTTCATGACGATTAAGCATTACATTGGAATACCTAGTTAAGCATTGGCTATAAGCCAGACTAGGAAGCTATGACAGGAAGCTATGCCTTTATACCATAAGCAAGACAGGTTCCTCACCTCCACAAGGTGACAAGCAGGTGTCTTCTTATACAAAACTTCTCAGTAGGGGCAGGTGGGGTTAAGTCCTCAAGCAAAAATCATGGTTTAGGGTCTCAAGCAAGGCTGAAAGAGCAAACCATGTTTTATTTATTTATTTTTAAAAAAACATTGTATACACTTACACAAAAAGACATTAGTAAAGTAGCAGTAAATATAGTTAAGGCAGATGTCTGCACAGGGCCCCTCTGTTGGATTTGAACTACCATAGTTTTCCGTGTATAAGACGAGGATTTTTTATGAAAAAATAATCATAAAAAGGGGGAGATCGTCTTATACAGGGATAGTGCATAGGGGTGACAGTTGATTGGTTGCTGCCGCGAGCTGAACATTGTCAGTGTTGTTTTGGCAGGTGATTGGTGGCTGCTGCAAGGGCTGGTGTTGATTGGCTGTCGCAGTGGTAATTGTGCAGACAATCGCTGGCAAACCCCTCCCCCAAAAAAGCTTAACAACTCTGCACAATCTCCCCCATTTTCCTAAATGTGAGTCCCTCAAAATTTGTTGTTGTTTAGTCATTTAGTCGTGTCCCCATGGACCGGAGCACGCCAGGCATTCCTGTCTTCCACTGCCTCCCGCAGTTTGGTCAAACTCATGCTGGTAGCTTCGAGAACAGTGTCCAACCATCTCGTCCTCTGTCGTCCCCTTCTCCTTGTGCCCTCCATCTTTCCCAACATCAGGGTCTTTTCCAGGGAGTCTTCTCTTCTCATGAGGTGGCCAAAGTATTGGAGCCTCAGCTTCAGCATCTGTCCTTCCAGTGAGCACTCAGGGCTGATTTCCTTCAGAATGGATAGGTTTGATCTTCTTGCAGTCCATGGGACTCTCAAGAGTCTCCTCCAGCACCATAATTCAAAACCATCAATTCTTTGGAGATCAGCCTTCTTTATGGTCCAGCTCTCACTTCCATACATCACTACTGGGCACACCATAGCTTTAACTATACAGACCTAGACAGCATCTTAAAAAGCAGAGACATCACCTTGCCAACAAAGGTCCCAAAAAATAGGGGGCGTCTTATACACGTGTTATACACAGAAAAATATGGTACAGTGGTACCTTGGGTTACATACGCTTCAGGTTACAGACTCTGCTAACCCAGAAATAGTGCTTCAGGTTAAGAACTTTGCTTCAGGATGAGAACAGAAATCGGGCTCCGGCGGCGCGGCAGCTGCAGGAGGCCCCATTAGCTAAAGTGGTGCTTCAAGTTAAGAACAGTTTCAGGTTAAGAACGGACCTCCGGAACGAATTAAGTACTTAACCTGAGGTACCACTGTAGTTCTATTTGCCTTATTAAATTAGCCTTCAGCTCTGTATCTCAATCCTAACCAGATTTATGTGGAACTAAGTGACACTGCCTCCAATTTCCCCCAATGGGAACAGGGCAGGAGGAACTGCATGTCAACAGCAGCAGAGGGATGGACTCTCAGCCCCTTTCTGCATTCTTCCATTTCATATGAATAAAGTCCGAATTGAACTATTGATGTAAAGCTCCTTTTTAGATTTTATTTTTAAATATATATATATATATGCAAGAAAATGTGACTGCCACCAGCTTTACCACTTGCTCTTGTTCCTTCCCTTGCTTCCCACCCTAAGGAACTCCTCCTGGATGATGCTGGAATGGCATCATTCCTGCAATGGATCTCCACTAGCTCTATAATGAATACATGCCAGAAACAGCAAGATGCAGGCAATTCTTCTTGCAAAGGGGCTGGATTCCCAGCTGCTGGAATGGCTGGCCGTTTTGACTGACACAATTGACAAAACGGGTAAATAAATTATAAAGTACGAGAGCCGCTCCGGTGGACGAGTAGGGCTAATTTTAAGCATGTGAAACTAACCGTCTGCTCTCTGATTCTTGGCTTTTCTCCCCAGCTCAGTTCTTGGTTTGGCCTCAGCCATGAAAATAGCCTGTTTTGTTGGAAAGCCACATAATACCAGAGCTCTCCATTAGTACCAAAGATCAAAGAATTGGTGCTCTTCCCACCCTATTGTCATAGTTAAAAGCCGGGAAGAGCACACCATGTAGATAGAGAACTGCTGGAAAATCAGCTTGATGGTTTATAAAAGAAGAGAGAAAAAGGAGGCAGCAAAGAATATATCTGCAATGCCACCAGTAGTACCATAACAGTAGAGGAGTACATTATTATTTTTTTATACTGCCCCCCGTTTCGAGAGGAAGAAGAAAAATGTGGCCACAACAGCTGTGTTTTGAATGCCGAATGGTATTTTTGGTCCTCCTTCCTTGCTGAATCCATATTTGGTGCTGAGGCAGCCTCAGCAGGGTGAAAAATAATTCCATTCTTGACTGGAAATTCCATGAGATAAAACATCCTTGCACTTGGTCCAGTAGAAATAACTGCATTTCCATTGCAAATTCCACAATAGTTATCTTGCTTCTGGTGTTTACACTGAACTTAAATATTACAGATCTCCTCCCCACCCCCTTCTCTCTCTTTCTCTCATCACACACAGACTGATTTCTGCGATTCGTTCACACCGCTAAAGTTATCTTCTTCAAGCCAGACTGTGGGTTGATCTATTCATTGTTGTTTATATCCCACCTTTCTTCCAAGCTTGCCGATGTTAGGCCTATCTGTCTTCAGAAAAAGTGCAGCATCGCACACTGAAACCTAGAGCGTGACCAACAGCCCCTCTTCCACTGGCAAGTTGAGACTTCATCTATGTATTGCCACTGACCACGCCAGTGCCCGTCCTACAGTAGCTCTTCGTGTCCTATATTTTCAATAGGGAAATAGAGCGGAAATTTTAAACAGCTGATTAAATGTCCATTCTTTTCTGCTAGGAGTTACTTCATGTACTTACACAAAAGCCTTTAGGAGGGGGTGGGCGATAACTGAGTGTGAGCCATAGCCCTATGAGGAAACACATATTTTGTGTGGAGAAAGCTCTCTATGGTCAATCCGTAGCACTTCCAGTTAAAGCAGGGGTGAGCAACCTCAGCTTTAAGGCCATGATCAGCACCAGATTTAAGGGACCCTCAGCATAGTGCTGGCAATAGGCCCCCACACTATCCAACATACACACACCACCACCACCCCAATGCAGCTTTATAATATTTTTTTGCCCCTCTCTGGGGACCCAGGTGGCTATTTGAGTAGTAGGTGGGCAACAGTGTCACTTCTGAATGGGAGCCAACTTAGTTTGCATCCTGGATGGCTGCCTTCCACCTTAATTTGCCCAAATTGCAGCACTCCAGTTTACCAAAGTATGAGGCAGCGTTGCGGCCTGCCTGCCACTAACGTAGTCATCCAGTGGGGGTGAAAATGAGCATCTGGGACCCTCAGTCAGCAGACCCCACAATCACCAAATCTAAAAAAAAATGATCTGGCAAATTTAACTATTTTAAATTATGAGGAAATTAACTGATCTAATAATAATTAGATGGTGCCTTTGTGAGAAGAATCTAATTCTGCAAAAGGAGAATAATATTATGAGTTAATAAAATGTAACAGAAATTATACTACTTTGGCCAAGGCTCTGGACACTATCACTGATGATATATGTTACTTGGTACTCAAACCCTATGAAATTAAAGATTTACTTTTGGGGAGCGGGGGATATATTCCTATCCAGATTATTAGATATGCAGACACTTTGCATTTTGCTGAAGTAGATTTATGAAGACCTATCAAAATACCTTTTCAAGTTGCCTTCCTTGAGGGCTGCCATTTAACAATGTTAATTATTATACTTCAGCTCAAAATAGATATGGAACATAAATGTAAAAAGTTCATCATTTGCAGTCATACAGCTGGGGAAATAAGATTACACACTGAGGAAGGGGGAAAAAGAGCAAGACAAGTTAACATAATACAACTCCCCCTGGTATTACTGAGCAAAATCTGTGTCAACAAAGCATTCCTGAAGGAAAGGGAGCGGGAGAGATCATTATAATGGAACTGAAAAACTGCAACTAGAAAAGCTAAGTTGAATAGTAAGTAGTAAGAACCCAATCAAACTTTCACACCATTTTCTTAAATTGGCCAAATTCAGAATGGTGAATCCTGAATTTCAAAGGTTTTTACTTTGGATTTCAGAATTCAACGTTAAGGGGTGCTTAAAATATCAATTCTTGAAGCCTAATAGTAGTAGTAGTAGTAGTAGTAGTAGTAGTAGTAGTAGTAGTAGTAAAAATAATAATAATAATAATAATAATAATAATAATAATAATAATAATAATAATTTACTTATACCCCGCCCATCTGGCTGAGTTTCCCCAGCCACTCTGGGCGGCTTCCAGACGAGTGTTAAAAACAATACAGCATTAAATATTAAAAACTTCCCTAAACAGGGCTGCCTTCAGATGTCTTTTAAAGAGAAGATAGCTACTTATTTCCTTCACATCTGAAGGGAGGGCATTCTACAGGGCGGGCGCCACTACCGAGAAGGCCCTCTGTCTGGTTCCCTGTAACCTCACTTCTCGCAATGAGGGAACTGCCAGAAGGCCCTTGGCGCTGGATCTCAGTGTCCGGGCTGAATGATGGGGGTGGAGACGCTCCTTCAGGTATACTGGGCCGAGGCCATTTAGGGCTTTAAAGGTCAGCACCAACACTTTGAATTGTGCTCGGAAATGTACTGGGATCCAGTGCAGATCTCTCAGGACCAATGTTATGTGGTCCCGGCGGCCACTCCCAGTCACCAGTCTAGCTGCTGCATTCTGGATTAATTGCAGTTTCCGAGTCACCTTCAAAGGTAGCCCCACGTAGAGTGCACTGCAGTAGTCCAAGCGGGAGATAACTAGAGCATGCACCACTCTGGCAAGACAGTCCACAGGCAGGTAGGGTCTCAGCCTGTGTACCAGGTGGAGTTGGTAGACAGCCGTCCTGGACACAGAATTAACCTGCACCTCCATGGACAGCTGTGAGTCCAAAATGACTCCCAGGCTGCGCACCTGGTCCTTCAGGGGCACAGTTACCCCATTCAGGACCAGGGAGTCCCCCACACCCGCCCACCCCCTGTCCCCCAAAAACAGTACTTCTGTCTTGTCAGGATTCAACCTCAATCTGTTAGCCGCCATCCATCCTCCAACCGCCTCCAGGCACTCACACAGGACCTTCACCGCCTACACTGGTTCTGATTTAAAAGAGAGGTAGAGCTGGGTGGTGAATTTTAAAGTTGATATGGTTAAGAATCAGCTTCCGCATTCAATAGATCGACGTATTAAAACAAACACAGCCTCCTCCTTTGTCATTCAGAATGTTGAACATTTTTTAATTAGGAAAATGTTTTTTAAAATGAATTTGTAGAAGTAAAGTTGATGTAGAATTTGCATGCATATGCCAAGCTTGCCTCCTACGGGCACGTGCGCGCACACACCATTTCAACTCAGTAAATTATCAGGGGTATGCTGTTGTGATAATATGACCAATGGTAACATCTCGTGTTCCAAGTTGCTTCTGGGAGCATTTAATCAGAAGTGCTCCTTTGGTACCCTCAATTACTCTGGAAGCTCTATAGAATGTCAGGAAGTAGGACTGTCAATGATACCATTTACCAATGGTCGCTGCAGAGGGCAGGGAAGGGTTAAAGCTGAGGGATCTCTCCCTCAATATCTGGCCTCCCCATTTCCCAAAGATGCTTTCCTTTTTCATAAACAGCAGCATGGCTTTGTTTCACGCATCTGTGTGTATTGTGCAGTTAGCCCCTGGAAGGCAGTGCTTTGCCAAGGCCACCTCTGTGTGAGATTGACAACTGAAAGAGGACTAGAATCAGTATTCCCCAGAGCCAGGCAAACACTTTAGAAACTATGCCACAATAAAAGAATATTTCATGAAGGCCTGACCCTGAATCTTGGTTATGATCACAAAATGAGATGCCTTTCATGCCCTCCAACATTTCTCCGATGTAAATAGGGATGTCCTAGTCAACAACAACAACAACTATAATAATAATAATAATTTTATTATTTATACCCCACCCAACTGACTGAGTTGCCCCAGCCACTCTGGGTGACTTCCAACATCTATAAAAACATAATAAAGCATTAAACTTTTTTTAAAAAAACACACCCTATCTGGCTGCCTTTGGATGTCATCTAAAGGTTGCATAGTTACAGTGGTACCTCTGGTTGCAAACGGGATCCGTTCCGGAGGCCCATTCTCAACCTGAACAGAATGCAACCCACGTCTGTGGGTCGCGATTAATCGCTTCTGCGCATGCGCGTGACGTCATTTTGCACGTCTGTGCATGTGCGAGCAGCGAAACCCGGAAGTAACCCGTTCTGTTACTTCCGGGTCGCCGTGGAACGCAATCTGAAAATGCTCAACCTGAAGCAAACGTAACATGAGGTATGACTGTACTTATCTCCTTGGCTCGGGAGTCGCATAACTCCTTACCCTCCAACATTCCTCCAATGAAACTAGGGGCATCCTAAGGAAAAGCGGGACATTCCGAGATAAAATCAGAAACGAGGATGGCTTCTGTAAATCCAGGACTGTCTCTGGAAAATAGGGACACTTGGAGGGTCTGGCCTTTTATTGGACCAACAAGTCTTTATACCAGATGAGCCCTGCCTTTGACAGAGAAGCCTCCTCCTAGAGCAGGGATGAGGGGATCTGTTGCCCTCCATACGTTGTTGGATTCTATCATCAGCCTCAGACCAGCATTTTCAGTACAGTGGTACCTCGGGTTAAGAACTTAATTCGTTCTGGAGGTCCGTTCTTAACCTGAAACTGTTCTTAACCTGAGGTGCCACTTTAGCTAATGGGGCCTCCCGCTGCCGCTGTGCCGCCGCCACACAATTTCTGTTCTCATCCTGAAGCAAAGCTCTTAACCCGAGGTACTATTTCTGGGTTAGTGGAGTCTGTAACCTGAAGCATCTGTAACCCAAGGTACCACTGTAATAAGAAACGATGGGAGTTGTAGTCCAACAACCTCTCAAGAGCCCCAGGTACTCCAACTGTGTTCCAGTAGCTACTTTCAGAAAAAGTTCTCTCACACATTTTGGTTGAGATGTCGTTTTTAAAAAAAAGAAGACAAAAAAACACAACCACCTTCTGCTGTCATACTGAGAAATGGAGCCATCATTTCTACTTACAGGAATCCCTTCATATATATTGATTTACACACACACACACAAAGCAACTGACATAAAGTCAGTTCTTAAAAGCCGTTGGAGAACGTTACTTTAAATGTCCCAATACACCTTAAAGAGTGTGTGGAGCCAAAGGATAAGATGTGGTTAAATATGGTGTGACCCCAAACAGCATAAAGCATATTCATTTGCGCTCATGTGCACACACACAAAGACTTCATGTGCATACTGATATTCTACCAAATTTCCCGTCTTTCCTCTCTGGTGGTTATCCAGGCATTATAGTTAGCTATATGTTATACTGAGGCATGTCTTATCAGTCAAGCCAGACAATTTAATAAGAGAAGACCTGTCAAGCAAATAGCATTAGCTCTTGAGAAACCCTTTCACCATCGTTCCCCCAAAACAGGAAGGTATTTAGCAAGAGGTGTGCAAACTGGCTGTAAATGCAATACTCGGAGTCAAAGGTGGATGTCATCAGTTAAAAACAGGTTTAGGAATGTGCAATTCCTTGCAGCAGAAATACTTGAGCCATATGTTGAAATCTGTTTCTGTAGCTTAAGAACACGCATTACCTTCCTCCTCTCTAGAGTTGCATGTTGTCTAGTCCTATTTCTTTTATTGATCGGAAGGCTCTCCCCATATATATGACCATAAGCAGCAATCAGTCGAAACAAACAAGACATGAAGTATTTTCAATTATTTTGTTGCCAGCATACATCAGTTTCTGTTTTATTCACTCATTCCAAGGCAAAAGACAGAATAGGTTACTCCCAGGAACCAGTGATGGCTAATTTGAGCTCAAAAACTACAGCTCACATACAACAATTCATACAATGTGATTTAGGTGCGAAGAAATGTCTCTGTGTTATATAAGTGAATTGGAGGAAAGTTCTCTATTACTTTGGCTGCAATTCTACAAACATTTACCTAGAAATATGCCCCACTGAACACAGTTGGACTTCTATAATGCTGTGCACACACAACATTTTATTCTGGCACCTTCATTATATAGCTTTCGGTGAATGCTAAAGATCTACCTCTTCACTCTGGCTTTTGACACTTGAGATGTATACTTTTAGGACCCACCCTATTTATGTAGCTTTAACTTGCTTTAAACTATTTTTAATATTGTGTACTATTGTACTGTATTTTAATATTAATGTTGTGTTTTAATTGTTATAGCCTGCCCTGGGAATTTAGGGTGAAGGGCATGTAATAAATTGTAGCAGCAGCAGTAGTAAAATCAATGAAGACATGGGCTAATGTGGACTAAGTACATAGTCCACACACAATCTAAACCTCTTGTTTTGCCCCTGAAAAGTTCTTGGGAGTCTGGTTTTGTTTAGAAATAAAAGCTCATTGCAGATGGATTCTGTTATTACCCTGCAGCTTGACCGTTTCAAAACATATTTATGTGGTCCAGGCCATTGTGTGCAGGGTGAATCCACACTTGCCCAATGACATTGTGGGTGGACGTATACCAATATTGTGTTACGTGTATGTGTGTACACATATGTTACGTGTACATGCACGTATGTTTTACGTGCAAGTCAAGGGGCAGGAGAAGACAGAACAACCCAGTGCCTTCCCACACTGTATTCCATACACACCCTGTATTTAGATAATCACACTACATGTGTGGCTCAGCATTGCGGGCAATGACTTCGCCTTCATACCTGTCCTTTCCCACTGCCTCTCCCAATGTCCACTGCTATGCAAGGACTGGGGGCAGAACCTGCAACTGGACTAAAGGGCATATTGTCTCTCTGTGCCAGTGCTAAGCCCCTCTTGTGAGCTGCTGGCTCAGGTCTTATCCTACATACATCTGGACTTTGCACAGAAATGGCACTGACCTCCTGTACTTATTACATTCCATGGCCTTTTGGCCCCACTATTGACAGTTTTTTCCTGTCTGCCTTCTTCGACCTGGTGCCCTTTACCTGCTTTGAACTACAACTCCCATCAACCCCAGCCATTGCTCTCTAGATCCCCAGCTGCAGATCCCTAGCTGAACAGAGATTTCATGAACATGACAAAGCGGGGCTGCAGTCCGTGGATGTTTATACTATAATTAAACTCTCTTTAAGGTATCACAGGACTCTTTACTGGTGGTTTTTGTTGCTGCCTTGGGTGGAGGGCGGGGGCAGCTCCCGGGATGAGAGTGGCAACCTCCCAAAGCCAGCTGAAACTATGGTGTTTTGTAAAGCTGTGTCCGAAACTGCTCAGAGTTTTGCAAGCCTTCAAGAGGAAGGAGTTTCGATGTGGGAGGGGAAAAAACCCACCATCTTCTCCTAATGTAACCAGTTTCTTCAAGGTCTGTCATGAGCATTAGCTACCACAAGCTCCTCAGCTCTGCCACATAACTAAACCCGGGGTGGGAGGGGGGAATCCAAGAAATTATCCAGCAAGCTTGTTAAGGTACGCCCTATAATAAACTCATAAATAGTGCCATAACAGTCATAAAGTCACCTTCATGTTGGTGGAGAGAGCCAAAATGAGATTTACACACCTGTTTACCCCACCCCTTGTATTCAGGATTAAGTGGGATGTAAGCCGTGTCTGGACCTTGCGCTGGCCTTCTCTGTTGGTATGGACTTCACTCAGGGATAACAGTGTTTGCTCAGGTGCACTATCTTGGGTGTTCTCCTGAATTCTAACACAACAACCATTCTCTCTCCCGGCTAATAAAAGCCATTGACAAGGCCAGCAGCCTATGAGTTTTCTCTCATGTACTTCTTCTCCTTTCATAAACCCCTTTGAGTATACATGGGTGTCAACCTTTCTATGGAAACACCTTAGTTGGAACACACTTGCATTTTCTTCATCAACTTTTTACTGAGACGTGTAAACCAATGACATGACATCAAAGTAGTGAAAAGCACATGCTGCAATCACTTAAAGACTGCATATTCCTTTAAATGGTTCCCAGTTATGTCTATCATCCACTCCCTTTCCTCTTAGATTCTTAAATAACTGGTTGATTTGTCTGTTGTGTTTTAACCTCTCCTGTACTATTGAGCTTCTTTTGTTTTCTTGCTTCTAGGCAATAAGCATCTTGGCTTCAGCACAAAGGCTATGTATCAGACACATCGGTTATCTGGAGACGAAATATGCTAAGGTCATGGCTATATAATACACAAATACACCAATTAGAGAGGAGTAAAGTAAAACCTAAGTTGCCCCCCCCCATCAAGAAGATGTAGGCATATCCTGTACTCCCCAGTACCATCTTCCGAATCACATTGTTCCCATCCATGACATGCACAGCCTGAACAACTGGAGGGGGGAGAGATCACTGGTTAGGAGATCCCCCTAAAAAAAAAAAAACTGGACCCCCCCACAACCCTGAAGGATGTGGTCTGCAAATTAGGAATCTTGAGTTCAAGGTTGCAGTTCAAGGCCAGCAGCACTTTTGCTCAGCTTCAGCTTCTACACCGGCCTTCCCCTTTTCTTGGAGAAAACCAGTCTGGCCAATGTCATACATGACTTGATTACACCCGGATTAAATTACTACAATGCACTCAATACAGAGTAGCCTTTGAAAAGCATTTAGAAAATCCAATTGGTTCAGAATGTGGAAGCAAGAGTTGTAACAGAAGCCCCTTTTTTCAGGTCACAAAACACCAATATGTACCACTTTATTTGCTCCTGTTTTTCCGGGCAAATGGAAGTTCTCGTTCTTACCTTTGAAGCTCTGAACACATGTGAGGCCGGGAGAATATCAGAAGGACCAGCTCCTCTCATATTAACCTAACACATATGATATCTTGATCCAACATTGTCTGAAACAGATTGTGCTGTGTATATAAAACTCTTTGACAGGACACCCAGGGTGTGGAGTTTGTGATCTTTAGAGTAAAACTTAGTTCCATACTTGCTTTGGTTTAGGTGCCAGTCCAGGATGCTAGTATTTAAGCAACCACCTGACCTGAGCAGTGGTTGAAAATTCTTGCTCTTTTTTGTTTGTTTTACTGCCTCTGCTGTTTTGTTTATTGTTTATTGCTGTTATTGGCAAGTGGTCATTTTAAGAATATTTGTATTCTATTTTCCTAGTTTTCTGTTTATCATGAGTCCAGTGGCGTAGCGTGGCTTGTCAGCACCCGGGGCAAGGCAAGTAATTTGCGCCCCCTAACCCTGGATTTTAGCACTCGAGTGCGAGCGCGCCCCCCAGATGTTGCGGCCGGTGCGGCCGGCCCCCCCTGCACCCCCCCACGCTACGCCACTGGGGCTGGGGGCGAGTGAAGGAGCCAAGGACCCCCCCCAAAGGCTCAGCAGGAATTTATTAAATTTATTATTTGCGGAGCCCCCGCGGGCCGAGGCAGCCGAAGCCCCCTCCCCTCGGGCGCCTCCCCGCCCCCTCCTCTCCTTGGGCTGTAGGTGGAGCCCGCGCTCCGAGGTGCTCCAGATCCGGGCTTGGCGAGCGCCTCTCCTCCTCCCGGCTGGGTCCGGGGGCTTCCAGCCGCGCTCCGTCCTCGCCCCCCCCCGCAGCTGAGACTTGCGCTGATGCCGGAGCCAGCGGCGCCCCCTTCCGCCGGGAGACCCTCGCCCGCCCGCCGGCTTCCTCTCGGAGGGTTTTGGGGAGGGCAGGGCACGTCGAGGCCCCTCGGAGCTCTCCTCCCTTCCAGTCGGCAGAAGCAGCTGTGGCTGGGCCGAGGGGATGGCGGCGGTGGTGGGGTGCGGAGGCTGCCCGTGCCCGGCCAGGCGTCGGTGGCGGCGTCGGCGCTGCTGCAGCGGCTGCTCCTCCTGCGAGCAGTGAGTGAAGCGCAGCCGCAGCGGGGGGCACACGCGCGCTAGGCACAAGGCTAGTGGCGGCGGGGAGCCCAGCGGAGGAAGGAACTTGTCCCTTCCCTCTGGACTCGCGCCCCCCCAGATGTTGCGCCCGGTGCGGCCGGCACCCCTGGCACCCCCCACGCTACGCCACTGCATGAGTCACCTTCATTGCCCCTCATGGACATAAGGTAGGACAGAAATATTCCAATAAAAAGAATTCCCCTTCTCTTTTCTTTATTGTCTAGGGCAGGGGTAGGCAACCTAAGGCCCGTGGGCTGGATGCGGCCCAATTGCCTTCTAAATCTGGCCTGCGGACCGTCCGGGAATCAGTGTGTTTTTACATGAGCAGAATTTGTTCTTTTATTTAAAATGCATCTCTGGGTTATTTGTTGGGCATAGGAATTCGTTCATATTCCCCCCCAAAATATAGTCCAACCCACCACATGGTCTGAGGGACGGTTGATCAGGCCACGGCTGAAAAAGGTTGCTGACCCCTGGTCTAGGGGGCTTCCAATGCAAGTAAATTTTTACATGGCAAAAATGTGCTGGAGGATATTTCAAGAAAGATGGAGGGAAGAAACCTGTATTGAGAATGGAAAATGAATGCAGCAACAATGCTTCTCTGTTATTGTTTTGTTGGGGGGAAAGCATATTGGAGGCTGAGAGGTGATGCTTTTGATGAGACAAAGAGACAGCTTGGGCATGGTTGGATCAACAGCACTTCAGAAGGAAAATCCAAGGAGTGCCGTCAATAACAGTAAGACCAGAGAGACCAAAGGAGCAAAATTTGGATTTGTCCTCCCTCAGCTTCTCAAGATGATCATACCGTCATTAAAGAGTTCCTTTCTGTCAAAGGGCATATCCTCTATGGTCCACCACCATGCTGTGAAACAGGTACCAAAAGTGGAGATCGTGCTTTAAGGAAGAATAGCACATAGCTGAATGTACAGTAAGGTTTTGTTTCACCATGCTTCATACAGAAACCTTGGTCCAAGTGTTTTTTCCAGTATATTTTCAGAAGATTATAAGGATTCTTTTAAAAAAAGGAATATAAAATTGCTACTTTTATAGAAACTGCTGTCCAGTAATAAGCCTTCTGGCCCATAATGCCATATTTGCAGGCTTTGTTGTAAAAAGGAGTGGAGCACTGGCTAGATTTCCCTTAATCTGTGTAGCATTAATTGTTAGAGGAAGCAGGAGCACAGCTTCCAATTCCAGTGGGCCTCTATCATTTGACAACTCGGCCTTATCCCAAGCATGAGAGGCACAATGGCTGAAGGTCCCCATCCTCATTTATTTCTTAAAGGACTAACAGATGAAATTTGTGAACTTCACTCCTACAACAGTAGGAGATTTAAAAACAAACAGCACTTGCTGTTGCGCCTGTTGGAAAGTTGACACAGAATGGAGGGGGGGGGGAGTCCAAAGGACAATGGTTTTATGAAGGAATAAGTGGCTCTCACAGGACATTTATTGGGAGAGGTCCCAATAAATGTCACCTCACCTTAAGTGTGGGATGCTGTTGTGTATGGGAGAGACAGGAGAGGCTGATAATCCTAATCTTCCAGAGCTTTGTAGAAGATTTTACCTGTGGTCTGCACAGCCACATTCCCATATATGGAATTGAACAGAACCTACAAAGAAGAACACCTGTATATTAGAACAGCTTATGGTATCGGCTGGTCTACTTTCAACAGCGAAAATGAAATTTGCTTTCTTACATTTATTCACCACCATGTCTTACATAAATGCCCACAAGCGGTGACTGGAATGTAGAGAGGATCCCGTAACAGAGGAAGTGCATGGCTTGTGAGGAAGGGAGAAATCTTCCCCTTTTGTTTTTATCAGAAGGCTTCCTCTTTCTCTTCAACTCCTCTCCAGAACTCACTGTACCATGCACAGGTCATGCAATCCTATCTGTGACTAATACAGGAGACTTTTGCCAAATATTTTATTTTGAACTTTTGACAGTGTGAGGATAAAATATTGTATGTTTTAATCCAGCAATGTATCCTCCAGAAGGTTGGTGGGGATGAAGATATTTCATATATTTGGGGCCTTAAGATATTTATGGCTTAAAACACCAATATGAGCTTCTTGAATCAGCCCCAGGAATAAACTGGCAACAAATGCAGCTGTTTTAAAATTGGGGGGGGGGGGGTTATGTGAGTTCTAAATGATTGAAGTTACCAAATCACCTTCAAAGCTAGTACTAGTATTCACATGCTGACTGTGTATAACTGGACTACACTTTTCAGAAAAAGGCTTTTTGAAGCATATTTTTCTGACTAAAAATTGCAGCTTCACTTTAAAATAAGGTCTCAGCTAGATGAATGGCTAATTACACTTCACAATTAGTAATATTTCACTTTCTCGATGAACTCATCAGAAAGTGCTGCAAGGTACTATGGCTGTTCCGCGACAATGTCAATAGGAACGCATTCAATTTTCTCACACGCATACACACGGACGTTGTGAGAAACAATTAACACTTCATTAATATGATATAAAATGCTAATTTACCTTGCATCCCAAGGGACCCAAAATACCCTTTTACCCGTATGGGCAAATAATTGTTATCGTGATGCAGAGTGTTTGAACCAGGTTCACAGTGCGTTGGGAGAAATCATTGTATACATTCTTTGTACAATAGCAATTAGTTAATGAGAAAGAAGAGTGGCACATCTTTAACCCTGTGACAGATGAAAGCACCCTGTTATTCCACTTGGCTAAGGTACTCTGTGCCACAGCAGGCCCAAGATAAGTATGTACATTGGTGAATGGCTTCTAATCTCATTTTTAAGAGTAGATTGAAATGAAGAGCTACAAGCACTGCAACGGTAGTTGTTACAGACAAGAATTGCCCACCGTAAACTGCACAGCACAGACATTCACTGGCAGTTCCCAGTGATCAAAGTATTTGACTTAAATAATTGATTTATTTACACTAGTAAAAAAGATATTATCATACCACTGAGGAATTAAAGACACTCACGCACGCTTTGCGCTTCGCAATGCCCTGCGGGTGTGATTAGGATATCGCACATCAAAGAGGATTCGCTCTGAAGGATTTCATACAATAAATTAATAAAAATAATTGAGTTAAATAATTCCTCTGATTGCTGGGATGCCTTCTGCAAGATCTGGCACAAGATGCTCTGTGCAGAGTTAACAGCTGCGCAGCAGTCAGATATAGACCCATCTAGGAAAATTTAGAACCCCGCTCAGTTTGGGGCTCTGGCATTCCAAATTGCTCTGCTGAAATACACACACACTTTGCAATATACACAGCACCACAAGCGAAAATTAGCAGCTGTTTGACAGGTTCCCTCACCCCTTCTTAGGGTGTAGTAAAATGTACCCATGTCCAAACACAGCAATGTTTCTCTTCTCCCACCTCTGTTCTGCATGCTGCTGCCAGGATCAGAGAAAGGCCTCGTCATGATGAAGGAGACATTAATAACTAGATATTATGAAAGGGAAGGAAGCCATTTTTACTGGCGTGCTCGAGTGTATTGAAACATGCTGTTCCTCGCATAAGGAGTTCCCTTTCATTCCTCAGTAAAGAAATAAGATGTCTTTGCATGATATCTTGTGTGTGTGTTACAAGACAACAATACCTAGGCCCCATCTGCACTATAATGCAGCATCATGCTGCTTTATACAGCCATGGCTTCCCCCGCAAACAATTCTGGGAACTGTGGCTTGTTAACACTCCTATTGTCCTCAGAGAGGTACAATGGTCAAGAGCTTCCTGAAAAGAGGAGGTGGTCATTAAACCATCCTGGACTTGTAGCTCTGTGATGAGAATAGGGGGGGTCTCCTAGCAACTCCCAGCATACTTAACAGCGGTGCTATTTTTCTAGAAAAAGGGGTGCTGGAATTCACCTTGTTCTCTTATAAAATGGCAATGGTGCCCACCTGAGAGGTGCCGGAACTGAGTTCCAATGAGTTCCAGCTGAAAAAGCCCAGCTTAACAGCAGTGGTTCACAGGACTCTTTGGGTGAAGTAATGGCGGTTTAAAGTGGTGCGATAATGCTTTAAATGTATAGTGCAGATGGGGTCCTAGTGTGGGGTTACTGGGCAGAGCGTAACCTAGTAGAAGGCTTGAAATCAAGATCCTGTTCAGCCATGACAGTCACTGGATGACCTAGGTCAAGCATTATCTCTCAGCCTAATCTGCCCCACGGGCTCACAAGGATGGGCAAAAGTGTGGAAAGCCAATGGATATTGATCTGCACCCAGGTCTTCAAAATCCAGTAGATAGATAGTCCTGGCACACTGTATGGAGAGAAACACTAAGGGAAAGACCAATGGCCCATGCTCAATGAATCCAGCTCCTTGTCATTCTGCCTAGGCTGGCGAAGCCAAAGCAATGAAATTGCACTAGTTCTGGTTGCAGAGTAACGACAGCCCAAAATGCTCCACATGTGAATTTGGGCTTTATTCTACTTTGCATTATTTCAGGGAAGGTCATAGTTCAAGTGACAGCTGTTGTTGTTTTTTTTGTTCTCTATGCTTATGTGGACCTACGGAAGTGAAAGTAGTTCTCATCAGCAGTTTGGTGCCTGTGATAGGAGCAAATCAATCTATTTCTAGTCCACACTATTTTCACATGTGCTCCGTCCTAAGCCCATCCCATTTCTGCATTAATCCGCACCCGTTATTATTTTTAAGTTCAGGCTGAAATTCACAAAGATCAAATTCCTGAAGCCTCCCTACTCAGGAACAAGAGTGGAGCAGAACTAGCGGATTGTCCTCCCCACCCCCACTCCAATACCATTAACTATCAAATCTTTGGAAGTCATTAAATGATTCACTCGCCCAACATTATTGACCTATCAAAATGCTTTACATGGAGTCAAACATTGTTTTCTTTGGATGGTGGCCACTGGGATAACACAGAGACATAGTTCCCCTTCCTTCTTAATAGGAGATGTTAGGAACTGAACCTGTACTTATGTGGAACTATGTAGAAGGATAGGGACGCGGGTGGTGCTGTGGTTTAAACCACAGAGCCTAGGACTTGCTGATCAAATGGTCGGCGGTTCGAATCCCCGCGACGGGGTGAGCTCCCATTGCTCAGTCCCTGCTCCTGCCAACCTAGCAGTTTGAAAGCATGTCAAAGTGCAAGTAGATAAATAGGTACCCCTCCGGTGGGAAGGTAAACGGCGTTTCCATGCACTGCTTTGGTTCCCCAGAAGTGGCTTAGTCATGCTGGCCACATGACCTGGAAGCTGTACGCTGGCTCCCTTGGCCAATAAAGCGAGATGAGCGCCACAACCCCAGAGTTGGTCACGACTGGACCTAATGGTCAGGGCTCCCTTTACCTTTTTATGTAGAAGGATGAGGACAACAGTCAGAGATAGAAATTTAGTGACCACCGAGGGAATAGCTACCCAGAAATGAATTCCGCACAAACAGTGCAACAACAGAACAGCAGAGAAAGAGATGAATGCAAGTTTGTTTAAATAAAGTTATTCATCTTATATTACTCCTGCTTGATAACAAACACCACTTGAAATAGCACCTGATCTTCAGAACTCCTCCCCAACCCATCCCATGTCAGACAGGCTCCATCTCTATCACCTGTTCAGCAGCCATGCAAAGATTTCTCCTTTTTCAACAAGCCTTTTAAGTGGAAATCTTAATTCTCACCTGTGTCTCTATTGGATTTGGAATAGGTTTTGCATACGAAATGGCTTTTAATTTTCCACCCACGTGGAATTGTTGAAATTGTTTTTACATATGGGATTGTTTTTTTAATTGTTCTTTTTGTTGATATTTTCACTGTGAAATCGCTGTGAGGTATTTTGTGAGGTGTGATCCATAAATGGGATCAAATGCATAAATAAATGCTTGCGTGACTCAGTTTATTTTTTGAACAACTACCCTGGGCTCAGGCCATACAAATATACTCATTTCTGAAGCTCAGGCTTGAGAAACATCACGAGGTGCTGGTGTGCTTTTCAGTTGCTTGGGTGGCAGGGGTTAATTAAAACAACAGAATTTTTTTTTTAACTCAACAACAATAAAATCGGCTCAAAACCTGTAGAAGCAAATTAAACATTAAAAAAAGCTTCAAATATTAAAAGTGAGCTGTGTGGGCTGACAGCTGTTCCCATGACAAGGGTCTTTAAAAATCTCTTTCAAAGGTTTCTGAAACAAATCTCTGTGGCAGTGTGGGAGCAAAGAGCTCTGTTAAAGCTTTCCCAAGCGGAGGGAGAGGAAAAGCTGAGAGCAGGCTAGGTAAATAAAGGAGGACTCCTATGAAATCAAAATGATGCCTGTCACAAATCTGAGAACCTTCGTGTTTACAAGGACTCACAGTTAAAGGGGAAAGGGATTTTACTTAGAAATGTCGGAAATGTTTAATTAGGCCCAGTTCAGGTGGTAACAGCAACCAACCACTTTTTGGCTCCACAATCCTGTGGAGCTGTCTTTTCTGAGAACTCACACCGCCACATGGAGCCATAGAAATCCCGTTCAGACCATTAACAGGCAGTGTTGAATTCATGGAAGGAGGAACAGGATCACAGCTGTAGTTCACACACACCCTAACCTCTGGGCATTGAGCCAGACCTCCGTTCAGAGCCTAAACACAGAGTGTTGTGCACATGGGCCCTGTGCAGAATTTACACAAAGGTTGGGGTGGGCCGGCCATTGTCGCCCCACCGTTCTTCCCATCCATCCAATGTACCCTGTTCTTTTGTGATGTAGGCAAATTGCTCAACAGGTTGCTTCAGTCCCAAACCTGCAATCATACAAATCATATTGGACATGGAGACCACACTCACAAAGGCACAAAGGTAGCACAAAATTGTTTCGGACCAAGTACTGTGGCCCTATAATCTCTCAGTAACTTGAGCGGGAGTGCCAGTCTTTACATTTTTAACAGATCCTTAATCAGTTAACTATAGGGATGAATGAATCTGTTAGCTTTGAGGGGGGTTCCATATTAAATCCAGTTTGCATATGAGCTTATGATTAAAAAAAAAACACCTCACAAAAATTCATCAGCATATCAGTACACATTTCTCTTAATATACACATTTTGCAATAAATTTTCCCCAATATATTTGTAATGCTATTTTCCTAATTTTTGTGCACATTTTGTCCAAACAGGTGCACTTTTGTACACACATTTCAGTCGGCAAACTGTATCACGAAATTTGGGAAAGTGTGAATTTTGAAAGATTCGCTTTGTGTGTTGTGCATTGTGCCGAAGAGCAAATTAAAATGCAAACCAAATCAAAAGCCTCCCCATCTCTAATGAGGAGGGCCATTTTGTATACACAGTGAGAAAATATGTTCATTATATCATGCCTTACTTGGGATGAGAAAGGAAGACTGTAAGAAGCATTCATAACACTTTTAAATAAGGAGGAATCATCAAGCTTTGCACTTAATTCTGTTTCGACTGTGAAGCTGTAAGCATTTTGCACTTATTACAATAATACTTACAACAGTTTTTTAACACCAGTAGTTTCCACCCCCATTACTGTATAATTCTCTGCTATATTGCCAAATTGCACGCTAATATCTGAGGGGGGAAGTTCTCGTGCTGCAAGACACCTAATTTTCACATGAAGAACCGTTAGCATGAGGTGGCTGAAAAAACAAAGGACTCATTTTCAAACATTTTCCCTGGCTTTGTACTTTTCCTCTCTTCCTTGCCCCCAAATTAGGATACGGCTCCCACACACAAGCCGCTCAACATGTAAAAAATGAGGCAGTAAAAAGTCCCCTCATGTGAGAACATAACTACCTCAAAAATAAATGTGTGAATTGGTTGCAAGCCCTCACTGGCTCGCAGAATTTGCTAAATCCTTGATGTTTATGGAGGATATCAACACTGTCTTTGACAGCCACTTTGTTGAATACCTGACTGAACTGTATAATAATAGTAGCTAAATTCTAACTACTAAAAGAATCAAAATACCCCCAAGCCAACCAGCCAACCATCTTGTTCATGTGTGCAATGGTGTTTGGGCTAACATTATTTGCTCCACGTCTGCCCATTCTGCCTTATTCTGTCTTCATGGGAGGGTAGAAGGTAATTAATGCCTTCTTGAAGAAGAACATGGTCCCAGTCACATTGAGGGAAGTGTTCATGATGAAGAAGAAACTCTTTCTGGACCTTAACAGTCGGTGACAAATATCCTTTTGAGGAGCATGGTACTTGAGCAGAAGATGCCTGTCTGCTCAATTCCAGGATGAAACAGATTGCCTAGACCAGTGACAGGGAACATGTGTTCCTCCAGATGTTCTTAGACTCCAATATTCAACTGCCCCTGCCAGCAAGACCAATGATCCCCGGGCCACAGGTACCTCATTACTGACCAGTCTTGAATTGGATGCGGATTGGGGACTGAAGCAACTTTGGTTGCCCTGTTGGACAGTTATTGCTCAAGTAAGAGTGTAGCTGCTGATTTTCTGGACCTCTCATGGATTTTCAATACTATCAACCCTAGCATCCTGCTGGATTGGGGACCATTCCGTGGAGGTGCACATTGGCGGATTAAGGGCAGGCAAAAGGTGGGATTCTGATTGTGCGGTGGGCTTTTGCCCTTCTCCTCTCTCTCCATGCCACCCCAGTTGGTTCAGGGAGGGGTTCAGGAGAACCCTCAGGACAGTGCATAGGGAAGGAGAGGGTGGGGATCGGTCTATCTGTCAAGCCGAAATGCTTGCCCTTATGGAACAAGCATGCAAGGTTGAATTCCTCCCTGTATATTTAAACTTCAGAATCCACTGCTGCAAGGTGTGTTGATGGCCCCCAATTTCGGAAGCTTTAAAAGGCAACTGGGTGAACTCACCATAAGAGCTATATGCTACGTGCAGGATCAGAAGGAGCAACATGCTTCTCTGAATACCAGTTGCCACAGAGGGCTATTGTCTTTATATCCTTCCTGTGGGTTTCCTGGAGAAGCAGCTGATTGGCCGCCATGGGAGAGAGGAGGTTCGTCTTGATGGACTTGTTGGACTGCTCCAATAGGGCTCTTCTCGTGTTCTCATGAGAACCAAACTCAAGCAAGGGAGAGAGAAAGTGAGATTACTTTTTATCAAACAAGAACACACACATCCCAATCCATAGAACGTTAAGCAATAATTGGCTTCCATTTTGGATCATGCCCATAAAAAAAACAAAAACAAAAATGGTGAAACTTGAAACCGGGTAGAGTGGGGCAGGGAGAGGCCTGAGTTCTAATTCCTAAACAACGCTTCAGTGCCAGTTGTGAAGTTGGCCAAAGTTTTGCCATCGTGTCGTTTGCGCTTATCAGAAGCCCTCAGGCAAAAGGAGTAACAGGAAGTAGGTAGGCTCCAAATTATTACTGATAAGAAACTCTCGTTCTTTATAGTGCCTGGATAGGTACACTCCATTAACTGGGGAGGGAGGGAGGGGGGACACAGAAATGGTGCTGGGAGTTTAGTTCTCCATTTCCTCCCCCTCCTGAAGGACAAAAGTCAAGTGAAAATGATAAAGGTGGTAACATTCCCATTTCAAAGAGGTGTGATCCCATTTATTCTGGCATGTGCCCCCCAGCTTCCCACTATCATACATACAATTAAGTTTAAATCTCTAAAATCTTACCTGTAATTGGAGCCAGCTGCAACCTTCTGACACGTGCTAATTGCCAGTAATGATTTAAGTGCAGTAAATCCACATGCTGCAATTGTTTTAAATAAGGGAATCTCTTGCAGCTTTTTTTTTCGTGAGAAGGGAGGGGCGGGGGAGAGAGATGAGGACCTGCTAATCTTTCCTTCTGACTTATCAGATCCTCCAGTCACATGTTTGCCATCATTTTCATGACCTGATAATGTGTTTATTAGAGCCATAATGTGCAGGTGGAAGTATAAAGGTCTCAGTAGCCTATGAAACCCGCCTATAATGTATTTACTGTGGGAAACCTTCAAGTCACTCTCTGGGCTTGCCTGTTCTTAAAAACAAGGGCAGCCAAACTAAGCGCCTTTCAAGTTAAAAGTTCTTTTGATATTAGTGACCTGCTCCATATGCAGAGCAAAAACAAAGGGTTTTCTTTAGGGTTGCCAACTCTTTTGCCAGACCCTGCTGTTATTTCAACAGAAGCTTCATCTAAAGGAATTAGCAGGCGATAAAAACTTATACCATGCCATGGAAAACACATCCGCTACATCATGCCAAGATGTTTGTAAAGGCACAGGAGCAGACCAGGTCATCTTTTTTTTCCCCTGGTCAGTTGACAGTCATTTTCTTCCTTCCCAGTCTCAGGCAATGCCTTCAGCCACAATGATAAGTGTTTAGTCTGGTGTCACTGCAATTTTGGAAAATCCCTTTAAAAACAAACAAACAACCATTTAGTGGGTGGGTGGGTAGGTGGGTGGGTACAGTTCAAGTGAAACCCTGCCAAAAAAATCAGGGAAGAGGGTCACAGTGGTACCTCAGGTTACATACGCTTCAGGTTACAGACTCCGCTAACCCAGAAATATTACCTCAGGTTAAGAACTTTGATTCAGGATGAGAACAGAAATCGTGCTCTGGCAGCGCGGCAGCAGCAGGAGGCCCCATTAGCTAAAGTGGTGCTTCAGGTTAAGAACAGTTTCAGGTTAAGAACGGACCTCCGGAACGAATCAAAGTACTTAACCCGAGGTACCACTGTATTACTTATCATGCTTAACCTAATGAAGTGGCCATAGGTTTTCCATTCCCTTTGCCCCTCACATTTTCTAATGTTAAAAAAAGCTGCACACGGCTTGTAATGGTGGGTGGCTCTTTGTACAGCTGGTAGCCAGCAACTCCTTCTACCGCTGGCTACACACCCTGAGAATATCCCAAAAGGGAAGCAGCACCCACCCACCCACACACACACCTGAAATAGTTCTTCCCCAGCAGAAAAGCAGCCTCCATTTTCAGAGGGGAAACTATATTCAATAAACTGAGGGTGGAAAGAGATTTTCGGTCCCAGCCTGAGTTTGTAAACATGTTGATCCACTAGCATTCTGATTTCTCTCTGTGTGTGTTTTTTTCCGAGCAGATTTTATTTTTCTTATTAGAAGACTTACCTGACCATTGACCTGCTAATGAGGACAAGTTATGGGCTGGCGACATCAGAGCCCATAGTTAAGCTATGGAACTTGCATAGGATGCAGTGTTGGCCAGCAAATTGGATGGCTTTAAAAAAGTAGACAAATTCTTTGAGGACAAGGCTATCAAGGGCTACTAGCCATGATGGGCACGATCCACCTGCAGGATTGGAGGCATCGTGCCTCTGAATGCCAGCTGCTGGGAACTGCAGGTGCGCAGAGTGCTGTTCTGCTAATGTCTGACTTGCAGGATTCCCATAGGCACCTGGTCGGTCTCTGTGACTAGATGGGCTAGATTGTTTATGACAAAGACTCCTCACCTATATTACAACACGCATAGTATTTATTAGCTGGGCTAGGTAGCCTGAGGTAAAATTGCAACATTACAAGGCAGAGATAAAAACCCTAAGTTATCAGGGTGCATTGGGATCTTATCTTGCAATGCAATGTTTAGGCACACGCATGTTCTTCTGGTACATACCTTAAGGACTGCTGACTTCTAATTTCCCCCCCTGCCCAGATGTTAGGAAATCTTCCTCAGATACCTCTGGCGTCAAAGATGACACAAGTAGTGACCTTTTCAGTGGTGGCATCCCATCTCTGGGATGCACTATCCAGTGAAGCTAACCTGGCAGTGCCACTGATGTCCTTCTTGGCACCTTTTAGCCAGAGTTGGAGAAACTGGTCCTCAAGGTGATGCTCGTTCACATTCCCATCAACCCCAGCCAGCAAGGCCAGTGGTCAGGGCAGATGGGAGTTGGAGTTCAACAATGTCTGGAAGGTCACAGGTTCTGCACCCCTTGCTAGGCATTTAAATCTCCTGTTTTACTTGTTGGGTCAGACCAGAGATTCATCTAACCCAGCATTCTGCTTCCCACATGTCCACAAGTAGGACGTGAAAGCAGCAGCCCTCTCACACTGCCTTTAACCCTGAAGAAAGCATATGATATGACAAATAAGCATTAGTACAGTGGTAACTCGGGTTACATACGCTTCAGGTTGCATACGCTTCAGGTTACAGACTCCGCTAACGCAGAAATAGTGCTTCAGGTTAAGAACTTTGCTTCAGGATGAGAACAGAAATCGTGCTCCGGCGGCGCAACGGCAGCAGCAGGAGGCCCCATTAGCTAAAGTGGTGCTTCAGGTTAAGAACAGTTTCAGGTTAAGAACAGACCTCCGGAACAAATTAAGTACTTGACCCGAGGTACCACTGTAGTAGCCTTTGACAGGTTTCACACACACACACACACACACACACACACACACACATGCCTAATCTCATTTTAAAGCCATCTAAACTGCTGGCCATCACCTCATATTGTGGAAGTGAATTCCATAAATTAGCTGTGTGCTGTTTGTCTCAAGAAATCTGTCCAGAATCTCCTTTTGTCTGAATCTCCTCCAATTTCATTGGATGACCCTGAGTTCTGGTATTACAAGGGGGAGGAAAACATGTCTCTTTCCCCTTTCTCCATGCCATACATAATCACCATCTTATCTCCCTCTGTTGCCTTTTCCCCGCTTGCCCCCTAAACTAAAAAGTCCAGTCTTAGGGATGTTGGCGTGTTAATCCTAACCTAGTTCTAGTTTTTATCTCTGTTCTCCTGCTTTTGAACCAATTGTTCCATGATGATGAATAATTTTATTATACGTATTGGTTTTTAATTAGCGTACTGTACCCTAAGTACCCCCACTTTTTAAACTTTTTTTTTGCTCAGTTGACAAATGGGAGAGAAATGTTCAAAACTGGGAACCTTTATGTAGCAGTTACCTTTTTCTACGTTTGTTCTCCTTCACCATGGCAATGTGGGCTCAGTGACCTCTTGCTAAGATTTCCTGAAATATTTTTAAATTTTAAACAAAGTAATAATAATAAATAAAAACATGCACCCCCATCCCCAAGACCACTCCATTGTAACTATTCAACTTCCCAAAATGTCGACATCTCTTGCGATGGTTTGACCCCTTTCCGTTTTAACAGTACAAATTCTGCAAACCTTCCATATCTCCTCAAAATCATTTCTCCTCCATATTCCCCATCTTACCTTGACAGCACACTTTAATTTATCATTAATAGCTAGGTTCCTGGAATATATTTGCAGGTTGTGTATCATCATTTATCAGCAGATAGGTTTTTTTTAAAGTCTCTGAATAACTGATTCTTATTAGTATTGGACCTGATCTTGCAAAATACACTAGGCACAAATCAGCTTCAGCTCTCAAACCTTCATAGTCAGTTTACATGCAAGCACAGGGCATGGGGAACATAATTAAAATAATAATAATTAAAGAAAAGTCTCTGAGAGGAGACATGCCATTGTGTACTTTGTGAACATATTGAACCAGTATAATAATTCCAGCAGTATGTGAAGCAGTTGTGCAAGGAACTGGGGTGAGCGAGAGACCCCCTCCAATGAATCATGTTGGAAAGAGGCTCTGCTAAGTGTGTACCCCATTCAATGCCAGCAGAAGACAGACAAAGGGGGCAAGTGGAACAGTTTAGCTCAACAACGATGGCTGAGCTTCTGGGGTTAACGTGGGATTTCTGTCTTCATGTAGTTTGGTTCACAGCTTGAACAGTGGCAATGTTGGGTCCTAGCAAACAATTGGTCTCTGAAAACTATAGAGGTCTCTGCCAAACATATCATCAGTGGCTGCCGGCCATCTCACAGCCCAGTCCCTGAGGACAATGAGACACTGTCTTGGCTGTTCCAGAACAAATGCCAAAACTCTCTTTTCCAAAGAGGTGTTTAGAATGCTCAGAGCAAACGACAATCTTGCTGGCTTAACATTCTTAAGTGCTTTAACATTTATAATGTTCCTGAAGCCTGTTCTTGTGCCCAGTAATCTCCCGAATCTTCATTTTATGTAAACTCTATGCCAGTGCTGACCATGCCCAGACTAACACCTCTTGGAACAGGGTTCCCTACAGCAGAAAACCATGCCAATGTAAATAAATACACCAGCTTATTGGGCGATCTATTCCAAATCTCCTTCCAGCTTTCACTACTTCCAGTAGTTTCGAGACCTGCAACAGCAGCAGATTTAATGGCTCCACCTGAACAAACTGTTTGTTCTAACTTTAATTTTGCAAATTGCTGGCAAACTGTTGCTCTGCATGCAGGGCAGAAAACACAGCAGTGGGGCGCTGCTAGACTCCTGGAGCCAGTTTCCAAGAGTGGAGACTCCATAGCTCAGTTTAGGAAGGTAATAGCAGATAGATGGGCCAGCTACCAGGTTGACCCAATGCCCCTGTTGTAGATGCTTGGATTTCTGCAGGGCTGGGCCTATCCAACCAACTCCATTTCTTCACACTTGGTAAGAAGTTCGGGGCAGTTCCATCGCTCAGTGGTAGAGCACATGCTATGCATACAGAAAGTTGCAGGCCCAATGTTTGGCATCTCCAGTTAGATCTAGAAATACGTTGGCCAGGTGTCCCCTGTTATTCTGGACAGTTTGCTATTTTAAGGTTCTGTCCAGTTAGAAATTAGTCCCCTGAAAATCCGGGAGGAACTCTGTCCATGTGGCCATGATCCCCCGCAATTTGTTCTTTGTTATTGGGAGAGCACACTGCTGAGACTGCAAATTTTCATCTGGCACATGTTGCAATGATGAACGCTATGCTCATAATGCTCAACTTCTTACCTTTTCCTGACATGGCTCCTGCATGCTTAAATCATTACCTGAAAGAATTTCAAGGAACTAGTTGAGGTTGGTCAATGAAGGCAGATGGGTTGGTGTCCTATCACCTGGATTTGTCCTCAGCTAGCTACCTAACCTGCCTTCCTTCTTATTTACAAACTACCTAGGGGCCTGTCACTGCCTACGAGCTTCATCCTCCTTATTCTCACTGTTGCCTGTATAGAACTCAACAGAGAGGAAGATCAAGACAAAACTAGAATTAGTTAGCTCCCCTTGTCATTGGCTCCAGCGCCATCTAATGCTGACCTCCATGCCTTCCACGCTTTCACTTCTAATTTGCATGAGCAAGCAACATGACTTTTCCTGGCATGGAGAAAACTGCGGCAATGGAGAAAAACTTCAGCAGTTGTTCAACTTCTACTTGCCTGTGGAGGAGCAGCTTTTCTATTGTCTCCTTGGTCACCATTATTGCCATCCGTGATTGCTGGCTGATGAGAGATGAAACATGATGTTCTGTAGTGGGAAGTTCTAAATAATTACGGGGGGGGGGGGCAGAGAGGAGATACATCAGCATAGCAACAAAGGAGGGATGCATGTCAGAGGCCACAAATATATTGAGGCCCAATGTATTTCAAGTTATAAGAAGAAGAGTTTGGATTTGATATCCCGCTTTATCACTACCCGAAGGAGTCTCAAAGCGGCTAACAATCTCCTTTCCCTTCCTCCCCCACAACAAACACTCTGTGAGGTGAGTGAGGCTGAGAGACTTCAGATAAGTGTGACTAGCCCAAGGTCACCCAGCAGCTGCATGTAGAGGAGCGGGGAATCAAACCCAGTTCACCAGATTACAAGTCCACCGCTCTTAACCACTACACCACGCTGGCTCTCATGTGCTGGGCATATATACTGTCCATGAATTTGGCTCTCACAAAACATGAACTCCAGTTCCAAATGCTTCTAAGAAACAACTGACAATTAAGCAAGGACTAAACTTCAGGGACCCCCCTCAATACAATACAACTTATTCATTGTAATCAAATTCCAGGGGAAAGTGGAGGGGGAGTGGATGCCTCAACAACTAACACTGAAATTTAACTCACAGAATTTTTGAATACAGGCCTAAATTAATTTATGTTATTAAACTGCTTTGAGATACTTGCTTTGTATAACAATGCAGACAATAAATTGTAGCCTGACAATACTGTAATAAAAACAGCAAGAGGGAGGAATGTCTTTGTCATATCATTGTTTATAAGATTTAATGCTCGGTTTGAGCTTGACATTCAGGGCCAAGGAAAGTGATGTTTTCTTGCCAAAGTCTCCCCGACAATATATGTTATATTTTGTCTATTAAGAGCAAAGGCATGGAAGAACAAATATGATGAGTCATTTATGTGCTTAAAAAAACAGGGAGTAGGGAGAGAGAATTGTGAAGCTTGCCTGCCTAGTCACCTGGCGGCCAAATATTATTCACCAGAGGAGACCAGGTAAAAGATTATCGGGTGAGTGGGGATGGAGCAGGTCAAGTGAAGATGATGGTGATGATGATGGATGAGGATGATGATTTTATTTATACCCTGCACATCTGGCTGGGTTTCCCCAGCCACTCTGGGCGAATTCAGACTTTAGATGAGTATGAAGTTCTTTAACTTCTCACAATGTTCTAGCCATGGAATCCCAGGGCCTTCCTAAACTTTAAGCTCAGGAAGGACTTTGGTTTGCTTACTTGAAATGGCTTTTCTGTGTTCAGGACTAAGCTTTCAAATGCCTGTGGTTGTAGCAGATATTCCACTCCCCCAGGTGGTTCTCACAAGAATGTTCATTGCCAGTTGAAACACACATTCAGTGATGGTTTGCATGTGCAGATCCTAAGCACCATGTAATGGTTATGGGGTTGCTCGTGCGTAAGTTGCCGCCACTCCTGGGTAGGTGGCCTGGTTAAACCTTTCCTGGCTGGACAGCCCCTCACTTCGTGGCTGCTCAGTTGCTGGCAGAATCCGACAGTGGGCGTTTCTTCAACCTTTTCCAACATAAAAGTTGTTTGACGCCCAGTCTCCTCCTAGCCTCCCTGCGCGGAAGCCTTCTGCGCAGGGTGGGCGTGGGTAGCGGAGGACCTGTGCTCTCTCCACTGGTGTCCAGTGAAGAGTCTCTGAGCCTGCTCTCCGCTTCCCCCATTGGCCCCCCTCCATCCCTGGTGTCGCGCTGAATTTCTTCCCCAACAGGAGACCTGCCTCTCTCCCTACTTGGCCCCTCTCCAGCATCGTCGTGGAGCCTCTCCTCCTCCTCTCGTTCCGATGGCAGTTCCCTGACACACCATAACAAGTGTGTGCTTCCCATTGAATTCAGAGGGACCTTCTTTTTGTGTACTGCAAACGACAACAGTTTAAATTTTCCAGTGTGAACATTTCACACATCAAGTAGTGATAAATCAGCTGATGGGCTCAAGCAAAGTATATTTGTATGTGAACCAGTCCTATGATTTTTTTTCTCTCTCTCTAGATATTTATATGAAAATTGAAACATGCCAAGATATCAATATCAAAGCACTAAAATATAGGCAACAAATTAGTGGATGAACCCTACTCAAAAGAGTGATTATTAGGTTGGACAGGGATATCAA
Source organism: Podarcis raffonei (assembly GCF_027172205.1). Taxonomy (NCBI): domain Eukaryota; kingdom Metazoa; phylum Chordata; class Lepidosauria; order Squamata; family Lacertidae; genus Podarcis; species Podarcis raffonei. The sequence goes on from NC_070604.1 coordinate 30,578,676, forward strand.
GCGGAACTCTGCAAAGCGCTGTCACAGTTAATCATGATTTTGCTGGATGGCTACAGAATATTATTCTACTAATAGCCTACAAAAACTTGTGTGGAATTGCAAGCATTTTGGAAGACAATCTTGGAATTCTAAATCAGAATCATACCCTAGACAACTGGACTGAACATTTTAAGAACAATCATTTTCAAATCTAGGAGATCCAAATGCATGGGGGTCAGGATTGAATTAGTTGTCTTGTTCTTTTCCTTTTCTTACAAGGCTTCTATGTCTACATGTATACAGGATCGGATCCCTTGTTCGTTTCAAATGAAGGTTGAGCCTGGCAAAGTAATAAAAATAGAGAATAACAAATTTAACTGCATGCTTGCAATACTTCATAAGTGGGCTGCTGAGAGCCATACGTGTTTACACTCCTCCCCTGCTTATGCAGTCAAAGTAAATGTGGGGGGCAGGGGCCGTCCATTCACCCATTGAAAAAAATGATTTAATAGCTGTGATTTTAATCCATACATATAAGTTCACATCGGCAAGTGTTAGGTGGTTCTGATACTGATGCACTGTGAGATAACTTTTAGGTTAGGTAAAGGTAAAGGGACCCCTGACCATTAGCTCCAGCCGTGGCCAACTCTGGGATTGCAGTGCTCATCCCACTTTATTAGCCGAGGGAGCCAGCGTACAGCTTCTGGGTCATGTGGCCAGCATGACTAAGCCGCTTCTGGCGAACCAGAGCAGTGCACGGAAACGCCATTTACCTTCCCGCTGGAGCGGTACCTATTTATCTACTTGCGCTTTGACGTGCTTTCGAACTGCTAGGTGGGCAGGAGCAGGGACCCACCAAGAAGTACTTCTACCAAGAAGTAGCTAATCCAGAAAACGGTTTTGACAATATTGCAGAATAGTGATTTTAAAATTGGATTGACCCTTCTTAATGACTATGATGAAGAGAGAGATGCAGGAATCTTTTGCCCAACATGGGGCTTGAACCCACAACCTTGAGATTAAGACTCTCATGCTGTACCGACAGAGCTATAAATACATACATGACTAATGCATGGCCTTGCTCATAATGTAGGCACAACTTGCCAGCTTGTGTAATGTGCAATGACTATTGACTATTGCAGTGAACTACTTGAGCGTTGCAATGTGTGATGTACACTGTTTCAGCTCTGCTTGTGGAAACGGACTCTCTTGCCTGATTGGTGTGAACAGTTGCTAACAAGTATTGAGGAAACTCTTACAATGCTGAGGCCTAATGTTCACAGGAGGACTGTGGGACATGGCGAGGGCACCTAGAAACTGCTGTAGTAGCTTCTTAAAGTTGGGTTTTATTTGGTCCTCATTTATTGCCTGCATTTATGGGCCCATAAATGTCCCAGCATGCCCCTCACCCCCTCGAAGGAGACCAGTCTGCAGTGAGAAATAGCATTGTACTATAAACTGTTCTGTCGAAACAGCCTCACCGTTAAAAAGTTCTGTGATATTTATCATGAAAAAAATCCCATGTAAACAATAACTCGCCAACCCCAGAGGACCTTCATATCAACCACAAAAGAGAACTGATGATTCAAATCTCAAGGGACAGTATGAGGGAGAGAAGGGGAACTTGCGATAACCATCTTTCCCAAGGAAGACTGAATTATGAGTCATTTTGATAAGCCCTTTATTATTGATGTGGTATGGTCCATGCAGCCATGATGCTAACTGGATACTAAAGGGTATGTAGACCAGTATATATCAGAAACAGAAACTATGAATAAGTACATTGTTTTCTCATGTTTGCCCCAACCTACCTTCAAAAGATTAAATCCAGGCAGTTGCTCTAGTCTAGCCATTCTTTATTGGTGGCGTGACATCTGATGAATACAACCTCCCTCCATCCTTCAAGCAACTAAGCTGAACACAACCTGTTGTTTCTTGCAGCAGCACACATGGAATTCCTGGAAGACACCACAGCATCTTCTAAACTCCTGCTGCATCTCCTGCCACCTTAAATTTTATGTATGCTTATGCATGTATGGGTCAAGATGAGCAGTGCTTTGTGCCCAGTCAGACTATCTAGTTCAGTACTGTTAGGAATTGGGCTGTGGGGGAGGGGAGGGTCGGTCTGGCTGGTATCTTAGGTCCCTTCCAGTTCTTGGGATCCTGTATCCCAAGCTTACCAAACCAAATCCCTTTGCCAGTTAGCTTTGGCTGGCTAGTTAAGGACCACAATTTAGCACAAATTAGTTGCTCTGTGCCATAGAACAAATGGGTGGGCCTTTCCCCCAACACTGCTCACCTAGCTGCTACAAGGAGAACGATAGCCAAGGTGGGTAGGTTTGAATCTGGAAGCAAGCTAGAAGCTGCAGGTAGAGGACATGTTTCAACCTTCTGCTGAGCCCTAAGCTGGAATCAGGGCTTCTCATGGAATCTGACTGGGGAAGCAAGTTTGATTGGTGTACTAATGCTGTGAGACCCTTTTTACCCTATGCTCAGGTTGTATATATGTGTAAATATAACCACATGTCCTAAGGACACCACAGTCTCTGCTGGCCTTCATTGCAAGGAAACCAAACCCTAGGTGAGGGCTTGGAGACTGAGATTGCATAGAATGTCCATGCTGACTGGTAGTGGCTTTCCATGACTTTAGACAAGAGTCCTTTGCAGTCCTTTTTCAAGGTGCCAGAGATCAAAGTTGGGACCTTCTATATATACTAAGCATGTGATTTACCACTGAGCTATAGCACTTTACCCACAAGCAGTTTGAAGAGGGACTAACTATGTCCTCAAACATTAATGCTTCTTAATGCTAGGAGGAGAAAACAGAGAGGGGGCGAGCACAACTGCCAGTCACCTGTTCTGTTTCGCTGGGGTGCAACAATTCAAAGACTTTTTATCACTCCGCACCTGGTTGATCTTTTGACTGGCCTGGCCAGGATGCTCTTTTTATTTTATGCCTGGGCTATGTTTATCTTTAATTGCCTGTTCCCTGAGGCTGAGATTTAGAACAAACAATAGATTGTAACACTACCTGCATGTCACATGCTTGATATACCTGCCTCAAGGCCCCGGATGAGAGGCTAATCTACTGTACAAGTTTGTTTGTTTTATCTAATTATACTTGTGGAAGTGATGAGTGTTTTCTTTACTACCAGAGTCTGAGAAACCCAACTCTCTAACAGGTGAGTCCAGCATACATCTCCGTCAATAGACCTGCTGAGGGCATCTATCTGCCTGACTGTCATTAAATAGTAAAAACCATAAACCAACCAGCTCACAATATGGATCAACAGATATTAGCATTAGACACAACCGAGAGTCTTTGTGACCTCCTTAAACACTTCTCTTCATGGAGCTACTACAGCCAGCTTCAACATGAATGTGAGGTTGTGGTAGGCAAAAGGTAGGTAAAGGTAAAGGACCCCTGGACAGTTGAGTCCAGTCAAAGGCGACTATGGGGTGCGGCACTCATCTCGCTTCAGGCCAAGGGAGCCGATGCTTGTCCACAGACAGCTTTCCGGGTCTTGTGGCCAGCATGACTAAACTGCTTCTGGCACAACGGGACACTGTGATGAGTGCCAGAGTGCACCTTCCTGCTGCAGCGGTACCTATTTATCTACTCGTGCTGGTATGCTTTCAAACTTCTAGGCTGGCAGGAGCTGGGACAGAGCAACCCCTGTCATGTAGATTTGAACTGCTGACCTTACAATCAGCAAGTCCAAGAGGCTCAGTGGTTTAGATGCCCCCTGCGCCCCTTTCTGAGGTTAGTACATTACATGGTTGCAATAGCAGATTACATAGGTGCCTGTAAATAGTGAGGTAAAGCTGTTCTTATCTGTATGTATTTTAACTTCACATAGAAATGCAGCAGACTTACTGCTATCATTCGCATTTCACAGTGTTATAGCCAACACTGCTGTCCCATTTGTGCAACAATTTCTCCCTTTGCAATGGGAATCACCCCTCCTCTCCTCTCTCCATGCTCCCCCTTTGTTGTTGTTGTTGTTGTTTAGTTGTTTAGTCGTTTAGTCGTGTCCGACTCTTCGTGACCCCATGGACCAGAGCACGCCAGGCACTCCTGTCTTCCACTGCCTCCCGCAGTTTGGTCAAACTCATGCTGGTAGCTTCGAGAACACTGTCCAACCATCTCGTCCTCTGTCGTCCCCTTCTCCTTGTGCCCTCCATCTTTCCCAACATCAAACCTAGCAGGCCTAGTGTCTCTCACATTGCATTGCATTGCATTGCATTGCATTGCATTGCACTGTACAGCACCTTGCATTCAGGGATCAGAGCATTCACGAGGAGTAAGAAATTAGCTATAATCACCATCATCTCCCCCTAGAAAAGAAGCTACAGAATCACCTTCCTGTGGAACACAGAGCTGGAGAAAGCAGCCTCACTGTGGTAGGTTGAAATTGGCAGCTTTTGGTAGCTGGAGAGCACTGATATTATTCTATCAATTTTGGCCACTTAGCACCGATCACCTGTGTCAACAAGGAATTTCCTCCTTTCTGTATATTGTGAGCCATCCCTGTTGCACCTGCAGGTGAGGGAGGAGATTAGATTACCTCATGAGTATTTTTTTAAAAAAAGAAAAAGAAGCAAACAAACTTTTGCTCCCTCTTCCAAACTACTTTTCAAAGAAAAACACCCCTGAGTCAGTCCTGAGTTGCCATTTCACTCATATCCAAAATTCCCACCCCCATAACCTTCAGATTTCACTGCTATGCATGCACAGCTCAGAAAGAATTGCCTCAGTGTGAGCAACCAAACCACCCCCACCCCCCAAAAAGTGGAAGTTTGCTTATCTCAACACACCCACGCTGCTGGGACACATTCTACACCTGCAGTGGTGCACTGCTGAGTACAGAGAGAGCTTTTTGTTATTTGTAGTATTCTACATGTGTTCTTTCTCTCTGTGTGTGTGTGAGAGTTGTGTGTGAGGGGGGAGAGAGCAGGCCTCAAAAGGAACTCACATGCCAGAACATGTTGAAACATGTTGGTTTCACTACCTGAACTGAGGCGACACGAGAGAGAGAGAGAGAGAGAGAGAGAGAGAGAGAGAGAGATGGGGTGGGGGTGGGGTAGGAGAGGGAAAGGGAGAGAAAGGCAGTGGGAGTAATTAGTTTCCAATGCTGCTGCTGGCATCGCTCCAAGGTCCCATGACCCCTTGCAAAAATGTCACCCGAGGATATTGCTAAGCAAGCTGCTCAGGCGAGAGAAATAAAAGTCCCTGGTGTTCCTGTTTGCATTGTGCGGCACCTTGGGCTTTAGTTAACACTGGTCTTCCGTGATTCCAGTGTGGTCTTGGTTTTTTTAAAAGAAGAAACAACAACAATTACTTACCAATAACTGTATTGGTAAGAACTGTATACAGATGAAGTTGGAATGACAGTCTGAGGACCGTGAAGGGGAGATCTCGCAGGCTGAGAGGTTGTGAGAAGAGAGGGATGAGCTCAGGTGAGAGCTTGCAGGACACACCTTCCTTTGCAGGGATGAAAGTTAAGATAGAGCAGTGAAAGAGGAATTTGTAGTTTCTTTTTTCAGTTTCTTCTTTCTTTTTGTTTCTTTCTTTTCTTTATTTCTCATAAATCAGTTTGTTCTCTTATAAATGTATTGTGAAAAGTGAAGGGAAAAAATTCTAACAACTTGCCCAGTCTATGTATACTTATCAACTTTACTATGGAAATATATCCCCAAAACATGCACACAGGGGAGGGGAGGGGAGAGAGAGAGAGAGAGAGAGAGAGAGAGAGAGAGAGAGAGACTGACTAAAGAAGGAAGTGCTACTCAGTGCCATAAAATCTAAGGCCAATTGCCCATTAATGGAAACCTGGCATATAAAAGATCCTTCTCATGGTCGGCTCCTTCAAGAAGCAGCGGCGATTGCAGCAGAAGGATAAACAGGAACTTGTTAATGCCAACTTGCAAAGGTTAGATAACGAAAGCAGGTGCTGAAAGACCCTTTTCTTTGAACACTTGGCTTCCACCTGCGAGAAGATCTCGCTGCAGTATTTCTTTCTCCCTTACAATGCAGACCTTTCCAACAGATACACCCTATCGATTACAGAAGCTTTTGCTTTTTTAAAAAAAAAATTAACAATCTCCTTATTCAGTCCATGTCCTTGTAGTGGGCAGCTTTACAATGCTCACAATCTACTCCTTCCTCTCCTCCTCAAAGACTTCATGTCCACATTCTGACCTCCCCCCTCCCAACACCTGTCGCCGTGCCTTGGCTTTGAGGGGGGGTCTCCCGCGCTTAACCTCATCTTGTATAGCTGCAAGAATTCTGCTATACCCGTGGAGGGGTCCTCCATCTGCAAGAGGTTCCCCTTGGTTGCCAGGACATGCAAATGTTGTGAAGAATGATGGGAGATGTAGAGTATCATGGAAGCCACTGTGCTGTGTACACATTTAAAGCACACACACACACAAAAAGAAACCTGGGAACTATAGTTTACCTCTCACCAGTGCTATTAAAAAGGGATGCCAGAACTCACCATGAACACCTCTCTTGTTCTCTTATACAGTGGTACCTTGGTTTACGAACCTAATCCATTCCGGAAGTCCGTTCTTAAACCAAAGCGCTCTTAAACCAAGGCGTGCTTTCCCATAGCAGCAGGGGGACTCAATTTACAAATGGAACACACTCAACAAACAGGAAGTGGAACATGTTCTGCTTCCAAGGCAAAGTTCACAAACCAAAACACCTACTTCTGGGTTTGCAACATTCTTAATCCAAGTTGTTCATAAAGTAAGATGTTCTTAAACCAAGGTACCACTGTACTGGCAATGGTGCCCATCTGAGAGGTGCCAGAACTGAGTTCCAGCTGGGGGGGGGGGGAGCCCTGCCTCTCACACAGCTACAATTCCCCTTAACAAATTGCAGCTCCCAGGAGGAGGTGCTTTAAATGTATGATGTGGCCCTAAGCTATTTAGGACTGGGAGCTGTCAGCCTTATAAGGGCTGTTGGGTACCATCTCCCCTCAGCTCCAAACAGCACAGCCGGTGGTCAGCTACGATGGGAACTGGAGCTCAACGACATCCCAAAGACCACTGGTTCCTTGCTTCAAAGCTTAGCGCTAACATTTTGGCACTTGGTGCTTCTGCTGGGGGGGGGGATTGTTGAATGTTGGTTATTGCTCTTTGTATAAATAAGTGAAAACAATGAAATAGATGAGATAAATATGTATAAAAGCAACCACACAGCGCAGTTCTTTTCTAATGGGCAGGTTTCACATAAATCACTTGATTTCTCTGCACTTGATGATTGACAGCTGAACGTGTGAACGAGCTCCATTAAAGAAGCCCAGGGTCGAGGGGGACATAAAAGTCACGACTACAAGCATCAGATCATGTGTGCCATCACTTGATGTTGCAGCATGTATTGAAAGCGCAGGGGACGCGGCTCAAAAATCCACCAGATTCTGAATCACAAACTGTGCTCATTAGAGAAATGGGTTTTCTTAGCTGTTGTTGTTTTTTCAAAATCCCCAAAGCACCGCTGGTAATATTCATTTGACTTCTTTACAGTCAGCATCCAAATATTTATTTTGCCAACTTATTGTTTTGCAGACACTTGGGGCGATTTTGTTGTAGTTGTTGTTGCTCCTTCGTAGTCCAAGACTGAGGAATAAACACATCTTTTTCATTTTAGGGCATTAGAGCTCTCTTTAGTCAAACATTTGATTAAAAAATTCAACCGGCAGTAAACTGAGCACCACATCATACATACACATTGCTTTATTACTCCATTCGTGTTCTTATATTACAACCAGTTCATAATGTACCTAACCAAACCGTCTGCAAGTGTTAATTGCAGAGCAGAAAAGAAATACTGTTGCAAAAAGTTTATACATTCATAGCATTGTTCTCCTGACACAAAGCTGAGAACGGCTTGCATAATGTCAACATTTGTGGATCCATCTAATCTATGGAAGCCAACAGGAATCATTTGAAATCTTTTCAAGAGATTTGCATTGAGTGTGTATCTGTTACATGAGAAAACTGCTCCCAGGACACACTGAGCTGTGACTGTGAGGTCTTGCATTTTGGTAGTGGGTTAGATTAAGGCAGGATGGGGAGACTCTGGCCCATGAGTCAAATCTGGTCTTTTAGGGGTTCAAATTTGGTCCATGAGGCTGTATTCCCCACACCATACCTGCCTGCCCATACACCTGATGTCATATGTAATACCTTGCAGAGATGCATCTCCTCCAACGTTTCTCCAGTGAAAACAGGGATGTCCTATTCCATAATGATAATTTTATTACCTTATACCCAGCCCTTCTGCCTGGGTTTCTCCAGCCACTCTAGAAGGCTTCCAACATATATGAAGACATAATAAAACATTAAAAAAAACTTCCCTATACCGGGTGGCTTTCAGGTTTCTACAGGTTATATATCTCCTTGGCTTGGGGAATGCATAACTCCATACCCTCCAACATTTCTCTGATGAACATAGGGACATCCTAAGAAAAAGCAGGACACTCTGGGGTCAAAACAGAAAGGGGGATGGCATCTGTAAATCTGGGCCTGTCCCTGGAAAATAGGGACACTTGGAAGGTCTGTAACTAGCAGAAGTGTATCCATGCAGCCCAATCCCCAGTCAACGCCTACTCTGGGGCACTGACATTCTACATTTCTGTTTACCCAAAAATACACCTCCGTATGAGACTTCCATAATCTTGCTCTTTCTGGTCCCAGGGCTAAGCCACTTGCTTTTTGAAGAAAGCCTAAATTCAGCTTTTGTCTGGAAATGTGATGCGCCGAAACCAGAGGTAGCTTGAGAAATCGTAAGCAGCTTGTTCGTCTCCCTCACCTCCATATAGATAGAGATGCAAAGAGCAAATGGATCTGGGTGAGATGTATATGACCCACATTTCCAAGCAGGCTATAAACAAACAAAACAAAAAAGAGCAGAAAACGTTCGCACCAACTTAAGGGAATGGATTTATATGATGAGGATATGACACGGAACTACAAAAGGAAGTAAATACCTCGTAGACATTGAGCCAGCTTAACTCACTTTAAGATCCTGATGCTAAATATTTGCTCAGCCTCTGTGTTTGCAGTGCCAACAGATCACATTCCTATAAGTCACTGCTGCTGTTTCCTCTTAGGATGGAAGGAAATTCTACAGTCACTTTTTTAATTATTTTTTTTGAAAGACCATGTTACATGCATAGATGGTGGCCTGCAAAAATGAGGTTTGTTGTAGCATGCTTTAGTATGCTCTCCACACAGAAGTTTACGTAGCGCAGAGCCTTATGTCTTTTCAGAACAAATTATTATTATTAATCAAATTTGTTTTCCTCCAAGCCTTTTAAACTTTCATTCTGTCTTGTTAAGGCTGCTGGAATATTCTTGCTCTCTTGTTTTTGTGCAATGCTATTCACGGCTATTCTGACTGTATGCACAAGCAAAAACAGGTCACCTGGTGTCATAATGCTGTCAGGTGAATAGGGATTTGATCCCCAACTCTGCTGAATTGGCTGTATTCAGACCCGCCAAGTGGACAGTCCTAGATTTACAGAAGCCATCCCCAATTCTGATTTTATCCCACTTTTCCTTAGGATGTCCCTATTTTCACTGGAGAAATGTTGGAAGGTTTGCTGCATTCTTTCTATTACTCCAAGCCTTTTAAACTTTTATTCCATGTTTTTAATGCTGCTGGAATATTACGGCAGGGGACATGGAGGTGGCACTAACCTTCCAACTTTTTCTATCCTTCTTCCTTCTCTGGGAGCTCTTTGGAGCTGAAAGGCGAGGAATGACATTTGTCAAATCAATAATAAACAAGAATGCATCCCTTCACAACTGCAGGTGGCTTTCTGTGTTCTGTGTTCCTATCCTTTGGGCCACACCACCAAGCATTTACTCCAGGATCGGGGGTTGCTGGACCCTGACACCCACCATCAACTCACATGACCAAAGATAATGAATGATGGGAGTTGTAGTCCAAAAACACCTAGAGTGCCACAAATCCCCCATCAATGATTTATTCAGACATCCCTGTCTTGAACTGACTGTGAGCGAGCCAGACAAAAACTGAAAGCCAGCTGAGCATTATTTGACGCTGGGGAGATGGAAAGCCCATTTGGTTTACGACACGCAGACTGGTCTAGCGAACGCCACAAAACTACCCAATAACAAACTAATTAGAGATGTGGCATTTGCCCGAAACTTTCATTACTAACTTGAGCAACAGGAAGGGGAAGGTAGAAGCTTGTGGGTTCCAGGGGAAATTTCACCATCTCCCCCTTGCCATCTGGAACTTCATCTCACTTAAATGACTAAAAGGGAGACCAAACAAGTCTAAACCTTAAAGATTACTGGTGCATGAAATAATTGAGAAATACTTTCAACCTGAAAACAATTTCACTTCCTGCATGTTACCACAAAGAACCTACTTAATAAAGTTCATGCCAATGCAGTTTTGCATCTGCCCTATTTATCCGTGTAAAAAAGCTTGTCAAACAACTTTTGCAGGTGTCAACCCCAGTGCATATAGACATAAAAATTCTATAGGTCAGCTTCCACCCCTTCTAACAATTATTAAAATAAGTTGCTCTTACTATAAAATATAAAATATAAACATTGAATGAAGAAGAAACTTACAAGCATCTGCTAGCTCCAATAGATCACAATTCAAGGCTGGTGGGTTCCACTTGGTTTGGTGTGCAAGGCCTGAACTGAAGTGATGATTACTTCATGGCCGTCTTCCATGATTTTTTGTTCCATACATCACACATAAGTTGAGTAAGCTAGCTATTCTGTTCAGAACCGGTGGGGTGGTCATACCAATGGACTGGAAAGCAAGCCCTTTGATTCACGAACACTTCCCAGTTGGAGAGCTGGGGGAAGGTACTCAGAGGCATTCTGTTATTATATCACAAGTCTCAGGATGAAACCTGGCATTTTCTGGGAAAGGCAGCATTCCGGGTCTAAGCTGTGGAATGTATTAAGCACAGTTCAGGACAAATGTATGTTTTGGTTGCATTCATTATACCCCATTTTCCATATGACGTTCCTTCCTAAAGATCAGCTATTGACTACTCAGTCATGATTGGCAGGCATGATTGGCTCAGAAATCCATAGGGCCATGTGGCCAGCCTATGATGCCTACCTGCGCACAGGTATATTTCTAGATTTCCCCCATCTCTCTCCCACTTCCCCTGCCCCAAAGGTCCAAAAGGGCTCTTCAAAGACACCCAAATCTAAGAACAATTTACAGAACCAGAAACCCGTCAGGACCAAACTTGGTGAACACAACAGTCCCATCTGTAGTTTCCCCAGGCAAAAATCCCAATATTTTAGCCTTCTATTTGGGTCCTTTTTTCTATTCTTTTCTTTGCACTGTGTGATCCACTGTCTTAAGGTCACATGAGAGAGCCACACTGAGCTTCCTTGAGATATCTGTGTTAAATTCATTAGTCTCAAATTAATGCCTTTTAGAGCATATCTAGTTATCAGGTGCACAACACAGGTTGTCACTGTAGCGTTATCTCTTCTTAAGTTTGTTGACATCACTATGGAGGCACATTCAAAGTTATTACAACCGGCACTAGGTAGACAAAAAACTCAGCATAACACAGTCAAACTAAAAACTGTCAGAGCTGTCAGACAGTCAGTCAATAAAGCCACGGTTTTTTAAAAAAAAGGTATTTGAATGCCATTTTATCAATAAATATCAATATCAATAAATTCTTAATTACGCAGAATGAAGTGATAGACTGGAGTGGCAGAACTCTGAACTGTACCACTTCAGCCTGTAGGTGGGGAGTGATCATATTTTTCAATGTGCGTATAAGAAACTAGCATAACAGAGAGAAGCTATGCAAAAATATTCTCTCATGGACTCGCTCACTGCATGCAGGGAGTTTCTCACATGGGATTAAAAATACAAAAAGCAAACCCTACTGCCTATACTTCAAAGTAAGTAGAGCAGTCCCTAATTCTATCAACTTCGGTCTATCCTTCCATTTGTATAGTGGTTTGAATGGACATACTTTTTATTATTTAAACTCATTATTTAAAACCCCTCCCATTGACCCTTGTTGCTGCCAATGCTTTTATTATTTTGACTTTCAGAAATCCTTACTGTTGTATGTGAACTGTTCAGTCCTTGCCTGCAAAAGATACACACAAAAACAAACACACACACACACACACACATACATATGTAGTAAGTCTAGCCACTCAAGTGTAACTAAAACAAGCTCAGATACACGAGGAAGAATGCCTCTCTTTCCACCCCCATCTCTTAAGAGATAAACAAAAGTTGCTAAATAGTACATGTCAACAGACACATATATAAATCCCTGGTATTGTTGCTGCACAATTTTGGGCTTTAGAAAGGATGGATCTGTGGGGGTGGAATAGTCATAAGGATAAAGATAAACCCTTATGGAATATAATGTATATAATTTCCATTGCTGCTGTGTGAGGCTAATGCTTCCTTGGTGATTCAAGTTCAGCACCGACTGCTGATATTTCTAATACAGCTAATGCCTGTGTGTGTCCTTGGTACACATCCACACTCTTCATTTTTTAAAAAGCAGTTCTGATCGTTTTGTTTTCAGGCTTCAGTTTTAATTAAAAAAGGGAAAGAGAGGCAAGTTTCTAGTAAAGAAAGGACCTGGTGCAAGGAAAGTTAGTGTGTTGCTGGCAACCATTCCACGAAAGCAACGCCAGTGCTGCAACTTCCTTGTGATCCTCCCAGGGGCAAAGTTGAAAGCGTAGTAGCTGCAGAAGAAACAACGTCTATAGCTATCTCCTTGGAAACAATGGCACCACCCACCAATCAAAATAATATTCACCAAGGACACCCCTATATTAGCCACACACGGACGGTCCCAGTCAACAGAGGGTGATAGCTAGGACATAATGGCGACATGATGCAACCTTGCCTGTATGCATACAATGCAATGCACAGGGGTGGGAAACCTGAGGCCTGGGGGCTGGATGTGGCTCTTTGCCTGGCTCCCAGGCCACACCTCCTCACCAACTGTGCTTGGGTCCCCAATAACTGAAGGCTTGCTGCTTCCCATATAAACCTACCCAAGTCCTGAGATTGTCAACACAGGACCATCTCCATGTCCCCTTACAAGTTGAGCCATTGTGGGTGGGTGGAACAAAAAGGCATTCTCAGTAGTGCTGCCCCCTCACGGACGCAGAAGACACATACACACACACACACACACATATCCAAGAGGTTTGGTTGTGACCACTCCTGTGCCTTTTTGTAGCCTAGCAAAGACCTTTTCATTTCCATGCCCCTAATATCTGGACGTGTTTTGATGTGATTGCCAACCATGTATGGAAAGGTATGTTTTAGGGTTTATATTAATTTTGCTGTAGTGTTTTGTGAGAGGTTTTCTATTTGGAATTGTTGAGGTAAGTGAAATGCTTGCTTTCAACTATGTTATTATGTGTGTGTCACGCAGGGAACAACTACTAAACAGAGGTACTTCCAGCATACTAGTCATCACCAGGATGAAACCAAACAGTAAACAGAAACATGTAGCTTGGTTGTTTATATCAGTATACCTGAAAGAGCGTCTCCACCCCCAGTGTTCAGCCTGGACACTGAGGTCCACCTCTGAGGGCCTTTAGGTGGTTCCCTCACTACAAGAAGTGAAGTTACAGGGAACCAGGTAGAGGGCCTTCTCGGTAGCGGTGCTTTCACTGTGGAATATCCTCCCATCAGATGTCTAGGTGATCAAGAACTACATAACTTTTAGAAGACATCTGAAGGCAGCCCTGTATCAGGAAGTTTTTAATGTTTGATGTTTTATTATGTTTTTATATGTGCTGGAATCCACCCAGAGTGGCTGGGGAAACCCAACTAGGTGGGCGGGGTATAAAATAAATATTATTCTTATTCTTACTTGCCAAATGAACTGGCTCTGTGCTTTTGTCATCTTGTGCTTACCACATTTAGACACACACATACACTTTCCCCTATATTTTAAACTAAAACTGCTGACACATTTTCAAATTTGTCTCTACCATCATGTGGCCTAGCAACATGGCTTTAAGTTGCTTGGGTTCTTGGGATTTCGTGCTAGATGTCATGATTCTACCTTCGTGGCACACAATCCGAGCCAGGCAGGTTTTTAATTCCACCATGCAAGAGGGCAAAAGTGTGCGTGTCTCTGGGGGAGCCATCGACAAAAAGCTGAGCTGCATCAGCTGACACAACTCTGCCTTTGGCACTTGACACATATTGAGCAAAATTTCCACTGAGTTATCTGCAATACAAAGAGAGCCCTTGATTATCCTTTCACACAGAGGCAGCAGAAAACTTAGCCTTCCTATATTAATCAGCCCTATTAGCATATGGACTAATTGGAGCATCATTCTGATCTTGCTTTTACACCCTAGATAACTCTTTGATGCTTTGCTCCGGTTTTAGACAGGATACTCTGACTATTTTTGCAGCTGTTATTAGCAACACTTGCATATTCCCGGTGCCATCTCGCACAGCCAAGCTGTCGGTCCTACAGGGTCCTCCCATCCAAACCCTAATTGCATCCCATATTCAAGTATTGTGCTATTTGATTTTATTTTAAGTTATGAAAGCATCTTGGTTAAAAAGGAACATTTTGCAAAGCAGGCTTTTTTTCTGGTGGAAAGTCTTCACTTCCCAGAAGGCAAGAAAACAATTGTTTCCAGTAATTGGACAGTTTGATTAGAGGCAGGTGGTGCCGAGCTGAGGAAACTGGAGCCACGAAGCCAATTTTAGCGTCAAGCACATTTCCTTTTACTTTAGGATCCAGCAGCATAACATGCAAATTGCTTCCAACAACAACCAAAAAGACAGGAGGAGAGAAATGTAAATTTAGTTCCTATTTATTACCTCTAAGTAACAGGCACTTTGTTCAAAGTTGAGGTTTGCAACATTTCATACCTATTTTGTGTCTAGCAGCACAACAACAGCAGCAGCACAGGGATATAAGATCATGGGAGTTAAGGAGGCTATTGGCTAGATCATGAAGTACATCTTTCTGCAAAGGCAGATTAGAGGTAAATTTAGGATCTGATCCCACAAATGTCTGCTCAGGCAACTAATCTTAGCTAATGCTAATAATCTCATTGACTTCACTGGACTTTGACTGCAGGTTGTTCCGAGGGGATCTCATTGGAAAGGACTCGAATGAACTTCAGCGGAACTGCTAGGCTCTAGAGCCAAGCCTGTCTTTGCCTTATGTCCCAGCCCCCAGTGCACCCTGACTGACATCTCTCATGCAGACATCAGATACATTAAATCTTGCACAGAGAGAAGTGCTGAACTGACCGCCACACCGGCTACTTCAGTCCGACAGATTACAGCATTGAGCTGAACACCTTCGAGGTAATAAATAAACAAGAAGCATAGAACAGGGATGGAGGAGAAAAATCAATACAGTGGTACCTTGGGTTACATACGCTTCAGGTTACAGATGCTTCAGGTTACAGACTCCGCTAACCCAGAAATAGTACGGCGGCGCAGTGGCAGCAGGAGGCCCGATTAGCTAAAGTGGTTCTTCAGGTTAAGAACAGTTTCAGGTTAAGAACGTACCTCCAGAACGAATTAAGTACTTAACCCGAGGTACCACCGTACAGTGTTACCTCGGGTTAAGAACTTAATTTGTTCCGGAGGTCCGTTCTTAACCTGAGGTACCACTTTAGCTAATGGGGCTTCCCGCTGCTGCTGCTGCGCCGCCGGAGCACGATTTCTGTTCTCATCCTGAAGCAAAGTTCTTAACCCGAGGTACTATTTCTGGGTTAGCGGAGTCTGTAACCTGAAGCGTATGTAACCTGAAGCGTATGTAACCTGAGGTACCACTGTACAGCGTGAACCTACCTCATTCTTACTTTCCAAAATATACCAACTGAAACACAGCTATCCTTCAAAACCCAGGCTTCGTTTTGTGACACGGTTCTCCAACCATGTAATCTGTACAGAAATGTGTATATGAATCACAGAATCACAGAAACGTAGAGTTGGAAGAGACCCAAGGGCCATCTAGTCCAACCCCCTGCAATGCAGGAATCTCAGCTAAAGCATCCATGACAGATAGCCATCCAACCTCTGCTTAAAAACCTCCAAGGAAGGAGAAAGTGTACCTAAAAATAACATTTAAAACCCATTAATTAGGGGAAATTGCTTTCAAAAATATGTATATCAGGCAAAATTGCATTAAAATGTATATAGTAAAAATTGCAAACTGATGCAGAAATGTGGAGAACTAAACTTAAGATGCGATAAATGAGAAAGTGGGTGACCCTGAAACAGACAGATTCATCCATTCCTAGTGCAGAGTGATATCTGCATTTATTGAGGGTAGGGTGTTGCTCATTACTATTTTTTAACATTATTTTTCAGTTGACAAAGGGACAGTGGGGGTCTTTTTTCAATTAATAAAGGTGTTACATTTAACAGGAGCTGTTTTGCAAAAGATGTGGCAGAAAATACGCATTTATCATCATGGGAAAATGCTGCTAACTGCCTCCATAGTGTACATGACATTTATGGTGGTAAAATGCATGTTTTGTCCCATGCAGATTGCATTTGGGTGCAATGTGCTTACAAACATTTGCGTGCATGCGTCAAAACCCGATGAAGCCCTTAGGCTCAATTCACAGCACTGCACGTCCAATTGTGCAACACAAAACGGGTAACTCTAGAGGTTAAGATGTCCAGATGTAAAATAATATTTCTTTAACATATAAAGTGCAGGGGGGATTCCCTCCCAGCCGCCATGAATTCCCCTTCTCCCCGTGAACACATCGCACATGCACACAACCAGAAGTGCTCTTATATTTCTGCTTGGCCCCAGATTACATTTGGGGAAATCAACATGCAGCTGTAGCTGTTGTTCCTGTTCTTCTCTAGACTCTGTCATTTGGGATTTTCCATCCTGTTGTAAGCAAAACCTGTGCCTATGTAATGCCCACAGACCCGGTACTATAAGGAGATGCAAAGCTTTCAAGCACTTGTGTGCAGACTGGGTTGGGGAGCAGGAGAAGAAGAAGAAGAGTTTGGATTTGATATCCCGCTTTATCACTACCCAAAGGAGTCTCAAAGTAGCTAACATTCTCCTTTCCCTTCCTCCCCCACAACAAACACTCTGTGAGGTGAGTGGGGCTGAGAGACTTCAGAGAAGTGTGACTGGCCCAAGGTCACCCAGCAGCTGCATGTGGAGGAGCGGGGAAGTGAACCGGGTTCACCAGATTACGAGTCTACCGCTCTTAACCACTACACCGCACTGGTAGAGACACATGTGAGGAGGAAAAGGTTTCCAGGGCTTTGGAAGTCAGGAACTGTATCTCCCATCAGATTGCCCTGATGGAATTCTTCCTCTTTCCCAGTAAGGGAGGACATTTGGAGAAAATGGAGCTCAAGGATGCTCCATTCCATTGCCAAAAAAAATCAACCAGAATTCTGTGTCTACTCAGCATGCTCAGTTCTCACTGAGCTGCTTTAGGGTGTCTCCCCCTTGAGTTTTTCCCAAATATTTTTTGTACCTCTGTGAAGCTTGGGTTCGCTCCTCCCAAAGCTTGCTGATACCTCCTTCTTGTGTCCGAATGGTGCTGTTTTGTCTGTATAAGAACCCATAGTTGAAGAATTGGTTGCACTCAATTTATTTATGGACTCTATTTTTCCACAAATACAGCTGTATTCAAAGCGATTCGCAAAAATACAGCCTAAATACAACAACGATAAACAATAAAACTTGCAATATCAGTACAAGGTAACACAAAAAAATGATTAACAGATATCAAAATCACTAACAGATATCAAAATTTAAGTGAGCATAAAGCTCACCAATAGGTGAAATGAAAATACTCACTAACTTCCCATTCAAAAGTAGCCCCAAAGCTGAACACCTAGTACACCTAACCCCTTATGTCTCAACCTCAAAGGCCAGGAAGTCCCATCAGAGATCTTCTAAAAGCAACTCATGTACCAAGGTTCTCAGGAGTGGAAGGTGAAGCAAGGCAGGTGGGTGACAAAAGTCTCTCTCACCTCACCATTAAATTGAGGCTGCTGTTAGTATATTTAATTTATGCACTAACTGGAAGCTGCTAAAATTTGAACTAGGAGATGGGTTGCTCTTGAAAACCCATTGCTGAAGCTTGAGAAATGGCATTCTATGCTTTTAAATATGTAGTGAGTTGCTTGAAGACTTCTGTGTAACAAGTGACTAACAAGTCCAAGGAAGAGGAGGAGGAGGAGGAGGAGGAGGAGGAGGAGGAGGAGGAGGAGGAGAAGAAGAAGAAGAAGAAGAAGAAGAAGAAGAAGAAGAAGACGCATTCTTTTACTCTTTTACTTCCACTGACTGTCTTAAATCATCCAACATTCAATAAATGTCCTTGAGTTCTGGTGTTATGAGAGATTGCAAGAAATGTTTCTCTGTCTACACCTTCTATAATTATATACACCTCTGTCATGTCCCCTCTTACATTGCCTTCTCTCCAAACTAGAAAGCCCCAGATGTTTCCTCACAAGGGAGTTGCTTCATCCCCTTGATCATTCTGGTTGCCACCACAGAGCACTTCAAAAGCATCCAGTTCCTCTTTCTTCATGTCAATGATGTGAGTTGCAGAATCTGGTAAATGGATAGATGATAGATAGATGATAGATAGATAGATAGATAGATAGATAGATGATAGATAGATATAGATAGATGATAGATGATAGATAGATAGATAGATAGATAGATAGATGATAGATAGATAGATAGATAGATAGATAGATAGATAGATAGATGATAGATAGATGATAGATAATTTATTACGGTCAGAGACCAGCTTATAAAACACACTTGGGGGTTCAATCCCAGAAGGAAAACAAACATTTGAAACAATGTACAACAATAAATTTAAAATTTATAAATGTGATAAGCATATAGACACTTAAAACTTTAAGATAAGCTACAGCAGAGAGATGACCCAGAGTCACCCATGGAACAGAGTTTGGGGATTTTCTTAATGAAGCAGTTTGAGTCGGGGGATGGTCTGCGCGTACAGATCTGTACACAGAATCTGGCGACCATCCGGGTCGTCTTATGATCTTTGCCTAACTGCTAAATGGATGTGTCTCTCAAAATTAGGGATGGGGTTTTCTGAAAATCTCTACGTCAAGCTTATACTCATGGATTTCCACCCCCACCCACCCCAATCTTGCTGCTTGATCTTGATGAGAAGCAAGTTGTTGTTCTTCTCCAGTTCCACCAAAAATATGAAGAATTATCCTATGAATTACTGCATGCAAATGTATGCAAAAAAAAAACAACAGAGACATTGCCTTGCCTACAAAGGTCCGTATAGTTAAAGCTATGGTTTTCCCAGTAGTGATGTATGGAAGTGAGAGCTAGACCATAAAAAAGGCTGATCGCCGAAGAATTGATGCTTTGAATAATGGTGCTGGAAGAGACTTTTGAGAGTCCCATGGACTGCAAGAAGATCAAACCTATCCATTCTGGAGGAAATCAGCCCTGAGTGCTCACTGGAAAGACAGATCCTGAAGCTGAGGCTCCAATACTTTGGTCACCCCATGAGAAGAGAAGACTCCCTGGAAAAGACCCTGATGTTGGGAAATATGGAGGGCACAAGGAGAAGGGGACAACAAAGGACAAGATGGTTGGACAGTGTTCTTGAAGCTACCAGCATAAGTTTGACCAAACTGCGGGAGGCAGTGGAAGACAGGAGTGCCTGACATGCTCTGGTCCATGGGGTCACGAAGAGTCGGACACGACTAAACGACTAAACAACAACAATGCAAATAAGACATGAAGTCTGGCAACATCAGCCCTGCTGTGCAGGAACCCCTTGCATGTGATCACAGTGCCTGGAGATAGACCATCAGGTTGCATATCTACAGCAGTGACCAGAGGAGGAATGACCGCTGGGAGAAGCGCAGAGAGAAGAAACACCATGGTGTGTCTGCAGTAGCTCAACTGGGCAACTTCATCTACCCCAGCTGCAATAAAACATGACTCTCCTGTATTGCTCTCTACAGTCACAGCAGGTGCTGTAACCTTCCAGCAGTTTGACTTAACCTCCAAAAACGCACCCCTCCAATGTCTCCTGAGACAGACAGATACCAGCAAGAACTATATGCATATACCCTCCACGTTTCCTAAAGTAACCAGAATATAAACAGATGCATTCAGCCATGCAAAGATACTTATATATTAATACTTTTAAAATTATGCAGCAGAAATACAGAACCACATGAAGCTTGACTCTTTCATATGCATTATACATAGGATATACAAAAATAATGTGGAAAACTTTTCATATGATTAGTTGGGCCTTAAAAAAATAAAAAATAAAAATCTACAGTCGGGAAAGAATAGGCAGGTGCTTGATGCAAGAGGTGCTTGAAGATCGAGCAAGTCGGAACCGCCAAATTCAGTTTATAAATCCACTTCTTCATCCCTAGTCAAAATAAAAGGTTTTCTTGCACGAGACACATCTCTGATTCTTATCTAGATGCTGCCTGATTTTCTTCAGTCACTTCCTTCCATTTTATCCTGTGTACGGCATCGCTCAAGATTGTGGAATGCTTCTTAGGCTGTCTTGCATTTCTATCAGTCCACCGCAAATTAAGTTTTCAGATAGTTTGATTTCAGAATCACCTGTTTGGTTTGATCCCGATCTTCTGTAGCAATTCTGCTTCATCCCATGGGAAATTTGAGTCTGTTTCTGCCATCTGTCCCAATTTTGTTTTTTGAATGCCAAAGAAAGGGAGGGGGACAGAGCTTTCTCTCTCTCTCTCTCTCTCTCTCTCTCTCTCTCTCTCTCTCTTTCTTTCTTTCTTAAGCAATATTTGAGCCTTCATAAATGTCCTCGCCACTGGGCTCTCTGGTCCTTTGTTCCAAAGGCAATCACAACAGTGCTTCGATTTCTGCCAGAAAGTACACCAGAGAAGTTAAAACAGACAAATGTAGTAACCTTTACAAGCTCAAACAATTTGGCTCAGCAGCATGCTCTTGTCTTCCTTAGGTCAGACGGCACATTAGGTTAACTGCACTTTAAAAACTGCCCATTTTGTTCTGAAGGAAAAGCAGCCAATCAGCAGCTGTCGCTGGTGAAAAGACATGACCGCACAGCACATTGCAACATCCTCTCACTTCCCTTGCCATTGATCATTGGCTAGAAAAGGAGGAGAGAGGGAATGGAAGACCCCAGCCAGGAAGCTCTTGAGAGCCCACCCCCTGAAGCACCTTGGGTTGAATGACCACATTCACAGCATACATTTAAAACACTGTTTACCAATTTAAAGAGTCGCAGGGATGGATGAGAAACTTGGTTCAACAACAATGCTGCAACAATGCATAAACCGAAATGCAACCATCCTTCATAAATTTCCTCCTGGTTTTTATTGTATTGTATTGTATTTTAAAGCACCTGTTTCAATTTTTCAGTGCAGTTCTGAAGTGCAGTTCTGCAACTAATGTGTAGGAAAATGCATGCACCGGGGCAAAGTGTGCATAAAAATGCACACATTAGTCAGAGTTACACAAAAAATGCTTTATATTACTGTAGAGGAAATTGTTGCAAGAATGTGTATACCAGGCAAAGCTGCTTAGTATACGAAATTTGCACTGAAATTCTAATGAATTTTCACAAGGATTTTTTTTTAAAAAAACAGCTATAAACTTGATGTTTGGAGAATTAAACTTAAGATTGGGGAAGTGGAAACGTGGAATTGAAATAATACTCATGCTGACTCTAGACCCTTCTTCTGTTTGGAGAGAATTTCACAGTTTTGGGGCTACCACAAAAGAAGCCCTGTCCCATGCCATCATCTCTCACACCCCAAAGGGTGGTGGAATGGTTCTAGGGACTCCTAGAATATTGAAATAAGCAAATTACTTAATTTGCGCACAGAAAGAATAAACTTGAAAGGTGTCAACAAATAAGGCTTGCTCAGAGAACAGAAATCCAAGCATGTTTCAAGCACACAACTCCAGAGGAAGTACAGTATATAAAAATATGACTGAGTAAAGGTCTTGGTTATAGAATATGCTTTGCATGCAGAAGGTTCCAGGTTTGAGTCCTCGTATCTCCAGGAAGGGCTGGGAAGGACTCCATGCCTCAGACCCTGAAAAACTGCTGCTGGTCATTGTTGATAATACAGTGGTACCTCGGGTTAAGAACTTAATTCGTTGCAGAGGTCTGTTCTTAACCTGAAACTGTTGTTAACCTGAAGCACCACTTTAGCTAATGGGGCCTCCTGCTGCTGCTGCGCCACCGCCACGCGATTTCTGTTCTCATCCTGAAGCAAAGTTCTTAACCCAAGGTACTATTTCTGGGTTAGTGGAGTCTGTAACCTGAAGCTTATGTAACCCAAGGTACCACTGTACTGAGTTAGATGCACCAATAATATAAGACAGCTTCCTATGTTCCAAAATCCAAAATTCTGGAGGAACATATGCATTTCTGAACCTCTTAAAAATCATATTATTCCTAGTGAAAATTGTGTTAGGGTTCCTGTTCTTTCCATAAATTCTGTTTTGCACCCACTGGTTCAACTCTCGCTGATGCCCGTCTACTGGGTGCTATTCTCCAGTTTCCCTGGGGAAAGGTTGGAACTTTACGAAACTTCGTAAATAAGCCCGAGGGTTTTAACAGGTGAGCAGTTGAGATGCTCCTGCATAAAATAACGTAGGCAAATACTTAGTTACCAACAGGTGCATCTGTTGTCAAACCAGATGCTTACATGAGTGACACTGCTCATTAGTTCTGCTTCCAGCGAGTAGCTTGCGTTTGTACCATCCCTACCAGAAGTCTTCACAGCCTGAATCATCTCCGGAAAGGACAAATGCTGCCACTTAGTAATGTCTCAGCTAGCAAGCATGCTGGTGATGTGACAGGTGTTTGCTTCTCTTGGCAAGTCCTGATCTAGTGTCCATGGGATTTTGTTTTGTTTTGTTGTTTTGTTTTGTTGGAGGGAGGGAGGGGCAGATTATAGGCAGATTTTTCTGAAAGTTCTACAGTATCCTTCTCCAACCTATGGCTCTCCAGCCAGTTGTCTTCAGCCCCAGCCAGCATGGCCAGGGCAAATGACAATAGGAGTTGCAGTCCAGCAATATCCAGAGGACACCAAGTTGGGGAGATGAGCTGCTCTGACAGTTCATGTACGATACGATAATCTTTATTGTCATTGTCCCATACAGAACAACGAAATTGAAAATCTACATCAGACATTCAGAAACCAACAAGCCTGCTATCCCGGCTATCCCAGCCTGGTTAGCCCCCTAAAAACTCTGACACCCCATAATTAAATACAATATACTCCCATAGAGACTACCTTACACTGCGTTTAAAACCCAGTCTGGGGACTCAGCTCGATTGGTAAAGAAAAAGCGATTTATATGCGTTGTAGATGCAATATAACATTGTGCCACCAGACGGTGCTGTGGAGTCCCGTTTTTTCTCTACCAGTTTTCCCTGTTTAAATTTACAGTGTGTTTAAGCTGAAACACTTCTTTCATGTGTCTAGCTCAAGCCTGGGAGAGATGGCTTGGATTCCAGTGCTGCACTGCTGTGGGGAACAAGCCCCTTTTGATATGACCATGCTGTAAGATCTGGACTCCCTCCATCCAAACTCAGGTGTAAGTATGTGAATAAATCATATTTCTTAAAGCTACGACAACCTCCAAAGGAACACAAACCCTGGATGAGCACCTGGGACCCCCTGAAATCGTACCAGAGCTCGGCAGAGATTGAGGGTGTCCAACTATTTTAAACAAACAAACAAACAAACAACCTAGCAGTCTACTGCATTGGGTGGGGCTTGCTGCCCCCCCCCAAGATGTTGCTGGACTCCAACTCCCATCATCCCTGTCTTGCTGGCTGGGGCTCATGGAAGTTAAAGCCTGCCAACATCTGGAGGACCACAGGTCCCCCCCACCCCTGGTCTCAACGATGATCTCACACACACTTCCACATATTCTTCTTAGTGCTCAACAAGGCTTAACTGATCATCTTATACATCCTGTATTAATCTACTTATACTGTGTGTGCTTAACACACACACAGCTGCTTAAGTAGAGTGTGTGATGCATAGCACTGGCTGATCTCGTTGGCAAAATTTACTCCAGCCTCAGTAAAATTCCATTTTTGGATATTTATAGGTTTTTTTTTTCATTTTCGCTGAATAATTTCGAGTAGACATGTACGTAGAGAGCTTGAATGGAGGAACCTTGAATTGAGAAGCTGACTGAATGTGCAAAGCACAAAATAAATTTAATTCCATCGTAATTAGAGTCAATTATGTAATCCCCACCACTCTGAAAACATATCATTACACTTCGCATGCTTTGTGCCACTCATTTCTGGAATACTAAAACCATTTTGTAAATGGCAGGCTGCAGACTGAGGAGCTGCTGGCCATAGCGCAGAAAAGGAATGACAGCAGTAGTAGACAGCAGCCTTTCCCTATTCATTGATCCACTTCTAGTGAATCTCAGTGAAGCTTAACCCATCTCTGAAGTTATTACTCCCAAACAAGGGTCTAAGAACACAAGCCATTAAATCCTAAAGAGGTTCCTCTATGCTGGAAAATGCTGAATGCACGCAAGTTCCACATCTGTTGGCCAAGCCTCAACTCCCAAGCAAAGTTTTCTCCATCTGCCTTGCCAACTTGCCAGTCTCCTATTCTAAGCCCAGACTAAGTTTCACTCCAGCTGTGCAAATGGCCATTCCAAGAACAGCTGGATTTACAGCATGGTAAAGACCATAACCAGCCATGCTCATCACTGCACTTCCTCCAGATGTTGTGGTGATGCCTGCACAGGGAGGTTTCTGTGCGTTCACATGCCAACACACATGAGCTCCACTTCTGCAATCTGTGTCTTTCACTTTTCTAGGGAAGCATCTTCCCCCCAACCTGATGCCCTCCAGACGACCACGGAGATGTTAGTTTCTGTTTTGCCACTGTGCAGCTGCTTAGAGTCACAAGGCTCTGTTTACATTCCAGAGACATTCCAGGCTGTTGGAAGTCTCACGGGAGATGGGATATGGATGTGACGTTAGTGGTTTCCTGTTCCTTTGTTCCTTTGTTTCAGTTGCTCTCTGCTTTCACAGAGAGAGGATGTATATTTCTTTGCTGTCTGCGTAGTAAGAAATAAAGCATAGCGATGTAGCCATAAATCTCATCACTTCCCTGTGCTGGAAACTCTGCTGAATGGGAATGTGCCTGAGGCCTCATCAAAGGCTCAGGTCGTTAATTATCGTCAGAGGACTCGGCCGGAGGAAAATAAGGCTTTATCAGCTTGGTGGAGCGGAGATCCCGACAGGAGATGGTTGGAGTTGGTCAAAGTTGTGCACAAAAAGACATTCGGAGGGCACCAGACTGAGGAAGGTGGTTGTAGGTTTGCACGTCAACATCCTCTACAGAAATCACCTCCAAAACGTGGAGATCATGTAGGGCCAAGGACACATCAGCTCTATAGCTGGTCCCAGGAATGGAGCAGAAGCATGGTCCAGTGGTACCTCGGGTTAAGAACTTAATTCATTCCGGAGGTCCGTTCTTAACCTGAAACTGTTCTTAACCTGAAGCACCAGTTTAGCTAATGGGGCCTCCCGCTGCCGACACGCCGCCACCGCACGATTTCTGTTCTCATCCTGAAGCAAAGTTCTTAACCCGAGGTACTATTTCTGGGTTTGCAAGGTCTGTAACCTTAAGCATCTGTAACTCGAGGTACCACTGTACGTGCATTATGTGAGCACAGATATAGGTGTCATTAACATGCAAAGGGGGGAAGATAGCCCTCTCTTTACAAAGATGCATTCACCAACAAAAGTTCGAGAACTTGGAATGTGCACAAACACACAGAGAGAGAGAGAAAGGCAGATTTTAATGCCCATGTCACAGGAACGTATGGGACAGGACGCAGCCAGCCACTTCTTTCCCCAGAGCTCCCACCACTGTACTTGTGGTGGTCTCCTGCCAGAGCCAGAGGCCATTATGCAAACAAACATGTATAAATTAGAACAACCTCTAGATAAAAGGAGGGAGGAGCAGGGAGAGAATGACGAGCCAAGGAAGAAACACTAATTAGATTCAAATGGCTTGATTTGCCTTGTTTGTTAAAAAGAAATTAGTTACCAGGGAAAAAAAGGAAAAAAGGAAAAATGTAAATTAAGAATAAAGAGCTCCGCACAAGAGGAGCCAAAGGTTTTTCCATTAGAATCCATGACGAGTATCTGAAAGAGGGAATTGTGTCTAATTAAACATTATTTTATGTCATTCTAATTAAGATGACCTCATATTATAATTAGAGATATGCTAAATTACTTGGAAATAATTAGAATGATTGGATACCCACCGCGTATGCCAGTTTGGAAGGCTTTAGTGCTCACAGTGATTCTGTTCACCTCAGTAACTTTCAATCAGAGGCTCCCTCTGTCTTTGAATGGTAAGCAGGTATCTGCCTGCCTTGCAGGGGGAAGAGACGTTTCTCCCATGTCAAGTGACGTCACTCTGTTCCTTATTAGTTTTGCACTCACAGGACACAGCACAAGGCAAGGTTATGTAATACGGCGTCAACGTAATCCTTTGGCACTTATCCAGTCTTGAGTCATGCACGTTTGACAACCACAGTGTTCATAAGAAAACAGTATTATTATTATTAATAATAATAATAATAATAATTCTCATCACAATGAGCATGCCAGGGCAGAGGTGTTTCCCAAATCCGTTTTAACTTTCCACCTATATCTAAGGAGGCCCACTCAGTTGTAAACCGGTGTCTGTCATCAGTAATTAAAGAACTGGTGCTGTGCTGTTTTTATTGTAATTATTGGTATGTTTTAAACCATGGGTAGGCAAACTAAGGCCCGGGGGCCAGATCCGGCCCAATCGCCTTCTAAATCCAGCCTGCGGGTGGTCCAGGAATCAGCGTATTTTTACATGAGTAGAATGTGTCCTTTTATTTAAAATGCATCTCTGGGTTATTTGTGGGGCCTGCCTGGTGTTTTTACATGGGTAGAATGTGTGCTTTTATTTAAAATGCATCTCTGGGTTATTTGTGGGACATAGGAATTTGTTCATTATTTTTTTCAAAATATAGTCTGGCCCCACACAAGGTCTGAGGGACAGTGGACCAGCCCCCTGCTGAAAAAGTTTGCTGACCCTGTTTTAAACAGTTTTTATAAATGTATATAGTTTCGATTCAAAAAGTTGTTTTTCAGTGAATGGTTTTTCTATGTTTTTGGTGATTATTCTTTTTATCTGTAAGCCGTCTTGAACCTCATCTGGGGAAAAGGTGGAGTATAAACAGCAGCAGCAGCAACAAGAACAACAAGAACAAGAACAACAACAACAACAACAACAACAACAACAACACATCGAGCCCTGGCAACTTTCAGAACTATTGCAATACATTTGACTAGAAATAGAAAGTTGGGACAGGAAATCTTTTAAAACACTTATGATGCTTTTGTAGCTTTTTAAAAAGTAAATAATAATAATAATATTTTAAATAATATTATACAGTGGTACCTCGGGTTAAGTACTTAATTTGTTCCAGAGGTCTGTTCTTAACCTGAAACTGTTCTTAACCTGAGGCACCACTTTAGCTAATGGGGCCTCCTGCTGCCGCTGCGCCGGTAGAGCACGATTTCTGTTCTCATCCTGAAGCAAAGTTCTTAACCCGAGGTACTATTTCTGGGTTAGCGGAGTCTGTAACCTGAAGCGTTTGTAACCCATGGTAGCACTGTATTTTTGAAAAACATTTAAAAGGAGGGATTTTGATCTTGATTTTTGCACTTATCACTGCCTTCCCTGAACTTTTGTGACGGGTTCATGTTGCAGATTAACTTAATAGGATAGGTAAAGGTAAAGGTACCCCTGCCCATTTGGGCCAGTCTTGACAGACTCTAGGGTTGTGTGCTCATCTCACTCTAGAGGCTGGGAGCCAGCGCTGTCCGCAGACACTTCTGGGTCACGTGGCCAGCGTGACAAAGCTGCATCTGGCGAGCCAGCGCAGCACACACAGAAACGCCGTTTACCTTCCCGCTAGTAAGCGGTCCCTATTTATCTACTTGCACCCGGGGCTGCTTTCGAACTGCTAGGTGGGCAGGAGCTGGGACCGAAGGATGGGAGCTCACCCCGCCGCGGGGATTCGAACCGCCAACCATAGGTAACTTAATAGGATACCTGTACCTTAAAAACAACAACATTATTTCATCAGCAGTAAGGGGATGAGGAAGGGAGAACAAGGTGGTGGGATTTGTTTCTTCCTTTCTTTTCCATGTATCTATCTTCTGCCATACACACAAACACACCTTTGGGTCATGGCTGCCACTCCCCTCCCAGTACCATACTACGGAAAACAATTACAATTACGTTGTTCAGTCATGTGAACCCTCCTCAACAGAAGCTGGTGGCACAACACCAATGTTAGAACAGCATCCCAAAAATAATGGACATGGATGAGTCCCCAGAGAAATATTAAAACGAATGCTGCAATCATTAGTATTATAGTTTTATTCGTCTAAGTGGCTAGGGACACATCCAAAAGGCACGCTTAATTAGAAGATCATATAAATGCTAATTCTTTATGGCAACATGGGCATGGGACTGTGCAAAAGTACATTTCCATAGCAAAAAAAAAGTTTCAGAGAGCAAACGCGCGGATTATGAAGGGTGGGAGATCTGTCTTTTGCTTTACGTATATGAATAAATTGTGTTTCTAAATCTAAATCAAAATGCATTAAGTCCTACAACAGCAGGTCAGGATTGTGGCCGGGTTAAATGGTTAAATTGCCCCCTCCCTGGATCCGTCCCCACTCTGTGGCTGCTATTCAGCAAACAAAAAACAAGCGTACAAGGACCACTCCTGTGCTTAACCCCACACTCTTCCTTTGGCCCTCTCTCGATTCCTCTATTCTATCGGCAATGTCTCCCCCTCTTGTAACATGACCCTATGTAACAGGGGCAGTCAGCCCTAGCCAACATGACCAATGGGCAGGAATGATGGGAGTTGTAGTCCAACAATGTCTAGAGACTGCCACGTTGGCTAACCCTACTATATTGCTCTGCATAACTACAGAACCATAGCCTTTCAGGGGACGTGATAATACAGCATTTCAAATGCAATCTGACAAATTTGCAATAATAGTAAATTAAGATGTCATTAGTAATGTTTTATAGCAGCGCATCCATGTGCCTCTCACAGAATATTTATGATTATTTAACTATAAAAAGTTACATTCCGTGCTGTTTTTCTAGAAAAAGAGGCTCCAGAACTCACCATGAACTTCTCCCTTGTTCCCTTAGAATGGCAATAGCGCCCATCTGAGAGGTGCCAGAGTTGAGCTCCTATAAGGAGCATCTTTAAAAATAGCCCTGGTTACATTCCACCTCAAGACATTGCCAGCATGGGTCGTTATACCAGGGACCACCATCATTATGCCCATGGATGTTCAAGTGCCCATAGGGTCCCCTGCTGAGATTAGGCTTGAAATAAGCCTTCTCTTGTAGCCAATGGATTAGGTTGTACGATGTTCTTGGCTACCCAATATTTCCTCCATTTTGCAAATGTGCCCACGGGCCCCAAAGGGCTGCCGGCCCCTGCGTTACACCAATTCTAAATGATCTACATTGGTTGCCTATTGTCTTCTGGGCTGAATTTAAACTGCTGGTATTGACCTCTAAGGTCCTAAATGACTAATGGCGGTTCCCTCATTGCAAGGAGTGGGGTTACAGGGAACCAGACAGAAGGCCTTCTCAGTAGTCATGCTCACCCTGTGGAACGCCCTCCCATCAGATGTTGAAGAAATAAACAACTATCTGACTTTTAGAAGACATCTGAAGGCATCTGAAGGCAGCCCTGTATAGGGAAGTCTTCAGTGTTGTATGTTTTACTGTGTGTGATGCTTTAATTTGTCAGAAGCCGCCCAGAGCAGCTGGGGGCAACCCTCCCCACCCCAGCCTGTCAGAGTCCTTAGATCTGAGGGAGAAGACCCTTCTTTTGGTCTTACTACTAGGTGTGGTGACACAGGATACAACCTTCTCTATGGCAGATTGACGTACCTTGGAATTATTTGAGACACTTTTGATATCATAGCACCTTGCCTATGAACTTTGGGAATATGAGGCCACTGGAAGTTCCAACCCTGCATTTTTACCCACTCTTATTTAGTTAAGGTGGGATGCGGGTGGCGCTGTGGGTTAAACCACAGAGCCTAGAGCTTGCCAATCAGAAGGTCGGCAGTTCGAATCTCCGCGACAGGGTGAGCTCCCGTTGCTCAGTCCCAGTTCCTGCCAACCTAGCAGTTTGAAAGCACGTCAAAGTGCAAGTAGATAAATAGGTACCGCTCCGGCGGGAAGGTAAACGGCGTTTCTGTGGCTGCTTTGGTTCGCCAGAAGCGGCTTAGTCATGCTGGCCACATGACCCAGAAAAACTGTCAGGGGACAAACACCAGATCCCTCAGTCAGTAAAGCAAGATGAGCGCCGCAACCCCAGAGTCGTTCGCGACTGGACTTAACTGTCAGGGGTCCCTTTACCTACCCTTATTTAGTTAAGGTAGCCATGTTGTTGTCATCCTAAAACCCTGTAACCTGCCCTGAGATCTGCAGATGACAGGAATACTCTGAAGTAAACAAAGGGGAACTCCATTCTGACTGTCAGCTGCTTCACACATGAATCGCAGTCCTATTTCCTGCCCCGTACCAGCTTCTCACAGCACACATGTCGTGTGAGAATATCAGACACAAATCTCCATTTGATGAGGACACGTGCCAAGGCAAAGCCGGGTTAGCTACCATTTTCAAGCGAGTAGCCATGGTGAGTTTCAGGGATGCCCATCTGCCTTTCACACGTTTCAGTGCCAGTGCTATTTTTCTAGAAAAAGAGGTGCCGGAACGCACCGTGACTCACCCTTGTTTTCTTAGAATGGCAATGGCGCCCACCTGAGAGGTGCTGGAACTGAGTTCTGTCAGGTTCTGGCGGGTGGGGGGAGCCCTGACCGTAATCACACAGTTTTAAACGACTGCCATGTAAGCTGCAGCGCAGCCTTACGCCTTCTCCTTCTCCTGAAATCCCCACTTTGAGCATTTTATGACAGCGACATATATGAGTCCCATCCTGTGGTGACATTTGTACCCATGAATAATCATGGAATGAAGTGGGCAGGGGGGGGGCATAATTAGTATTTCACTTTGCCAGAGGGAGGTACTTAAGGGGGAAAGTGCCTTTTAGTTAGGAGCAGCTGATATTTGTCAGCTGGAGGACGGGGCTAATTAAATGCATCAGGCAACGGTGACAAGAAGCTGAAAAACAGCCTGACAGTTCTAAAATGACTTATAGCACATGATTAAATATAAGAGGTTTTATTAATACGCACACATACACGCACAATGCAAACAAACACACACAGGTGTGCGCCCCTCATTTGCTAAGTACCTCCTGCGCTTTTTTTGTTCTGGTGCTTAAACAGGTGCAGAGCAGATTCCCCGCTCATCAGTATATCCTCTGCTTCCATGGCAGCATATTGGTTGCCTAGCAGGAGGCTTCCACAAAGGCTCCACCTTGCAGAGTGAGACAGACAAAGAAGGAAAGGTCGGCTTCAGGTGTCCCTTTGCCTGGAGGAGGAGAAATGGTTCAGGCAAAAAGCAAGCAAGCAAAAGGGGGGGACCACCGTAATGAAATTGCTTTTTCACTGGAAGACACAAGATCTACCCACCCGGGAAGAATGGCAGATGAAGGTGATGGACTACATGGAACTGGCGGAAATGACTGGCAGAATCCGAGACCAGGGAGAAGAGTCGGTGGAGGAAGATTGGAAGAAATTTAAAGACTATTTACAGAAACATTGCAAAATTAATGAATGTTAGAAGGATGTTGGAATGATGTTATGTGGCTTTAGCAGAAATGTTATAAAGAATTTGGGGAAAACTGACTGTTAACTGGTGAAAGGAGGGAAAGTAAAGTTACATTATATTAAGATAAATTACAGGACAAAAATTTGAAAAGATGGAAAGGATTTGCTGAAACAGATAATCGAACTAGAATACAAAAAAAGGGAGGTGTGAGGAGGTCAAGGAAATAAGCTAATGAAAGATAAGTTATGGGAAGAGGTGTTGTATTGTCCTTTTTTGCTTTTTTAATGGATTTTTTTTCTTTTTTCTTTCTTTTTTCATTTTTGTTTTTTCTTTATTGTGATGTGTTGTATTGTTTTTGTTTAAAATGGTGTTTTTCGTTTTTTCTTTCTGTAACCTTTAAAACTTTAATAAATATTTTTTAAAAAATGAAATGGCTTTTTCAGCTCCTCCCACTTTTTGGCATAGCAGCCGGTGGGTAGAAAGTTATCAACAGCACATCAACACATAACTACGTAATGTCCATCTCAGCCATAGAATCCTAACAATTTCTTACCCTCCAACATTTCTCCGATGAAAATAGGGACATCCCAAGCAGACTTTTAGAAGACGTCTAAAGGCAGCCCTGTATTGGGAAGTTTTTTATGTTTGATGGTTTATTATGTTTTATATATTCTGTAGGGGACACGGGTGGCGCTGTGGGTTAAACCACAGAGCCTAGGGCTTGCCGATCAGAAGGTTGGCGGTTTGAATCCCCGCAATGGGGTGAGCTCCCGTTGCTCGGTCCCTGCTCCTGCCAACCTAGCAGTTCGAAAGCATGTCAAAGTGCAAGTAGATAAATAGATACTGCTCCAGCGGGAAGGTAAACAGTGTTTCCGTGCGCTGCTCTGCTCTGGTTCGCCAGAAGTGACTTAGTCATGCTGGCCACATGACCCAGAAGCTGTACGCCGGCTCCCTGGGCCAATAAAGCGAGATGAGCACTGCAACCCCAGAGTCGGCCACGACTGGACCTAAAGGTCAGGGGTCCCTTTACCTTTACCTATATATTCTGTAAGCCACCCAAAGTGGTTGGGGAAACCCAGCCAGATGGGCAGAGTATAATTTGTTTGTTTGTTTGTTTGTTTGTTGACTGCTGAATCATTATTTCACAAGATACATTGAGGAGATGCCTGAAGCATTTGCACTATCACATATACCCCCAAATTCACAACAACAACAGCCAAGCTTCCTGGGGGTTTGGAGTAGTCTTGTAAGAAATCTTATAAATAAATGCATATCATTTACCAGTTCTACATTAAGCACTCAATGCAAACGTAACCACCAGTTTCCCCTAAACTTTAATAAGTAAGTACATTATAGTGCTAGTGCCAATATAACATTAAAAAATAAGGTTAATTTTCCGTTGCCTGAAAAGGCCCGAGTCTCCCTGAAGGGAAAGCACAATGACTAGGATGTTCCAAACTGCTAGTGAACAGTATTAAAACAGCTCCTTCAAAAAGGCCAAGAAACTAAAATATTAAGTGGGATAATTTCAATTCACCTGAGCAAACCATAGGACTGTTTCAAGCCAACTATACTTATGTATTCAACATAATTAGCCTAATATCAGTATCTTTGGCTGTCTCAAAGAGAAAAGATACGGTTTCTCTTTGTAATAAAAGCAAACACACTTTACCTCTGCACACACATTTGGCACCCCTGCATTCTGAAGCACCTGTAGTAGATTTCTGTATTTATAGCCCTCTTGGTGCAAGTGTTTTCAAAAGAAAAATCATTTCCATATACAGCACCTATTGTTCCTCCTTATTATTCATGTGCAAGAACCAAAGATCTGTTACAGTCTGTCCCCGTCCCCCCCGCCACCTTTTCCCTTCCATTGACAGTGGAAAATAAATCTCAGCATTCTCTATGGGCAGTGTTTAAAAGGCTTTAAACCCAGGCTTACAAAATAGGTGCCAGATTGTGAGGAGAATCTCAAAAGGGTCATTAGAAGTGCCATGATTGCAGTCTCAGTGGCTGAAAGAAAATGGGGGGGGGGATCTTGAACGGGATGGTGTCCCTCTCCAGTTCAACATTCACAAAGATGAAAATCTAAACAGAGCTGCTTTTGAGGGCAAGGAGGAAGAATCTGAATAGGTCCACTTAGAAATCTAACACATGCTTGAGAAGGCAACAAGGGGATTTCCTTTCAACATAAACAGCAACTTCAGAAAAGGGATTTTCCGCAGGAATGCAACAGGGGAAGGGAAGGGTTAAATTCCTTTCCCCCAGCTGCTGCTGCAATCCCAAGGCGATTTGCATTTTTTAAAAACATGCAAATTAAAGAGTAATACAAGTCTAGTGTAGCCCTTAAGTAGCATTTTTAAGGCACTGATGACACAGCTATGACTACACAGTTGTAGTCCAGATTCTCAAAGGCAGGAACAGAAATACCCATTGCTTTCCCTGAC
This sequence comes from Podarcis raffonei, assembly GCF_027172205.1. Classification (NCBI taxonomy): domain Eukaryota; kingdom Metazoa; phylum Chordata; class Lepidosauria; order Squamata; family Lacertidae; genus Podarcis; species Podarcis raffonei. The sequence continues at coordinate 30,612,936 of NC_070604.1, forward strand.
CTCCACCACCTGCCCCACATTCAGTGTATTCACACTGAGATACCTAAGACCTCTTCTTGGCTCTATGGCCAATAATACATCTACACCATACATTGAGAACATGTGGCTTCCCCTTAAGAATCCTGGTAACTGTAGTTGACCCCTCAGAGAGATACAATTCCCAGCACCCTTCACAAACTACAGTGCTACAGCTGTTGTTGGACTACAATTCCCATCATGCCTGACCACTGGCCCCGCTAGCTAGGGATAATGGGAGTTGTAGTCCAACAACAGCTGGAGGTTGAGAAACACTGATTTAAAGCTCACGACTTCCTCCAAAGAATCCTGGGGACTTTATGTATGGTGTGCAAGTGACTTTAGAGCGCTAGGTGCAATGGAAAGAGACCAGCAGGGAAAAGGAAAGGGAGGGGAAGCTTTAACCTTGCTAAAAACTCTTTGCTCACACTTTTAAGGTACTCCTTTTAAAAGGGAAGTCTATACTCCTGCTCCAGACTCCTGTGAACTGTACAGACAAATAGGGTTAAGGATGTGAAGTGGATTTACTAAACAGGAGCAACTTTGCATGAACTTGTTTCTGACTGTCACTATTTTGTTGCAAGGATTCAAGAGCACACCAAACTTTAGGTTTGAGCAATTAAAGTGGATTTATATGTTCTGCTGCCCTACCACAACAATGCCCCTTTAAAAAAAAAAGTATTTTGCCACTAGGAAAATGCACTGAAAGGTGTGAGATGAATGAATGATAAATGCAAATATGTGTAAACACCCTGCAAGCCAACCATGATGAATGAAGAACGAATGCTCACTTTTGTATAAAACGGCCGCCAAGCAAATCACCACATAAGGTTTGGTTTGGTGTGTTGTTGTTTTTTAGCTATTTTGATTTGAGCATAAAATTTCGGTATGAAGCCTTCAGAAGCACACCTGACTCACAAACACAACAAAGGATACAGGAACAAAACATAGGAGCAAGCTAGCAATTGAGGAGTAGACGAGTTCAACTACATAAACAAATAAAAAGTATGTGTTGTTCAAGTATAGCAGTTTTCTCAGAAACAAGGACAAAATCATAGTAAACCATTTTAAGTTTTGCACCAACAAATCAGGGCGGATGCTCAGTTGAGTAAGTCACCTGGAGGAGCTTTAAGGATTAGTGTGCAAGGTGTGCAAGTGTGTCGATACAGACAAGGCTCGGTGTCTTGGACTAAAATGCTCCAAATATCTTCCAGCACTATGGTTTTGTTGTAGGTGCACCTTCTTACAGATGCTCATGTCACATGCTATTCTTTGGGTCAGGCTTCCAGAAGCTGCCTAAGGAACTTCACTATCCTCACTCCTTCTTGTCCCACTCTCTGTGGACACCTGGAAACCCAGGCAAAGAAGAAGAAGAAGATGGGCCTATCGCTGCAGACTCTGGCAGCATCTTTCCAGCATTTCAGACAGGGGAAATTCCCAGCTCCTACCTGGGGATGCCAAGGACTGAACCTGATAACTTGCGCATAGAAAGCAAAAGCTCTACCACCAAGCCGCTGACCTTCCCCAACAACTGCATACAGGGAGATAGGGTCTGACTATATAGGGCAGGGGAGAGACCAAACCTCTGTAGCAGAGGGCATGATCCGTATGAGTAAAAATCTGAGCCCTGGATCTACTGCTGGTTTCTCGAATTAAAAGGGCATCAGGTGGAAGGGATGGGAAAGAGGGAAGAACTCATGCTGACACAGTGCTGCACAAGATGAGCAAATTGTTTGACTCGTTATATAGTGGCTTTGTATGTTCAGCTGCCAGCAGCAAGGGTATTCAGCCCATCATATGGGAATGGCAGCGAAGAAGAGGAAGCGGGTTTTTTCATGGCCCTTTTGCATAGCAAGCCTGCCAGAGCCACAGAAAGAAGAGAGAGTCTACCCTCATTTGCCATCGCTGTGTTATAGCTCCTAGAAAAGCACAAGCCACACCAACTGCTGTTCTATAGGTTCAGGCTATTGGTTTTTTCTGCAAGATAGCTTCTCGACTGCAAACAAAAAAATCATTTGGGCAACAGACCACATTGTCTCACAAGTTGTGCAACTTCCTTCATTTGCAGTTTCATAAGATGGGCTGGATAAACACGGCTGGAAGTGCTCAGTGAACGCTGCCTGGTTGCACAGAACTAGAATAGGTAACCCATGAAATCCTGTGCAGTCCTGTTATTGCACCTAAAATCTAAGCAATCTAAGCTTGGGGGATACTAATGTCCTAGAAAATTCTAGGTGTCTCAGGATGAGGATGAATTCCTGAAGCGCCTGCATAAAGCGAAATGTAAGAACACAGTGAGAGTGTTAGCACTTTAATAACACAGATGGGGTCCAGGGAGAAGATAAATTCTGCTAACACTTCGGTGAGGAAACTGGAGAAAAGCAGTGTATGATTTGAGGAGAAAGGAAGAGAGAGTTTTTTTCTTTCTTAGGCCAGGCTTTGTACAGAGCAAGGATTCATTCAACCAAACATACAGAGGGAAACTCCCTCAGAACTACACAACAAATCAGGGCATGTGCTACCTCAGCAAACACCATGTTACCATGCCAGGTTGCTAAGCAACACCTCTACTACCACCCCTACCCTCTGAGTTAGCTGACTTACTGATGATGGAAATAACCCTTAAGACACAAACTGAATGGCCCCTGCTGCTACATAAGAATCCTGATGCATCAGACCAAGGGCTTATCTAGTTCCACATCCAATTTCCTACAGTGACCAGATAGGTGCATCTTGGGAAGCCCACAAGGTTCCCCCAATGTTGTTCCCAGCTGGTTATTCTTCTGTCTCAGAACCTGGAGTCAGCATAAGCCGTGAAATGAAATAAAAACACATCGGATTTGCCCACAAGCCGCCCATGAGAAGGAAAGGGAAAGGAAAGGAGGGAAATTAGGGGAGGGAAATCAATTTGACTACACCGAAGTGAAGAGGTGAGTTTTTAACAAGAATTTGAACATGATTAACAGAAAATCGCAAGCTGTGGCAAAAAAACAAAACAAACCCCACCAACCTAAGTAAGAGAGAAGTGAATTTCCCATGCGCGAGTAGTAATTCCCATGCCAGGCAGCTCCCATGTAGACAAACGCGTCAAGAAATATATGTCATTAACCTCGAGAGACAGAGACAAACGGCCACACAGCGAAAGGTAAAGGGGATTGTGTTCTGTAACAATAGCTGCCTCGAGCAAATGGGAATTACACATGCCTCTTCCACCAACATATTACTACAGTATATCATGCAAAGAATTATTGAAATGCCATACTTGCAATATGCAAAAGAGAAGAATAAAAATTGGGTGGTGGGGGTTTTTTTTGCTTTGTCAATGAATGTATATCACTCCCTGTCTTCAGTGAGCAGGAAACACACTCATTCTCATTCTCGATCTCTGACACACTCACACACAAAGCTTGATCCATTTGTGCCTCAGATCTTTTCTTTCAACCCTTTCTATTTGCATCCAGTTTTACAGGATATGCAATGAGAATGTAGCGCTGTGTATGTGTGTACATACACACACACACTTTATTAACACATAACACTGGCGGAAGGATTCCTTGTGTTCTCAAGTCCTTGTGCACACACAAAAATTGCCACATTTAAATGTAATCATTTCTGCGTCCGATATACCCATAGCAATCTGCAAGGACTGCAGTATGGATTATATCCCCCTACCCTGTGACCAGACAGATGCTACTGGGATACAACTCTTATCATCCCCAGCCAGCATGGGCCAATTGTCAGGGGTGGTGGCAGTTCTTGTGAAAGCACTTTAGGAAGGTCACAGGTTCCCCATTCCTGGTTCAAACACATATACAAACCCAATCCTTGTTTCAAATTAAGCCCTAGTTATTGGGAGGGGGTGGGGAGAAAAACTAGGACATCCACCTTAGGTTGCAAAGTCATGCTGTGAATAGTTCTTTGCTAAAGGATAGGCGTCCGTTGGTCGCAAAGGGCTCTTTTGTTGTTGTTGTCTAACCAAAATAAGGTGAAGGATAACCGTACGGTGGTACCTCAGGTTAAGTACTTAATTCGTTCCAGAGGTCCGTTCTTAACCTGAAACTGCTCTTAACCTGAAGCACCACTTTAGCTAATGGGGCCTCCAGCTGCCACCCTGCCGCCGGAGCACGATTTCTGTTCTCATCCTGAAGTAAAGTTCTTAACCCGAGGTACTATTTCTGGGTTAGCGGAGTGTGTACACACACACACACCAAAAAAAACCCCTGTGGCTGGCTTTAAGGGTCTGAGACTATGAACTTAGTAGATTTGAAAAGTATTTTTTAAAAACAACACCTGTGTTTGATGATGATGATGATGCCACCCATCTGACTGGGTTGCTGCAGCCACTCTGGGTGGCTCCCAACGAAATATTTAAAATGCAATAGAATGTCAGCCATTAAAAACTTCACTAGCAACCACTGTAGTCTTATTTGGAAGACTGTCCTAATCTGTTGCCACCCAAAGCCAAGGAATAAGTCCCACTGAACTTGGTGGAATTTACGTCTGCATGAACATGCCTCAGATTATGCAGCTAGTTTAGAAGGATAAGAAACGCACACATGAGGGACAATAATCCTACACCTAACCACCTGGAGCTTGGTTGGCAGGCTTTGCTACTAAACGTTATAGTTGCTTGCCTCTTCAACAACGGCAACAGGCTTAGCAGAAATGACAAGCTACACGCTCAGTTCTCTCATGCGTGTAGAGGTTTCCTGGCAAATGGCAAGAGGAGCTATGGAAAGCCCATTAGTATATAGTTGGTGCTCCTGTCCCTGCACTGGAAAATCTCATTCAATAGAAGGTTGCTAAGAGAAATGTCGTTATTCTTCCACACATCTCTTCAGCAAGAATTTGAGCTTGCCTCTTTCTTCAGCCAGTTCTTACAGAGACTATTTAGAGGTTCTTAATAAGATTCTTAACAGTGGAGCTGCAAGGAATCCTTTGTATGGCCAACTGAACATGCTTTCAGGGATCAGTTCGGAGGTCTGCGCATTTAGGTTGCTTTCTCAGTCTATGCCAGAGCTCAGGGTGGGTAACAATCTTGTTTGGGGGGGTGTATAAAAAGGATGCCGTCTGTTTGCAGTTTTCTCCATCGAAGTCCTGCTACGGTGATCAGAGAAGTTAAACCTGACAGAATTTCTCTGTCTAAACTACATTCCAAGGATCTATCAGGTTCCGCAACCCTAGCTTTCATATAGTCGGGGCTCTTTTTTTCAGCCAGAACTCACTGGGACTCAGTTCCAGCATCTCTCTTTAAAAAAAAATTAATTTTTATTGAATGATTTTATGTTACAAAAAAAAAAATTACAACCATACCACCACAAAGTATAATTGAGAAATATAAATCACATACTTCAATATTTAGTTTATTTGTTATTTGCCATCTTATTTCCTCCCAGACATTCCATACAAAACACACACACACACACAAATTAAGGTAATAATGAAAGTAAATATTTTTTCCTCTTTTATCTTACAAAATCTTTTCTTCAAGTTTGACTTCCTGTCAAGTCCCTTCGCATATATTTTATCTTACAATCGAATGTACACAAAACAATAGACCTTTCTATATAGTTCCAGCATCTCTCAAGTGAGTTCCGGCACCTCTCAGGTGGGTGCCATTGCCATTCTAAGAAAATGAGGGAGGTGTTCATGGAGAGTCCCGGCACCTCTTTTTCTAGAAAAATAACACTACATATGGTAAAAGGTAAAGGGGACCCCTGACCATTAGGTCCAGTCGTCACTACATATAGTCTTATCTTATTTTATCTTCACGGATAAAATAAGCAAATTTGGGTGAGAGATAATGGTTCGCCAGAGGCCATCTTATGAGCAGCAGTTTGATCTTGGGCCTCCTCTGTCCAAAACCAACTGCGCCAACCAAGACTTATTCCTATCATTTCCTGTGACTACTGAACATTCTTAACTCTTACCTATTGGGATTTACAGGCTCAGACCCAGAACACTTCTTTTTTTCTTCCCAGGCCCTCACACCTGCAGAATGAAGATAACAACACTTAAGTTACCTACCTGTGTGGAATGTTATGAGGCTTAATTAATGTTTGCAAAAGAACTTTGAAATCCACAAATGAGGAGTGCAAAAATAATCAGTTTATATTTCAATTTCTCCCTTTAATTAACAGACTGCCAAACACATTTTCCAAACCACTAACCTGCCTAACATTAAAAAAAAATACCAAACTGAATGTTTTTTTAAAAAAGAAAATGTGCTAAAAACAATAAGACCAATCAATCAATGTGATTCCCTGTTCCACAACAACAAAGCTTTGGGAGCTGACATGTGGCTTTGTTTTGGATTTTTAAGGAACATCTACCTTCACCCTTTTTGTTACATTATATTCGGCAGCCGATTCATTGGTTACAGGATACCGCTCTTGATTTAGTAACGGCTCAACATTCTGAATGGGATTTCAAACGCGAGACAATTTGGTGAAGGCTCGGCAAATGTCAGCTGACGCCTGAAACAAATTGTTGAATTAATTCAGTCACCTTAACACATGACTGAGAGCATGTTCAAATAAATCAGTGATTTACTACCCCATGGCAGATGTGACTGACATAAACACGGCGGAGGCTGGGCAACCAGACCTTAGCTCTACCAGATGAAATTATCTTAATTTTTATTTTGATTTTTTAAAAATGTTTTCCCCACACCCCAAATCTCAAAGCCACACTCTTTCCTGTCACACACAATCCATTCCATTGTAGAGAGGATCCTTGCCAAGGTCCCAAACCTTGCCCAATCAGGTCTCTGCACCACTCAGCCAGTTTCAAGCCAAAAGGATTCCTATGGTCAGGATGTCTCACCCATCTGTCTCCTGGCAGAAAAATAATAATAATAATAATCTGACTGGATCTACTGGCTCTTTGCTCTGGCTGTGCCGTTCCCCCCTCCCTCTTGTTGTCACAATCTGAATCCAGCTAAGGTATCTTGAGGCGAACTGGTCTACTTGTTATTTCACCTGGTTGCTGGCATGCTCAGAGTTCCTTCCTTCAAGTCATGTCAACATGTTACCCCACTGGTGAATGAATTGTACTACTTGCCAAATAGTTCCCAGGATAATTTCAAGGTTTTGGTGTAGGTGTAGGTGTATAAAGCCATTTGGGCAAAACCACATCTCCCTGCCCTACACCTGATGTCATATACAGTGGTACCTCGGGTTAAGAACTTAATTCGTTCTGAAGGTCCATTCTTAACCTTAAACTGTTCTTAACCTGAGGTACCACATTTAGGAGCAGTAGTGTTGTAATCTGGTGAACCGGGTTCGCGTCTCCGCTCCTCCACATGCAGCTGCTTGGTGACCTTGGGCTAGTCACACTTCTCTGAAGTCTCTCAGCCCCACTCACCTCACAGAGTGTTTGTTGTGGGGGAGGAAGGGAAAGGAGACTGTCAGCCGCTTTGAGACTCCTTCGGGTAGTGATAAAGCGGGATATCAAATCCAAACTCTTCTTCTTAAAATAAATAAATAAATATGAGGTACCACTTTAGCTAACGGGGCCTCCTACTGCTGTGTCGCCACCACACAATTTCTGTTCTCATCCTGAAGCAAAGTTCTTAACCCGAGGTATTATTTCTGGGTTAGAGGAGTCTGTAACCTGAAGCGTCTGTAACCCGAGGTACCCCTGTATGTGGGATATATCCTGCCTCATATAGCCAACCTGCTTAACTCTAATTAATGCATGAAGGGTTAAGACCACAGAGTAAGCTGTCCTGTCAGACTTAGCTAGGTTAAACCCCCTCACCTTCGGAGGAAGGGTTACCAAACTCTACATCTTGTCTCCTTTTCCACTATGTGAACCAACTAGTAATGATGTCTGGGCTGGTTGCTCTAAGGCCAGACCACATGGCTTTAGCAAGCCATCTTTGTGTTTCTATACAAACAATTTAGAAGCATTTACTAATTTTGCAACTAAGTTGTGCTGCCTGTCTTTTCTTGCTGCTTCACGGGAAAGCACAGGAATCTGACCTTTGAAGTGTTTATAAGTAAGCCATTTTTACCTTACCAGACATGTGGTCTCTTTCTATGCCAAGGGAAGTGGGTAGCTTTGGAAGAAACTTAGAAGGGGATATTTTAAAGGTCTAACAGCCTATATTTCCATGGTTTACTTTGCTGCATGTTTTGTGATTTTAAATCTCAGATTCAGAGCTACTTTAGATTACATTTTAGTAATGTCTATTTATGGTTCTTTGTAAAACACTGCACTGAGTATCTCAAAATAAAGGCAGAGTATAAATGTTTGAAATGCAGGAACAAATACCAAAACAAAACCCCAAAGTGAAATATAAAATTCTCCAAACCCTATTTTCCAGATTTGTCCCAGCTATCAAAAGTAAAGCCATATAAAATGTCTTACAATGCTTCTCAAAAAAAAATAAAAATGATTCAGCTTTGCAGAGTTTTCATGGAAGGAAATTCTGGGGCCGTGATCAACTCACCAAGAACACCACAGTAGAATCCCAGGCAGCCTAAACCTTTTATATAAGATGGTGGGCTTGCTCCCTGGAGAAATCTGAGTTTATATCATCGTCTGTCACTAAGCTTTCAAACTGGCCTTGGGCAAATTGCTTTCTGTCAACCTGAGATCTCCCTCTCTAAAATGGAATAAAAATTACCTCCCCTGTGTGATGGTTATGAGGGCAAATGAGGAAAGGTGTATGAAGTGTTTTAGTCATGCAAGATGTAAACAGCATGCATGGTTCTGAATCTAAGCTACTTGGGTTTGCTATTTTCTCAGAATTTCACTTTATCTCATACTTCACAGGTTAAAACAGCCACACGAGGTGCAATATTAAAGGTAATCACTGCCATGATGTTTGGGTCAAATTTGATGCTACAAATAGCACATGATTGCTTTTTGGCGTATCATGTTTCTTTCCAGGAAGGCTCCTCCTATGTTCCAAGAAGAAACAAAGCAGAGTTCCCAGGTCATAAGTTAGATACCCGTTGTCCTTTTCAATTTGCCCCTGAAGCAGCAGGCAAGAGCCATTGCTTCTCCAAGTCCCAACCTCAGCCATTTCATCCTCTCCTCTCTCCCTTCAGCAGTGTAGTACACTTCTCAAACTGCTCACTACGGCATGTGGGCAATGACTGCATACACATGACATTTTATTCGAGAATCAACAGAGACTGAGTGCCGGGGGGGGGTGGTTTCTAACATAGTCCACACACAATCTAGATCAAGTGCTTTTTTTCTTTTTGTTGGCAGTGCATATAGAAAAGATTGCAATCGCCACTTCCTTTTTCATTCATCTGGGGCATGTGCAGGGAGGAAAAGGCATGGGTGACCTAACCAAAACATTTCAAAGAGGAACACCACCCTTGTAGAATCATAGAATTGTATAGTTGGGGGTTCCAAGGGTCATCTATTCCAACCCCCTGAAAAGCAGGAATCTCAAAACTTGTAGAGTCATAGAATTGTTGAGTTGGAAAGGATGGCATGGCCTAGACCAGTGGTTCTCAACCTGTGGGTCCCCAGATGTTGTTGGACTACAACTCCCATCATCCCTGAGCTCTGGCCTTGCTAGCTAGGGGTGATGGGAGTTGTAGTTCAACAACACATGGGGACCCACAAGTTGAGAAAAGCTAGTCTAGATGGAAAGCAGCACGCTGAAGATGAGTGCGAATGATTCTAGATTGAGAAAGAAGACTACATTGTTGTGCTACAGATGGGGCAGTGTGTACACAGCCAAAGTGTACCCAAAAGGAATCTAGAAAAGGCAGATACAGCTGTGGCTGCCTCATCTCCTAATTTAAAGATATATGGGTTACGACCAGGGAAACATATAATAAAAATGACCCCTCTAATCCACAGACTGCCACCTGAGGTGCCTTCACACAATCATTGAATGAGAATGAATTTTTCATCTGATAGCTAGTTCCACGATGCTCTGATCCAAACAGATCCAGTGAGGAGGCAAAAGGGGGAAGTCCCCCAGCTGCATCGCAGTTTAAATCACCCGTGGCCACGCCCCATGCTGGCATTGGTTCGCTGGTATGACACAGCTGAGGGTTGCTGTGAGGGGGGCATCAACACTCCAGCCCCCCCAACCCAGATCACGGCAAGGGCCCAGATGCCTGGCCGCAACACCACCCACTACGAAAGGTGAGTGGACATGTAGCAGAGGCAATTTTCTCAGAGTGGTTTGGAAGGGAAGGAGTGGAGGACCATAGAAAGGAGAATAATTGGTCTAGAGTTAGAAACAACCTTTGTTCCCAAGGCATTTGTAAGATGGAGGCACTACAGTATAGAAAAATGCTGTATTATTGTTGCAAAGACTTCATTAGTACAGAGGTTAATTGCCTTTCCCTGTCATATTTTTGCTGCCTACAACTGTGTCGTATCGTTGTTTGCTTCATTAGTTTTTAAAGTGGAACAGCTAAAGCTCAGGTTATTGAAATAACAGGTGCATTAACTGTGCTTCTGTATGGCGCTATCTGCTTGCAGCGAACTGATTAATCACCTCCATTTCCAGCAGCACCAGCCTTGCGCCTGGAGGAGAGCCAGGAATATGGGTCAGTGGGGGAAAGCCTTATCAGCACTCAGTGCTCCCACCTTGTACCAAGAGAAAGTAGCATTCCCTTTTGCAATTCCCCTGGTAATCTTACAAGAATTGCAGTCGTCTATAAGGAGGTGTGGAAAAGAGCGCCTGGTGGCATTTGTGAAGTTCCAGTCTCTGCGTTACTTGATGTTTAATATTCGTTTGAAAGACTGTAAGTGCCTAAGGGATACAATATTTCACAGGAACGAAGGAAGCTACCATATATCGAGTCAGACCACTGGTTCCCTCAGTATTGTTTACACTGACTGGCAGCAGGTCTTCAGGTTTCAGGCAGGGACATTCCCTGACCTAGCTGATGATGCTTGGAACTGAACCTGGGACCTCCTGCATGGACATCTCCAATTAACTATAGCCTCTTGTTTCATCCAGACTTGGAAGCTGTGGTTACTTGGTCCAAGGTGATCTTTATTACAGCTGCAGCATTTAAAAGTATTTAAAAATCAGGTTTTAAAAGGAAGCACAGTCGTACCTCGGAAGCCGAACAGAATCCGTTCCAGAAGTTCGTTCGACTTCCAAAACGTTCGGGAGCCAAGGCGCGGCTTCCAATTGGCTGCAGGAAGCTCCTGCAGCCAATTGGAAGCGATGGAAGCCATGACAGATGTTTGGGTTCCAAAGAACGTTCGCAAACCGGGTTTTGCGGCATTCGGGAGCCAAAACGTTCGACTCGCAAGGTATGACTGTATAGGAGAAACTAGGGAGGGCTAGAACAAATGTCAAAGGGAAATAGAATGGATTATTTATGGAATTAAATTTTGGTAAAGAACAACTAGATTGCTTTGCAACTGAGAAAAGTACCCAAAGGATACTTGGCATTGGATAGTTATCAGGTGGTGCATATTTTGGCTTATTTGATTGAGGTATTATCTTCTAAATCAGCCCTGTTTTGTTTCCTGTCCCCCACTCAAGGTACATGATGTTCCTTTCTCGTTCCTCCAAATGCCTCCCTTTAACATCCTTTCCCCTTACACTGGGATTTCTCACCTGTCAGAAGATACCTACTCCATCACATATTTATCATCTCTAATCCAGTTAAAACTTCTGCAGGATTGAAATACAAGGTTCTGCCATTCTTGACACACAATGAATTTCCACATTCCACTCACCACCCCATGCATTCTGCTGTATTCCCTCCACCCCACCTCAATCTCTTGCTATTAATGTAAATATATTCTGTTTGAGGAGCGGGAGAATGTTACTCTACATTCTTTCAGCAACTCTGCACTTGAGGGTGGGTCTAGCCACGCACAAAAGGATCCCATCTTTCAGAAAACACTCTTAAAGCAATCTATTGATTTCCATTCATTTCCCAGTTTTCCTCCCTCCCTCCCCCCATATCCCGGAGAACAAATCACTTGCAGTATAGTACACATGAGCAAGAGAAAATAATTACACACACTATATCTCAAACCCTACATAATTACACTTTAAATTGGTTTATTCTGAATCCTTTCAGCTCATCATTGTTGCCCAACTCTAATCAAGCCTGACTACTGAAGTCAATATAACAACATCTTTACCTTTATGCTTCTGCCATCTCTATCTCCTATATAAGCTTCACAACCCTGTAGTCTTATCAAACTCCTGGAATTCAGCATGTAATGCAAAGTCATTGTCACAATCTCGGGCTTGACTTTTCCTCACTATTAACACTACAGGACTGAATTTTTCAGAAGAAGCCACCGAAATAATTCTGTCAGCATCCCCACGCGCGGAGGGGGGGGAAGAGGCGCTCTCTCTCTCGCTCTCTCTCTCTCTCTCTCTCTCTCTCTCTCTTTGCAGCATCAATCTATATTTGTGCTTATAAACACGCTCTTCAGTTTCGCTTCCCATGTTTCCATCTCCCTTGAATGTTTTCTGTGAAATACGCAAAACCTGCTTAAGGCCCTTGTAGATTACTTACTTAATTAAAATATTTCTATTCTGCCCTCAAGGCAGCTCACAAGGTAAGTTAGAACTATCTACAAAATGCACCCAATAATAATATTTAAAAAAAGATGATGGCAGACCCAGAACTTCACAAAACGGAGCAGAGTCCGCTGGAAGGGGGGTTGGGAGGGAGAGGACAGCAAACAAAACCATATTGAAGTTTATCTAAACACCAGCAATGGAGGGTCTGATGAAGCTTCCAAGGAGAGGGAATTTCACAACTGAGGCATAACAACAGAGGAAGCTCTCTCCTGTGTCCCAGCTAATCCAATGGCAATGGAATCCAAATCAAGGCCACCCACCCACCCAGCCTGCTAGCGGCCCACCCACTGGGGGAGTGAGTGAGTTAGCAGATGAACTATGCAATCGTTTACCCAGTCGCCATATTTGGGGCCAGGGAGTAATTTTCTCCTTGCAAGTTTTCACCTACCTCATGGGCAACTGTAGCAACTTTGGTGGATAAGGCATTGGGCTGGATCCTTAGTCATGGGGGTGCCCTGTTAAAGGGGTGCAGGAGGGTTGACTCTGTCCAGGAGTCCACACCAATGAGCCAATGCACCTCTCCCAATGGAGGCCTATGCAGGGTTGTGGCACACAATTCATGTCAGGGGTGACTCCCCAGCACAGAGTCAACCTCACTGGGTTCCTATCAGGCAGAGTGCCCAATGCATTAGCCAAACCTGCAATCTTACTTGTAATCAATAGAGTTGTGGCCCAATTCAACCTAATCCCAGTCTCCTGTCAGTTGTTTTAGGCCTCCCTGCATCAGCCACAGATATTATGTGCCTGTGGCAGCAAACCCGCTCTTTAGTGTTAGGGTTGTCATATTTTGAAGAGCAAAAAAGAGGACATATTTGCCAACTTCTACTTTTAACTATGGATAGCTATGATGACTCTACCCATGAAAAAGAGGGTGTGTCCTGGAAAAAGAGGACATATGGCAACCCTAGCAGAGCCAGGGTCAATCCAAAGAAAACCCAAATTGCTGGACTGAGTGCGAAACAGTGGGACAACAGGAGGTGTGGCTAGGTCTCCATGCCCATCATTTAGCCCAGACACTGAGGTCCAGCACTGAGGGCCTTCTGGTGGTTCCCTCATTGCGAGAAGTGAAGTTACAGGGAACCAGGCCTTCTCAGAAATGGCGCCCTCCCTATGGAATGCATTCCCATCAGATGTTAAGCATATAAAGAACTACACAACTTTTAGAAGACATCTGAAGGAAGCCCTGCATTGGGAAGCTTTTAACGTTTGAAGATTTATTGTGTTTTTATATGTGTTGGAAGCTGCCCAGAGCGGCTGGGGCAACCCAGCCAGATGGGCAGGGGATAAATAATAAAACTATTATTATTATTAGCCCTGTCTCACTTTTGAAGCTGTAGTATAATTATTGACTGATAGCAGTAAGTAATCGGGGAGGGGGGTCTGTAAAAAGAACAATGGTTTTGTGGCAAGCTGTGCAGATGGGAGCAGTAAGAGATCAGATACCTTGAAATTGCCCATAGTTACAAGTGGCAATCCGCAGTTACTTTTTGTTCTACTTATACAAAGTATAGACATTTGCATGAATTTAATTTGCTTGCCTTATGTGGGTCACACTTTATCAGATGTAACCTATTGCAACATTCACTTACAGAGACAAGAACTTTGAACAAACTCTGCTGGGAAACAGCCACTGAAGGTTCCAACTATACACCATGAAGTTTTCAGCTTTCAGAAGCAGTTGCCCATACTAATGGCAAGTAGGCCACACAGTTTCCTTCTCGTTTTATTAAGACTCTAATTCCAGTTAACTCTGAAAGATTAATAATTGTGCAGTGCATGTATGGAATGAATCTTTGCATCTCAGAGAGTCAACTTGAACCTTCAGAGCTGTGCATCGTCAAAATCATTCTCTGTGACCGTAAATGCATTCATTTGTCTATATCTGTCCCATAATGCCATTTGGACTTCCCACTACTTCCTCACTGTGGCTTTTGCATTTCGACTTCAGAATCCTCTAGGGGAAGATTTAGCTTAGTTTCAACCAAAGTTCTCAAAGCAATATTGCTCCATGTATGCAAAAAAGAGAGATAATCAGTCATTTTTCACCTTCTACGCATGCAAACTAAATACCAGAGTTAAACCACATTTCCTAAACAAAACAAGTACATGTTTAGTGCACAAAACAAAGGCATTACATAGAAAGATTAGTTAAAGCCTGCAGTCTACCCTTTTTTTCTACTTAGAGGCATTGCAAGAGATTTGTCTTTTCTTGTCACCTGAGTCCCAGGATGCACACGGTTATTCCTGAGGTGCATGTTGATCTATACTTAAAGTGGGGTGCAGAATCTAAGCATGGGGCTCTTAAAAATATACTTAAAATATATATGTACTGTCACTCCCTCTCCACTCCCTGCATGCTCCCCTCATTTGATCGGGGGGGTGGGGTGAATGACTAGAATAAAGCAGAGTCCAGAGTGAAAAGAAATTGGATAATAATAATAATTCCCTGAGGTAAACTGAACAAGAACAGGGTATAACTAGAGGGGAAATAAAACAGAGGATTTTGCCTTATTTTCAGGGTTCAGACCTACACGGGGGGGCGGGTTCAGAACTCCAGGTATCAGAGCTCTGACTAGAACCTCCTGCCAATCAGAATCTGCTGTCATTCAGACCAACAGCAGAATTAACCCCTTAAGTCACACATTGGAAAATTTCTGCTTTTGCTCCTCCAAAAGGGAGAACCAACCCACCCACCCCGATTAGATTTTGCTACAAATTGTCACACGCACCTATCAAAATCTCTTTGTCCACTTCCTTTACTAAAATATGAAATTGTAAACCCAGCATCACTTCCTGTGCTGGGCTGCACTAAGAGCAAGGAGTTTGGGGCTAATCACCAAACACTGGGAACAGTCAAGGGGAAAGCTGGCGACTCTCCTGGACACCTCAGGAAAGAGGTTCATCTCACATGTTGTTTCAAGACACTCTGGGTGCATTCAGACATGCAGATTACTGTGTAAATTTCCCTGATGCTAGCACTTCTCTGACATTGCTTTTACACTGCGTTGTCTATCGTGCTACGGAATTGCTGCTTTTTAAAAAAAAAATCAATATACTGTCACGTTACATTCATTTTAAATGGTGGGAAAGAACAGTAATGACAGAACGCCACCCCAAATTTCATAAAATGAAATTAAATGAAATTCATAAAATGAAATTACAACACAAAACTCCCATGGTTTTATGAGTCAAACAGATTTATTTATTTTTTCTGGAAAGAATTAACCTGGAAATGAGTGCTGAACTTCCACCGGATTCGACTGTATTTCCAAAAGAGGGTTGTGTGAAAGATCACACAAAACACAGAAATTATCGGGTAAGGAAACATTGGGGGAGGAATGGGATAAAGTCCTGTCTGTATGCAGCCTCTGTTCCTCTACTGAACAACAAGCTTTTACTGCTTGCCCATTCATTAGGCAGCTTCTGTCTTGCCATGGCATCGGCATAAAACGTGCATTCCTTTAGCATGTATGGCAAATGCCTCCGAAATGTAGCAGACAGCTTCACCGGCCTTCTTTCTTAAGGACCCATGCAAGTTATTTGCCCTTACTCAACTCTAGTTTCTAGGTTCTGATAGGAAAGGAGAGTATTCATGTAGTGCACTATATATCTAGGAAAATGTCATGCTTCGTACATTCAGTTATCAACCACTCTGGCAAGTGCTTTATGTTATCTACAAAAAGCAGACTGCGGAGGGGAATGAACTACAGCAAATCAAAGTATATTACTAAGAAAAGAGGGAATAGCAGCATGCAAGGCTTATGGTGTGCTCCCAGCTGTAGCCACAGCTCTATAAATAAGTTTGCCCGGTTTATTACGTAGGACAATTAATGGCTACCTAGACTCGGCATGCAATCACAAGCCCTTGAAGGGTTGCCATGTTTTCCCTGTCATGGCTCCGGGCTATTTAAGAGCTGCCTGGCAGGCAGAAGTTCAAGAAGTGAAGCTGGCCCCCATTTCCATGCTAGGACAATATCATACCATCCAACAGGATGTCATTTCCGGGTCCACACTCCCATGTGAGTCACGTGACCCAGAGAAGATTGTGGCCCTGGAAAAGCTTTTTTTCCCCCAGGCACAGTGCCCAAAACATGCAGTTGGGGGCATTGCACGAGATTGCAAATCCCCCCAAAAATGCTTTTTTCAGGATGAGCTCTCAGCCCAAACAGCTGCCATGCCCTTGCAGGAACTGTTTTTCTGGGACAGTTGACAAGTATGCAATATTGTAGCCTGAGTGATCATGATTTGCCCAGCACCATCCAGTGAGCTTTATAGCTAAATCGTAATGTTGCCATTTAATAATAATAATAATATATACCCCAGCCACTCTGGGCAGCTTCCAGCAGAATAATAAACTACAGTAATTCATCAAATACTAAAAGCTTCCCTAAACAGGGCTGCCTTCAGATGTCTTCTAAAAGTCAGATAGTTGTTTATTTCCTTGACATCTGATGGGAGGGTGTTCCACAGGGTGGGTGCCACCACCGAGAAGGCCCTCTGCCTGGTTCCCTGTAACCTCACTTATCGCAGTGAGGGAACCGCCAAAAGACCCTCGGAGGTGGACCCTGTTGTGCCTTTAACCAGTGCCTCACCTACAGACATTCCACATTGCTTTTTTTAAAAAACACACACACCTGAATTGTTGAGTTGGGGTCCTGTCCAACTCTACAATTCTATGAACCCCACGAATGCCCTGAGGGATTCATCTCGGAATACCTGCCACTATACAGGTCATCCTATGAGGCCACTGAAATGTGCCTGAGGTGGGGTGGGAAGTTAACGCTTATAAAAATTTTAAAAAATTATCAGTACTGCTAATCTCTTGAATAAAACTGGTCTTGTGGCTTGTTTAGCAAAAGTGCAAGGAAGAGGAAGGTGGCTGTGGGGCAGGGGAGAGAGAATCCCTCTTCCTTTAGCCTTGTTTATTATGCGGGGGGAGGGGGAAAACCCAGCAAGGGCCAGTGATAATGTTGCTCAACGGTAGGAAATCCTGTGCCTGGATGCCACCTCGGTGAATACATGGCACAGTCAGAGCGTTAGTGCCCTACATGCCTGTGCAATGCAAGTGGAAAGACCAGTAGCAGCTGGCAGGAAATGGGTAAAGAAAGCTGACCACAGATAAACTGTTAGGACGCTGAGTAGCAGCAGAAGATATACTCTGGGAGAGGAAGCGGCACTGTCAGGTTGCTCCGTAGTGGAGTGCATGCAGTACATTCGCCCTGCTATTGAAGTATGCAGCCGCCAGATAATGGTCAGGGGACACAGCTGTCAAACTGTGATGAAGTAACTCCCTGAAGCCCAGGGCTTGCTGTGGTACAGCTGCGGATGTTTCTGTTGAGGAGGATAAAGGCTGCCTGTCAGAAGAGGACTGAAGCAAATTCAGTGTGTTGTGAGAGCAAGCCATCAGCGTGGGCTTGGAAAGGCCGGTCGGAATCCTCAGTGACAGAAACATGAGTGTGTGTGTGTGTGTGTGTGTGTCTATCACACACACACACACACACACACACACACACACACACACACACACACCTGGGGCAGAAGACTTGCCATTTTAAAATACAGGATACAAAGCAAGGCACTTATGCTCCTAGGTTGCTGCTGGTTATACATTAATCACCCTGCTCTCATAAGTCACAATTCTCAGGCACTTCTCTATACAGAATGGCCTCTCAAGAACCATGGGGAGAAAGAGAGTTTTCCCTGCATCAAAAGCAATCTAGAACCCTTTTTGTAATTAGGGTTTTGTTTTGTTTTTAAGACAAATAACGGGGAGAAAAGTACAATTGGAGGGAAAGAGAGGAGGGAGAGAGAGAGAGAGAGAGAGAGAGAGAGAGGGTGTTAGGGGATACAGAGCTTGGTTGGTTGTGTTCAGTTGCTTTCAGTGTGGCTTGTTTATATGGCGGGGGCAGGTTGTTGGGTCAGGTAAACCATATTGATTCATATGCTATTGGGGGGGGATAGGTCATTGTCCTATTGTGCTGTGTATGAGATAAAGGGGAACTACACCGGGGTGAAGGCATCCTCCTTTGCTTGTCCCCATGCTAATTTAAGTTTGTTGGCTAACTTTTCCAGTAGGGCAGTTTCCCATACATTTTGGTACCAGTGGTCTATGTTCCCTTCCAGTGTCTACTTACAATGTCTCTTGCTGCCAAAATCCTTTTGGAAACAATGGCAACAATACATATTACTCACTGGAGCAGGTAGAGCAGTGTTTCCCAACCGTGGGTCTCCAACTGTTTTTGAACTACAACTCCCATCACCTCTAACTAACAAGATCAGTGGTCAGAGATGATGGGAATTGTAGTCCAAAAACACCTGGAGACCCAAGGCTGGGAAACACTGGGGCATTTTGACTGTCCTTTCGCATGCAAATGTCTTCTTCTGCCTGGCCTGCTTGGATACTGAAGTTAATCCACACCATGCTAAACGGGCTTTGCACTTTAAGGAATCAATGGATCTTTTAACCTGTTGAGTACTGCAAACCTCACAATCAAAACTAGCTAAAATCCAGGAGAAACATAACTTTTTGACAGCATCCATCTATACAGGCCTGCTGAGGTCTAGCAATCTCTGTGCTAGGAAGTGGTTTGTAATCTGCTCTCCAACTGTGTGGCTGCACTGCACTTCCAGCACAAACCAGTTGATCTGGGTTTGCTTTGTGTCAGCCGAAGTGCTGCAGGGTAACAACAGCATTTGTACTCTGGCTGACCCTCAGCAGACATGGGATTTGCTGCTTTCAGTGAAATGCACACATACAGCCTTCTCCAGGCGCCTGTGAAGTCAAAAGTTCCCAAAAGCTTTTGGCAATAGGCTGCAGAAGCTGCCCATGCAAAATTTCGGCGTCCCAAAGCTTTTAACCAAATATCAGCTGGGGTGAAAATTTGGACATCTCCTGGGGTAGGAAAGTGACCAGGAGAGGACCTGCTTCCTCAAAAACACAAAACTATGGTGTTGCTGAGGTTTGTTCCCATGCCCTTCACAGAGAACCACATAGGCCCAGGCATACAGTTACTGGTGTTTACTCTTCATTGGTGGCTGTTGATGAGGTAATGCACTAAATGGGCAATGGCAGGCCACTACCACTACTGAGAGGGATGGAGATACCTATCTTTTAATGTTTGGTGTTTTACTATGTTTTTATATATGCTGTAAGCTGCCCAGAGTGGCTGGGGGAACCCAGCCAGATGGGTGGGCTTTAAATAAATTACAGTGGTATCTCGGGATGCAAACGGGATCCATTCCGGAGCCCCGTTCGCATCCTGAACAGAATGTAAGACGCGACCGCGCGTGCGCGGGTCGCGTTTTGCCGCTTCCGTGCATGTGTGTGACGTCATTTTGACCGTCTGCATATGCGCGAGCAGAGAAAGCCGGAAGTAGCGTGCTCTTCTTCTGGGTCACCACGGAGCGCAACCCAAAAATACTTATCCTGAAGCGTATTTTTCCCGAGAAATGACTGTATTATTATTATTATTATTGCAAAGTGACAGCATGAGAACAGTTAGGTCAGCACATGGCATGAGTGTGGACCAGTGTCAGTGGCCTATGTTGGCCTCGCTGGCAGTTCCAGGAGCCATTCACTGATCAAACAGGCCCCAGGCTTACTCTGTTGCCTCACAATGCCTGCCAATAAATGCCTCAGGTTCCCCTTTCCATCATTTGCAGAGGTCTCTGCTTCCCATTGCACAAGACGTTGCTGGTCTGACTAAGTCCATTCTGTTCATCCAACATGATGCCTGAGAAGCATTGTGAGCCGCGCAATTTTTCTAGAAAAAAAGGTGCCAAAACTCACCCTTGCTCTCTTATAATGGTAATGGCACCCACCTGAGAGGTGCTGGAACTGAATTCTTGTGAGTTCTGGCTGGACAAAAGCCCTGTGTGTGAGAGTCTGGACAGCAACGCCTGCCCGCCCCCACCCCACTACAAATCTCTTCAGGCTCTTGAAACAAAGAAGGCCACATCAGTGAAGAGGTGTACACAGCATGAGCAAAGAGGACCTATGGCGGCGTCGCCAACCTTTTGGGGCCTGTGGGTACATTTGTAAACTGGACAGGTTTTTGTGGGCACCGCACAACCAAGCACACACTGCAAACCTATTAAATTAACGACACAGTGGTCCTGTGAGGTAAAAGGTAAAGGTAAAGGGACCCCTGACCATTAGGTCCAGTTGTGACCGGTTGCGGTTCTCATCTCGCTTCATTGGCCAAGGGAGCCGACATACAGCTTCCAGGTCATGTCTGCCCCACTTCCATGGGTCTCCACATGAAACACTAGTCAGTAGTATATATGAACATGAAAACGAGGGCTGGGACATTGTGGGCTGAAATAGGGATGTCCTATCAATAATAATAATAATAATAATAATAATAATAATAATAATACCCTACCAATCTGACTGGGTTGCCCCAGCCACTCTGGGCAGCTTCCAACATATTTTAAAACATAATAAAACATTAAACATTTTTTTAAAAAACTTCCCTATACAGGGCTGCCTTCAAACGTTGTACAGTTGTATAGTTACTTATGTCCTTGGCTTGGGGGTTGCATAACTCCATATCCTGCAACATTTATCCAATGAAAATAGGGACATCCTAACGATATGTGTGACATTCCAGGATCAAATCAGAAACTGGGATGGCGTCTGTAAATCTGGGGCTGTCCCTGGAAAATAAGGACACTTGGAGGGCCTGCACACACACACACACACACACACACACACACACACACTTAAGAAAAAGAGAAGGGGTGGAATGAATCAGGGCTCACCACAAAATACCTAAGTCTCAGGCCCCCATAAAAACACCCCCATATTTCTCTAAGCAAGAGTAGGGGCAATCCAAAAGCCCCATAGCCTTGATAACTGTTGGGTTTCCAGGAACAGCCTGATGAAACAAGCTCAAGATATACACATGATTGTGTTTCAACAGTGGCAATGTTAACAATAGGATTGCCACTGTTGAAACACAATCGTGTATATCTTGAGCTTGTTTCATCAGGCTTTTAACGACAAAAGGATTTTCTCTCTGAGGGAATGACCTCAAGGCAGTGTTCCATAATGGCCACCCATGATAGAGAATGCCAAGGGTGTCTTGCCGAGAGTCAGAAGCCATAAGGACCCACAAAGTATGTTTTGTGCACAGAAATCCTGTCCAGCTAAATGATAATAATAAAGTACAACGGTATTATCCCAGCCCAAGAAAAGGGGGGGACTATTCTTGAAGAGGGACATGGTCCTCACTGTGGCGATGTTTTGTTCCTCAGGGAGAGAGAAGCTGCGTGACCAGGGGGTGGGGGAGAGAAAAAGAGAGAGAAAGAAAGAAATTATAAAGCTGCAGGCTGCTGCCTGGGCCGTTTTGATTTCACAACCTTCCCTGCGACCAGAGCAGTTGGTGCACGGCTGTGACTTTTGCCCAAGTCATCTCCTTCCAAAGCAAGGTCCCATTTTTCGATAATGAAAAATGACAAGGCCTCACACCTGGAGTGCGGCTGTTGCTGAGCTGCATCCTGCACCAGCTCAGGAGGGGTTAGCTATTAAAAAAAAAAACCAAGCTCAGCTGCGCAGCTGACTCACTGCTTGTTCCTGGAACTGTCTGAAGGAGGAAAGGATGCTGTGGGTAGGCTCTGTATCATCTGGGTTAGGGCCGGTAGCAGATGGGCCTAAAATCATACTTCCATGTGGGTTTAAAATAGAACAGCACCCACAATCAGCTGAATGGTGAAATGTGCAAATGCCTGTCACATGAAAAAGTGTGCTGCTGCTGCCGCCGCTGCCACTGCTATGCTACAAAAGGCTTTTGGTTCAAAACTAAACTGTGCAATCTCTGATCAGCTCCTGCAGGCAGCATGGGAGAGTGTGTGAGGGGATCTGATTGGACTCTGACTCAGATTCCACCCTGAGGGTCCATTGGAATTGTTTCAGAAAGTTAACGCAGAGTGATTCTGCCGAATCAGCAGCAGCAGCCGCTTCACTGTCAGGTCCATGCTATCAAAGTTGTCCTGACAGAGGCAATAGCAGGGTGGATGCAAACTCTCTTGGACTCGTTGAATGCAGAGGACTGGCAGGAGGCACCAACTGGGGAACCCCCAAGGGAAGAGTGTTCAGAGGGTTGCCACCTGTCCTGTATCATACAAGATTGTCCCGTATTCCACTGTAAAATGCTACATCCTGCATTGATACAGTTTTGTCCTGTATTTCAGGTCTGGTCTCTCTGCCTCTCTGTCTCTGCCAAGTTAGGGATCCTCTCCAAATGCATGTGCGTGAAAGGGTGTGTGAAAGGCCATGTATTTAAGCTCTGGATAGCCAAGCACAGCAAGATTTACAAATAAATGTGTATTCGCATGTGCACGTACGCATGTGACAAATTCCAGAGGGGCCACGGTGTTAGGCTGCAGTAGATTGTACAGTGGTACCTCGGGTTAAGAACTTAATTTGTTCCGGAGGTCCGTTCTTAACCTGAAACTGTTCTTAACCTGAAGCACCACTTTAGCTAATGGGGCCTCCTGCTGCCGCTGTGCTGCTGGAGCACAATTTCTGTTCTCATCCTGAAGCAAAGTTCTTAACCCGAGGTACTATTTCTGGGTTAGCAGAGTCTGTAACCTGAAGCGTATGTAACCTGAAGCGTCTGTAACCCGAGGTTCCCACTGTATTGGATTGCTTTGAAGTCACTCCAGCACCAGATCACCCCCCAACTGCACCACCCTGCATTTTTACAGAAAAGAGGTGACAACCCTAGCAGTGGATTGATGGTGAGACAACAATGAGTGGTCAGAGGAAGGAGAGGAAGAAGACTGTGGGGAGGAGGTGTCAGAAGATGAAGAGGTCACAGGGCTTAGTGAGAAGGGAGAGTCTGTGGCAGAGAGAAGTCCAGAATCAGAGGCAGAAGCTGAAGCAGGAGAGTAGGATGAGGGAGGCCAAGAGGCAGAGATGAGTCAGGCTGGTGAAGAGTTATGGGTGTCTCCCCCTTTCTGCTGTGACAAGCTCCCTAGCATGCTGGCCGGGGCTGATGGAAGTTGTAGTCCAAAACATCTGTAGGGCACCAGGTTGCCCCTATCCACTGGCCATGCTGGCTGTAGCTGGTGAAAGTTGGAGCCCCAAAAACATATGGAGGGCCACAGCTTCCCCATCTCTGCCTGAGAATATCATCCTACCCCACTTTTACTTGGAAATCCCACTGTGCTCAATGTTCTGTTGCGCCAGGAGCGGTTTAGTCATGCTGGCCACACAACCCGGAAAGCTGTCTGTGGACAAACACTGGCTCCCTCGGCCTGAAAGCGAGAGGAGCACTGCAACCCCATAGTCACCTTTGACTGGACTTCACCATCCAAAGGTCATTTACCTTTTACCTTTTAACCTTAAACCCAACAAAATGTTTGTATGATTGCATTCTCAGTTTATTCTTGTTGCTGCTGCTGCTGTTAGGTTACCTTCACAAAGATGGCTGCTATTTGGGTTTTCTGCCATTTTTGTTGTTGTTTAGTCGTTTAGTCGTGTCTGACTCTTCGTGACCCCATGGACCAGAGCACGCCAGGCACTTCTGTCCTCCACTGCCTCCCGCAGTTTGATCAAACTCATGCTGGTAGCTTCGAGAACACCATCCAACCATCTCATCTTCTGTCGTCCCCTTCTCCTTGTGCCCTCCATCTTTCCCAACATCAGGGTCTTTTCCAGGGAGTCTTCTCTTCTCATGAGGTGGCCAAAGTATTGGAGCCTCAGCTTCAGGATCTGTCCTTCCAGTGAGCACTCAGGGCTGATTTCCTTAAGAATGGATGCGTTTGATCTTCTTGCAGTCCATGGGACTCTCAAGAGTCTTCTCCAGCACCATAATTCAAAAGCATCAATTCTTCGGCGATCAGCTTTCTTTATGGTCCAGCTCTCACTTCCATACATCACTACTGGGAAAACCAAAGCTTTAACTATACGGACCTTTGTTGGCAAGGTGATGTCTCTACTTTTTAAGATGCTGTCTAGGTTTGTCATTGCTTTTCTCCCAAGAAGCAGGCATCTTTTAATTTCGTGAATGCTGTCACCATC
This sequence comes from Podarcis raffonei, assembly GCF_027172205.1. Classification (NCBI taxonomy): domain Eukaryota; kingdom Metazoa; phylum Chordata; class Lepidosauria; order Squamata; family Lacertidae; genus Podarcis; species Podarcis raffonei. The sequence goes on from NC_070604.1 coordinate 30,637,526, forward strand.
TGCAGTGATCATGGAGCCCAAGAAAGTAAAATCTCTTACTGCCTCCATTTCTTCCCCTTCTATTTGCCAGGAGGTGATGGGACTAGTGGCCATGATCTTCGTTTTTTTGATGTTGAGCTTCAGACCATATTTTGCGCTCTCCTCTTTCACCCTCAATAAAAGGTTCTTTAATTCCTCCTCACTTTCTGCCATCAAGGTTGTGTCATCTGCATATCTGAGGTTGTTGATATTTCTTCCGGCAATCTTAATTCCGGCTTCAGATTCATCCAGTCCAGCCTTTCGCATGATGAATTCTGCATATAAGTTAAATAAGCAGGGAGACATTATACTGCCTTGTCGTACTCCTTTCCCAATTTTGAACCAATCAGTTGTTCCATATCCAGTTCTAACTGTAGCTTCTTGTCCCACATAGAGATTTCTCAGGAGACAGATGAGGTGATCAGGCACTCCCATTTCTTTAAGAACTTGCCATAGTTTGCTTTGGTCGACACAGTCAAAGGCTTTTGCATAGTCAATGAAGCAGAAGTAGATGTCTTTCTGGAACTCTCTAGCTTTCTCCATAATCCAGCGCATGTTTGCAATTTGGTCTCTGGTTCCTCTGCCTCTTCTAAATCCAGCTTGCACTTCTGGGAGTTCTCGGTCCACATACTGCTTGAGCCTTCCTTGTAGAATTTTAAGCATAACCTTGCTAGCGTGTGAAATGAGTGCAATTGTGCGGTAGTTGGAGCACTGCCCTTCTTTGGGATTGGGATGTAGACTGATCTTCTGCAATCCTCTGGCCACTGCTGAGTTTTCCAAACTTGCTGGCATATTGAGTGTAGCACCTTAACAGCATCATCTTTTAAAATTTTAAATAGTTCAGCTGGAATACCATCACTTCCACTGGCCTTGTTATTTTCAGTGCTTTCTAAGGCCCATTTGACTTCACTCTCCAGGATGTCTGGCTCAAGGTCAGCAATCACACTACCTGGGGTGTACGAGACATCCATATCTTTCTGGTATAATTCCTCTGTGTATTCTTGCCACCTCTTCTTGATGTCTTCTGCTTCTGTTAGGTCCTTACCACTTTTGTCCTTTATTATGGTAATCTTTGTACGAAATGTTCCTTTCATATTTCCGATTTTCTTGAACAGATCTCTGGTTCTTCCCATTCTGTTGTTTTCCTCTATTTCTTTGCATTGCTCGTTTAAGAAGGCCTTCTTGTCTCTCCTTGCTATTCTTTGGAAATCTGCATTCAATTTCCTGTATCTTTCACTATCTCCCTCGCATTTTGCTTGCCTTCTCTCCCCCGCTATTTGTAAGGCCTCGTTGGACAGCCACTTTGCTTTCTTGCATTTCTTTTTCATTGGGATGGTTTTAGTTGCTGCCTCCTGTATAATGTTGCGAGCCTCCACCCATAGTTCTTCAGGCACTCTGTCCAGCAAATCTAAATCCTTAAACCTGTTCCTCACTTCCACTGTGTATTCATAAGGGATTTGGTTTAGATTGTATCTTACCGGCCCAGTGGTTTTTCCTACTTTCTTCAGTTTAAGCTTGAATTTTGCTATAAGAAGCTGATGATCTGAGCCACAGTCAGCTCCAGGTCTTGTTTTTGCTGACTGTATAGAGCTTCTCCATCTTTGGCTGCAGAGAATATAATCAATCTGATTTCGATGTTGCCCATCTGGTGATGTCCATGTGTAGAGTCGTCTCTTGTGTTGTTGGAAAAGCGTGTTTGCGATGACCAGCTTGTTCTCTTGACAGAACTCTATTAGCCTTTGCCCTGCTTCGTTTTGATCTCCAAGGCCAAACTTGCCAGTTGTTCCTTTTATCTCTTTATTCCCTACTTTAGCATTCCAATCCCCTATCAAAATATCTTATATTGTCTTTGTGTGCTAACATTGATTTTGTTTATCATCAGTGGCCGAGAAACCCATATAGCTCCAGTTGCTGCTGAATGTATTTTTAATGAAACTTGTTTATTACAGTGAATTTTGCAGCGAAAAATCTCACTCCAATATGTGGGTTGGAGAGAAGAGATTATGGCACTCTCTATAACTTGAGGTTGTAAACCCCCTCCAGAAACTATTGGGCTTCAGCCCACTCGTCTATTTGGAAAATGTATCCCCTAATATTTAACAATTTGATTCCAAATCCTGAAAGCGCAGATATGTTGTCATTGGAAAGGCTCTATTAGGTCATTTGGATATATTCTCTCGCCATGAGAGAAATTTTCCCCTTGTTTTGTCTACTTCTAATCATTTCAAGGAATGCTTCTTCTTTAAAAATGTTGACCACAAGCAATCTCACGACTCCAACCTAAGAAGCAGATCCAGATCCATCGAGAAATTATTCTATTGGCTTTAACCCAAGCTAGATCAGGTCTTACACGAAGTTCAGAAATATAGAACTATGTCATATAAACCAAAATGTGCTTGGCACATGCCAGTAGTATGTTAGTGTATTCTTTGTGCCTTGAATGCAGATTAACGTGAAGGAGATGACTCAATCTCTACTAAAAATAAAATATGAATCTGGGACTAGGATGGCACAGGGACCATCTGCAAACATGTGGCGGAAGAATAGGAAAGAGTTTTGCTTTACTCATCCTGGCACTGATGCTCTGTCTGTGCCTTAGTCAAGACCAGACAGAAGAATAGCCCTCAGAAATGCACTGCACAGTCCAGGAGATTGCCATCAACTTTACGCTTTGATTGTGAATGCCCAAAGGACTCTGGCTGGCTGAAGCAGGAACATTCAGCTAGATGGGCCTCAGCTTGATTGGCAAGGCAATTTTTTATTTTCTGGTCTATGTTCTTAGAAGGGACCACACTTATTAGATTGAGAACATACATAGAGCTCTGATCCTATGCACACTTACAGATTTGTAAAAGATATTCTATTCTGTGGAGGGAGGAAGCAAGAACATGTGCAAGGCATTCCTGTTGCTCCAGTCATACAGAGTATTGAAGGTATCATTCATATTTGGGCACAGGGTCAATGATACTCAACCTAGAAGATGGTTGTTGCAGTCCTACAGATTTGTGGCCTCAGTGAGGTGCCGAACTATTGTCTTTGTACTCTTGCACAGTGTTGGTTGCTTTGCAGACAAGGCCAGCTCAGGAGCTGTCTGCCTCAGTTAAACTTACTCTATTTCAAACTTTTATTCTGCATTCTCTGCTGGAAAATTAAAGGGCCCCGAAGCATTGTAAAACAAACCTTTAAAACAGCAAGACATCGCAATAATGAAAACTTTAAAATATATAAAACAGCGTTGTCTTAAAACTTTGCAGCAGGGTCAAAGCCTAGTCAGGTAAAGCGACAACAGAAGAGCAGAAAATATGTTATATAAAATGAAACAACAACATTTGGGAAGAAGTTGCTTTTCCCCTCCTTCTCTCTTACGTACACATTAAAATATTCAACTAATCATGTCACAGTAAGTCTCAGTGCAAGTGATACAACTTTTACAGGACCTATGTGGGCAAAAACAAAGGTAATAGAATGTTGTACTGTTTTATTGTTGTTAGCCACCCTGAGCCCGGCTTCGGCTGGGGAGGGCGGGATATAAATAAAATTTATTATTATTATTATTATTATTATTATTATTATTATTATTATTATTAATACAGTGGTACCTCGGGTTAAGTACTTAATTCGTTCCGGAGGTCCGTTCTTAACCTGAAACTGTTCTTAACCTGAAGCACCACTTTAGCTAATGGGGCCTCCTGCTGCCGCCGTGCCCCCGGAGCACGATTTCTGTTCTTATCCTGAAGCAAAGTTCTTAACCTGAAGCACTATTTCTGGATTAGCGGAGTGTGTAACCTGAAGCGTATGTAACCTGAAGCGTATGTAACCCGAGGTACCACTGTATAACTGAGCTAGGGAAAAGTACAGAAAAGAGCAAAACGAGCCATCAGGGGATAAGAGCACCTTTCCAGTGAGGAAAACCTTCTTAGAGGCTTCTTCCTAGAGTGGTTAGAGTGTTGGTCTAATATGGGCACTTCCACACAACCTGCTGACTGAGTGTTCGTTCTGATTTGTCTCTTATCATGTGACCTCTTCAGAGCACAGGTGGAGAATCTTCAGGCTGAGGGCTGCACATGTCCCCCTGCCTAATTTCGTACGGGTGCAGGGAGGAGGCCAAAAAGCACAGGAGGAAGGAGAGAGGGGGGAAACGGGGCCAAACAGAACTGAACAGATGGAGCAATGGCCAGAGGAGGAGGGGAGAGTCCTCTGCAAGCGATCAGTTCAGGCTTCTGGAAAATGCTATCTGTTCATCTCTGAGAAACCATCTGGGCAGGGAGAAAGAGAGATAGCAGAAAGAGGGAAAGAAAATGAGGTTTTGGGGGGGGGAAGGAGGTAGCAGAGAGAGGGGGGAGAAGGGAGTGGCCTTCCCTACTCCTGGCTTCATTCCTGACCCCCCCCCCAGCAGTATGCACTCCTCTCCCCACCAACAGATTGGGAATCCAGCTGTCAACGGGAGAAAAAATATCCCTGCCCCTCTAGAGGCGAAGGTTGCTATGTTGGATGTGGAAATATTGGCTGTATTGCCACCCAATGCTAAAAATGGATCAAGTTTAAAAGCTGTGTATATTTAAATGTATCGCATATGAGCAATGGCTGGGGAGGCCACCTTCCTGAATATAGACAGGCTTTTATAGGGGCTTATTGCCCCTATCGTGCAGCACAGTAAGCAAAACCTTGCTCTCCAACAGCAAAAACATCGTCTCTCGCTTTATTTCGTGAAGGCTCATTAGCACAGAGGCAAAGTGTAAATATTTACAAGCAACAATCTCATATTACTTACTTCCTCCTCCTAATGACTATTTAAAGAAAGTCAGGACCTTGTAGAAAATCAGATGCTGTGTCTGAACTGTGTTTTTCTGGGCAAGTAAATATTAATAAAAATAAAATTAGCATAAAATTCAGTGTACGATCTCAGCTAAGCAGCATATCACGCTGGGTCTTTGGCACACATGCACATATAAAATCTCAGAGCATACTAAAGTCATATGAATGAAGAGAAATATGTAAGTTGAAGAATAATTGTTCTAACTAGCAACACACCACAATTTCCTACCGCCTTTTAGATTTCAGTCCTATATATCCACTTACTAGGAGTAAACACACTGGAACTTGCTTCCAAGCAAGCATGCGCAGGGCTGAGTTTTTAATGTACATTGTATACTTTAGACCCCTTTCTCCTTTGTGAAGCTTAAATATTGCTTCCAGACTGACACTTTCTCACTCCAGCAGTTAAAACAGGACCAGAACCTGCTTAGGTATTGAAACAAAACTGTGTGATACACCTTCAGATCATAGATGTTCTACATCTGCTGATGGGGGAAGTATGTCTTTGAATATAAGCTGCTGGGAATCACAGGTGAGTTGAGTGCTGTTGCACTCAGGCCCTTTTTGTGGGTCTCTGGTGGGCAACTGCTTGGCCACTGTGAGAACAGCATGCTGAACTAGATAGATAGACCCTCCAAGTGTCCCTATTTTCCAGGAACAGTCCTGGGTTTACAAAAGCCACTCTGGTTTCTGATTTGATCCCAGAACATCTCGCTTTTCCTTAGGACATCCCTATTTTCATTGGAGAAATGTTGGAGGGTGAAATATACTCGGAGTCCTGTAGTGATTTCATGCTCTTTATTGCAGCTTGTAAAACAGTGATTGAATTTCCCCCCAAACCTCAGGCCTTTATATACATTATTTACACAATAAGTCCCGTCTAATTGTCTGATTCTGCTTCTCTCCTGGAGCCTGATAGGTCTTTTCCTGCAGGCCAATCAGCTGTTGCATTCTACGATCCAACCAGCCTAATAGGCTGATTAACTTCCTCCTGAAGCCTGATTGGTCTTCTCCTGCAAGCCAATCAGTTGTTGCATTCTAGGATCCTACCTGCCTATTGTTCTAGGATCCAAGCTTAGTACGTAACAAAGGGTATGGAATAGGATGTCCCAATGCCTTTTTTCCAGCCAGAACTCACTGAAACTCAGTTCCAGCACCTCTCCATTCTAAGAGAATGAGGGAAGTGTTCGTGGTGCGTCCCAGCACCACTTTTTCCTAGAAAAATAGCACATGTCCCTATTTTCATTGGAGAAATGTTGAATCATATGAATGGGCCCTTGACCTGGTGTAGCAAGACTCTGCTTATATTGTGGTGTTCTTTTAGCTGTATTCCAGGACAATGCAAAATGCATAGCATGGTTGCTGGAACTCTCTTTGTAGAGTTTTGCCTGAATATTTGGCAGGATATTAGCCTAAGTTCTGAACTACTAGACCACCTCATTGTCATGTTGTTATGAAACCCTAAACATCCTTCCAGTCTGCTGTGGTGTATCAAAAGGGACTTTTCCCTCTTCTGCCACCAAGTTCTTCCTTTACGTCAGTTTCTCAACTTCACTTTTTTCTTCTTCATGCATGTACCTTCGTTGAGGCAGAGAACAACAGCAATACCTCTTTCCAGAAGGCAGACAAGAATGGCAATATTCAAAACAAAGTCTCACGATTCAGAACTCTCTACATTTGACTGTGTTAGTTGCAATTATCATTGTTGTTGTTGTTGTTGTTTAGTTGTTTAGTCGTGTCCAACTCTTCGTGACCCCATGGACCAGAGCACGCCAAGCACTCCTGTCTTCCACTGCCTCCCGCAGTTTGGTCAAACTCATGCTGGTAGCTTCGAGAACACTATCCAACCATCTCATCCTCATCCACTATCCCCTTCTCCTTGTCTTTCCAAACATCTTTCCCAACATCAGGGTCTTTTCCAGGGAGTCTTCTCTTCTCATGAGGTGGCCAAAATATTGGAGCCTCAGCTTCACAATCTGTCCTTCCAGTGAGCACTCAGGGCTGATTTCCTTCAGAATGGTTAGATTTGATCTTCTTGCAGTCCATGGGACTCTCAAGAGTCTCCTCCAGCACCATAATTCAAAAGCATCAATTCTTCGGCCATCAGCCTTCTTTATGGTCCAGCTCTCACTTCCATACATCACTACTGGGAAAACCATAGCTTTAACTATACCGACCTTTGCCGGCAAGGTGATGTCTCTGCTTTTTAAGATGCTGTCTAGGTTTGTCACAATTGTCATTATTATTTTTTAAATCTATATACAGCCCTTCATCTGAAGATCACAGGGCAGCTTGCAACATAAAAATGCAAAATGAAACCATAAAACATGTAACATAAAACAAAACAAAAAACCAGTAACATCCTGCAACACATTCAAAATGCTATAGTGCCACAGCCTAGAGCTACAACTACAACTCACACCATCCCTAGCTAGCAGGACCAGTGGTCAGGGATGGTGTGAATTGCAATTCAAAAAACAGCTGGGGACCCAAGTTTGGGAAACACTGGCCTAGAGTATGGGTGGTGAACCTGTAGCGTTCGAGATGTTGCTGGACTACACTTCCATCACCCCTGACCATTGGCCATGCTGGCTGGGGCTTGTGGAAGCTGGAGTCCAACAGCATCTGACAGTCTAGGAAATAAAAATGAGTATTTTGGTGGTGAGAAGTTCTGAAACTTCAACTAGTGAAGAATTCAGCAGCCAGGTTGCTCACTGGGGCAAGGTGGTTTGAACATGTTACACAAATCCTGGTCCAACTGCACTGGCTAACAATTAGTTTCTGGGCCCAATTAAAAGTGCTAATTTTGATGTATAAAGTCTTAAACAGCTCAGGATCGCAATACCTCAACAACCGCCCCTCCATATGAACCAACCCGGACCCTGAGATCATCCTCTGAGGGGGATTGTTGGTTGTCTTCACTTTTATTTTATTTTTTATTATGTATTTTGTGCCCTTTTTATACTGTAATTTTATGTTGTAAGCTGCCCTGACATCTACATGTATAGGACGGATAATAAAACCATCATCATCATCATCTACAGGGATCCAAAAATGGAGGCACCAAGAACAGGGACCAAAAGAACAGATTTGTTTCTATAGCTGCTGTTCCTTACACACAGGATTCTAGGTTACAGATTAACAAGGGCAAGTGAACAGCAAAAGTCATTGGTGGGAGCAAACGGTTGGAGCACAATTTGCACATGTCACAGGGCAGAGACGGCTTACTCAGCTCTCTCACTACCTGAATGAGTTGACTGCGAAACGCACCTGCACAACCAGAGGTTTTTCTCAATAAAGTGATGTTTCTGGCTGCAGTTTGTCTGAGGGTATGAAACATAAAGCTCTCACTCATTTGCGGGCTCTCTCGCTCACTCTCTTTCTCTCTCTCTCTCTCTCTCTCTCTCTCTCTCTCACACACACACACACACACTTCAGTGGATGTGGTTTTGAAAGAACTTTCTACCTACATATGATGTCAGCAGTTACCAAAAGGAAAAGGAAAAGCCCCAGGTAAAGTCAGTGGAAATTCTATCCACCAGCTACAGACATGGTGTTTTTACATTGCCCCACAGAGCTTAAGAGGTTTGAGGTGTGGTATGTGTGGATCTTCCAGAAACCTTTTCTTGGCAATCTTCAGAAATATCTACCTTATCAGCATCTTCCACTCACAGATTCAGTCTGCTGAAAGGAGAGAGAGAGAAATAGGTGCAATTTATTGGGAGCATTTTAACCCCATAGAATACTGCTAAGAATACTAGTCAATAGCATACCGATAACAGGGATGAGTGGGTGAGGGGTGCAAATTCTCTCTGTCTGTCTGTCTCTCTCTCTGACGCTCTCTTCATGTTCTTTAGGGCTGAACCTTGGAAGCCCAAACAAATTACAAGGCTGAGCCTGTCTGAGAAGAACAGGCTTCCGTTTCATCCTGCCAACCTCTTAAAATGTAATATGTTCATGGTCTAGGTCTATCAGTCTATGTGAGTGTACTTGAAGTCACTCTCAACTATATTTACTCTTTGAAAGGCTTCCTTGATGTCAGAGGCTCAGGAGCAGAAGAGCAGGGGAGAGAGCAAATAGAGAGCGGAGGAGAGGAATCAGAGGGGAGCGTAGGGGAATATGACAGTGACCCGAGAGATTCCATGAGCTTCTCCAGCGAATCGGAAGATTCCCAGAAGGGGGCGCCTATGGTAAGGGCGAGGGGGGTCCCAGGGGGGACGCTCCATAAACAAGGGACCAGAGGGGACTCCCAAGGGAGCAGCGGAGGATCAGGACCAGTTCCCCCACCAGAGCACAGTGGGGGGGAAGAGTCACATGAGTCAGGACCAGCTTCTCCTCCAGCGGGGAGAGAAGATGAGTCAGGGGTAACCACGCCCCCATCGGGAAGTGGGGAAACGGAGGGAAGGCCAGGTCCAGCTAGCCTCCCCGAAAGAGGGAGCAGTGACACAAGTGTAGCGGTCAGAAGGAAAGTGGGAGGCTGCGCGCGCGCGCCAAGTTCAAATGTGGAGGAGCGCGGGACAGCAGAAAACCCGGATTGGGAGCCAGGTCCGAAAGCCCGAAGGAGGGAGGGGGAAGAGTCAGGGGACTCAGCGTCAGAGGAGTCTAGGAGGGCTGAGACTCCGACTAGCAGGAGGACCCAGAGAAAGAAGGAACAGAGGAAGAGGTGGAGTAAGGCTAGAATCTTAAGCTGGTGTCAGGGGGGAGGAGATTCAGATGGAACTTCGACGGTCTAAGGCATAGACGTAGCGTTGCGCGCTGCGCGTCTGGAAATGAAACTGAACTTCAATAAAGACTTTTTTACTTGAGGAAGAAGCAGCGTTGGTCTTGTGTGAGCTGGGACCTTGGGCAGCGCTGACACTTGATTTCATTCCTCATCTCAAGATCTTTCTAAGCATTTTGATCTGGGGGACAGCGGCATGTCCCCAGTGCTAAATTACTCACCACCCACAATGACTCTGTGGAGGAGTCTGCCCCTTTGGGGATTTCTATCTTGGTGGACTCGAGGCAGTCGCTGACAGACAGAGAAACACTGCCTCCCGTAAACCCTTCCCTGTCCTTCCAGGCGGAGGATGCTCCAGACAGGTGTGACAGGAAGTCCTCCTGGCTGGAGTAACATCCCCCTGTGTGTCCACTCTGGGCAAACAGGCAATGTTGTACTTGACTGCTACAGTGATGTCACATTCCACACTATGGAGTTTACATCAGGAGATAACCATGCCCCAGTGGTTCTCTCCATTCCATCAGGTTTCTGCTATGCCCACTATATCACTGGATCTAAATTCATCCATCTTGATTTGAAAGCTTCTAGTATTAGTGTCAAACTACAACATCTCTAGCATTCTTTGGAGTCATGACAGTTAAAACTGGCATAAAACCAAGATTGGTTTGTAATGCAGAGACTAGATGATCCTCAGGGTCCCTTTCAATTCTACAATCTATGATCTGCCCAGGCAGAGGCTGTCTTGACATTCCCCATGTATATGCCTTTTTTCCACCATAAAAGATATCAATGAGCAGAGCTTAAATGCAGCGGCGCAGCTAGCCGCTCGGGTGCCTGGTGTAGGGGCATGTCCTGCACCAGGGGGCAGGGTGTGCTGTACATGGGGGTGGGGTGATCCGCCCTTGGGGGGCAGGGCAAGCCTCTCTGCCACTTGGAGCCTCTCCGCCGCCTCCCCCTCAGCTGTAGGAAGGCTGAGGGAGAGGCAGCAGGCCGGTGCCTTTTCAGGCAGCGCGGAACCTGCAGGCATCAAAGAAGAAGAAGAAGAAGAAGAAGAAGAAGAAGAAGAAGAAGAAGAAGAAGAGGAGGAGGAGGAGGAGGAGGAGGAGGAGGAGGAGGAGTTTGGATTTGATATCCCGCCTTTCACTCCCTTTAAGGAGTCTCAAAGCGGCTAACATTCTCCTTTCCCTTCCTCCCCCACAACAAACACTCTGTGAGGTGAGTGAGACTGAGAGACTTCAGAGAAGTGTGACTAGCCCAAGGTCACCCAGCAGCTGCATGTGGAGGAGCGGAGACGCAAACCCGGTTCCCCAGATTACAAGTCCACTGCTCTTAACCACTACACCACACTAAGCCACCACGTCACTCCTAAAAAGTTTCGAGAGCCCAATTTTTTATTTTTTTTACTCATTTTGTCACACATCCCCTCAGTGAGGACACCCAGGGCAACCCGCTTCCCCCGTACCCCCCTTCCTCCGTTACTGGTTAAATGCCATTTACCATGTGGCTTTTCCCCACTTTTAATTGCATCAGCATAATGCAAGAGTGTTTCTGGTTTTTGAGCAATCTACGTCCTATGTCACTTCAGAAGAACAAATGCTCTCTGTGCAAGTGATACAACCTATCTGGCAGGGGTTCATTTTTTCTTCTGCAAGTGGTCTACATTGCAGGCACCATGCCACAAGTCACATCCACATAGGAAGTAACCCACAGTCCAGGGAAAAAAGGGAATAAATGAATTGAAAAGAATATTTTATTATAGCTGCCTTGGTCTTGCAACATGGAAACGCTTTGAGCCTTCTCAAGCATGGTCAAGTTAAAATCTAGGCAACTGAAGAAGCCTAATCGGGAGAGTCAGGCTGGCATCACCCATATACTCAAAAGAGATTATTCATCCAATGCCAAATAATTCTGAGGTGGTGTCACCTGCATTAATAAAGACATTCAGCCCTTGAAAAAGCAGCTGAATTCCTGATTCTGAAAAATTGCTTCACCCATCATTCCTCTGCATGACAGGATGTGAACGTGCTGACACATGAGGAAAGAATGAAAAAGCTTACACCTGGGCTTAGTTGAAGAAGTTATCCATTTGATGCAGAAAACATTAACAGAATTAGACAGTGGCTCAATTTGCATGCAACACTAAGCCAAACCGTGGTCTAGTGTGGCCATGCAGATTCTCAAAAAGGAGATTGTAGTTGCTTTGATCCTGCTTAGGTCCATAGTTTAGCTCTCGTTTTTCACCAGAAATAAGTTCAGAGTAACCCTCAGCAGCTACAGTGTGATGTGGCGGGCTGTGGGCTGCCTTGGGTGCCTTAATAAGCATGCATTTACTTAACTGTATGCTAGAGACAAAATGTAAACATGACCCACTCAGATATTTCGCTTCCAGAGACTCTGGGATGGGATTTGAAGCCTCCTGAGGAATGACAACGCTACCAACTCAAACTGTTAACAAGGCCTTCTTAACATGTCCAAACTGGGAGAAAATAGGGGTTCGTTTTCCAGAAAATACAGCCACTTTTCTCAAAGACCCTCTTTGCCTAATGTCCCATGAGAATAGCCCTAGGCTCATAACCCACCTACTCCTAATGGAGGTTCATTAGATTGGCCTAGACTTTAGAGGGCAGCATTCAAGCATGCACTATGATAAGATAAACTATGACACTGAAGAGACTGGAAGTTCTTGAGCTAAAGAACTCTACAGTTTTTTCTTATGCTGCTTTGAAGGAATGGGAGTTGTTCAGATTGCACTTTGCTTCAACCAGCCATGCGTACTGTGCTGACTCAGGATCAGCTATTAAGAGGAAAGAGCCATGAGGGAACTCCCAGACCTACTGCCTCTCTCCCAAGAAGAGCCATCACATCTGTTTCAAGGAGGCCTTAAGTAGGAGGGATGAATAAGTAGAGGAAAGGATTGTGGGAAATACAGGGGAGGGGGAGGGCGAGAGACACTGAGAATAGCAATACTTGGTGAAAAGCTCCTGTTAGCAATTATCCCATCAGCACCAAAACACTAAAGCCTTTTTTTGAGGAAAAATAAAATCCCTGCTCCTAACTCTGGTTTCACGTAGATGCGGTGATATGAGATGTCAAGAGTTTAACAATGATCAGCCAGAGAGCGTATTAAACCACAGCAGAACTAGACAGCCTAGAAGCTGTTGTTTTGTTAAGTTCTTATTAATGTTGATGGTGTGTTTTGTACTGCTTTCTTGTTTTAATATTTTAACCATAAATGTCAAAGGCTCAGCTTGAAAGACATGCACAGATCTTAAATCAACAGCAAACACTACGGTCAAAAGTAAATCCAGGCATTTTGCGATGTTAAATTACTTGGTTGCCATTTGCTTCTTGTTACAAGAAATAACTGGAAAAACAAACAGTCACATGGCTATTAAGTAACTGTTAAAGGACAGGGGAAGACAAACTATAGAGTTCAGCCTTTTACTAACCCTCGGCATGGGCAAAGTATTACCTAGAGGTCAACCTTGGAAAGTGATCGTTCTGAATTGCAGTTATATTATTCCCCACTCACAGAATAAAATGTTTTTATTTGCTATGTAGTAAAGGCTCGCTACATGTCTCCCCGCTCTGAAAAGCTGCAAGGCAGATCTCAGCCGTTCATATTTTGTGGATAATAGTTTGTACTGCAGTTATGGAATATGATGGAAGGAAAACACTTCAGTGCATAGCACTAAGTTATTATGTGGAGGCAGTAGCCATAAACCAGAGATGAGAAACCTGTACCCACCCACCCTGTTGATGGACTGCAACTCCAATTATCCCTGCCCCTTGTCAGAGTGGTGCATGTCCTGGTTATCCCCAGTTGGACTACAGCAATGCGCTCTACATGGGGTGAAGGTGACCCGGAAACTACAACTACAGCTAGACTGGTGATTGAGAGCAGCCATTAGGACAATATAACACTGGCCCTGAAAGATCTACATTGGCTCCCAGTATGTTTCCAAGCCCAATTCAATGTGTTGGTGCTGACCTTTAAAGTCCTAAATGGCCTTGGCCCTGTATACCTGAAGGAGCATCTCTGCTTTTTAAGCAGAGGTTGGATGGTCATCTGTCATGGATGCTTTGGTTGAGATTCCTGCATTACAGGGGGTGGTTGAGATTCCTGCATTACAGGGGGTTGGACTAGTCACTAGATGAACCTTGGGGTCCCTTCCAACTCTGCAGTTCTTTGACTCTATAATCCCAAATTAAGGTACCAGGGAATATTTACGGCAAAATTGCAGGTTTCACAGGAGTAAAGCTGTTCATAAAAAAGTGCCCGATCTTCTCCATTTTAGACCGAAAGCAATCCCTGACTTTGCAATCTGTGGTTCTCATATACAAAGTGTTAGTTCAATGTCAGACCTTCAGTATTCTCCTCTTAAAGAGCATCAATGCAGTTTGGTGATGGAGTATGACACAAGGGCAAGACATTCTGCTGAGAAACATAATAGAAATAATGGAAAAGTACTTTGTGCCATTTGTTAGGAATGCAACTTGAACACCAGCAGCCAAAACAAACGAAAAGCAAAGTCAGTATTCTGAAATGATTTGCAAACGCGCTAGAGAACATTACTGCAATGTAAAAGGCCGTTTTTCCTACAAAGGATAAGCTGTCCCTGAACCACGTTTTTTGTGTGCGTTCTGACAATCCGTGTTCTTTATTTTCCTCCTTTCCCCCTCCTTCCTTTTCCCTAGAACAAATATTTACCCCCGATTTATGTTTGCATTCAATAAATCCATCTCTCCTTATAGTATACGATATATGCCTACATGAAACATATGTATATAAACAATATTTGTAGACTAGTGTCAATCAAATGATTCACTGAGAATAACAGGAATTAAAAATTTGGCAAGGTTGGGGTTTTCTGAAGGAATTTGCCTGGCTCAAAGCAAAAAACAGCTCTTATTAGGAAAGTTATTCATTTACATACTCCTGGCTGAAGCATAGCTTAAGGTATGCACGCTTGGCCTGCTTATTAGGCCTTTTCCTCACAGGAGAAAGAAACCTCAGGCCTGGGGACCAAACGCAACCCTGCAAGCCCTTCCAACTGACCCCAGGTCATGCCACTCTTTGGCCTGCTTTAGACATTGAGTGTTTTTGCCCCCTGGAGTGTGTCCTTGAACTCTGCTTATGCCTCTTGCTTGTCTGGGTTGAAAAGAAGAGAGGGCTGTGCAAGCGTCTGTTGAAACTAGCATTCTGCACCAAGGTAAAACTCAGGTCCATTGCTGTGCCCAATTTTGCCTCTGCTCCCCCCCACACACACCATCAGCATTGGTCTTTGGAGGATTGTCCAAAAGAAACTCGAAAAGTTCCCCCATCACCACCGTTTAGAAATATCATGTGGTGCCACTCATCCTGGCCATCTCACACTCCACTAGGCTTATTCAAATTACCCAGCCTGCCTACCTTGTTATTAACAGGTGAAAAGCTCCAGATTTTGATCATTTGCATCATGCTAGTTCCTCATAAAAGGTAAAGGTACCCCTGACCATAAGGTCCAGTCGTGACCGACTCTGGGGTTGTGGCACTCATCTCGCTCTATAGGCCGAGGGAGACGGCGTTTGTCCGCAGACAGCTTCCAGGTCATGTGGCCAGCATGACTAAACCGCTTCTGGCAAACCAGAGCAGCACACAGAAACGCCATTTACCTTCCCGCCGGAGCAGTACCTATTTATCTCCTTGCACTTTGACGTGCTTTCGAACTGCTAGGTTGGCAGGAGCAGGGACCGAACAACGGGAGCTCACCCCGTCGCGGGGATTCGAACCGCCGATTTTCTGATCAGCAAGGCCTAGGCTCTGTGGTTTAACCCACAGCGCCACCCGCGTCCCTTTAGTTCCTCATATTCTACCTAAACTTCCCACCCGCGTGGTTCCTCAAATCAAGAGATGTTCCCCAACTTTGGAATTACTGCTCACCCCCTCCGAGAGGTAAGCGGGGTTTGCAACCCAACGGTGGCTTCCTGGCACCAGGGTGCCACCCACCTTGGCTACAGGGTGGCCGTCGCCCCGGCCCCATCCCAGCGGGCCAATGGGCTGTGGGCTGTGCGAAGGCAGGAAATAGGGCCGGTGCTCACATTTCTTTCCAGGTTCACCCTCCCGACCCTCCCTAAAATATAACACGGTCTTCTTTTGCAGATTCACCTCTTGCTTCCTAGGTCAGCAGGCGCTGCTATGGTCGTAAGATGGTTGCTGTGTTCCAGAACCGAGAAGGAATTTCCCTGCATTGGCAGGTTTTGCCTTCCCTGTAGCAAATCGTCACAACTTTGGTGGTTTTAGGCCTTGGTTGGTATTCTATAGCAGGGGTAGGGAACCTAAGGCCCAGGGGCCAGATGCGGCCCAATCACCTTCTCAATCTGGCCCATGGATAGTCCAGGAATCAGCGTGTTTTTACATGAGTAGAATGTATCCTTTTATTTACCGTATTTTTCGCCCCATAGGACGCACTTTTCCCCCTCCCAAAATGAAGGGGAAATGTGTGTGCGTCCTATGGGGTGAATGCAGGCTTTCGCTGAAGCCTGGAGAGCGAGAGGGGTCAGTGCGCACCGACCCCTCTCGCTCTCCAGGCTTCGCGCAGCTCTCCGCAAGGCGCGGGAGCCCGGCTTGGGGAGAGTTGCCTGTTCTGGGGGCTGGGGTCAGGGGAAGCCCTGGGGGGAAAATAATTTTTCCCCCCTTTATTTCCCCCCAAAAAACCTAGGTGCGCCTTATGGGACGGTGCGTCCTATAGGGCGAAAAATACGGTAAAATGCATCTCTGGGTTATTTGTGGGGTCTGCCTGGTGTTTTTACATGAGTAGAATGTGTGCTTTTATTTAAAATGCATCTCTGTGTTATTTGTGTAGCATTTCCCCCAAAAAAATATAGTCCGGCCCACCACATGGTCTGAGGGACGGTGGACCGGCCCATGGCTGAAAAAGGTTGCTGAGTCCTGTTCTATAGTCTATCTTTGAGAAGGGGGGGTAGCATCTTCATGCACCCCCATGCAGCGGCGTTTGCAGGGCCCGTCAAAGGGTTGATTGCGGGAGTCACTGGCCCACATTTTGGATTTTAATGGGCTGTTTTAATGCATTGGCATTTCTGAGTTACATACTTCCGTGGAATTTTTTAATGAAGAGTGCTATAAAAATGTTTTCAATCAGTAAAATTATCAATTGATTTCAAAGTACCAAAAACCATGAGGGCATCATTTGAAGTAGTGCTAGGACAGGCTTACTCAACCTCGGCCTGCCAGATTTTTTTGGCCTACAACTCCCATGAGCCCTAGCTATCGGGACCAGTGGTCAGGGATGATGGGAATTGTAGTCTCAAAACATCTGGAGGGCCGAGGCTGAGGAAGCCTGTGCTAGGACTTAACTCATCTGGTCACACAGTCATATCTGATTGGTTAACTTTTTTCCTTTTTTCTGATTGGTTAATTCTTTTAACATTTGGAGTTAATTGCTTACAGACCTCCTGGTTTTTGAGTATTCGGGGTTCCTGTTATCCAGCACTTTTCTTCTTCCCCGGACTGGAAAATTCTCCTGATAAGAGGGAAATTCAGCCAGCTGACTCCAATAATATGCAGGGTTCTGCAACGCACTAGTTCCTCACATGGTGCTTGTACCCACAGACTGCCTCCTTGCCACTGAGAGCCAGGTGCAGTATATAGCACATCAGTGTGAAACCACCATCATACTGAACTCAGCAAGAGGATATTGGCTTTGGCAGCCATGCAGACCACATGGCTTTGCCCTGAACTTTAAATGACCTTGAAAAAGCTAGTTGTTGATCAAGGATACTGGTGAGAAAATAGATGGCAAGGCTGCCTTTCAGACTTGGCAATTTATGCTCAGCCCCAGGATCTAGTGTAGAGCAATAAAATCTGGAAGGTTCATAGGACAATGTCTAAAATGGAACATTTCATAACCTGCAGGGTTCTGAACTGGTGACAAATTGTACCTGATTGTGGAGCTGAACTATGATTCATGAGCCGTCCTATCTCTGAGTGACACGGAGGATTTTTACTCAGAAGTGAACTTCAGAGCATTCAAGTGGGCTTGAAATTGTGTAGAAAACAACTTGGTATTTAGAAGCTGCCTCATCTTTAGAAAGTATCTGTCTTATTCACATGGACATCTGTCCTACCCACCCACGATGATCTTTGTTTTCTTCTTCATGGACAAGGAAGAGAGCTGACTGTACTTCAAAACTCAAAACACCACTTCACAATTTCAGACGTCACTTTGCTCTCCTTCCACCATTTGCAAGAATATCAACATTCCGCTGTCGTCATTCTGTCCCTCCACCCACCCCCTTCCCTGCTCCTTCCTTCCCCATTTCCTAAAGCCCATTCATCTCATAAAAATACCTCACAGAATCGTAGAGTTGGAAGGGATCTCAAGGTTCATCTAGTCCAACCCCCTGCAATGCAGGAATCTTGACCACAGCCATCCCTGGGTAGGCTCAAACCACCCACCTTCTGGTGAACAGCCAGACACAATGACCCCTTGCACCACAGATCATTTGGGTGTGTGTTTACCCTCACTATAAAAATCACTATCATCTCACATGTAACCTGGCAGAATGCTGTGGCATGCTAATTATGAGGTTGTTTTCGAAAGCACTGAAACTTCAGAGAACTTGGGTTTTGCTGCGTATATCTCTGTTCTGAACCCCAGTTTTTCTTTTCATTTCTGCTGTTACTGTTTGCTCTTTTTTCCCCTTTATTCACTCAGCATCGACAACCACAAGAAGGGAGTTGGTACTCTTGCTCTTTGGTTATGTCGCTCTTTGGCATAGCTGTCAACTTTTCCCTTTTCCTGTGAGGAATCCTATTCGGAATAAGGGAATTTCCCTTAAAAAAGGGAAAATGTTGACAGCTATGCTCTTTGGTTTGTCTACAGGAAGTTTACAGAGCTTGTCTTAATGGTTCGTTGACCATATTAGCAGTTCCAAACAAGATGTACAGTAGTAGAAGAACACATTGAGGTCATGGAATAGTGTAAGGGAATTATTCAGAGATGTGGACACGAAACCCACAGCCTACCCCATTCTGAAAGCCCCTTCGTTTAAATTTTCTGTACTAAGATATGATACTGGAGTGGAGAATACACATGTCATGTATGACATCTGCATTGCACATGTGGGAATTGCATGCCAACTGTCTTATTTCTTACTACACACAGGCAGCGATCAAGGAAGGATTAGGCCCCCTATCTGTACACATTCTTAAAGGGCTAAGGGCGGGTGAGAAAATGCACACATGTGTACACATCTGCGGCTCAACTAATATTTTGTCATCAGGTATCATATGCACATCCTATGTACTACATCCTATGTACTATGTACATCCTATGTACTACTATGTGCTACATCCTATGTAGCAGTTCGAAAGCATGCCCACCGCAAAAAAAAAGTGCAAGTCGATAAATAGGTACTGCTCCTGCAGGAAGGTAAACAGCATTTCCATGCGCTGCTCTGGTTTCGGTATTCCGTTGTGCAGCTTAGTCATGCTGGCCACATGACCCAGAAAAACTGTCTGCAGACGCTGGCTCCCTCAGCCTGTAAAGCGAGATGAGCGCCGCAACCCCAGAGTCGTCCACAACTGGACTTAACTGTAAGGGGTCCTTTACCTTTTTATGTACAAAAATAAATCTTGCTTGAGGCGGCTCAGAGACTGGCTTCCAGAAAATTAAAGCTGTAGGGTCAACTCTTATTACAAATAATATTTGATTTTTATATATATGGCTCTCCAGGACTTGAATTGGGAATCTCATGGTCTAGGGATGTTCTGGGGGAGAAATGCAACTGGATCTCCCAACATACTTTCCATCTTCTGAAAGAAGCTGTGGGTCCACCAGTTTAAATCAGGGACATGGCCCAAGGAAAAGGGGAGTCCTAAAAGACTTCGGACCCAAATACCTGAAGGAAGCCCTAAAAGGCTTTGGCCCTGTATACCTGAAGGAGCATCTCCACCCCCATCATCCAACCAAGATACTAAGGTCCAGCTCCGAGGGCCTTCTGGTGGTTTCCTCATTGCGAGAGGTGCGGTTACAGGGAACCAGGCAGAGGGCCTTCTTGGCAGTGGGGCCCTTCCTGTGGAACGCCCTCCCATAAGATGTCAAGGAAATAAACAACTATCTGACTGTTAGAAGACAGGTCCAAATCCCATCCCCAAGGTCTATTAGCCATGGAGATGAAAACATACAAGCACCAGTCATGGCTGCATGTTTCCCATCCATGGTTAACAGCAGTTTGGGGATGGTTTGGATTAGGGCTATAGCATAGGGGTGCCATATTTCAGGAAGTGAAAATCTGGACACAAAAGTTGTTTAACTTCTTTTGTTTTGTTTGGGCCAATGTTGTTGAGCTATTTTTTGGGAAATTCGCCAAAAAGTCAACACTTCCAATATAGACTGCTATACACCTGGACACTATTTTCAGTGGACAAATCCCAGATGTATGGCAGCCCTACTATAGCATGGAGCAGGAAATTTGGGAGGCATGTGCACAGACCCCTGCCATGCCAGGGATAAGGGGGGGGATACATTTGCAGGCTTCTTTCAGACTAAGGACCACTTTCCATTCTTGGCAACTTTCCAAGGATGACCTGGCAGTGGTGGGTGGGGCCAGAGGCAAACATGGGAGGAGCAACAAAAGTGGGAGGAGCAAGCGTTTACCTTTGACTATCCTCCATCCATATGAACAAGAAGCATCAACAGAGTTCAAGAACACATTCCAGCCAGGCAAAAGCACATGAGCTGCAAAGCAAGGACCAGTGAGGCCTGCAGTGTTATGAGGGCTAGACAGAGAGGCCTGGAAACTGTAGAAACAAAATAAGTGCCGATTCTGTTTGCTTTTCAACTGCAAAGTTAAAGTATTTCTATTTTTTCTAGGTATTTCAGTTGTTTACGTTTTTATTGCCTTTTTTAAGCAAAAAAACCCCACATTGTTTTGCTTGCATTTTATGTTTATATATTATGGTTTTAAGACCGTTTGTTGGGTCTTTTCTTTCATACACTGCCTTCCATATCTGACTGATGAAGGGTGGTTTAAAATATTTTAATAAACAAATTAGTTTAGATTTCAAAAGTGATGTTTTAGGAAGCTAGCACCCCTTGCTTTTCCACAAGCACAAATACACACACACACACACAGATAGGGGAGAAATTTGTTTCAGCTGACATGTGAATATGAAACTCTAATTAACACTTCCTGAAACAATATGCAAACTGAAGTGCAGCTACCCTTTGAAATTCACACTTCTCTGAATTCTGTGGTGCAGTTTTCCAACCAAATAATGCATGCAAAATGTGTATATTAGAGGAAAGGGTGCATAAAAATGTGTGCATCGGTGAAACTAACATACAAAAATGCATGACACGAGACAGTATTGTTTGCAAAAAAAAATGTGGCTGTTGGACAAAATGACACACAAAATGAGTTCATCGGGGGGGGGGGGCGGATTCCACTAAATGCTGACAAATTTGTATGTGGCCTTTTCTTTTCTTTTAAATAAAAGCAAACTGGTTCAGAAATGTGGAGAACTGAGTTTAAGACTGGAAACATAAGAAACAGAAAGAAACCCAAACTGGCAGAATGATCCATTTCTCCCACTAAAAGCGACACAGAACCCTTTCTATCATGACTACTCAATCAAAGATACCAGTGCATCTCCAATACTCGCAAATATACCTTGCAAGGGCCGCCCTGAACCTCCTAATGTTTAAAAAAATCCACCCAGGACTACTAGGCTATACAGAGAGAATGTTGGGGACTATTGTATTTGATGTCTTTTGTCAATTGTTGCTTTATAATTAAACCCATTAAATGAGTCCCGAGGAGAAAGAACATTCAAAAGAAACAATTCCAGCTGTGTTTTGCCTTCTTGAAGCCGGAAAACAAAGGCCATTAATTCACACCACATTTTTTTCCCCTCTCCCAGCAAAAATCTTTGCAAATTGCATGGAAAATATGATTTGATATCAAGCCATGCAAAACTTTCAACAAAGATCAAATGTTGAGTCTAGCCTATAGTATTTTACTCACTGTTCCAGTATGCTGGGGGGATCTCAATCTCTTCTCCTGTACCTCCCATCCCAACCTCATAACAATATGTCCATGCCTCTGTGGGTGACAGACTCTCTTCACTCAGCCTTGCATATACCGGTATGTTGTGTTCTGCTGGAGAGGGGTCAAAAAGAAAATAATATAGCAATGTAAGAAAAGCTCTTCTGGATGAGGCAAAGGCCCATCTTGTCCTCTCACTTGTTCCCAAAGGGTCAACCCAATGCCTAAGGGTACAGAAAAAAGGGTTTCTCAGAACTATGGTTTTAGGGAAGAGAGCTGTGCCAGGTATTGCTAAGTTATGTATCTCCAAAGGCCAGAAAGTCATTTTCTAAAACATGGCACACTGAACTTCATTGCAGATATCCTGTGAGCAACCGATTTGATGGTTTAAGCAGATTCTTTCATATATAAGCAAATAGGTTTGAAAGTAGGAAACAAACTTCCCTGCCCCGTGTTTGGATTAGCACCCAAAGGAGGGCCATATAAGCCACGGATGTCCTCCAAGAATGAGCATACTGTAAAAGCATACATGGCTTCTTGGATATCTCTGCACCCTTTGTTTTATATAGTTATAAATATGTAAATAATGAATATCTGCTGTATAGTCAAAAGATGAAACCTTGGAAACTGTTTTGGTCTTCAAAAACACTTTTGAATTGCCAAATGCCGGTGTTAAAACAAAATGACTACAACACAAGCTGTAACCTATTTCCTTCAAAATTGAGCCGGAGAGGGTCTTATAAAACTGTCAGCTTAGATTTGTGTTGCAAAGCCACTGCTAAAACAGAATCGCACTTGATACCACTGATCTACTACATGCTGTATGTAGGTAAATCAATATTAGCCTGATTGCCACCGCCTCTGCCATCACTACCCAGGAGTGCTGGAGTCAGTTGAGGCACGGTAATCAAAGCAGACTGGGATTAATAAAACATCAGAAATGCTTATGGCTTCCTTAAAGACTCAACAATCTTTAAAAAGTTAGAATGGATGATTCAAGGTGCAACAGCAGCAGCCTGACAGCAGAAGGGGGTCTTTCTCACGGAAACAGAATCAAACAACCAAATCTGAGAGGGAACAATATTTCAGCATTTTGCTAGGGCTGCCATACGTCCGGACCTTACCAGGATTTCAAAAGCGGAATTGACATCCATGGAGAATTTCAGGTTTTTCGGGTTGCCCTGGTTTTGGCAAACTTAATTTTGCCTATTTTCTGTGGGTGTGGTAAGTGGTTGCAGGCATGCAAACTATTGTGCCTGTTCCATCCAGTGCATCATAAAAATATTGCCAGGGAGCAGCAAATGGTACGTCATCTCTGACGTACAGAACAAAGGATGTAGTAAGCTCTTTGGGAGGATTCCAGGTGTTTGGCCATCTTTTAAATTGGGGAAATGCTGCTCAGAAAGCCCAAAGAGATCTTGATGCCAGTTTGGAAACTATAATTAATCCAGAATGCGGATGCTAGACTGGTGACTGGGAACAGCCGCCGGGACCATAGAACATTGGGTTCTACATTGGTTCGCAGTATGTTTCCGAGCACAATTCAAAGTGTTGGTGCTGATCTTTGAAGCCCTAAACGGCTTTGGCCCTGTATACCTGAAGGGTGTGTCTCCACCCCCATCATTCAGCCCAGACACTGAGATTGAGCACTGAGGGCCTTCTGTTGGTTGCCTCACTGCAAGAGGTGAGGTTACAGGGAACCAGGCTGGCGGCCTTCTCAGTAGTCGCACCTGCCCAGTGGAACACCCTCCCATCAGATGGCAAGGAAATAAACAACTGTTTGACTTTTAGAAGACATCTGAAAGCAGCCCTGTTTAGTAAAGTTTTTAATATTTGATGTTTTATCAAGCTCTGTTGGGAGCCGCCCAGAGTGGCCGAGGCAACCCAGTCAGATGGGTGGCATACATATTATTGTTGTTGTTGTTGTTGTTGTTGTTGTTGTTGTTGTTGTTGTTATTTCAATGGGGAATTCAAAACGTTAATGTTTTTTAATTTTTAATTTGGGAAGCCTCTGTGGCTATCTATCCAGGTGGTGTCTCTCATCAGCTCACCCAGCTGACGCTCCCTGGACAGGAACAAGAAGAGTCGTAATTCAGCCAACTCTGAAAGGCCACAGGTTCCCTGCCTCTGCTTTAAAGGGAGCCTTCCACTGACTACTGCTGTCTGATCCAGCGGATGCCGCCCATTTGTGACAACTTCCACCAGACCATGTGGCAAACTTGCTTCTGCTGTGTTGATGCTTTCCCTCTTCCTGTTCACACATACTAAGGTTTGCTCCTTAGGGATTCAAGACAGCCATTATAAGAGGCATTTATAAAGATGAAAGAGTAGTACAGCGAACTTTTCCTAGGTGCTCAACAAAAACCGTATTTGGGGGTCCAAGTCAACTGAGGTGAAAAGCGCATGCACTGATCTGGGGCCATAATGACACTTATTTACTCATTACAATTAGGTATATGAGATCCCCAGAGATAGTTCTCTCATGAAAACGATAGCAAGTTTATATGATGTTAAAATTACTTTCTCCTTTTATTTTACTTTTTATTAACTAGTCAGATACTTATTATGCACTCTCTGTGTCACATCAATATAGACCATCTGTCGGGACCATATTTCAATATTTAATAGTTTGCACAAGCCCGATCCTAACTGAAGCTTTGTGATGGCTAGATCTTACTAAAAAGCATTGGCACTTGAGTGAGTTGAAATCTTTCAATCCCATCAGTTTCAATAGGATTTACAGCACAATCCTACATATTGTTATGAACTGGGGGCAGTGTAGGCTGTATGCCTGAGCCTCCTTCTAATTCCTTGCTACAGCACAGATTCCATTCCTGGAATAGGAAGCCCAGCTCCTGGTGAGGAAGGTAATGACCCTCTAAGTGTGGACCATTAAGGTAACAAAGGAAATGGTTCTGTGCCAGAGTTGAAGCAGAGAGAGGGGGAGGCACCCAACATCATGTTAACATGATGCAGTTTCAAATGTGTATATTACAGACACACAAATGCTCCAGCACAGAAATTACATCACATAACTTGTAACTTTCTACATGCATGTAGAAAGGGCATGTGTGCATATGCACATGTATCTATGCACCAAAACTCAACTTGGAGCCAGTCAGGTACTTAAGTGATAATTGGAGAAATCCCTGATCACGTGTCACTGCAGTGCGAGTTTGCCTTGCTAAGATGGAGGCATGCAGATGTTACCCAAACGCTTCTATTAACTTAATCTTCCTCAGAAGAGCCCTTCTGCTGCCAAGTGCTTAAGAGTGACATTCAGGATTTAGATGCCATTTTTGTTCGCTGCCGAGGACTAGTCATGTGTAGGAATCTGTGGGCCAGATAATAGGGCTTAGAAGAGAACGCCATGATAACAGATTACTTGCTGCCGTTGATGAACTACAATACAAACGCGAGCCAAAAGAGTGCCTAATCTCAAAGTGCCCTTTCTAACAACTAATTCTTAATTATTTCATTTGTCAGGGGGCGGTACATGTGTGTTTCTGCTTTTAAAAAGCAAAACTAAAGTCAAGCAAAAGCTTCGTACGCTGCTAAACGACATAGAACAATCTGTATTATCATTAATTGGTTGTGCCGTATTAATATTGATTGGTTATACTATTAGAAAAAGACAGAGAAATGCATTAAATCAAACAAGGGGAAGTTTTTCTTTAAAAAAGAAAAAAACCCAGTCAGAAAGAAATAAAGTTTTAAAAGATTTATACCTTAACACAAAACTTTAAAACATATTCAGCACAACAAACGTTATCGGGCTCTGTCCAGTTGTCTTGGCATATGGTGTTGTCTAAGTAATGAAGCTTGCCTTTATATGTTTTTAGCTCAGTTGTTACGTGGGAGGAAATAATTGTACAAGGGGAGGAAAATACCCCAAAGAAAGAATGTTAGCAGATTTAACTTGTTATGGTCCAGTCCTCAGCTTTAAGCCTTCATAACTGATATGGTGGGAAGTGGAGCTCTTCACTTCCACCAGTGCGGCGGAGAATTGCAGTGGAGAGTTGCCATGGGATGAGGCAAGAGACAAAGGAAGGGAGCATGTGAAACTGGACAGTGAACCTGTGGCCATCTGGTTGCTGTTGGACTCCAAACCCCCCCCCATAAGCCCCAGCCAGCATGGCCAATCGTCAGGGATGATGGGAGTTGTAGTCCAGCCACATCCAGATTCCCCACAGGTTCCCTTCCGCTGCTGTAATGCGACTGGCCGCCTCCCTCAGAAACTTTAATGTCATCTCCCCACACAGACCAACAAGGAAGACAAATAGAGAAGTGAGAGGGGAGTCCAGCCACAACCACCACCACACCAGAATGTTTCTGACACAAGTTTCAGACTCAGTTCTTTTTCCAGAATGAGTTGTAAGGTCACTGCAGTCACACACAGAGGCAAGAGAGAAGGTGTGGTTCTCCTATGCCATTTGACTCCTGCTTTTTTAGATTCCTACTTTGATCAGGGTGCATCATTCCCAGTTTACAAATGGAGAAGTGAGACTGGAGGCTCATCCACACTTAACTTTTGTTTTCTAGGCAGTGTCTGCTGAATCAGTGCGAACAGCAATCAGGATTCTCTGTGGAATTGTTTTCAGCAGTAAAGAGCAGGTTTTTGTGGGGAATGTGTCAGGGCAGTTGGACACAGCGCTTTGAAGCACAGACCTGCACCTAGAAAGTGTGGATAAGCCCTGACTTTGATTCAAATCATGGGTGAAATATGAGTTTAATTCAGTTGTCCAATGCCTCTCTTTTTAAAAAATAAAAAATAAAAAAAATCCCAATGGACTACCAAGCTGAACCATACAGGCATGTAGCTATGGTCCCCCTACCTCCATAATAAAAGACATCAGGTTATCTGGATGATCTTATTATCTCCTGCTGAAGACTGTAAATAGTTTTTTTTGGGGGGGGGGTTAAGTGCACTTTGCCACATGCTTTTCTCATCTCAACATCTACAAGCAAATTTAGATTTCCAAAGCTAACATAAAGTAGAATCCAGTTTCCCCACCTGTGAATGATCCTAATGTTTTGTGAATGGGTCTTCCATGTGCACCCCATCTGTGCTGTTGTGGGAGGTTTTTAGGCAAAACAGTGCAATAACAAAACAAAAGTGAAGATATAGGCTATACACTAACTGGCATATCTTCAAGTTACCATATAGTCCCAGTCCCAGTCCTGCAACTGTTTTCACATAGTACCAATTTCATTCATGCAGATATGAGTGTTAAACTCTGACCACACACGTTATTCTCCATTCACAGGCGCTTCCTGATCAGATAGGACTTTTTGCTGCAGGGGGTGGGGAGGACAAGATGGCGCTCCCCATTCCACTCAGGGTAGCTAACCAGACTGGCTATTTGATCTTACTTCAACACAGGCAACAGGAAGCTTTCTCTGCCACACCTGAGCTCCACAGACTACCTTAGGAAGACAGCTATGCCCTCCTAGTGCCTTGATTCCATTTTCTGCTCCCCAACTTATGCTGCCTGAGACAGTTACGTACCTCACTCTTCCTAACGGTAGGGCTGGCTCTGCTTCCTGACACACGTTTCACAGAATACAAGTGTTAAGTTGTGGGTGAACATATCAGACGACACAGCGATTCTTCAAACAGCTCTTGTTTATTCGGAGGCCAGAGCAGAACTGAACCGAAGGGCTCAGTCAGCCTGCTTATATAGAGCTCCACTACAACGTTACTGTAGCAACTTTCTAAAACTATCCAATCACTGAACGTCACTTTCGATCCTTCATTTGCATAACTATCTACAGTATCCCCCTGCTGGCCCAGGGTGAGAACTTCAGTACATAACACCAAGGAAACTAATGGAACCATGAATATTTCTTTTAAGGCCCCTCAACAGTCTGGGCTGGGTGAATAGTCTTGCCTCTTCTTAAGGTTCTGCAGGACCCTGAAAACTGGGACTGAGAATGCCTTTTTCATAAGGAAGTGGGGAAATAAATATAAAAGCCAAAGCATGTATTTAAGCCTGTGCTTACACTTGCAGAGTGACCATCCAATTTATTTGGCACAGGGCAACTGTACATCAGCAGCACCTGGGAAGGAAAAGAGTGGGAGGGAGGAACATTGAATTCTATGTTCCTTTCCATACATTTCCCCGCACATAATAAATTCTCTATAACATATTCTTGGTAAGCCATCTTGAATCAAAATGGTGTCCAGTTGTACCCGAACAGAGAGGAAAAACCCTGCTCACAGTAACCGTCGCAGAAAATTTGGTCAAAATATATTCCACAATATATAGTAGATAAACATATTAATACCTTTGGTTGGGTGGATTCTAGCAGCAGCGTTGTCCCATTCCTTGGTCTTGGCAGGACCCTTCTGTCCATAAAAGCTGCATGACAAGCAGAAAGTGAAGCATGAGGATGACTCCTCCTACTACAATTTATTACCTGCTCTTCACCTAAGGTCCCAGGCCAGGTTGCAACAATTAAAATACAAAATCAATATTAAAACAGCATCTTAAAAAGCAGAGATATCACCTTGCCGACAAAGGTCCATATAGTTAAAGCTATGGTTTTCCCAGTAGTGATGTATGGGAGTGAGAGTTGGACCATAAAGAAGGCTGATCGCCAAAAAATTGATGCTTTTGAATTATGGTGCTGGAGGAGACTCTTGAGAGTCCCATGGACTGCAAGGAGATCAAACCTATCCATTCTGAAGGAAATCAGCCCTGGGTGCTCACTGGAAGGACAGATCCTGAAGCTGAGGCTCCAATACTTTGGCCACCTCATGAGAAGAGAAGACTCCCTGGAAAAGACCCTGATGTTGGGAAAGATGGGGGGCACAAGGAGAAGGGGACGACAGAGGACGAGCTGGTTGGACGGTGTTCTCGAAGCTACTAACATGAGTTTGACCAAACTGCGGGAGGCAGTGGAAGACAGGGGTGCCTGGTGTGCTCTGGTCCATGGGGTCACGAAGAGTCGGACACGACTAAACAACAACATTACACAACATTTTAAAAAGCTTAAAACAACTTAAAAATGGGATGGTCTTAAAAATATAGATCTTAAGTGTCAAAAACTAGGAATAAAGAGGTGAATCTTCAGCTGTTTCCCGAGCTGCACCTGCCTGGTGAATTTCAAGCTATATCGTACCTGTTAAAGGCACAAGAGCACTATCAGAAAAGTTGCCAACACCTGTCAGGGAATTTGTGCCAGTTGTATATCATGAACAACCCACCTGAAGCCATCATGCTGATTTTATGAAAGCTTTGGGGGGGGGAGCTGCAATTCTATGCACATTTATGGGGAGTGAAACTCAGCAAGGCTTTTTTTAAAAAAAAAGTTAGCATGTTAGGCTTCACAATGGTATAGTATATCTTTGGTATAATGTTCACTATCATAGCAATTTCAAAACTGCAACCCTCATCCACCCTCATCCATGAAATTCTGCATTATTCTGAGTTTAAGGCATTATACTAATAAGGAGCAATCCTTAATACAATTTGTGGTGTTACACTCCAGTACCTATAATATAGGGCAACCTATTCCTCTCCCTGCTTGCCCTATAATATTTAATCACCATCTTTCATTGGTGTATCAGTTTGATGTCCTCCAGAGATTCTGGGCTACAACTCCCATCATCCCTGTCCATTGGCTGATGGGCACTGAAGTTTGAAACATCTGGAAGACACCAAGTTGAAGAAAGTTGGTTTATTGTGGAAATAATATACCAGCTTAGCCTCCATAATATAGTCTATATATTTAAAAAAATATCAAACTGGTATGATATTGGGAAATTTTATCTTCTGCTGATTTTTCTAAATTAATAACTTTTATAATAAAAAAGAGGAAGGATATAATGGGAACAGTCTGTTGCATTTTGTCGACCGCAGTGTGAGAGTTGATTTAACATTAGCAGTATACAGAGCATCCACACACACACACACACACACACACACACACGAAAAAAATATCATACAGGCTGAATCCTGAATTCCAGTTTAATTCAAAACGACTTGGCAGAAAATCTCTAGGCCACCAAATGCTATTATAAAGCACTGCATTCTCATTAAAGGTCTGAGTCTCTCTCCCGCCCCGCTCCCCGAGGGCAGGCTCCTCGTGAGGCTGTCCCTCTGGCATAACATGTGACAGAGCTAATCTGTCTTCACTTGGACAGCACTGCAGATATGCAAACCCAGGTGGCACTAATAGGTTTATGGAATTGGATACAGTATGTTACACTGTGAGAAATTCCCATAGATCAATTCTGCAGTGAAGGTTAACCGACAAACAAGGGACCGTAATATTCTCCCCTCCCTCCCTCCCTCTCTCCCTTTTCATGGGCCTGCTAACAATTTTATGCTTTTAAAAATAAAAGCAGGGAGATTCTCCCATTCTAGAATAGGGTGGGGGTGGGCATTATTCGCTAGCTTTTCTGTGTGCATATGAAGAAACTCAGAGAGAGAGGCAAATCCTGCTTTCAGGTATTGTAATTCTAGGACACATTCGCCCCCAGTTAAGTTGACTAGCAATACAACTGTTCTCTATGATTGCTGGAAAGAGATAGATAGGGTCACTTGGAAATCTCCCCTCTTTCAGAGCGGAATTGGGATTTTTGCTGCTGTTCAGTGGCACAGAGATTCTACTGAGAACAAAAAGACTGCTGGTCACATTCTACTACAATGCAGGCAATCTCCTGGACCAGGAAGGCGTCTGATAAGCAAGGAACAGTGAGATCTTCTTATTTCTTATGCACGTGTGTGAGAGAGAGGGGGGGTGAGCGGGTTGTGGACTATGTAGGATGACATCATATAGGAAAGAGGCATAGCTGAATGACAGCACTGCACAAAATAAACAAAAGCTCTGACTCATTACAAGGCCACGTTTCATTGTCGTGATCACCACATATGGATTGGTGCTTTCTATACATGGCTAATGGGAGGGGCACTGTTAGTGTGAAACCATGGAATCATCGGACTGTAGGGTTGGAAGTTGACCCCCCCAGGGGTCATCTAGTCCAACCCCCTGAACACAGGAATCACAGCTGAAGAATCCCTGGAAGATGGCTATCCAACCTCTATTTAAAAACCTCCAGGGACAGAGAGTCCACCACCCTTCAGGTTGGTCCATCCACTGTTGAACAGCTCTTACCGTCAGAAAGTTCTTCCTAACATTTAGTCAGGATCTCTTTTCTTGTAATGTGAATCCATTGGTTCAGAGCCTACCCTCTGGAGTAGCAGAAAACAAACTACCATGTGGTACTCCTTTAGATACTGAAGATGGCTATCTCAGTGGTCTACTAAACCCCCCTAAATCATCTTCACATGCACTGCTGTCAAGCCAGGTGTCCCCCACCCTACATTTGTGCATCTGGTTATTCCTGCCTAAGTATAGAAGGAGGAGTTAGCACATTGTTATTAATTATTATTATTATTATTATTATTATTATTATTATTATTATTATTAGCAGCCACTCTGGGCAGCTTCCAACATATATAAAAGCATTATAAAACATTACACGCTAAAAAGCTTCTCTATACAAGGCTACCTTCAGATGTCTTCTAAAGGTTGTATTATCTCCTTGAAATCTGATACCAGAGTGGGTGCCACTACTGAGAAGGCCCCTCTGCCTGGTTTCCTGTAACTTCACTTCTCACCATGAGGGAAACGCCAGAAGGCCCTCAGTGCTGGATCTCAGTGTCCCGGCTGAACAATGGGGATGGAGATACTCCTTCAGCTATCTTGTCTCTTGTTCCCATAACTGTTCTTGTGCTTTTTTTCTTTGCTGCGGGAAGTACCTAAGATCATGACTATGCTGTGCTAGTTTGAGACCAACCTAACAGCAGCTGGCACAGAGGAACTGTAGGCTTGGCCTGCCTGTTTATCCTGATGTAAACTCAGACGACATCAATAAGAGACCCACAGACAAAGGCAACAGGTGAACAATATATGAAACACCTCAGTGGGAAATCTGAATGAGGGCCTTATCTAATTAAAGAGGGCATTGCCATGATTACCTGAATATCAGTCTAATTATTATTAGAAAGTGCATATTCACAGTGGAGGGTTTTAGGCTAAAAAGTTGATGAGCTGATCATTTGCGGTCATTTAAAAATCCCAAGGCACCCTTTGTATGATGAGTGGTTTTAATCTCAGTATCTTGGCTGGTCTCCAAACATTGGTAATAAATTACATTCCTCTCTTCCTAAATTCCCTGTATTTTACCCCAGAGATGGACAAACTTCCACTGACAGACGAAGGCTTTCATCCACATGAATTGCAAACCTTTAATATTGGTGTTGGGGGAAATGCAAAAAAATCTTCATAGCTTTGGGGAGATGGGGGGAGGGTAGCAACTCAATAGTCTAAGAGTTCAATCCTTCAGTTCAGTGTGGGAATTCAAAACTGGGCATAGAGTTTACACTCCCCACAGTCATTGCCTTGTTTATTTAAATAGAAAAAGTTGTTCTACACACAGGTAAATTTGCATACAATATTGATCTGCCCCCTCTACTGGAGTTAATGAGGCAGTTTCTGTGCACATATATTCTTGTGTTCTGGGCTAGGGGGTTGGCCTAGGAATCGTAGAATTGTACAGTTGGAAGGAACCCCCTAAGGGACATCTAGTCCAACCCCTGCAATGCAGGAATCTCAGCTAGATCATACAGACAGCCACTCAACTTCTGCTTAAAAACCTCCAAGGAAGGAGAGTCCACTACCTCTCGCAGGAGTCTGTTCCACTGTCGAACAGACTCACTGTCAGAAAGTTCTTCCTGATGTTTAGTCAAAATCTCCTTTCTTGTAACTTGAATCCATTGGTTCGGGTCCCATCCTCCAGAGCAGGAGAAAACAAACTTGCTCCATCTTTCATTTGACAGCCCTTTAGATATTTGAAAATGGGTATCATATCTCCGCTCAGTCTCTTCTTATCCAGGCTAAACATACCCAACTCTTTCAACCGTTCCTCATAAGGCTTGTTTTCCAGCCCCCTGATCATCCTGATCACCCTCCTCTGTACATATTCTAGCTTGTCGACATCCTTCTTAAATTGTGGCACCCAGAACTAGATACATGGCCTAACCAAGACTCTTTAAAAGATTTCAAATGGACAGGTCACCTGACACATGGGCAGAACAGTAAGACTGCAGTTTTCAGTTTTCTAGTACACAAGGGTACAAGAGAAGTGGGAAAGCTGGGTTCTCAAAAGAAGTGAAGAACCCACTGTGGCGATAACTGTTCTTTCTTCATCCCTAGTTACACTTTGAGAATGGCTGAACAATGAAGACAGTTTCCCTCTTTCAAGGCTAACAATGTCACTGTTGGAGAATGTCCTTTTCTTTAAAAAAAATATGAGGGGGAAGGACAAAATTAAAATGTGGGGGAAACAACAAGTGACTATGCCGCCATTCAAGGACTGTTATTAATCTGAGAGATAACTACAGAGGCCACAGTGTCACAAGCTTCCCGCTCACCCTATTTCCCACAAGATGGAACACACTGCCCAGTCATGCACAAGGCCGAGACGATGCACTTCTAGCTGTAAAATTCTCCCTGTTTTGTCATTCCACAAAAGGGAATGTGACCACCAGCTTCAGCCAAAAGCATGTGCCTCTTCTGTAGACAAACAAGTTAAGATGGTTCAGTCCTATTACCAAGAGGAAGCAGGAGAAAACAATAAAAAGACGAAGGAGGCAATGTGAAAACGCCACACACAAATGTAAAGACTTCATAACAGGGTGTAACAGCTACAACTGCTCAGAGACTGAAGGGTCCCTGTCATCCTGGATCATGAACCTCTCTTACACAATTTTCCTTCCATTGTGATGCCTCCCACTTTGAAAGCCTACTCATCTTCACATTCGAAGGATGGCATATGGGAAGAGGGAAGTGGGACAACGAGCTCAGAATAACTTATGTGGCAGCAACTGATGCAAGATGAAGTCTCGCCTAGAGCGATCGTTATTTCCCCCACCAGGTTGTCCTGCAGCCAGCGCCTCAGAAAATATTTGTGGGGCTTTGCCACAGCTGCTGTTTCTGCCCTTTGGTAACTTATCACTGGCACCTTTGCTCTGAAAAACACCTTTGGTTTCAATCTTCCGAGGCATGGTCTACACCAGGGGTATGGAAACCTCAGTGATGCTCAGTGTTGGGGAACCTCGGTGCGCAACAAACCCTACTTATGACACCCCACTCAAGAGAGAGCATAAAGCCACACAACCAAACACCAAATTGCTAGCAGGGGTGCGAGTCGGGACAGAATGTAATGGGAACAGTCAAATGGCCTACTAAGAACTAAATTTGCTGTGAGGGAATTCTGTGAGTGATGACAGATGTTGTGGTGCATAGAAGCTGCCTCAGTATGATTGTATTTCATTCCCTGTAGGATTTGGGGGTCCTTCTGAATTAAAAGGCAGGATAGGGATCGAATGAGCAATAACAAAATAGGCTGTTCAATGTATCAGGGCTCTATCACTTCATTTACGTGTGTGTGTGTGTGTGTGTGTGTGTGTGTGTGTAAGAGGGGGGAGTGAATTTAGCATGAGGCCTAGGGAGAAGTTGTTGATTTCTAGTCTCTTTTGTGTGGAGATGAACAATGTGAATTATATTTTAGGATAAGAAAGATTTATCTTAAAAGCAGAAACAAAACAGCAATAGCTAAGGAACAAGCAAGAATAGCCTAAAACCATCCCAAGTAAAAGATATGTTTTTATTTTCTTACTGGGGTGCCATCTTGATTTTCCTCCTCAAGCACCACAATGTCTTGGACCATCTGTGGATATATGGAGGTACCCTATGCTAGCCCTCTGCAGATAAACAATCTCCGCCAATTTGATCCATCTCTCTCCGAAAGATGCTGACAGAGAACATTAAACAAAATATCAGAAGAAGAAAAGGCAACTGAAGAAAAAAGACAGGCTTGCTTCACATCAGCATCAATTGGCCATGCTCCTTTGACACTTTCTTATTTTCCAACAAGCAATTTGATTTCGCTCTACCTCAAAGCAAAGTCATGGGGTTTCTTGAAAAGAAAAAGAACAACAAAGATTAGTTATTTTAATGTATTTAACAATGATTTCAATGAACAAATGAAACAATGAATTCTGACTTTCCATGTCACTGTTGCCACACACTTCAATTTATGCATCAGAGGCTCTCTCTTTGTTCCAATTTATGTGGGAAGGATGGGGCAGAACGACAGCCATAGTCTCTGCTTCCAACCCTACAGAAAGATCACAGGACTGTGGGTCAGGTGAAACCCCTATCTGGACTGAATGAGACCCCCTATCTGAAATCCCGGAAAGCTGTAGCCAGTCAGTATATATAGACAATATGAAGATAGATGGACCAACGGCCTCACTTAGTATTCCAGTTGTCTTATTTATTTTATTTAACAAAACTAATATGCTGCTAATATGCTGTGAATAAACCTCTAAGTGGCTGCAGCCTCCTCATGTTCAGCTGAAGGTGGTCTGACCGCAACCTAAATTGGGGACCCCAATCTCACAGCCTACACATGTACTCTCTCTGCCCTAGGGTGCAGAGTAAATTTCATTAAGCTCAATGGGGATTGCTTCTGGTAGACAAGTATAGGAATGCACTCTTAATTCATCAAAATGCGTTGATCTGAGAGGCAGGGAGAGCATGCATAACCCAATGCCACACACAAACTTTTCCTGAGGTTTTTATATATATATTTTTTAAAAATGGGGGACTACTTAGTCTCCCATCTGCATTCTTAAGTGACTGTAGTGGGGACAGGGGTGCTAACGAATAAAATATTGGGGGGGCAGGTAAACCAGGTGAGCCCAGCCCCACATAATCTATCACACACACACCACTTGTATGGCAATGCCCATCAAATTTTGAGGGGGCGCAGTCCCCTCAAATAATTTATGGGGGGACAAAGACCCCCCAGCCCCTAGGAGTTGTCTACTATGAGTGGAGGGTATTCAGTGTGCTTTTTCAGAATGTGCAAACTGATCTGCAGTGAGTTTCACAAGGTCAGGAGGAAGTGTGAAACAGAAAGAGGTGTGGAATAAGCCAGGTCGCCATCCTACAGGTCAACACACAATCACCTTTGTCTCTGAGTAATTTCCCACCACTGACCTTTACATCTCTGAAGGGACAATTGTGAAAAGCAAATATTTGGGTCAGATTTGTTCCAAGGACTTAAGATGCCTTGCTTTGCTTTCTGTATTGTTCACTCAAGCTTTTATCAACATAATCTGAAGGAACACGAAAGCTTCGCAAAGGCTCAGAATGTGGCAGATTTGGTAAGGATTTTACCTGAAAATGGAAAAAGACAATGACGTGTAACCAGTAAGGTGAGCAGAATGAACATAGGTATCTATTTCCTAAAGGTGGTCTGATTCTAGCAGGAGATTTCCAGCCCCGACTTTCCATTTAAGGGAAGCTTTAGGGCACCCACATGGGTGGGCTCTAGATATGTGGGGCCCTTAGCCCTCCATATCCCTCTCCTATGTCAGTGCTTCCTGGGTAAACTTCAGGCTTAGCAATTGGCCTGGGCTAACCTACCATTGTAAATTTCCCACAATCCCCTGGGGCGATGCTATGATGAACATTCCAGGGCATTGTGGGAAATTTTAAATGATGGCTTGAAACCACCCAATGCAGGGGCCCTAGAGAACCTATTGCCAGTGGACCCTACCAGGGCGACAGAGCCCAGGCAGTTGCGCAAAACTGCCTGGTAGCATCAGCAGTCTCGATACCCACTTAACTTCCATGCCACATAAGCAGTAAACACATTCTTCAACAGTCTTCCACAACCTGGCACCCTCAAATGTTGTTTGAAGCCATCCACACAAGCCAGAATGACTCGGGTTGCCATATTTCAAAAAATGAAAATCTGGGCACAAGAGTTGTTGAACTTTTTCTGCCCAGACGCTGTTTATGGGGGGCAAATCCCGGCTATGTCTGGGAAATTCCAGACGTATGGCAGCCCTAAGAATGACCAATCAGGGATGATAGGAGAAAGTTTGACCTCCCATTTTCTCTGGACCCTGAAGTTGGGGGTCAAAGGCATGCCAACCTTTAAAAAGGTATATACTGAACTGATATACTGAAATTCTGAACTGATACACCCTAAACAGTGCTCACAGTTCTTAAACCTGCAAATGAGAAAGTTCCAACAGTTCATTTGAGCTTTCATAATCATACCAAACAAATGTGTAGGGTACAAATAAAATTATTATTTATTATTATTATTATTATTATTATTACTACTACTACCTATTGCAACCTTGACACCAGTGTCACAACAGCAACACCAGTGACCAAAGCGTGAAAAATAGGGACCTGGTTTCATATAAATGAATTTCAAAGTGAAAGATTTAAAATTGTAGAGAAAGGGAAATTAGTGCATTCCCCCACCTCCCCACACCGACCTCCCAATATAGTCTTAAGGGGCCAGATATGAAGTCCTACACATTACTTTACAATAGAAAATGATACATTTTTTAAAAAAAATCAAAACTTAAAAATACCTTATGCATAATGATTTCATTTGACATCTACAAGCCACCATCATAAACATTTAAATACTCATATAATCATAGCCATATGTGGAGCTATTCTCTTTGCAGCTACTTGGGAGACATTTTACAGAAGTCCCTACACATTATTTGCATTAACGTCAATTAGGTGAACAACCATAAAAGCAAGTGACATTTTGAGAAAATACACAGAAGCCTAAATTAATAACACGGGGCACAATACAGCTTGAGTTAGCAGCATAGTACATGAGGCCCATTGGAAAGGATCAGAAGGCACTGCCTTGTGCTGAGTTAGTCCATTAGCCCAGCTCAGTAGTACCAACACAGGCTGCAACAGCTCTCCAAGGTATTCCCCAGCTTTAACTGAAGATTTCAGGGAATGGACCTGGGAGATGTGTTCTACCTCTGACCCTTTCGATGGGAGAGATTCAAGCATATAGAACATAGAATTGTAGAGTTGGAAGGGACCCTGAGGAACATCTAGACCAAGCATCCCCAACCTACAGCCCTCCAGATGTTTTGGCCTACAACTCCCATGATCCCTAGCTAACAGGACCAGTAGTCAGGGATGATGGGAATTGTAGTCCAAAACATCTGGAGGGCCCAAGGTTGGGGGTGCCTGATCTATTCTAGACCCCACAATGCAGGAATATGCAGCTGTCCCATACAGGGATCGAACCTGCAACCGTGGCGTTATCAGCACCATGCTCTAACCAGCTGAGCTATCCAGGCTTGTTTAGCTCTTCCTTTTTTTATTAGTGGGACTTTAAAGTGCACAATTCTAGCTGCATCACACTAAAACATTAGATTAACTTACAAAATGTTGTAGGCTCATCCTTCCTCAGAGAGACACAAAGGGAAGGCCAACTAGATGTATTGCTATTATTTTGTGCCCTGGGCCTTATTCCTGACGTGTTGTGAATGATACATGAATTGCTTATTACAGGCAACAAACATTATTATTCTTATTTATTCGATATATACCCTGCCCTTCCTCCACAAGAAGTCTAGGGCATCAGGCAGAGCAACTATAGGTTAGGGAAGAGAGACAACCTCATCCCTAAATGATAGTGTGCGGGGGCTGTCCCCCACATTTTTTCCAACGCATTTCGTTCCCTCCCGCCTTGTTCCCTCTGATTTTCACTCAACATTCCCAACATTCCTGTCTTTTTCTTTCGTTCCTTCTCCATTATTTCCCTGCCTGCCTGTTCCTGATTTCTCTTGGTTTCTGAAAGTCCAGCGGCAGGTGAGGGGCAAACTGCTTGTGCAATAAGAGAGGGGCAAGAGAAAATAAACCCTGCATTGAAGGCTGGGCTTCAACTTTTCCTTGATCTCACTGTTGAGTAGCCCTTGCTTGTCCCCCCAGCTGTAAACGGATGCTTAATCCACTGGGATTAGGAAATCAAAAGGCGACTTCACGCGGTGAGCCTCAGTATACTGCCTGGTGTTCTGCTACAAAGTCGTAGAAACTGTCTACCTTAAAACAAACCTGCCTCATGAGCTGGAAGCATTGACCTTTGGTCTGATAATATAAGGAGGAGCACGTAAGTTTCATGGTAAAAGATAATTCACATGGGAAGTCACGTCGCCTGAAGGCTGCAATCCTAAACACTTACTGTTTAGTTTGCAATCTGTTTATTAGCCTGCAACAACGCCTTTGGACTTTAACCCAAGATCTTACAAGTTTTTAAATATCGAGAGCTTTCGGTTCATCAGTTTTAATGGGTCTACTCTTGAGTGTGACATGTGGGTGGGTGTAGATTATTGCCCTGCCTTCAGCCCACATCAACTGTTTTTCAGTTCCTCCTGCAGTGCGGCACCCAAGGCCAGTCCACATACGTTTTTATGGTTGTTTACAAGCCATTGAATCACCCTCCCTTTCTACTTGGAACTGCTTTCCTCTCCTCAGCTATGCCCTGCTCTAAATTATTCTCAGCTCCTTCATATGTACTATTTCAGTGCAGAGCCCAAAAGGCGAATGGGAATGTTCTTTTAAACATTTTCACCGAGGCAATTTTGTAATAGTAAACAAGCAAGATACTTCTGCTGTCGCCGCAAAAGCTACCCACCATGGCCTTGCAGACAGTCCTTGCATTCCAGCTCAGCTCTGCATTTACTAGCAACTTCAAAACAATCCAAAACAATCCTTGAACCATTCGCAGAGTTCCCATTTATATGGCTTTTGAAAAGTGTCAGCCGAGCCCTTGTCTGGTGTCACCCAAGAATGCCAGTCTTCCTATTACGAGTAGCCTTTACTCATTTCCAGGAAAGTAGCCATGTTAGGGCCCTTCCACATAAGAGGATGATTGTGGAATTAATGGGTGTCACTCATGGACTTGAGTTTTTTGCACCATCTAAATGATGCCGCCATCCTCAAGATGCCAGTCATTACTTTTAAAAAACGTAATCTGCCTCTGAAAATTGTAAGAATTACCACCCCTTCTCCACATACACAAGCAACTGTCAATGCTGGACAAAGTCCAAGACAACGACTTCAGCCCAATGCATGAGTTAACAGTCATTCAGTCTTCTCAGATATATTGTTCTATGAGCTGTCAAGACCAGACTCTCCAAGTGTCCCTATTTGCCAGTGACAGTCTCCGATTTACAGAAGCTGTCCCAGTTTCTGATTTCATCCCATAATATCCTGCTTTTCCTTTGTTGTTGTTTAGTCATTTAGTTGTGTCCGACTCTTCGTGACCCCATGGACCAGAGCATGCCACGCACTCCTGTCTTCCACTGCCTCCCGCAGCTTGGTCAAACTCATGCTGGTAGCTTCAAGAACACTGTCCAACCATCTCATCCTCTGTCGTCCCCTTCTCCTTGTGCCCTCCATCTTTCCCAACATCAGGGTCTTTTCCAGGGAGTCTTCTCTTCTCATGAGGTGGCCAAAGAATTGGAGCCTCAGCTTCATGATCTGTTCTTCCAGTGAGCACTCAGGGCTGATTTCCTTCAGAATGGATAGGTTTGATCTTCTTGCAGTCTCAAGAGTCTCCTCCAGCACCATAATTCAAAAGCATCAATTCTTTGGCGATCAGCCTTCTTGATGGTCCAGCTCTCACTTCCATACATCACTACTGGGAAGTCCTTAGGAAGTCCCTATTTTCATCAGAGAAATGTTGGAGGGCATTGTGTTATGTGACATACACACCCCAAATCAAGGAGATAAGTAACTTTACAACCTTTAAAAGACAATTGAAGGCAACCCTGTGTAGGGAAGGTTTTTTTTAATGTTTAATGTTTTATTAAGTTTTAATATATGCTGGAAGCTGCCCAGAGTGGCTGGGGCAACCCAGTCAGATGGGCGGGTTATAAATATTATAATAATAGTAACAGTGGTAGTTGTAATAACAATAATAGCAATGATAATAATTGAATAGGATGTCCTTATTTCCATCTGAGAAATGTTAGAGGGTATGCGAGACTCAGGAGACTGAAAACCTGACGATCTCTGGCATATATGCATGCTTGCTTACAACATTAAAGAAAGAAACCTCAGTAGCTCTCCAAAAAAGCAAAATGAAAACCCTCCCAAAACACCTCACCAGCATTTTAGCAGTGGAACGCACCAGGGATAATGACTGCTCTTGGTAAATAAGGACAGTTGGGACATATGTCAAATAGCATTTCAATATACACGTCATCTCACCCTTAAAAACGACAACAAACATTTCGTTTAGTTTTCATGAGCAATTTACATTTCAGTTGAAGTTTCTGAAGAGGAGCCCTTTGGCACAGAATTTGCAAGAGAAACGCTGCAAAAGGTATTTCTCCCTCTCTCAGGGAACAGAGGTACAGGAGCCTTCTCTGTTCTGCCACTCCAGAGACATATGTTCTGCTATCCCACCAGTTATGAAGTGATTATTAGAGTGGCACAAACAGATTTTTTTTTAACTAAGTGAAGGTGCTATTTTCTCAGGTTCTGCGAGAACACACACACTAATTTTTACCCATCCAATCTGTTCTCTAGGAGCTCAATGTCCGCAGG
Source organism: Podarcis raffonei (assembly GCF_027172205.1). Taxonomy (NCBI): domain Eukaryota; kingdom Metazoa; phylum Chordata; class Lepidosauria; order Squamata; family Lacertidae; genus Podarcis; species Podarcis raffonei. The sequence continues at coordinate 30,678,603 of NC_070604.1, forward strand.
GTTTATGAGGCCATCTTAGGTGTTGGAGTTTTAGCAACATTTATAGGGTGCTACCTAACAGCAGAAGTTTGAAGGGTGGGGAGAGAAGAAGTGGAAGAGAACAATACAAGTTTTAAAGTCTGTGGGGGAAATAATTTAAAAACCAATTTGAAGTTATTCACCCAGACTTTGCCTTTACAAACAAAGCCATGCTTTAAAATACAACTCTTTGAGGAAACCATGAATGGTCAACTGAAGCAGGGCCTCTGATTTATTATTTCAGATACGGTGGTATCCGTTGACAAACATTTCGGTTTTTGAACACCGTAAACCCGGAAGTAAATGCTTCGGTTTTCGAACACGCCTCGGAAGTCGAACATGGCACGCGACTTCTGCATTGAGTTTTCCGTACTGAGGATTCCATATTGAGTTTTCGGTTTTCGAACGTTTCAGAACTCAAACGGTCTTCTGGAACGGATTGTGTTCAAAAACCGAGGTACCACACTGTATTTGTATAAACTTTAATATTCAGTATTTCTAAGCGGTGTGTCAAAAATCGTTTTTTATAAGAAATATGTTGACTGAGAATTTTTGACATAAAATACTGTAAGAATTGGACTACTCTACAGAACAAGAATAGAAAAAGCAAGAGGAGAAAGAGAAAGAGAGAGAAAAAGAGAAAAAATTGTAAGGCCCTTTATTATATTTTTATCATATATATCCTATCATTTAACCACACGCAGAGAGGTAGACCCTCCCATCTCCCACCTGGGACCCTACATCTTCTCGCTGGGAGACCCTTTCTATCCTGCATTTCATGCCAGGACCCCCCTTCTCCAATGTCCCCTTCCCATGTGTGTCCTCTAAAGGACTCCTCCCTCCCACCCAAAAAAGCTTTTTATAAATGTTTAATACAGAGAATATGAACAATTTAAATTGATCGTGCCAACAAAACTGAACTACCTTAACATGCCTGTTATAATAAAGTCTTTGTCATTCACCAGAGATTCAGCAAGGAGGGTGCCTGTCTAATCTCAGGTAGATGGGAGTTCCACAGGCTTGGGCCAGCTATACCAAATGTACAGCTTCAAGTGCCATGCAGCTGAACTGGGGGGTGGGGAGGGGAAGGAACCCACCAACAGAGACCCTGAAAACCTCAGAGTTTGGGAAGGGGTGTTAATTCAACTGTTAATGGATTTCACATTGACCAAATGAATTAAACAACTATTTGTTAAGAAGCTGCAGAAGGAGTTAAAGAGGCTTGTTTTGTTTCTATGCGATCGGGTAATTTATGAAGGCGCAGGAGCAGAGCAAGTAAATAATAATTAAAAAGTTGGCAACACCATTTTTAAATGCATACCTTGGGCTGTCACAAAGGCTTGGTTGGAGTAGTTAACAAATGTAAGACCACCACAGACCACCTTTCTCTGGACACCCTAACATTTGTAAATTTGGTGCATGGACCCCTTCAGAAATGTTTGAAAGGAATCCGTTGTTTAAATGGGCATTGGCAAAAGTCTCTCAAAGTTCTCAGAGGCCCTACTGCACCATATTTGATGAGCAGTAGGGTGCACCTTCCGGGGGAAATGTGCCCCAAATTGATTTTTCGCTGGGTCGCAAAGTTAAAAGTCTTCTTGTTTGCTCTGTCTCCAGAGATAGGACTAAAGTTGTTCCAGGGCAGGGGGAAACACCCCCAACTTTCTGCCTTTTTAAGAAAACAGTGTCAGTGCGTCTGAGAACAGTCTATAGAATGAAACATCCTCTCTGCTAGAGGAAAAAGTATTAAACCAATGTTTCCAGAAATAGGTATTGGTTTGCACTGAGACAAATATACTTACCACTTCCTAATAAAGAATGTGCAAGGAGCCATTCTCTCTCTCTTCTGTTGAAACACCTCCGCACCATCTTCTTAGAAAATGTAACCACATGTGCTATCAAGCTTCTTGAACTGGGGTTTTAAATACAGTGATGGAGCGGTAAGTTCTGAAGTGCAGAAGCTCATCGTGACGCCCCCATAGCCACGTTCTCAAAGAGAGTCCAAAAGATGCAGGCAGCTGTGTTGATCCAAATACACACACACGCATACATATACACAAATATACACCCACCAAAAAGCAGCAGTACGTAGCATAATAGGATCAGCTCACAATCACCAAATAGATGTTTATAGAAGAAATTCAACTCGAAAGACAAATGGAGCTTTAACAAAAGCTGAAATGAAACCTTTCGATTTTAATTAGAAATGGAGACAATCTTGCAGAGCGGTGTTGGCATTTAAACGGATAACCTGAAGTAGGGACCCCATCAAAGGAAAGGAAAAAGTATCTAGCCTCCGCATTAATGTTTTCCTCATTCTCTGGCTTCCCTCCATTCTGAAATTTACTAGACTAGTCTAGCAAACCGCTGTGACTTGGTGCAACTGCGTGAAGGAGAAGGATCCAATGGAAATACTTTTCATGAAGTTCATGCTGTAGGCACATTCTGAGCCAACAAACATTATAGCGCTGAGCTCTTGGTAAGCCCTCAGCATGCTTGCTGAAGACGAGAGCCCATGAAGTTATTAGCTGCTATCACTGATCAATGACCAGTGGTGGTACGGTGGTGGAGACTTGGGCAGGCATGAACCTTGAGATTGTTCAATGGGATTTTCTACATCAGCATAGTGCCTGAGGATCCCCCAGGACCCTCTTGAGATGGCTGGAAGTTATTGTGTGTGACACTGATGTTGGAGAGAATGGCTTGCTAATCTAGGCACTGTGAAAGCAGAACCCCAAACAACAGAATAGGCAATTTATCCCAGAAACTATTTGGATGGGTGCTGCAATATCAGCCCATCATTTACTGAACTTCATGAAGGTAAAAAATAAAATGAAATCCAGCATTATAGCCACAGGTAGTTTCTTGTTCTACTAGCAATCCTAGGGATGGCAATGGCTTTTGGATAGGTTCACAGGCAGACAGTGGCCATGTGCATAAAGTCAGTATGTTTGTGGAGGGTCAGTTCCAACAGCCAAGTGGACATGGGGTCAAGAACAAGGGTTGCTGCCACAATCCTGCTCCTTCAGGTGTGTTCAGTGTGCCTACAGTCAGTGCTTAAAGAAGGCTTAGCATGTGCACCTTTAAAATACTGTGATGTGTTTGTGGATGCTAGACTTCTCCTAAATCCCTAGGACCAATAGGTGCTAGAATTCAATTAAGGCTTGGGTGTCAAAAGCTAATTGGGCGAGGCTAGTCTCCTGTGTGAGATGATAGCTTGACCTGTGTATATTTGGGCTGTGTGTTAAGCCTTTTTAACCCTCCAGAATTAGCATGTGTGGAAAGCTAACTTACCAAACTGTGTATTAAAGGTCAAGGGACCCTTGACCAGTCGTGACCGACTCTGGGCTTGCAGCGCTCATCTCACTTTATTGGCCGAGGGAGCCGGCGTACAGCTTCCAGGTCATGTGGCCAGCATGACTAAGCCGCTTCTGGCGAACCAGAGCAGCACACGGAAATGCTGTTTACCTTCCCGCTGGAGTGGTACCTATTTATCTACTTGCACTTTGACGTGCTTTCGAACTGCTAGGTTGGCAGGAGCAGGGGCCGAGCAACAGGAGCTCACCCCGTCACGGGGATTCGAACTGCCGACCTTCTGATTGGCAAGTGCTAGGCTCTGTGGTTTAACCCACAGCACCACCCGTGTCCCAAACTGTGTATTAGGCACTTCTAAATCTTAGGGAATCAACATGGCTTAAGAACTGATCAAGACAGATTAATTTCCTTGTAGGTGGTTGCCTGTAGGTAATGACCCATCAGCACACAGTAATGATATATGTGTAAATAAACCATATGTCATTAAGACATAAGTCTCTGCTGTGCCTCACTTTCCAAAAAGAAACATGGACCATGGTAGGCGTGCCTGGTACCGCTGGAATCTCACACTGTTGTTGATATTGGGGTGGCATGTAACAATACTTTTGCGGGAAATTTATTGTACTTAATTTCACTTTCCCCAATAACTTCCCTGTAACTTTAGAAATATTTCTGCCACAGCAAACATTTTTGACTGAAATTTACCTGTTGTACAATCTGAGGAATAATATGCATGGTCCTTCATTTCAGACATTGAACAATGGAACCAAACTTGTTCCCTGGGAAGTCTGTAAGAAAACAGAAAGTGGTTTTTCAAGCCAGTCAGCATTGTGCTTTGATGTCTGAGAGCACACAGGCACTGAACAGGAGCTCAGTATCACCGATATTAAGCGAGTGAGATGTCTCTGGTGGGTTCTTTTCGTGGAATCAAACAGACTCCTCCTCAATCTGCCAGGACTTTAAATATGGAACAGCCTGGCCTGCAAAGGATGCTTAGCCAGTCTTGAATTATCGGATTGCTGAAAGAAACAAGACTGCAAAGAATTGGAATATTGAGTAGGAGAGACGGGGGGCAACCCACCGCGCTGTTTCACTATGTGTGTCCTCTGTACAATAAGAAGGGGGTAAAACATCTTTGCAGATTCAACGAAGCTATGATACATGTACGTCGTATCTTGTCAAAAAATGTTCAGCAGTTTGTATGTGTGTTTGCAGGAGATTGCTGGAAAGAGGTCTGTCTCTGCACCATTTAACGTGCTTTGCTGTTAAAGCAGCAGATATCCTTGATTAATAACAAAAGGGTTTTCTCTTCTCCCCCCCTGCCTCCCCCCCACCTCCGCCTCTTAGGGATCAGAGCCGTTTCCCACCCTCTGTATGCAAACCCAGCAACACAAACTGTGTCCATTAGCATTTCAAGGGACTTCCTACTAAAGAGCGGCAATAAAGCTCCTCTCCGTGGGTAAAATCCATTTTGTCCTCTCTGGTGACATCTGTTCTAACTTCTCAAGCCAAAAAGGAAACCAGATAATGCCACAGAGCCTTTTGATTTACTGTATTGGCACTTGCAGCAATGTGTCGAACTCTTAAAGCATGTAACCCTAGTGGACGTACATGGCTGTGTCAATGGGAACATCTGCATAGTCCCACCACATAGTGTGAACGGAAGGAATTCCAGAACTCCCTTCCCTGGCTTTTTCACTAGCACACTTCACATTTCCATTCTTGCTTGGTCTGCTGTTGGACAACATGCATTTTAAAACACCACCACCACCACTTTTGCTGTGTATAGGCTGCTGGTGGTTTCCATACCCTCCAACATTTGTCCAATGAAAATAGGGACATTTATTATTATTATTATTATTATTATTATTATTATTATTATTATTACAGTGGTACCTCGGGTTACATACGCTTCAGGTTACATACGCTTCAGGTTACAGACTCCGCTAACCCAGAAATAGTGCTTCAGGTTAAGAACTTTGCTTCAGGATGAGAACAGAAATCATGCTCCGGTGGTGCGGCAGCAGCAGGAGGCCCCATTAGCTAAAGTGGTGCTTCAGGTTAAGAACAGTTTCAGATTAAGAACAGACCTCCGGAACGAATTAAGTTCTTAACTCGAGGTACCACTGTATTATTATTATTATGCCCCGCCCATCTGACTGGATTGCCCCAATCACTCTGGATGGCTTATAAAAACATAATAAAACATTAAACATTAAAAAACTTCTCTATACAGGGCTGCATTCAGATGTTTTCTAAATGTTGTATAGTTACTTATCTCCTTAGCTTGCGGGGTTGCATAAGATGAAGAAGAGGAGTTTGGATTTTATATCCCGCTTTGTCACTACCCTAAGGAGTCTCAAAGCGGCTAACAATCTCCTTTCCCTTCCTCCCCCACAACAAACACTCTGTGAGTTGAGTGGGGCCGAGAGACTTCAGAGAAGTGTGACTGGCGCAAGGTCACCCAGCAGCTGCATGTGGAGGAGCAGAGACGCGAACCCGGTTCCCCAGATTACGAGTCTACCGCTCTTAACCACTACACCACACTGGCTCACCATACCATCCAACATTTCTCTGACGAAATTATGGATGTCCTACCATACCCTCTACCATTTCTCCAATGAAAACAGGGATGTCCTGAGGAAAGTGGGACATTCTGGGATCAAATCAGAAACCAGGACGCCTTCTGAAAATCCAGGACTGTCCCTGGAATATAGGGACACTTGGAGGGTCTGGCTCTGAACCCCTCTTTTCCCACAAGTTGGCTTTCATTCATAACACAATAAATAATAATAGTCAAGCAGACGATCAGCCCAGATGACCACAATTCTTTCACAGATTTTACAAAATGTTGGGCTTGAATGGTAGCCTGCACCAACACAGAATTATTATTTTTTGGTGGGGGGAGCGGGGGCAGAGAGACATGGGAATCTTGGTATTCATACTTCAGTTACAGACGCCCGAACAATGCAGGATAAAAGACCAAATTTAAAACGTGCAGGATTCTTACTCCTTTATACCATCTGTGCTGTATAGGCCTTAGCTCTTTTACATTGGTCATTCTGGGAACAAAAAGCTGAAAGCAGATTCCAGCAGTTTTTCCATTCACTATTCATTCAGAGGTTCATCAGCTCCATATGGATTCAGCCAACTGCTGTGTTAAATCAGAGGCCTTTCCCAGAATTGACATGGTAATGAAGTCATGGTATTGCTTGCAGAAAAGGCCTCTATAGGTATTCTACTCTTCAACAAACCCAGCCTTTTCACCCTATTCAGTCCCCAAAATAGACTCAAACCATTCCAACATCTGTGAACTGGGTTCTGGCCGTTGGGTGAGCGATATGTTTTATGACACCAACATGTTTTAAGCGCTGGTTAACACGACTCCTACATGGTCCTGGGAAAACGCAACAGATCCCAATGTATGGGGCACTTGCTAATATGTACTGCATCCCCTTTTGATTCATTTGCACTCAAAAACATATTTAAACCTCGCACTTGATCTGTAACCTGAGATCTTCGGTGTGTCTTATAAACATTGTCTTTGATAAGGAGCACACTGAGGGTTAAAAAAATAAAGCTGCCAAATAGTTTAAAGAACAAATAGTTTGAATGGCGTTCTAATAGCTAATGAACCAGTGCCTTTCTCATAGCTGTCAACGTTTCCCTTTTTTTAAAAGGGAAATTCCCTTATTCCGAATAGGATTCCTCGCAAGAAAAGGGAAAAGTTGACAGCTATGGCCTTTTTATCAAGTTGCAAAAAAAGTTTGAATTCAGATTGATCAAGGATAAGGGAAATGCATGCTTTTGTAGTACACTATCTGCACGCGGGTGGCGCTGTGGGTAAAAGCCTCAGCGCCTAGGGCTTGCCGATCAAAAGGTCAGCGGTTCGAATCCCCGTGGCGGGGTGCGCTCCCGTTGTTCGGTCCCAGCGCCTGCCAACCTAGCAGTTCGAAAGCACTCCTGGGTGCAAGTAGATAAATAGGGACCGCTTACTGGCGGGAAGGTAAACGGCGTTTCCGTGTGCTGCGCCTGGCTCGCCAGATGCAGCTTTGTCACTCTGGCCACGTGACCCAGAAGTGTCTCCAGACAGCGCTGGCCCCTGGCCTCTTAAGTGAGATGGGCGCACAACCCTAGAGTCTGTCAAGACTGGCCCGTACGGGCAGGGGTACCTTTACCTTTTTTATCTGCAGATCAGGCAGACCCTGATCAAGAGATAGTGATTATTAGCTTGTGAAAGCACATTTCTGCTTATCCATCACCCGCTGGATTAGTAGCGGCGCATGCAAAAGCCACATGTGCAAAACCATGTACATGTGGTCCACAATGCTAGATCTCTCCCAAGAGTCAAGCAGATGCCTGGGTCTTAAGGCACTCGGGATTTTAAAAGGTGAGCACTGGCACTTTTGAACCGAGCCCAAATACTATGCAACAATTGCAAAAATGCAAATGTAACATACAGACAGCTGCAAATTATGACAACTGCTTACTGCTGCACAAGTAAGGGCTAATAAGCACAGACATGTCTCCCTCCCCACCCCAACTTCTTTTTCTTTGCTTTTACAAAGTCAGTGAAAGGTTGGGAGGAAATGCTCTGGCATTCATGAAAGGAAAGACACATGCACACAGGTGTGGTCGACAGATGGATCTTGCATAGTAGATTACTCAGAAAAGTTTACTTCCCATGATGTAATTCTACTGCCTGAACATTAAGATGACAACTGCTGAGTCACACAGAACTGGCCAGTCCCATGTGATCCTGCGCTTGCAAATTCTTTGAAGTTTGAAGTACAACCGGATAAAAAACTCAAAAGAACTTTGCTTTAAAAACACAGCAAGGGACAGAAGAGATGGTCTGCGTGTCACGTTAAACCACTGTTTACTCTAAAGCAGCCTTGGCTTCCCCAACTGTGGTTTGCTTGAAAGAAACAAATCACAAATGCTGCATCATGCGCCATGCTAAGCCAGCCTCAGTTTTTCCTCCTCATCCACCTTACTTTCTGGTATAGCACAAGCGGGAGCAGGGAAGGAGCGAATCAGGACACTGCTCTCACACATTACACTATAATTTTAAATAAATTTTGGTTTAATGTGACATCTGAACCTGGTCTCTGTCTTAAATATAATGAATTATACTGTATAGCTGTTTTCCTTATTAAAAGAGGAGAGGAGAGAGGGAGAGATTACATATCAGAGACAACAGTTACATACTAGTTCGTAGATTTACCCTGCATAAACATTCAAAACAATTCTGTAAATTTTTGTGTGGACCGCATAAAGGTTGTCTGCAATAAAGGGCATTTCACTTTTTAAAAAATGTGAATAGCAGGCTCTGGTAAATCTGCCCCTCATTTCTCAAACACTTATGTTTAGTTGGGATGGCCATGACAAAACTAATAGTTAAGATAAGCATCACATTAGCTCAGTTGGTTAGAGTGTGGTGCTGACATCGTCAAGGTTGCAGGTTCGATCCCTGTATGGGGCAGCTGCATATTTCTGGACTAGATGGTCTTCAGGGTCCCTTCCAACTCTATGATTCCAAGAGAGGCACATTTCTGAGTCTCCCCCACCACCATAATTTCAGATACGACAGTGCATTTGCTCTTTGCACTCAACATTCATTGGGTTAGGCACCGCGTTAGCACTGAATTTCGGAATATTCATTCCTGGCTTTGGTGCCAAGAAAATCGTGATGAAGGGCGAGTAAAGATATTGGGTCTACAGCAGGAGAGTCTTTCATGCAGTCTTGGTGTGTGAGGCAAGAAAAAACCTTCTCAACCATAGTTTGTTAAGGAGCTTAAAAATATATATATCCTACGGTACAATGTTGGCTGAAATTTCTTTCTAGTGTTAATAATGCTGCCTTTACATAGCTAAAAAATAATAATTGCCACTGCCGTATTTGGAATTAGTGAATCAGCCAACTGAGGGCATCAGAGGCCGTTTGTTTAAGTCCCGTACAATATTCTGGGAGCATAGCGTCTTTCAGCAGCTATATTTTAAACATGAACCAACCAAATGACCTTTGTTGCTGTGCCCCAACTTTTACCTCTGGCTGTACCCACTAATGCAAAGTGGCCTCTGAAAGGCTGATCAGGAAGAAATGTGGCCCTCAGGATGAAAATTTCTACCATAACCCAATTCCTGAGAGGAAAAGCAGGAGTCCCCATTATGCCAACTGCCCATGAAACATGTTGCAGATGGCATTGTATGAGATCTTCAGACATCACAAGAGGTGAACACAGTGTGGATTTGAAACAGGAGCGTGGCATCCCAATGGTTGGTTTCCTGTTAACTGTGGGAAGAGAGAATGAGGTTCCTGTGTCCTTGCCCACATCCTTGAGAAGAAACCAGGATCTTCCGTGTTATCACCAGTTTTTGTTGCTTTTGTCAATATATAAAAACACTCGGATCAAACTTTACAGGCTCCTTTGATAAACAGCAAGGCGGCTCTTTCATAGACCGTTGCAAGTTTCCAGGGATTAGGGTGAGTAATTCTCCTATTGTTGTTGAAAGCTGCTATCAGTCATACTCAACGTTAGTCAACTGGCCCAAGCACATTGCACAGCAAGAGCTGGGATAGTGGTTAGATCATAAAGAACCCAAATAGAGGCTGAAAGAAAGGGAAACAAGGTAGTATTCGTAGGCAATATATATATAAGCTTCTCCTCCCCCAATTTTGCTTAATTTATTGCATTGTTTTTTGAGTTAGGGTACATTTCCCATCCGTTTTCTTTCGGCATTCTTCGTCTCCCTGATGGCCGACCCCTGCAGTACCTCCCATGCAGATCTTTTTAAAATGCTAGACATTGACTTAACAGGGAAGGATGTTTGAGAGTTATTAAATGGAACAGTCTCCAGGATCAGGAAAGGAGTTGGATCTGACAGAGTTCCCAAGCTGCTTATACATGTCCGTGTGAATAACATTCTTATTAATCTGTTAATTCTAGACTCAAGATGCATTAGCACGGAGACAAAGAAAAAGGTTAGCCCTCTCCTCGCGCAGCCTCGGGCCTTGTTTGCTTATCACACTTCGCTGCACCACCTCACTGAAGACAGACCAGTGTGTCTTCATCTACCACAAACATAAATAATCACTTGGTTTCGGCCTTGGTTGTTAAGAGAGTTCGGATTCTCTGCTACAAATTGATGCTGGTTGAATCCACTTCCATCATGCATCTCACCTGTGTTGGCTGGCTTTTTGAAGGCAAAGGAAGCTCATCCAGGTCAGTACTGACTACACTGACTGAGAGCCAGTGTGGTGTAGTAGTTAAGAGTGGTAGTCTCGTAATCTGGGGAACCGGGTTCGCGTCTCCGCTCCTCCACATGCAGCTGCTGGGTGACCTTGGGCCAGTCACACTTCTTGGAAGTCTCTCAGCCCCACTCACCTCACAGAGTGTTTGTTGTGGGGGAGAAAGGGAAAGGAGATTGTTAGCCGCTTTGAGACTCCTGAAAGGGAGTGAAAAGGCGGGATATCAAATCCAAACTCTTCTTCTTCTTCTCCAGATTTTCAGGCATGGTTCTCTCCCAGCCCGACCTGGAGATGTTGGGGATTGAGCATAGGGTTTTTCCAAGCAAGGGAGATGCTCTGCTGCTAAGCTAGTCCTTCCCAGGAAGGCATGGCTTCCTGAAGCATAGCATGTCAAGGTTGAAGGTTCGATCCCCCTATGGGACAACTGCATGGCAGGGGGTTGTACTAGATGATCCTCAGGGTCCCTTCCGACTCAACAGTTCTATGATTCTATTATCTCTTTCAAGAGAAATAAAGTGTCTCGAGGTTTTTATTTTTTTAGGTGTAGAAACAAAGCTCATGAAAAATGATGCTATCCCGTCCTTTTTGCCACATTTGCTTCGTTGTGCATGCCTCATCTAATAGCTGGGCAATATCAATTCGGTGGTAGACACACACTGAGAAGGGAAACTTTTTTGCCAAGGGGATTTAAGACCTACCTTCCCCATGGAATTCCTGCCTTTTCTTCCACAGTTCTGTATTGCTCTGTGGAACTCTCAGCGACCAGATGGAGAGGCTGTGGCCTCAAATTAATTTGCAGTGGTGCTTAGTCTTCTTGGGTTACGCAAGCGCAAAAAGAAGGTCCTGTTCTGCATCTGAAAGATTCTGGGACTTTGGCAAGCCACCTAAAGAAGGGAACATCAGGAGCATGGCACAAAGGATGTGCATAGGAGTTAACAACAACAATTTATTATTTATACCCCGCCCATCTGGCTGGGCTTCCCCAGTGACTCTGGGCGGCTTCTAACAAAATATTAAAATATCGTAATGCATCAAACATTAAAAGATTCCCTAAACAGGGCTGCCTTCAGATGTCTTCTAAAAGTCTGGTAGTTGTTGTTCTCTTTGACATCTGGTGGGAGGGCGTTCCACAGGGCAGGTGCCACTACCAAGAAGGCCCTCTGCCTGGTTCACTGTAACTTGGCTTCTCGCCGGGAGGGAACCGCCAGAAGGCCCTCAGCGCTTCTCCTGCAGGTCTTGCCCCCCTTTGAAGTACAGTGGTACCTCGGGTTACATACGCTTCAGGTTACATACGCTTCAGGTTACAGACTCCGCTAACCCGGAAATAGTGCTTCAGGTTAAGAACTTTGCTTCAGGATGAGAACAGAAATGGTGCTCCAGCGGCGCGGCGCAGCAGCAGCAGAAGGCCCCATTAGCTAAAGTGGTGCCTCGGGTTAAGTACAGTTTCAGGTTAAGTACGGACCTCCGGAACGAATTAAGTACTTAACCCGAGGTACCACTGTAGTTACTGAGACTGAAGGTTTTGCAGTCATCGTCCCCCCCCCCCAATAATGAAGAAAAAACCTTGTTTACCAGAGAATTAGGCCAGTCACTAGGAACAGTGGCAGCTCTTTCAAATCTCCTTAACCTCCCCGCCCCAAGAATATATATCTGTAAATGTTTATGCATCTATCAAAAAATGGTGATTGGATACTGACAAAAAGAGCCTAATTGATCTTTTGCAACTATTGTACATTTAAAAAAACAAAAACTCTGCCATTCCCAGCAGACTACATACTGAATTAACTTCAACTTTCCATCGGTCTAGTCTGGAAGGATCAACTGAAAAAAAACAACACAATAAAAGTAGACTACTGCATTGTTCCATTTCTGCAAATAATCCAGTTATTCCACATCTAAGACAGGAATCGTTTCGAATTTGTAAGCCTGAGTTTTAAACCTCCTGGAAATAATTGTTTCCTACAGAGCACCCCTGAGCTGTGCAAGCATGTTGCCATGAGCCAGGATTGTTGAAATTATATGGGAACCCTGCAGGCAACAGCTGGGTCCTGCTACATATTCGAAAATGACCGATAATAAGCACCATGGAGATTCCCTTAATACCAGTAATAGCAGTGTCAGTTAAGTCACCCCGCCGAAAGCATGTGTTTTACATTACTCTCCATTCCTGACTTGGTGGGTCAGAATGGGGAGCAAGCAATGCCAGTACAGCAAACTTCCAAGTTTACTGAGAATTAGCTCATATATATAATCTGGAGATCTCAAACTTCCCCTAAAACTTTAAGCTGTAATGATGACGATGATGATGATGATGATGATGATGATGATGATGACAGCGACATAAATAATGCAGGGCACTTCATGCAAATCCGTCTTAACCCCTCCCCTGCTGCTAAGAAAGAAAGGTTGGCTCCCCGCTCAAACAGTCACCTGGAACATATTTCCAAGATCTCCTTGCTAATCCAATTTCCCATCCGCCACCCCAAAACCCTCCGACGAAATTGAAACGGCATTCTATGATCCTCATTCACTGGGGTCCTGCCCCTTGAAATCTGTCACCGAGGCTGTGGTGAACAGCATAGGAAGACGCTTTTCGAAAGAATCGGGAGGTATTATTTTCAATTTAGTTGGTCCTATAATTCCATGAGCTGGTATCTGTAAGCAATTTTCCAATAGACTATTCCCCTGCCTAAAAAGCAGAAACATCACCTTGCCAACAAAGGTCCATATAGTTAAAGCTATGGTTTTCCCAGTAGTGATGTATGGAAGTGAGAGCTGGACCATAAAGAAGGCTGATCGCCGAAGAATTGATGCTTTTGAATTATGGTGCTGGAGGAGACTCTTGAGAGTCCCATGGACTGCAAGAAGATCAAACCTCTCCATTCTTAAGAAAATCAGCCCTGAGTGCTCACTGGAAGGACAGACCCTGAAGCTGAGGCTCCAATACTTTGGCCACCTCATGAGAAGAGAAGACTCCCTGGAAAAGACCCTGATGTTGGGAAAGACTGAGGGCACAAGGAGAAGGAGACGACAGAGGACGAGATGGTTGGACAGTGTTCTCGAAGCTACAAACATGAGTCTGACCAAACTGCGGGAGACAGTGGAAGACAGAAGTGCCTGGCGTGCTCTGGTCCATGGGGTCACGAAGAGTCAGATACGACTAAACAACTAAACAACAATTCCCCTGCCCTGTAACAACTATAGTTGTTAAGAGGCCATTTTCAGGATCCTGTGCGCCTTTATATGCTATTGTATGGGTCGGACTCTTAATATGCAGATCAACTTCTCCTCTTGCTGCAGAGAGTGTGGCACAAACCAGATTAAAACACACTACACAAGGAATGTTTAAAAGCCACTGCTGCCTCTGCCTCATGAATTAGTGAAAGGAGGGGGTTCTGGAGGGTGGGTACTGTCACTGAGAAGGCCTGCTTCCAAGCGACACTCTTGCAAAGGACTAGCAGAGTCTCCTCTGAAGATCTTAAAAGATCAACTTCGTCTGCCCTGGGGAGGCTGCTAGGTACCTGGTTCCAGGTTACTTATGGCTTTAAATGCCTGCAGCAAAACCTCAGAATTGAGTCGGTAGCTAAAAGGCAGCCAATGCAGATTTTTCTCAGTATGATGTAATATGTGTAAAAGCTCAGCATCCTCAGTTGGTAGAGCACAAGACACTTAATCTCAGGACCACTGGTTTGGGCAAACACATTAGGCAAAAATATTCCTGCATTGCAAGGGGTTGGACTAGACTGATGACTCTAGAATTCTGAGATTCTATCCTCACAACTGCATATTGCACGAATTCCCTACTTTTGCTGTTAGTTCTTGCCATACAGTTGGTATGTGGGTCAATCTTAAGGAAAAATTTAATGCATCTCAACGGACAAAGATCTGGTCCATCATCTCTTTTAGACTGGTCTCTGCCAGCATCTTGGAGAATTCTTTAAAAGTCATCCATTGGTGGTATTTTTTCGCCAGTGTGTTTGGTTCTTATTGCAAGATCAGGATCTCCCTTGTGCTGGTGGGGCTGTGGAAACACATGGTGGAGTCCATAAATTTTGGAAACGAATTATTGCAGAGATCAGTACACAATGTGATTCTAGGCCCTACTCGTATGTGTTTTATCTGTTTTTGGTAAAGGCGATGTGGATCTTATATGTAAACAGTTAATTGTATATCTGGCAGCTGCTCATTTAGTAATCGCTCAGGGCTGGAAAGATGCTTTGTGTTATACCTAGATAACTGGTTCAAGAAAGTTATGCTCTCTGCTATTTCACAGACATTGACATGTAATCTTTGTGTTGCTAGGGGTTACGCCAGGCCAGGCTTCCTCAAACTCGGCCCCCCAGATGTTTTAGGACTACAACTCCCCCACCCTGGAAGAGTGGCAGATGAAAGTGATGGACTTTATGGAATTGGCGGAAATGACTGGCAGAATCCGAGACCTGGGAGAAGAGTTGGTGGAAGAAGATTGGAAGAAATTTAAAGATTATTTGCAGAAACATTGTAAAATTAATGAATGTTAAAATGATGTTGGATTGGAAATAAGTGGTATTAGCAACAAAGTTAATAAGAATATGCAAAAATGAATTGATAATGGATGAAAATATAGTTATAAAATGTTAAGATATAGAGTTAAGATAAATGAAAGAGGGTAAGGATTTGCTGATTTGATTATTTAAATGGGAATACAAGAAGGGGAGGTGTGAGGAGGTCAAAGAAACCAGCAAATGAGTTTTAAGTTATGAAAAATGGAATTGTTTTTAATTTTTCTTTTTTTCTTTTTTTGCTTTTGTATGTTGTATCTTTTTCTTTTTTCTTTTATTATGTGTTTTTGTATTTATGTTTTTGTAAAACTTCCAATAAATATTTCTTTTTTAAAAAAGGACTACAACTCCCATCATCCCTAGCTAACAGGACCAGTGGTCAGGGATGATGGGAATTGTAGTCCCAAAACATCTGGAGGGCAGAGTATGAGGAAGCCTGGGTTACGCTGACCCTTCTGATTTCACCCGTTTTGGGAGTTATTTATTAAATATATGACACCTGCAGTGACATAGTTGGCAAATTCCTTCGAAATATGATAGTTTGGCAGTGTCTGTAAACAGGCAAGACCTTTCTTCCCTCTTTGCCCCATTTTCTTCATTGTAATTTGTGTTTTTATACCCTATTTATAATTTTATACTTTTATAATTTCATAATTGTACCCAGTTGATTTACTTCCTGGTTGTTGTTGTTTTTTAAAAAAATCTTCTTACTTTATCATCAAAATTTCATTGTGTTGTATACATATGATTTTGTTGTTAATGTCCATTTTTCTTTTTGTGTATATTGTATTTAGAAAAACAATGTAATGTAATATATAGATCACCATCACAATGTGTCAGGCCTCAGGGAATCCGATCCCCCTCTCCCCACCCCCATGGCAGGCTGCCAGGGATTAAGTAGACAAGAAAGCTCTTACCAAGTCTTTTATTCAATATTCACAGAGAGAGGCTTAGGAATGCTGTCTCTTGGAGTACTGGCATTGCTCCGGGTAATCTCCACTCCCCCTTCCCTTCTCATTCGTCCCCGCTGCCACCGCCCCCTTACGGAGGCAGCTTAAGGCCAATTGCCTCTTCGCTCTTTGCTCTCCCACTTTCACTGCTCGCCAGGTTCTGGGAGAAGGGAGGTCTGGAAAGCTTTCTAGTGATGACGTGACAGCCAGCTGCTCCTGCTCGGCTTCTCTCCCCTCCTCTTCCCCTGTTATTTCCCAGCTTTGCCCCTCTTCTACCTCTGAGCCGTGCTCTTCTGCAAACCACTGCTGTAAATCAATACTGCTTCCCTCTTCTCTGGAAGGTTCCACCGTTCCTCTTCAGCCCAATCCCTGACACAATGCTGTGTCCAGGAACGGTTGCACTCGGTGCACCAACCAAAATCAATTAATTGTTCCAAGCCACTGAGGTCATGTGGACCTGTAGTGATGGATCTAAGTGCACCCGAAAATTAGGCACTTGCTCCATAAGATGGAGTACCCCCCCTCCAGAGCTGGTACACCGCCCAATTCCTGGTCCAGGGAGCAGCGCGTCCATAATGCCCAGATCTTGTCAGACTTCAGTCACCGTTTAATACCTTTCAACCAGCCCATGACTACATGCACACATCACTTCCAGACGTGTGCAGAAATTGAGGTGGGCATCATCAGCATACTGACACCTTGTCCCTAAATGACTACCTACCGCCACTGATATTAAATAATATTGGGAACAAAAGCATGCCGTGCCACCTCCTCGCACAACAGCAGGTTGGCTGGGGCTGATAGGAGTTGGGAGTTTGAAAAGATCTGGAAGACGCCAGGTTGAGAAAGGCTGGCACACACCAATGCATCTCAAAGCCTATTGCAGGCTGAAAAGCAAAGCATATGTATATGGTTGGATCCTGGACATCATCGTACTTTGAGCAGACCCACTGAAATCAATGGGACTCAAGCTGGCCATGACTAATGTAGGACCCATAGATTTCAGTGGGTTTACTCTTCAAGTGTAATTTATGTCCAGGAACCAACTCAGAAAGAGAAATGAGAAACAGCATTTCAAAAGTATAGGAAGTGAGGGTGCCAACTTGAATAATATATTGGGTGGGGGAGTCGAGGTAAGCCCCGCCACACACAAGCCATCACAAGATGTGGCACACTAATAATAATAATAATAATAATAATAATAATAATAATTCATAAATAAATAAATAATAAAAATAATTTATTTATTTATGCCCCACCCATCTGGCTGGGCTTCCCCAGCCACTCTCGGTGGCTTCCAAAAAAATATTAAAATACTGTAATACAGCAAACATTAAAAGCTTCTCTAAATAGGGCTGCCTTCAGATGTCTTCTAAAAGTCTGGTAGTTGTTGTTCTCTTTGACATCTGGTGGGAGGGTGTTCCACAGGGTGGGTGCCACTACCAAGAAGGCCCTCTGCCTGGTTCCCTGTAACTTGGCTTCTCGCAGTGAGGGAACCGCCAGAAGGCCCTCGCGTTGGACCTCAGTGTCCGGGCAGAACGATGGGAGTGGAGACGCTCCTTCAGATATGCTGGACCAAGGCCGTTTAGGGCTTTAAAGGTCGGTCCCAACACTTTGAACTGTGCTCAGAAATGTGCCATTTAAATGACAATGCCCATCAACTGAGGGCGCTGCCCCCTCAAATGCTTTATGGGGGGGAGGTGAAGGAACCTTGGCCCTTATGATAGGAAGGTTTTTCGTTTTGGTATCCATTTTCTAAAGCGTCCTGGTAAAGTATTGCTTCACTCTGCCTCGGATAAGGATTGTCTATGATACATGGGGAGGGGGGGAAACTCAAGTTCTCAAGTTACCGCAAATAGCAGTAACAAAACAGCAACATATTCTGCATCTGAACCTTGCTTCTTTTTCTGCAGGGCAGCCAAACCTTTAGAAACGAAAAGCGCCGCGGTTTAATACGAAACCCAGGGTTTCTCTTGCAAATTCACACACACACCCTGCACACACATCTGGCTCTTTCTCTGCCCGTCAGCCTTGCATCCGCTCGGGCGACGGAGGCGTCTGCTGCCCGCCGAAGAAGCCGCGGCCTGGTCCCCTCCCCGTCGTGGAACTGGAGCCACCGGCAAAGTTTACGCAGAGCAGCACGCGACCGGCGTGTGGCGGAGAGTTCGCAACAGCGGCGCCTGGTGTTCCGCAAAACCGGGCGCAGAGGCGGAGGGAGGAGTCACAGAGGGCGGGGAAACCGGGGGAGGGGTGACGTGGGGGATGGGCGGTTGGCGCGCTTGCTACCTCGGGGATAGGCGGCGTGGAGGAGTCCAGAAAGCTCGAGCAGAGGCTTTCCTGTGCAGGGGCAAAAGGGGAGCCGGAAAGTTGGGGGGGGGATCAGCCGTGCGCATAGCAAGCAAAGGGGTGCGCAGTGCAAAATAATAAAATAAAAAATTGAAATGGAAAATAGAGGGAAAGAGTCAGCAGCAAACTTCGAGGGGGACGAGCATGAACGAGTTTGCGCATCTAAGATCACCAAAGTGAAGCGGGGGGGGGGGGAGAGATACCGCTTGTGCATGTAGCTTGGTAGCGACGCATTATTCCTACCACCACCCCTTAAATAAAAATAAAAGCAATTAAGTTGATGGTGAGAACTCTGAATTGTTTTCGATTGGCGAAGTTTTCGAAGGTGCCTTTGCGCCCCTTTCCCACTACTCTGCGCCCAGTTACAAGAGGCGGCGGCGAACAGCAAAGAGCACAATGTGTTTCTTGTTAAGCAGCCCAGCCCGGCTTTCCCCTTTCTCTTTTTCTGTATGGGTTACATCGTAATATTAAGCTGCAAGTTTAAGTTCTGGACAAACAATCTCTTGTTGCATCTCTAGGGCGCGGGGGGGGGGTTGATGAATTCCCACAGATGATGTTGCCCAAACAGTGATCGGCTTGTGACTTGATTTCCAGCATCATGATGGCTGGTTGGTGTGTATGTATGTGTGTTTTGTGTGTGTGTTTGTGTGAGTGTGTGGAAATGGAAGGAGGGAAGTGGGGCGGGGAGGAGAGGTCAGTACAGAAAAGAGCTTTGAAGGGAAAAGGCTGCCTACAGCAGGATTGTTTCTACAAGCTAATTGTACTGAGTGCAGCTGCACAAAGCTGGATCAACAGTAATAGAAGGCGGCGCAGACTTCCTGACGCCAGCCCTGCAGAGCTCCCACCAACACTGGCAATTCCAGATTGTTTTCCAGACCTTATCTCTCCCTAGTTAATTTCTTTCGCTCGCTCCAGTTTTGTGACCGGAACAAAAGTAACAGCAGAATCCTTTGTGAAAGCAGGAAAAAAAAGGGGGGGGGAATGCTGTTCGAGATCAGTGCACTTCACAGATTTCTGCAGCAATGTTTCGCAGGCATTCCTCTCCTACCCCAGCCAGAGTGCGCGCGCCTCCATGAGCTGTCCTTCTCCCCTCGTTTTCTAAAACTTTTCTCTCTTTGAACAGATGGGCAATGCGATGCAAACAACAGTAAACAAAACAACAAAACCAGTTTCCAAGTCACTGTCCTGGTTGTAAGTCGGACAGGGTTCACGCAACCCCTGCCCTGTGCAATTCTCGATCTACTGTATTTACAGTGCAAATTCTATGGCATGTATGCATGCGCAAGCAAACCTTTCTCCAGGTAAGCGCGTGTAGGACTGTGTAGCGACTCGAAACACAAGCATGTGGGATTCTGTCAAGAACCAGAAAATGCTGGGATCCTGCAGGTTCTAATAATAACACCCTTGCATTGCATTGTTGCGGCACTATAAGAACTGGTTTTGAGTTTGCAACCCGCCACCCCGCTTTTTTAAAAAAATTGAGTGCTTCATCCCCGTCATTCGGCTGTTTCCACATTAAAGCCACTCCCCATTAGAGTGTGTGAGAGGTTTGTGAACCCGGCGAAGCAACGACTTCAACCTTAATCATTCATCCAGGTAACATGTTCCTAAGAAAGCAGAACCACTTGTGACAGCCTTGCAATTAAATATATAGGTAGTTAACAGCGTGGTGCTGATAATGCCTGCGTTGTTGGGGGGGGGGGCTGGGCAAGATTATCCTCAGGCTCCCTTCCGACTCTACAATTCTATTATTCTATATAACCTTAATTACATAGACCTGCTTTTAATACCCCCAAAAAGAAAACCCCTTTCTTTTGAGTGTCTTTAGGATTTTGGAGAGTGCGCCCAAAATGGATTGGGGAACAGGAAACTTTTCAAACATCCGCGAAAGTCACTATTATTCAACTCCCCACCCACACACGCAACAAAAAAATAAATAAATTTCCATGATCCTTATATTGGACACAAATACACGCAAATGCCTATGTAACCTGTGCCAGAAATTATCACGGGACTAGAAAAATATCCCAGCCGCAGAAGCAGTTTAGGGGTGCAACCGTGTTGCGGCGGCGCTTTCCGTTCTTCCGCGGCGGCGCAGACTGGCGGCGAGCGGCGTTTCTCTCTGCGCGCTGCGTCCGCAGAAGGAAAGCCTCCCGGGCCCGCTTCGCTCCTTTCCTCAAGCGCAAGCGCGCACCAACACACCGTTGCAAAGAACAAGCAAGCGAGGGGGGGGGGAGGAGAGCGCGAGCTGCACTGCAGGTGCGGGTGAGAAAAAAGCGCGCCGCTGCTGCTGCCAAGCCTGGGCCGGGCCGGGCCCCGCCTTTTGCAGCCTCCCCCAGCCCCGGGCCGAGCCCCGGTCTCCATGACAGCCGCCTGAGAGGCGCCGCCGGCCTGGACCGGGAGGGAGGGCAGGCAGCGGGGGAGCGACGTCACGGGGCTGGCGCCGCCGAGTCGGGCCCGGCCTCTGGGTGGGAAGGAAGGAGGGAGGGAAGGCAGGCAGGCGGTGGGAGGCCTGCCCGGAGGAGCGGGAAGGGAGCCGCAGGAGGAAGGAGGCGCTCGGCTGGGGCGCGTACGGCGGCGTTAGGGGAAGCCCCCTCTGCAGCCGCCGCTTGCTGCCCGTGCCAGTCCGGGTGCAGGAGGCTGGGATTTGGGGGAGGGAGGGGCGGGGCGTCCTTTTTATTGCTCACTTATGGGGGGGTGAAAGGAAGTGGGTCGTGAAGAGAGAGGCCGGGCTGAGGGGCTTTCCCCCGCCACCCCTTTTTTGAGGCGCAGGAGCTCCTAAGCGAGATTCTTTGCACACTTAGCCCTCGCCCCCCTCTTGCAAGAAACAGGAGAAACAGCCTCTCTTTTTTCTCACCACCTCACCCCCCCTCCAATTGTGTACCTCCCTCCGCCGCTTCCCTGTAAAAGGAACCAGAGGCGGGTATTAGAGTTGGAAGGGACCCCAAGAGTCATCTATACCAAACCATAGCTGTCAACGTTTCCCTTTTTTTAAAGGGAAATTCCCTTATTCCGAATAGGATTCCTCGCAAGAAAAGGGAAAAGTTGACAGCTATGTACCAAGCCCCTGCTAGGCTGGGATCTCTGCCTGCGTGAACCCGCGACCCTGAGGTTAAGAGTCATGGTCTCACTCTCCTCACGCCCCGGTGAAAGAGGAAGAAGATGGGCACCCATTGCATACATAGACGGCTCCCACGCCTCGTCCTTGCCATCAAAGGTGGCGCAAACGCTTTTTCCTCAAGCGGACGCTCACTGTTCTCTTTCATGTGACACAAGAAAAGCTGAGAGGGGAAAGATTGGCAGGCTCCACCATTTGGATGGGCGGCTTTTACATCAGGCCCTAAACAAACTGTTTGAATTCCCAACCAATTTAACTCTGAAGCCATTCTTAGAAAGGACTTCTTATTCCAGCTTGCAATACGTTTCAGAGCCCTAAAGAGGAGGTTCTCGGAATGCACTGATTTTAGTCTTCAGGACACCACACAAGGATTTGGGTGCTTTTTCCATCTGTTGTGCCTTATTTTTTGCAACTAAGGAAGCAGTCTCCTGAGTATGGGAAGCCAGCATGAATACCGTATTTTTCGCACCATAGGACGCACTTTTTCCCTCCTAAAAAGCAAGGGAAAATGTGTGTGCGTCCTATGGAGCGAATGCAGGCTTTCGCTGAAGCCTGGAAAGTGAGAGGGGTGGGTGCGCACCGACCCCTCTCGCTCTCCAGGCTTCAGGAAGCTATCCGCTAGCCGTGGGAGACCCAGCTCTCCCACGACTAGCGGAGCGCTGCATTAATCCCGAAGCTTGGGGCCTGCGGAGCTCAGCGCACCCCAAGCTTCTGGGTGCCGGCAAGGTCTCCGCTAGCCGTCTAGACCTTGCCGGCACCCAGAAGCTTGGGGCGCGCTGAGCTCCGCAGCCCCAAGCTTCGGGATTAGCGCTCCGCTAGCTGTGTCTAGGCTGCGGATAGCAGCCTGCTTCCCGGAGCGTCGGGCGCCCTGAAAGCAGAGCGCCCGGCGCTTCGGGAACTCATCCGCAGCCTAGGCAACCCTGCGGGAGATCCCGCAGGGATGTCTAGGCTGCGGATAGCAGCCTGCTTCCCGGAGCGTCGGGCGCCCTGAAAGCAGAGCGCCCGGCGCTTCGGGAACACATCCGCAGCCTAGGCAACCCTGCGGGAGGTCCCGCAGGGATGTCTAGGCTGCGGATAGCAGCCTGCTTCCCGGAGCGTCGGGCGCCCTGAAAGCAGAGCGCCCGGCGCTTCGGGAACACATCCGCAGCCTAGGCAACCCTGCGGGAGGTCCCGCAGGGATGTCTAGGCTGCGGATAGCAGCCTGCTTCCCGGAGCGTCGGGCGCCCTGAAAGCAGAGCGCCCGGCGCTTCGGGAACACATCCGCAGGGTGGGGAGCCCTGCAGGAGTTCCCTGCAAGGCTCCCCAAGCTGCGGATAGCAGCCTGCCGCCCGGCGGGTGGGGCGCCCTGAATCAGAGCGCCCCTCGCGCCGGGCAGACATCCGCAGGGTGGGGAGCCCTGCAGGAGTTCCCTGCAAGGCTCCCCAAGCTGCGGATAGCAGCCTGCCGCCCGGCGGGTGGGGCGCCCTAAATCAGAGCGACCCTCGCGCCGGGCAGACATCCGCAGGGTGGGGAGCCCTGCAGGAGTTCCCCGCAAGGCTCTCCAAGCTGCGGATAGCAGCCTGCCGCCCGGCGGGTGGGGCGCCCTGAATCAGAGCGCCCCTCGCGCCGGGCAGACATCCGCAGGGTGGGGAGCCCTGCAGGAGTTCCCCGCAAGGCTCCCCAAGCTGCGGATAGCAGCCTGCCGCCCGGCGGGTGGGGCGCCCTGAAGCAGAGCGCCCCTCGCGCCAGGCAGACATCAGCCAGCCCCACAAGCTCGGGGGACAGCAGGGAGGCGCAGCGCCACTATCCCGCTGTTCCTCGACCTGGTTCGGTTTCCCTGACCTGCTTTTGGGGGGGGAAATAAAGGGAATTTTTTTTCCTTTATTTCCCCCCCAAAAAACTAGGTGCGCCCTATGGTCCGGTGCGTCCAATCGTGCGAAAAATACGGTAACTCTGGTTTAAATGTTAAGCTAGTGCAAACTACACCGGATCTGTTTCAGAGCAGGGCTATTGCCATTTGAGTTGGCCTAAGCCGGGCAGAGGAAAACAAGCCTTTAACAGAGTTTGACTTACACCACACTTTTTGCCAGGCTCCTAAATTCTGGCAGGTTGCCACGCCACATGACCAAGCTGAACAGAGTTAGGATACAGCTTAAAAAAATCCGGCACGATCCCACTCTCCTGGAACGGCCATTTTTCAGAGCTTACTCCAGCAGAAGTTTCACTGGTCTCAGCTCAGTTGACTTGAGGCTGGCATATCTCCAACTGAGTTGGGGTTGGGGACTTGCTGCCAGCATGGCCCAGCTGAGCTGGGATTTAGTATGCTGAGCCAAATATCCACTGCATCTTAACTCATCCCAGCAGACCTATGGCTAGGATTGTACCCAACCTAGCTTGATGAGGTAGAAACAATCGAGCATTGAACCGGAGCGCTGGAATGCAAATAGGCTTGCAGAGCTGTACAATCTAGTTTAGATTTAGGTTGCAATGAGAATAAACCCCTCTGAATGCAGCAAAAGACTTCTGAATAAGCATGCATGTGACAGCTTAGTTTCTGGAGAACACTAGTGCACAGTTTCTCAGTAAAATACAATTGGATATTAAAGTAGCTTCCAACGGAAAAGAAAATGCTCAAGAAGATAACATAGCCCATGGTTCGCCTCAAGCACAGCAACACTTCAAAAGTATTTATAGTAATAAATTGCTTACAAAGGTTAATATATAAGTAATTGTGTAAATATGGTAGTGGAAGTGGTAAGTGTATACTAAAGTAATTTTTATCAAAGAGTGTCCATCCACAAGTTCTCTAGCACTGATTTCAGTGGAAGAGATTTAAGCATCCAAAGTGTTTCATAAATGTCATGTGCCAAATTAGTTTGGCTTTAACAATGGTTTTGGCCCTCTGTTTAAGACGCTATCCTCTGTATTTCAAAGTGACTGCAGTATATCCTGCCAGCCTACCTATTTTTTACCTTTCCCTACCTATGAATGTTCTTGGTTGTTATTTTTTTCCTTGAGCATACAGTAACAAACCAGTGATAAAAGTCTGTTCAATTTGCATACAGTCTCGTCTGAAATAAAAACATGAAGTGATGAAGTCTGACATAGCCAGAAAAATGTATCTCGGAAGACCTCAAACACAGGCTAAGAAATCAGCTGATCATAAGGAAATATTGTGGGGGTTAAGTCCTTGGGGGCAAAATCATGTGTTTTGGTGTGTTTTTTTACTAGCCATCGTACGTATTTAAGAAATAAAATTGTCATGAACATTATTTTGTTGCTAAAAGATATGGCTGCGATCTTGCATGTTGCTTAAGGCTGAAGTCTGAAAAGCACTCTTGTTAAGTAGCAACTCTCACTGAGCTCATTCGCTTCTGAGTAAGCATACTTAGGGGTCATGCTGCATGGATCATGGCCTTCCACTGGATTTAAGTAGCCTAACAGCTGGATTGCAGTTTTAAAGTGCAGCCCTGTGCTTTGTTACTGAGAACTCTTCGGTAGAACTTCCATATTATCTGCGTAGCATTACAGGGTCAATTAATCTTTTCTTTAGCATAAGGCATAGTAAAGCTTCAATTAAATGAGTGGCAAAGTACACAGGAAACACTACCAGGTCAGTTCCTTAGTCCATCTAGTCCTGCATTGTCTACTGGCAGCCATCCTCCAGGGTTTCCAGCCTTGGATGGGGATGCTAAACACTGAACCTGTGCTATAACTCGGCATTATGGGCGTAGACAGGGGGGCAGGTGCCCCCCTAAATCAAGTAAATAAATAAAAATACTTCATCATTGGCCAATTGTGTTGCAGATAACTCAATTCTGCCCCAACAAAAAGCCTGTCCCCCTGGCCACGCCCATGCTCTGTACCCAGGTACCCTGATTAGGAATGTAAGTGTAGTCTTGTGGCAGAGAAGCCACATACTTTGGGGAGGAGGAAAAAGTGGGGAAAGGGTTGAGCGACAGCAAGTCCAGGGTCATATCTTGGTTGGTTGGTGGAAGCAGCTACTGCCCTTCAACCTATTATGTTCCGTTCCAAGAACATGTAAGCTGGCACTCAGTGATTACAGCCACTTGCGTGGAGTGCAATTTTATTTCCCTTGCAGGGTGGGAAAAGAACGTTTACAAACAATAACGCCACATGAGGAAATGTCATTGGGATGTTAACAATCCACATCTTTTTTTTAACAACAACAAAAAATATATATAGGGGAGGAGCACCACCTGTACTCATTATGGGAGAGAGTTGCTCACAAATTATGAGCTGGATCAAAAGGCAAAAAAGTGGGAGAGAGGAACATGAGGGATAGCAAAACCTGAAGACCTTCCAGTAGCCCAGAGAGGTCAAAAGGCAGAGGTGCCAATGTCTGATCTTACCTGCGCAAGTAATCTCCCTCAAAGCTAATTTCAAAGTACAGTATATATAGTTGTGTATGTGTATACACACACACACACACACACACACACACTGCATTATAGGCAGCATAGATATTGCAAATAACCTCAAAACCACCCATGCACCCCTGAATCTAATGTTTACTGGAGGTATATTTATTTTCAGTGACAACCCCCCATGTCATAATTAAGTATAATGATCTATATGGTGTAGTGATTTGTTTTGAGCAGGCTTCCGCCATAGTTATCTTCAAGAAAAGCTTCACGCATACAAATAAAGTAAGGCATTCATATTTGTCCTGTGATTCATTTATATCTATTTAAATGCCATGTATACATTAAAGGGGCACAAGCAGGAGTCTTACATGAACAATGTATGTCTATGGGTACTACATATGCACGTTAGCCTAACGCTCTGAAATTTATAGCGTCGCTTAGCTAGCGTACTTGCGAAACTAAACAACTCCATCACCTCGAAAACTTCTGAATTTCTGCACCGCTGGCAGAGAGGGAACAGTTCCATTTAAGCCTCGCATGTTTGACAGATGTGCTTGACTAGGTTACAGTTACCCCCCCCCCCCTGCGGTGCCTCGGCTTCCAGCATCCAATGATGTCTTTTCACTAAAATAGCCACAAATAAACTACTCAGTTGTTTTAGCCAAATAATTACAGTATCTGACCGTGAGTGAGATCACACACACACACTCACATATCTCAAGGGAACTGCTTCAAAATAAGTAATCTGTGATTGCAAGTCTTGGGCCAATCAGGCTTGAAACAGACTGCCAGAGAAGACTGGAAGTTACTATCACTGCTGTTTGGTTTGCTTATAAAAAGAACTTGTATGTTCCCTTTTTGGTAGGCATTGCATCTAAAAACCACTCTTGCAGGTTCTTTAAAAATATATATTATAATACTAACTCTGTGGCCCGTACATGGAAGAAAACTAACTTGTTACACTCATGGTGACAACTGTATATGATGCATCCTATGTCCAGTTGACACGCAGGAAGAGTGAGGTAGCCACAGCCACTGTGAGAGCAGGATGGAATCTCGTTGGCCTGATCCTGCAGGGCTCTTCTTGCGTTCTTTTCTCAGGCCTGCCTCTTGGGAACCAAGCTGCAAAGAGCAGCCCTTTCCGCGCCTTCCTCTCCCTCGGAATGCTCTCGGTTTGACTCCAGGCTCGGCTCTTGCCTGTGCAGTATTTACTACCCACAGCTGTGCTCGGGGGCCCGCCCCGCTCTGCCAGGATTGGCTGCGAACGCGGAAGGCCAGAGCCTTCTCTTCGGCTGCCTTGGCACCAGTGAGAAGTGCCTGCGCGCCTGACTGACGTGTCCAGGGTGCCCAATCGCAGCGCGCCCAGCCTGGATTTGTCAGCTGCTGGACAAAAATCAGCTGCTGTATAAAAGCAGGAACGAGGCGCCTTCAGCTTCATTCCGAGCGCGGATCAGGCAGCTGCAAAGAGCAGGAATCGGAGGAGGAAGGCTAGGCGCGGAGAGAAGAGACGCGAGAGCCATTTCCTCCCCGTGGCGCGTGCGTTTTTGCGTTTCGTCTCCAAAAAGGCAAAGCCGGCTCTCTTCTTTCCACCAGCATGAAAGCGTTCAGTCCGGTGCGGTCCGTGCGGAAAAACAGCCTCTCGGAGCACAGCTTGGGGATATCCCGGAGCAAAACCCCGGTGGACGACCCGATGAGTTTGCTGTACAACATGAACGACTGCTACTCCAAGCTCAAAGAGCTGGTGCCCAGCATCCCGCAGAACAAGAAAGTCAGCAAGATGGAAATCCTGCAGCACGTTATCGACTATATTCTAGACCTGCAGATCGCTCTGGACACGCACCCCAGCATCGTCAGCCTCCATCACCAGAGACCGGGACAAAACCCTTCCTCCAGGACCCCGCTGACCACCTTAAACACAGACATCAGCATCCTGTCATTACAGGTAAGCAGTGGCGTAGCGTGGGGGGTGCAGGGGGGGCCGGCCGCACCGGGCGCAACTTCTGGGGGGGGGGGCGCTCGCTGCCTCCGGAGTCCCCGAAGAGCCTGGGGCGCAGGCTGTAGCAGAGCCCCATGTCTCGCCGAACCGACGAGCTGGCAGCGGCTCTCAGCGCTTGCCACGGTCCCCGCGCATCAGGGCCTCGGAGGGCACGCCAGGCAGCCCCTCCTCACCGACGGGCAGCGTTCGCCTGCGGGGCTCGGCCAGCGCGCTGGGCTGGCCGCGTGGAGTCGCCGAGGAGCCGCCGCCTGCCATGCCGCCCTGGCTGCTTCAGCCGCGTCCGACAGCCGGCTCGAGGCTCCTTCCGGCCGGGTCTCCCGACGGGGCGCTGCGGGCGGAGGCTCCGGCACCAAGCGCCACGCCGCCCAGGCTCGGGTCGCTGTCTGGACGCGCGCAGCCCGCCAAACGCGCCACCGGCGGCGAACGAAGCGCCCAGCCGGAGCCACCTGCGCTCTAGTCCCTGCGCGCCAAGACCGCCCACCCGCCCCGACGGGGCCCGCCCACCCTAGCCAGAGGCCGGCCGACGCACTGGCCCCAGAGGCGCCCCCTCCCCGCGCCAGAAAGAAGCCCCCTCCCCGCGCCAGAAAGAAGCCGCGTCGGGGCTAGCCGGGCCGGGGAGGGAGACCGAGAAGGCTGCGCCGCGACGCCCAAAGACGCGCGTCTTGGCGCAAAGGGGCCCGTGGCCCCATTCTAATGTCCATTCTAATGTCCCCCATTGTGGTCAAATCGGAATCCTTGCCCGTCACGGTTAGTGCCTTTTGTAATCTGGAGTGTGCTTCATATGCTTTCTTGAACTGTTAAGCGTCTTAACACCACACTGCCTTCCCCCTTCCCTCCCCCGTTGCAGGCAGCTGAATTCCCCTCAGAGTTAATGTCAAATGACAGCAAAGCACTTTGTGGCTAAAGGAATTGGTAAGTTGTTCAGGTTTCTTTCTGTTTTTTAAGTATATGATTTAACAGTGTTGCCCATGAGAAATGTGGGAGGGGGGGTGTTCAGAATTGCCCTTGGAACCGAGGATTCTATGAAGTGGCAGTTTAAGTCATAAAATGCATGTTGGCTTCTGCATATTCTGTACCCAAAACGTTGGATGCTGTAAATTCAGGGACAACCTCCAGAAAGCCTAATCAAATGGGGCAGTGAAACTTAACATGGAGATACAGAATCGTTCCTTGTTAAAGAACTTGTAATGAAAAGATAATTGCTCAGAGAAGTAGGTTAGTGTCTCTTGCCACCGCAAATAGAGATTCAAATAGTTATTATATAGATAATTTGGGGGCAGAGGGGGAGGGTGTTACCAGGAGTCTCTTCATACTCAAACCCCAGACAATTTTTTAATTTCATATGTGGTGTCTGTATCAGAGTGTGTGTTTGTGTGCGCATGCTGCATCTGGACGCCAGGGTTTGCCCAATCTTTGAGTGTTTGGTTAAATGTTCAAACTGTGGCTTCCTCTCTGGCGCCAGTCTGTCCGGATCTCTGCCCTGTTAGCATTCTTCTAAATATGCCTCTCTTCAATCTTTTGCAGGTGTTTGCTGACTTTTTTTTTTTTTTTTTTTTTTGCACAAGAAGACAGCCTCTTTTTTTCCCTTTTTTTTGGGCGAGCTGCTGAATCTGATTTTCAGCTGTATCTGGAGGGGGAGAATCCATATCCAGTTAAATGGACCTTTTAAGCGAAATTGTGGACACCCATCTCCCCTCTTCTGCAACATGGACTAATCTTAATTATTTATGAAGAGACTTTTAAAAATGCCCTTTCTCTAGTTGGAAGGCTTCATTTATATAATATCCCCACAACGGGGAGCAAAATGAAATGTAAAAAATGAAACAAAAACTCATAAGGAATTGCCCGTTTTAAATGCAGACTTTGCCTTTTTTCCTCCAAAGGTGGAGCGTGAGTACTAGAAGGATTTAGTGTTCAGTTTTTCAGTGAAGTCTTTGTCAAAAATTATCCTCTTTTGACACAAACGTAGGACTGAATGCTATGTATATATTTATATATAAATATGGGAATGAAACTTTGAACTCTTTAATTAGAGTTTTCTTGTATAGTAGCAGAAATGTGCATTTCTGCAAAAAGTGTAATGATGTACGTAATCATGCTAAACTTTTTATAAAAGTTTAGTTGTAAACTTAACCTTTTTATACAAAATCAAAATAAATAATGTGTGTTTATTGAACAGTAGTTTGCTTGCTTTATTCATAGTGACCAACAGTTTTCTGGGGGTGATTGGGGGGGGAGTATTTGTAAAACCTACACAATAAAAAAGTACCTGAAATGAATGTATGTTCCTAAGTTGCTTAAAAAAAGAGGGGAGGAGGTATGGTAGATGTCTGATAATCAGCTTATGAAATCGCCGTAGGAGAAACTGCTTAAGTTGTTCATTACCTAGAGAATGATGTTAAGCTCTGGCAAAATCAAATTCAGTTTAGCCAGAGAAATTCCTCTGCTCTGTTTGTTCTTCATCCTGGGTTGATTGACTTGCATTAACTTCGCACAGGAACTACTTCAACTCCAAGCAAACTTGCCCTTTTGGATAATTATGCCTAACTAAGATTAGCAGAGAGCTGTTACATTTCCCCAGCCACCCAGCTTCTGCAACACATTTTAACGGAGAAGCTGATGTGTAGCACTAAACTGAAAATTTTACCTAAATCCATGCAATATTTCAAGGCAAAAGGGTATTAGTTAATGAGTTGCAGCAGCTTCCCTATATGACTAAGCTATTGAGAAATGAAAGTCACCCCTCATGTTATTGATTAAACTTTGGCTGCTCTAAGCATCACCCTCTCCCTGCAAAAGAAATTGAGTTGTATTTGTAGTACTGCCTTAAGGCAGGCTGCAATCCTGCACAAAGTTAGGATGTTGCAATACAGTGATTCACATGGAATTCAGGCGGCGTAAATATGTGTAGGTTTCTCCTGCTCCCCCCACCCAAAAAAATTATGCACCTTTTTTCCTGTTCTGCATGCAACCCCAACTTTCTAGTGCAGAAATAACCGTTTGTAGCAGCTATACTATACCTGCCTGTTGGAAATTAATAGGATGTGGTCAGTTTCTACCACCAGCAACAGCCAGTTCTCAGCACACTATGTTAATTTCTGACTTTTGGCAAAGCTGCACAGCAGAAGCATCTGCAGCAGACTGCACAAAGTTTTGGGGAAAGAGTCCTGGTGAGGAATGCCTCCGTTTGGCACCTGGGCGTGAGCCTGGGTATTCTGTGCTCTGGGGACTCTTACACTGAAATGCAGAAGCCTCACCTGGGGCCTGTAACACTTTCACCAAAGAGAACAGGTGTGTGGGTGGCGCCGCACAGTCTGCCGCAGCTGTCTTTCCTCGCCCTTGACATCAAATCTATCCACAGAGACTGGGGGGGGGGGTGAGCCAGCTCAGATCAGTTTAGTACAGAAGCTGCCCCAACCAATCAGCGGCCCAGCCTTCTCCAAAGGGATCAGAGCAATCTAAGCGGGAAGAGAGCTCATCTTCTCTGCCTCCTGTGTTCCGTCACTATTTCTGTCAAATTAATGAGGGCTTCAAGCCTTAAATATACGATAAATATGATTTTATCTTTCACCAAACAGGCAAAGTTCTGTCGACAGCAGAACGCTAGGAGTTTAGAGACGCATATCTGAACTTTCCACGTGCTCTGGGATGCATATCTGCAAACTGGAATTTAATTTGCAGAGGGTTTTATTCTGTAGAGTATTTTGGCTGCTCCCAAGAGCAACCCATATGACTCACTATCCTGCTTCCTCTTTCTTTCAAGGCATTTCATCTTAATATTCAAATTCGGGCTCTTTGGCATAGGCAGAACAATGTGTAATTCATGCCACTAATGTATTTGACTCCTCCCCAGGAGTAAAGTAATAAGAACACTGAAAACTTTCCACAGTTACTTTCAACTTCAATTTTGAACGCTTGGGCATCAGCGGACACTACAGAATCTAAACCCATAGCTGCTTCCTCCCTACCAGTCAGTGTTTGCACGTAACAAATGAGGGAACGGTAGAGAATTAATTAAACCTAAATGACAAATAATTGCCTTAAACTGCAATAACTGTCACACAAATTGTGTATCTACCCCTTTTTGTATTATGGGCTTCGTTAGTTGCATGATTCTGTCAAACAATTCCTCAGCATTTCAACGGAAACAACAGATTTTACATCAAATTTAGTTTTGCTGTTAAGACGGATTCCACTGTAGCGTGACAAACCCAGCACTTTACAAGAAGGTACAAGTGTTATAAAGATGGCAACATACTCTCAAGCCTGTATCAGATTGTAAGAATGGATCAGGAATAATCTATCATTAACATGGTTCATAAATACAATTTAGATGGAAGTGAATTTGAGGGAACAGCCAGTCTCAATATTTTATTTTCCAGATTAACTGACCTGTGGGGCTTGCTCTCAGTCACTGATATAGAACAGCTCCCAGAGCAAGCTTCTGAAAAGCTCTTCACTATACAGTGCACGCTCAGGTTGCGAACGTGATCCATGCGGGAAGCACATTTGCAAACTGCAGCGTCCGCAACCCGCAGCGCCGCATCTGCACACACACGGGTTGCGATTTGGCACTTTGCATGCACAAAGTGCGATTTAGCACTTTGTGCATGCGCAAGTGCCGAAACCAGGAAGTAACCCGTTCCAGTACTTCCAGGTTCGGGGCGCTGTGCACAACCCGAAATCGCGCAACCCAAAGCGTCTGTAACCTGAAGTATGACTGTATTCATGTATTCAATATGATCATACTTCTGCTTATATAAACAGCTTGATGAAAAGGTAGAATGCCCTGTTGACTCACTAGTGAACAATTCCAATGGGTGTAGTGTACATCTGACTCAATTCACCAAGAGTATGGTAATTTAAAAGCCTTTTGCAAGAGTGGTAAAAAATACTGCATTTCGTCCTGCTGTGTAGAAAAAGAAACGCAGTAAAGATTAACTGAACTGTTTGGCAAAAGTTTCCTAAGGAACAAACATCAGCATGCCAATAGTTCTCTCTTTGGGGGCCTAATCTAATGCAAAACAGGACTGAAATAGCACATTTGCAGATACAGCACTGAACAAAAAGATGGCCAATACAGAGCAGGACAGTCTATGGTCAGAGGTGTGTCAGCTAAGGATAGCTGACAAAAATGATTCCATGTGGCAACATTCACACAGTGTAAGCCAGTCTTGTAAGATGTATTACTGTCAAGTTCAAATTACAAGAACGTCAAAAAAAAGTTAAGGGAACTGTCCAATCACAATTTGGGGTTGCTAAGAATTTACCAAAGTGCTTTACAAATCCTCTCTCTCTCTTACCTAAAGAAGCCTGCCATTCTGAAATGTAACTGTGAGGAAATGCATGCAAGTATTGAATATTCCTATTTTTGAGAAGCATTCCATTTGTGCCAAACATTACTGTTTCTGTCTGTGGACAGTGAGCACCACCTTGCGGCCTAGACAAAGATGACAACTTCCACTTTAAAAAAAAAAAGGCTTCCTGCTGTATTTACAAATAGATCAAAACTATCTATTTGAAAGAGATATTGATAGAAGTAAATTTGGAAGTCTGAACTTATTTGCTTTATTAAGTTTATATCCCACCTTTCCTCCAAAAGAAGCCCATTTTAATGATTCAAGTGACACAAATGTCCTTGGGCATTTTCTCAAAAAGTTGGCTTGTGATTCTGTTATAACTCAATTCGGCTGCCAAATAAACAAACACAAACTCTTTCCTGTCAGAAAGGGCCAGAGAGTCCAATGAAATATGGGACGCCCATTGCATTCTATAGGACAAGATATTCTAATTCAAGTTCTCCACAACATTTAAGTAGCCCTGCTTAGCATTCCATCCAACTGCACCTGAGAGATGAGACACAAAAGCCCCCACACACACCACAATTCGGGCTGGGACTGGCTCCTTTCATTTATTTCTTTAATTGTAAGATTTTTCCAGTGCCCACTGCAAGGTCCCAGGGCGGGCTGTAGCAATACTTTTATACAATAAAAGGCAAATGAAAGTCTAGCTGTTTATACAAAAAAACCAAGCAGAACTAATTCAAGCAAAAACAGCAGAGCATAAATTAACCAAAACAGAAAAGTTGGGTCCCATAATACCATAACTCATCAAAGGGTAGGCTAAAAGGGGGTGCATCTTCAGCATGACATGGAAGCTATACAATGAATATGCTAGATGCACTTCTGTGATCTTTTCTGGACCACTGTACATGAGGGTGGTGGAATATCAAAAGGGCCCTCTTTGCCCATATCAACACCCAAGAAGGTTGGTAGGGATGGAGGCGGTTTTTCAAATATTTGGGCACTAAGTTGTTTCGGGCTTTCCACCCCAATAGGAACACCTTGAACTGGGCCTGGAAACCAACCAGCAACCAGTGCTTTTAAAACAGGGCTTATATGAGCTCTAAATGAAATCCCGGCCAGTAAGCTGGCTGTTGCATTTTGGAACAGCTGGATTTCTGGAGTCTCCATGTAGAGCGCATTGTAGTAGTCCAATATGGCAGTTTCCTGAACATGGAGTACAGTGGCCACATCGTCTCTGTCCATGAGGAGCCATAGCTAGAAATGAAGGCACTCCCAGCCACGGAGGCTTCCTGAACGTCCAGTGCTAGTGCTACATCCAGGAGCACCCCTAAGCTATGAACTGGCAGGACAACATGGAGGAGGAAGAAAAGGATCCCTGCGAGGGGTGTAGCTGGGACTAGGACACACTGGGGCAAGCTTGGGCTAGGGAAGAAAGATTGGTGTTGAAAGTACTCACAGGGTGACGGATGACAAGAAGATGAGGGTCAGTGCACAGGAACCAGAGCAGCAGGGCCCATCACCAGGGTGGGCTCCGTCTTCAAAAATGCAGTGGGCTCTGAGGCCTAGGGAACAGCAGACAGGGTGCTCCAAGAGCCTGAAGCAGGCAAGAGCCCACAGCCCAGCTCCCTAGCTGGCCAGGTGGGGCTTGCTAGCTCTGGGAGGAAGTGTGTGATTCCTCAGCAGCAGCAGGTTTGGAACAGGTGAGGGTCATCTGCCTCATCAAGCCCAGATGCTGCAATCAGCAGAGCAGAGGTCCCGAGTCTGCTCACCTGACCATGTTGATAGCTCTCAACTTGAGTGCTCCAGGATCTCTGCGGGGCTGTGCTTTGGTTTGGACTTTGGAAATGCGGGGCTGTGCTTTGGTTTGGACTTTGGAAATGTGGATTAACCCCAGACTGGGAACTTGACATGCTGCCTTGTCGCCAGACAGGCCAGGGGTTCAGGACAGGGTCCTGATTTTTCCTAGGGGGGTGCAGTCCTGTTCAGAACAAGCAGTCTCACCCCTCCCCCAGACTCAAGAACTCAGAACACCTCTGTCTTTTCAGGATTCAGCATCCCATTTCTCCCAGAATGCATTTCCAACAGCAGCCATTCCAGTCAGCAGAACAACGATGCAACTACTATACTGTATATATGAAACAACCAATGGCATGGTTCGGTGGCTAACTGAATGCCTTCAGGAAGGTAGGAGGCAGAAAGGAAGGAAGGCAAAAGCCTTCTAATACAAATTATTGGTATTCAGCGACTTAGGTGCTTGGTATTCAGAGACTAGCAACAGAATGTCAGAATGTGAAATGACAGTGTGCAGGAGTTACAGCCAGCCATGCCATCTTCCAGGGTGGAAAAATTTCCATCTTTCCCCCGCTCACAACACTCTGCTTTCTGCAGCCACTGAGCATTCAGAGTTCTCATTTTGCTGTTTGGGGGTTCCTCCTTAGGTTGTTTCTCTAAAAGTACTTCCGCAAATGTTGGGGGTTTCCTAATTTCTGCTACATAAGGATTGTCAGAGAACGAATGCTTTATTAGTATACAGAATACAGTCTTTGAACATAGCAAGCAGGCTCAAATCGGTGCCATTACACTTGCAGAATGACACACTAGAGGTGTTTGATAATGGAAGAGGCAGATTCTGCCTTTCCTGTTGTTCCCTGAAGCTGATTTTCTGGCAATGCTGAGGGTGAAGGGAAGAGGGGGGACATGCAAAAACTGACCCAATATCTCTTTCCTGGACAGCCACAGTCATTGAGACCTTACTCAGCAGCTGGATACCATTTTTGCCCCATTTGCCATTCTGCTGCTGAGGGTACTCATTTTGAGAGATCTTCCTAGAGCTCTTCATAGTACGCTTTCAACCCACTGTACTAACTGGATGCCCTCTGAAAACCTCTGCTCTTGCTACTCCGCCCTGGCTTCAGATCAGTTCTGAATGTTAATGCAAACAGTCCCAACACAGCTCCTGTATTGTGAAAATGGTCCACTCCTGCAGCTTTCTGCTCTTTAACCAGCTACAGCTGCTGCCCCATGATTCATATCCTGTGTGATGGCGAAGTTTGCTCAGGAGTCTTGGGTGTCAAGAGCCCAATTGTCTATTGAATCACACCATCAATATGCTTGTTGACACACTCAAAAGAATTCTGAAAGGTTGATAAGGGAAAAACTTCTCCTTGTAGAAGCCATGTGATGCAACATCGCCAAGGCTTGTTCTTTTGCATAGGATTAATGCCTCCTCCCATATGTACTTACGAGTGTACTCAAGTTTCAGAAGCCATGCTCAGTTACTCTCTGAGGCCTGAAATTCTGTAGACACTAGGGATTCTTCAGTCGCTGCACCTCAGCTCTGGAAAGCCCAGCTTCTAGTATATAACCCCAACCTAGCTATTTAGACAAGCCTTTGGGCAGGTTAGCATAGCTACTAGCTGTGGCATATATTTTACGGGATGGGTCTTTTTTCCTTAGTTCAGCTTTTTATTTTTAAATGTATCACTTTATGTTGCACGGCAGCTACAAGCAAAACAAAGGCAAGACAAAAATTATTGGGGGGGGAGGGAGACACTGATCTAAAATTCTCAAGATCCATGTTTTAAGATGGGTGCTCATCATAAATGAGGCATACATTCACTAAATCACTTTGGGAATATAGTGGTACTTCAGGTTAAGTACTTAATTTGTTCCGGAGGTCCGTTCTTAACCTGAAACTGTTCTTAACCTGAAGCACCACTTTAGCTAATGGGGCTTCCTGCTGCCGCAGCACTGCCAGAGCACAATTTCTGTTCTCATCCTGAAGCAAAGTTCTTAACCTTAAGCACTATTTCTGGGTTAGCAGAGTCTGTAACCTGAAGCATATGTAACCTGAAGCATATGTAACCCGAGGTACCACTGTAATGGAAGACTGATCAGAGGTTTAGTTTGGCGTGTAGTATATGTGAAAACGCAGACCCACGTACATAGCAGCATTGCTTTAATACATTATTTTTTGTTTTTCAATATTTTCTCCCACAATGATTCTATTCAGAGGCTTCTAATTTATTGCGTTCGAGAAACTCTGGCATATAAAGCACAAACGCTGT
The DNA here is from genome assembly GCF_027172205.1 of Podarcis raffonei. Taxonomy (NCBI): domain Eukaryota; kingdom Metazoa; phylum Chordata; class Lepidosauria; order Squamata; family Lacertidae; genus Podarcis; species Podarcis raffonei. The sequence goes on from NC_070604.1 coordinate 30,715,876, forward strand.
TACAACAGACTCCGTCCCTATGTAGATTCTATATCTGGGCATTATTATAGTAATTCCAAGATATCACAACATAAATGCCCCTTCAACTGTACAGAATATCTTCTAGATGCTCACTAAAAAGATTGGAGTCATAACCAAATGGGACATTTGCCACACTTACCTGAACCCAGATGAGATTCATCTTCTATGGGAGACTTGTACAGGTGCAACATCAGGAGCCTTGTGTTTAACTTGACTAAGGTTTTGACTAATTTAGAGTCTTCATAATGGCAGAGTATTATGTGATTTTAAGGCTCCTAAGGAAACACCACCTTTCTTGTTAGACCATGGGTGAGATGCCAAGTGGCACCAGTGGGCATCTGCTCATGCAACAGGTCTTCCCCCTCCTCTCTTCCCTCCACAGACCCCCAAAAATCTGTTTTAGAGGGTTGGGGCCCTTTGGGCTGTATTCTGGGGGCACCCAGGAAACGGGAACAGAGAAACCAGATTTTCATTGTGCAGGCAGGCAGGACATCCTTGGATGTTGCTCCAAGAGAAGGTAGAGTTGCCCTCCTCCCTCATCTCTAACCTCCAGCTAAATGCCAAGGAACTGTGAACCGGACAGATTCATTAAGGATGGGGGATGTGACCATCTCTTTTTAACAGTGAAGAGGCACCTGAACTTGTACTTCAGCAGATTTCCAAGGAAAATTAATTTCACAGCAGAGGAGCAGCCTCTAATAACACTTCCATTACATGTCCTTGCAGCCCCATCTTGAGGTATACCAGAAAATTTAAGAGACCACTGTTCAAACATTCTCAGGAATAGGAAATGTGTCTTTGTTGTGCAGGGCCCAGGCTATCTGGAGCACCAGAGGTTCTAAGCAGAACTTGGAATCAATCCTGTACAATGTTGGGAAGTCAACAGAGGCTCTGAAACGCTGTTAAGTACTCCTGCTCTCTCTGCACAAGTCAAAGCCTTCAGACTGCCATCCAAGGGCAGCTGTGTGACGAGCACAGTATATGCCTGAAATGTGGATTGCACTGTAATTTGTGCCAGCATAATTCTCTCGTGCGTTCTAGTATATTTCAGTTGCCTGTAATTGGAATGTTTGGTAAGCTATACTGGGGGAAAGACTGCATTTTCTCAATGACAAAATATGGCAGTCAGGATGCCAGCGAAATGCAATACCCCAGAAACAAAAGCTCTTCCTTGGGCAAAGATATCTGGATCCTCCACAACTGCACATGGAAGGAAAAACAGGGTTAATCTGACCATGAAAGATGGCCTGAGCTGTTTCAGGAAGCAAAGTGAACATGCTTTCTCCTAAGACAGCCTGCCCCATAGAAATCACTGTCCTACAAACAAAGATAGTGGTGGAATGAAGGCAATAAAGTCAGTTTAAAAACATCTAGCCCTAGCACTGGCTGAGGCAGGGGGTGTACCGTGGGGGAGAAGAGATGCAATGCAGTGCTCTGATTCAGGCAGCATTCTGGACTAGCAGTGTAGAAAAATTGCCTGACCTCACCAGTTATTTATCAGGGCAAAAATCCCAATGTAATTTTGGAAAGCTGAGAACCTGGAGTGATGACAATTATCTGGATCAGCTATAACCCCCAACCATATGTCTGTATGCATACAGAATAGGATATCTCTCTTTAATGATGCCCCCAACCTAAAACAGGGTTTTTAGGAACGTGACCTTATTTTGAAAAACGTATTGGGGACTTAGAAAGGGCTCTGGTTTCCAAAACTTTCTTGAGGTTAGGCTGATGTCAATCTTCAAGCCTTTGACCAGTGACCAGTACTGCAAACAGAGGATCATATCCTGTGTCCATTCCACCACTCCACTCCCAGAATGTGACAAAAGAACGATCCTTTTCTTGTTGAAGAAGTTTGAAAGACATAAGCCACAAGAGGCTCTTACACCACCATCAGCAAGATGACTTCCTATGTCCATAGATTCCCCCCTCCCCCCCGGAGATAGCAGGTGCCCATGAATAAGATGGAAAAGAAAGACAGGATGATTTGACCTGAATTCCCTCTCCGCCCTCTGCCCCCCCCCCCCATTGCTTGGGAAGAGATTAGTCACAGCTGCTATGCACAGGAAAGCCAATCTCTTTCATTCTGTGCTCAACGTGGGCAGATGGGTACCTTCAGAACCGGGGAAGGAAAACCTATTGCCTGGTTTTTTATGCTTCTGAGGAGTCCCACTGAACATGAATAAATACTGTGAGTGCACATAGTACTGAAAGAATAGTGGGCCAGAACAATAATTGAGATTCCTTTTCACAACTAGTTAAGAGAAGCAGCTGCAGGAAAATCCTGAGACTCCATCTTTCCTAACTGAGGGATACAGCAAAGGAACAGATAGCCGTCAACCTGGAAATATTTAATACCAGACTGAATTGTCAGACCAGGAACCTCTGGGAAGGATGGAGCTTCCGCATGGCTAGCAGATATTGGGATTTGTTCCTTCCTACAATTCTGAGGACATATTGCCCAGAATTAATACACAAGCTGTGCTCATATTAGTCCTTAAAGTCTTAAATACTTGCAAATTCTAAGCAATTCTCCTCCTCCTCTAAATTATAAACCTCTAAGACAAACGTTTTCATTCTCACTTGCTTTTTCCTTTCTCTTTTTTTGTCACTCTTTTTATAAATGGGATTCTTCGAATGAAATATTAATAAATAAAATCTTTCAGTTTAACCTACCTCACAGGACTGTAGGAAAGATAACTCTGGGGGAAAGGCTACAAAAGATTTGCGTTCCTTGTATGCAGGAAGGGCAAAATAAAATGGAATCCATCTAGGAGAGTAAAAAAACAACTACTACTGTCTATACACCAATTACATTGTACAGCCAATGTCAGCAACTAGTTTTTAGGAAGGCCGGTTTCAAGAAGGGATTCAGGACAGCTGATGCCAGCAAGCTGCAACAGCCACACTCCTCCACAACCATCAGGCTTGTTAATTTGGAGGGGGGAGGGGGGAAGCAGCTGGTACTTCTCAGGAGACCCAAGTTTGAGCAGCCAGTTTATGATCCCTAGTAACATTAGTTAAAGTTCTCAGGTTGTAAAAATGTTAGTTCCTTTCTGAATTTAATCAATACCTGTCAATGATACTGGAGGGAACACAATTTGGGGAGGCAAATATGCTGTTCTGACCATATAGCCATCTTTATATTATGAACTTTTCATAAAGGAAGAAATAAAGTTTGGCATAGGGCTAAAATCTTTCATAAGAAGTATTTGTTCTGTGAACTGAAAATCTGGGCGATATAATATGGCTAGTGGTGATTCAAAGCAACAATATTCCAGGAATAGGTAACGTAATGTTTTAGTATTTTACAAAATACTGTACATATTATATTAATCATTTAGCAAACATTGGCAAAACATCCATGTTAAATATCAATTGTGTGCTAACTCAGACCTGGCTTCCTTTCTCCTGTGTTTTTAGAATCTCTCTCTCTCTCTCTCTCTCTCTCTCTTCAGTCATTATCTTCCTCAGTTTTCCCCTTCCTCATTATGGGGATAACGACCCCTCTCTATTTTTTTAAATGTTCGTCCTGTAAATACCAATAAAGATGTACAGTACTCAACTCAAAGTTCAGTCATTCTGAAAACACAGCAGCAGCTTTTATATATCACAGTTACAAATCAGTGTATATCCAAGTGAATCCAACTATTTAAACGAAGAGACCTAACTCATGCCCAATTATTTCTTGGATTGTGCCTTTTATGTACAAGTTCCACTAAAATCATTGAATTTTTTCTTCCATGTCTGTTCCCTAATCCACATCGCAGAAAGGCTCTGACATGCATAGAGCTCCAAAGTAGATGGTGTCCCATTAAGAAAGGAAAAGCTCTTTCCTTTCTCCTTCCATCATTGGATGTCACAACAATCCATTGCTTATGATGACAGGAACAAGTTTCATATTCTGTTGGGCTCTTTCTTCAGCACAGAAGCAAGGAGTTCCAAAGCTTTTGCTTCTGTATTTCATCAACCACAGCTTGATAGGCTGTTATAGCTCAGTAATATGTTGCTGACTATTGTTGGTTTGAAACAAGCCGACTTCAAACTATCTGTATGGAACTGGCTTGCTTAAATAAACCAAAGTTAAGATGAATCACAGATTAGGATTCAGACATTAACATTCAACTGAGATTAATTTATATTTAAAGCAAAAGCTTCTTATCAATGCCCTGTGGCATTGATGCTGCATTAGGGTGCAAGTTAGGCTAGTTTCCATCATGATAAACCAGGGTTTATTGTGACCTCTGAACACAGTCGTTGCATGTACAGATCTTTCATCGTTCAAGCAAATGGCATTCCTCATTGAACAAATCACCTGCATCTTGCTATGCAGAAAGGAGCCAAGCAATTTTCAATCAGGCTGTTGGGTCAAACAAATGGTTGAGAATTAGAACTCTTCACAGAGCACCCAACAGTTAACATCTATCAAACTCTGGATAAATGGAGATGCAGATGCTTCATACTTTTAAGGATAACCTACATTTTTCTTCATTAATTCTCTCGTTATCCAGATATTTTTTTAGAACCAGTCGCCTTAATGTTTCTAATCACCTGAAGACACAAATAAAAAAATGTCTGACACAAAGAGCATCATGCTTATTATTTTATTGTCCTCTCAATGCTAGCGGAATACACATGGTTCACTGATCATATTCAAATTCCTGCATATTTCATCTGCAGAACAAATTACTGACATTACAGGCACAATACTAGAAACAGAAGGGGGGAAATTATGTACCGTTTTGTTGCACGATGCCAAATGTTAGATTTTATTTTTTTTTACTTACGCTTGAGGTAACGACAATTTCTCATTCCTCAGACTTTCTACAATCCGATCAAACCTATTAATCAAAGGCCATGATTTCTAAAAACTGTAAATATTCATAATAGCTCCAAAGACTACACCCAAACTGGCTTCACCTAACACCATGACCAGGACTACTTTGTTCAATTACTTCAATACTACTGTGGGCACCATCTACAACAAACAGAGAATTCAGCCTGAAATCCTATACAAAACTGCCTGGAAGTAAGTCCCACTGAAATCAATGGGGCCTACTTCTGAGTAGACATGTGCAGGATTGTGCTGTTCATCAATTACGTCCAAATCTCGGCCACAGCTAACATGTCCAACATGCAGTAATCCATTAAAACTACAGTCACACACATGACACATTCCCAAAGACTGCACTGCTTAGAAGGAACAAACAACACTTGTACTTTGACCACTCTATATCAATACTTAAACCATCAAGACTTTTAAAAGTGTCACACACAGAATTGGAAAATGCAAATTAACAGTTGTTTCTGTAGTTTCAGGTTCATAACAGTCTGACCCTTCCGCTTCGTTTAATGTGAGACATTCCTTCCTCCTATTTCTAAACAAATAAGTAGTACTGAACCTTATGATGTACAGATAAACTATTCGTTTTTGCCTTTGTGAGATCATCCAAATGTTTAAGGCATTTACCTTTTCAGCATGTGGACTAAGGAATTTGTACTTGCACTGGAAAAGTTAAGCTTTTACTTAAGAAGGAAACGCTGGTTTTATTTTGCCTAATTTTAAGCAAGTGGCTGAATCTCTCCCATTGAAATCTATGGGACTCAAACATGCTGAACTTCAGCAGGATTCTGTCCTTCACTTGCTATGGAAATTCACAGGTGAATAAAAGACAGGGAACCAAGCCTTGTTAAGAGAAGATTTATAGGCCTGGTCAAGAGCCAGCAAGAGGCAGCATGCTTAAAAAGTGTTGAAGCAGCGTATGTTTTAGCTTGGCTCTCTTTTAAAGAATACTTTCCCTCTCTTCTCCAAAGCCTGCACCATCAGAGCCAGTAACAGTAAGGAGCTCAGAAGAATCTTTCGAAAGCCTGGCATAACTCGAGCGCTGGCTACGCTTATGGGCCACGCCTTTGATGTTATCATTTTGCACCGGAACAGAATTAGGACTCGGTCCAGGGCACAAAATGATCTGAGAATGCTCTCTCATGCTCTCAATCTCCTCAAAATTCTGATTAGCTCGGTTGGTTGGCTGGTTGGCGCTGTTGTTATTCAGCGTGACTGTGCTGGGTGTTCGGTTTAAGTTGTAGGCTTTCTGGCACGCTGGCCAGTTCTCTTCAGGGCTGCTCGCTATTAAGCTGCTGTCCGAAGGGCTTTTCTTGTCTTCCGAGCAGATTGACATACGTGCCATGGTTGCGTCTTGGAGGCCGCTCAAGCTGAGGGGGATTCCCCGTTTCCCACTGCGGCCATCGTCTTCAAGCTCAATGAGATTTGCTTTTTCGAGCTGGGAGTCATCTGTATCGTTGTGGAGAGAGTGGTTTGGAGAACTTTCACTGGATCTTACCCCAGAGTCAGAGGAGTCCTTTTTGTCGAGAAGAGCATCTGTCAAGTACTCTTTTGCTTTAATCAGGGTTCGAATGGGCTCAGATCCATGTTCTGGAGATTTGGGCTGCTTCTCTGTTTTCCCTTCGACTTTTCTGTCTTTACCTTCCTTGAGGAGGGGAGTGTTATCAGATTCTTCTGTTCCAGACTCATCTTCATCACTTGGAAGTTTCTGGTAGCGCAGAGCTACACCCTTCAGCTTCAGGTCTGCAGCTTGGAAAATGCTGGTTCTTTCAGAAGATTTCTTCCCTGGGAGAAGTTTGGAGCCAGACTGATCTGATTTTTCATCTTCTTCCGTGATGGGATCCAATGGAGACGCATCGCTAGTAGACACACCTGATGTACTATAATCTACAACATCATTCCGTTTAATCAAGAAGGACTTCCTTCCATCGTCTTGCTTTTGCTCAGCATCCTTTCCCTTATCTTGTTCCACGCTGGAATGAAGGGAGCCTGTTGATGTGCTCTGGCCCATATAGAAGGCTGCTGAACTGTGAGGGGAAGATCTACCACTCACCGTGCTAGAACTGGCACCCCCTTCTAATTGTGACATTTGAGCAATATATTCTCTATATGCATCTCTATATTCTGCCTGTACCTTATCGGTAAGCTTTGAAATTTCAATACTAGAATCTTGAGAATTCAGGCTTGAAAGACTTGGCGTCCGACGGGCCTGTGACTGTACAAATAGAAAGAAAACACATTAATACAAAGTCAGTAGAGTTGACACCAGTCCTTCAAAACAGAAAAGACATTCACCCCAAGAACACAGTTGTGAACAGAGCAGCGTAACACTCGGCTCCTTCGTAACCAGAAAGGACCAACTGCTCAGTGGTATAGTGTACGCCTTGCATACGGTGGGAATACTCAGTGTTGTGGGCATACCAACTATTACCTGTGCACAGAACTTTGAGCACTATGTTCACTTACTATAGAAATATTTTTACGGACAACTTGAGATGCATGAATTTCTGCATCTCTTATTTCAAGCATCTTATTTACCTGATGCTTAGAATAAAAGGGTGAGAGAATGTATGATTCCTGCCAGGTATACAGGAACACAGAGACATCTATAATGCAACATATTTTTGTCCCTTTCTACAGTGCTGCATGAAAAAGTTCACTTCAATGGAGGAGGCAATCATAAAAATCTTGCATACACACACACACACCTGCATTTACGCAAGTGCACACATGCAAGGCGTCTGTTGCAGAAAGCTGGTCTTATACACACACACACACCTATTTATGCATTCAGAGTTGCCTCTCCATTGAAGTGAAATGGGGAAACAGTGCCAAATAGGACATTTCTATGTCTCCATCTGGTGTTTTGTAAGTCACTTTGCATATCAAGGAACTAAACTGAAACAACAACAACAGGACCTGAAATGGGGTTTATATTTGTAACTCCAGAAAATACATTTAATGAACATAAAATGTGGCATTTCCTCTTCATGCCACCACTGCCTGCTGATTTGGGTGAGGGAGGAAGCTATTTGCTCTGTAAAATTGCTAATGTTAAGAGAGAGAGAATGGGCTGAGATTAAGTCTATGTCGAAGAGAGTACCTGCCAACTCAGGTTACTATGACGTGGAGGGGCTTCTTCTAAACCAATGGTGTTCAACTCTTCAAAGCTGAAGTTGAGAGCGTAGGGGGCTTGACCCGGAAGACCAGTCAGTTCAGTATGAGGCAATTCAGTGTTCAGCGCAGGACGGCGAGCAAGATCATTATGAGGTATGGTACTGGCGTGTTCATTTGCTGCCCGGGTATCTTCATGGGCAGCCTGACTCTCAACATTTCTCAAGTCAAGCACCTAACACAGAAAATGCAGCAATTAGGATGCAGCATGAAAAGCTCTGAAAAGATAATCTGGTTGAGGTGATTAAACACTGGATAAACAAGTCAAAGAGTATAAAGCTGCGAAGCACACTTCTGTGAGAAAACCAGGATTTATGAAAACCCTTGAAAAAGTTCTTTGAAATCACTGAAAAGCTACTCTGGAAAATCAGGAGACCCAGCAGAGCAGGTCCTACTGTAACATAATGAGAAGGGGAAATCTGAAAACTCTCACTGCGTGTATATGAAGACATGTGCGCAAAGGACTCTTTGGAACCTGTACTGTGTTTGTGAACACTTTTCACAAACAAGCTAAGACATACACATTTATGCAAGTACACGGTATCAAGATGTTTGCTCCAAAACACCAATCTTATATAATTGTGTGTCAAGACAATGGACCGTTTCTAGTAAGTGGGATAAGAGCATCACTTTAGTATGGGGTTGGGCAACCTGTGGCACTCTACTTAATTCCAAAAGCTCTCTGCAAGTGATCAGTTCAAGCCTACGGCAAGACTGATCCATCCCTTTCCTGTCAGCCCGCGGGGTGGAAAGGCGAAAGAGAAAAAGTAAAAGGGGTAAGTAAAAGCCACTTTTGGCTCTGCCCACCCAATCACGGGCTTCGGCCCATCAGCTCGGCATCCAGCTTTGACAGATCACCCCCAAAGGAATGCAGCTCTCAACAGAAAAAAGGCTGGCCAACCCTGCTTTAATAAATAACTCCTTTCTTTCCCCAATGCCTCCTATAAATACTCACCCAGGCTTTCTATGAGTGCACTGACAGGGCTGAAACAGACAACTGTTCAAGGCTGCAAAGCCTTGTAAAAAGCAAACATTCCTGGCACAGTGCTGCCACTTTATATAAAAACACTATGCCAGATACGATGTCAGACATTATTTTGCAGGAGCAAGGCCTTACAGTTAGGCAAACCAAAGCATGCAAAGGCTGCATTTCCATGTATAGTAAAGGTACCCCTGCCCTTACGGGCCAGTCTTGACAGACTCTAGGGTTGTGCGCCCATCTCACTCAAGAGGCCGGGGGCCAGCGCTGTCCGGAGACACTTCCGGGTCACGTGGCCAGCGTGGCATCGCTGCTCTGGTGAGCCAGAGCCGCACACGGAAACGCCGTTTACCCTCCCGCTAGTAAGCGGTACCTATTTATCTACTTGCACCCAGGAGTGCTTTCGAACTGCTAGGTTGGCAGGCGCTGGGACCGAACAACGGGAGCGCACCCCGCCACGGGGATTCGAACCGCCGACCTTTCGATCGGCAAGTCCTAGGCGCTGAGGCTTTTACCCACAGCGCCACCCTAAACCAAGAATGAGGAACCTTTCTTTGGCTGAGATCTACAAAGTTTCACGGCAAACCCTATGGGGAACAGGGATGGGAGCTATATTGTGCAAAACCGGTTTGAAGTTGGTGTCATGATATGGGTTTCATAATGTTTGACCTGACCATGTATCACGAATCATGGTGTGTGTGCGCGCTACACAAAAATCACAATGTGCAAAAAGCAAGAAGCCAGCCAACACTTCTCTCGATTCCTGCAGTCCCTGCTAACTCTGCCGGCCCAACTCTCCCCCACCACCAGCAAATCACAAGAGCAGGAGCCAGCAAAAATCACAATGCAGGAAAAAATGTGAAGCCAGCTGACATAGCTCCATCCTTACTTCAGACATCGTGATATATATTACAATGTTTAGCTGCTTATATATCACAATGTTGAAAACCAGATATCACCCAGCCCGACTGGGGACCACAAGCCCAAAATGAATGTGGTCAAAGGAAGAACATCTCCCCCATGCAACTTGCTCACACAATGCAACACACCCATTCACTCTCTCACATGCAATCTCTCTCAAAATAACCTTTTCAGTCTCAGTATTTAGGCTCCTCCAAAAAGCATCTTCCTGGACAAGAGGAAGGATTTTAAAGCAGAGGGTGGGCTTGCAGCCAGAGAGGAAAGGCTAGCTTTTCACTGCCCGACTGTGCCACATTTAGGCTTCAATAACCACCAATGGGATCAATAAGAGGATTTTGTGAAGCCTAAATGTGGTACTGGTAGGTGAAGGGGTTGGAAGTGGATGGTGCAGGCTGGGTAGGGAGCATCCAGACGGTGAGCCAGCAATTCCCAGCCCCTGTGCTAACTCCTGCTAAAGACAGTGGGAGTCACTTCCAAGCTAACATGACTAGGATCCAGTCACACAGGCACCATCAACAAGGCATTTGTATTTACATAAGACTTAAAATTCTCTTACTGCACTTCTGAAGAGATGCCAGTCGCCAAAATTCATGTTCATCTCTCTCTTCAGTTCATCAATGTTGCACTGTGCTAAAACGCGACCGTTTATATTGGCCTAAACAAATTTTTAAAACACAAAACAGATAAACACACCCTTGCCATCTGTAAATATTTCGTAAGCTAAAAAAAAAACCCCTGAAATTGAATTTCACGTGAAAGTACACGGTTAATACGAGTGGGATAGAATAACTGTACCTTTTGTAAGAAGAAATTTAAACACTTTGATAAAATATGCAAACTTAGAATTTCCACTATGGCATAAAACAAATTGTAAATTTGTAATGTCAAGAAAACAAATCAAATGCATCATATTCCTTAATTACGTATAGGGAATTTGCATTTTCTGGATTTAAACCTGGCCTTTTAGAAAGCCTTCTCACAAGGCAGTTTACGGAAATATATTCAAACAACAACAAAAAAGAATCGATAAATAAACATAACAAAAACAGCCCATCTGAAAATATTTCAAAAAGCAAGTCAGCAAATGTAGATTTAGAAACTTTTAACAATATGCCCTTCAAAAAAAATGATGATACATACACACCAGGCTGGCTTTCTCCCTGGTAGACATTTATCTGATAACATGAGGAATGTAATTAATATTTTGGAAAAGCTACAAGTGAATATCAACACAAAAGCAGTTTTGATATTTGTAGACGCGGAGAAAGCCTTTGACAATATTTCTTGGAGTTTTATGAAGAAAAATCTTCAGGGGATGGGGGTTGGACAAAACTTTGAAAATGGTATAGGTGCGATTTATTCTGAACAAAAGGCTAAACTGATAGTTAACAACATAGTGACAGAAGAATTTAAAATTGAGAAAGGGACACGACAAGGTTGCCCAATTTCCCCACTGCTTTTTATTTTGGTCCTGGAGGTTTTGCTAAATATGATTAGAAGGGACCAGCTGATACAAGGTATTCAGGTCAGAGCTAAACAATATAAACTTAAAGCTTTTGCAGATGATCTTGTATTGACACTACAGGAGCCAGTATCTAGTACCAAGAGGGCTCTAGAACTAATCCAGGAGTTTGGTCAAGTGGCAGGCTTTAAGCTAAACAAGTTAAAAACTAAGGTTTTGGAGAAAAATTTGACGCCGATTGAGAGAGAGAGGTTTCAGAAAGAGACAGATTTAACATTAGTAAAGAAGGTAAAATACCTGGGCGTGAATATGACTTCTAAGAATGCGAATTTATTTAAGGATAATTATGAGAAATGTTGGTCAGAAGTGAAGAAAGACTTAGAAATTTGGTCGAATTTGAAGCTTTCCTTGCTTGGTCGAATTGCTGTCATCAAGATGAATGTATTGCCGAGAATGTTGTTTTTGTTCCAATCATTGCAAATTATTGACAAGATGGATTGTTTCAAGAGGTGGCAAAGAGATATCTCTAGATTTGTCTGGCAGGGCAAAAAGCCCAGAATAAAATTTAAGATACTTACTGATGCTAAAGACAGAGGGGGGTTTGCCCTGCCAGACCTTAAACTTTATTATGAATCAGCAGCTTTTTGCTGGTTGAAGGAATGGCTGCTTCTTGAGAATACTGACATCTTAGATCTTGAAGGTTATGACAATGTATTCGGGTGGCATGCATACTTGTGGTATGGCAAGGTTAAAGCACATAAGGCATTTAAAAACCATATTGTCAGGAAAGCACTATTCAATGTTTGGATAAGATATAAAGACTTTCTGGAGAGTAAAACCCCAAGGTGGTTATCACCTATGGAAGCGAAAGCTATGAAAAAACTTAATATGGAGGCCAAATGGCCAAAGTATTGGGAAATTTTGGAACAGGAAGGTGACAAGCTGAAATTGCAGAGTTATGAGAAGCTTAAATGGAAGGTGCGAGACTGGTTACATTATTTTCAAATAAGAGAGGTTTATAACCAAGACAAAAAAATTGGTTTCCAGGTGGAAAAATCAAAATTAGAAACAGAATTGTTAGAACCCAATGCTAAGATATTATCAAGAATGTACAATTTGCTGTTGAAATGGAGTACTGAGGAAGAAACGGTAAAATCTGCTATGATTAAATGGGCACAAGATATAGGACATAATATTATGTTTGCTGACTGGGAGCAGTTGTGGACCACTGGGATTAAATTTACGGCATGTAATGCCCTAAGAGAGAATGTTATGAAAATGATGTACAGGTGGTACATGACCCCAGTCAAGCTTGCAAAAATTTACCATTTGCCCGATAATAAATGTTGGAAATGTAAAGAAACTGAAGGTACATTCTTTCACCTTTGGTGGACGTGCCCAAGGATTAAGGCTTTCTGGGAGATGATTTATAATGAAATGAAAAAGGTATTTAAATACACTTTCTTGAAGAAACCAGAGGCCTTCCTCCTGGGCATAGTTGGCCAATTGGTGTCAAAGAAGGATAGAACTTTCTTTATGTATGCTACAGCAGCAGCAAGAATACTCATCGCAAAGCATTGGAAGACACAAGATTTACCCACTCTGGAAGAATGGCAGATGCAAGTAATTGACTATATGGAAATTGCTGAGATGACTGGCAGAATCCGAGATCAGGGAGAAGAGTCGGTGGAAGAAGATTGGAGGAAATTTAAAATTTATTTACAGAAACATTGTAAAATGTATGAATGCTGATGACATTGAAATGAAATGAAGGGGTTCTAGCAACAAGATAGATAAAAACTTGAAATTATAAATTTGGGAGGTAAAATAATTAAGGATAAAGTAATAGGATATGAATTTGCTGAACCAACTTTCAAAGAGGGATACAAAAAAGGGAGGCGTGAGGAAGTCAGGAAAATAAGTTAATCAAAGATGAGCAATTAGAAAAGAGGGATTTGTGTTTTTCTTTTTTGTGCGTTTATTGGTTTTTTCTTTTTCCCCTGTTAGGTTAAATGTTTGTATTTTTGTATTGTGTAATTTTGTATTGTTGTGTTTTATATTTCCCCTGTGTTTTTACTGTTCTTTGTTTGTTGTTTTGAATTCTCTTTATTGTTAAATTCAATAAAATATTATTATAAAAAAAAAACCAGAGAAAGGCAAAAAAAAATAAAATTTAAGCGCTTAAAAGTGTAAGAGGGCAAATTTCCCCAGGGACAGAATTCCACAAGCAAGGTGCTGCTGCAGAACAGGCTCCATCTCTGGTTCACATAAAACAAGCATGAGATGACTATCTTAAATGTCTGGTAAGTTCATACTGGCAAAAGCAGTCCTGGGAGTCCAAGGCACTGAGGGCTTTAAAAGTCAAAACCAGCACCTTAAATTGAGCCAAAAAAATATATATCCGTAAACCAGTGTAACTGGTGTAGGATAGGTTTCGCCTGATCCAACCAGCATGCTAATATCAGTATTTTGGCGGCTACATTTTCAACCAATTAAGTTTCCAAGCTGTCTTTTATGGCAGCCTCATGTAGAAAGCATTGCAAAAATCTGGATGTACCAGCACATGAATAATTTAAACCAGGTCTGTTTTCCTCAAACAGGGACACAGTTGGCAAAATCAGCCAAAATAGAAAAAAGATAATCTGAAACGCTGATGCCATCTGAGCCTCTAAGGTTAGTGCTAGGTCCAGGAAAATTCCCCCAGCTGCAAATTTGATCCTTCAGAGGAAGTGAGACATGAGTACGTAGGTATTATGGAGGAAGATGGTTACATTTTTTTGTCCGTATCAGTAGAATTTCCCAACTAACAGCCCTTCAATCTTTTCTGGATTAAGTGTCAACCTGTTTGCCCTCATCCATCCCAGTTTCAGACACCTGTTCAGAACATCCATGGTACAACAGAGCTTTAGAGGCTCCTTGTCCAGCTTTCTGCCAGCAGTTTTCTATTAAGATGCCAGCTAAGTTCTCAAGCCAAGCTCAGGGGTACATAAATTCCCTCTTCGAAAGCAGAAGTGAGCCTTAACAGCCTTAGAGATTTCCATCAGGCTGAGCTAACCCTGTGCCAACCAGGGAATTACTGCAAACAAAGATCCAGCATGCTAAGAGAACATTCAGTGCACTGATTCTTTAGCAGCCAAAAAAACTTTATAAACCTCTTAATTTCAGCTCTATGCAATGCAGTGAATCGTGTTGCTGTATCACACTGAACAGGACTGGGATTAAAAGATGTAGGGTGGAAAAGGGAAGTCAATGCCACAACCAGGTATTCTTGGGGTAGCACCCTTGATGGATGATACCATCATCATCATTACTACAATATATATTCTGCCTTTCTACAAATAACACCCACGGTGCCTAACAGTGATAATACCACTTAAAATATACAGCAACACAATAAAAAGAAGTTACTAACAAGATTAACTTCATAGTGATGGTTTGTCATGAACGTGCCTATCTAGGCTGCCTTGTTCCTTCATGCGAATGCACAAAAAACAAACCATAGTCCTCAGCTTACATATGAAACAGGGACTGTGGCTTCTCTATCTCTCTCAAACCAACCATATTCAGTAAGCCAAGAACACAACTTGTCCTCTCACGGTTTGTTTAGAGCAAAACAAACTTATGTTCTCTTCTTTCACCATCTTTCTTCTAGTTTGTTGTGCTTTCTGCATCACATGTCGGTATTCAATTGGCAATGGGTTTTGCAGAAAAAGGAAGGGACACTCAATATACGATTGCTGGAGAATGTAGAGCCCAAATGAAGGTGCCATTTTTAAATGAAAAATGATCCATTTTTAAACGAAGGGACTCACCTTCTTTATAGTTGCAGAGTACTGAGCCAGCATATTCTGGTCGAGTCCTTCGATCTGTTTCAGCTTCTCGCACACAGCGTCAACCGTCATCGAGCTCAAAGGCACTTGGGGTGCTCCTGAGCCTGTTCCCTGCGCAAGGGAGAAGTACATACATGCAATACGTTCAGAGGCTCATTATGCCTACTGCACATTGCTTTTCTTTGCAGAAGCAAAACGTAACACGCATCTGAGTCACAACGAAAGGCAACGCCCCCCCCAAGAACTGGGAATATTGGTATACTGTCTGGTGACCCCGCCCCACCCCAGTTGAGACACTGTCCTTCCCAGATTAATACTCCAGTTTTTAAAAAGTGTTTAAAAATTAATAATAATTGCATTGCGTCGTTATAAGCAAGGAGACCCATTAGAAATTTGCTCAAGATGTTCATGGATTTAAAAGTTAAATAACTTCTGACATAAAGACCAAGGAAACTTGATGACCTCTGCAGTGTACTTATTCTTCACATATACTTTCAGTGCTTGGTTCTTATGAGAGCAAGGTCTAAGAACCAAGGAAGATGCTCAAAATATCACTCATTATATAAATCTGTCCCAATGATTCCTGGCACAATAGCATAGTGTCCTTGAACCAGATCTTAGCTAATGTTAGTTCTAATCAGAGCATATCCAATGAAATTAATAAACCTGACTAATTTAGGTCAATTTATTTCAATGGGTCTACTCTGAGTAGGACTAACACTGGCTGCAACCCGATGCTTTTTGAATTGCCTGAGCCAATAAAGAGGGGGACATAAAGGTATGTCCCCAGTTTTAGACATTTTGTCTTAGGGAGGAATCCAAGAGGCAGTTGTGCCACGATAGCCCTCTATGTGTTTGTGTGTGTTACGTGCAAGGGAAATAAATGCACATTTTGAAAAATTGGTGCTTTAAAACCACTAAGGTTCCCTGCTAATGGAAGCATGTCTTTTTAAAAAAAATAATGTCCACCTCCCAAAAAATGAAGGCTTCTTTAAAGAACTGTAGAATCCTCACTCAACTTGTATAATAAGGAGCTACCTCACTGACACAGAAACATTCCACTGCTCTGAGAAACTCATAAATTCTCTTTTTTCACATTCAAAAGCCAGCAAAGCTCACTGTCTAAAGGACCATAATCAAGGTGCTAAACAAACATATTTGCAAGAAAGGATGCAATTGAGTAATATAACTTCTCCAAAGTATTTTGGCACTAAAAGCCCCAGAACAACAAGCTGCTTCAGGAAGGGCAGCAAAAAAGTATTTTAATGCCATTGTGGGGTGTTTGCACTCAGCTCAGCTCAGCTCACAGGTAGCAGATTCAACTAAGGACCTGTCAAAGCAACTGAAAGCCAAACTGTGACAACCGATACATTACAGTATTCAGAAAATGTCTGGAAAGCAGACTGCAACCTGTCTGGTGCAAGGTGGAAATAAAATTAAGCATATTATTATTATTATTATTATTATTATTATTATTATTATTATTTCTGTTTGTTTAATGCAGTCTTGAAAAGGTTTCCTTGAGTGCTTGAGTCAGGCCCACTACTAACAAAAAATGTGCTACCATAAAACAAAGTAAAATTCTCAGATGCTAAATCTATGCCTCATTTCTGTATAACCTCTATACCAGGATACTGCCCAAAACTGTAATCTTAAAAGACAGTTGGTGTAAAAAAAAAGTGATCAGTGTCTGTGTTGCATGTTAAAATGAGCAAAGACGTTGGCTTAATAAACCACACTGTGCACAACCGGCATGTTGGTGCCAGGATTGACCGACAGTCTTAAACCAAGGTTGGTTGTCTGCTTCTTAATCCTGACTTGCTGGGAGAAAGAAAGAAAACAATGATCCCATGTTTGGATGCCATTCTAATCCTCTCTGTGGTTCGTATATCCACTCATGCAAAGGGAAGAACAAAGTGGGCATCGCGAGGCACTATACAGTTTATTAAACCAAGGTTCTTTAGGTTATCATTGCACATGAGAGTGGCCACTAAGAGATGGATGTAATTTGGGGGGGAAATCCTCTGTACAAGTTTTTTGAAATATTCCTTCACAAGACTGGCTTCACAGCTTAACACACGTTACTAATCAATATAACATTGACAAAGTAGTAATTATTTTTCTTTAAGTGATCCCAAAATGGTCAATAAGACTATGCATTTCTCAGGATCTACTCTATTGTGATCAGATGCAGGGGGAAGAGTGTGTGCCTGCTATTATGGGGGGGCGGTGTGCCAGTTTTCAGGGTGCACACAACACAAAAAAGTCTGCTTGAACAGGGAAATTCCTCCCTTCCCACCCACCCCAGCATTGCATGGGACAGGCGTGTGTGTGTGTACATATACAGACATACACATACACACAGACTATGGCTGCATGGAGATGGATAACTAGGGGTTTCCATCTTCCTTGGTCAATATGTAGCAGTGGTAGTCATAAGTCTCATTGTGTAGCCCATATTCACATTCGACAAGTGGCTCTGATAACGTTTTCTTAACAGAAGTCACAATTTTAATAAACCATAAAGATAATGAATAAAATAGTCCATAAAAACTGAAGCAGAATGTTATAGATAACTTCCTACTCAACTCAGTAATTCAAACCACATTAAAAATAACACCTAAATGCATTAGTTTTATCTATATTATATGAATTCTATATACAGTTTTAGTGGGCTTTCCTAACATGTTTAGAATTCAGTTACGATTCCAACTATCCAGTTACCAAACTCAGTATCTGAACTATGTATGAAGCAGGAAGGAAAGCAGAAAATTGCTAAAATACAAAATGTAGTAATTACTGATGCTGTATTTCAGTGGCAAATAGTCATTTCAGCATGCATTGTAAGCTATTTTAGGGAAGATTTTTCTTACAAAAATACATAGATTACTGATGTCAATGCATGAATCATATGACAGAGATTCAGTTTAATCTGGAATGCTTCCTATAAAAAAAGCAGTATTTAAATAATAAGCAGTGCAGGTGCTTTTAGTGATATTTGTCATAAGTGAATTGCAACTGTACTTAAAACAGACCTATTTTTCCCCAGTGGTAGTCTCTTTCATTATAGATGTGGAAAGAACATTAATTCTACTAAATATCTGCCATGCAAAATCCAAAAAGCAGATGTCAAAGCAATCCTCAAGACTTGAAAAGTGCATTAGTGCATAAGTCAGCCAGCATGAAGTGCTAGTATGGACAATCTACAATGAGAATACAAAAATAAGTGAACAGTTTGCAGAAAGTTGCTGTACCTGTCTCTGTCTGTTTAACCCAGTTTTACACTGCTTTAAGAAAAAGGACAAAAAAAGTGACACAGCTTAACATGAAACATGAAAAAAAATGCCATTAAAGAATGAGCTAGTATGGTTATTAAGATTTCTTCGTCAAAGTGATGGAGGATAAACAGCTGGGATTTCTT
The DNA here is from genome assembly GCF_027172205.1 of Podarcis raffonei. Taxonomy (NCBI): domain Eukaryota; kingdom Metazoa; phylum Chordata; class Lepidosauria; order Squamata; family Lacertidae; genus Podarcis; species Podarcis raffonei. Next base: position 30,734,527 of record NC_070604.1, read on the forward strand.
TTAAAAGTGGACCACCTCCTGATTAACACATGCTAGACAAGATCCAAAGAACTGTTCTACACACTCATGGGGATTCTGTGCCTGTGTTTCTCCAATAATTCCATGTTGCATTGCAAACCGATGTTGGGCTTTCAAAAGCAGTCTCTGATACGGCATCATTGATCAAACCCCACAGTGCAGTCTCAGGCCCTCAGAGACACTTAGAGCAATTGTTTAACAACATGGTATGCACTGGAGAACTTTTTACGCACCTCTGCAGCTCGTTACACTTTTGATCTGCGGTGAAATTCCCGCAAAGCAAGGGCAGCCAAACTTTGGCTCTCCCATTGCTATTGGACTCCAACTCCCATCATTCCTTGCTGGCTGGGGCTTATGGGAGATGGGAGACCAACGACATCTGCAGGGTCACAGCTTTGCCACCCCTGCTACGGAGGGCTATTAAGGCACAGAAGACTGTGTAAAAAATATCATGAAAACTCAGGGCTTCCAGGTTCAAAATGGTATCCAATTCTGCCTGCGCAGACTTCCATTCACACAACAGGAGTCGCCTTCCCCTCCTCCCCTCTACAGCCTTCACATGCCTGAAAAATCTGCTCTGGAAGGTACCCCAACTCTCTGGAACAGATTTTGAGGGCATTCTGAGGTTTGGAGAGAGGAGGAAAGTAAGGTGAAGACCCATTGTGCACAGTGAGTACTGTCCTTGTTCAACTGTGTTTTACTCAAGAGTAAACCCACTTTGATTAACAAACACGACGAAGTTAAGGCCATTGTTTTCAACAGGTCTATTCTGAGCAAAACATGAATTCAATTCCAACCTTCATATTTATACAAATAAAATACCTGATTTATTGCAAACAGGGATTGTAATCCAGCAAATGTTTCCTCCAGGTGTAGCTAGGTTTTTACTCTTATTGCAATGGCCAGTGCTGGAGGTTCCTTGCTTTTACTGCTGATAACAAGACCTAGTTGTATACTCAGTTCAGGGCCATGGGTATAGTACCAATCTCTTTCACTGAGAAGAATCCAGCAAGAGTCCCACTGAAAGCAGTTACTTCAGTGTGACTTAGTCCGTTATGTTAAACAGTTCTGCAGAACCCATAGCAGGATTTATTATTATTACATGCATAGTGTCATTGGGGTGAAATACTAGAACCATGCCTGTACCATGCTTCAACATGTACGACGCTCAATTTTCAATGCAAACTAAATCCCTCATTTTCACATCATTTATTAATGCTAGCTTCTTTTGGTAATGCTTTCCTTCTACCTTGTTTTGGTCTTTTCTAAATAGCAAAATGTAAAGGTATTATGTTTAATAAAACCAATTTTGTCCATTCTACTGGTACAATCACCTTGTAATCTATCAAGTTTTTATAACACTTATTGCAGAAACTGCCTCGGAGAATGTAAAAAAAGAACTTAGAATTTTGATGAGACAAACATTTTAAAACATTTGAGCAAAACTGACACCTTCTTCAAACTTCAGACTACTGTGAGTTTGAGGTCACTCATACTTTCTCAAATAATCACTAGGAAATAATTAAAATCTTACTATACAATCAGGTAAGCACCTTTTAATTAATTCAAATACACTTGTGAATAAAAAGAAAGATAGCAAGGGAAAGAAAGTGTATTTTATCGGTATCATAAAGCTGTTATAAAAAGTGAACCTACTATCTATGGGGGGTAAACCATCTTATATCAGATTGAACAGGAGAAAAACAGGCTCTGTGCTACTACTCAAAACTATATATATTCCTATCTCTTTATATGAATGCTTCTTTATGTACCCTTCCCTGTGAATGATTATCATTGTACTCAAACATATGTTAGGCTGGATTCCCAAATCCATAACATAATATAATCATTCCAACTTTTATCTTTATTATCCATGGACTTGTCTCACTCAAGACTTGCACCAGTAATGGCCAGTGTGGTGGCAACAAGAGAAGGAAGGAATCTGCTGTCACTGAACAACAGGTGTGAAGGGAGAAGAGGCAGGCTAGGTCATTTTGCTGGACCATACCCATTATGCAGGTGATTAGTCTACACCAGTGTTTCCCAACCTTGAGTCTCCAGCTGTTTTTGGACTACAATTGCCATCATCCCTGACCACTGGTCTTGCTAGCTAGGGATGATGGGAGTTGTAGTCCAAAAAGCTGGAGACCCAAGGTTGAGAAACACTGGTCTGCACTACCACAAGCTAGAACCATGGTGGAAGTGATGCAGGCTGAGGGGTGAATTTTGATGGAATCCTCATCTTTTTCTCTAAAGTATCTGGAAGAAGGTGGGAGAGACTGAGTTTATCCTGCATGAGTATTTAGACTATGATCAGAAAACAAAAATCATACAACCGAAAGCTGTTGCAGAAAAACAGGATAAAGCCATTGAGAGATGGGTTACCATCCAAGTTCAAATCAACAACTTTAAAATAGAGTTAAGAGTTTTGGAAGTAAGATCCGAGTTTAATGCTAATCTATAGAGATATTTGTATGGCAAGAACAACTATGATAGAATGTAAAATGCAAAGCCTGCCTATTCCTAAGGCTCAAGACAGGCACCTTCCATTCTCATGGCAACTGTCTTATGACCAGCTTTATGTCTTGTCGACTGCAGCAGCTTTATGCCCTGACATAACCAAGAAAGGGCAGGTATAAATTATTCGGCTAAAACACTTAGAGAAGGCATCAACCAGTCACTTTTATGTAAGTGAACAGCTAATAGCCTAATTCCCTTCTACTAGCCAGGGCAATACTGCTAATGAAGACAGAACACATTGTACTCTACTGAAAACACTGTACTCCACAGACTACAGAAGGCTAGCAAGGGAAAGACAAATACAATATGCATTATAAGTAGAATATTAGCCCGTACTCTTGTACTCATTCACAAACTATGTTCATTAGTCTTCATCTATTCTATTTGCTCATCAAGCCACCAATGCAGTGTTAGTGAACTGCCATGGTCATTCAAGCAGACTCATTACTGTTGAAGAAGCAATGAGATGCTAAGGATCCACACCACATGACTACTCATTTACCATTGAGGGGTCTGTGGGTGAAGGAAGCCACTCAGCAGCATCCTCCTTGATAACATCCTACCAACAACAACAAATTATTACGATTTGGACAAAACGGTTAAGCATGCAACAAAAGTATGAAAGAACAATGGATGAAAAGAATATATCATTCTGCAAAAGAACTGGTTTTCGGTTTTTAAGGGGTGAGGAACGTTAAGACTTGCAAGAACATGATGTGGCTCGACAAGGCTTTTTCCCCGGACCTGTGAAAAAGAACCATGCGTGGCCACTGTGAGTTGGTTCCCAGCACTCAATCAGGAACAGTTTGCACCCCTCTACTCTTCCCTTTGAACACTTCAATTCCCTACATTACTTCCGGGTTAGCAGGAAGCCATTGTTTGCCATTACACATCACTGCTAGGCAAACAATGACTTGTGTGGAGCATCGTTTGTCCACAAATCAGAACTTGAAATGAAAGCAAAAGAGGAAGAGACATGTGAACGCAAGGCTCATTCATGTTATGGGCCAAGCATTACATCCGAACTGAGCGCCTGTGATGACTCAGCAGTAGATCAGTCATTCCCGGGAAGAAACACTCTTTCAGAATAGAAGTCTTTGCAGGTCAATAGTGGTCCACAGGCTATAACTGCCTACTACTAGGTTTTGAAGATGTTTACAATAACATTTTTATAAGCACTGCACAGCTTTACCCGAAAGGCACCTATATTCCACAGCTGAAGTAGCCTAATAGTTTTCTTAATACTTCCTATTTAAAGAACATAGTACAATGTGATTTCCTGTTAAGAAATTTTTAATTTATGGAATTATGGCACCATTTCACAAATGTGGTTAAAAGTTCAATTTATATGCAGAAGGAAAATTCAAATTCTAGAACTTGCCCAAACTAAAAACAAAACATATTTTGTTTTATATCTGAATGTTAACATACACATTTTTAATCCACAGCTTCCCCTTTGTCATTATGGTTTGCTATTTTCTTAAATCTAAACAAAAAAGAACCTTTAGGTTGTATCCAACACTGCACAAAGGGAGGCCTGCTCGCACAACATGACTTCCCCTTCCTCTCCTTCTCCACAAAATCTGCTTTTGGGGGTCCCCCAACCCTCTGGAGCAAATTCTGAGAGTGTGTAGGCAGCTGCAGAGGGAAGGGAGGGGAAATAAAATTCTGTTGTGCAAGCAAAACAGTAGTGTTGGATACAACCATTATCTTTCTGTAGTCTATAAGTGGCTTAACATTAATCATTTTATTCTAGCAAACGACACCTAAATTCACAATAAGTTAAGTACACTTACTACATACTATAAACAGAACCTCTATATTTTCACTCTATAAAAATATTCTGTAAGACTCTTACATATTACTCTTAATACTAGAGTAATACATATTACTCTTAATACTAAAATTTCTATGTATATAAACTTGTTAAAAAGTTTGGAAAAAACACATTTTACAATCTTAGTTAACCTTGGCTTTAATTTTTACAAAAGATATTTTTAAAAATTGCTTGTGCATTTATGTGCTCACATTAAACATCTACTGCTGAATTATTGACTAATCTTATTTTGTAAGTTAGCATGTTCACGTACTGTTTGAGATACTTACTAGACCACTGCTCTGTTCCCTGGACATACTCGTTTTTAGTGATGGACGTGAGATGAGATGAGAACTGCCAGGATAATACCTTGGCATGTAAACATATGGGGCAAAGAATGGCTATGGAAAAAAACATGCAACAAAAAGGGACCATTACAAAAATCAAAAGAAAACTTAATTCAACAAATACAACTTATTTAAGAATGTAAAACATAAAAGTAAAACACACACACACACACAAAATTTCCTTCTTGAGGTAATTTTAACAATCCTATTTTGAATATTATCAAAGGTGAAATAATTAGGTAGTTACATACCCAACTTGAAGCCAATGAGAGATTTCCAATTTAGTTCAACGAGACACAAACAGTAGGACAATGGAACATTTTTATAATGAATTATGAAAACATCTATACACCTTCCAAAAGCAATTAAATGAGACAATTTAGAGCAAATACTAAAATCAGACAGTTTAATTCCATTCTAATACTTGAACAATCTCACGGGAATAAATGTGACTTGAGGACTATGGCTTAAGTATCTAGGAAGTGTTCCACAGTGAATTCAAGAGACAATTTGTGTTATTCAATTTTCATCAATTTTAGAATTCAGACTGCTTCTCAAACCTTGTCAGGTGTAACTTGAAAAATACCTTGTGATGGAGACCTCTAATATTAAAAAACTTAGTGACTGGCCAATTCATGACTATGAACGTATCCAGGTCTACATCTGAAGGGTCCAAGCCCAACATTTACAGAACAATCCTATACATGTCTACACATATGTGAGTCCCAATAAGTTCAATGAGACTTACTTGCAGAGATAACTGGCTATAAAGTTGCAGTCTTAATCCAGATTGTGTGATGAAGTCAACACAAACAGTTTTTTGCAGGGTTTGAACGCAATCCCCATGTTTGGACGATCACATATTAGCTTAATAAGCAGAGATAAGAACAAATATTTTGCTTGCACATACAAACCTTTCACTCTTTAAAAAAAAGCACTCTAGTTAGCCAAAGTTCCCAGACTATTCACCAGTGTTTGAGGCTGGTTTACTATAATGGCTTTTTCCAAAGCTAAGCTAGCAAGCAGTTTCCTGGTTTGAGCTACATGATTCATGGTCTGATTGCTCACGCTGCAAAGAGAAGAACAAAAAGGCTGTGTGTGCAGGCAAAAGGCTCATTTGCATCTCATTTCAAGCCAAAATATGGTCACCCATACTAGGTTGATGAACTATTCTACATGCATCCAGATTGCAAAACAGCACCCTGGTTGAACACACTTTTCAGAAATTGGTTTGTGTAGCACTTGGCAACCTGGTAAACCATTGAGAAGACTAGTTCAACACGTGCCATAACTCCATACTTGTAAGTGGGCTTTGCACATTCTAAGCAGCCAACATTATGCCCTTTACATGCTGTTGGAATCCAATTCTGATCAAAACCAGCTAGTATGGCCCATGGTCAGGGATGAAGGGAGTTGCGAGTCCAACAACATCTGGAGGGCACCAGGTTGGGGAAGCCACTTTAACCTATGAGCAACCCTATAAACAACCTTCCTTCTATGCAGTTACCAAAACCATGGAGCCTAATCTTTCTTCCATTTGTCTACTTCCTGCAATTACGTAAAGATTTATAGCTACCGATAGTCTTGTTCAAACGTGCATGTTCAAAACCAGCACACTAAAAGAGACAAAATCCTTTTTTTAAAATTCTGAACATATTCCAAAATATTTCATCACTGTTGCATAATTCGAACCAAAAGTGCATTTCTTCACAAACTTAGCCCCATGGCTGAGATTTGCTGTGTACTTATGAATAAAAATGCTATGGTTTTCATCAGTTTTCTGCTGAAGAAGTGTGGCATTTTAAACAAAGTATTTATTATACCAGGAAAATCATCATCATCATACGTCAATTTTCAAAAGCAGCTTTCTTTCTTACTCTATTATAGAATGGATGCTGAGGTCCGGTCATGCCGCTGTAGTAGCTGCTGTGAGGCTGTGGAGACACAACTCCTGCATTAAAAGGCCCATTAAAGGAGTGTGTTGAAGAACAGGCTGAGGAAGGCTGGCTAAACACCGACGATGCTCTAGGAGCTGCCTCTTGCAAAGGTAACGTGGGATATGGGATTGCTCCAATGTTAATTTGGTCTCTTGCAGCACGGACATCTGAAATATTTAATTTGCAAAAGTAATCAGCAAGCATTGCCAATAACGTATAATCTAAAAATCAAAACAAAGGACACAATTAGAGCTTCCTGGCAAATTGTTGCACGTTCTGTTCTCTCTCTGGAGACAGAAGTGGATTCAGCATTAAGATCAGTCTCTCTCTCCCAGAACCAGAGGCAGAAACAAAAGCTTGGAAGGTCTTGACAGAACAAGGGCTTTCCTTTCTTTCTCCAGACCTCTTAGTTCAACACTGAGAACGCAGAATCTCAAAAAAATATATAAAAAATTTAAGAGCTGACCCCTGCTTGCTCGAACCCCTGTTGTATACGAGTACTGGTCCATTATGGAGAGCAATGAAAACAGCAAGGATCAGTGGCAGCTGGTCCCTATTGGTCCTGGCAGAAGACAGGGCAGCAAATGGTAGATAGAGCTAGTGGTAGACACGCCCCATTCTACTGGTTCTGCTCCTTTCAAATTACCTTGCGAGAATTATGAATGAAGGACCTTCAAGAAAATGGTGTGTCTCCACATTACTTCTATAAGGAGAGGGGCAACCAAACCTCAAAAAAGAGTAAGGAAAGTAGGGGGGGTGGATAAGACATTTGTCAAATCCCCCCACCCCATCCCAACAGTAATCAGACTAAAGGGGCAGATTCATATTACCTCTTGCTCCCTTTTTTTGCTGCTGCAGCTAACAAACGTATGGAAGAAGGGAAAATGCTAAGGGGAGACGCTGGTGATGCTAAGCACCCCCTCCCCTCAGCTCCCTTCACCCACTGCATTGTCCTCTATTATAAATAATAATAATAAATAGACTCACTGAGATGTTTTTTTCCTGATGCTTGGCTTCATTCCACCTCCACTCCGAGTTCCCTCTCTCTCTGTCTTTCTGTCTGTTACTGTCTGTCACACACACACACACACACACACACACACACACAGCGCCAAGGCTCTTAAATGATATTATAAATATAAAGGCAAGTGACAGCCTTCCAGCCTTTTCCTCATATTCTGAAGGGACAGAAGACAAAAACTGGAAAATGCAGCAACTGAATTGGTTGGAGACACTGATTAAGACCACCATACCACGGTGCCAACTGCTGAGTCCTGAAAAACTCCTGAATGTTAACAACAATGGGATGATGTCCACAAAACCTGCTGCCCATCACACCCGATGGGTCCAATTTCTTCTGGTGCACAGACTCATTAAGAGGAAAAGATTGGTGGAAAGGAAACGACCATCGCAACAAACACTTCCCACCCAATGATAGACTGCTTTGCATGATGGAAAGTCATATATTGCTTCTCGAATTTAATCCGTTCTGGGATTCAACTCCCAAAATGGTTCGAGAACCAAGTCACAGCTTCCACTTGGCTGCAGGACTTTCCTGTAACCAATCGGAAGTCGCGACAGACGTTTGGCTTCCGAAAACCATAACAATCACTTCAGGTTTTCGATCGTTTGGGAGTCAAAACGTTCGAGTTTAAAGGCATTCAGCTTCCAAGGTATGACTGTATTCTGTCCTATTCTTTAGGGTCGTACACATATCTAAGGCTTGTCACTTTGTCTACTTAGAGCATGTAAGTTGAAGACATTAAGGGAGGAATGAATTATTGAGACTTGTGAAAGGCGGAATTCATCCTGGGAACATTGAAAATGCTTCAGTGGAAAGAATTGGCCCTTCAGTGGAGCAGAGAGGGAGGAAAACTGACCTCACTACAGTGAGGTACTGTGGCACAGGTTTGTCTCCTGTCTCGTCACAAAGAAAACCGACTCATTCTTGATGAGCCCTTCTAACCAAATAGAAAAGGACACAAAACCATTCATGCTGGGCTGCTAAGTACACAGTTGCTTTCATGCTTCCTGCGCTGGCTCTCAGGAGATACTAGTCATTCTCAAAGAGCACTTCTCATCAGAACAGCTCTGCAAGGCCTGGGTTAACAAGCCAGAGTTAGAGCAGGCCTTTTCAGGAATCACCTATATGGTAGTCTTGTCCCCAAGTCCAGTAGGATATAAGAGTACCCAATGTCCTCCTGGCTCTCACTTAAAAAATAGTAATATTCCCAACGCCCTGGAGAAATAAAAGTGAGTGTGGCTTTGGAAGGAGAGGCACAAAAGGCCTCCCTCAAAAGAAACTGGGAACGAGCCTCCTCTCTCCAGACTTCCATGTTTATTCTTGCCTATCTGGGTCAAGAGGAAAGGCTTATATTGATGCAGAATACACTGCCTCCAAAGGGAGAGCTGCCTTTCAAGATGTTATACATTATGTACATACTGTATATGTATGCAGTGCTTTTTTTCTAAAAAAAATAATATATGTTTAGGGGTACTCTCATTTTGACTCAAGAAAATCACCATTTTATAGTTCAAATCGGGGGAAATAAATACAGTAAATGGACAAAAGTACGAAGATTCACAAAATGTTTAGGGGTATGCGTATCCCTGCGTCCCCCCAGAAAAAACCATTGTAAGTATGCATGTGTTATATGCTAACATACAAAAATTATGTTACGCTGGAAGGGGGAAACCCAACCATTTCCAGTCTATTTCTCTAGCTGCCTGAAAGGACAACAAATGAGAGCTTGTAAAGCAGCCCTTACAGAAACAATATTCAGCACTACAGAATACATATGTGTATTCTGGTTTTCTTAACAGGAAATACCTACATAAAATAACTCTTAATTCCTCTGTTACAGTGTATCTCCTGCATTATAAGAACAGCTAGGTTTTTATATGCTAAATTCTGGAGACGAGAAGTTTGAACACTAAAAACGGGAGATTTAACAACAATAATGTGCAGCTCTTGCCAAATTGACACTTTACATATGGACCAAAGAAGGTGGGCAATGCTTTTTATAAAGAATTGCCAGGCCTTTATTCATTCATTACTAGAAGGGTAAAACATACTCAATTCTGAATAGTGATCATGTACTTGGGATTTGTGCTGCCCTGTTTCTGTTACTGTCCTCGTGTACGTTATTCGTTCTGATAACACAAATATCTCTTTCTTAGAAAAGTCATTTATTTTATTTATTCATTTCATTACACTGATGTTGGTATTAAAAGCTTTCCTGTTGGATAGTCAAACGGCAGTTTACCTGCAATAATTTCTCGGAGTTTTGGATCGAGGTTCACTGTACATGGAAGAAAGGTTTTTACATCACGTGCTATAAGGACTGGAGTTCGTGAAGACAAAAATACTTCAAAGTTGCGAATATCCCCATCAATTTCAAGCAGAGGTTCGACATCTTTAGTTGTTGGAATATTCTTTGAAATTCTGCAGAAAGCAAAGAAACTCCACATTATAAAGACCTAAGTAAATTCAGACAGAAGGTTTATCAGGCATTTCTGTCTAGCTAAGGATCACAAACCTAGTAACAGATCTATCGTTACTAACTTAAACATGTTCCTATCCAAATCTTCCCTCAAATAATTCACAAACAACTTGTAAACAAATGCAGCTTTTCACACATTCATGGCTGAGATTGCCGCAAAACAAAGTTAAGAACGAGAACAAAGAGTTAAAGTTTTGGGGTTTTGTTTTTTTTCAAAACAAGATTCCGAAAGAAAAGGAGCTGAAGACTTAGATGAAAAACCACAGCTGAGAAGTCACATGAAGCAAATTAGCTGAATTTTAATGCCAGCTCTGCTTAAGTCTGAATGTGAACAGTGTTCTGCATATGATGAACAATACTCCTGTTCAGAGGCTAATAGCCTACTGCTGTTTTATAGATTGAAATCTCTATTCTAACCTTCTGAGCTCAATACATTAAACTATTATGTTGAAAGAGATATTTATGTAAATGATAATCTTTTGGTGAAGGGCCACAAATCTATGTGTCTGTGCTTCTCAACTTAAAAAAAAGGAAAACGCTCACCCACAATTTTTTGCAAAGTTACATGCCCTTAAAACCCAAGTTAGTTCAAAGACTACACATTATGCGATGGAGGCAGCAGTATTCTTGTTTTGGAACATCTGCTGCTAATAAACCTTCGTTTCTCTCAATGCATTAGTGGAAAGGACCATGGAGGAACAAAGTGACCATGATTTGCTCTCCAGAAACACATGTTCACACTAAGCCAACCTTTAGTGACCCAACCAGGCCAATATGTGCACATTATTTTGTGCCAAAACTGAGAACAGGAAGATGGGAAGTTGCCACAGAGTTAACGATGGTTTGTTGGTGCTCTTTTATGTTTTGTTGACCGCTCAAACTCTCATGTACTATGAAGATTGTTTCGGTTAGGGATTAACACTGTGAGGTAAGGCACTCACATGCACACTACAGAATTTGGAAGCCTGAATTGCTTCTTGCTAAACTCCTTTTTATTTGTCTTCTGTTTATCAACAGTAGCAATTCTATCAACAGTAAGCCTCACTGAACACAAGTGGAACTTGTTTCCAATGCATACACAAATTTGGGTTGTTCATTTCCATTTTTTCCAACTCACTTTTTCCTGGGGATTGTTGCCTTTTGAACTTCTGCTCCTCTTATCTCCAAATTTTAAAATTCACCCTACCTCGGCTCCTTCAACACAAGATTAGGATGAAGCCAGGCAGAGCAAACTACGCTTATCAGTTATACAAGGTAATTAACAGAATGTTTTGTTCGTTCTTTCTTTTTTTGCATCAATAATCTTTGCCTTGTATTAAGGAGACGGGTTACTCAGGGAGTTGAATTTTAAGGCTACAAGGAAGTTAGCAAGAGTAAGAGTAAACAGCAGGAATTTCTGAATGTTTCGGAATCAGAAAATCACGTGTGTATATTTTTAGAAGCGCAGATAAAGAAAGATAGTGTCAAATGGTGGATGTAAGTTCATCTATTACAAGGCTTCAGTGATGGTTTGAAGGACCTTCCATAAACGAACCTTTTGTCTACTACATAGACAGTTGAGATGGTCAAAATAGAAAGATCAATCAGATGGTGGAAATAATGGGAATATAATAAATAGAAAGGGATTAAATGCATGGTTGTACTGAGAATGCTAGTTAGAGATGGTCAGTATGAGAGGCTGGGTGTACAGTGACAGGGAGAAAGGTAAAGAGTCTGAGAGTATGGGTATTCTCCAATAAAGAGGACTGGTGTGTGTGGGTGTGTTTATGTGTGTTCATGCTATGGGTTGTTTGGAAGTGTAGGCTGCTCATCTTGAAACAAAATTTGCAAATTCAACTATTACAGCTTGTTAAACAAAAAACGAGGCAAATTAGCAATCAAGTAAAAAATCAGAAATAGACAGTTGATATCAGGCTTGTCGTACCACTGAGATATGTATAAGAACACTAAGAATGTAAAATAAGGACAAAGTAAAATGGTGTACTAAACATATGCATATCATTTCTGGCAGCCAAACTAAGTAATTAGGGGAAATTAGATAATTGGGTATATTTTAAGGCAAGCTGAAGGGGAGAATGCAATGAACACAAGAAGGAATTTGCTAACAAAAACAAGGCACATCCAAATAACAATATCTGGATAGTGCCAGAATAGACATGGCATATAATTTTGCAGAGAAGATGGCACATCACATGTGCTGCTGGTTTATTTCCTTTTTAACGGTAAGAGGCCATGGGATGGGGTGGGAAGTACAGCTGGCTAGGGAAATGGTAACAAGGAGCAATGGACTGTCCTCCTTTCAAAAGCTTTGACCACTGTTTCTGTCCATGTGGACCCTTGGAGGCAGACTCCTTTTCAGCAGATGGGTGCAATCAACGGCAGAAAGTGTCTATCCCACCAACTGTTATGTTTATGCACATAGCTAAACTCTGAAATCCGCTCCCACACGAGCCAGCGATGGCCACCAACTCAGACGGCTTTAAAAGAGGATTAGACAAATTAATTCTGTGACCTCTATGATCTCTAATGGAGGATGAGGCTGTAAGTGGCCACTAGCCATGATGGTTATGATCTACTTTACAGGCAGTATGCCTGGGAATGCCAGCTGCTTGGAATCACAAGTGAGGAGAGTGCTGTTGCTCTCAGGTCCTTCCCATAGTCATCCCACTTTGAGAAAAGGATGCTGGACTGGATGAGCCACTGGGACAAGAAAATGTCAGGATAAGCTATGGGAGGGGAAAATGTTACATATTACAAAAGTAATTGTAAGCACACGCTAACACATGGTTTGCATCTAATGCAGTGCCCTTGCAAGAAGACCCAAATTTCCCATTGAAATCAAAGTATCTAACTCTTGTCAGGACTGTACCAACGTCGCTGCTTTTGGATGCAATGCTAAGCCGGCTATATAAATTTTAACAAGAAAGTGCAACTTTAAAAAGCACCCCCTCCATACAGACTCAATAGAACCGCATATATTTCTCCCTCTCTCCCTTAAACAAAACTGGTTAAAACTGTCCTAAAATAGAAACCTACCACCTACTGGAGAAGAAACCTTTTTTAAAAAAAGAATTACCTTGTACAAATGTTCAATCTCAAATACAGTTTATAGAATGAGTAATTATCATTTGTCTAAATGTGGTACTAGAAAAGTAGACAGAAAATGCTCGAGTTTTCATTTCTCTTTTCTCAGTTATGTATATGTTAACAAAAAAATCTCAAATGATTTAGACAAAGGCTTTTAGCTCAACACATAATTGCAACAAAATTACAATAATTGTCCCAATTAAAATAATCCTGAATGAACAGTTTGTCATCTTAATGTTCTGATGGTTTATAGAAGGATCTACTTAATTAGCTGAAATTGCTTTCCAGTGTTAGTATCAAATGTCATTTGTTAAAAGTTGAACGATTTGGAAAATAATTTAACAAAAGCAACTTTACCAAACATCAAGAACCAACATTTTTTCCCCCAGCTGAATAAAGCAAGCAGATGTGTCATCAAATTGCTATAAAAATAAATGAGCCTTTTTATGGGAGGGGGGATTTAAACTTTACTACTGGTGCTAAAGATTTCTTATTCTGATTTTTTATCAGCTCAGATTTCTTTAATAAAACATGTATCATTTATGCCTTCTCCTATTAACACACTGTAAATACTTTTTCAAACCCTACTAATAACCCTGAGAGACAGAAATATGTTCCATTTGCTAAAGCAAAGTTATAATGCAGAAGTTATATTATTTACCCTAGAAAAATGCTGTTTAATAGAACACACCAAATTTTAGCATTAGAACTGGTAAAAATGCTGAGCAATGCACATTTATCTGCAGAACTTAAGACACTCTATATATAACCCAGGGGCACTTGGGCTATATCACTTAGGGCTATATCACATGAGAACATTTTCACTGTAAGAATAGAGCTTCCAGGGAGCACAAGCCCACCTGAGACACCCCCCAAAAAAGCTTTTTCAGACGTATTTTACAGTGCTCCTGCTGATTAGACTTCAGTGAGGTAGCTAGTGGGAAGCAACTAAAAACCTCTCTCACATATTCTTGCTCTCTGGAGATTATGCATGCCATAGTTTGCAAACAAGGGGTTGAAACCAGGAGTGGAACTGGTTAGTTTCGATAATGATTTGCATCACTGCATGTGTAATTATATGTAAAAACCAGGAAGTGGAGTGAAATTTGGAAAGCAGAAGAAGAGCTCACATTCAAGAATTTGGCTTCTATTTGGAAACCATGGTACCAAGCAATATACCTGCACTGGGCCTTGGAATTGTAAGAACAGACTCTCATTTACAGGTAGATGAATTAGTGTTTGTAGCTATGCATAACCTGCAAGCCACACAGAGTATCCCTCACCTATTTCAGTGTTTAAAAGTTACAGAGAAGCTACTGAAACAAACAGGAAACAAGCAGGAAGACAAATATGAATTCTAAATTTAATGTTAAAACGCTGAATGACAGACCTCTTCACCAATATCATTGGTATGTTAGTGCCATCTGCTGGAAGATTAAAGGCAGTTACTAATGAAAAACAGGCTTGCAACTCTATACACATTTATCTGGAAGTTCCACTGAACTCAACAGGGCTTCCATCTGAATTGTACTGCAGACATATTCCGGCAGTTTATCTAACTGGTACTAACAATGAACGTTAACCTACCATTATGACATACTACATTAGAAGGGCAAAGCTATTCAATCCAAATGGAGACCCTATAACTAACAGTTCTGTAGCTCAGGCATATCCGACCTTGGCCCAAGTACTGCCAACCCTGCTGGAGCAAGCAGGCAGGCAGAAGCCCCAGCTACTGTTGTTCTTTCCTGGATCTATTGGCCTGTTCTCATGGCAATTTGAGGTTCTCTAATTCCTTGATACCATCTTGGCTGTGAGTCCTGGAAGATCTACAGGCCTTTTTCCACCTGGCCTGGGAACGTAGGGCCCTGACTGACTCCAGCTCCAGAAGCTGAGGCTGCTGAACAGACTCTTGCACTGGGGTGCAATTTCAGGTTTTTTTGTTGGGGGAAGGGCTGCTGCTGTTATGGATATTATTTTTTTGCAGCTTTATTTTTAGATCATACCATGATTTATGTTGAAATTGTTTGGTTTGGCTGTGCACCTGTTGGTGTGTTTTATTTATTGTTGATGACTAATTTTCTTATGCATGTAATTATGTACATTTCTTCATGTCAAAACCATGCTCAAGGTGGCTTACAATTATGTAAAGGTGGCACACGAATAAAATGATGAATGAATGTATCAAAGAAGAAGAGGAGGAGTTTTCATTTGATATCCCGCTTTATCACTACCCGAAGGAGTCTCAAAGCGGCTAACATTCTCCTTTCCCTTCCTCCCCCACAACAAACACTCTGTGAGGTGAGTGGGGCTGAGAGACTTCAGAGAAGTGTGACTGGCCCAAGGTCACCCAGCAGCTGCATGTGGAGGAGCGGAGACGCGAACCCGGTTCCCCAGATTACGAGACTACCGCTCTTAACCACTACACCACACTGGCTCTCAGTGGGATACAAAGGAGTATCCTAAAAGGGAATAAGGACACACAGAAGGTAGTAAATGTGTTTAATCCCATACTTAATATTTGTGCAATGTGTAACACATAACAAGTTTTTGAAGAACTTAACGTGCATTACCTATTCATAATCCTTATATCTACTCTATGGGGTGAATCAACGTCATTATCCCACACCCCATGGCAGAGGTGGACATCTGCCTAAAGAAAGCCTATTCAGTTCCTGGCAGAGTAGAGATTAAAATTAGTTACTATACAACAACTAATTACTATACTACAACTATTCCTTACATTTATGTTCCCAAGAAGATTTGGATGGATAGAGGGGATAATACCATTAGATTACGTTATACTGTGTCCCTGTTGCTTTTCCAATGACGGACAAAAGATAAACTAGAAGACAGCGACAGCCATTAATGCCTTACTCTTTTTATTTAACAGATATAATTATACTCCATTCTGTTAACGAATCATAGCGCCTAATCCAGGCATGGCCGAACTTGGCCCTCCAGCTTTTTGGGGACTACAATTCCATCATCCCTGACCACTGGTCCTGTTAGCTAGGGATGATGGGAGCTGTAGTCCCAAAACAGATGGACGGCCAAGTTTGGCCATGCCTGTATCTTTTAGCATAGTAATTAAGAATCACAAGTTATAGTAATCAAAAATAGTAATAGCATATCACAAATACTCACACTTTATTTTGTGAGTTTGAAGCATTTGCCCCAACAAAGCAAAGCATTCAGACATATGCTAATTTGTAAGCACCGGAACACCAAAATAATTTACTCCCATTTACTGTGGACATTTACTTTCTCTCACCCAGGAAACAAAGATAGTTAAATCCTGACTTTTGAACACCCACCAACAAATGGAAACTTCGAAATCAAACCTACCTCTCATAGATAGTTTTTAAAGTTAGCTGATCTGGAACACCTTCTGTTTCTTCCAGATACAATATGAGCCAAGAGGTTCTGTATGGCCACTGTTCTGTCAAGTTGATCCAGCTAGCCAGTCTATCCCAGTTGAAAGTGATCTGATTAGCTCTCAGTAAACGACCTTTAAAATATGAAAGGCTGTGTAGGTAAATTTCAAAATCCACAGCTGAGCCATACCTTTATTTGGACCAACCAAAATGTCACCAACAACCGAGCAAGTTCTGAGTTCACAGGAAGGAACTTAATGGCCACACATGGACGTGACGCAAAGTCACAAGTTGGTTTAGCCATACTGTGCAGAAATCCTTCAAGTGGGGCAACAAAGCATACAGCAACTGACTCAGCATTGTATATGGGCCAGCGCTCATGGTTTGTTTTCCCCAAAACAAACCACAGTTAGGAAATCAAGAATAAACCTTGCCATCATAATTTGAAACCACATTTCATTTCTCTTCCGCAACAGGTTTCCCCTTTCTTTCTCTTCCCACCAGCCTCCCAACATCTGATTCTGGAGATGCATGGAAGGCTATAGGAGGGAGGGGAAGAAGTGGAAGCCCCACTGCACGAGTAGAAGCTCGTTCTGTTCATGCACAGATAAATGTCACCTCATGTACTTTATACTACCTGTGCTTTGCTTTTCTCAAGTTAGCTTCTCTGATAATACCAGAGGGAATTTGTTGAAAAACCTGATCATTCTGTAATTTTTCAGCCAACTTCACTATTGAAGGTTGATAAAAAGCTCTTGATTGAACCCAAAAAGCCATTATGCCACAGCAGGCATGCCATCTTGTCCCCGTGACTTTGAAGGCCCGGGGCTGCATGACATCAATGCGGCGTGCGCACATGACATCAGCACGCCCTGCACCATGCTGACATCACTTTTGCACGTCACAAGGTGTGCGGCCACCACAGAACTTTGTGTGGGCCCAGCCCCTTCAATGAAAATTTGAGGCCTTGACCCCCAACAGCCCCAAATAGCTGGTGTCCCTGCACCACAGGTTGATCACCAACCGTAAATAGAAAATCATGCAACTCCAGCAGCCATAGTTTGGCTCACCTGACACTGCCCAAATTTTCCCTGGATAATTTGACTTTTATGCAGTTTTCATGTTTATTGTGAAAACAGTGTGTAATGAATATGGTGTAAATTATTTAATTTCTCATCACCCAAAGTCTCATTTCCATGGCCCACTCTAGAAGACTAGGGAGGAACTGTGGACTTGATCTCTACGAACAGGTAAACAGTTTTTCTTTCCTAGGACAGCTAACGGACTATGGTACATGGCTGACATGCTACACACAGCATGGAAACTGTAAGTTTTAAATGCCTCACTTTGATATGTAAAGTATAATAAGGAAACAGACCTGTCACAGAAACAATATTTAGCAATCGCCTCATAGTCTGCGGGCTAATATCACTGAACCAGTCTTCTGTAACCAAAAGCTTAGTCAGATCAAAAGACATTTGACGTGTAATGGTACGCTGAATTTGTCTTCTTCTGTAAGTGTCCTAATTTTGGTGGGTGGAGAGAGAACACAGGTATTATTTGTATGAACTGTTTTCATGTTTTACTATCTACCCAAAAGGCAAGATGTTATATTAGTGAATTCAGAGGTGAATAGAGTTGGACAAACACCAGGAGTCACTAACATACTTCGAAATGTCTCGCCAAGAAAAAATATGTAGGTATTTCTTGCAATAATTTTCATTTCAGTGACACTTTTAAAGAAAGTTAGTGATGTTGCTGTCCACAATACACTATTTCTATATCATAGATTCAAATGCTTATGAGATGTGTAGCTTTCAAAAGTGTGCACCTATGGAGCTTAAAGATTTCAATGTAAGAAACAAATCAGAAACGTACTCGTATGTTTCTCCTGAACATACTAAGCCTACTTGTTAGCAAAAGCTGTATCAAAAACAACTTCCCAAATATAATATTGAATTAATATGTCCTATTTTAAGGTTTCTATGCAGATATTTTTATTATTAGATTTGTTCCACTCTTACTATGTTTGCTTTTGACGTATATATTTTTGTAAGATGCCTTATGAGGGTTTACCATAAAGACAGGACATTAAATGATCGACATGGTTGATCTAGTCTTGCCAAGCACCACTTTCTAGCAGCAATTTGTGGACCTACTCCAGGGTCCACAAAGCCACTGAACATAAAGAATTCTACCACATCTGAAGCCAGTTTATGAATATGAACCCAGAATACATGACCTAGACAGCTGTTTGCTAAAATGCATAACAATAATTTACGTGTGTAAATTATGTGTAAAAGATTTCCAACTGGCCATTTCTTACCCGCCTGTTGAGAGCTGTTTTGCTTCCAAGCTTGGTCACATCTCCCAGGCTATTCTGTGAAACCCTTCGATCAACATCTTCATGGAATCCTAGGAAATGTCTCTCATTAAAACACATTTTCATTTTACCATACAACAGATGATTTCTACTAAGTGGTAATCATTCAAATATTTATGCTATATTTTTAAAAAAACACCATTATTGGCATTTGAAGCCTGATTATTTATAATACACTATACCTGCACCATCTGAGTATGGGACGTCTCCATTTGTGGTTGCAGCTACCATCATCTTTTTAGCACTACTGAGTCCACGGCTGTTAAGAAAGACAGGTAAGTGTACGATATTTCTCATGTAATCATGCCCATTTATATTTGAGTCACGGAGCACACTGTTCAGGTTCTGATTAATTGCCTTTATGATGATGTGTGGGTCACTAGCAAAAATTGCAATAAATGGGCCTTTTGAAAACAGGACTCTAACCTGTGAAAAGAAAAAAAGAAAAATGAATGAAATCATTCAAAATTTGTATCCCATGGGTGGTCCAGTCACAGTAAAGATGGCACAAGTGGCTCAGGTAGCAAGGCTTTCATGACACTCCTATACAGAAGTTGAAAGGCCACTAAGGCTCACCCCGCCCCCCACTACTGCCCATCTCTTCTGTACTGCCCACTCCTAGTTCAGCAGGAGGTAAAATGTGGAAAGGGGCTGCAAATATGTACTGTGGTGTGGATTGTGAACAGCACACTCATATATTGCCGCCACAGGAAGCAAAAGATTCTGCTGAGACACAAAGTTCAACAGGCTATGTTTATGGAACACAGATTGGGTTGGATCCAGAGAAGTACTTGCACAACAGGGCTCTCCCACTTTCATCTTGTCACTTCAGCCCTTTACGCTCTACAAGAAGTTGCCTTCCGGGATATTTTGGGATGTGACTAATGGAGCTGCTGAAGGGGGTAGAAATGGCAGAAATCAAGAGGAGGGACTGTTGAAACAATGCCTTCCACTCATGCAAGGGATTCTCTGGAGCTTGTTGCTGTTGTTTCTTCAGGTTAGCTCACAAAGGGGGTGGGGGGTGGGGATGAAATCACATACCGCTTTTCAATGTTATAGTTCCAAAACAATTCATGCAATCTCTTCAGGCAAAGATCTTAACTTAGGAACAAGCCCCCGATATAAGTGGAACATAGGCTTGGGCTGTGAGTTCCACTGAAAGCAAGTCAACTCAAAACAGCTAAATTGTTCCATTGGTTTTGGTAAGATTTAGTCACAATTACTTGGTCTGGATTGAAACCAAATATAAAGGAAATATTCTTAACCTGAAGCACCACTTTAGCTAATGGGGCCTCCCGCTGCCGCCGGAGCACAATTTCTGTTCTCATCCTGAAGCAAAGTTCTTAACCTGAAGCACTATTTCTGGGTTGGTGGAGTCTGTAACCTGAAGTGTATGTAACCTGAAGCATATGTAACCCGAGGTACCACTGTACTTGACTGATTTCAGAACACTCAAAGTATTTGATTGGCCAAGAGCACTCAAAGGTAAAATAGTAAAGTCGTTACTTACTGTGTCAAGCATCTGTAAAACTTTGTCCTGCTCGCATGCATCCAATCCATCAATAATTACCGCAAGCCTGGTTTGATTCTGAGTAAAGCTATCAATGGTTTTTGCCATCTTTGCCATCAGTTCCACTTCACATTTAAGAACCTATCAAAATAAAAGTAGTGTTAAAACGGTAGTGTTACCATCCTCCAACACAAATCTCATTGAAATGACATATTTTGCTTTCATTGTTTAAAACAGTGAACCATTTTGCAAAAATGTATTCCTTAGGTTCACTGGGAATTAAATATAAATCAAGACGGCTTAGAGGTTTTATTTACAATTAAGTAGTGTACAAATTCTATTAAATAAAAAAGACAGAAATGTTCAATTATATAACTGATGAAGTGCTTTATTCTCATGACTCCCCACCTTTTAAATTTCAAGTTAAACAAGCATCATACAATTCAAAGCAACTGCCACAGTTTTTATGACAATATAATAATACTTACTTTCATAAACCCCTCACTTTTCAGCTTGTGTAGCTTTGAAGCAGCACTATGAAGCCGTTTTCTCTGTGAGTTCAAGACTGAGTCCATCACTCGCCACCACGTGCGACAGTTCAAGATGAAGCCCAAACCCACAACACATAGAAATGATATCAGAATAGCATTCACTGTCATGTTTTCAGGATTCACTTTAAAATAAGCTATAAGAGTGATCCCAGCAACAATGCAGCTCAGAATGAAAAGGAAAATAACGAAGGATGGGAGGCAACAAGTTTTCTTCCATTTCTTTTTACCTATGAAACAAACCAACAACTGCTAAGCACTTTTCTACGTTCAGCAGGAAACTCAAGTACCACCACCAAATTTAACAGTCTGATATTTTAAAACTGAGATGAAATTAGAAGAACAGCAGCTATAGGAGGTTTTTAAGCAGAGCATGTCATCGAGGCTTTAGTCAATATTCCTGCATCGCAGGGCGAGGATCCCAACTCTATGATTCCATGATATTCTTGAAAAATATTAACATGAGGTCCCTTTACATTCCCCCATGGCTTCAAGATGAGTTAGCTGCACAAGTTTCAGAAACCCTTGTCCACGGGTGGAGAACTTGTGGCCCTCCAGATGTTTTTGGCCAACACCTCCCATCATCCCTATCTACTAGCCATGCTAGCTAGGGCTAGTGGGAGCTAGCTAGCATCCAACAACACTTCTATCTTAGCTATTATATGAACTACACACAGAGGATTGTTTATGAGGCCAAGCTAAAAGAGCAAAAGTAATGCCTCTCTCCTGAGAAAAAATACAGATCCAAAGAAGATCCTGAGGATTTTACAGATCTTTGGAGAACTTCACATTATGTGTTATTCTTTCCACAACTGCTAAGTTTCAAACATTTTTATACCATGGGGATATCTGCAGACCTTCTAGCTTCTTCCATTTATTATACGCTTTCTAAATGTTTCAGGGAAAATATATTTGCGAAGCAGATGCATTTTTCCATTGTTACAACAGAAATGGGGAAAAGCAGTGATTTGGTAAAATAATAATAATAATAATACCTTGAGTATCTTCAGTCTTGAATACTCGGAAAAGACGTGTTGCTAAGAAACCAAATTCCCTCTCGCAGGCATCAGAGAGTGTGGCAATCATTTCAGCCATTGAAGTTTCTCCGCCAACACTGGATAGCCTATTGTAATCTGTAAATAAAAATCTGAAGACAAATACATGAAACAGTTTGATTGCTACTGGCTGATAGAATAAGCTTTTTTCTGTCATTAAGATACACATCTTTAAACTACTGGGCTGCTTTTAATACAGTAAACTTCTGCATTTTTATTTGCCACTCCTCCCCTGCTTTTAAAAAACATGCAATGATAGTTCTTAACTTCTACACACTTCTAACAATGTAATATAGGAATTATTTCAACCAAGTGCTTAATCAGGACTCCAGGGTTTAGAGTAGACTCACTAAAATTAATGGGCCTAGATTAGTCATGTTCATTAAATTAAATTGGTTTACAATGAGTAGGTCTACTGCTGGCTGCAACCCCAGATATGTCACAAAGGCATGTCACTCCATGCAGAATTGCAGCCTTAGAGAAAATCCAACAAAGTGTTAGTAACTGTATTTTGATGAAGAGCTTCCTAGCACGCATAGGAAAATATTCTGCAGTTTTACTGGCGAGTTTGCCAGTGATCCCAACAATATTTCTCTCTGTTGCTGCAAGACAAGATCTCAAGGAACCAACCCAGTTAGACATTTACAAATCCAAATACAGGCAGGCACACACACACACACACACAGGATGACAACATTTACCCAGCGTTGCCACCTGAGGAATTTCAAAGTTCAGTTCCAAGAGATTGTAGCACAATAGAATGTTGAAAAGAGAATGTTTCCTATTTCTATGCTGTGTGGACAGTCCTACACAGGTAAGTGGCTGCATAGTCAATCTAATTAGTGTATTGGCTAAAGATCCTAGCTCAGTTGATCTCCATGAAACTTGGTCTCAGATGAGCATTTGACGATCAGACATTTTTCTTTTTTAAAGCAGATGCTCTCTGATGTGATTCACAACTAGAAGAACAAGATGTGAGATTATACTAACCTTACAGGTAAGGCTTTAGTTGTTTGCTCTGGCAGCTCAGGTGGGTTCACAAACATAAGTTTAAGAAGCAACTCCATGTAGCCAATATGTCTTGCCAACCTTGTACTTAACACCCATGCCCAATTCCAGTTCTCTCCTTCTCTTCGGCTACCAAAGTATATCACAGCTAGAAGAAGACGTTTTACAAATACCCTCAATGTTAATAGCAGTTAGGGGCTTTAAACAGGAAACCAAATCACAAACCCTTTTGACACCAATCACATTTTAACTCTTATCATTGCTATATATTTTATGACAATTATCAACTATTTCCATTTAGTTCCACAGTGTTTCTGGATAAAGCATGACAAAAGCAGTTAGCTCATACTTAACAATCCTAATTCTTAAGTTATGTACACACCCATTTTTTTTTCTGAGCTTCTTCTGAAGAATGCGATGCTGCAGACCCCAATGTTATTTCCCATTTAAAAGCTAGAAGCAATAACACCCAACTTTTCGCAGGCGGGGTGAAAATTTGGGACATGCAAATTTTGGTACATGCATATTTCTTTATATCATTGTCATTGAGAACGTCGTGGAACAGTAATTAATAATCTTCAAAATTAATGGAACATTGTATTTCTGGAGCCAAAAGACAGGTACTGGCCTCCTTCTCAATTTTACAAATATTTGAAACCTGAGTATTGTAAATATTTAGCTAGCCTTATTTTTGTGATAGTGTACTTGAATACATCATATATTGAAAATCCACGTTTCACAATTTAGTTCAACATCCGAACAGTTTCATTTCGTGGACTAAATTTCAGCTTAATTCTGGGCACATAATAGGTTTTTAATAAATCCAATTTAAGACTTACTAAAAAAAACATAGAGCAGTGCCAGCAAGCTCAGTGCCACTGCTATTCCAAGTTTTGCATCCAAAGTGAATGAAAGCAGTAAACCAACGCCACCACACAACAAAAGCGTAAGGACCACAATCAGCCAGGAAAATTGGAACAAAGGTTCAATCTGCTGCCCAGCAAAAGTTTTCATTTCATCTAAAAAAAGAGAAAAGAAAATAATTAATCAAAATTATTCAAATTCAAATAATCAAAAGGTAATTCCAGAGGCAGTTCTCTGTATGGCTACAATTGCTCCCTTGCAGAACAATCTACCATTTTTAAATAAATAAATTACTTTTCCATTAGAAAGCATGATAAGGATGGGGTGACTAAGAAGAAGGGATGGGGGAGGATGAGATTCCATTTGTACTTTAAGGCAAGCCTACCCAATACACATCCTGCAACAATACAATACCGGAAACACAGCCATCCTTAACAATTCTAAGTTCTCCAAATTTCTCAGTGCAGATCTTTCGTATAAAAAAGCATAAACTGGAGTAATTTTTACCTTCAAGTTTCTTGAGCAGAAAAGATTTCCCACTTCCCCATTGGGCATACAGCCCAACACAGATGGGAGGCTGCATAGTTGGCTCACTAAGAATGTCGGCTAGTGCACTGCTATAAAGATCATAACCCAGCATATCTCCATCAGATTCTGTCGGAGATAAGTGTCCTGCAAAACCAAACAGGCTTCATGGAGTAAATTAGTTATGAACGTAAGTATTTAGGTTTCCATACATTGGCAAATCATGACCAGCATGCTTAAAGCAACTTAAAATAAACCACTCACTCTTGAAAAGAAACCCTCATTTCTTTTCATAGTCCCACATAAAATTAACACATTTATTTTCTTTTTGCATGCTGTTACCTGAAAAATGATTTTGGTGCAGTGAGAGCAGCACTGCAGGAGTGTACAAACACACACACACACACACACACACACACACACACAAGTTGCGGAGCGGTCAAACCAGAGTATATTATCACAGAAAAAGCCACATACATCACACCCCTCTTTTGCTGTGTGTGTGTGCCAAAAGAACTGCAGAAAATGCACATGCACACAGAAGAGAGGAGCGGTGCGATAAGAAAAGATTGCCACAGGAAGCCACACACACATTAAGGAAGAAGCAGTGGTCCTGGAAGACACACTATTGCATCCAGGAAAAGAAAACACACAGAGTGAGAGACAGGAGAGCACCCACTGCAAGGTACCACTGAGAAGAGGAAGGGGCCCCCCAAAATGAGCAAGCAGGCTGCTAGAACAACAGTAAAACAAGCCTCCCTTAGACAAAGGCGAAAAGAACTTCAGTTTCTTTTCAGTGTGGCCTGTCTTTATGTAACTTCTAATCTTCTTCATTCCAGGCTGCCCTCTCCTGAGTGTTGGCTGAATTAAGTTGCTTGGTTGGGAAAGGTAGCCGGAGGTGGGGGGAAGGTTTCTTCTTTGGTCCAGGAGCAGCTGTCTTCTCTTCATAGGCTTGTGGAGCTAAAGGGGAGGCTGTGCTGAGGAGGGATAGGTGAACGGGTGGAGAAGGCTGGCTATGTTAGGGGTAGAGTCAGAGAGACCCCCCCTGCTTGCGAGCAACGGTCCTCACTTGACGCCTTGGTCACTTCCTTGCAGCTTGGAAGCTGGCAGATTAAGAAGAAAATGCACAATACTTACGAGCCCCAAATATCTGAGTTAAAATGCTTTTCTGGTGGCTACAGTCAATGTTGTAAGGCGTCTCTCCAGCTTTATTGGGCCTGTAAAGCAGTCTACCGTCTTTAGGATTTCTCAAAAGCAGTTCTGCAAGCCTACGGCTTCTCCCACGAATAGCAATATGAAGTGGGGTGTCTCCTTTCTGTAACAACAGCAAAAGAGAATGGGTGAGGATGTAGCTATTGTGGAGTAGATCACTTACTTACTCAAAAGCTGCCCTGACAAGTTCCCTTCACTGCCATCCCATATCCCCCTAGAACAGGACCTTCCCTTAGTTTTTTCGCTCTCTAAATAACCCGTCTCTTCACTTTGCAAATTCTGTTTCTGTAAAAGAAAAATCCAGGGTTAGGGTTAATTTTACTGAATTATTCTGACAGGTCCTTCTTCTTTA
This sequence comes from Podarcis raffonei, assembly GCF_027172205.1. NCBI lineage: Eukaryota > Metazoa > Chordata > Lepidosauria > Squamata > Lacertidae > Podarcis > Podarcis raffonei. The sequence goes on from NC_070604.1 coordinate 30,760,589, forward strand.
CAAGCATGTGTAAAATTAGTTATCTACCTCAATATCATTTTCAACTGCCTTCATTTAATAGAGGACTACGTGCCCTAAACAGTTTGGTGAAAGCATTAGGAACAATAAATTAAAATAAATACAGTGGTTATCAACTAGAGTTTACCTTGTCTACAGCAGAAACTTTAGCTCCTTTGTCAAGCAGAAGCTCAACTATTTCAATATTTCTCATCTTGGTGGCCTTTATAAGAGGTGTTTCTCCATCCTAAAAGCAAAAGTAAAATGGTATTTTGTGAATGCCTTCAAAACAGACAGGCACAACAGGCCTTCTGGCAGCAATGAATTTTGAATTCTGGAACACCTGCATATTTTATGGCCAAAAAAAAATAAATAAGTACCCACCACCAGCCTAGAAGTTTGGGGTAATTTTAATTGTAACATAAATTTTTGTTTGTCCTTGGGGTCAAATCTGGTAGCCCAGGTTGTTGTTTTTCAAGGCAGATACTCAGTATTACATAATGAAGTTCAGTTATTCCTCAATACATTTACAGAGCAATCTTAACTAGAGGAAACTGGTGTAACTTGGCTTGGCATAACTTACACCAGCATAAAGGTAAATGTAAAGAGACCCCTGACCATTAGGTACAGTCATGACCGATTCTGGGGTTGCGGCACTCATCTCGCTTTATTGGCCGAGGGAGCCGTCATACAGCTTCAGGGTCACGTGGCCAGCATGACTAAGCCGCTTCTGGCGAACCAGAGCAGCGCACGGAAACGCCATTTACCTTCCCGCCGGAGTGGTACCTTTTTATCTACTTGCACTTTGATGTGCTTTTGAACTGCTAGGTTGGCAGGAACAGGGACCGAGCAATGGGAGCTCACCCCGTCGTGGGGATTCGAACCGCCGACCTTCTGATCAGCAAGTCCTAGGCTCTGTGGTTTAACCCACAGCACCACCCGCATCATACATTACTACTATTCTAAATGCTGTTTGGAAGTCTCTGCAAGGGTCTAGGCCCCAGGTTGTGAGGACTGGGCCCTAGGTTGAATGACCAATCTGAACAGGATTTGGAATAGGTTTAAGTCTCTCCTTGCTGGGTCCAGTCCCACCCCTTTTGGGAGAGATTATGCTGGTGTAAGTAATGCAGGCTTAAATTCTGCTGGCTGAGCCCTGGCCAAGCTGGGATGAGGGATTTATTCCAGCATAGTTCTGGCTGAGCCTCTGGTGATCCAAGAAAGCCCAAGACCCTCTAAATCCAAGCTATCTTATCCCAGCAGATATTGGATTTGGATTGTGCTGTTAAGCATTCCCTTGAACACAAATTTGGTATGGTGTTTTCCCCATGCAATGAATTATTTCCTTTGCTGATGTTCTAATTTGCAATGGTAGTTATTGTTAATTAACACAAAGTAAAGCATTTCTCATTAAATTTATTTATGGGAAAGCATCTCAGAAGGAAAATTAGCTTAAGTATGTGCATATAGCCTCCGCTCAAATTGCATTTCAGTTAAGATATTGATTTTCTATTTTTTTAAAGGTGCTGGGAAATGCTGGTGATATGTATTTTTAATGTGCTCCGCAGGCTTTCTGAATATAGTTTTAAAAGGAAATTTCAAGCACAGAAAAGCAAATATGAACAAACTAGAATTGTACTCAAGTACTCTCTCCTCACATTTAGGGAAGACAACATTTTTAACAAAAATGCCATATTCCGCAACACAGGGAAGACCGAAAAAGCATTGTTGAAAAATAAACCGTATCTTGAAGATCAAAGCCATTACATGGTATATTTACCTTTGTACATATTTCAGTGTCTGGGTTGCACTGCAAGATATCTCTAACCATGGTAGCATTTCCTTTTTCAACAGCCCAGTATAAAGCAGTTTTATTATCCTACAAATAAACAACATATTTGAAAAGCACTTTAAATGCAGTCAAACTAACTTCACAAACCACGTATTATGCAGGTTATATTCAACACTATATAGCAAAGTGATAAAATTCAGAATGGAAAAAGGAAACTGACATTGGGGTGTTTTTTAAAAAAAAGTAAGTTACATATCAGTGTTTGGCTAAAATTAGGATTATAGTATTTCAAAAAAGTTCTTCAACACATGGCATTCAGAAACCACTTCACAAAAAGCTGGCATACACAATATATTTAATTGAAAGGGATGGAGAATCTTCTCTAAACACTATATTACAACCAAATCTAGAAATCTAGGGTGTGCCTTGGGAAGAAGAAGAATCTTCTGCTGGTATTTGCTTTTAGGAACAGTACTGGATGTATAATGAATTGCATAAGATTTCCGTATTTATTTATTTTTTTAAAAAAGTAGCTCAGCGTCATCATATCAACAAAGCAACTGCAATGTGTACTGCATCACCTCTGAACTGTAGGTTCAGGAAACTCCTTGCAACAGTTGTACTTAAGAAATATTTTTACTACAGTGAAAAGCTGAAATATTCTGATTTCACAGTCCGGCCTGACAGTTGATTATGTACTCAGCATCAGCTGCTGTTCTGATCCACCGAGAAATAGCAGCTACTGTCAGAAGCTGTACTGAGCACCTGTCATTTTGCAGGCTTCTGAGCTCTCGATTCAATCCCCCTTCCATGACTAAAAGCAACAGCAGATTTTTGGTTAACCAGTTTATATAAAGGTGGTAGGCAAGGGCTCACTGACTCACTGAATTAGACTCACTAGCAAGTGCCTAAAACTAAGATGGATGCAGTGCTCCCAAGGAGTAGAATAGGGCATGGATGTTCTGTATGATCAAAACAAATATACCTACTTTACATACCTACTTTAAGAGACAGTAAGTATAGAATGCCAAGGAACAAAATGTTTGTCTTTATGTGTCATGTTAAAGTGCACTGTTCTTTCCAGTTGCAAATACAGTAGGAAATCAAGTGGTTTTCAAGATGCCATCTAGAAATGTGCTTCCCGTCTCCAAGGGATGCTTTTGGAAATGATATATTACAAGAGCATTTTTCAAAATCCTGAACTCACGCAGAATTACTTACCTGCCCTCTAATGTCTATATCTGCATACTTATGAAGCAAGGCTCTCACAATTTCAACATGACCGCCTCGGACAGCCCCAATCAGCACAGTATCTCCACTCTGCAATGAGGACAAAACACAGTCAGATGTCTTAAAGCACTTCCAAAATAGCTTTTTATGTTATAAGTATTTTTAAAAATAATGAATGTATATATACACATTATCAAAACCCTTACTTACCCTGTCAGGAATATTCACGTAGGTTCCTGCATCTAAGAGGTCCTGCACAATTTCAGTATGTCCTTCCTTTGCGGCAATCATCAAAGCTGTGTTTCCATCTTTATCTGTTAAGTTGACATTTGGATTCCTTTTCAGGATTTCTTTTACTGAATCTGTGAAACCACCTTTTACTGCTACTATAAGTGCAGTCATGGAATTCTGGAGAGGGGAAGAGATAGAAAACACACAATATATTAGTGGCGGTATGAGACTAACTGGTCAATACAGGAGGAGATTTTTTCCCTCCGCTTCTGAAGTTCATCTTATTTCAGTAGCATTAACTTCAAACACACCATTACATTCCACTATTACTTTTACGCCAAAAGCAATTCTACATTTTCAGGTAACAGCAGTAAGGAAAAATCCCCCAGAGCCAGGAAAATCTGCACCCCAGACTTTATATTCACAGACCTTAGAATCCAATACAACAGGTTTCTTTCAAGCCCAATAGCAGCACAACAAATGGGTTTCTGGCATGGGCAACACAGCTCAGGAGATAATGATTAATTATTTTCTCCTCAACTATGACTCCTTCCTGAAATTGCAAAATAATAGCTAATAAAAGACTTTTTAAAATCCTAACTGTATGGGTTTGAGAATTTGCTGTGATTGTCAGAGCTGCAGAGGAAAATGTCTCCACATCACAATTAAGCCTGAAGAAAGCCCTCAATTGGGCAGGAGAAGGATAGGATGGTATGGTCATCAGGGTAGTCCTCAGTGGGCACATGAGTGTCTTCGGATGCCAGGCTGGCAACCCCAGCACTAAACCATCTGGACTAACAGACACCATGATCCTATCTTCTTTAAACACTATCTACTGCTTTATTATTAGAATAATATTTAAAGTACTCACAGCTCCTTCTTGATCAACATCCGCTCCCATATGCAGCAAATACTTCACACATTCCAGATGACCTTTTCTTGCAGCCCAGATCAGCGGAGTAGTCCCATACTGTAGAATATATTTTGAACATATGAGACACATTCCAGCTTTGTTTTGAAAGCAGAACAACTCCCTCAGTTTGTGAGTGGGCAGGAGAAGAAAGATGTCAAGTAAGTAGGTAGAATTTCAAGCGGAAGACATGAAAATAACATTTTAGGATAATGCCAGAACATAACAGAAGACCTCGCTAATACAGAAATGTGAAAAGGAAGTTAAAAGAGTTACTAAGTTGGCAACATTCCCAAAGCGGTGCAGGGAGACCCCCTCAATGGTAAGGGGGGAAAGGCAAAGTATAGGTATAGTAGAGCTGAGAAGTGCTATTGGCATATATTGTGGATTCAGAGTGAGGTAAAATCACAGCTAATTCAATAAAGAGAGGATGGGAATATCATGAAAGATTATATAGTACACCTAGAGGTCAGCATCTGCTAGTCCTTAGGAGGCCATAACCAACAGTCTCACTCTATTAACAGTTTATGTACTATCATTGGGCAGAGTTTGGACAATATACAGCCTGTGAGCTCTTGTAAGGAGTCTTAAAAATTATTTCATTTGATATTTTAAATGTTTTAGCGACTAGAAGAGTATTCCCCAACCTGGTGCCTTCAAGTTCTTACTGGATTCCAACTCTCATCAGTCCCAGACACCATGACCAATGGTCAGGGACAAGACAAGTTGTAGCCTAAAACCTATGGAGGGCACAAGACTGGAGAAGCCTGCACTAGAATGCTGTTGAATGATCGCTCAGAGCACCCCAATGGAAATATGAATAGGTAAGCATGCATAGGATTTCAGGCAAAGTGGGTTAAAAAACTTCTAACTAAGAACATCCTCGTGAATTAAGATGAAGTCTAAACATAAATTCCTCTCAAATCCCATGTAGTGAAGCAGAGCTTTGGATACTGTCTTAACAGTCTTAACAATTTTAACTTATTATGGTAACGAGGTAAGCTTTTACCGGAAAGAAAGAAAACTCCTACCTTGTCAGAGCAGTTGACCTTAGCTCCATGATGCAGTAAAAGTTGTACTATACGAGAGTGGCCTCGTCCTGCTGCCCAAATTATTGGATAGACACTGTATTGCTTTGAGGAGAAAAGGTTTGAAAGTTGTAAGAACCCCAAGATTTAAAGGGCAATATCAAGCAGTGCCCAATGTGACTTCTCCTTCCCCTTCCCCTTCTCCTCCCCACACCCAACGCAGCTCCCTGCAATCTGCAATGGAGGGATGGAGGACCTCTCAGAATAGATTGGGAGGGTGAAGAGAGAGGTAGGGGAAGTCTCACTGTATGAATAGAAGTATTTTCAGGCAAAGCTGGATTTCACCCAAGGTACCTGATTCCTATACAGTGGTACCTCTAGTTACGAACTTAATTTGTTCTGGACGTCCGTTCTTAACCTGAAACTGTTCTTAACTAAAGGTGTGCTTTCGCTAATGGGGCCTCTTACTGCCACTACGCCACCGGCACACGATTTCCGTTCTCATCCTGGGGCAAAGTTCTCAATCTGAGGTAACTCTTCCAGGTTAGCGGAGTTTGTAACCTGAAGTGTTTGTAACCTGAGGCGTTTGTAACTCGAGGTACCACTGTACAAAGTTCTGACAATAATAAGAATTACAAAATTCTATACAGTGGTACCTCGGGTTAAGTACAAGTAATTTGTTCCGGAGGTCCATTCTTAACCTGAAACTGTTCTTAACCTGAAGCACCACTTCAGCTAATGGGGCCTCCCGCTGCCGCTGCACAATTTCTGTTCTCATCCTGAAGCAAAGTTCTTAACCCGAGGTACTATTTCTGGGTTAGCGGAGTCTGTAACCTGAAGCGTATGTAATCTGAAGTGTATGTAACCCGAGGTACCACTCTACTGCAATACTACCTAAATGTTAATAGTGAAACCTCAAGAAAGCATATAGCATTATAACTCGATGGATAAAACAACTGAAAAAATAAAGTTATTCTTCTTTTGGAAGGACAAACAGTAAGACCAATTTCAAGCATGACTGTGATATATACCAGAAGACGGATTGAACCAGAAGACTGATGCATGGAAGCAGGCTGTGGCAAGGTAGCTGGAAACAGCTCCAATTCCCACACTCCACTAGCTCTGACACAGCTGTGTTTACACCCAGCTATGCCAGAGAGGATGAGGCTTGGCCTGAAGGTGCTGACTCCCCTCCCTACTGCATCCAACAGGTGGGACAGGGGAGGAAACATCAGCAGAGATAGCAGGACAGGCAGCGGCAGGAACAAAAGGAGCTTTGAGTACTAGCACCACCAACCTCAGAGGCAGCAGAGAAAGCTTAGGCAAGGTAGACTTAATATAAAGGTAAAGGTAAAGGGACCCCTGACCATTAGGTCCAGTCGTGACTGACTCTGGGGTTGCGGCGCTCATCTTGCTTTATTGGCCGAGGGAGCCGGCGTACAGCTTCCGGGTCATCTGGCCAGCACGACTAAGCCGCTTCTGGCAAACCAGAGCAGCACACGGAAACGCCGTTTACCTTCCCGCCGGAGTGGTACCTATTTATCTATTTGCACTTTGACGTGCTTTCAAACTGCTAGGAGGGAGCAGAAGCATGGACCGAGCAGGAGCAGGGACCGAGCAACAGGAGCTCACCCCGTCGCAGGGATTCGAACCGCCGACTTTCTGATCGGCAAGTCCTAGGCTCTGTGGTTTAACCCACAGCGCCACCCGCGTCCCTTAGACTTAATATAGGAACTGATAAAAAGGAGGAATGTACCAGTATGTAAAGTAGCAGCACAGCCCTGGACACTTGAGTGTCTCTGAGTGGAGAGAAATGTGTCTGTAAAACACAGTGTAGAAATTAAAACTGTAATACTGAGCCTCAAAGGGGCCTGTATGATGAGAAGAGACTCAGAATGCATCTACCAAAGGATTCAGAATCTCAGCAGGTCTCCTCCAAAAAATCTGAATAGACTTGGGACTCTGAAAAGATCCTTACACACTACTGCATCCTGCTTTAAAATAAGACACGGGGTTTTGCTTGTGCAGTCAGTACTTAATCTGTATTAGGATAAAAATCAAGGCACCACAGAACTAGCTGAATACATATTTTGGTACAGTTGTTATGTACATCCCATGCCATTTGTTGCATACAGCTGGTTGTGCATCAATAGAGATAAATCAGGGTCAATGTTTTATTTTTTTCTAAGTATTTCAGGTGGTTTAAAGGTGCTCCATGCAAAATGTTAAGTTTATACAAATTGTCAGTGAGTAGTCCTAGGCCAAAAAACTAAAAGGAGAACTTTAAATTCAACTTCTAGTTGCTCAATATGCATCCAAACCACAAGCTAATAATGGCAAATTACTCTACTGCAGATTCTTCCCCTACTATCCCCACTGCAAATAGAAACAAAGATGGAAAAAACTTACCAGGCCAGTGATGTTGGGGTTTGCTCCCCTTTCAAGAAGCAGTTCAGCTGCTTCAGTACGGCCTTTGTAGCATGCCCACATAAGGGCGTTCCATCCACCCTAACACAGGAAATCAATACATGGACCATTTTAAAATCTATTTTCAGCATTTGCATAAAAGATTATGTTTCACAGTCGTTAGCCCAGTTCTCTGGTGCAAACAGCATGCTACTGAGCAATGAAATCAAGGAGTATTAATCCATCTAAACTACTTTTAGCTGAAAATTCCTATTATTTGCTCTAGTTCAGGGGTGTGGAAACGGTGGCCCTCCAGATGTGGCTAAACTCTCAGCAGCACTTCAGACATTGTTGGACTACAACTCCCATCATGCATAAGAATTACAAAGGTTACCAGAATTTTGATAAATTTTCAAAAGAACAAACTCTGAGGCACCTGCTAGGATGCAGCTATGCTGCTCACCTGACCTCTCTCAGGCCGAGTTGCTTCTGCATATTGGGAGGGGGAGCTGGCAGCATGGTCAGCACAGTGCAAATGCCAATCTGCTTTACTTGTTGGCATGTTTACACCACACCAGCCAGAGGGAGGTCTGGCGAGTGGCACAACCCCAGCATGCTGTCTGCTACTAGAAGTACAGCTTAATAAAAAAAAAGGTCTACACCATTTTGATGAACTAAAAAAGTTATTTGTTTATTACACGCCCTTCACCCTAAGGTCCCATATGCCATACCATGTCTCGATGTTCCATGTTCACATTGCAATTAAGTAGCTCTGACACAATGGCAGCATGTCCCTCTTTAGCAGCTGAGATAAGAGCTGTCCAGTTATCCTAAAGTGAGAAAAAGGGAAAATTAACAGTTCAATAGCTAACTAAAACCAGAGATTATGCCAGTTGAAGTGAAGCGACTATACCTTGAAGCAATAGACTTCTTATCCCAGGACAGGGAAGGAAAATGTGGTGCCCTTGAGATGTTGTAATATAGACTACAACTCCCATCATCTCAGAACATCTGGAGGGTACCATTTGGGTAGCCGATTCATATGGGGTGTGGCAAGTGATAACATACACACTCTTGTCTGGACCTTTCGTGCTTACACGACTCCCAAGTCTAGCGCATGGGAGGGATTAACAAAAGAATTGCGTGGTCAAAACAGGACGTGCAGCAGGAGGAGGGAATAATACAGCAAGGAATTAGATCACCCATTCAATACTTACTGCATCTTCCAAGTTGCAGTTGGCACCTTTCTTTATCAATTCTTGGACAATTTCTAAGTTGCCTTGCTCAGCAGCTAGCATTAACGGAGTCTGACCATTCTGAAATTAAGTGAAACATGCAATTACATTGTCAGAAACTACTAAATTGTACAGATGGTCTTACAGGTAGAGTCTTATACAAGAATGCTGCTAATGTTTTATGTGTTGCTTCACAATGGCACACAAAGTGTAATTTTTAAAGAAACAAACAGAAATTGTAGTACAACTCCTGAAAACTTTATTAGAAAGCTGGGTCCATTGCTACAAGTTTTAGCAAACTGAAGGGGCACTGTTTACTGCTGCTTAATAAGCATCCTGCACTAATTATTTTCTTGTGTGCCCCCCCCCATATTATACTGTAAATGTCTGTTTTATCCAAAAAGAATTTCTGATCAAACATTCATTTTCATAAAGGATTTTTTGTTGTTGTTATACTGCAATAGAACATCACCCCACCTTGAAATTCTGGTGTTCTGATAGGCTTTTAAATCTATTTTTCCATGTGGGCACCTAACGGATTATTGACAAATTCATATGCATCACTTGGTATCTTTCCACCCGTTGACAATCAGCTGAACACTGTGAAGTACCTCTACTTAAAAGTAGCATTTATGAGATGAACTGTGGGGCTCAATCTGTGATGTTTGTTTCACATATCCAAGTCATCACGGTTGATGATTACAGAGTATGGACTATTGAGCAGCACGATTGCTTTAAGTGCCGTATTTTTCGCTCTATAACACGCACCCGACCATAACATGCACATAGTTTTTAGAGGAAAATCCGTAGGCATGCAACCCATAGGCATTCCCTCCATAACACACACAGACATTTCCCCTTACTTTCTAGGAGGAAAAAAGTGACTGTTATGGTGCAAAAAATACGGTAAATAAAACCATTCTACATGGATTTTGAATTTCTTACAGGAAATAAATTGTAGTACAAAAGTGTACTTTCTGAAAACAAATGGAATGGGAAATAAAATGGAAGAGTGTTTAGCCCTAATTATGCTGTTAAAGCGAACAGCAATGAAGAGAGGAAAATGGCTAAGGCGGAAACCCATCAACGGCAGGAACCTTTTTTTTTTCCTGTCATGGGCTACACTTCCCCAAGGATAATCTGCCAGGGGCTGCATGGTGGTAGTTATGTGAAACCAGAGCCAATTAATGGGGGAAGCCAGAAACAAAAAGGTGTCCTTAATTAATTAATCCAGAATAACGAAAGCCCTGCTTCAATTTCAACACAGAGATCTCGTATTAAAATACCCAATCCTCTGCAGGTCTACTCAGAAGTTAAGTCCACTGGGCTTAATGTAGTTTCTCTCAAATAAGATTACAGAGAGGTTTTTTATTATTATTTCTTTATACCACAGATCTCTACAGTTACTATGCTGGAAAACAAGTGAAAGCAATTCCTTTCTGTCTTAGCAGGCAGCTATACATATGCATCACAGAAACTCTATCAGAGAGTGGGGGGGAAAGATGTCTTTTCTTCAAGTTATACAACTAGGAAAAAAGTAAATAAACATCAATTTATTTTTATCAAATACAGTGGTGCCTCGCAAGACGAAAAGAATCCGTTCCGCGATTCTCTTCGTCTAGCGGTTTTTTCATCTTGCGAAGCAACCCCATTAGCAGCTAAGCGGATTAGCGCTATTAGCGATTTAGCGGCTTAGCGGCTATTAAAGGCTTAGCGGCTAAGCTGTTAAAAGGCTATTAACAGCTTAGCGGCTTTGAAAAAGGGGGGGAACCGGGGGGGAAAGGGCGAGACTCGCAAGACGTTTTCGTCTTGCGAAGCAAGCCCATAGGGAAATTCGTCTTGCGAAGCGCCTCCGAAACGGAAAACCCTTTTGTCTAGCGGGTTTTTCGTCTTGCGAGGCATTCGTCTTGCGGGGCACCACTGTAAAATTCTTTCTCTCCCCCCCCAAATTCATACCTCCACATTGTGGAACAACAAAGCAGCATATGTTTATTGATTATAAAAATGTATGTCTACAATATTTATTAAAATATTTATTACAAATTTATCTTACCTCATTCCTCTCATCCACATCTTTGCACTTCTCAAGAAGTGCCTTCAAAGCAGGAACATTTTCTTCTTCTACATATGTCACCAAACTCTGAGACACGAGACTCGCCATCTTTAGCCAAACTCCACAATGCTAGTTATCTATGTTAACAAGAAAAACAATTTTAATGTATCACATGAGGTTTTTGCACTGAGTGGAACAATACAATGACTGAAAACCTACTGCAAGAAACAATTTCTATTGTGCCAAAATTGTTCTGGGTGCTCCAAACAACAGAGGCAATACAGTCCTCACCCAGAAGATTTTAAAAGTTTGTGCATACATATGAGGTGGTAAGGAGTAGCCATGTCATCCTGAAGAGACGGAGAAACATGGGCATGAACTAATAGAGAGCAGAAGGGTCGCATAGAAGATTGTCCATGAAAAAGCAGAAAAACAGAGGCTGTGGTGGTTTGTGAAAAGCTTTGCTAAATTTAATACTTAAATATTAGCCCACCATTGTAGAGTTGGCTTCTGGGTGTTCTGTCTGGCACTTATTCCGCTTGAAATAAAACATTTAAAATGCATTTTTAATGCAGAAAGATTTCAACAGAAAATAGATTGGTAGCTGTTGTTTAACTGAATTACTAAAAGTTTAGTCATCTATTTGGTACAAGCTTTACAGCTAGGAGCCAAAGAACATCTGATGCGAGAGACTTCAAGTTCAAAGCAACCACTGGGAGATCCAACTGCCATCAGGGCAGATGAGCTGGGCTGCTTAAACCTTATCCAGGGCAGTACTGATTTAAATTGGGAAATCACCTTAAAATGGAACTTAGTCAATGTGACCTACCATAAAATGTTGCAGTGCAGAACATTCCTATTCAGGTTTCCCTGGACTCTACATCCTCTCTCTGCCACCTCCCCACCCTGTTTTCCTTTCCCCCCTCTCCTTCTGCTCAGTCTGGATTCTGTACCCACTGAGTCCTCAATGGTTTTCCACCTTACACTTTTCCCACCAATATCTTTTATATTCCTGTAAATAATCCTGTAGTTCTCCCAAGCCTTCCAATACCTCCCTCTTTTGCATGTTTCAGCTACACTAGGATCAGTACCCAGAATGAGTTCCAAGCGAGGACCTGCAAAATAATGATGCAGCCTATCGATGGCGTGAATCAGTAGCCTCCCGTTGTAGCTCAGGAGGCTGGAAAAACAAAAGCTAGCACCAAATGCAGGAATCTCTGCTCTTACCTGGGTCCTACTTCATATATATTTCCCACTCCCATTTTTTGATCATTTTAAAGTGAAACTGGTCTGCATACAAGTTAAAGGAATCAAACTTTTCTGCATGCAGCTGAGTTGCTTGATTTAGCCTGGAAGGAGGTCACAGGGGGCAATTTACTGCAACCTGAGAAGTGTGTGTGTTCACGCATGGCATGTGCATATGAACAGGAATCTAAACCAGTCTCAGCCCTACATCATCGGCAATATTAACTATGGACCACACTGCAGAGTTTCTGTAAACTACTGTCAACAAGGCTGGAATAAGGGTATAATAATGAACTGCACTGAAACATTATACTACTCTCTTGGCTACTCTGGGATATTTAAAATAAACTATTCTAGAAGACGGCGGGACGCGGGTGGCGCTGTGGGTAAAAGCCTCAGCGCCTAGGGCTTGCCGATTGAAAGGTCGGCGGTTCGAATCCCCGCGGCGGGGTGCGCTCCCGTTGCTCGGTCCCAGCGCCTGCCAACCTAGCAGTTCGAAAGCACCCCTGGGTGCAAGTAGATAAATAGGGACCGCTTATCAGCGGGAAGGTAAACAGCGTTCCGTGTGCTGCGCTGGCTCGCCAGATGCAGCTTTGCCACGCTGGCCACGTGACCCGGAAGTGTCTCCGGACAGCGCTGGCCCCCGGCCTCTTGAGTGAGATGGGCGCACAACCCCAGAGTCTGTCAAGACTGGCCCGTACGGGCAGGGGTACCTTTACCTTTACCTTTATTCTAGAAGACAAGCTTAAGTGAGCTACCCGAAATCAGCTAAAATAAGATTTGCTTCCTCTTAGAATGTCTCCAACTGTACCATTATTAGCAAAGTAAAAAAAATAATACATGGACTACAATTCTGCTAACATTCTACAACTAAAGGAGGAAAAGCACAGATGATCAAATTTGGGGAGAAACTGATTTTTATAACAAACTGAAATAACCAGTTTTCAGGGCAATGTTGAACTATGCATATTACACCATACAGATTACAGAGGTATGTTACTTTCTTAGTTTTCCTCCTTTAAAAGCAGCATCAAAACCATTGATGACTGAAGTTAATATAAACCCAGGATCTCTGACCTGCCATCTTACCTGTTTAAGATTACTAATTGCTGTAAACTTATATGAGCCTGTTCTGTATTTATTTATTCATGGTTGCAAGCCTCACATTTGCAAGCAAAGTAGAAACCTAGGAGAGAATGGCCGTTTGGAGCTATGGAGGTAATTTGTCTAATAAAATTGGCAGTGCATTAGAGACATAATCATAAAAGTAGGAAATTTGCTGAAAAGAACCATAATTTATATTACAAATTATTTTGAGGTAAATTTTTGATTAGCAACTTGGTTTGTAAAATAATTTATTCCATCTGCAATTTCTGTCATGCACGTAACTTACAACAACTATAAAAAAATTAACACACCTTCCCCAGAATACAATGGATCTTCCTACATGACATCTATCGGGTCATATATTCTCAGTTATCCAGTATGCACATAACAGTTGAGATGAGCAGCAATAACTAACTTCCACAACTAGGTCAGGTCCCTCTATTCTATGTCCTACCACACCCAAGCAGGGGACGCGGGTGGCGCTGTGGGTAAAACCTCAGTGCCTAGGACTTGCCGATCGTATGGTCAGCGGTTCGAATCCCCGCAGCGGGGTGAGCTCCCATCGTTTGGTCCCAGCTCCTGCCCACCTAGCAGTTCGAAAGCACCCCGAAGTGCAAGTAGATAAATAGGTACCGCTTTCTAGTGGGAAGGTAAATGGCGTATCCGTGTGCTGCGCTGGTGCTGGCTCACCAGAGCAGCTTCGTCACGCTGCCACGTGACCCGGAAGTGTCTGCGGACAGCGCTGGCCCCCGGCCTCTTAAGTGAGATGGGCACACAACCCTAGAGTCGGACACGACTGGCCCGTACGGGCAGGGGTACCTTTACTTTTACCTTTACCACACCCAAGCACAACCAAGCACCATACAAATTTTTACACAACAATTTGAGAGATAAATCATATATTTCATCTGAAATTGTCAGTAAAAACTGGATTCACAGCCCTTGAAAAGCACTGGCTCCTTCTTACAAAGCTGCTACCTACTGCTTTGAAAACATTTCTAGCTATCCTAAACAGAGCAGAAAACATCACATAATTTCACCAATTTTGCACTCCTGTTCAGATTGGATACCTGGGTCAACTTTCCCCTAATTACACTACCAAGCCTTGATCTGAATGTGGTTTCTGGAAGCTTGCTACCTATGCTTCCAGCATATATACTGCTTAAAAGTAAGACGCAATTGCTGCTTTGCTATAAATGCATTTTGCACATTTCAAACTCCTGTGATAACTTAGCTGCTGAGTCGGCAAAGAACTCTCTTTAATGTCGCTTGCTTTACTCTGCAACTTCAATATAAACCACAAGCGACTGATGCTACAGTAATGTGGAAATAATGTTGCCTTCAACAGTCTGTTAGGATAGATAGTCCCCCCTGCAAAAAAAAAAAGTAAGTCGCTTAAGGGCACATCAAATGTGGTGCATATGTAAGAGACCGATGTGTGCACCCTGTGGGGTTTTATCAGCCATACATGTTGCCATCTGTAGAGAAACAAGGAGCTAAGGTTGACAACACATCTTACTGATTTTTTACATGTGAGTAAAAGCATTCGGTGATGCATTAGAAGTGCCCCAATCTTTAGATTGCTGACCCTAAAAGGCAATATGGTACAGGTGAATGAAAACAGAAGCCTGAAGGGCAGAAAGTCCAGCTGCTGAGGCAGCATTTGAGGTAAGCTGGTGTTTGTAACTTTGCACTTCCTGTCTAAGACAGAGAAGTCTCACTGCTTTGTGGGATAAGCCTGAGCCCTAGAGATGGCCTTAACAGATTCTTCAGTCATAAAAGCTTTGAGCCTTTGTGTGCTCTTAACACTCCCCATAGGTCTCCAACTTCATACGGAGTGGAAAAACAACAACCCACCTATTGCATGTTAGCATGTTCAGGTAGTCATATTTGGTCTCTAGCCTATTCTCAGTAAATTAGCCATGTTAAGGTAAAATATTATCTTTGGCCTGTTAAACTTGCTACTTCTGGTTAAATGGACAACTGAAGTGAACCAGTGGAGCACATAATATCTTTATCAGCCATGCAGTTTGCTGCTCACCTGGTCGACCAAGGTAAGCAGTAGCACACCTCAAGCAGTAACTCAAAGTGGAAAATGAACTCTCATCTCATTCCTCATGCCATCTATCTTTCTGCTCCCCACCATCAGTGAGGCTATCCCAGATGCTCTCCCCAAAAACATTATTATTAATATAAATTATTTTCATAATACAGTCGTACCTTGGTTTTTGAACAGCTTAGTTCTTGAATGTTTTGGCTCCTGAACGCCACAAACCTGGAAGTGACTGTTCCGGTTTGTGAACTATTTTTGGAAGCCGAAAATCCGACAGGGCTTCCGTGGCTTCCGATTGGCTGCAGGAGCTTCCTGCAGCCCATCAGAAGCTGCACTTTTGTTTCTGAACGTTTTGGAAGTCAAACAGTCTTTTGGAATGGATTCCGTTCGACTTTCAAGGTACAACCCAACTGTACAAGAATTAGATCAAAATACAGCCTCCAACCCTTTCCGACTTTTAAGGATAAGCAAAGCCACTTGAATAGGCCCAGTTACCAGAGATATGTAACAAACCCTCATATGCCATTATCATACCTCCTGTGCCTATCCCTTTGTTGTTGTTGTTTAGTCGTTTAGTTGTGTCCGACTCTTCGTGACCCCATGGACCAGAGCACGCCAGGCACCTCTGTCCTCCACTACCTCCCGCAGTTTGGTCAAACTCATGCTGGTAACCTCGAAAACACTATCCAACCATCTCGTCCTCTGTCGCCCCCTTCTCCTTGTGCCCTCCATCTTTCCCAACATCAGGGTCTTTTCCAGGGAGTCTTCTCTTCTCATGAGGTGGCCAAAATACTGGAGCCTCAGCTTCAGGATCTGTCCTTCCAGTGAGCACTCAGGGCTGGTTTCCTTAAGAATGGATGCGTTTGATCTTCTTGCAGTTCATGGGACTCTCAAGAGTCTTCTCCAGCACCATAAATCAAAAGCATCAATTCTTCGGCGATCAGCCTTCTTTATGGTCCAGCTCTCACTTCCATACATCACTACTGGGAAAACCATGGCTTTAACTATACGGACCTTTGTTGGCAAGGTGACGTCTCTACTTCTCAAGATGCTGTCTAGGCCTGTCATTGCCCTTCTCCCAAGAAGCAGGCGTCTTTTAATTTCGTGGCTGCTGTCACCATCTGCAGTGATCATGGAGCCCAAGAAAGTAAAATCTCTCACTGCCTCCATTTCTTCCCCTTCTATTTGCCAGGAGGTGATGGGACCAGTGGCCATGATCTTCGTTTTTTTGATGTTGAGCTTCAGACCATATTTTGCGCTCTCCTCTTTCACCCTCATTAAAAGGTTCTTTAATTCCTCCTCACTTTCTGCCATCAAGGTTGTGTCATCTGCATATCTGAGGTTGTTGATATTTCTTCCGGCAATCTTAATTCCAGCTTGGGATTCATCCAGCCCAGCCTTTCGCATGATGTATTCTGCATATAAATTAAAAAAGCAGGGAGACAAAATACAGCCTTGTCGTACTCCTTTCCCAATTTTGAACCAATCAGTTGTTCCATATCCAGTTCTAACTGTAGCTTCTTGTCCCACATAGAGATTTCTCAGGAGACAGATGAGGTGATCAGGCACTCCCATTTCTTTAAGAACTTGCCATAGTTTGCTGTGGTCGACACAGTCAAAGGCTTTTGCATAGTCAATGAAGCAGAAGTAGATGTCTTTCCGGAACTCTCTAGCTTTTTCCATAAACCAGCGCATGTTTGCAATTTGGTCTCTGGTTCCTCTGCCTCTTCTAAATCCAGCTTGCACTTCTGGGAGTTCTCGATCCACATACTGCCTATCCCTAACAGGTTATAAAACAATGATTCTGCAAACAGCAGCAAGGAGATAGCCAAGCTAGTTCTAATGACTAGAGCCAATAAAGTGACAGAATGGAGAAAGGGGCAGCCCAAATCAACATACGGAAGAGGTGAACAAGAAACAAACAAGTGAGTAAACATGCAGTAAATTAATGACTTTCAAGGATGCTTTCTTTCTCTACTTCCATACCATGTAATTTAGTCCTGGCAACTACTCTTAGCAGCTTTCTCCTCTCCAGCTGCAGACACTGAGGCATGCGGCCAGTCACTATTATACGCAAAAAAAATGTTGTACAATGGTAGTGGGGGCTTGCTAGAATAGACAAAATGTAACAAGGCAATGGTGATGAAGTTAATATTCCAAGCAACTGGAAGCAAACAATCACCATTAAAACACAAACACATCAGTGAAGCCAAAAACAAATTCCTGAAAGAATCACACAGAGCATATATGTTTTGAAATGGCAACATTCACAACTGCCTGAGATTCAATATACAGGCTAAACCTATGTAATATCAAGAGCATTGTACCAATTTTCTTTAAATAAAAAGGGGGAAGTAAAATGCTTTTGAAAAAAATTATTTACAGCATGTTTATGTTGCCTTAAAAAGGTAAAGGTAAAGGATCCCTGACAGTTAAGTCCAGTCGCAGACAACTCTAGGGTTGCGGCGCTCATATTGCTTTACAGACCGAGGGAGCCGGCATTTGTCAGCAGACAGTTCCACATAAAAGCATTTGTCAGCAGACAGTTCCACATAAAAGCAACCCACATATAAGTCCAGGAAGTGTCATCAACATATGTTGCCCTCAGCCACATATATGCAATGGTGAAGTAAGTTAATTTTTGACTTTTATAGACTTGTTGCAGGGGGGGTATTTTTAACAAATTTTCACATAAAAAGATTGCATATATGGATACAGATTTGACCATACTGCACTTTATAATGTTTTTGTACTACTGTAGATATTTCCAAACTTATCAGCCAACTTAAATACCAGGATTTCCCCACCTCCAATAACTCAGATGGAGGAGGCTTTTGAAAGTCATAGTTTCACACTGCAGTCCTATACCCATTTACCTGGCTGGAAGCAAGTCCCACTAAAATGAATGGGACTGACTTCCAAGTAGATATACACAGGATTGCACTTTCAGTTATTCTAGATTTCCTTTGAAATTTACAATGAATCTTAGTATTAACTGACTGTGAAATATTAATACTGTATGTTATAAGCTTGGAATAATAGAATATGGAACAGATTTTGGCATGGTTACATATTGCACTCCCTTTACAGAAGAATTTCACAGTAATCTAACTTGCCGTTAAGACAGATGGAAAAGGTTGAAAGATAATAGCTCTCAACAGTAACACTTACTTCTTAACCATGCTATTCCAAGTAATTGCCATATTCTGCTTGCCTTATTCATAATTAACAGTTTCTAAAAATTGTCATGTAAACAGTCTACTATGCAACTTCCTAGAAAACTCTTAAAGAGATTTACATACTGCTGCACATCAAAGGAAGTTTCTGCACTATGGTCTGTTGTGTTTCCATCTGTCAATTACTGCAAGTCATATGCTACACATGAACATCTACCATGGCCACACAAACTCATTTCTAACCATTTCGAGACGGGTAGCCATGTTAACCTATTGCAGCAAAAACAAAAATCAGTATTGTTGCACCTTAAAGACTAAAGAGAAACTTCTTGAAAGTGCAACTGAAACTTCCAAGTACAGTGGTACCTCGCAAGATGAATGCCTCGCAAGAGGAAAAACTCGCAAGACGAAAGGGTTTTTGGTTTTTTGAGTTGCTTCGCAAGACGAATTTCCCTATGGGCTTGCTTTGCAAGACGAAAACGTCTTGCAAGTTTGTTTCCTTTTTCTTAAAACCGTTAATACCCAGGGTGCATTGCTTGAAGAGGTGCAGTTGCACCTTTGGTGATTTTTGAAGCTTTTCCAAAACTTCTTTTGAAACCGTGCTTCGCAAGACGAAAAATTCGCAAGACGAAAAAACTCGCAGAACGAATTAATTTCGTCTTGCGAGGCACCACTGTACAAAAATATTAGAAATCAGTAACTATATATGGACTGAAAACAGGGATAAGTGTTATACCAACAACTACAGAAACAGCCAAGGGATGAGACAGCAAGAGCTATTCTTGCAGAAACACAACTAATGAACTAAAAAAAGTCCTTAAATACACCTTCATAAAAAAACCCGAGGCTTTTCTGCTGGGGATAATTGGAGAGGAAATCAAAAAGGAAGACCAAACACTTTTTCAGTATGCAACAGTGGCTGCTAGAACTTTAATAGCGCAGAATTGGAAGACATCAAAAATCCCAACTATAAACGAGTGGCAATCTAAACTATTTGATTATTTAGAATTGGCAAAAATGACACAGAAAATAAGAAACTAAAAAGGCATAAAGTTTAACAACTAATGGAATAAATTTATGGTATACATGGAAACAGAGGTAAAAAATCTAAAAATCACAGTAGGTGTGACATAACGCTTGTGACGCAAAGAGTTTTTTGAGGAAAAGAAACTGTAGATAGAAAATTTTTTAACACATTCCGAAACTGAGATGAAGGGAAGTCAATTTAGTGTTGTGTGAGTTAATGTAAGTTAATTTGTTGATGTCTTATGTCAGGTGATGTTTTTTCTCTTTTTTTATTTTTTCTCTTTTTTCTTTTTCTTATTATTTCTTTTTTTTTTGTCTTATGTATTTTTTCCTCTGTATTTATGTTTTATATGTTGTCTTTGTTTTATAATGAATTAAATTCAATTTAAAAAAGAAAGAAAACACTCAGGTAGACCGGCAAAAAAAAAAAGAAAGAAAGAAAGACAACTAAAAACTAGGTCTAGGTCTAGGACAGAGGCAGACAATACCAGTTAGGCCTGGGTGATACCTGCTGTTCAGATCCATTTACAATCTATCAGATCCAACTGCAGATTCTGCAGTCATCTCTCTGCAATATGCAGAATGGATACTTATCTCCAATTTTCAAAACATTAGTGCCATCACACCACCCCAGAAGCTTCAGGAATGCTAAGGACGTTTTAGCAGGGTTCACAAAGAGGTGTTGTACATGCTCTTCATTAGGATTTGCGGGTGATGGGTCAGTGTGACTGTGTGTGTGTGTGTGTGTGTGTGTGTGTGTGTGTCATAGTTCAAAAGGAAGTGCTATTGTTAGGATTTCTGCTTCTGACTAGGAGAAAGCTCATAATTTTCCTATCACTGCTTGATGACAAAGTCTTACCACAAGTCAAAGCATCATCTGATTTTGTCCTATCTAGGATGGTTTGCAGCAGCAGCAGATACAGTTTTCACACCCAAAGCTTAAATCAGCGCCTCCCTCAACAGAAATCCCAAACCTGTAATGGCTGGAACACCCATTCCAATTCTTCTCCTGTGTTAGCAACACTTATACCTAGCTCAAAAAGAGGAAATGCACTCTATGAAACACATTTCTAAGGTGTTAATTTCTTTATTCATTAGGATATATAGTACTAGGCTTGGGTGATATATCAAGACCACGATGGCAGCTTCACCCAGCAGTAGTATATTCAGACTACCCAATACAAATATATTAAAACTGCCTTAGATGACCTGGGCAGTTAGTCAAACACTGTAGGAAACACAGGAGAGGCCACACGCTTACCATAACTTGAGTATTTCCACATTCAGGCCCTATATGCAAGAGTGGGGAGAGAGGTTAAGCCTTTTCTCTCCATGTTCAAACTCTGATCTACACAAGGAGGTGGGGTGGGCCAGCATGTGCCATGCCCATTTCCATCTTCCATGAAATTCATTTCTACACTACTTGACTAACTACTAACTAAGTGACACCACTGGCGCAGAGAAACTGTTATTGGGTGGTTTAGAAATATTTAAAATAAATACCACAAATAACCCAGAGATGTATTTTAAATAAAAGGGCACATTCTACTCATGTAAAAACACCAGGCAGGCCCTACAAATAACCCAGAGATGCATTTTAAATAAAAGGGCACATTGTACTCAAGTAAATGCACATTGATTCCCGGACCGTGCGCGGGCCAGATTTAGAAGGTGATTTGGCCGGATCAACCCCCGGCCCTTAGTTTGCCTACCCATGATGTACACAATCACTCACTGATCTGCAAGGCTACAAACAGACCTAGCACAGACACACAACAGGTGCCATTAGTAAGAACACTATACAGGTACAACACAATCATTTGTAATGCATTCAGTTATATTCCTCCCTCCATGAATTGTTACCTGGCAAAAGCTATTTCATCGAACTATAGGAGAGGGAGTGAAAGCAGGGCCACTATTAGCCCAACTCAGAGCGCAGAAACCTGTGGCTCGTCATCTCTCTAAAATAGTTCCAATCCGAGCTGTTCGTTCTATGAGTTTGTAACTAATACCTGGGGCCTAGGTTGACTTTTTCCTCCTCCCCTCCAGCCCTCCCCTGTTTTGGACTGTAAGTCTGAGGACAAGGACTGTCTCCCTTTGGATCTCTAATTATTATTTATTATTTGTACTATTTTATAGCCACCTGATATAAAAAACCCAATATATAAGAATTAAAAACACACGCAACAACAACCAACCACTTTTTCTGCAACTAACTAGCAGAAGCCAGACCAATTTAAACACCCAGCAGGTTAAGTGTCAAATGCCTAGGAGGAGAGAAAAGTCTTCGCCTAAAGCCAAAAAAATATTAATTTTAGCACCAGGCACATCTCATTAGCGAACAGCTACTCTGGGGATCTTTTTTGGTCAGAGAAGGATAAAGATTCTTCAGATACGTACAGTGGTATCTCTGGTTACGTACTTAATTCGTTCCGGAGGTCCGTTCTTAACCTGAAACTGTTCTTAACCTGAAGCACCACTTTAGCTAATGGGGCTTCCCACTGCTGCCACGCCCCCGCCATGCGATTTCTGTTCTCATCCTGAAGCAAAGTTCTTAACCCGAGGTACTATTTCTGGGTTAGCGGAGTCTGTAACCTGAAGTGTATGTAACCTGAGGTAAAGGTAAAGGTACCCCTGCCCGTATGGGCCAGTCTTGACAGACTCTGGGGTTGTGCGCCTATCTCACTTAAGAGGCCAGGGGCCAGCGCTGTCCGGAGACACTTCCGGGTCACGTGGCCAGCGTGACAAAGCTGCATCTGGCGAGCCAGCGCAGCACACGGAAACGCTGTTTACCTTCCCCCCAGTAAGCGGTCCCTATTTATCTACTTGCACCTGGGGGTGCTTTCGAACTGCTAGGTTGGCAGGCGCTGGGACCGAGCAATGGGAGCGCACCCCGCCGCGGGGATTCGATCGGCAAGCCCTAGGCGCTGAGGCTTTTACCCACAGCGCCACCCGCGTCCCACTGTATAAATAAGTGAATATGAAGAGGCCAACACCAGACAGTTAAAAAACACTGCATAATTATTAATAACCTCAGGAACATTTAGATTTTAAACACTGGATGTATTCATCTCAGAAAACCCTATATAATGATTCCCCAGTCAAATATAGAAATAATAAGCAGGTTCACCACTTTCAAAATAATTAATGCTACTCTTCATTCTTAATCATTTGTTTTCACAAATTCTTATAGAACACTGTTGCTTCCCTTTTCTTGGATTTCCCACCCCTCAACACATTAATTCCTCTACAACTGTAATTCAGTAAATATTCTCCAGTTATTCTCCTGTTACAAGAAAATGAAATAAATAGCTAACTGAATGAAAATAAAAGTTAAAAATAAAGGAATTACTATAATCACAATCAGTTATAATATTTTTGATCACAATATATCCTTCCACCCACTCACACGAATAATGTAATACCATTCAGACACCACATACTTAACTGGAGCTGGCAACCATTATTGCTCATACTTACCATGTGCTGTTTTTGAAATTCCACTTTTTCATGTTCTTAAAAAAAAGCCATTCTGTTCTTAGGGCACATATAAAACCTGGAAGGCTTCCAGCCATTTCTCCATTCACTTTCATTCTTGCATTTCTTAAAACTACAAATCAACTAGACACTGTGTCTGCACAGCACCTAGCACACAGCCAATAGTATGAATTCTATTCTCTGATTTTTAAAAAATGTTAAGATAACAATGCTAACAAAATTCAGCCATCAACCATCCTTAGACAGCGTCTCCTTTGACAATAAGCTTCAAGATGTCCTTCAAGTATTGCACCAAAATCTGTAAGGCTGACAAGGCTACAATAAAGCAGCAAAGAAATAAACTTACCTGGAAGTAAGGCTCATTTAAGTCAATAGGTATTGCTTATGGGTATGCATGCAAGGACACACACACAGTTAAATCTGAGACTGTTGCTTTTACACAGGTTTACAAGATATCCCATGGTAGATGGGATTACTTGTCTGTTTTGTTTCCTTAGGCGAAAACCAAATTACTCATTCCCACTAGGAAAAAACAAAAAACAGTGGCTCCTTAAAGGCTAAATGGGGAGATTTACACTGGTTAGACTTTCAGGCACACAAAAGACGGGTGTGTTTTCTGTGACACAGCACAACCCACACGCAGAACTACTAAGAAATAAAAGGGGGAAAAGGTAAAGAAATAAACCCCACTGAGTACAAGTAAACGAGTGCAGGATTTCAGCCTAACACAGCGACCCCCTTTTCCTACAATTTCTCACCCCCAAGACAACGCCAACTCGCGGGGTTTTGACTGACACCGCAAACAAGCGGGGACTGAAGAGAAGAACCCACCCAGACACGCGTCCCAAACATTCACACGTTCGGGGACGTCATCGAGGAAGGGGGGGGGAGGGCGGAAGAAATACATACTGAAGAGGCTAAAGCAGCAACCTGTCCTCCTCCAAAAGTAACTGGGCAGCGACAACCACCCCCACCACCGCTATTCCGTGCCTTCCACCATGGCTCCTCCGCCTGACTGCGAGGTGGTGGGATTTGGGGGAGGAAGAGGATGCTGGGCGGTGCCGGCTCTACTTCCCTTTGTTTTGACAGGTTCACACGACCACCCTCCCCCAGAGACCCCTCGCCCATCAAACGCCCCTTACCAGCAAGAACGGGAGACCCTGGATGGAGGAAGAGGGCGAAGGGGGTCGTCGTGGCAGCGTCAGGGCCGCCTCAGAACCCGGCGAGGGTCTGGAGCTTCTCCTCCTCCTTCACCACTCCTCGCAAGTAGCGGCAGCAGCCATCTTGCCTTCTCCGCCCCTCGCTCCGTTCTCGGCGCGGTCACGTGGGCGCGGCTGGCCTCCTCCTCCTCCTCCTCCTCCTCCTTCTCGGGCTGAGGCGGGCGAGCCTGAAAGCGGCGAGATTGAACGCCCGGGGGGGGGGGCAGGAGGCGCGCTCTGCTCGGGGTTGAGCTCTGCTGGGCTGGGTCTGCTTGACTGGCTGGGTCTGGGTTGCCAAGCCCCGCCCCCACTGCAAATCAATACAAATCAATATAAATCTGAGTTTCTGTCGCCCCCCCCAACAAAAATCCAGGCTACGCCCATGTCAAGAGCTCCACAGAGTGGGGGGGGGGACCCGACCTCTCCGTTTACTGTGCAACAAAGAGCCCTGTGGCACCTCCCCATAGCTGTCAACGTTTTCCTTTTTTTAATGGAAATTCCCTTATTCCTAATAGGATTCCTCGCAAGAAAAGGGATACACACACACATATTCCGGGAAGTTCTTTCCCCCCTTTTATTATTTTATTTTGACCAAGTAATAATCATAAATAAATAGGAATAAAAATGTGCACCCCACCACTGAGACCAGTGCCAGATTTACATATAAGCTAAACAAGCTATAGCTTAGGGCCCCACTCTCTTGGAGGCTGCCAAAAAATTTAAAGGGGGGAGAAACTGGATGTACATTTCCAAAATATAAGATAAGGTCAACAATAAAATACATATTTTGTTATGTGCAAATGGCTTTAGATACCTATTAGGTCCATAATTTATCATATATTCAACACAAAAAACAGCAACAATTTGTTAATAAAGGACAGCTGGACATACTGTATAAAGGGCCCCATTACCTTCAGTAGCTTAGGGCTTCATTGAACTTAAATCCGGCCCTGACTGAGACCATTCCATTGTAACTAGCCAACCTCCCAAAATTTCAGCACCTTATGCGATGGTTTGACCCCTTTCCTGTTATAACAGTGTTAAGTTCTGCAAACACCTTCCATATCTCCTCGAAATCATGTCTCCTGCATATTCCCCATCTTACCTTAACGGCACAGCACATGTTAATTTATCATTAAGAGCTATATCCCATATAACACGTTTATGCCATATGACTGTATGCAGTGCTGTCCCACTCTGTGAGGCAATGGATCAAAATAATATTGATTTGGTCTTGAAAGAAAATTGCAGCCAAGTATTAGGAGATAATTTGCAGGGGGGTGTGGGGGGACCCCCAAGATTTCGAATGCCTAGGGACCTCCACAGGGTTTAATCCAGCACTGGGCGGAGGTTCTCCAGCACACACAGAAGCCGAGCAGCGATGCTTTCTTTGAGATGCCACCCTGGCTGCCGCTAAGTTCGGCGAGAGCCAGGGCACTCCGCCTGTGGAAGTGGTTGGGGCAGGAGGCGCCAATTCCCATTTCGCTTCATGGAATAATAACAATAATAATAATTTATTATTTGTACCCCTCCCAACTGACTGGGTTGCCCCAGCCCACTCTGGGCAGCTTCCAGCACATATAAAAAACACAATAAAACATTAAACCTTAAAAAGCTTGCCTATACAGGGCTGCCTTCAGTTGTCTTCTAAAAGTTATATAGTTACTCATCTCCTTGACATCCACAGGGTTGGAGCCACTACCAAGAAGGCCCTCTGGAAGGCCGGCCCTTCCTGTAGGGACACTCAACAAGGGGTTAGAAGTGCAATCATGTTCACCGGG
Organism: Podarcis raffonei; assembly: GCF_027172205.1. Lineage (NCBI taxonomy): Eukaryota > Metazoa > Chordata > Lepidosauria > Squamata > Lacertidae > Podarcis > Podarcis raffonei. Next base: position 30,786,553 of record NC_070604.1, read on the forward strand.
TTTATTCTGAAATCCCTTTAAATTTGATGGGGGGATTTGCTCTCGAGTAAATGTGATTAAACCTGGAGTCTATGAGTATAGAATTTAGCGAGGAGAGGCATAGACCTTTGGATTCCTAAGCCTTTTGAAATCAAACCATCCTATGCTCTGCACTGGGGCACTTGTTTGCCAGTAAATGTGGTTAGGGTTAGTCTATTTTTAAAAATATGGTTTACTAACCCTGCCCTGCCCTGTGGAACTAGTAATCTAGCCCATAAACATTATAAAACAGTTACAGAAGGGAGTGTCCTCTGTTTATGAACAAGTGAAGAGAAGAGTAAAGTTAATTGCTGCCATCAGAAGTTGTAGGAAGAGCTTGACTGCAGGGTATATACAACTCTAATAATAGTTCCTGTGAGTAATTTGAAATTGTAAGTGCACTCCCCAGGTATAATGCCCTTTCCAGCACAGTAGCAAGCATTTTCAGGTGTTTATTTTAAACTCTACCTGGAGAGAATGCCTTTAAGGGTGGGTTAAAGGGAGGAAAAGAATAAATGGGCATCCTTTAAGGAAACGGCTCCCCCTTCCAAAAAAAGGTAGGGAACATTGGGATAATTTTACACACATCTGCATAGATGCCCAGTTTGGTCAAGAAGGTTTTTGTCGCTGTTTTACTAAGCATGTGTCAGGGAACTGACATCAGAGCGAGAGGCGAAGGGGAGGCTCCCAGATGATGCGGGCGAAGGACCTAGCAGCAGGGGGAGAAACGGCTCAATAGAGGGGGAAGCAAATCAGCGCAACACCAGGGATAAAGGGGGGCAGATGGGGGAAGCGGAGAGAGGGCTCCAGGACTCTTCACTGGACATCAGTGAGGAGAGCACAGGTCCTCCGTTACCCACGCCCTCCCTGCGCAGAAGACTCCCGCGCAGTGAGAGGAGGAGGAGACTGGGTGTCAAACAGCTTTTATGTTGGAAGAGGTTTAAGAAACGCCCACTGACGGATTCTGCTAGTGACTGAAGCAGCCACGATGAGAAGGGGCTGTGCAGTCAGAAAGGTTTAACCAGGCAAATTAGCCTAGAGAAGCACCAGTTTACGCACGAGTAACTCATACCCATTACAGCATGGAATTCTGGAAATGTCATGAAATGGAAGACTTCCAACCTGGCAAACAGCCAAATATAAAAGAGGGTGTTGATTAAGGTCATGTGACTTTCCTAGCACTCATTTCAAGATGAGCCTGAATCTAAGCATTGTTAAATTGTCATAGAAACCTAGCAACTATTTTGTCGGCTCTTTTCCAGGAATAGACTGAAAATGCTTCAAGACTAATTGGCTTGCTTGGCTTTTCATGTATTAGGATTAATGCGATCAGCAGAAAACTTAGAAACCTGACATATTCTCTAAAGCCTGCCATTCAGATTTAACAATTGGAGATGCACTTCTTAAACTCCTAAGGAACCTGAATTCATGGGGAATTCGGTTCACTGATGAACACAAGCTAGCTGCCAAGTGCTCTTCACATCCTAACCCTTGCAGTGCACTGGTCACGGCTCAATCCAGTGTTGAATTGGGCTTCCTAAGGATTGGCCTGCAAGCATCGCCCCTTTTGGTCCTACAGTTGTAGGAAAGTTTAGACTGAGATGGATTATTCTTACAGCCAGTTAACAACCCACTCCTATAGACATCTATATCTACTGAGAAGGAAATCCTACTGAATCCAGTGAGATTTATACCAAGGAAAATGGGTGTGGGATTTGCACCATGATCCTTCTATGACAGGAACATAGAGTTACCAGAGGGGTGTGGTGGGGGCAAGGACAGATTAAACTTTCCATCAGGTCAGGATAGCAAGTTTATGCAGACAAGGCCTTATTATAGGCATATTTAAATGCCTTAAGATGCTGAACTGACCGTGCATGTATATCACGATTCCCATACACCTTTGAGACAATGACATACAGATACCTCATGAGGTCATCTAAAGAGGTCTTCATGCCTCATTATGTTTCTCACCTGAGCTTTGGCTTGTGGGGATACAGCAAGAGGTAATTTTGGTTGTGGCACCAACAGAGGCTGTAGGGTAAATGGGGCACTATCCCACCAACTTCAGTCTGCCTTCAGCCACCCCCGACTTGCCTGGCTTCTTAGTCATATCCAGCTCAGGGAGTGTTGTTGACTGTCAATTTCCTCTTTCTTATTCTCCATGTTGCTTGTTGGAGAACTCAGCAGAGAGAAGATAAGAGGCAAGGTTTAGTGGGCTCTGCCTTTACCTACTGTGGGCTTTCTGTCTTCTGCCCTACCAGTCCCAATGAGCACCACCCAGCACTGTGTGGAATCTATGGTACGGAAATCCCTGCCCCTAACGATTCATTTGTCTCCCTATTTACCACGGCTGCTCCATCACCATAACACTCCCCCCCCCGCAAAAAAACCCTTTCACCATAGCATTTTATTTCTGCTGTAGTGTTGGCTCTTCCTAGTTTCTCCCTTTCTTTTGTGTTACTTTTGTGTGTGTCATGGGGTTTTTATATTTTGTGCTTTTTATAAACAGTCCAGAGCACTTGTTGCTTTGTTGGCAGTAGAAATGGGGGGGGGGGGAGAGAATAAGGATAACTTCCTTCATTAAGCCCTTCTGTGCCTAGTTTCTCTCAGCATTGCTCACACAGCTCTTTTTTTCCTCCTTTTGGTCCACAACAAGACAAAGGACAAGTAAATATCACTAATGTGTAGCTCCAAGCTCCCCATACGCCAGAAGTGGGGGAACCTGTGGCCCGCCAGATATTGCTGGACTACAACATCAATCAGCCCCAGGCCACGCTGTCAGTGGTCAAGCATAATGAGTGTTGTAGTGTTTACCCAAGGGCCACAGAATCCTCATCCTTCGTTTAAGCTAAGCAAAGTAAACTACAAACAAAGTCTGACACGGCTCTGCTGGAACCACACAGAATTAGCATCTGGTTTGTTTTCCACTGAACATCCAGGAGGTCCTCATACTGTATTCCTTGGCCCAATGAACTCCCTCCAGATATCATGCTGCTTCTGTGTACATAATTTGTAAAGGCAAAAGCACTGGCTTCAGAGAATAATCATGCCAGCTATTAAAACTTTCTGCCATTTGCTCTAATCCTAATATGAAAAAGCCAAGTAGGCCAGTTGTTACTCTCCAAGCATTGTCAGTCCCAAATTACTGGGAGAACTGCTAGGTTTCTATGACAACTGAGAAGCAAGCACTACAGTCTCATTTTGTAACGTGTGACCTTGTTCTTAGTTTCTTGTTTTGTAGTTCTGTTTGACAAACCTCGAGGAAGATGTGTTGGGACTTAGGGAGGAAGACTGTAGCTCCGTAGTGGGTAGCCTGCTTTGCAGGCACAAAGCTCCAGGTTCAATCCCTGGCTGCTGCCTGTCAGTATCAGTTAGATGGGCTAGTGGTGTGACTTAATATAAGACAGCTTCTTTTGCAGTGAAATTTCTGCAGTGCCGTGTTTTGTGAAAACGCTGCATAGTTTCAAATTTTCCTTTCCCACCTTTCATTAGAGGTTCAGGGCTATGGTTAGCCTCTTGTTTGTTTAACAAAGACAGACAGGATTTTATCAGTGCTTTAAAACACTAACTTGGTTTTTCAGAACAAGTGTTTTTGCAGACTGCAGTCTTACTTTGTCAGGAATGGAACTAAAGAGCAGGAAACGGATGAAGGTTCCAGTTTGAATGTTAAAAGAAATCGCACATATATCTAAAAAGTATACACTTTTTCTTTCTTTTATCAGGTTTAGTGACAAGAGAGGAATCCATAACAAAAATCCCAGGGTGATGGCTCCCAACACTTTCATAACACTTTAAGTACCTTGGGAAATAGAATAGCACCTAAAACAGTAGGTAAAGGTAAAGGGACCCCTGACCATTAGGTCCAGTCGTGACCGACTCTGGGGTTGCGGCGCTCATCTCGCTTTACTGGCCAAGGGAGCCGGCGTACAGCTTCTGGGTCATGTGGCCAGCATGACTAAGCCGCTTCTGGCGAACCAGAGCAGTGTACAGAAACGCCGTTTACCTTCATGCCGGAACGGTACCTATTTATCTACTTGCACTTTGACGTGCTTTCAAACTGCTAGGTTGGCAGGAGCAGGGACCGAGCAACGGGAGTTCACCCTGTCGTGGGGATTCAAACTGCCGACCTTCTGATTGGCAAGCTCTAGGCTCTGTGGTTTAACCCACAGCGCCACCCGCGTCCCACCTAAAACAGTACCTCTCCCAATGTCAGCCACATTGGGCCAGTATTGGGTGCAGGAGCGGAGGAAGGGGAGCCGGTGGGGGCGGCCCACCCTGGGTGTCATTACGGAGGGGGGTGACACTTGGCGCGCCGCCTGCCTGCGACTCCCAAGCCTACTCCGAGCCATCGGGGGAAGGGGCAGAGCTGCACCACCTTGCTGCCGCCCTTCACCCCTTCATTTTGACAGCTTGAAGAGGCTTGGGGCAGGTGACGCGCCATTGCGGCCCCCCCCCCGGTCCCAGGCTGCTTCCTGGGGGCGGAAACCTCCCCCAAGCTGTCGAAAGGAAGAGGGAAGGCTGCTGGCAAAGCGGCGCAGCTTCCTCCCTGCCCCTGGCCAGGAAGCAGCACATGGGCAGCTCGCTCCACCCCCTTGGGTGCTTGCCCCACCCCTGGGATTCTCGCCCCACCCCATGGCCCCGCCCCCGGGTGCCAGAGCAGCTAGCTCCACCTCTGATTGGGTGCTGTCTGGTTTCCACTGACCCATGAAAGTGAGTTGGATTCTCCTCAGGGTGGAGAAGGGTCTGGAGAATCCCCAGAAAACCACATGGCAGGAAGAGGGGAATCATTCCTCCAGGCAAACAGAAATGCTTGTTTTAATGTGACAACTGGAAGTATGTGATGCTGAAATTCCTCCCAAAGTACTTACATGGTGTGTGTTTTTAATTGTATTGTTTTGCAGCTTTGTTGTCTGCTGGTGTCTTTGACCCTTATCCCCACATCTCACCATTTCCAAAGTAATTTTCCATTTCAATGATTCTTCTTAAGAGGTTGCTTCTGCCCACTGCTCCTGTCCTGCATTCTGATAAGGTCAACAGTGCCCCCTAGTGCAACTCCAATCAAACAACTTCTCTGGAAGTCTGCAACAGACATAGCCTGTCATTTAATCCCATTTCTTTCGATTCTGCATCAGAACTGGCTCGAGTTTTGGACATGCAAGTGCAGAGTTGTTAGCCTCTTTAAAAAAAAAATCAGACCACTAGTATCAGAAATGGAGTCTCTCTCACCACGGAGTAAAATTTTGGTCAGAGTCTGGCTTTTTGTGGTCTCAAAGTCCCATTACATGCAACCAGCTGGGTTTGGAGACAGTGTTTCCTCAAAACGTATTGGGAACCAAATCTACTGTGCATCTGTATTCGTGCTACAGAAAGCAATGTTTCCAAATGCATGGAAAGAGATAACCACTAAAAAAAGGATAATCTGGACGAAAGAGCTGGCAGACTCATATGCTACCAGTTTTCATAACATCGTTTCTCCTATTTGCAGATAAGGGAGTAACATAACTTCACTTGCATTTATAAAAAGTAATGTCTGAACAGGCTCCAGATAGGCCAGATTCTATTAAATCTCCAGATTTCATTTATAAAGTCACATTGCTCATGGTATGTTTCAAAACACACTGCACACTGTTCAGTAAGTGAATTGTAGGTCTGCTGTGGAAGTTGGGGTTGTTTGCGTCTTTTTGCAGTGACTCCTCTCATCAAGTGAAGGGATAAAACAGTTGTTTTTAAATGCATCGCATTGTGTAAGTTAAATAGCACCAAACAGATGGAGAAAAACAATTCCAGGCCTCTCTTTTTTTTAAACTACTGTTTAATCAGATTTGAAAGACACAAATTAGAAAAACATTTATAGGCAAGTTAAAAACACCTTTTAAAACATAGCAGTCTGCTACTTGTACGTAGCATCTCTTGAGACAAAACTAGAAATAAGTAATTATTAAAATATCACATCACAGTGTAAACTAACACAGTGGTATTTTAAATTACCATACACCAAGACCTAATTTTATGGATCTGTTGAAAAATAACAATTTTTAAAAAATATATTTATATATATATATTGGAATAATAAAAATGAAACTCATGGGCAATGCCTTTATATTTTGAATCGGGGAAGGCAAATTGAGGAAATACTGCAACTATCCACTTTTGAAGCATATTCTCATCTCAAAAAGCAGATTATCTGAGGAGGGAGGGAGCATAACTATCTCTGCATTGAACTAAGAATAGACCCCTTCAATATGTGGCCAGGTAAGAAATAGCTAAATTTCATATTTATATTCCTATATTGAATAATTTTATATTATTTTAATTATCATGAATTGGGGTGCTAGTTTCCTTTCAATACACATATAGAAATTTCTCTCTGAGCTAGCATCCGCTTGAGGTCTGTTTCAAGAATAACTCTCTACATACTACTGTATTTGCATGACATTTTTGCCACTGTAAGACACATCCAAAGACTTCAAAGAGAGTCAAAATCAATGAACATTGAAAACAAAGGTATGAAATGAGACCGTCATTAAACATTAAGAACCTGACAAAATACATTCAAGGCAACAACAACAACAAAAAGTGTAGGCGAATGCTCCTTTTATAAAACCTTTTCTGGTCTAAGTGCCGATATGCACAGCTAAACGATGTTCTGAGTCATCTACCGGTGGAGGCAGCACATCTCGCATGTTAAGTGGGAATACAAGAGCCCAAATGAGCCCGACGTGTCTTGTAGCAACAGCGAACCAGACGATGAAGCCAAAGAGGCTCACCTGAGTAAATGCCAAAAGTAACAGCAGTTGTTTTTTTCCAGACGGGCAGGACAGTGGGGCTGAATAAAAGGGTAGAAAGAGAGCTTCCCGTATTTTCAAGTGGGTCCAGGATCGAAGTCACATACCAGGGTTAAAGTATCAGCGAGTGGCACGGAAAGTTGCACAAGTGGAAATGTGCTTGCGCAACAGTACTTTCCCGTCCCTTCCAATCTACCACAGCCCCCTCTAAACAGCCTCTTCTGCGAAGAGGGGCCCTCAGACAAGGCCTGAGATCTAGCAAGAGGAGAGGGGTTGCCTAAAATTGGGAGGCAGCTGGCAGAAAATTCACCATCCCACTGCAACTTCACATCCCATCCCATCCCAGGGCTTTCCAGAGGGTCCCCTGATCCCCCAGAGAGGATTCTCGGGATTCTGTGGGAAGATGGGGGCGAGAAAGTCCCACTGCACCATGAGAAATCTGCTCAGGCAAAGATTGGATGCAGCCCACTGTTTCAGGGTTTTAAAAAACAGCCACTCATCCGAAAGCAACCAACTTCTTACTTTGCAAAAGGATTCCAATACTCTATTGTTGCTCACACAGCAGGTTGCCCAGATATAGTAGACATCAGTGGCTGAATGAATATTTGCAGTGAATGTCATCCAAAATAAAAACAATAGAGCAAGAAACTGCAAATATTAAATTTGAAGTGCATGTGTTTGCTTAATGCCAGGCTTCAAAGTGTGAGCCTTAAGACCACACATAGTTTTCTATAATCTTAGCAGGAACGAGAGCAAAAACCTACCAGAACCAATTAATAGCATGGGAAATGGCTCAACTTTTAAGACAACGGCTTAGAAACCTTTGAGACCAGTCATCTAACTAAGGATGGTACTATGCAGCTACTGCTCTTGCCAAGGTGGGGCAACAGTCTACCACCATCCCAATATTGTTAGCTCCAGCTCACAAAAGCCAAAGTCCACTTCAATGTCACACAGCCTGACAATATCCAAGAGATGAGAGCTTCAGCCATACAACATAGGCAGTCCTGGCACCTGCTATGCATGGGTAGCCCTACGGACTTCAATGGCACTTATGCATGAGTAATTAGGACAGGACTCCAGGAAAGTAGCCACGTTAGCAAAAACAAAGTGTTTGGTGGCACCTTAAAAGATGAGGCCAGGTCCAGGCACCCCATGCAGAAAAGCACTGATCTGCGTGTCCTGTAGGGGGTGGTGTTCAGATTTCCCCCATGGCACTTCGGCTCTTTGTGCCAAACTGAATGAGGAACCTTACCTCACTGATTTGCATTTGGAAAACTCCAGGGTTAATCCCATTAAAAGGATCTTGCAAAGGACATGTGGAGGATCTCCACCCAACCCCCGTGCAAGTTGCTACTAGTCACAGTAGCTGATACTAAGATTGATGGTCAAATAGTATTGATACAAGGCAGCCTACTAGGTTCCTATGCTTTTTCAGGTGTCCCCAACTTTTAAGATTGTGTTTTTGGGGAGGGTACAAGGCCGAACAGTAGGAAGAGAGAGCATGTGGCTCTTTGGATCCTAGCCTAACCATTTTATTATTAAAGGAACTGATTGGGTGATTGGATTCTGGTCCTTTGACAAATCATTTCTTTAAACAGCAACGTTCAAATGCTAAGTTTCTCAAAACAATGTACTACAAAATGCATCATCAAAAGCAAAATATCCTTTGCAAAAGTGACAGTTACCCCTTAAACAACTTACAAGTGTCAAATTTCAATTGGATGCCAAGGCTTTTAAGATACCCTACTTTTAAAGCTAAAACTCTGCTGAATATGGAGCCCGTTGTGTCAGTATATTCCTTTAAGAATATATGGAAATGTTTAAGAGTCACAGGTAGCTGTTAGGACAAGTCAGGTTCATGTTAAATTGCAAGCAGTCAGAATTGACTTCAGAATGCAAATTTGTAAATGCACTTTATATAAAAAGGCGGCAGGCAATAATAGTAAGTTATGTTTAGCCAATGGAGACATGTATAAATTAGGTTCAGATGAATCCTAACTTAATTTATGGAGTGGCAATTAGAAGTTAAAGGCTGATTTGGAATACTAAGATTTTGCAGTGATTTCCTCTGGCTGAAATCACTATTTGAAAATATCAACTCACTTAGAATTAGACAAATGGTGGTGTTGTTTTTTCTAATTCCTGGTTCCAATCCAGTGGGAGTAAAGAGTGTTTCTCACCGAAACGAATGCAACAAAGTAAGCCACAAGTCCTGATTAACTTTAATCTCATTACTTTGATTGAGAATAATGCTATAATCCTTTACTGCCTACGTGGGAATAATCCATTAAACTCAACCGACTTACTTTTGAGTAGATATGTATCGGTTAGTTTGCACTGGTAGTTTGAACCAACTGCGGCTATAATGAAGCCTAATTCATGCGCAGCTAAGCATGTATTTTGTTTACAGTTGGAAGAACTAGAGAGTCATACAATTAATTGCTTATCTTGAGCTCAATTTTCAATCTAGTATAGGACTAGATATAACGAAGCAGAGAATCAGTTGTGTATTCACTGTGCAACTCAATGCATGTTGGAGTCCCACTGCAGAACTTTATATTCATGTTTGCAAATGTATGATGTCAAAAATATATTATTTGCAAGTGTCAATCAATGTAGATACTATGCAACTATAATATTCATGCAATAATCCAAATAGCATCACAGTATTATGTTAACAGGCAGTGGAGAAGACAACTGGATTTTAAGGAATTAATCCTTTCCACTTCCGTCTAGCCTCAGTGCAACTTTTGGCTTGGTGTGGATGGAATACATTCCACACTTCCTTCTCAGGTCCTTGGAGTCAGAGTTGGTTTGGAAAAGCGGGCGTAGCCTTGCTTTGTTTCAGTGATGGACAGATAAGTAAGATATGGATAAAAGAACCTTTGATCTTGCGCCCGTTCACTATTCTAGTTCCAACTGAGGCCACTGCTATTGCTATAGGCAGGGTCAGGCCACTTTATTTATGCTGCTTTTTATAAAATCCCACCCAAGGAGCTCAAAGTGGCATACATGGCTCTCCCCCTCTCCATATTATCATCATCATAACAACCCTCTGAGGTAGGTTAGGTTAGTCTAAGAGAGGGTGACTGGCCCAAGATCGCTGAATGAACTTCATGGCTAAGTGGGAATTTAAACCCTTTTCTCTCAGGTCCTAGTCAAACACCCTAACCACTACACCACACTGCCATCTCAATGTATATGTGTTTGTGGGAAAGTTAGGTTAACCCCCAACCTTTAAACTAGACTCACCTTTAGCTTAATGTATAGAAAGAGGAGTCAGAATGGACCAAGCAAGATGGACTAAGCAGGTTCCCAGTGAATACTGGGAGGGAAGAATGGGCTGCCATTTTGGACACATCTGGTGAATATGCTTGCCCCCAACTCAAACTCTGAGGTTAGCCAGGGTGAGGTGGGGGTCAACTCCTACTGCTGTTAAGAATACATCCCTTTATTTTTCCCCATTTAAGTAAAGAGCTACCATTTGTTGGAAAAAAATAAAGCATTCCACTTGAGTCAACAGTGTGGTGCAGCGGCAAAAAAAGGCTAATGCTATTCTAGGTGGTACCAGCAGAAATACAGTGTCCAGATCAAGGGAAGTAATAGTACCACTCAATTCTGCCTTGGTCACACCACACCTGTGTCCAGTTCTGGGTGCCACAATTTAAGAAGGATAATGTCAAACTGGAATTTGTGCATAGGAGGGTAACCAAGATGATCACGGGTCTGGAAACCAAGTCTTATGAAGAACGGTTGAGGGAGTTGGGCATATGTTGAGGAGATTGAGGGGAGATATCAAATATTTAAAGAGATGTCACATGGAAGATGGAGCAAGCCTGATTTCTCCTACTCTGGAGGCTAGGACCTGAACCAATGGCTTCAAGTTAAAAGAAAGGAGATTCCGACTAAACATCAGGAATAATTTTCCGACAGCAAGAGTTGTTTGACAGTGGAACAGACTCCCACCAGAGGTGGTGGACTCTCCTTCCCTGGAGGTTTTTAAGCAGAGGTTGGATGGCCACACGTCATGTATGATCCACTTGAGATCCCTGCATTGCAGTGGGTTGGACTAGATGACCTTTGGAGTCCCCTTCAACTCGACAATTCTATGATTCTATGGACAATGTTGGGGATGGGGGAACCTGTTACTAGATTACCCTACCTCCCCTGACAGAGATCCTGTGGTATGTGAACACACTCAGAAACACAAAAAGCCACCTCTCTTGTGTTGAACTCCCATCAGCAATATATGGAACTCTTCCCTTGCAACTTCTCCCTATGCATTTCTTTAGTATAATAATAATGGAATAATGCTGTGTGTTAGCACAATTTCCAAAGATATTACAAGTTTATTTATTCTAACACTAATATTCATTTCCATGACACAAGTCAGTGTGAAAGCCCTTATCTTCAAATACATATTCCATTCTGCGTTTCCGTTCTAACAATGAGATCAACAACATGCGTTAGTTTGCAGTTTCCTTAGACAGAATGCAACTGTCTCTAACTATCCCGGGATATCAAGGAGGCAGACCATGAAAAGAAGTGGAACACTCTAAACAAGAAATATATCCTATTTCTTACTCTTGATTCTAACATGAATCTGTGCGGATTACGATGCTTTGAGATTTCTACATGTGGAAAATGCATTTGTTTTCTACATCCCTAACAGCAAAGAGCTAATTTTACCTTTCTCTGCTCACTTAAAATATTCAGTCAGCTGCTATATACTGTATTAGGGGAGGGATGAGGAACTTGGGAGTCCAACAACATCTGACCGCATATATCATCTGTCCCAGCCAGCATAGCAAATGGCTGATGGGAGTTGTAGTCCGACAAGATCTGAAGGGCCACAGGTTCCTATTACTGAGATACAATATTATTGGAAATAAAATTGTTTTAGAAACAATTCAGTCCTGATTTTCATTACTTTTGCTGTGGCACTTCCTTTACATTTTAAATGTTAAAATGGTTCCCGTTTACTAAAGACGAAGAAAATGGTATGCAAAGAAGAAAAATAAAAATTATAGCCCTTTAGTACTTCAATTCTTTAGCAGTTGTTAATGTTCACCAGAAAGTGATTAATATGTATCAACTCCTTTGATATAGTTTCAAAATAAAATTGTTAGAGAACAGAACAGTTGGGAATATTTTATCAAAAAGTACAGTATGACCCTCCATGAATGAAATCCTGGTTTAGGGATTTCCTAAATCACAGGTTCTCCAGTGTTACAGGATATATAATGTCAAAGATGAGCTAGACAATACCTATTTAACAATTTCACTCTTTGTTTAATATAAACTGAATTATAACCATAATATAATCTGGCTATACTTATATCATAAGCACTTTCTCACACTATTTTTTAAATTTTTTTTTACATCTCTGACAAAAATTTCCAAGTGACTTTATCTTAAGGTCACTCTTATTTTTACATGACAAAAAAGGATGAGTTTTACTGGAAAGTTGTGGCTTTAACAGAAACTCTGTGAGTGTCTTATTATGGCTGCCATTTTGTATCTAGTTGCAAAACTCATATATACTGATAGAGCAAAAAAGAAAAGAACCCATAAAACTAGAGCATTTCACCCTGAAAAGGGTGAATTTTGATTTTAAAAAAGAAATTTGCCAAGAGTTCTTATAATGAGTGTTGATCAAATGAACCACTTCTGCATTGGCAATTGTTTGCAGTCCTGAACTGCATGAATTTGATATACTAAGAAAACCCTCCAAATACTGAGATGCTTATTGCAATTCCTTCTTATCAGATGCTATAATTGACTTCCTACTTCCATTTCTCTGTTTCCCCCCAAAAAAAACCCCATATTTGAACTATGCTTCCCACATATTATGAAAATACCACTTAGAAACATTATTTCAGTAGATAGAGGGTTTAAGGCAAGGCATTTGCTTGTTAAAGATATTTTCCTTCTGTTACTCTGAATTGACACAATGACCCACCATCCCCGTAAGTGCCTTGAGATGCGCAACATACATTCAGCAAAGGGGCACACCTATGACCCAATGGACATATGCTGCAAGTCCTGAGTGCCCATTGAAATAATGGTAATATTTTCACATAAGGCATGATCCACAGGAACATGGCACGGGAGAGGTTAATTTGCTTTGTTTCCATTCTTACTAGTGTATTCAATATTCCCTAGGGATATATAGCATTCTTTCCTTACTAACCCATCTTTTCCAGACAAATACAACAACCCCTTTTAAAAGGTGCTATAAACGGGTTTCGAAATATAAAATATATCCATCATAGCATCTCCTAATCATTGCTTCAGTGTTGTATTTCTGCAGGTGATTTCTCTTTTCTGATTGAAACTATTTGCCGTGGAGTAACTGTTATGTCCCATGACGCCTTTTTCTTCTTCCTCCTCTCTTCCTCCTCCTGGTTGACCCTGCTTTTTGGACCAAGAGGGCTGGATGCTTTCTTGCTCTTTATTTCCTTTTTGAGTTCTTTTCAACGGAGATATCAACAGTACTAAAATGCAGGCTATGTGGAGGCAGAAGTAACAGGAACTAAGCAAATAAAAATAAAAATAGGGGAGGAAACCATATTAAGTCAAATTGAACTTGGGAGTGTTTTGTGACAAAGCTATAAACACTGACCTACTTGTCAGAAGGCCTGCTATGCTAAGCACCAAGACCTCAAGCAGCATGGAAGGATCAAGGCATCTGTTCCTTCTAGGGGAATGCAACCCCATCCAGAACTGGCAGCCCCCCATCTTCCTGGACTTGAGAACCTCCCACACTCAGAACCTCCATCGATTCATTACACTTCCCCAATGTTCTGTCCTACATAGCTGTCCAAAAGCTTGGGGAACAAGACGGACCCTTGGGAAACCCTGCAAGTAAGGCGCCGGGCAATATCCCTCCATTGCTACTCTCCAAAATCAGCCTCTGAGGCAGCAGCGAAATCACTGTGGACACAGTGTCCCCCATCTCCCAGCCCCCCAGAGCCACTGCAGGAGGGTACCATGGTCAACAGTATTGAAAGCTTCTGAGAGCTGGAGGGCAACAAACAAGACTGCAGTTCCCTTGTCCCTCTTCCAACAAAGCTCACTGGTACAGGGTGACCAAGGCTGTTTGAGTGCCATACCCAGGTCTGAAATCCAACTGGAATGGGTCCAGATAATAGGCTTCTTCCAAGCATGTGATGGTACCTGGATGACCATCACCTTCTTAAGAAACTTGTCAAAAAAAAGTGGATGATGGCCACTGGGTGCTTCTTGGTCAACACACCTGGGTTCAGATTTTCTACTTTAACTCCATAACCTTCCCTCGCCCACCTGCCCAATCCTTCCACCAAGCATCAAATTTCATATGAAATTCTCTGCAAATGGAGTTGAAGACTAGATTACTACTTGTTCAGCTTTTGGGGGCAGGGGAAGAGAACCCCTGAATAATTCCACTTGCTGTTTAAATCTTTTTTAAAAACACAAAGTGTCAACTCACCTGTAAAACAGGTACGATGGTTTTACGGAGAGAAGTACAAATGGGACCACCGTGTAACTTATTGCTACTTGAGTCATCATCCATGTCATGATATCATAACATAATTTAATGGCTGGGGAGTCAATGAAGTAGTGCCTAATGTTCTTTCTAATCTAAACCAAAAAAGAGGGGAAATAATTAGTAGGAGAACCAGGATCGTCATCACAGAATAGGTAGTCATCAGAAGTTACAAGAAACTATATCTAGACGCAGCCAAAATACAGAAAGCCTACAGTGTTGATCTTGATTACCTATTGATCCAATAAGTGTTTTCATAACATTGAAAGTTGTAGTGTGGCCCCTGCTATGTGGTATTTTTTTTAATTAAAATATATATACAGTGGTACCTTGGTTTACAACCATAATCCGTTCCGGAGGTCTGGTTGTAAACCAAAACAGGTTGTAACCCAAGGCGCGCTTTCGCCAATGGGGCCTCCAAAAAAAATATGGGTTGTAATCCAAAAAAAAAAAGGGACATGAACTTCTAGGTTTGTATCTGTATTAAAATGACATTACATTGACTTTATTGTCTTCCCGTTTTCTAATATTATTGTTTGCGTTCTAGTAAAATCCTTCAATTTTTATTAAGATTGAATCACATAGGATGTGATGAATGGCTGTGAAGTGACCCTCAATTCGAGAATCTTCTAGGTTTTCTGCTCTAGTGCCAATAGCAGGGTTGGACGGCAGTGCTCCAGTCAACCAGCATCGCTGCCGCATGCCAAGATGGAGAGGGTGAAAGCAGAGGGCGGGGCCATGCAAAATGCACCAGTGGAGCCAATCCAGCACTGCTGCAGACATGTTTCACACAACTGACCTCACCCCTCCTCCCCTCTATCCCAGTATGCAGTAAGTGACATGGGTGACCAGACATCAGGTGAGTGCCACCGCCCCACCCCTAGCTGGCTGTAATAAATTTCCAGATCAGTTCTTGGCCTCTGTCTGGAATAGGTAAAAACAGTGCATTTGTCTGCTTGTTACTGTCTCTTGCTGGGAACAGACATTCAAATTTATTCACCTGCCACCTCCTCAGTTTCCCATCTTCCTGCACTATGCTTCCAGCTTTACACGAGCATCTCTGGCTTTGACTCTGGATGTTTTTAAGTTATGGAAGAGCTGTTCTTATTAAGTGACCCACTGTGATTACTTATGACTTGGCAACCCTCTGGTAGTTTTATTGCCAAAGCTCCTATTCCCTAATAGGACTAATTATATCCCCCAAACCAATCTTGACAAGACTGCCCACTTAGAGTTACACTGGATGTTATTTTAAATGTGTTCTCTTCATGGAGAAGCAGTAGCTCGGGATCACAGTTTGTGGGGAGAAAGGGTTAAATGTCCCCTTCCTGTCTGCCAGGGTTCCAATCCTGATTACTACCATTTCCCATCAGAGGGGTTGACAAGATGTTGAATGCATTAAATGCATCAATGTCATGTGCAGTTGCTGATAAAGACATACATTCTAGCTGATCTTTGTCAAATAAATTGTTCCAAACATTACTCCCAGGGACTGTTCTATCATTACACAAGGTGAGGCAACCATTTGGCAACCACCAAAGAGGCTCAAGGTCATCCTGAATTAGTCATTCATTGATGCTTTTCCTCTACAATGATGGAAACAGTGTAATAATTTCCATGTTCTGCCACTTCAAGTTTAAAGAAGCACCACACAATTATTCACTTATATTACTCAGACACTGGTGCTTTGGTTGGTTAATTCAGTCAAAAATATGGAAGTGGACTACAAAATGCCTTTTTTAAAAAAAGCAGATATTTTCCTCCCTCCTACAAATTTAAGGTTTTGAAAGTAAACGTTAAGAGCCGCATTGAATCCGCACAATTCTTTGGCAAGAGCAGAGAGGCAGCGGTACTTACAGTTCGTGCTGCCATTGTCATTAGTACTCCTGTTAAGAATGTTAAATAATATCCTGGATATACCCCATGCCAAATGGCTGACAAGATAAAGGTTTGTATTGTTGGACTGAAGGAGGCCCGTTCATAACATACTCTAAAAATCCAAG
The DNA here is from genome assembly GCF_027172205.1 of Podarcis raffonei. Lineage (NCBI taxonomy): Eukaryota > Metazoa > Chordata > Lepidosauria > Squamata > Lacertidae > Podarcis > Podarcis raffonei. The sequence goes on from NC_070604.1 coordinate 30,802,893, forward strand.
GAAAAATACATTTATTAAGAACAGGAGGAAGTGAAGCTCAGCAAAAAAGAAAAAAAAAAGTCTAGCAGAAATAACTTAATGTATTTATCATTGGCAGTTTCAAACTTAGAAGGGACTCTGTTCACTGAGTCCCAGCCCCCAATGAACACACAAATCATCTGATAAAATGACCGCTTATCTTAGGAGACAAGGTTTTAGTCAAAGGCCACCCATTTTCTCCTGCATTCACCAAGGCCAGTAAACAATGTGTCTGGTGCTTTTGGCATCTTAGGAATGGCATAACATGACTCTTTTTATGACAGGCTTGTAAGAAAAGAAAAATAGATAGTACCTTTTCAGCCAAAGAGCTGTCTGGATATTCCAGTTATCAAGAAACATCTTGAAACTTGTTGAGAACTGTAAAATTAACACACCGTTATTGTATTTCTGTAAAGCAGAGGTAATCATTATGTCATTACTTAGTGTTTAAAAGAGATCATATTATTATGAAATAAGGTAAAGTAAAAAGGTAAAGAACCCCTGGACGGTTAAGTCCAGTCAAAGGCGATTATGGGGTTGCGGCACTCATATTGCTTTCAGGCCGAGTGAGCCAGTGTTTCCAGGTCATGTGGTCATGTGGACAGCTTTCCGGGTCATGTGGCCAGCATGACTAAACCGCTTCTGGTGCAACGGGACACTGTGACGGAAACCAGAGTGCATGGAAACACCATTCACCTTCCTGCCGCAGCAGTACCTATTTATCTACTTGCACTGGCATGCTATCGAACTGCTATGTTGCCAGGAGCTGGGACAGCACAACGGGAGCTCATTCAGTCGTGGGGATTCGAACTGCTGACCTTCTGATTGGCAAGCTCAAGAGGCTCAGTGGTGCAGACCACAGCACTACCCATGTCCCTTATGCAGTATGTATTGATATGTATTAGTTACAACCTTACTTGGCTACAAGTGATTGCAGAAGGAGGAGGAGGAGGAGGAGGAGGAGGAGGAGGTGGTATGTATTGATGGGCAAATGAAAAAGGTTTTTTTCAGGGGAGGGGACAAAAGTGTAATGTACTTTGAGCCATCTTGGCTGCGTTTTGAAATGTTGTGGCTGATAATCACCTAGACATGCTACACCAATTGGCTCCACCATACGCAAACAGAGATGAAGAAGCTACACTGTCAAAGGTGGGCTCATTATACCAGGAGCATGTCATGACTCACAGTGGGGATGGATTGCCAAGTGTGCCCCTTCCCCTTCCCCTTCCACAACAAACACAGACACCCCTCTATAGCAAGTGCCACAGGACGTGGAAGGGTTTGTCTCAAGGTTTGTCTAAGTATATTTAGGCTATGCCTCTCTTATAGTGCCACTGGGCAAACAAGAGTTTAAAAGGCTAGAAACTGCTGAATACTGCAACAACTGTTATCCTCCAAGAGCTTAACTCAAGAAAGTGGCTTGGGGTCCTGCCATTTGAGAAGGAGCCAAACAAGTACAGCTGGCCCCCCAAAATTAAAAAAATTCTCTTCTTTCAGCCCTGACCCTCTACAACAAAGTTCTGTTCAAGAAACAGATTTCTGAAATTGCAGTAATGAGGGTTCTAAATTGAAAACCTGGAAATGTTGGCTGGGGCTGAATTGTTCACTATACACAGGCACCTAAAAAGTGGCAGAAGTTCCATCACTTGTTTCCTTCTCTTTGATGTGCTCCATTCAAAGCAATGGACCGGCACCATCTACTATGTAGAATGGGAAGACTTCCTCTACATAAGCAATGCACCTTTTCTTCACATGGGAAGAAAGGAGGCGATTCAGCTTCTTCTCTTTTCATAAAGGGAGAATGCAAGTCCTCATTTCCAGTAGAGGAAATGGAACATAAGAAGGAGACAGCGGGAGCAAGATGGCTAGTAACCCAACAGGAGCAATGTGACAAAGCTGCTCATTTTAGCAACCTGAATGCTAGTCTCCATAATTGATTTTAATGCACCAGTGGCAACTGGAATTCTTCCATTCCCGTCTCACGTTATATGCATCTCATTACTAAAGTTATACCAGAAAAGGCCCAATACAAATTCAACTTTCAACATTTTCCATTAACATTTTCAGAAGATCCATATACCAACCTCTATGTGAAGAATTCTTAGATTTGAAATTGAATCCCAGTGCGAGAGCCCATTTTTGTCATATCCTCTAAATCCAAACCCAGCTGCATTATTAATTGCATCTGCTGCAAAGAAAGAAGGGAATAATTGGCAAGAAGCTTAAAAATCATATAAAATGAGATTTACATTTTGGCTTCTTCCGCGTTTTAAGTTTGGAATGTCTACTTAGAAGCTTTCGTAACACCGGTCACAATTTTCAATGAAAAGCCAAGTCTGGTTTTGGCTGGTTTGACCAGACAGACGACGCAAGACATCTAAAACACTTTTCAACGTTGCAATAAAAGAAGTTTCAGTCAAATGAGAAGGGAAAAGGTAATAAAGAATTTTCTCTGCCAGTCTGAAGCCTGAGAAGACTGCATTACTGCTCTCATTTCATGCACACGCCTAACTAATAAAGTATGGACTTCTTGGTATAATGTGGGCTTTGGTGATAATTTAATGTTATAAGTGTATTGTGCTTTTGTAGTCACACAAAAATCTTAATCAGATTTCATTTCAGATGCAACGGAAATGAGAGAAAACCTTACTTATTTCTTTTTGCTTAATAGCCGAACAAAAATGAACTATTCCTCAATACAAACACCTAAACGAAAGAAAAATGTGTCACTTGACATCTTCTGCCACCATAAATATGGTATACTTTCTACAACTGTAGTGACAACAGCTCCCATAACAATACTATTTGCCATCAATCACAGCTATAAAACTTTGTGATGCTTCTGACCCCTACTGGCTCTCTTGTCGTAATATACAGCACTATCAAAAGCAAGTAAGTCTCCCTTTTCCTCCCTCATTAACATAAATAAAACTTTTCCTTCAGAATTATATATTGCTATATTCTAAATGACTAAATGCAAAGTTAACATAAAACTTGCCTTGCTGGCTTATATGAAGGTACAGTGGTACCTCGGGTTACATACGCTTCAGGTTACATATGCCTCAGGTTACAGACTCCGCTAACCCAGAAATAGTACCTTGGGTTAAGAACTTTGCTTCAGGATGAGAACAGAAATCGTGCTCCGGCAGCAGCAGGAGGCCCCATTAGCTAAAGTGGTGTCTCAGGTTAAGAACAGTTTCAGGTTAAGAACGGACCTCCGGAATGAATTAAGTACTTATCCCGAGGTACCACTGTACAGATAATCGGGGGGGGGGGAATGTTGCTGTTTTGAAATCAACTGCTTTTAATTACTGCTTTCAACACACAGAGAGAGATGCACACACCTGTTTTTAAAAGAGCTGTATAAAGATAATGACCATTTATTGTGAAATGCAGGTACCAAAATAAGTAAATTATTCTAATGATGAAAAATGCTTGGGTGAAGTAAAACACAATACAGAGGCTCATGGCACCTTAAAGACTTAACACATTTATTATGGCCTAAGCTTTTATGCACTACAGAGCAGAGTACACTTCATCAGATGCATAAAGTGGCTTTTTTTAGCTGGCAGGATTACACCCACGTGGATGTAGAAGGGAAGCTACTGCGAACAGTGGGGGTAAGCGGTAATGAAATGCAAAAAGCACAGTCTGTGACGCTTGCATTTAAAGCTTAAATGCAGGCGCAGGTGCACACATACACACAAAGCCTAGGGATCATTCACAATGAACTGCACTTGGCAAAAGCAATCCTAAAACGAATGGGTTAAATAATTTAACTTCTGGAGCAGAAGAGGAAACCACTGTCTCTATTTCAGCACAAATGAACAGAATCATTGGTTCTCAAAAGACAGCCTCATAATATATTTTACAATAAATAAAGAGAATCAAAGCAATCACACTCCTCTCTCCCTTTAAAATAATGTTTCATACATCACCCCCCAACTTTATAGCTGACATGCAACATTTTAAAGCTGCAATCCAGTTGAAATAAATTGCTAATGGCTAGCAAATCATTTCATTTATTGCTTCTTATGAAAGCCCAGTTTTATATATGAATGCCTTTTTTTTACTTTTCTAAACCTGTTTCAGATTTATTTCAATCTAAGCACTACAGAAATATTGTTAAATAAGGTCCTCCTACTGCCTTGCAAAAGAAGCCATAGTTCTTTCACCATCCACAGGAGGGCAGTGTCTCAAACATATTCTGCAAACTATGCAACATGACACAGCTTGGCGCAAGAACATTCTTTTTTTAAAAAAAAAAGTCTACTTACCCAACGTCCACGCAAAGTAGTATTTAGGTCTGGCAGCCATAAGAGACAGGTACAAGTAGATAACCCTTGTAGGCAGCGAAGCTGTTGCTTGGAAATGTTCATCGATGTTGTACTCTACAGGCAAAGTTTTGCTAACAGTCATATGAAACAACAAGGATAGTCCGCACACTATGAGTTTCTGCGCCACAGCTGTCTGAAACATGCAAGATGTAAAACTTTGTGAGCATCTTTCAAAAACGAAACTTACAAGCGATGCCATCTTACAGTATAGAAGGTGCCTTATCTTTTTCTTTTTGGCGGGGGGAAGGGTCGACAAAACTCTTACAGTATTGTCTTTGCTTGCCCGAAAGAATAAAAACAAACATTAGAGTCTAAACATGGCCTGACTTATTTCCTAGTAGAAACTGGGATCCCTTTAAACTATGAAATGGGGTTTAAAAAAAGGGGGGGGTTCTAACACCCATTGGGAGAACACTTCCAACAGGTAGCGAGCACTTCCTCGTTAGAGATGCTATCAACCAGCTGTGGACTGAACCATATACATAGTAAGGTTGCTTTTCATCTAAATGCTCCAGACTATAGGAGCCAACTCCTGGGGGCCGAGGTTCCTTTGCCTGCCCCAATAAAATATTTGAGGGGGATGCCCCTCCAGTTGCCATTCAAATGGTGTGTGCGTGCCCAGGACCAAACCTGGGATCTGCTGCTCATAAAAGCACCCACTTGACTACTGAGCTACATCCCTTCCCCATATTTCTGATATTTTACTCTGGATTGCATGTGTTGCTATTGTTTGCTGTTTCCATTTTGCAAGCTGCTCTAGTTACCGTCTGCACAGAAGAAGTAAAGGTAAAGGTAAAGGACCCCTGACTGTTAAGTCCAGTCGCAAATGACTCTGGGGTTTGGTTTCGGCGCTCATCTCGCTTTACTGGCCAGGGAGCCGACGTTTGTCCGCAGACAGTTTTTCCGGGTCATGTGGCCAGCATAACTAAGCCGCTTCTGGCGAAACCAGAGCAGCACACGGAAACGCTGTTTACCTTCCCGCCGGAGCGGTACCTATTTATCTACTTGCACTTTGACATGCTTTCGAGCTGCTAGGTTGGCAGGAGCTGGGACTGAACAACGGGAGCTCGCCCCGTTGCGGGGATTCGAACTGCCGACCTTCCGATTGGCAAGCCCTAGGCTCAGTGGTTTAGACCACAGCACCACCCGCGTCCGCACAGAAGAAGAGCAGGATATAAATATCCAGGAACAAGCAAATCAGAACAGTTGTATCGCTACAACTAAAGAAGCAGGTTTTCTATATTTGTTCCTGCTCTTTCATCATGGTAGGACAGAGTTGGCATAGGGAGCATTCATGTGTTAGACAGATGCTGTCTTGTCCAAGCAGGATGATGCCTCAGGGCACGAACTGGACAAAATTGGACTAGATTGCCCACATGTACATACCATCCCCATGAAACAGATTCAGTTCTTTCTCGCAAGCTGGTTTTCAAGCGTCAGGGTATCTTAAAATATAGTGCCAATATTTTTGAAAAGTTCTCTCGCTACCAAGGCATATACAAATGTGTCTGGGTTTTTTTGTTAACACATGGTAAATAGGTAAATAAATATCTGAAGGGGATCCAAGTTTATGAGACTAATACCTTCTCACACAATCAAGTTAAGAGGAAAATTCAGCACGCAATAACAATTGTATACTAAACAGTCAAGCGGCATGTAATCTAAGAAGATTAGTATATTAGGAATCAAGTAAAAAGAGAGAAAGGGGTAACCAAAACTTGCTATTCAATGCCATCTAATCTGATCTCCTACCAAGACTTGAAAAGTGAAAATTACACCGTTCTAAGAATAAAACCTGCTGTGAACAGGTTTGTAGAGGCACGCTACTGAAGTGCAGGAGTCATTTTAAAAGAAGCAGAGCTTCTAAAGCATTAGTGCTATGTATAAAAATGCAGAGTTGTGCTGGTAAAAGAGGGGTATGTACTTGCAATGACTTCCTGTTAGTTTATGTGCACTGAAACTGTACATTATGTGCACTGAGATGTCAGCCCTGCTGAGTTCAATTGGACTGACTCTCAGGCAACTGGCTGAAGACATGTGGCAACAGAGGGGGGCCTCAAAACAGCATCTCCCTCCCCACCAGATAAGAAGGGGTGAGAGTAGATCTACCTCAGTAACAAAGGGGGGGAAGAGAAAGATGGACATTGGGATTTGCTGACCCAGAGGATCCTGCTGCTTGAAGTGATCACCCTACCTTGCCTCACTAGTAGGCCAGCCCTGCTCTCAGATAAGTGAGTACAGTATAGGATTGCAGCTTTCAAATTACATGAATTTTGTTATTTATGGAGTTACCAAACATCTGTTTCTCAAGGTTCTTTTCTCTGATCAGGTATAAAGTTTTAATTCTGGAAGGTTAATGAGTTTTCAGCAATCCACAGTTAATTTATCAAGTGGCTTTCATTTGAAAACCAGGAAAGAGAAAAGAAATTTTAAATATTACAATCCACTAAGTAAAAGAAGAATAATGTAATAAAACAAAAGTAGCAGAGGGATGAGGGGAAAGGTCGGAAATTTACATGATGATAAATTGTTAAATTAGTGTAAATGAGTTGTAAGGAGGTACTTTCATCTCCAAAGCTGAATGAACGAAGTTTGTTTTTATAATTATAATTCATAGCATTCCTGCTGTATGTTAGCTTTATCATCGCAACATTCTCCCACGTTTTCCTATGATTTTTGGAGCATCTTTATTTTTCCATTGCTGAGCTAAACAGGGTTGCTACTCGCTACCAATTGGAGATCAGCATTAATCAGAGCAAGAAGAATCGTTTTTGGATTTCTGCCATTTCCTGTATTATATGCAAAATGCAATAAACAGTTTTATGCAGTTTCAGAAAATGTGCGCAGAATCTGCCTTAGCTTTTACATCTCCAGTAGTAGTAGTAGTATTTGCCTGTGCATTTTACTCAGCCCATAAGTAGGCAGACAACATTGAAGTGTTGCCTTAAATAAATTTCATTTCAGATTAACATTCAATAATGTTATTGGGGTGTTTTTTTAAACACCCAACCCCATACTACTTCTGACACTGTAGTGTTGTACCGTATTTTTCGCCCTATAGGACGCACTTTTTCCCCTCCAAAAATGAAGGGGAAATGTGTGTGCGTCCTATGGGGCGAATGCAGGCTTTCGCTGAAGCCTGGAGAGCGAGAGGCGTCAGTGCGCACTGACACCTCTCGCTCTCCAGGCTCCAGGAAGCTATCCGCAAGCCTTGCACGCCCGGGGGGAGTTCCCCCGGGCGTGCAAGGCTTGCCGGGGGGAGCCTGCAGTGTGGAGCACGGGGCGCCCTCCGGAGGATGCCCTGTGCTTCGTGCAGGTGTCGGCAAGCCTTGCGCACCCGGGGGATCTCCCCCCGGGAGCGCAAGGCTTGCGGGCGGCAGCCTGCAGCGCGGAGCACGGGGCGCCCTCCGGAGGACGTCCCGTGCTTCGCGCAGGTGTCCGCAAGCCTTGCCCGCCCAGGGGAACTCCCGGATAGCAGCCTGCCGCCCGACGCGCCCTGAAGCAGAGCGCCCCTCGTGCCGGGCAGACATCGGCCAGCCCCACAAGCTCGGGGGACAGCGGGGAGGCGCACCACCGCCATCCCACTGTTCCCCGACCTGGTTTTGGGGGGGAAATAAAGGGGAAAACATTTCCTTTATTTCCCCCCCCAAAAAAGTAGGTGCGTCCTATGGGACGGAGCGTCCTATGGGACGAAAAATACGGTATTTCATTACGTTCCGTTCCCATTTTCTCTTATATAGTGCTTGCATCTGGGAGCGAATTAAGCGAATTTTTAAAATTGCTTTCTTTTATATCTGTTTGTAATAAGGACTTCTCAAAAAGGGTGCAGAACAGGTGTGAGTGGGCGAGATGAGGGAAGTCCTACTACATGAGTGGACCTCATTCCCATTGTGCATAACTCACTTAGCGGTACGTTGAATTCTGTCTATAGCTTTTTCCAGACAGAGAGATCAATAGTCTATTATGTTAGTCTGCTACATTCACTTTTTAATAATGAGGGTAACTTCTGGAGTTAACTTGAAGTTAACTTCTGCAAACAAGGCAAAAGTGCAATCATGTATATTCTTTGGTTTAAACCAAAGTAGTTCCCATAGTTTCTTATGAAATTCCTGTTCAGTCTTTCATAGTGTATTATCGTTATTTTCAAACCACTCCAGAATCTATCAGTTCTGAAGCTTGATTGTATCTTATTTTATTGGGTACTCCCAGTCTTCCATTGTTTATCCTGTGATATAGATTTTCATTAGATGCTCTACTAGGTTTATTTGGAGCTTATGAATTTCATGATCCTTTTCTGTATTTCAATGAGTTTAGAGCTTTCTATTTTCAAGGATAGTGTTATGAATAAGAACAGTATTTTAGGGATGAAGACAATGGATACAGAAGCTGTTTTTCCCCAGTCATGATAAATGAAGTTTTTTCAAATTGTTTTCAATCTGTGTTATCCCAATCCCAAAATCTTTATGCATGTTATGAGCCTGTAAATAAATACCCCTAACTTCCTCCTTCAGGGAAAGCAAGGAAGGGCCTACAGCAAAATATTACATTGCTGTAATGGATCTAAGAAGTAAACAACAGTGACAAGAAATAACTTGGCCAGGAAACCATCCAAAAGAAAATTCAGTCACTCAAGTCACAAGACTTGTGCTCCCTCCAAAATGTCAATTCATTGTGACTTTTAATTTTCATATCTGACACTTTAAGGTCATGTGAAATACAAGAGTCTAAACTATCAGAATTTGTTATCTATTTGAAACAGAATTTACACACACATGGGGGAGGAGAGAGAGAGAGAGAGAGAGAGAGAGAGAGAGAGAGAGAGAGATTATACTTTAGATCTTACGATCTGAAAGATGTTTAGCCAAAAGGAGACCTCAAATAAGTCAATATATTTTGGTATGTACAGAAATCCTTAATGCTGTTTCCTCAGAATAGCCAGTCTTAACTAATCGTAACAATCTGAGCTATTACTATTTATCAAAACTAGAAAATAACTCCCAAATCTATCAACAGATTTTTAAACTACATATAGAAAAATTCCTAGATCTGGAATCATACACTTGCTGATGAAAGTAAACTTAGGTACGATGCCTCAGAGAGCTAAATTATTACTTAGATTTGTCCTCGTTTCTTTAATAGCACTTGTTCCTTAATTCATGTGTTACACAATTTTGAGCTCATATGAAATCCTCCAAAAATTGGAGTATGTTTTTATTCAATACAGCTTTTTGTTCATTTAACCCATTTTAGAGTGAGGGCCAACTCTCTGACATATTTATCATTTTTCACATATATATTTTTTATCTTAAAGTCAAGCCTTAAAATGAGAAAGTTTTTTTGCATGTTTCAAAATTTGCATTAGTGATATTCAAAAGTGATTTTAAGAGATGTTTTTAACTCATCTGTTTGTTTGAGTTTTCTACAGGCAATTAAAAATGTTCTAAAAGAGATTTCATTGGGTGAGCAAAGTGACACTCCTTTGCAAATGAAATATGAATTATCAATGTTTTTAAAATACATGGGTGGTTCATTCAGTACCTTTTAGAGCGGAAACTTTCTAAAATAGACTTAGTATTATTTTTATATATATATACCTGTCAGGGAACTGCCATCGGACCCAGAGGCGGAGGCAAGGCTCCCAAGCGATGCTGGAGAAGGGCCCAGCAGGGAGAGAGACAGCTCATCGGCTGGGGAAGGAAATCAGCGTAACACCAGGGATAAATGGGGCAGATGGGGGAATCGGCGAGGGGGCTCCAGGACTCCTCGCCGGAGACCAGCGGGGAGAGCACGGGTCCTCCGCTACCCACACCCACCCTGCGCAGAAGACTTCCGCGCAGGGAGAGTAGGCGGAGACTTGGCGTCAAAGAACTTTTGTGCTGGAAGAGGTTCAAGAAACGCCCACTGACGGATTCTGCTAGCGACTGAAACAGCCACGAAGTGAAGGGCTGTCCAGACAGAAAAGGTTTAACCAGGCAACCTAGCCAGGAGTGGCGGCAACTTACGCACGAGCAACCCCTATAACCATTACAATACTGAAATAAGCTTCTATGAAAGTTTAGAAAGAATAAAACTAGGTGCACCGACATTAATATATGTAAACATCCATAACTAAATACACAATAAAGCAATCCCATTAAAATTACTATATCCTAGAAACGTTTATCTGATTGTTCATTGTTGTTTTAGATTTATTTAATTGTTCCATGTCATATGCCCTAATGTAAACAAAGATGTATCTCAATGCAACCATGTTAAACAGTTTAAAGAGGAAAAGGAATAAAAACTATGTTACGGGTAGGGGGGGCACTATATACTCAGTATCAGGACCAGCCCAAAACATTTTAGCACCTGAGGCAGACCCCAAAATAGTGTCCCCCTCTCCCCGCCATGCAAGAAGGGGTGAGTGAAGATCTACATCAGGAACAAGGGAGAAATAAAGATCAACATTGGGATCTGCAGCCCCTGTGGATCCTGCCGCCTGAGGCACTCGCCTCCCCTTGCCTCATGAGTGGGCTGGCCCTGCTCACTAGGAACAACTAATCAAAACAGCTCTTTCCTGGCTATCCATCAATTATATTCATTACAAGAATGATGATTCTGCAATGTCCTGCAAATGGGTAATTATTGCATATGTATAATAATATTTGTTTTCTGCCTTATTGTATGTTACATGAGTTTGCACTGGGCCATTTTGTGTGTTAAGTTTTTGTGATTGTCAAAGATCCATTCCAGTTACATATTCATCACGTTTGAACATGAGCAACTGACCTTCCCTCGTTTACTGTTTTTATCTATAAGATGCTGGTCTCTCTTTTTTGTTAAGTCAAAATACTTAATTGTGTCGGTGTGGTGAAGAAGCATGGAGTGCTGGGATTGGATATTGGTTTCGTTTTGGCTGCTTGCTTGGCTTATCAGGGGCCCGTTGGGCAAGTCATCATTCCAGCCTCCATTACAAAGCTGATGATGCTGATGATGAATACTCAAGTTCTTCACACAATGTCATTTCAGTAAGAGTATAATGACCCTGAAAGCAATACTTGCTTTATTGCTTATATTTTCCATTGTGTTACTGTTTCACTGACTGTTTAATTTGTTTAAAACTTGTCATAGGGTGTCCTACAAATGCTCAAAAGAAAGATATGATAGCAATCATCTCAGGGCTGTTAGCAATGATCCACGATTGCTCAATTAGCAATGATTAATGGCAGGGCCTTCTCACTGGCAAGTTCCCTGCTTGTGGAATGCCTTCCTTGGTAAGGCACCATCATTCTTTCTCATTAATGCCCAGAATAAATTTTTAAAAACCCTCTTATTTACCCAGTTATATGACAACTGAAAAATACTGTTTCCAGGAACCTTGAAATCATTAGTTGTGAGGGTATGTGACTGTTTTAGATGTTCTTAATTTTCTAAATAGATATAGATAATAGAGATACAGATTCGCCCAGCATCTTCCCATGAGGCTGGGCGGAGTTCAGAAGCTTTGGCTACCATTTTGGTTTAGCCACAGATTGCTGCGGAACTGCTCTTAACGATAGATAGCTTAAACAAACCTGTTTCAGGAAACAGGGTCTAAAGTTGACTTGATTGAAACTTGCATGATTAGCTAGCGTTTGCCAAGTTTGGATGGCATAACTAATTGTGATTAACTAAAAGCAGAAGCACACAAAACTAGGAAGGGCTAGACATGTTCACATCTAGCTAATCCACAGCTTAGCGTGATGTGAAAAGGCAGCCAATGGCTCGCCAAAGGGCACTTCATTAATTCATGACTGAGATTTAAAGCTGTGATTTCCTGACTTATAACTCACAACCATGGCCTGAAGGGACAGGATACAACAACCCTGCCGAAGCTAATCAGGTTTGGATCTGGTCGGTTTCAAAGATGGAAAACATGTATACTGCCCTCCACAGAGTATGTATTCATGAAATATATCCATGGTCTACACATGAAATAAAATTTTAAAAATCCAATTATATTATACCATACCACTCTCCACTTTGCTACACAAACTCCACATAAATGGGCACCCACAAAATTATGAAACATTCTGAGCGCTGGAAAGCATTTTAGAAATTATTACTTTATGTGTTAACTCTGTATCTGATGCCTAAGATTCAATGTCCCACTGGGAAAGACAGCAACTAATCTCAGTGGATGTTTAAGAGGATCCTAGGTGGTTAAAACTTTATTTTAAGACACCTGTTTGGAGTGGAGCTCATTTTGATGCTTGCTTGGCAGCTTCACAAAATATAATTAGTTCAGCAAAGCTTGTGGCATTTGGGACTGCTGCACAAGGAGTTACGCACACATTGAGGCAATTAACAAGGGGTTAAATAGCTAAAAATATTACTAAGAAGCCATAAGCAAAGGGAACGTGTTCCACAAGAACATGGGAATTTAAGGGTAGCTAATAGCTATAAGAAAAAGAAACTTACGAAGATAGACATTAATTTCAGACAGTTGACACCAGTTTGAGCACCAACAAATGATAGCTTGTAAAAAGGCACAATAGGAGGGAGATATGAGGTAAATCACTTGAGAATGTTGACTATATTCAGTTAACATGCAATTAGCACAGTAGAAACTTACATTAAGCTCATATCATGCGCCTAACGAAGTTAGCAGAAGGAGAAGGGACTGTTGTTAATTTTATGCTACAGAAATAAAACTCAAACGAGAAAGGAAGCTTATTAGATTAGGGGAAAGAGAGTTCTTTCATCTAGAGCTTCCCATTTGCTGATCCTCATTACCCAAGAAAGCTAAACTTAATCTAATGATGCATTGTTATTCTTAAAAATAAAAGAAAAACATCAGTATGAAAATTCAGCCAAAATCCCCCACTTAGATAAGCATTTCAGCAAGATGGCAAACTGAAGTGCAACTCTTTTATGTAAGTAAGCAAGTTGAGCTAGCAACCTGATACAGCAAACGCAGCAGGGGGCAAAGAGTTGTACGATCCACGTTATTTCCCAAGAAGCACACAATACTCACTGGCGTTATAAAATGCAGCCAGATTTCTCTTTTAACGCCAGTTGGGAAGTGTAAGATATCAAGAGCAAACACGGGTTCCCTTAAAAGTAATGTCAGAAAGCTAGTGCAGCGTAAGTAACTAAAAATGTCAAGCATGTGAGCAATACAGCTAAAGATAACTTACCTGTGCTGTGTGATCGGCCGAGATTTTGAAGGTAGAGTTCTTTATAAAGCCTCAATTAAAGTCCCTGCGCTTGACCAACACTTGGGAGTTTTCTAGCAAGTTTATACAGTAAAAATGCAAAGGGCCATCTCTTTGTCAACCACATGGTTCTATGTTAGGAACAGAGAAGATTTTCTCATTTCTAGGCCAGGGCGGTGGAGGAGGTTGGCAATGGACTCCTGAAGTTCAGTAGTCCCTTAGCTACTATGAGTGGAGCCACCCAAGCTCACATTTAACCCTGGTTCACAATGCTTGGCATCAGGCATTTCCTCTGCAACTTCTCCCATCACCAATATTTACACCAGCTTTGGGGGTGGTAGTGGAGATGATAAAGCCAAAGACTGCATCTAAGCAGATATGGGGCCCGATTCAGCTAAACAGTTGTGCTGGCAGGAGCCAGCGTGACAAATTCTGCTAGTGCAGCAAACGAAACGAACTTGCTAGACCTTAGAATCCAAAATAATACAGGGCGCTATTCAGCCAAGTTTTACTCAGAGTAGATTCGTTCATTTCAATGGCCCTAACTTACTTAACATTCATTCATTTCAAAGGATGTCCCCTGGGACAAATCTAGTTGGAATACCACCCTGTATTGCTTCAGATTATAAGATCTAACAAAAAGTACAGTGGTACCTCAGTTTCAGAACGTAATCCATTCTGGAAGACCATTTGAACTACGAAACATTCAAAAACAGAAGCCTCAAAACGGAAAACTCAATACGAAAGCTGCATTTCATGTTCAACTTCCAAGGCGTGTTCGAAAACCGAAGCATTTACTTCCAGCTTTACGGAGTTCGAAAACTGAAACGTTCGTCAAGGGAGAGGTTTGAAAACCGAGGTACCGCTGTACATAGTTTCTTCATTCATTCTTCTTGCCTGCTGCTGCAAAAGAACTCATTAATACTAGAAGCAGCAGGGAAATTACATTAAAAGTGCATTTTGAAATATGTAACTGCTTCCGAGGCTACTATACGTTGGCCCACAAAGTCCATTAATGAGCATCTATGGAGAATATCTACCTTTAGACATAGGTAATGTTTTCTTTTTGAAGACAGAACTGTGCCATTCGTGAATGATCACCACTCATGTTCAAGATACAGCTTGAGAGAGTTATGCCTGCAAAGAACACGTAATGCAAACAAAGCTTCTCATGCACTAGAAGAACAGCAGCACAGCAAAAAAAAAAAGCCGTAGATCTTACATTTGGAGAGGGATCTGTTTGTTCATATTTTATCTCTTCTTTCCCATTTGCTTCAGACTGTGTCAGTTGGTATGATCTGCCTTCAATGAAAGTAATATAGTCTTTATAAGAGCATAATGGGCCTGCCAGGATACCCATGAAATTACAGTTGTAACTTAAATACTCCAGCAGACTTGGCATGCGCCTGTAATTCAAAGACAAGCATTTGGTGAGGTTTTCATTGACATTTTCTAAGAGAACAACACTGAAACCTCACACTGATTGTATTCTAGTTGCAATTACTTCTATTTACAGGGCCCTAGACTCTTGTGGGATAGCGTTCACCAGGCTGGGGCCACGACCGAAAAGGCCCTGGCTCTGGTTGAGGTCAGTCTAATTTCCCTGGGACCTGGGATCTTCCGACTGTTGTTGTTTGCATACCGTAAGGTCCTCTGTGGGGCATACCAAAGGAGGCGGTCCCATAGGTACGAGGGTCCTAGGTCATACAGGGCTTTGAAGGTTAAAACCAGCACCTTAAACCTGATCCTGTACTCCACCAGGAGCCAGTGCAGCCTTAATCCTTAATCCCCTTAATCCTGAAGCCAAACTTTATTGATTTCTCTTAACAGGCATTATTTAACGGGGTTTGATTTCTGGAATGAAGGGGAAATCCAAGGGGTGAGTCAACACTCTATTAGAAACTTGTCTATATAAATAAAGGGTCTGGGAGGAATTGACTCATATCAAATGTAAAGTGAGCTGCATCAGTCTCTATAGCATAATATATCCAAAGTTATTAATTCAAAGCATATTATTCTTTCCTACTTTTTGGGGGTGAAAAACTCAAAATGGCTTCATTTGTACTTTACACAAATGAGCAGAATGCAACCCAGAGTTTTAAGGGGTCTCCTTAGCTTCCTGTTTTCTGCAGAATGGCCAATTGCAGGTCTGAGGGGCCAGGTGGCAGCTTACACTGAAGCAGAGAAAACTTACCTCACAGCTAAGCATCGCTGTGATTGTGTCAGTTCTTCCTCTTTTCGAAACATTCCTGTGGGTTGAGGAAAGAAATGGGAGTGTAACGTATTGGGCTGGGTCCAACACTGATGCCAAACCATAACTTGGCGTCACAAGAATGGGTTGCGGTAAACCTTGGGCCATCGGACTCCCCAACGCACCTCAGTGCAGCCATAAAGAAGGAGCTCAGTAGCTTACATTTCCCTTGTAGATAAATTGCAGCTTGGTGTATTGTTCAAATCTGGACAAGCTACAGTGAATGTTAACTATGGTCAGTGGAAACCAACCAACTGCAAACCATGGTTTAAAAAGCAGGCTTGCTTCAAGTAACCTTAGTTAAGATTAATGTAGGGTTTGGGGGCATGATAAAATTGCAGCTTATCCACCATGGAAGGTTCTGTTCTCCTCATTGAAGAGGGGAACATAAAAGCCCTACGACTGTCAAGATTTTTCTAACACTAAACCTTGATTTAGCATTATGTCCCTATTTTTTTTTCAGGTGAACTGGGTAACTTACCATATTTTTTGCTCTATAAGACTCACTTTTTCCCTCCTAAAAAGTAAGGGGAAATGTGTGTGCATCTTATGGAGCGAATGTAGGCTGCACAGCTATCACAGAAGCCAGAACAGCAAGAGGGATTGCTGCTTTCACTGCGTAGCGATCCCTCTTGCTGTTCTGGCTTCTGAGATTCAGAATATTTTTTTTCTTGTTTTCCTCCTCCAAAAACTAGGTGCGTCTTGTGGTCTGGTGCGTCTTATGGAGTGAAAAATACGGTGCTTAGTCCCAAAACATCCTCCTCCTTATAAGAGTGGCTATCTAAACTGATCAGTCACAACAGCTATAGTTTAGTATATCTGAACTCTTTTATTATCTGTCTTCATAACTTTACATACCACAATATTGCTAGATACATATTGCATACAAAAACCAAGAACAGTTGAACAAGGCACAGAACAGCTAAGTAGTGGTATAGTATTCAGCCCTTACAGTCACCAGTTATCTGTTTTGTTAATCTGGCAATAAGCACAACTCCTTCACCTATTGTAAAGAACTGCCAGCATAGAGAATAAAGGATATCCTTGCATGACCTGCTCCATGTTCAGCATGAGCAAAGAAGCTTCCTTGAGAATTTTTACATAGTTCTGGCTGTCGTATTTTGTTGTTGTTGTTGTTGTTGTTTACTGTCACATAGCATTCCCCTCATTAACAGATAAACATATTGGTACAATTATGCATCTCCAATTCCTGTTAAAAGACATGTGAAAATAAATATGGCCACATGGCTTATGTTCCACACCGCAAGAGAAGGCATTAACAAGAGAGGATTTAGCTCACCGTCCTGCCCCCAGCCCCCCAAAGTCTTACCATCATGAATTTCATACGCCAAGCTTGTGATTTTCTGTGTAATTATCATCATTGGGCTGTGAGAAAGTGAGAGGGAAATGAAAAAATAAAAGACTTCAGAAACAGAACATGCAGATCTCACCCATAAAAGTATTGCTTTCCAACAGAAAGATAGAACTGAACGTGCCATTAATTTGCTTTTAAAACATGCCACTAGAAGTCTTTTTAGGGGTAGGTCTTAGGTAAGCCTGTGTGGAAGAGAAACCAGTGGCATTAGCATCAATACTAAACCAACCAACTATATTGTTTGATGCCCAGGAATTCAGATCATTGTCAAGAGGCTTTGATTTTGAAGCTATTCTGGGCTATTCAGCAACTAAGCATGACCTTTCCGTGGTGGTTATGCAACTGTGGAATGCTTTCCCAAAGGAAACCTATTGGGTTTCCTCTTTTTGCCAGATATATACACAGGTTAAAAGAAGGGAGACCTTGGAGGAAGGGTGGGATGACAAGTGTAAGAAAACAAATGACCATTTCATTTGAGATAGCATAACAAGATAACAGCTTGATCAGGGTTGCCATTTATTTCCAACCTTGATTTGTGGACAAGCCTTGTGATTGGGGAAAAAACAACAACATGGTTTCCCACAAACCAGCGGCAGAATTCCTTCATCAGAAGAGTGTGAAGAAGAGGATGCAGCAGTCAAACCTGATGCTGTTGAATGCTTGTTCTCAGGGTGTCTGAGCCATTCCTTGGCATTCATGTTTATGCATTTATTTATGCACATATGTGCCACAGACAAAATGCATGATTTCCTACCGTGAAGGCCATTCCCATATACACATGTGTTCTTGAAAGCCAATGGAAGAGACTAAAACCTGGCAAATGGCAAGTCTAGGTGTGTTTTTTTTAAGAGACACTCCCAAATCTGGGGCATTACTCACCAGGTAGAGGTACCTGAAAAAAATGGCTGTCCCTAGTAAATATAGTAGTGTTGTTTGAGCCTGTCAGACACATGCTGTCAGCCACATATTTGCTCCATAAATATTAGAATGCAGCTGACTTTGAAAAATTGAACTTATTTTAAAAGCAATAAAAAGTAATTAGTGTCTTTGTACAGCCAGCCTGTAGGGAGCATATTGGTTTTCCTGCATGTCAAGGAAGACATTGTTTGCTGCCTTTTAGTCACTTGGGTAATGGTAATTATAATAACAGAGAAAGCAATATAGCAAAGATCCATCGGTACTCAGGAGAAACACCATTCCCTGATTACACAATTCAGACTAGAAAAATCAAAACACATTTTCACAGTGTAAATAAATGGTAATCTGGAGGTCCCACGCCAACCACAGATAAAGGAGGGATTTTGACTCCCTCAACAGGCTTTCCAAAACCCTCTTGTACCAAGGAGAGGAGAAAGATGACAAAAGCATGTTGGCAGATAAATTGGTTGAAGAGAACAGCATGAAGAGAGCGATTTTTAATACTTGTGTTTTTATTGCACATCACCATAAGCAAAGTTAAATGGAGAGGCTTTGCCCCAAATGGCAAACAACAGCTTTGGGCGGGAGGATTTTCACAGGAAAGTGGCACCAGGGATTTCCTATGTTGCATCTATCTAAACTCCAAAAGGAGCTGTGATGAATCTAGGTAGAAATTTGTGTGGTAGCAGTCCTTCCCAGACAGATATCTCAGTATAGAGCTACATGCATGGAGAGGATTGTACAGAGTTCTTCTCCTATTATAGATAAATAGGCAAAGATCTCAAAAGAAACCCATAGAAACTGATTAAAGAACTTTTAAATTGTGCACACATGTATACAGTTCCAGGAAAACATGTTTAACTCATCTGTCTGTCTATCTATCTATCTATCTATCTATCTATCTATCTATCTATCTATCTATCATCTATCCTCAATGAGTTGTATCCAACTAATACATAACTAATGTCAATTGATTTTAATGGGTCTGCTCTGAATCTGTCTTAATTGGATACAATCCACTATATTTAGCTAGAGAAACACCTGGGATATAGAAAGTATTATTTATTCTTACCCAGAAAAATCAGCAGAATATTGTCCGTAATCAAAGATATAGACTCTAGAAATTTGGCACACAGTGAGGTATCCCAAAGCAAAAACAAAACAATATCTGAAAGAGAGAAGGTAAAGTAGTTATTAAATTATCTATCATGTAAGTGCATTGGAGAGTAATATAAGCTTTTAAAAAAATCTTTAAAGCTATGAATGATCAGGCACACACGCACACACATATGCTAAGAACATTATTTCCCCACAACAAGCCCAGTTTAGGGCACCCAGAGAATATTCTGCAAAATAACCAACTGAAATAGCCCCTTTCTCAATACAACAGAAGAGGGATTCACCCATCTACCATATTTTTCGCTCTATAAGACACACCAGACCACAAGACGCACCTAGTTTTTGGAGGAGGAAAACAAGAAAAAAAATATTCTGAATCCCAGAAGCCAGAACAGCAAGAGGAATCGCTGTGCAGCGAAAGCAGCTATCCCTCTTGCTGTTCTGGCTTCTGGGACAGCTGCGCAGCCTGCATTCGCTCCATAAGATGCACACACATTTCCCCTTACTTTTTAGGAGGGAAAAAGTGAGTCTTATAGAGCAAAAAATACGGTATATTTTAGGAGTCTGCTACTATTTGCAAACACTTTCAAGTACACTTATCTTTCTACACTGACTTCTTAGAGACTTTTTTCTGATCTACATCTTCAATATTCCTGCTCAGAATTTTAAATAGCAAAGTGTACTTTATGGCTTGAAATTATAATTGGGTTGCTACATCTATAGCAATCATTATTAGGTTGTTACACCTTTCTTTCATGAAACTCTGCAATTACCTTGGCAAGAAAGTAGCAGTGCATGATATGAGAGAGGCAATTGTCACAATGTTCATTCACAGCAAATTACCGTATTTTTCCGTGTATTGGATGAGGTTTTTTGACTAAAAAATCATGTCAAAAAACTGGGGTCGTCCAATACATGGGTAGTGGCATGGGGCGGGGCGGGGAGAAGCACCGCGCCGCCAGCCAGCCGGTGGGCAGGAGCACAGATTCCCCCGATGCTACAATAAGGAATCTGGGGGGTGTTTCCTGCCTGCAGCTGCATGGGGGGAGAGGCTCAACAACTTAGGACCATCTCCCCTCATTTTCTTAAAATTGAGTCCCCCAAGTGGTGGGGTGTTTCTTATACATGGGGGCATCTTATAGACAGAGAAATACGGTAATGCTATCTGAGAATATCACAGTACAAAGGTGGTAATAGTCCCATATGTACTATGGGATTAATTTGTTTTAAAAAAGGGCCCTTAGACCATCTTGTAACCTTATTAAAGCAGATACTTTCATATTGTTGCATGTAAGCGTTTTCGTACAGCCAGCCTGTAAGCGTATTATAATGACAGAAGCTCGAGATTCTGTAGGACAGGACAGGCTCAGGAGAGAAAGGAAGAGCATCTACAAGCTCCCAGGTAAAACTACACCATGGTTCTACAGCCATCTTTAACAACAATACTTCCTTCACAAGAACTCGAAACAAAATAAAAAAATTCCTTCCAGTAGCACCTTAGAGACCAACTAAGTTTGTTATTGGTATGAGCTTTTGTGTGCATGCGCACTTCTTCAGATACCTGGTGAGGTTGATGGACTTTCATTTCATGCGGCTCAATGCGGTACCTTCCATAGTTCTAGTTACAGGTAGGTAGCCGTGTTGGTCTGCCGTAGCCGAAACAAAGTAATAGGTATCTGAAGACGTCTGCATGCACACAAAAGCTCATACCAATAACAAACTTTGTTGGTCTCTAAGGTGCTACTGGAAGGAATTTTTTTATTTTGTTTCAACTATGGCAGACCAACACGGCTACCTACCTGTAACTGTTCACAAAGACTGATATTGACAGGCTTTTCCTCACTCACAGAAATCTCTCTCCTTTTCTACATTCTAAGTAATAACACAGCAGTATCAAAGGACCACATACCAAAAAGTATAAACCCTGGAACTATGCCTTCACCCTGAAAGATTCCAACACTGTCTACTCAGGCAACACTATCACTGCATTTAATAACATCAGCCACATTTGTCCCTATTGAAATGCATTTTGTTAGTTTTGAGACAGTTCTCCAATCTGTTGATGTCATTTTGAATCCCAATTCTGTCTTCAGTGGCATTAGCTACCCCACCCAGTTTGGTGTCATCTGTAAATCTGATGAGCATCCCATCAACACCTTCAGGCCCAGGGCAGAGCCATGTGGCATGTCCCACTTGTCACTTTTTTTCCAAGATGACAAAGAACCATTAGTGAACACTCTTTGGGTTCGGTCAGTCAACCAACTACAAATCCACCTCACCCAGTCCACTTTTTACCAGCTTCTCTGTAAGAATATTATGGGAGACTTTGTCAAAAAGCATGCCCTGATCCACCAAACTTGTAACTCCATCGAGAGAGAGAGAGAGAGAGAAATTTGTCTCTCAAAAACTTATCCCTATAGTCTTATTTTTAGTCTGTGGTATGGGAAGGGAATGGGGAGCGGTTCTGAGAAGTCGCTTCCTTGTACTTGGACCGTTCCCTTCCTTCAACACGGGGGCAGGAGCACTCAAGAGATGGTGCAGCCTGTCCAGAACCTCTAGAAGCAGGACAGCCATTTTAGGGGTGATATTTTACCTCAGAATTTACTTCACCCGCTCCGCTAATGATGCCTGCCAGAACCACCAGTGGGTTTGTCAGTAATGAACACCTCACCCCCATAATTTTGTTGGGCCGTTGTGTGGTTTACTTGAAAGGCCTTAGTGACCCAGTGTTGCATCCAGCGGATTTGCTTTGCCTGGGAGTTTTATGCCACAGTCAACTGAGGTGGCTTGGTCAAACAGGACTGTTTCCCCACTCTTTTTGCTGAACCCGCAGGGTACGGATTGTATGTACCTTTATGGTTTCTTTTGCACTCGGGAGATTTCTCACTATGATGGTTGCCCGGCAGGGGACCTGTCCAGCTCCAGTGTGTCACTGGCTGACAGCTTCTAATTTTCTACTGAGGAAAACTATGCCTATCGAAGCATGGTGCAAGTTTTATTCAACACCGTGCGACTCGCAACTACCTCAAAATGTCTGCTACCCTAGTCTCTCATTGTTCCACAGGTTTGTTCCATGGAACACCTGGGTTGTATTTTACTACATAAACTTGAAATTGCAACTTGGAGTAGCTGCTTTTCAGGGCAGAAAGATAGCAAATCGACAGCTATGAGAACTGGGAAGGTCTAGAGTAGAAAACTGAGGGCCAGCCCCTGTCTACTATGACTGAGTAAACTAATGGAAATGCTAATCATTCTGACCAAAGACATGACCATTTTCGACCAGAAAATTCAAGCGTTCAAAACAGCCATTAGCTATTAAAGTTATTTCATATAAAAAAGTAGCTTCGGTTTTGAGTGCAGGCACTCATTTCCCAACTTATCTGATAAAAAAGAAAATCTAATATTCACAGTTGTAGATGAAATTTGGCAGGGGGCCGTGGAGGTAACACAGTGTTTGATAGCTGGAAAATCTGTAACTGTAACTGTAATTCCTATTACACAGTGCCCACTCCAACACCAGATTATTTCATTAAGTATTACAGAAAGAGGCATTCTGATAAATGCCATTTATGGTAAGAAAGATGACATTTCAAATAATGAGCACTACAGAAAATGAATTCGAACACAATACTACACACAGTAATTTGACACACAAACTTTATGGTCTTAATATTCCCTTACCATGGTAGAATCTGTAGCAATGAATATGGAAGTGCACATTTTATGTAAAAAGCCAATGATAGCAGCACTGAGCATCTGCTTGCTTATAACAGTTATTAATAAGCTGCATTAATTAAAATTCTTGTTTATACTAAATGATTTCAGCCATAAAACAAATGTGCATAGCTGTTCTTAAGCAGCCACAAATTCTAGATACTCCCATGAAGCCCAGAATCATATTTGGGAGTTAAATAGAAGCAAAAAGAAGAAAATAAAATAAGGTTTATCTGTTGCCATGCTTATACAACATGCACAGGAGCCCTTAACACCTGTTCCTCTAAGCAAGTCCTGGATTCCATCCTATGCATGCCTACTCAAAGATTCCAATGATTTCAATTAGACTTGCTCACAGGTTAAGTGGGTACAGGATTTCAGCCTTAATGTCCTAAGCTCTAATTGCACACATACTGATGTACCAGATTCCTCCCTTCCCTCACCACCCCCAGCAACACAACCAGCAATTAACTTCCAAAATTAGAATTTGTCACAAGCCATTGGAAGTTGTGCAATCTAAACTTCTTGGACAGTTCTGCTCCTTACCAGGCAGGATATGATTCAATTACTGTTTTCCAGTGTGCAAATTAGGTAGGTTTGTCATTAACTGCAAAATGGAGCTAAATCTAAAGTTTTGTAACTAAAACTAAAGTTATACAACAGGTGTTAACAGCTTTTAAGAAATTCACAGAGTAGTTCCTCCCATCTATAACCCTCATGAGTGTTTTCAAACTAACAAGTGGGGAATTTGGGGGCTGATTCAGATACTTTAACATTTTCCATACTACAGAACAGTCATCAGAGGTATTACTTCTGCAAAACTGAAGGTGGCTATTCAAGTATTTAGTAGCAGCATTCATGATGTTTGGACTTATTGGCCTTCTTTCTATAGATGAGTATGAAAAAAATACTATTCAAAAGCAAGACTCAGAGAAATGCCACTGTACATCCAAAATTACGTTATTCACCTCATCTTTGAAAGATTAGATCAGCACACTCAACCAACCACAGAGACCTTTCTGGCCTTCAATTAGTTTCACATTAATCCTTTCATCAGAAGAAAAGCCTGCAGCGAGAAGGCATCTTCATGAAAGTCACAGGTTTGTTATCCTTCCTTTAATCATTCTCATCCAACGGATAAGCATGAAACAGCATTTCACTACATCAGTGGGGGACAAACTCTTTAGGCAGCCAGTCCCTTTCAAAATTATTTTCCTGGTGTCCATGTTAACAGGCATGTCCACTATCATTCTGCCACCCATTTTATGCGGCATGCTTGGAAAATCTGTGAAAAGGAGTTACAGCAACAAAAAATGCCTGTGCGCATGTCAGGGTGCACCAAAACTCTTCCAAGGGTCACCAACAATGCAGGCCAATGACTGTCTACTCGTAAGCAAGTTTGTACAGAATTGTAGCCTCAAATGGCTGGCTTCAACTGGTATTGCAGGTTGCTCACCATTACAAAAGACTAATTTGCTATTTTCTATAAAACGGCTCTGGTTTTCCACTATACCTTTTATTATTTATTCCTTTTATTGCTGGGTCTTTAGCCTTCTTCTTGTTCAAAATGTGTTTTGTGGGACAAACTGAATTTTTTTAAAAATATGAAAGCTGTTTAGAACTGCCATAAATAAAGACATAATAAAAAGATACAGACATTGTAAAGCAAAACTCTTAGCGGCTTAACTTTAACAGAGAACTGTTCTACCAGTTTCCTGAGCTCAGTGGCCAGCATAATAGCCCTACAACTAAAAAAAAAGCTACACAATTAACAATATCTTTAAAAATTACATTTGAGGAGTTTCTAAAGTTTACTTTTCCTTGTTTGGATAGGCAAAGTTTGAAGTGGTAACACATTAAATGTACTATGAACACAAAAAGGCACACCACTGGCGATCAGACAAGGCTTTCGAACGGCAAAGTTGCTAGCTGCCAGTTTTCTTCTAGGCAGAGAGACTGCATCAATTGATTAAATGCTAAGTATTGTTGCTACTTGTTATTTATAAAGGGCTGGCAATTGCAAAGTGCTTTACAAGCTTTATTGTGCTCTCACAACAGCTTTGTGATGACTATTATCCCCGTTTTAAGAAAGGGAACCAAGGGTGACAGACCATGACCTGCCAAAAACAAGTCCATGACAAATGAAATTTTCTCCCCATCTCTCCAGTTACTGAACTACATTAGCTCTTCAAATGGGGCTGTAATCACTCATGGATTTCGCTTGCATTGTACTGTATATTTTTCAATGAATTATTTCCTTTAGAACCATAATGGTCCCTGCGCATTCCAGTAAATCAAGGCATTAACAATGAGGGATCTGGGAGACAGTCACATTGTTATTACTGCTACGCACCAAGGAAAAACAAGCGTCTTTACTATTTGTGCCTGTCAACATTTTGTGACAAGACAAGCTGAAAATATGGCACACATTTTCTCCCTGGTTCTCAATAATGAAAACTGTAGGGAAATCAGAATCAGCCCTCAGATTGTCCTTTCAACCACTCAGGTTTGGGTTTTATTTTATTTTTACATCATCTTGTCTCTTTCATATGTCTCCGAGACAGAAACAAAAGTGATTTATGCAGAATTATCTTTCCATCCTCCTCCTCTCAATTTGTCTTTATTCTGCAACATATACAGTACACCACAAATCTAATTATGGTGGGGGTTCAATTGTCATTTCTACGCATTCACTGAAGAATTCATCAATGTAACAGCCTGTATTTTTGCTTTCTCATTAAAATCTTGCAGCATGCTTCAACTTCTCTTGTCTGTTTGCTCCAGAAACTGATGACGCTATATCTACGGCAGCACCTGGTATTCTCTGCTTTCGTACTAGGGCTTTTCAGGCAAAAGCATAATGACCTGTGTAGCTTCCACTGACTTAGCTCCTCTGATGTCACAATTAAAGTTGAACCAAACAGGGAGAGGAAAGCTATGGACATTCACGTTCTTGAAAACAACCTTTATTTTTTCCAGTGATTTTGCAGGAAGTTGTTTGGAGAGAAGAAGAAGGGAATGCACAAGCATGCGCCAGAACAACAAGAACACTTCCCCATCTTGCTGCAGTGGCAGAAAATCAAATACAGCATGGCCCGGATGAGACAGACGACCTGATCCAATTACAGAGTGTAGTGTGCAGAACCAGGCTTGTGTGTGCCTTCCATTTACTGGATCAAAGTTGCTGCTTACAGATAAAAACATATAGGAATCCTTGTCCCAGTATAGATACTAGATGCTGCGCTACATTGCTTTCAATGGGATATAAGTGCATAAGTATACTCATATTGTGTCTGGATCCCACAGAAGGCAATGCAGTACAGAGACATTTGCATTCAAAAATGCATCCCGTTTAAGATGCAGTTCTTCACGGAGTAAGTGACAGTTACACGGAAGCCTTCTCTGCATGCCAAACTCCCCAGAGAGATTCATCGCCTGCCAGCACTGTGTAGTGGAACAGGGAGCAACAGCATGGTTGCCTTTGCAACAGGCCAACACTTCCACTTACCCCATCCCCTCCATTCAAAGCGAAACAATGCGAAGGCCTCATTTGCCCTTGATGAGATCATTGTGCTGGCTATGTGCTCCTTGATTGGCTGAGAGCACATTGACAGCAAGAATGGGGTGGGGGAGACACTTTGTTTAGGAAATGGCACCAAAGCAGCTCCTGAGAGACAGGTAACATAACAGGTGCAAGGGGGGGAAATGCATGTAAGCTTGCATGCACCTTTTCATTGCCAAAAATCCTAACCCTAGATAACTTGGTTCAAACCTAGTGAGAAAGCATCCAAGGTGGTATAGACCCAAATAGAGTTTTAGTTCTCTTCTTCTCCAAGTTATTTTAGCACACAGAGCATGTCTATTACACACATCTCACTCTAAGCAACATACTGTCTGTCTCTGCACATCAAACAAAACCATGGTTTGGCACTATATGCATGAGAAGGAAGGAACCGCCATGGACCTTGGTTCTATGCTTATGTCTACAACAGAATATTTCACTTCATCCCAATCTGCTTCCAACTTTCCATATCCTTTTGCTTCAAATGTCCCCAGTTTTGACAGCCACCAAAACAGCTGGTTCATATTTTTCAAGCTTCCATATCATTCAAGAAAGCAACTGATTGGATCACCAGCTCTGCAGCAGAAAAGGAAATGCCCAGCTGCTCAAAATACCATCTCCAAATTCAGCTGTCGCTAATATAATAAATTGAAACCATTTTCTGTAATTCTGTAAATACCTGGGTATTTCCAGCAAGCTTATACTTTGCAACATTAGCAGAATACTTTGCATTACACTTAGAGCAGGGAGTGGAAACATGCATATATGAGGTATGCAGACTGTTCCTTTGATGGAATTAATATTTCTGCAGGAAAAGTGAAGTAGCCTGGAGGCACTGATACTTAAGTGGTCGTTGTTCCTAATCTCAAAGGAGAAAGCAAAAACTAAGTATAGGCCAGGGGTCAGCAAATTAAGGCCCGTGGGCCAGATGCAGCCCGCCGGGCTCATTAATCCAGCCCACAAACCTTGCGGACCCTGCTGCCCACTCAGTCAGTCCCCGTGCTAAACCGGCGCGGAGGCCTCACCACACGGTGAATGACTTCCATGACGCGACACGGCTTCTGATTGGCTGCTGGAAGCTCCTGCAGCCAGTCAGAAGCCACGGACGCCTCTGGGCGGGCGGCAACACTGGCGCAGCCTCTGCACCACTGCCGCTTCCTACCACTCAGCTCTTCCTGCTTGATCACTTCCTCTCGCACGGCCACCTCAGCGGGAAGGAAGGGGCGCCGCCCAGAGGCAGCTGAGTGGGAGGAAGCGGCGGTGGCACAGAGGCTGCCTGTGCCGCTAGGCCAGCGGCATGGGCTCTGCGCCCTGCCGAGACAGAGGCCGTCGCCGACACTGCCAAAGACAAGGCGGCGGCATGACTGGCATCGGCGGGGGGGGGGGGGTCCTTTCAGGAGAGGTGGGTGCTTTTGGGAGAGGGTGGGTCTGGCCCGCCACAAGGTCTGAGGGACAGTGGACCGGCCCCCTTCTGAAAAAGTTTGCTGACCCCTGGTATAGGCTCTTGACACTGCTTTATCCTCATTGACCTCATATGCTAGATGTGCTTTTTTTCTTTTTCAAGCAAGGCATGGCTTTTAAAGACCACTTCGAAATTATCTGTACACCTATTGTTAAAATTGGGAACTTTTAGGTGAGTAGAATACCAATTCTACACTACAATATTCTTACATCATATGGCTTCCCCTGCCCCCTCCCAAAAGAAAAAGAATACAAAGAGCAAAACCCCTCAAACATGCAGTAAAAGACTGGTTTTGACCTTTACAGCTTTTTCTCAACAGGCATTTTCTTTTCTGCAAAGCATGCAGATTCTCGTTTCTCCACAGACACAGAAATCTAACAGCAAAAGACTCTTTGCTGGAGGAAAGAAAGAAAGCAATTCTTCTTTCTGGGGGAAAGTTGCAAATGTTGGAAAATGTAATTTTGAATAGCTGAAAAACTCAACGCTCATTGGATCATTTCTAGGAATCTGGTGCAGCACCTTTTATTTTTGCTTTCATCATGCATTGGTGCAAATGTGTGCAATTTTATTTTATTTTTTTAATGGCTTGAGTCTGTGAGATACTACCTGTTTTGAAGCCAACAACAGAGCTATCTGAAAAGCTCCTCCAAAATACCAGCCACATTTTTGCACGTGTGTTGGGGCATTTCTTAAAACGTGCAGCCTATGAAATATCACCATATATTAAAACAGACCTGAAACAGACCTTCAACATGTTGTGCACATGTGGCATCACACACTCTGCATCCCACTTGTTCAATGCAGTCATGAAAAGGAGAGTAAAAGCACAAGTGGATGCTTCCAAACAAGAGATCTTTGTTATTTCCCCAACTCGGAGAACTGTGATTAGTCTTGTTAAAAATCCAGTTTCAATCTGTAATTTATGAGCCTGCTTTGTTTCCCCAAGTCCAGTCACCACAAGGAACATTACTTAGCTTAAAAATGGAAAGTGAAAACTTCTAAATCGCAAAACTGTGGTCATGTCAGAGGAGGATAAGGGATGGAAATGCACAGGCCTGCTGCTCACTGCAAAACCTTAGATTAAATGTTGTATCAGATAAGGGTCTCAATGAGCAAGTTGGTTTCTGCTCACAGACTGAGCAGACCTTCTTAATATTAGCTTCACTATCCTATTACAACTTTTATTAAGCGTTACATTTTTGAGGTGTTACACTAATATACAGCAATTAATGCTGACACTTGTTTCAGGCAAAAGAGAGCTGTCAAAGTCATTAACTGAGTTGCCCCCCAAGCCACATAGTCGCTTGTAGTGAAGCCAAATATTGGAGCTCAAGTTTATGGCAGCTTTCAAAGCGTTCCTATGTGCAGGCAAAAGTCACCTAGAATGCCTTTCCAAAGTTCTATTCTTGCCTTTCCAGAAACACAAGCTTTTAGAAAAGCAGCCAACTGGACACTTGACAGAATGAGGTCTTAATTAGGGCCATGAACAAACTATCATACCTTGCATTCACCGGTCACAGACAGTGAACTAGAAGCCACACAGAGAAAAAGACTAACCTAAAAAAAAACTAACCTAACCTGAAAGAACGTCTCTGTTAAAAGAAATAAAAAGAGGAGGAAAGTAAAACAAAGTTCCTACATACGAAGTCAAAATGGGCATGCTACTACTTGCCTCTCAATGATCTTAACAGTGTGGATTAAAGAAATACCTTAGTAAAGAGCAGCTCAAAACACCCAAATTCCTACTAAAACAAGAACTGTAGGGAACTGTCAAGGAGCAATTAGCTTTTGTTTTGATTCAGACCATTTGATCACATCTAAAAGTATGCCGTGCTTACCTATCAAAATAGGCTGCAAGGTTAAACCGGCCCTTTGAAGTTAAAAAGGGCTTTGATATAGACAGCAATTGCAGTTAGACATGAAAAACCAACATCAAGTAAGGTAAGACAACGCTGTTGAGCGCATATTTTACATCTATGCTTTTCCTGGCGTTTTACTGCCTACTGGCACAATGCATACAGACAAAAGCATAGACACCATGATGCAGTAGGGCCTAATGGATGCAGCAACCAGTGTTAGAAACTGAGATATAAAAGCTATTCACTTAAACCTGGGTTACAGGTGCGCTAAAGGAATGTTTGGGAACCCTTTTTGCACAAGATTACAAAGCTGAAAATGAATTGTGCATATTGTTAGTGCCAGCTAAAATTTGACTCGCCCAATAGCACAGGGGGATCCTGGCACCCAGGTATCTTCACTTGGTCTCAAGTGGCCAATAAAGGTAAAGGGACCCCTGACCATTTGGTCTAGTCGTGACTGACACTGGGGTTGCGGCGCTCATCTCGCTTTACTGGCTGAGGGAGCCGGCGTACAGCTTCCGGGTCATGTGGCCAGCATGACTAAGCCGCTTCTGGTGAACCAGAGCAGTGCACGGAAATGCCGTTTACCTTCCCGTCGGAGCGGTACCTATTTATCTACTTGCACTTTGACATGCTTTCGAACTGCTAGGTGGGCAGGAGCAGGGACCGAACAACGGGAGCTCACCTCGTCACAGGGATTCGAACAGCCGACCTTCTGATCAGCAAGTCCTAGGCTCTGTGGTTTAACCCACAGCGCCAATAGCCAGGTGCAAAATGCTCCCAGCGCCTGGCTAATTTCGAACACTGCCTGTAATTTACCAATTTTTCTTCAAAATAATCAAGTAATAATCAAGTGGGAAAACTAAAAACAAACAAACACCTCTTCCAGTTCCCCTTTGCAAGTGTTAAAAAAAGCAATAAATTAAACATGTATAGCCCTCCATAACTGACATGATAATTCATATATACTGTAAATCAAAGTACAAGTTTTTTTATAAAAAAATATTTATTAAAAGTTTAAAGATTACAGAAAGAAGAAAAAAAGAGAAAGATTAAACAAAACAAATCAATACATTACAATACATCAAAAAACAAAAAACAATACATCAAAACAAAAACAAAAGCAAAAACAATTAAAAACACATCCAATATTTCCATATCTTTGTCTTTCATTTACTTGTTTCATCAACCTCCTCACACCTCCCTTTTTTGTATTCTAGTTATTAATTATTTCAGCAAATCCTTTCCATCTTTCTCTGTTTTCTGTCATATAATTATCTTAATTTATTTTAACCTTATCTTACCATTAATACCATAAAACTTATTTGTACTTAACTCCTTATAACATTTCTACTAAAGCCATGTAATTTCATTCCAACATTTTTCTAACACTCATTAATTTTACAATATTTCTATAAATAAATTTTTAAACTTTTTTCCAATCTTCTTCCACCGTCTCTTCTCCCTCAAAGTACAAGTCAGAGTTTATCAGAAGTCATGACTGGAAGAACCTGTGTACTGACTGAATATATTTGTATCTGATATTGGAAATATATCATAAAAAGCTATGCACACTTACTAATATATTATTATTATTATTATTATTATTATTATTATTATTATTATTATTATTAGCAGCAGCAGCAGCAGCAGCATTTCAACTACAAAACAAAACGAATATAGAAAGTGACATTGCCTAAACTGGTTCACCTGAAATAGTAAGTTAAACTATGGCTTAGCAAGATCACACAAACAGTGCATACTCTTGCTATGCCATACTTTGGCTTACAGTGTGGTTGAAAAGAGGCCTATTTTTAAAACGCTGCTAAGAATCATCTGCATAGTCTAGCACAAAAATGTGGCTGCTCCGTTGGCTTCACTAAAATGCTCCAATGCCCTTGAAACACAGTACTCTGTTGCATATGACGCAAGAGGAGGGAAAACAGCCCAAACACCGATGCATCAATGGTAACAAGCAGGTCTGACTCTTGCTATTCTGAAGTTCCCCCAGCCTAATTCAAAAATAACAGCTCATCTCAGCACTCTGTAGTGATAAAGCAGTCTCAGGCTGCCAGATTATTAAATGGCAAGTCAATTAACAATCTTGCACGTAACCAATTAATAGTATAAGACGTTTGCTTCAAAGCATAAACCAACCCTAATAACATGACTCACATTGAAGAGTGCAGTATTTTTTTCGGCCTAAACCTTTTTAGAAAGAGAAGTTTATGGAATGCAATGTTATTTTCTATTACGTATTATTATACCTGTTCTTTTGTCACTTTCTTCTCTGGTATACAATCCCTGGAGATTCACAGCACAGCCACTGAACTCCAGCGACACACTTGCAGTAAACACAAAAAGCCAAGTCTTGTCATTGAAAGATTTTTCCAAGCTAACACACCAACATTCCAAAGAACAACCTCATCCGTTCCTTCAATGCAATGACTACTAATCTCATTTTACAAGCAACCTCGTATGCTGTGAAGATGGTGAAAAGGAACATACGTTTCACTGACTTTTTTCCCCCTCCCTAAATGCATCTGATTTTGTACCGGAGTCCGATTTATTTGACAGGAATAGTTTGTTGCTGTAATAAAAGCACGCAAGCAGTACAAGTATGACTCAGAGCTCATTTGCTCCCAGTCAAATCACTTGGCAGCCTGACAGGTGGAGTAACCAGCCTTACAGAAGCATCAGTAAAGGGATACAGTTGCTGCTTTCAATGAAAACTGAATAGACAGTGAGAAAGAAATGCCTTCACCCTTTGAAGTTCTTGTTTGATGGATTGAAAACAAAGCACTGTACGACAGGATTGTAATACACACACAAAATAATAATCTGTGGTGCTTTTTTGGAATAACCTGTCCACGTTCACCAGGAGATACAACTGTGCTTAGAAGATAAAACTTCTACAAAAACCTGACTGGGTGGTAATTCGATCCTCATCAAGCTTTCTTTTCTTTTTGAAAGAGCAATGGAACCCCATAAGGACTCTAAACTTTCTTTCCTCAGAAAAAAAACCAACACCTAATGCATCTCCTCAAACTGTTCATGAAACAGAGGGAGTGGGGACATTTCAAAAGCAGTTAGCCATATGGCACAGATGCCATGAAATGCAGTCAACCGTGTGCACCTAAGCAGCAATCCATATTAAAATCTTTGCTAGGAAGTACAGTTCATCCAAAGCATACTGGACTGTATCATCATCATTTCTGCACTTTCACAACTACAAAACCTGGAGGTTTTACTGTGATGCTTTATATAGAGCTACATGTTTTTAAAGGAATGCAGCTCCCCTCTTCAAATATACAATAGCATCACATGGTTCCACACACACACACACACACACACACACATATGGCAGGAACTGTTAACAAGAACCTACCTAAACTAAGCAGGTTTCAGAGTTAAAGCCCAGATGGGTTCGTCTGGTTGGCAGATTCTTGCACAAGGCAGAAGCTCAGATGTGCACACAAAGCTCCCACATGAGAAAGGGGTTCCCCACACAAAACCATCCATGAGCTGCCCCCAACTTAAGGAGTGATCAAGACTAATCTTCACTCTGGGATCTCCTGTGCTTACCACAGCTCTTGCAAAGCGCTCTCTCTCTCTACTGTGTGGCATGTAATTATGCATTTGTATCATAAATTTTGCTATTCCATATATGGATTAGTTTCACCACAGTGCATGGAGACAGGCAATCAGTGGCTGGAGGAGGAAAGCACAGAGAGAAGAAGAAAACCCATGGTGCATCTGCAGCAGCACAACCAGAAGGACGCCTTCATTTGCCCCAGTTGTAACAAACCTTGTCTCTCCCGCATCGGTCTCTACAGCCACAGCAGGTGCTGCAACCTTCCAACAGCTTGACCTCACCCCCAAAGGCGCACTCCTCCATTGTCTCCCGAAACAGATGGATGCCAACTCTGGAACTCTACTGTCTATGTCATCAGCTGAAGTGCCACTATTATTGCTCCCAACTTCACGAGCAACTCACCCATAGTTCCCTTTGGTCTATCTAGATCAGCGGTTCTCAACCTGTGGGTCCCCAGATGTTGTTGGACTACAACTCCCATCATCCCTGAGCTCTGGCCTTGCAGGTTGAGAAAGGCTGATCTAGATGCTCTCAGCAAACCCCTAGGACTAGCCTACCTTTTCAGAGGTAACAGACAGTGCAGGGACCAACACTGGGGAGGACTGGTGCATACGTGGAGTTCTTTTTTAAGCTGCAGCCAGTCTTTAAAAGGCAACCTGCACTCTAATGGAACATCACTTCTAGTTCCAGAATCTAATTTTGTCTAATTTAGTAACAATGCAGGAAAAATAATAAGTGTGCTGGGAAAGATTACACACTTCCGTCCATTTGATTTATTCCCTGTGTATACGCTTCAGCTTCCAAATTAATGTTGAGAGAAATCCAGGTTTGGACACTCCTAGGATTCCCTCTTAGCATTCATTTGTATTCCCTCGTTGGCTGTATTTCTGGTTCTGACTCCACCTGACTCTCCCTGCCCATACAGCATTTTTACATTCGTTTATTGCCACCAGAAACTCTATTTGCCGTCTAAGGACCGTTGTGTCACTCAACAGGTAACAGCTCTTTTTTAAAAGAAAGAAAAAGACAGAAAAAACACATGCACAGAAACTGAAGCTGTCATGTCATTCTTGCAAATGTCATTATTACTTAAAAGAAGAAGAAGTAACTTCTGTCTTAGATTGATGTTTATCCTTAAATTAGACTGCTGCTGAGTGAAGGTCAGCAAGAACAATAGTTTAATATAGAGATTGAGAACCTGCTCAGCCTCGTCAAATATTTTTTTTAATCTGCAGCCAGATTGACAAGACAGCTGAAGAGAAAGCAACTACAGGAAAAGAATGTGAGAGGGTAGGTTATAAATTACCAAGTCAAGGATGCTTAACAAAGGAATAGAAAAAAAATCTTGCAAACCAGACATTTCAAACAGTCTGCTATAGCAAATTGTGTATGTTATAAATATGAATTTTGCATTTCTAGGCTCAACGTCACATTTTCCACATAGTTCATATCTTCTGCATAACAAACAAGCATTAAAAAAAATAGAAAAGTGACACACAAAATATATTAACAGATAAAGCAGCAACATATATTTATACTTAGTTCTTAAACAGATCGCCTATGTTTTTAAGACAAGTCTTTAGCAAAACTCTGTACAAAACAGAACCTGTCTTGGTCTCATGTAATAGAAGGCATTCCTCCTCAATGCTCTTTTGAGAAAACCACAGTAATTACCCATTAGTTCAAGCCTTCCCTCTCAGAAACAATTCCTTGTTATTGTTTATTTGTCTTCCCATGAGGAAATAAGATCCGTCACAGTTGAATCTGTTCATTTTTCCCAACTGAGCTCTTGCTGAGCCAGGTAATACTTGTTAATTAACTGAATGTAAATAAAAGCCATTACACATGTTTATGGCACAATAAATACACAATTCTCACTCATTTATTACTGGGAATGCAAACATTTTACCGGCAAAACATTGCTTTTGTTGCATAGAATTATGCCCTGTAATCATTTCTCACCTAATCCAGTACAATCAATTGTGATACAAGTGTTACGTAAAACATTGCTGCAGAAATGTGTCCTGGGCATTTATTAGATATTGCCTGCGAGATTATTAGCAATCTGACGCAAACTTCCAGATGCTATTTTACAAACTTTCGGAATGATAAAATAGGTGAGAATGCATGTCCTTACTAATTGTTTATATAAAATTAATCTGCTGCATATTAAGGTTGTTGTTTTTTATTACCAAATGCACTTATTCTAAGAAATATTTGTGAACTACATGTAGAAAAGGGACGCGGATGGCGCTGTGGGTTAAACCACAGAGCCTAGGACTTGGCAATCAGAAGGTCGGCGGTTTGAATCCCCGCGACGGGGTGAGCTCCCGTTCCTCGGTCCCTGCTCCTGCCAACCTAGCAGTTTGAAAGCACGTCAAAATGCAAGTAGATAAATAGGTACCGCTCCGGCGGCAAGGTAAACAGCGTTTCTGTGCGCTGCTCTGGCTCGCCAGAAGCGGCTTAGTCATGCTAGCCACGTGACTCAGAAGCTGTATGCCGGCTCCCTCGGCCAGCAAAACGAGATGAGCGCCGCAACCCCAGAGTCGGTCATGACTGGACCTGATGGTCAGGGGTCCCTTTACCTTTACCTTACATGTAGAAATGTCTGTAACTTAATTCGTGATTCTTAGAAGTGGACACAAGCAACATGCTCCCATCCTTTTGTCAGATTTTCTTGCTTTCAAAATTCTTCAAAGATACACACTTCTCCTTTCCAGTGCTAAAACATAAATCTCCCATTCCAAAAGAACCCCACTGCCAACCACAAGCATCTATGAACTCCTTCAGTGACACTGTCTCTTCATGGATAGGTGTGGGCATTATTGCACCTTATTTTTTAGTTTCTTCAGTTATTACTGGTTCTGGGTTTTTTGTTTTCTAAACATATTGCAGGGAGAGGGCCCAGAAGTACTGTCAGCTTCGCTTGGAGGCACAGAAAATTCACATCCTGCTTTGAGCTTTTTGAAACAATACAATAATGAGCTTTTTAAGGGCTGTTACTTCAAGGTCATCTCTTGGCATATGCGCTACAGTGTGGGAGTCATAAAGCCATGGCAGAGGCTTGTAATACTGCAGGGTGCCTCCTGACCTCGGTGACCAGCACTCTGTGCCTGGCAGTGTATAGAATGTATTGACCTTATATGGAGTTGTGTTTCCTCTGGGCAGTGTTTACCTTATATGGTGGTGGGTGTAGTAAAAGCCATGACCGGATGATGTAACGTGAGACATTGGCAGACCGGCCATGCAGGCTGAGGGGAACAAAGGATAATAAAATCGGAGGAGAGTAAGAAGAAGGAGCTGCTCATCCATCCTGAAAATACTTCTGTCTCACTGTGTCTTTTTTCTATGCTGTGCACCATTTGTGACGGCTGGATTCCGTCAAGTGGTGCCCCGTGTGAGGCTGACTAAATGAATACGTCTGAGGCTGACTAAATGAATACGTCTGAGGCTGACTAAAAGAATACGTCTGAGGCTACTAAAAGAAAACAGTCTGAGGTTCGACTAAAAGAAAACCGTGTGAGGCTTTTCGATCCACGCAACGGCATCATCGACTCACCATCCCCGGCAAGGGTTGCAAGCGCTAATCATCTTCGGATCCACGGTGAGTCGATCCCTTTTATCTTGATTTTAGAAAAATGGGCAGCTCTTTGTCTATTCCCCAACAGAAATTTTTAAAAGACTTAAAATTTCTCCTCTCCTCCAACAAATTGGAAGTTCCTGAGGGTGATTTGATACAGCTTATTCTGGCCATTGATGAGCATTGCCCCTGGTATCCCCAAGATGGAACTTGGGAATTAAAACATTGGGACAAAATTGGAGCACATTTTCATGGACACCCTAGCATTGGCGTTCGTGTTCTGAATGCATGGTGCAAGGTTCGTTATGCCATGGGCTCTTTATCACCAAAAAATATCTCCATGGCCGTATTGCCAACATCATCTCCGGCTTCTTTAATTCAGCCTGCCGTGATGCCGTCTGTTCCGGCACTCGCCTTGCCAGCACCACCAGACCCCAAGCCTCCGGACTATAGTTCCTCGCCAGAGGATCCAATCCTGCAAAAATACCATGGTCTGGTTGGCAATGATCCTACTCTCTCATCGACAGAACCAGCTACCCCTTTTCAATGTGCAGTCCTTGCCTGTTCCTTAATTCAGGATACTGTGGCATTTCCCGTATAGTGCCGCCTGCTGGTGCCCCAGCAGGAACCAACCTTCTGACTTTAAGATTTTGAAAGAGTTGCAATTGTCAGTAAGGGCCAAAGGACTCCAAGCCCCATATACGCAGGCGCTTTTGGAAGCCACATTAGCCCAGCTCTTGGTTCCAGATGACATAAAGCTTTTGGCCCGTACAGTGTTACCTCCATCAGCGGGCGTATTGTTTGCCCACGAATGGGAAACTGCCTGCCGTGCATATGCTCCGGCTTTATTACAACAAATCAGAGGGAATAATCCAAATATTACCCTCGCAGACGTCCTAGACGCCATGATGGGGCGTGGTCCCTTTGTTCAGGCTTCAGTGCAAGCCACACTGCTGCAAATCTTATTGAGGGATACCGCTCTTGCTGCTAAACAAGCAATGAGAAAAATCCCAGAACCCAATATTCAATCAAGGTGGGGTTCAATCAGGCAAGAGGCAAGAGAATCATATTCTTCCTTTATGGACAGGCTGCTTACAGCAGTGAGTCGCCAAATTGAAAATCCTGAAGCCAAACAAATAATTATCAAACAATTGGCCTTTGAAAATGCCAATGAGGATGGTAAGGTTGCATTACGACCGATAATACACAATCCTACCACAGACACAGCAGCCATGCTTCGCATTTGTCAGTCTGTAGGTACAGCCACCCATAAGGCTCATCTGTTAGCGGCGGCGCTAAATAAAAACCAGCCTGTAGCCACCGATACAACATGTTTCCAGTGTGGCAAACCAGGATC
Source organism: Podarcis raffonei (assembly GCF_027172205.1). Lineage (NCBI taxonomy): Eukaryota > Metazoa > Chordata > Lepidosauria > Squamata > Lacertidae > Podarcis > Podarcis raffonei. Next base: position 30,841,216 of record NC_070604.1, read on the forward strand.
ACCGATACCCAAGTGTGGGTAGAACAGTGGCCTCTACCAAAAGAAAAATCCGCAGCGGCGGCCCAGCTTATTTCTGAACAATTGACTTTCGGCCACACTGAACCGTCCTCATCCCACTGGCTCCAGCAGACAGGGAACGGTTTGCTTTTACGTTGCCAGTATATAACAATTCGCAGCCCACCCAGCGATATCAGTGGGTTGTCCTGCCTCAGGGCATGCGGAACTCCCCTACACTTTGTCAACATTTTGTGGGCTCCAGCATGCGGCCATGGCGAGTACCTTCAACTGCGGAAGCGCCTTCCTAACCATCTGCCTCGCCATCTTTTGCTGCACCGTTATACAAGGAAGAGAAGCAGACGACCCAGTCCAGTTGAAACCATCATATTTCACCTTATCAGCTGGCAAGCCGCTGTCATCAGAATCCTACTCTGGCTGGCAGTATCCATGGCTCAGCCACTCTCGAACTAGAAGAACAGTGTTGTTGGTTGTTGAGTAAGACTTTTAGGGGAGAAAATTATCATAAGATATGGAGGGATAATATTTTTGTACAAAATATGATTATGTTTGCCAGTTTATTGCATGCTTCTAAATGTTGGTTGTGTGTGCACATGCCCCCTTTTGCCCGTCATTCAGGCTTAATGCTTCATGGTGTGCCTGTTAATTGATCCATGGGCATGGTTATATTCTTGGCTTCCGGATGGAAGTTGGCTTCAACATTTATTGATTTTAGTGATCCTTATACTAGTTATTTGCGTTATTTTGTGTTGCTGTATACAATCTATTCCTTCTTTAATCTCTGTATGTACTGCATGGTTCTCCCGTCAGCGGCCTGCTTCCGGCCTCACAAGAGTCGCCTATCGTGCTCGGTATAACCGTATTGGTAATGAAATATATGACTCTGATTAATAAAGAAAGAGGGCATGTGGGAGTCATAAGGCCATGGCAGAGGCTTGTAATACTGCAGGGTGCCTCCTGACCTCGGTGACCAGCACTCTGTGCCTGGCAGTGTATAGAATGTATTGACCTTATATGGAGTTGTGTTTCCTCTGGGCAGTGATTACCTTATATGGTGATGGGTGTAGTAAAAGCCATGACTGGATGATGTAACGTGAGACATTGGCAGACCGGCCATGCAGGCTGAGGGGAACAAAGGATAATAAAATCGGAGGAGAGTAAGAAGAAGGAGCTGCTCATCCATCCTGAAAATACTTCTGTCTCACTGTGTCTTTTTTCTATGCTGTGCACCATTTGTGACGGCTGGATTCCGTCACTACAGAAGGCTTGGCCATGCCTAATCCAACCCCAACATATTTACTTTTGCAACCAAATGCTATTTTTCCCTCGAGCGCTCAAAATATGTAAAATTGTCAGAAAACAGACAAAGGCAAGTTTCTTTACAAAAGAAGAAGAAGAATACACTGTTCTAAGTGTCAAATCTGGGGCTTATAAGTCAGCTTCCAAGTAATCATTATCAAATCTAAAATACTGTTGTCTGCAGAATGGAAGACTTCCACCTAAGACATAACCATTTTGCATTCAGTAGCCGATATACAAGGAAAAATATTCTCCATTCATGCAAGTGATATTCAGTGCAATCCCAGACATGCCCATTCAGAAGAAAACACTGTTAATATCAATGGGGCTTACACTTACACAAGTTCCATAATGGTTTCTTATATGAGGCAAGTTTCTGTTGAAAAAGGAATATGCTGTTTGTCTATCTTAGCAGTTCTAGAAAGACTACCTGTATCCTAAACCATCTAGCAGGTCCAAGCTGGAAAGTGCAAATATGCTGCTCAGCATAAAACACACATTTCATATACATTTCATACACTTCTGAAATGCAACGCAAATTTCTTTCTGCAAGGAAACCAGCAACAACCATGCAAATGGACTTACATAAGGGAGGGTAATTTCACACCTCAAAATCTCCAGCAGATTTGCCATGGATATGCCAATTTTACACTCTGAGGTCCACGGCATATGTATGTGGCTATTTTAAGTACACCTGTTGCCTATTTACACTTTGCGTGTTTGTTTGCTGTGCGGCAAACAAAACTGCAACAAAGCACAGTCACTGTCTGAAGACGTCTAGAAAAGTGGTCTTGAATCTGATAGGGACCCCAAACCTTCTAAATTTAATTTTTGGGGAATTTAAAAAATGAGCAGGTGTCTATTGATTATGGTGAAAATGAAAAGCCTGAAAGCATGGCAAATGCAGGCAGCTGCTATAAATTACTATAAACATCCTGTTAGACTTCCTGTAATCAGCAAATGAATGGTACTTCACTCAATGCCGAGTCCAATTCCTCTCCAGCCCGTTCCCAAGAATATGGGAGGAGTAAACAAATTACACACAAATCACACACAAATGTACAATATAGTGAAACCAACAGGTTGGTTTTTCTTAACCAAGTTAAAAGCAGCCTATGAAGGCTGCAGTTTTGAGATAGTAATTGCAAACACCTATCTGAAGTTCTCCACAAAGAAGGGCAGGGGAGGGGAGTCAGCAGGAAAACTGCCATCAGGTCAAGGGCTGAGCCCTCGGGCAAACATACTGCTCCATCACTCAAAATCACAGCATCCCATTAAAACATTACTTGGAGTCTCAGTTTATGCAAATCTTCTCCACCAGGTTTTCAGCAAGTTTATTTAAGGTACCCCTGCCTGTACGGGCCAGTCTTGACAGACTCTAGGGTTGTGCGCTCATCTCACTCAAGAGGCCGGGAGCCAGCGCTGTCCGCAGACACTTCCGGGTCACATGGCCAGCGTGACAAGCTGCATCTGGCGAGCCAGCGCAGCACACGGAACGCCGTTTACCTTCCCACTGGTAAGCAGCCCCTATTTATCTACTTGCACCCAGGGTTGCTTTCGAACTGCTAGGTTGGCAGGCGCTGGGACCGAACGACGGGAGCGCACCCCGCCGCGGGGATTCGAACCGCCGACCATGCGATCGGCAAGTCCTAGGCGCTGAGGTTTTACCCACAGCGCCACCCGCGTCAGCAAGTTTACATGATATTAAATGTTTTAACTGCATCTGAATTAACATCAGTCCGAATCTAGTTACCTACACCTGTGCTATAAAACGGCTTTAAAAGTTCTTGGTGCATTAAAATGGAACAGGTTCAATTTTGTTTGCACTCTTACATAAGTATGTTGGGAGGCTACTATGTACACCAGCTTGCATCCCCTGTTCTATACTATCATTTCAAAGACTAACACTTTTAAGTAGACTTTCATAGCCATCCAAATTACACTTTGCCATACTGATGACTTGAACTATTGAACTCATAGTGTAATTAGCCAGTTAAATGTTCAAAGCACTTAAATTGTATTATCTATACCATAGCTTTCCATGTATCTACCTACCTACCTACCTACCTACGTATCTACCTATCTATCTATCTATCTATCTATCTATCTATCTATCTTATCTATCTGTTGGAACTCTGCTTCCTGAAATGGATGAATAAGGCATTTATTTGTTCTGAATGTGGATTCCTGGCCATGATAATATCCAACAAGGACATTTCAGTATAGGCTATATATTTCAGTATATAACTCACTTTGGGAGCTTGCAAAGTACCGGTATACTTTGGCTCATTTTAACACAAGCTGTCAAGATTCACATTAATGCCAAACCAGGTAGAAGCAAATCTGCACAGAAGGGAGGGTGCCCACAATTCCACAGCCCATTTCCAATTTGAAAGCCACAGTTAAATCGTATATACCTAAAAAATGTAAAGTATGAAGCAACCATACCAAACTCCTTGCCATAGCAGGAGTGAGCCTTTGGACCCACACTGCTACAGATAAGTAAGAGCATCCTCTTGCACTGAGTAAACACAACCCTCCATATGAAACAGTTCTATCACATCAGGCCCGTAAGCATTTGCTGTCTATGGCCATTCATATTACAGTATGACAGAATAAGAGAGAAACCAGCACACAGCATACATTTCCTAGAGGACAGCAAAGATACTGAATAAAATGAACCCAGCTCAATAAAATATATATATATATAAATACCAAGCTATGCTTACCCAAGGATAAAATTGTGCCATGTATTTTTGATTCCTCAGAAACGAAGCGGGAAAATTGAATGCTATTGAGTGGGGGTTTTTTTACATGTTCACCTGGCAGGGGAGTTAGCACTCAGATGTATTACAAGTCTGCAAGTCAGATAATTTATGAAGCAGCAATGGAAACATGTTAACGGCTATGTACTTAAAATTACAGCAACCCCACCCCCCCGGGCTTGATTCCGTAAACAGTAGGTATGACAAAGCTTTTGGCACTTTGAATAGCAAACAAGAAGAGCAAGACATTGCTACACAAGGTCTCTTCAGGGAAATATACATTGGAAACGGTAGTGTTTCAGGGTAGGAGTGCTTGCACTGATATCACGGACAATTTGTTCCTTTAAAGCGGGAGTAGCTAACCTTTGTCGGCTGAAGGGCCACTCTAATGTTCACTAACCCCTCCAAAGGCCTCGTGCCAGCAGTGCTTGTGGCCACCCCACACTCTTGGCATGTATGTACACACTAAAACAAAACAAAACTCCAGCTGAGAGGTTATCACAGAATCAAAGAATTGGAAAGGACCACAACGGTCATCTTTTTGCCCAATGTGGCAGTGGCAGTGGTATAGCGGCACAGCGACAGTTGCCTCATGCGCAAAATAGTTAGGAGAGCAAAATTTCAACACCCATTGCTGCCTTGATACGGCTGCATGCTCCCGTTGCCAGGCTCCATTGAAAAAGGCTTCTCCAGGTGAACCTGGAAGTGGCCTCTCCAGACAACTGAATGACTCTTCTTTTCTGATCTCTGCGGCTGTGATCTCCTGGGTGACTTGCATGCCTTAGGCCAGCGGTGGCCAAACTTGGCCCTCCAGCTGTTTTGGGACTACAGTTCCCATCATCCCTGACCACTGGTCCTGTTAGCTAGGGATGATGGAAGTCGTAGTCCCAAAACAGATGGAGGGCCAAGTTTGGCCACCACTGCCTTAGGCAGTTGAATGCACACTCACCCACCCACTCTGCATAGCCCTGGGCGCTGCAACCCATGCTACGAAAGGTGGGGCTCAAACCCCCAACCCATCGATTAACAGTCTCAAGCTCTACCAGCTGAGCTATCGCAGACATCCTCTCTGCTCATTAAATCATCAATCTGATTAGTGGAGAGGGAGTAATTAGCATTTTCCATCAACATGTTGGGCCAGGTCCCCCAGGTCTGTATCTTCTTTTTTAAAAAAAAAGAAAGCCTACACTTTGACAGCAAAATTCAGTGTAGTACTGAATGGAGCCCCAGGAAAATCAGCTTGGAGGGCTATGTCAGAGCTCAGGGAGGGCAGGGTAGCCATCCCTGCTTTAAAGCTCCACCCACCTGCAAATTATGTTCTTTCACTTTGAAAACATAAAAGTGTGTCAATACTCACTTGTGCATATTTTCCACTCCTATAATGATCATGATATAGTAGGAAATTCCACTTTGTATAACAAAATGTAAGGCATACCTAAGAATGGGGAAATGGTTACAAAGTTTGGTTAGCCGAAGTAGTTTGCGTATTTTGTCAATGTTAATTTCAATTCTAAGCAGCAGCAGAAGAGAAAATATGTTTTGCCCAAATTAACTCATCCAAAATGGTTATATTTACCCGTTAATTTTGACAAAGGCTGTGTACAGGCAATAACTTGTAAAAGATGAGAACACCCTCCCATCAGATGTCAAGGAGATAAATATACAACTTTTAAGAAGACATCTGAAGGCAGCTCTGTATATTAATGTTTAATTATTTATATTTGTTGGAAGATGCCCAGAATGGCTGGGGCAACCCCACCAGATGGTCAGGGTACAAATAATAAAATTATTATTGCTGTGAAACTATCACTGCCCATAGTAACTATGTTCACTGTGCATGTCCCAACGCGGTCCATGGTCATATTTGTTTTGTAAGGCTTGTAGTACTTCAAACAGAAAAGCAGACAAGCCTTGAAATCAAGCAGCACTGATACAACAGCTAGCAGGACCAGTGGTCAGGGATGATAGGAACTGTAGCCCAAAAACAGCTGGAGAGCCAAATTTGGGAAACCCTGGACTAGAGAAACCAGAGCCTGGATACAGCAAAAGAGAAAAATCAAGTTACTTACCATCCAAAACAAAAAAGTGCAAGATAAAGGCCCAAAAGGGTGGCAACAACATGCCTTATAAATGGACTAGTTTTGCTTGAATGAAGGTAAGTTCGAAACCAGATAGCAGCAAGCAAAGCAAAGAGCTGGCACACTACAAAGTTGACCTGCGGAGAAAAGAAAACTCTCATCATTTTTTTGCGGTTAAGTGTTTTTACTCACTGTTGCAAAGCAATAAGGCGACCAAGTCTTTCGCATTTTAAAAGCCAATCTTCTTGAGAATCATTTGAATCATTTGTGAAGCTGGTACAAATCTCTAAACATCACGTCGATCATAAACCCTTTGATGCTCCAGAAACGTTTCCCACAGCTGTTACCAGATGTGGATCCAACATGTCAAATTAAATCAGTTTCAAAGACACTAACAATTGGTCCAAATCATATGCCGGAAACACAGGAAGATTGTTTTAATGTAATTCATTCCAATAAGAAAGTTGCCTTCTCCATATGCAGGATTAGTAAGTAAAAACACATATCTGTAGGAACGGAAACAGTTACTTCTCTCAAAAAAAAAAAAGTTATAAAGGCAACACATGACAGAATATTAACCAAAGTTCTTACCATATGAAAAAATGAAAGCTATTTATAAACTGAGATAAAAATGGGTGACTGTAAGACATTGGATACCCTTAAAACTCAAAGTACATGTATTATTTTCATAACCAGAAAATGTGTAAGATGCACTGTCTAGGTCACAGGTATACAGAACCAGAGGTCTGCTCCAATAAGACCTTTTAAGTGTTGCCATTGAATATGCAATGCCAGTTTCTTCAAGCTATTTCTGCCGCACAAACATGCATCTATATACATACAAAAATACTGCAGCTGTTTTACCAAATGTAAAGCATATACAAATCAGACAAACGTACTCCCTGTTATTAGACCTCATGAGAAAACTGAACAAAGACTCTCTGCAGGCCACTTCCGACAGGTGAACAGGGCCACCCACCTGTTATCACATGCCATCAGGTGATTCAACTGACAAGCGTACTCTAAATGCGCTCCAGTTTATTCTTTTACAGCCCTGGCTTGAAGTTAAGCCACAGCTGCAAAGATTCCTGCTAAATGCAGGGCTTGCGTTCAGCACCAAATGCAAGCCCTGCTTTTGGCAAGGATCAGCTTCTAGTGGTCCCTGCAGGGCTTGTATTTCATGCCCAATTTAAAATGCATCAAGTCACCCCCTGCATGCATATAACTGTAAAAACTTGAGGGGGCAGATAGTTTCTAACAATAACCTTCATTATCCTGAGTAAGATATAAGTACTGTCCACTGCAAACTCTAAAACAGACAATTTAGAGCTCTGGAAATGTCCTTTTGCAGATTTGAGATACCTCACCATTCTGTAGAATGTTATTTTGGAATACAGAGGAGGCAGCCATATGCCACAAAATTAATTTAACACCATTTAATATTGTGTTTTTTTAAAAAATTGATTTTGTGTCTGCATAGCGATTTGTCAAACCTCTTTGGGACTTATTTTTTATTCAAGGAAGGCTTTTTAAACAAACTGCAAAGACAAGTGTTCATGTTTGACCTACAGCTTTCATGAGTCCCAATGGTTCACAGAAGAACTGAAGTTTAAATGTTATCAAACATACAAATTGTGTTTGACAGCATGGAGATGCAGCAAGGATGTGCGGAGACAGGCCATCACAGGTATGAGACTGAAGAGCTCCATATTCAGAAACCGACGAACCGGTGCATTAAGTTATGTTTCAGGGCAGAAACTATATGTTCCCAAATTTATCTTCATCTGCTAGGGCGGGCATAGGGAAAGGGTATTCACTGGGCACGAAGGGAGTACTTAATCAGCTCCTTGTTGAACAATTTCTCCCACAAAGTTTCTCTCTGGCAGGCTCGAAAACTAGAAGTCTGGCCAAGAATAAAAGCAGCCTGGGGGAAAAGACAACCCAAGAAGAAATTGGCATGCAAGTGGGAGGACTAACTTCTCTGCTACCAACAACCTTACCGCACACATGAATTAACAGAGAAGTTATACACTGTGCAAATTTGTATGCATCCAACTTCAGTTCCAAATACTAGAGGAAAGGAAGAGGAAAAACCAATCCATCAGGAGTACAGAAAGAGGGAAGCAAGGAAGGAGCTAATACATGCTGAAGTGAAAGCATTCCACCGTGGATGTCAAAGCATTTCAACAATTGCCATTAACACATATAATGGTCAAAGGGAGAGGGAGAGAAAAGAAGAACCCCCTAGTATGAATAGGCCAAGACTGGTACCATTCAAACCTACACAGGGTGGCATTAATGCCATGCTTTGATGGACGGGCCAGTCAAAAGCCCATCCCTTAAGAGTATACAAAGTTAGCTGGAGTTTCCTCCTCCTTCTAGCTACTTGGTTAAAGTGTAAGTGGACCAATCCAGGCTGGAATTCTCAGGAGAGTCAAGGTTGACTGCAAGGTTCTACTTTGGCATAATGATGTGGTAGCTGGATTTGCTAAGCCCTCTCCAGGTGCAATAGCTTACCAATCAAACAATATTTCTGGATTCTGCTACTCCAAACTGCTTAAAAGCAGGAACAATTGTGCCTATTCTCCAGAGTTATCAGAGGCAGAGAGTCAAATTCCTGATTTTTCAAGCCCGGGAAGCCATATTAAAACCTTACCGGCAAAGGCTAAAAAGCTGTTTGATGCTGGCACTGTTTCAGCCCAAGTAACCTCCTATTCAACAAGCCTAGCAAATCCTTAAAGTAAACACCATTATTAAAATTAACAATCCAAAATCCTATGTTGTGAAATTCATTAATCTTTGGGTGGTGTACTGGACTACACTGCAATTAGCAATACAACCCCACCTATCATTTCACTGAGAAAATTTCTAAAGGAATGTGAAGAACTACTCTTCATAAAAAAACTGTATTAAACTTGCATTCATAGTTTAAAATTTAAACAATGGCTGCTTTTAAGTATTATTGCAGTGCCAGACAAAAGGAATTATTCGTTCTCAACACATTACTATAAAGAAAGGGACCAATTGTCCTCAGGCTCTGAAGTTCATCTCCAAGTGCCCTATAACTATGAATCTCTTTTACAACTATGGGTCTCCTCCTCCCACCCCTGAGATTCTATAGAGCCTAGACATTTCCAGAAAAGAGTAGGGCGGAAAAGATTTTCTTAATTCATATCACCAATGAAAAATTAATATTAAACAAACAGAGGAAGAAGGAAAAAAAGAAATTGGGGGAGCTGCAAAAATGCACAACTGCATTAAAAATGCGATATATTGCAGCTGGAAGCAACATGGTTTATATTTTCCCCATTTCTCTTACTGTATTCTCAATGCCTCTTTCTCATAAGCTCTGTAAGTTACATATGCCACAAGTGTCAGCAATTCCCCGTCCCCTCTCTAGTTAACTCGGCCCACTGTGGCATACATTTCCCCATCAAATAATATTTGGATCATGGGTGGGTTAGTCATAACATGATGGTCCCACCTACACAGTGGGTGCATTCACACATCACAGTAAACCATGGATAATGACTCACTGTATACGCAAAGGTCTCACTTATTATTTACTCCTTCCTGCTAGCAAACAGGACAGCAAACCATGATCTGTAGCTTAGCATTACATCCTCCCTAGAGACTGTGGTACATTTCAGTCCAGACCAGCGCTTTTCCCCCCAGGGGGTACTCAAGGTTACACAGTACCGGCACCTCTTTTTGTTGTTAAAAAGCGTGGCACTTACTGCAACAACTTCATTATGAGTAAAAGGTAAAGGTAAAGGGACCCCTGACAGTTGTCCAGTCGCGAACGACTCTGGGGTTGCGGCACTCATCATGCTTTACAGGCTGAGGGAGCCGGCATTTGTCTGCTTCCGCAGACACTTTTTCCAGGTCATGTGGCCAGCATGACTAAGCCGCTTCTGGCAAAGCCAGAGCAGCGCACGGAAACGCTGTTTACCTTCCCGCTGGAGCGGTACCTATTTATCTGCTTGCACTGTGTGCTTTCGAACTGCTAGGTTGGCAGGAGCTGGGACCGAGCAATGGGAGCTCACCCCATTGCGGGGATTTGAACCGCCGACCTTTCGATCAGCAAGCCCAAGCAGCACAGTGGTTTAAACCACAGTGCCACCCGCGTTCATTATGAATACCAGCACCTATTCTTCTCAAGGGGGGGGACACTGCGCCAGACTATGATCTGAAGCCACAATTCATTCTTGGTTTATCAATTATCATTTATTTGCATAAAACTATTCCCAGTTTGGATGTGATGCTAAGCTAAGGATCATGGTTTGTTGCTCTGACTCACTAGTAGGGAGGAGCAAAGCAGGAACAATCTTATCATCCAAGGTAAGTCAGTAACCGTGTGTGAATGTTGCTAGTGAGCTATTAATGATATGGTCTGGGTGAAAGACGCTTTTAGAGGATGCCATATTTTCAACAACTACACCACCTTAAAAAAAAAACCTCAAGAAGAAAAACTGGTTATTACAAATCCAGTATCTCTTTTTCTTCTTGCCACATTATTCAGCCAAGACTCAGAGCACCTTTAAATAATGTGAAACCAGAGTTAATACTAAAGTCAAACAAAAATATTAAAGGCTGCATGCAACATGGAAAATACCTTAATCGAGTGCTCGAGAGAGGGGAATATAATTTGAGTGTGTTATATTTATATAAAATGGAAACACACACACATATATATATAAAAATGAGAGAAAATACCCTAATCCCAGCCATCAGATGCCTCACCTTTTACAGCAGAGAGGCCTGAAAAAGGGTGTCAGAGGGAACAGGTTCATCACGAGATGAGACGACCATTCAGGTACCCAAGTCTCAAAGCTGTTTACACTACACACCCAACAGATGCAATTCAGGCAAAAGGTAAGCACTGGTTTCAGCAAGGCAAAGTTAACTGCATTCCCTCGTTGAAATCAACAGGACATAAAGATATTTGGACAGAGGTAACCATTTGTAGTTGGATTTATTACCAGAGACTTTCAGTTTCTGTGGAGTTTCGCTTCCCTTTAAAATGTATGGGTAACAAGATAGGACAGTAACTGGTTTGACAAGAAGGAGGGTTAGTCAGACCATAATTTCACAAACTTTGTCCTAGCAAAACTCTCATCGAGTTAAGGTGGAGGGAGTTTAAAGAAAAAGAAGAGACTTGTCCATCTACACATGGACTGATGAAAGGTTTTCCAACTTTGTTTTAAAGCACAAGCATTAACTTGTGCTATGTGAGCAAAACTCCTTCTGCCTCTTGACTCACTGCTCACCAATACACCCACGAAGGCTCAGTTTAAGATTTCAGCAGAGAAACAGTCAGGGACACACAGGCTAGGCTGCCCCTCATGCTTCCTGCAATTTTTGCTGCCCACCCAGGAAAGACTACACAGTTGTGGCCAAGTATGAAAAAGGTAAACAACTTGGTTCCTTGCACCATATCTTTGCCCAGGGCCACAAGCCCACCTAGCCGCTAACTGATGCTTTAAAGTTTTACTAACATTTTGCTTTATTTCATTATACAAGGTAAAGGGACCCCTGACCATTAGGTCCAGTCGTGACCGACTCTGGGGTTGCGGTGCTCATCTTGCTTTACTGGCCGAGGGAGCCGGCGTACAGTTTCCGGGTCATGTGGCCAGCATGACTAAGCTGCTTCTGGCGAACCAGAGCAGCACACGGAAACGCCGTTTACCTTCTCGCCGGAGCGGTACCTATTTATCTACTTGCACTTTGACATGCTTTCGAACTGCTAGGTAGGCAGGAGCAGGGACCGAGCAACGGGAGCTCACCCCATTGTGGGGATTCGAACCGCCAACCTTCTGATCGGCAAGTCCTAGGCTCTGTGGTTTAACCCACAGCACCACCCGCGTCCCTTACCTTGCTTTATTTTATTTTCACAAGGACCTTGTGAAGCAGGTTAGATCAAGAGACAGCAGCTGACACAGTAACCCAGTAGGGCTTCATGGCTGAGTGGAGATTTAAACTTGGGACTGCTTGATCCTGTTGAGACACTCAGATAAACACTACACGACGACGCTGGCTCCCACTGACAAAATGCCAGTGAAAGTAGATGGGGAGGGTCATATCGGCCTCAATACCATCAACCACTATTGCACAGTCGCGTAGGAAATCTCCACTTCCTAGACCTATCAGCACAAAAGAGCAGACTGGAAAAGCAGGCAAGGAACTACCCCTTCAACTTCAATGTGTACAAACTTGCTACACATGTACAAGTTGCATACAAATGTAGACATGCCATGGAGCAATTCAACAATATTTGGAATTCATTTTTATAAATACCGTATTAGGTTAAGGTCTGGTTAACATTTGTAACCTTTTAAAATGACATTTTTATATTTATTTTTGGTAATGTATACTTTTTCTTGCTGTTTTGTTTTCTACATGGGTACTATTTCTTTTCTTTTCTTCTACTTTTTTGTGTCTGCTTTTACTTTGTGCACTTATATCTTTGTACTTTTTATTTTTCAATAAAGAATATAAAATGTAACCTTATTTATGTATGCCACTACTGCGGCCTGTGTTTCGTTAGTCCCAAAATGGAAAACGATGTGGTCCCAGGTAAAGAAGAATGGCAACTTAAACTGATGAAATATGCACAGCTTGCAGATCTAACTTACAGAATAAGAGAACAAGCAGAACATCCGTTTAAAGAAGATTGGAAAATGTTTATTGAAAATATGGGGGGAAATTGTGTACACTTGAAAACATTGGCAGCATTAAGATAAATTCAACAGGGTAAATAAGTTTTGATGGAAGTAATCATGGAATACTGAATGGTTTAGTTTATATAAAATATGCAGGGATTTATGTTATGCAAAATGAACCACGGAAAGAGAAGAAGGGAAGTCATTGACATTTTAAGGTTGTTTAAATGAATATTCTAAATTCTAAAACAGAAAATTTAATTAAAAAATTATATATAGAGAAAACATTAAAAAAAAACCTCTCATAGGGCACTGGTGGTTAACCTGTGGTTCCACAGCTCCAGATGTTGTTGAACGTCAACTCTCTTCATCCCAGACCACTGGCCATGTTGTATGGAGCTGATGGGAGTTGGAGTCTGTCAGGGAACTGCCATCGGAGCCTAGAGTGGAGGTAAGGCTCCCTAATGATGCAGGAGAAGGGACCGGCAGGGAGAGAGAGCAAGCTTCCTTTGAGGAAGGAAATAGGAAGGACACCAGGAAGCAAGGGGAGACTGCGGAGGGAGGGCTCCGAGACTCTTCCACAGAGAGCAGCGGGGAGAGCCCAGGACCTCCGTTGGGCACGCCCACTCTGCGCAGGAGACTTCCGCGCAGAGAGGCTAGGTGGAGACTTGGGGTGAAGGAATTTTTATGCTGGAAGAAGTTCAGAAAACGCCCACTGACGGATTCTGCCAGTGACTGACATAGCCATGGAGAAAGGGCTGTCCAGCCAGGGAAAGGTTTAGCCAGGCAACGTTGCCTAGAGCTGCAGCACCCTTTACGCACAAGCAACCCCCAATTCCCTTCACAGAGTCCAACAAGACCTGGCAAGCCATAGATTAGCCACCCCTGCCCTATAGCATGCCTATGCTATCAATTTGATATTATGAAAGAACCACCAAACAAAATGCAGGTATGATCAAATTCTTTCCATCATATGTGTAACAGCAAGAATACTGGTGCAGCAAACAGTGAATTTGACTTCAGATGCTTCGCAAGTAAAGATGTAGCTCTACAGAGTTTTCCATATTACATGCAAAAGAAATCTTGACCAAATAAAGGTGGGAAAGCTGTTTCAATGGAGAATGTTAATACGCTTGTATAAAAATATTCCAAAACTGCTATTTTTAAGGCTTTCATCTATACATGGTAGGGATACTATTTTGGCTTGCTTCTATGACTTCCTTAGAAGAAAAGCAAAAGCAAACTTCAGATCTCATCCAATGCACACACCAAGTGCTTTCCCTACCATATGCCAAACTGCAGCAAAGGAGGACATATTAATTCAGAACTTGACCCAATTCTGTTACTGCCCTACCTAGGTGGATGAATGCTTTGTGCTGTACAAAGAGCACAAATTGAGCCAACACTTAGTGAGAGAGGATTTATTTCCTAGTATATCTAGTGCATGAATGGACCACTGGTAATACCAGGTTCCATTGCTGAGCCTCCAGATTTTGATGTTGTATCTCTGTCCAGTTTAACTGTTTGTGCAGCAATGGGGTGCATTTACCAGGGATTGGGAACTTCCCAGTCCACAGGCCAAATACAGTCCACCAGGTCTCTCAGTCTGGCCCCCAGCACTTTCCAGAGGCCCCTTCTCTCTAGATTACGCTGTTCCACCCCACCAACCCACTGCCCCCCATTTCACTTCCTCCACAACCATCCTTGCAAAACATTAAAATGGTGGAAGAAAACAGGGCTGTGGTAGAGACAGGCCCAATCTTTGGACTATGCTGGGTTCCGACCACCACCCTGCAAAACGCTAAGATCCTCAAACTGAAATGCAATTCTTGCGTAACGCAACTCTGGAGCTTTTACTACATGTCCAAGCATAACTCCCTTCTTGCAAAGTCAACAAGCAAGTGAGATGGAGTGTGACAGCCATGTCTAGTGAAATTGCCCCAGTTTATGGGACGTGTAAAATTGCTCTGGATATGTTTGTTACAAGCCAGCAGAGCTTCACACAGTCCTAGAGAGTGAACGTGCTTTATGCCCCTTTCTAGGCTAAATGTTCATTTCCTGAATGCTTAGTCAATGCCGGATTGAAAACCAACATATTCATCAACACAGGAAGCTGTTTTGATATTTCATTCTCCAACATTAAAAAAAAACACACCCATTTTTCTCCCTATATTTCAAAATCTGCTGTAAGTTCAAAATTCATTATTTCTTTTGTCACATACTATGCACTAATACATCTTAAATAGGAATACACCTGCAGAAGTAAGGGGGGAATCTTAATTTCTAAAGGAAAGTTGTTTTAAAAATCACCCCAATAACTAGGTTCATAGATATTTTCCTCCCAACACCAGAAACATGAGCAAGAAGCTGGCGTGTGGGAGAACATCTCATTTCAGCAACCTAGTAAAATGTGCCCACTTTAAGTAGCCTGGATAGCTCAGTTGGTTATACCATAGTGGTGATAACGCCAAGGTTGCAAGTTTGATGATCCTCAGGGTTCCGTCTAACTCTACAATTCTATGAAATAAATGATAATTACCTCAGTGGGGCTATCCACACGTTTAAAAAGGTAAAGGTAAAGGACGAGCTGGGAACGAGAAATGGGAGCTCACCCCGTCGCGGGGATTCAAACTACCGACCTTCTGATCGGCAAGCCCAAGAGGCTCAGTGGTTTAGACCACAGCGCCACCCGCATCCCTATCCACATGTTTACATAACTGTATTTGTTAAAAAGTAATGTAGAGTATTAGGCAACAAATATATGGCCCTTTAAATTGATCATCATTTCTCAGATTTGTTAATAGACAGCATTTGTATCATTTGGCTCAGGCACTGCATTTAGAAACCAGTTGCTAGAATTGCTTGTATACAACCAGTACATTAATCCACATTTTCTGCTTTTCACAAGCATAACAGTGAAGTGTGGTTATCTGTCTCTGCATCCCTTGGTTTGATCTATTCTTCAACCTTTACAGAATTTCTTCTCATAATACATATTTCTTACTCAAAAACACAATGCTTTTTCTGTTGTCAAATCAGAGTACAGAGCGCATATGTCAATTTTGAATAGGTGCATGTTTGTAGATTATTCTTCTTCTGAAGAATTACAAGAGGAAACTAGTTAAGGATAAGGTTCCTGCTTCTTCATATTTTGAAGGGAAAATATGTGAATTATACACACACTGATTCTTCACACATATCACGCTGAAATAAATTAACAATTTGACCTCAAGCATCAGAACATGAGTAATCTCAAGAAGCACTCCATTTTTATATCTAAAACCCTAGTGACAGCTCAGATTTAACAGTAAACCAAGGTGTGGCGTTACAAGCAAGAAAATACTGGAGTTTTGATTTCCCGTGCTCCGTTCCCCTTTCTGAGATGCCATTTCTCCACTTATTTCCTGGTTCTCGGCAACCCAAAATTAACCATTTTGCCCAAACTGCCCCAAAACTAGTTTGCCCGCAAAGAAGAGAGTGCATCAAACTTGTGTCTTTGTGGGAGTGCTTTTAATCCCGCAGAAATGTCTGCTAATGGAAAGGAAAAAGGGAGTTCACGTTTGCCAATTTCCTCCTCTCCCACTGCAGCCAAAAAATTATACCGAACATGTTAACCGTATATGAAAGTGAAAAATGAGTCTGTAGGTTGACATTTTCATCAAATTACCCTAACTGTGCCAAGAATTGCCTATCCTGGCTAAGAGCCGTGCTGAATATCAATTTAAAGCCATAGCCATAAGTGCGCATCCTGCTCCTTATACTGGTAGACTAAAGTAGCCTGATGGCAGATAAAAGCAAACACCTTTTTATGGGGCTATTTACTTTGGAATGCTTTATTGCAGTTTACCTGCCACTGGCATTTACAGTTTTTTTTGAAATTTCTCATTTTCAGAAGTCCTGGTCTCCCATGTCTTCTTTATTTAGCAAGTCTATGCCTTCTTCACCACACTACAACTCCCATCATCCATGACTACTTGTCATGCTGATGGAGGCTGATGGAAGTTGGGAGTCCAACAACATCTGAAGCACTGCAGATACTCAATTCCTGGTCTTAATGATTATGTTCTACACACAAGTAATACATGAATGAGGTTTTTAAAAAAGGGAAACAGAGTACACATCTCTAACATTTCGAATGCCTACTCTGACTCCAAAAGCAACACAGTACACTTATATTATTCCTATAAGTTCAACATGATAGACCAAACGCCCTGTTAAGTTTCTCAATGTGCTGTTATTAGGAGACACAATCCCAAAGACAAGCAGACCTCCTTACAAATATTTCTTGCGCTATATCCCTGCTGAAGAAGACATTTACAGCTCTTGACCTTTACACAATCTTTTGTGTAATGGCCCAGTGAGGCAGGAAAATATAGACAGACATATTCTGGCTTATCGCAGTGCGCAGCCAAGAGAAGAGCTGTACATATATGCAAAAGGCTCGCGAACATTTTGGCTTCTTAAACTGATATATGAATGTCTGGATGTGGCAACTGACTTCCTCCCCAAGCCTAGGTTGGCTGTTATCTTGAAATGTCCCCATGTGACAAATAAAGAGGTGTCAGTCTGGGGAAAAACCAGTGATCACACTACTTAGGCTATGGAAGTTCATTCCACTTTTGTCTCTTGTCAAACAGACCTTCCTAGGATTTGATGGGTCTGCATGGCCAGGCACTTGCCAAGGTCCCATGCCCCAAGAAGGTGTCCCGCTGACAAGAGCTCCCTTCTCTTCACCACTGCAATCTGCTTGTCTCTCGCTCTGGCTCAGAGGCCATGAGCAAACAAACAGGAGGAGGAGCTGTCACTCACTACCTACTTGCTCACTGGCTCTGCTTGACAAGCAAGCAGGTAATAATAGCCAGTGTTAGAAACTCAGATATATAAACTAGGTGCCAAATACCTCCTTAAACCAAGGTGACAGTCGCCAAAACTGAACGTCTACTTGACATTTTGGGGTAAGGCAGCTCTGAAGAGTCTTATTTTTTCAAATGATAGACTGACTGTGAGTGATTCAAAGACATCTGGCTAGTTCAGATGACTACCTTGAGTTGGGTTAAGGACTCTGAGAACTTAAAAGAAGAAAAGTCACCTGATCCAGGGACAGTTCGCATATATACAGGCCTGTTCTGACCTCATTTTCTTAAAGGTGACACGAACCATTTACAATGTTAAGGATATTCTTCACAACTGTGAGCAGGGGAGTGGGGTGGGGTAAGTGAAGACAAGCTACAACAAGTAACTATAACGTTGATCACTGCTCCTGGCTCAGGCTGCACAGAAAAAGCATTTGGGTTCCTGAAATTCATTCTGATTGTGCAGATAAAAATATAACTGATAGAATTCTACAGGTAAGTTGTATTACTGTGTGAAAACTGTCAAGATTCAATTATCTTCAGTCACGCACCTCCAGATGGTAGAGATGTCAGATGCCATCCTGGTACCCAGGCATCTTCACTTGGCTGGTTGATAGCCCGATGCAAAATGTGCCTGACTAATTTTGAAGACTGGTGATAGTAATTGTTAGGAGAGGCTCAGAACTTACAGGGTTAAGAGTTCTGAGTGATGACGCCTCACATTCTGAGGGCGGGTTTAGAACACTGAAGGGAGGGTTTTACTGCGTCTTTCAGTGTGTGTGTTAGCTCCGTGGAGAAAGGAGCAAGATGTGCGCTCTGTCGCCAGGCAGGAGATTTATAGCTGTTGTGTTTTGCTAAGGAATAAAGACTTTAAAGATAAGGAGACTGCTGCGTTTCAGCCTGAGTTATTACCACACGAAAGAACGTTTCCTGCTTCTGTTCCGCTGTGTTTACGCTCTGCTGAGTCAAAGGTCCCAGGGGGGAAGACCAGAGCCGCGCAGGAAGTGTGCCGGACCCCTCGGACGCCA
Organism: Podarcis raffonei; assembly: GCF_027172205.1. Lineage (NCBI taxonomy): Eukaryota > Metazoa > Chordata > Lepidosauria > Squamata > Lacertidae > Podarcis > Podarcis raffonei. The sequence goes on from NC_070604.1 coordinate 30,859,916, forward strand.
TTGGCCTCCAAAGTAATGAGGTGGCAGAAGAGGAGCAGCCACTCCAGCAAAGGCAGTGAGGGGACAGTCTCATTGAGGAAAGGGAGGCTATTGGGGAGAGCCAGTGTGGTGTAGTGGTTAAGAGCAGTGGACTCGTAATCTGGTGAACCGGGTTTGATTCCCTGCTCCTTCATATGCAGCTGCTGGGTGACCTTGGGCTAGTCACACTTCTGTGAAGTCTCTTAGCCTCACTCACCTCACAGAGAGTTTGTTGTGGGAGCGGAGGGGGAAGGAGATTGTGAGCCGCTTTGAGACTCCTTAGGGTAGGTAGTGATAAAGCAGGATATCAAATCCAAAATCCAAATCCAAACTCTTGCCCAAGAGCCCTCCTAAACTGAAGCCAACACTAAATTTCCTTGGATTTGGTTTTGTTCAAAAAAGCTGTATGGTGAGAGTCAAGTGAGAGACAAAAATGTGTGCATACCTGGCCCAGGTAAGCCTCTTTTCAAACTCCATCTCCAGCCAAAGCCCACACAAGGCAAATTTTCCACCCCGTTCCTTGCTTTCCCCACTACTAATTACATTTCTTTGGCACGATATAAATTAAAGCATTAGTAGCATTTGAAGAATTGCTGCCTTCCAAAGTAGTGAGAGGCACCAAAGTCTGGTCCTACAGTTAAGGCATACGGATCAGTAGTTACGCTGCTGCTACAGACTCCAACAAAGTGCCAATTTTAGAAGGGTAAGAGGGCTGGAATTTCTCAAATTTGTATCCTAACACTTTCTCTCACAAGAGTATAGTTGAAGATATCGCTTTAAATAAATCTTAGGATCACTGAAAACTAGAATATATCCCAAGAGGATTTCTGGAGAATCAAATATGCTGATTCAGTGAGCCTGGGACCCTAAGATTAACCAGTGATTGCGCTGCTGCGCGCGCGCGCACACACACACACACACACACACACAGCGGCTGTAGTTTACACATGCTTTAACATGACATGCACTAGCAGGATCAAGCTACAGCGAGCCTTGGGCTTGAAGACTCCCCACCTCCACTTCTTACGTGCCTGGTTAAGTGCAGCTTGCCATGCTGGCCACACCCAGAACCAGGGTTAGCAATAGTTAGCTTAAACAAGCCAGCTTCAGAAACCATGATTTGAAGCTAGCTTGTTTTAAACTAACCAGAGTTAACACTAACCAGAGTTTGTCCTGCAAGGCAACATGACAAGCCATAAGTAATCAAACACACAGGTGAAAGAGGAGAAAAAGAGAGGTGGGGAGCATGCAAGCTTGTAGTTTTCTGTGGCTCATTTCCCCTTGGGCACGCTACACTAAACCATGGTTTGGCATGACATTGTCAGGGCAAATAACATGTATACAAGTGAAATCACCAGACCTGAAACCACTTTCTTGAACTAAATTTTCCAACTCTTCTTCTGGTTTAGACGCTGTATGACAAGTTGCCATTTGGGCATAGACAAAAAGTCATGGAATTTTCATGTGCGCTTGGTCAGCAGACAAAATCTGTTTCCAGACAATCTGTAAAAATACCCAATTTGCAGTCCAGAATTTGCCATCTACATTTATAAACTAGCTGCTGCTTTGCATCAAGCCATTTCATTACAACAGCAAAGGCTCAAGCCTTTGGCTATACAGAAAATTCATTCCATACAGAAAATATCCCACCAGTAATCATGTTGCACTTGATTTTCCCCCATTCCCAGCCACTGAAACTCCTGACTTAGAACCTCTCTCTTGTCTCCACAATTCAGAGCAATTTGCTGATGGGGAAGAAGATTTAGATCGTTCTCTACTTTGCCCTGGTCTCTTGAATCTACCATGGCAGCTTTCCTTCTCCAATAGCCAAGAGGCTGTACAGCACCTCTTTTCTATCACAGCTGCCCATTTCTATGGCAACAGAAAAGCAGCAGTGTTAAAACAGATTCTTGTCTTCCACAGTCACCAGGGTCAGACTAAACAAGGGCAAAACAAGGGGCCCAAAGGCCCTTGGTGCAAGCAGAAAAGATCTAATGACAAGTCAAAATGAATAGTGGCAGATAATGAATTCTGGCAGAGATAACTCTGAAGACTAGATGGGAAGGATCTCAATTGTCAACTGACAAGATAAGCTATTCAACAATCATAAGGTAACAAAGAAATACTGCCTAGCTTTACTTTTTTCCTCCTCCATTCCCAATCCCTTTTCCTTTTGTGTCAGTTACCGGTATTTCAGGCTGTAAATCTGAAACGTTCTTATTGCAATTCTTATGCCGTGCTAGCAGTTCTTTTTTTCTTTTTTCTTTTTTGCAGAAGAGCAAGGAACAAATTCATGTGCAACATCAGGTCTCGAACATGATCCCTTTTTTCACAATGTGCTATACAAATTAAAGAGATAGGAATTCAGAAAACCCAACTCTACATAAATTAAAATAAAGCAGCTTTATGCCAGTTTCCCAACAATGCAACTAACCAGCAGCAAAGGTGTTGGAAATTAAAAAATAATATTTTTTTTTTATAATTCCAAGTCTACAACGTGATTTATCATATTTATTCTGTTGATCCTCACTTATCTAGATGCAGAAGAGTACTATCTTTCCCACTGTCCTGAGGTAGAGATATTTCCCAAGTCCATGATTCCATAGGAACATGGGACTCTGCCCAACACAGTGCATGATATGATATCAAACTTGTTATAAAGCAGCAAAAGTGTACCATCAAACCGACCCCTTCTCCCAATATTCTTCCTGATTCCTGCCCATCATAGTATTCTAAACACTGAAGCCTGTAGCAAAAAACATTGTTGGGGAATTAACAGCGGATGTTTTGCACTAAGAGCCTAGATAAATACTTTAAAATTTAATTAATAATATTGAAAAAATAATAATATTGAAAAATAAGTGCCTTTTTAATGCTAAAAAGCAGAAGCAGGTTTACCTCTTCCTGAGAAATTGAACCTGCACTTTTTCTTCCTTATAGCTTCACAACCAAGAGGGTTCATGATTTACTTTTTAATGAAAAGTTAAAAATTCAAGGAAAGGAACAGGGCCCTACAATCTTGCCCACATCTACATCCCTGGTCATACTATACAACACACATGCATAGCTCCAAAATATGGTTTGAATAAGAAATGAGTCACAACCTTGTGCCTTCTCACAATCTCAGAAACCAGAAGAAAAAAATCCACTTCAAACCATGTTTTTCGAAACCATTTTGAAGTTGAGGCACTAAACATGATTGGCCAATTTGTATGTCATAGCAAACTACAATTAGCCCTAAATTGCAAACTACAATCTGCAAGCAGGAGAGAAGGAAAAAGGTGTTTCTCCTCTGAACTGAGCCAGATATTCTTTTTCAACACATGGAGAGGAAAAGTTACTTCACTTTATATCACAGACGCCAAAGCTTCTCTTTTTGATTAGCACATAACATAAGGAGCCAATTTCTCATTGCTCTTTGCCACACCCAACCCTTGTTCATGATTACCTGACTACACTCTGTGCATTAGTGTGGTTCGTTCCACGTATACATACAAATACACACTCGATTGCCATACAATTGCAGAACTGTAACAAACAAAAAAGGCAAAACACATCCTTCTTGCCTCTTTGAATATTGCAATTGTGCCTACGCATAAGTCAATCTGTAGAAAAACCTGTCTTACTTTGTAACTCACAACTGGCTTGAATACCAAAAAAATTAGTAACACTTGGGAAGAGGCCATTATCTTCTGTTGCAACAAAATAGTGTGCTCTTTCAGTCCCTACTATGCTGCTGCATGTGCTGCTGTGGCCAGGAACAAGAGGGAGGGAGGAAAACACGAAAAATCCTACCTATAACTGAAGCAAGGGCTGGCATGCAATGGACATAAGAGATGAACAAACTGAAATCATGACAACCTGGTGTCAGGAATGTGAAATATGGGTTATGCTTGCTCATCGACCTACAGGGCGGAAAGGTTTCATGGAAAGGGGAGCAAGAGATACCAGTAAAGCGCCCTAAACAAGCCGAAACAACGAAGGGAAAAGAAATGGACCCAGATGGAGCATGCAAAGTTGAAGGCATGAAGGATAGGGGAAGACTGACTAGTCCCCAAAGCTTCAGGATACAATATGAAATGATGACAACTTACTATTTCATACAGAACACCAAACTGTCCTAAGCTGAAGAGACTCAATACACTTTCCCTTACAGCCACGTCTGCTTTTATTCTTGCACTGACAAATTTGCAGTGCACAGTATTCAGCCCAAGATTTGTTAGGTTTTCTCTTCTGAAGATGTTCTTATAATAGTACCATGAAAAGTAAGACTATGAACAGTCTTCAGTCCAAACCTGCCTTCCCCACCCTGGTGCCTCCAGATGTTTTTGGACATGTTCTGGTCATCACGATTGTGCTAACTGGGGATGGTGGAAGCTGCACATATTAATTTTTATCGCATTTGTATCCCACCTTTCCACCAAGGCATTCAAAGTCGTATGTATGGCCGTTTTTCTCTCCCATCATCTTACCCTAACAATAACCCTGTGAGGTAGGTTAGGCTGAGAGACAGTGTCTGGTCTAAAGTCACCCAGAAGGATTCGTGGCTGAGTGCTGATCCCAGTTTTCCTAGGCCCTAGTCCAACATCCTGAGGGCAAAGGCTGCTTCACACTAAACTTTGATCATCATCAGAAGAGCACAATTATGATTCACCAACCATGAGTTAGGGGAATGACTTTTTTTTCTTATAGGCACCCACTTGTCAACTGAAAGGGCTTGAGCAACTCCTTTATGAGGAAAGGTTACAACATCTGGAGCTTCTTAGTATAGAAAAAAGGAGAGTAGGGGGATATGATAGAAATGTACAAAATTATGCACAGTGTGAAGAAAAGGGGTCGTCCCCCCCTACAACCTAAGGCCAATGAGAAAAACCCAATACTACAACCCAAGGCCGTTCAATGAAGCTGAATGTTATAAGATGAAGATGAATGCTCTAAGATTCATGACAGACAAGGAAATCCTTCACACAATATACCAGGCTTCCTCAAACTCGGCCCTCCAGGTGTTTTTGGCCTATAACTCCCATGATCCCTAGCTAGCAGGACCAGTGGTCAGGGATGATGGGAAATGTAGTCTCAAAACATCTGGAGGGCCAAGTTTGAGGAAGCCTGCTATATACTATGGAACTCACTCTTACAAGGTATAGCGATGTCCACCAATGGGGTGGCATTAAAAGAGGATTAGATAAATTCATAGAGAATAAGGCGATCGATGGCAACCAGCCATGATAACGATGTTCTGCCTCCACTGTCTGAGGCTGTATGTCTCTAAATACCAGTTGCTGGGAATCCCAAGTGAAAACAGTGCTGTTGGGTTCACGTCCTGCTTGCAGGTTGGCCACTATGAGAACAGGATACAGTGGTACCTCGGTTTACGAACTTAATCCGTTCCGGAAGTCCGTTCTTAAACCAAAGCATTCTTAAACCAAGGCGGTTTTTTTCTCATAGCAGTGGGGGACTCAATTTACAAATGGAACACACTGAATAAATAGGAAGTGGAACATGTTCTGCTTCCAAGGCGAAGTTCACAAACCAAAACACCTACTTCTGGGTTTGCAGCTTTCTTAATCCAAGTTGTTCATAAACTAAACTGTTCTTAAACCAAGGTACCACTGTACTGGATTAGTCCGACCTTTTTTGAATGATTGAGCAGGGTTCTTCTTCATATTTATCAAAAGAATATTTAAACCTTTAAAAAGTTGCAAATACTTATCTCAGAATTTAGAGGTGCCACGCCCACTGCCTTGGGTACAGAACACTGTACCCACAAAATATGCTGCATAATCAAATAGGAGGTTTTTTAAATGTACCACACATTTTGTATAGAGGTGTATCTGTGTCGCATATTACCAACTCAGTCTTCCCTGCTTCTGGGAATTTTTGAGACTGAACACTATCCACTTTTACACAGCAATTACGTTGGCCATAGGTGTTTGCTATAATGCAACTTAATAAATATGGACAGCAGACATGCCTCCAAGCACTCGGTGAACACATTTTAGAGAAATGCAGTGAACCAGGGACCTTCCATTCATACTCACACCTTGGTGCAGCAACTCTACTGTAGCACTAGTAAGCCCACGGTGAACATATTTCATAAAAGTGTGGAATGGTTGACATGACGTTATACTCAACTGCTAAAATACCAACAGTATTAGCAAAAATGTAGCTGAAACCTAGCAGATGCGGCACAGCGAAAGTTGATCCCTGTCCTAATATAAGAATGAAGCACATAATTAATTCACTCCAGGCAATGTTAAGCACATTTTGGTGCCACTGATTTCAGTAGAAAGTTCTCCTCCAATGAAATCAATGCGTCTTAAAGGCCTTAACTTTGACCAGCTTGTAACCTTTGTCAGCAACACCGACATGTGTCCGTAAAACAGAATCCTGTTGCATCATATATCTAGGAGCACATACTCTCAAACTATCAGGATTCAAATGTTAAGGCATATGAAGTCTATGGTCCGTCCAACAACCTTGCATTAAAGTGGTAGCTATATTTGACAGATTCAGCCCCTGATTCAGCTTTGACAGTTTCTTTTAGCTTTGTTTATTGTACCCTAAACACAGAAATTTTCAGCTCTGCTCAGAAGAAATTACAAAAAGTTTTCGGGTGTTTCCAAACTACTACTCCTCTTTTTCTACTTTTCAGAAAGTACTACCAATTATTTTGTAAATGTATCCTTTGTATGGGTAGAGCTTTCTTCACCACAGCATGAGAGTAATTTTCCATTTCTCTCTTACTAAAAACACATCTGTACAGTCTGCCTCAAGTCATTTTTTTAAACTGTGGGGTACATAAAGGGTGTTTTTTTAATGAGAAGATAAATTTTCACACCCATCGTTTACTCACTATGAGATTAGAAGTATCAGCGTGACCAAATACAAGTAAAGGTATTCACTGGACCGCCCACAGATTGAACTTGAGAACTGTAGTTCCACATCTCTCCCCTCCCCCTCCCTGGATCTACAAGTCAAGTAAATTGATTTGTGTGCCTCAGTTTCCCCAGTGACATGCACTCTTCTTTAGTACAGGTAATATGCAACATTTACAAACTTTGCCATCACCTAGCATTTTCAGCTTTTCTGAAAGGGAAAATCAGTATACACATATATCACACGTTGTATTGCTTCTGTGTAAATATTACAATGCATTGCATTTATGCAGACTCACGAAATAAATACTCGGCATTCAACTACAGCACACAGCACCCATTAACTGCAAATCGTTAAAGCTTTCAAATGTCTGGAGCCCCACAAGTCCCTCTCTCAGCACAAGAAAAAGGAAGATTCCACTCGGCTGCTTCTTCCCAAGGCCAAACTGAAACAGATGAAATTCTGCCCCCCAAGGAGGTCAAATGGGAATTTTGCCACAGGTTTTAATAGAGCCAGGACTTCCCCCACAGCCAACAAAATAGCTCAAGGCTTCTGGTTCCCAGTTTCCTATTTTAAAGTCTCTGGGTTGTACACAAAGTACATTTCTAACAACGCTGCTTTTGGGGAAATAACCGTGATTTAAACGCTTATCGATCACGGTTTGGAAAGTAGCAGTTTATGTACATCAATAAGCTTATCACTCTTCCCTATAGCACCTGTAACCAAAACGTTGTTTTCCCCAATGATTAAAAAAAAATACAATACGAGCTTGAGATAGTTAAAACGCCCGCTTTATTATTATTATTATTATTATTATTATTATTATTATTCAGCAACAGAATTTTGCCAATGCAGAGGCTTAAAAGGGGCGGCTGTCTAAACGGTAGGCAAAAGCAACCACACATAACACACCCTAAGAACATGATGGCACATACAAAAGGGTGGATGTGCAGATGCATAATCACCCCAACACACACACACCCTCTCCAGATTCCTCCTTTTTTGCGCTCAATATACAGCACTGCACAGAGAGGGAAGAAGAGATGAAAGATAGGCAGTAGATGCAGAAACGCATGTAAAAATCTAATGACCGGAGACGGGAATCTGCTACTTTCGGGTGGGCAATGTGGGGTGGGGTTGCAAAGGGGGAGGAATGCAAGCTCGGAAACACAGAAAAAGGGGGAAGGGATAAGATGGGGGGTGGGGAGGGAGGAACTACATCCTATTCTCATTCCCTCTAAAAGCAGGAGGGCGGCTGCTCTTTGCTGCTCCTGCAGCCGCCGCCGCCGCCGATCCTCACCTGGTCTATGGGCAGCCGAACGGCGTTGCTGAGCGGCTGCAGCAGCGTGGAGCCGGTGGTGCTGGTGGTCATGGCGAAGGAAGCTCGCTCTCCCCCCCGACCCCCGACCCACCCCCCGCCCCGCAACTCCGGGGCCGGCCCGGGAAGGATGGGGAAGCGGGGCGAGAGAGGAAAGCGGGAAGAAGAAGGACCAGCCGCCGCCGCTTCTCCCCTCAGAACATCAGTCAACAGCGGCAGCGAGGAGGCGAAGGAAAAAAAAAAAAAGCCCCAACCCTCAGCGGCGTCGTGACAACAAGGGAGGCGGGACGGGGGTGAGGAGAAAACTCCGAAGTGACAGCGCCGCCGCCCAATCGCGGGGCACCCGAGGAGGCGGGAGACAGGCGGGCCAGTAAGTGGCACCGGCGGCGCTCAATCCGGACGCGACCCTGCTCTTGAGTGACGGCGCCGCGCAGGGAAGGGCGCCAATTGCTGCCCAGCCGAGGCAGGGCAAAGGAGGAGGCTTCTTTTTGGGGGTTGGGGGTGAGGGGAGAGAGGGAGGTCGAGGCTGGCTGGCTCGGCCGGGGAAGATGGTGCCTTTGCAAGCGGCCGCTTCTGGGGAAGCGGGAGGAGGGGAGAGAAGGAAGGAGGTTGCGGGTTCATGCACTTGTTTCAGTGGGGTGTTGGGGCGCGGGGGCAAGCTGGAGAGGCGCGCGCGTCGGAGCGGGGCGCCCCCTCGTTTAATGGGGTGTGGGACACAATAGGGGCAGGTTGCTTTGGAGGGAAGTGGAGAGGCGCAGATAGGAAGGGGCGGAGTGCTTCTCAGGTAGGCGACCTGGTTTGGGTTCCGTCTACCTTTATGGGGGGTGCATCCCAGGCAGGGAAGTCCGCCCGCCCCTGCGCCGTGGCCCTTGCAATCGTTTAGCAGGGTCATCTCCCCCTTGCAAGCATTTTTCAGGGTCATGTGTGTGTGTATGTGACCCAAAAGCCACCTGCAAAGATGAATACACTCTTTTAAAGAAGCCATGCACTTCGAAAATAGCAGCAGCAGCGCCGCGGCACCTTCGTTGCGGGGACCCGCTGAAAACGTCACAAAGGTTTTGTGACGTAACTTGGCAAGTTTTGTGCAGGGTTGGGAGTTCAGCAAAACAAGGGAATGGGCGGATAGTGTGTTCCTGGACATGACGGAGAGGAGAACCCCAGGTTGTAGTTAGTAACCATTCTGAGGGATCGAAAAGATAGGTGCGACCTGGCTTGCCTGTGCATGTGAGAGGAATACTTTCCTTACACCCAGGTCCTCAGGCACAGGAAAATACTGCTGTTGGTTTATATAGGTACTTGCATCCTTAGCCTACAGGGGCATTCAAAACAGCTTGTAAAATATTCTCCGTATAAACACACTAAAATCTGGTGCAGGAGCAGAGATTGCATGGCATCCACAAGGAACCAGGACTATCTAGGGAGGATTTCTGACATTCATGCAACTCCCTTTGAGGTTTTCTGAGGCAAGGGACTGGGGTTAAGTGGTGGGATCTCACTCAGCCCAGATGGCAGAGGCAGCCTTCAGTCCCTGGTTGGCAGTCGCCAGGCAACACCTAAGGCCTTCTGAAGTAAAGGGGTGGGCCTGGGCAACTGGATCCCTCTCACCCTGAACAGAATCATAGAATTGTGGAGTTGAGAGGGACCCGAATGGGTCGTCTAGTCCAACCCCCTGTAATGCAGAAATGTGTTACCCAACATGGGGCTTGAACCCATGAACCTGAAATTAGTCTTATTCTCTGTAATGGTTGCTTTGTAGGGCCTTCCCCACAGTTGGCTACTTACAAATTTTGTCCATTGTTTTTTCTAAAACTGTTCAAATATTCATCTAGTACATTTTGAAGCAAGTTCTCTTTTGAGGATTTGAGACATTTCATTAGTTATTTCTGCAGTTGGTTAAATCCCTCAGAAGCAGATGCAATTTGCAGGTAGCTGTGTTGTCTCATTAGACAAAGCCCAAAAGCAACTGTAGTATGATATCCTATGTCGGGAGTGGAGATCACTTGGCACTCGCTCCCACCCCCACCCCCCGAATTGGGTATTTAATTTTTATATTAGTAAAAACTCTAATAGAGCCAGTATGGTGTAATGGTTAAGAGCGGTAGTCTCGTAATCTGGGGAACCAGGTTCACGTCTCCGCTCCTCCACATGCAGTTGCTGGGTGACCTTGGGCTAGTCACACTTCTTTGAAGTCTCTCAGCCCCACTCACCTCACAGAGTGTTTGTTGTGGGGGAGGAAGGGAAAGGAGAATGTTAGCTGCTCTGAGACTCCTTCGGGTAGTGATAAAGCGGGATATCAAATCCAAACTCTTCTCTTCTTCTTCTTCTAATATTGGGGGGAGGGTTTAACCAGATATCTTAGAGCATGAGCTGAGAACATTAGGCCCAGTGACCAAATGTGCCCCCGTCTATCAGGACTCTCCCCATCCCACAACCCCTCCCCAGCTCTGTTATTGAGTGTTTTTACTGGCTCAGGTGTGTCCTTCACCTGTTGTAAAGCTTTTTAGTTACTTTAAATACAGGGTAGAGAAAGGTGTTGCGTGTTTGTAGAGACTAGCCTACTGTACAAAGGCAAATCTGCCCAGATTTGCCCCTAGCCCCAGAAAGGAATGCAGCTGAAAAAAGTTCATCACCCCGTCCTGTGTTGTTCTTACATTCATGTAAGCCCACTAGCATCCAAGAGCCCTCAAAAGAAAGAAAGAAATTTCCCTCTGTTGCTCAAAATGCACTATGTGAGCATTTAAATTGTACCTCCACATCTCAAAATCCATCAGTTACCAATATTTTCACAGGAAAGATGTGAAAAGCGGGAGGGGAGGACATTGCTCAGAATAACTTGAAGCATGTCTTTAGTCCTGTACAAGAACCAATGTCATAGATTCTAATGACTCAAAATCTGGAAGGAGAGTTGAACAATGGAACAACCTGCCTTAATATTTACCCAACCCTGTTCTCAAGCTACATTCACCAGTTTCTCACTTCAAAGAGTGACTTTTCCTTTTGTGAACATTTTCAAGGAAAAGTAAGATAAGCAATTACTGTATGCAGATACTGTAGGGCCCCCCCCAAAAAAAGTCCTAGGTGATGTGTTCCTAGGCCACGGTGCCAAGCGGTTCTGGCCTTGGTGTGATGCTGCCTCCCCAGTGACTCGTGGGTCACTATCCTGTCCTGGCTCTGCGAGTGCCATGGGTAGCCCCCATCTGCGGAATGGTGCACAGTGAATGAGGCGGATTAATCTAATGACAATGTAATTTATATAATTAATTGCATATGAATCACTAGTCAGGAAAAGTGGGTGGGGCCACAGGTGAGTACTCCTAGGGTAGTAGGCTGCATTCCAACCATGCAAAAGTCATACTCCCATCCTTCATCCAGACAAGTAAGGGGCATTATCACATTCCAGCCAGACAAAAGCATTTGAAGAGAGGGTTGTATCCTGTGGAGAACCCCAAGGGCCAGATAAATAGGCCGCATTTGGCCCCCAAGCTGAGGTTCCTCACCTCTGCTTTAGAATCTCTCTCTGAGTCTTCAAGAAGGCATTTCCAGAAAGATGTTCCAAGTCATGTGTTGAATTACCTCACCTCACTTGGCAGGAAGCCCATGTACAAGCATTAGGATAATAGATCTGGCTATGTTTCAGTATACGTTTTCCATAGTTCCTCTTCAAGTGTTGATTTCTGAATATCAATACTCAGAATGCTGAATCAGCCCACAATTATTTCACAGCAGAGCCTCTGTTACAGCTAGGGAAATAATGGTTGTGCTTTTCAGTAATCTCCATTGTGTTTGATATTCAGAGCACTTTTCAATACCGTGGTACCTGCAGATGCTTCAGGTTACAGACACTTCAGGTTACAGACTCCACTAACCCAGAAATAGTACCTCAGGTTAAGAACTTTGCTTCAGGATGAGAACAGAAATTGCGAGGTGGCGGCGCGGTGGTAGCTAAAGTGGTACCTCAGGTTAAGAACAGTTTCAGGTTAAGAACGGACCTCCAGAACGAATTAAGTTCTTAACTCAAAGTACCACTGTATATTAACTAGATAGAGAGTTTGGGTGTGATACAATGGGTTTTTGAGTCACCATATTCAAAGCCTTGCTCAACAATTTGGCCTTCCTCTGTTTGATTGTGTATTCAGAGTTTGGGCTATCCCAGAGGTACCATTAACTTGCTTAAATACACACATCTAAGTGAGTTTTAAAACACACTTTCCACACCTTGGTCATTTGCAGATATCATTTTTTAAGGATTTTCTTTTATTTTTATTTCTTTAAACCCAAATCCTAAGAGAAAGAATTCTACCTCGAGGGCATAATTAAAAATGAACAGGATGCACAAGCCTAGCTTTTGCTTTTATGAAACTGGAGGCAAATAAGCATTACCTAATTAACAAAAGGAAGAGAAAATAAAAACTGCCATTGTCCTTGGGGAAGTTGCGGAAATTATATTGCGCAGGAAGTTAAGATGATGACTCTATCTTTACTGTGTACTTTTGCCCTTTTCTGTAGAAACAGAAGAGCTATTTCTCCACATATAGCAAACATCGGGTCTCACCCGACAGGGCCATTTAGTTCTTTCATTCAGGAAGGTGAAACACACAGCTTCAGGCAGTGTAATTTAGGTAGTAGATAGCTAAAGCCAGGAATTGATATCTGAGAGACTGTAAAGTCTTCACCCTACCAGGGGAGGGGGAGTAAGACAAAAGGGGCATTTGATGCTGTACTTCAGGCAACGAAATATTGGGCTGGCGCTGTTTGACCATGATCCTTGCCTCTGCCCCTTGCTTTTTTCTTTTTCTTTTGCCTGATCCAAAGCATAGCCCCTGGTCTGTCTTCAACTACATTATTTACTTGTGGGCTTCCAACTGCCAGCATTGCACCTCAGCAGTGGTTTGTCTCTGAGCTTGATATAAGCTTGACACAAGTTCTGCTCCCTGGTCTTCAGGCAAAATCTCTTATTTATTTAATATTTATATCCCAGTCTCCCAAGAGATTGTCAAAATAGCTTACGAAAGATTCTCAAAACGAAATCACACTAAAATCAGCACAAGAACAGAAATTGGATGAAGTCTATATGGAACCAGGATTTTTCAGGCAGCACTTCTTGAAGATACTGTCACCCGGTTTGGTGTGACTGGGCCAGTTTGGATACCTATGAAGATACCATCACTCATCTGGAGATTGTGGAGACAGGTTTGTCCGTAAATGGAACTTGTTGGACACCATTTTGAATCAAGATGGCAGACTGAACCATTCCAAACTGCACCAATTTGAACACCTCTGAAGATTTGTCCTGTCTCAAGTGCAGTTACTTTTCATTCAAAAAATTGTTTTTCTTTGTTCAAAAACATAGGACAAAATTCCCATGGCACCACAGACTACCTAGATGAGGGGGAGTCCATATGCTGAAAATGTTGGTGCGTGTGGAAGGTTTGTGCCCTTCATTATGAGACTCTTACAGGATACATGCCATTTAAAGCACCAAGAGAGCTATGTTCTTCAAAGCAAAAATACTTGAGAAAATATAGTACTTAAAAGTCAGATGGCTCCAACTTGGAGTGTTCTTGGCCTTTATGGGCACAGCAAGTGATAGGATTAAGCCAGGCATAGTCAACCTCAGCCCTCCAGATGTTTTGGGACTACAATTCCCATCATCCCTGACCACTGGTCCTGTTAGCTAGGGATCATGGGAGTTGTAGTCCCAAAACATCTGGAGGTCCAAGGTTGCCTATGCCTGGATTAAGCTTAAAGAACTAGCAGGAAGATACAACAGGCTTGTTCATACGACCATGATATGTGAAGGAATGGATAATGCTGCTGCTTGATCTGGAATGCACCATGGATACAGTGCAGAATTACCACAATCCTTGCTCAGGAGCCTAAAGGAGCTTCCAGACTCTTTCTGTTTTGGGGTAGGATCCAATCACACGACAGCAAATTCAGATTGCAAAATTAAAGCTTGTTTGCTACTCTTGCACCACAAACCTGCTTACCCCCCCCCCCCATCAATACTTTTTACAACAAGAAAAGGAAGAGAGGCCAAGCACTGGCATGGGTTGCCATATGTCCTCTTTTTCCAGAGAACATCCTCTTTTTTGTAGGTAGAGTCGTCATAGCGATCCATAGTTAAAAGTAGGAGTCGCCCATTGTGTCCTCTTTTTTGCTCTTCAAAATATGGCAACCCAACACAAAAACAATCTCTAGGAAATGCTTTCTTTTCTCTCTCAACTATGAAGCAGCCATAGGCACAGATCTCAAAGCTCACAGTCAAATTGTTGGGATTATTAGGATTATTATTTGATGAAAGCATTTCGAATGAGGCTTGAGTGGGAAGTAAGTCATACTTTCATGACAAGAAGTCATTGAACGCAGCCAAATGTGATGCCACTCAAGCAATTGCTGCTTGCAGAGACAGACAGCATGCTTAATATAGTGCCTTTTCTGTTCCTTCTTTTGCAAACAGCCCATAGCACCAAATGTTGTTGTGCTAAATAATACGAGGGATTCTAATAAGGGTGGCAGCCATGAAAGGCATGTCACTGCAAGCTCCAGGCCTTTCCCACTGTTATCTGGCTCCTGGCCCAGTTTCTGGCCTCTTTCATGCCCTGATAAGGGGAAGAGAGAAGCCCTCTCGAGGGAGATGTCCACCCCAGACTTTGGTCGCCCACAGCTGACCTCACCACAACCAGCCACTACCAAGAAGTCTTCCCCAAATAGGAATCCTACTGCAGACAGAGGAAGTGAAATGGAATCTGTGACGGTGATAAATTATGGCACTTCAGCCATAGGTGGCTTATTTAAATACCACACAGGCCAAGGCTCTTCCCACAGGGGTAGGGTGTTCTCTGCAGTTATTCATAGAAACCATGTGGTGGTTTTGAGGTGTGGTGGAAGGCAGTGCTGTGGCCCTATGACAATATCCATGAGTGTATATGTGACATAGATCCCAGGGCTGCACTGGCTTCTGAGCAGTCTTCCTGCTAGACCTTTGGTCTCATCCGGGAGAGCGATTTTTCTGTTCACATTATGTTCTAATGAGCATTCTTGATAGTAGATTCATTTGTGACTGAATGAGTTTTGGGCTTCCAGTTCAAATGGGTGATAGCAGCTTTTAGATATAGATATATACATAGAGATAGATAGATACAGTGGTACCTTGGGTTACATACGCTTCAGGTTACATACTCTTCAGGTTACAGACTCCGCTAACCCAGAAATATTGCTTCAGGTTAAGAACTTTGCTTCAGGATGAGAACAGAAATTGTGCTCCGGCGGCGCGGCAGCAGCAGGAGGCTCCATTAGCTAAAGTGATCTTCAGGTTAAGAACAGTTTCAGGTTGAGTACGGACCTCCGGAACGAATTAACTACTTAACCCGAGGTACCACTGTAAGTAGGTAGGTAGGTAGGTAGACAGACAGATAGATTCCATAGCCCCTGGAGCTCTGCAGCTTCCCTGGCATATTGAGATTGCAAAATGATAAACCAAATATTAAACATAAATTGAAAGGAGATCATAGATTGGTCATATGTTTGTTCATTCTATCACATTTGCTACACATGTTTCCTGGCAGCTGCATGCATCTTAACAGTGCCAAATTAAAGAATAATTCATTTGCAAATATCACCACACTTGTTATAATTTTTAATTCCACTCACCTTCTCTATCTGTGGTTTACTACTTCCTTCCGTAATCATTACACTTATAAGGAAGGTTATCTCACCATACTAACTATCTTAAATTTCTGCATTTCAGGGGATTTCCTTCCTCTCCTGACAACTGAAAGTAGAACTACTGGTCTTCTAACAAGAGCTAGATGATTCCTTATCCCGTGACTCAACATAACATTGTTGGCTGCTTCCAATCATTCTGTGCGTTGAGGAGTTCCAGTGGCACTGTTCTCGAATGTTTTTGTTTGCTTTGGATGAGGAGCAGAGGAAGGTGCCACATGCTGTCAGACCACTGATCCATCTAGCCCATGATGATGAGGATGGTTATAAATATTTATACCCCACCCATCCGGCTGGGTATTGTCAACACTGCCTAACAGCAGGTTTTCAGGCAGGAATGTTTTCTGGTTCCACGTAGGGATGCCAGGATTGAACTTTGAGCCTTTTTCATGCAAGGCATGCACCTTTGAAATATTTGCTTTATATACAAATGTGCAAGCAGAGCATAACTGGAAGCACAGAGGCACTCTTGTGAGGCAGCAAATCTCCTCCTCAACAAGACACCCGGACAGAGATGTCCCACATCTAACACAGTATCTTCAGCCTGGCTTTGCTCCAAACTGTAAAAGCTTATTTCTTCACATGATCAATAAACATCTCCCTCCTCTTAGCTAAAGCAGGGATGACCTTCCTAAGCTCTCAACCTGGCTATCTTCTTCAAGGCATTGAACAAAGATCTCTAAATATCAGGGAACTATCTTTTAACAGCTAGCTGCTCAGCTGGCCATTCTGGCAATCTGCTTAGCAAAGGAATGGGGTGCTACAGGAGATGCTCTACTATGGGTTTTCACTGCTAGGACTTGCATGGAAAGATAATAAAAATTCAGAATGCTCCGCCCTTTTCTTCCCACAAGGAAGAATGTGAGTTGCTTTTAGAGCCGTGAACATTGATTTTCCCACCCCTTCAAAGCTTTGTTGAGGTTGTTATTGTTCCCTCAATCAGTCTCATAATGTCTTCATATCACGATGAAGAAGGTGTCGATCTATTGCTCACAATTCATTATTTTGTCATTTCCATAAAGACTTCTCCGCCGGATGTACAATCCAATTGGGGGTGGGGGAAAGTCTCCAGTTCTGATGATTTTGAGAAGAGTTAATAATTCAGACACACAGTTTATTATATATAATATTACTTCTCTGCCTTCCCCATTCTCTCTTTACTGTTTGAAATAACCTGATCGTTTAGGCATTTTTCTAGCTCAGTTACAACCAGCAATTTCGCTTGAATGAAGATCAATATTGTTTATCCTACTATAGGTGATAGTTAGCTCATTAATGCCAAATGTCTGCGTTATCAGCTCTGCTTTGTGAATGACCACTGTCGTTATTTTACATACACTGATAAGCTTTAATGAAATTATCATAGTTCATTTTCATGCACTTCATTTTTTCTGACCCCGCTCCATGCATCTGGTGAACTCTAATCCACAAAATCTTATGCCATTAAAAACTGTTAGCCTCTTTGCTTAGGCTATATTAAAATGTAGTGATGTATGGAAGTGAGAGCTAGACCATAAACAAGGCTGATTGCTGAAGAATTGATGCTTTTGAATTATGGTGCTGGAGGAGACTCTTGAGAGTCCCATGGACTGAAAGAAGATCAAACCTATCCATTCTTGAGGAAATCAGCCCTGAGTGCTCACTGGAAGGACAGATCCTGAAGCTGAGGCTCCAATACTTTGGCCACCTCATGAGAAGAGAAGACCCTGATGTTGGGAAAGATGGAGGGCACAAGGAGAAGGGGACGACAGAGGATGAGATGGTTGGACAGTGTTCTCGAAGCTACCAGCATGAGTTTGACCAAACTGCAAGAGGCAGTGGAAGACAGGAGTGCCTGGCGTGCTCTGGTCCATGGGGTCACGAAGAGTCGGACACGACTACACGACTAAACAACAACAACAACAACATATTAAAAGACTGGTGTAGCTACTTAGTGATCATAAAACTGTATCACTTTTTAAAAAAATAAATAAAAAAAGAGCAGAATCTGAAGCAGGGTTTCCCAAACTTGGGTCTCCAGCTGATTTTTGGGACTACAATTCCCATCATCCCTGACCACTGGTCCTGCTAACTGGATGCTGGGAGTTATAGTCAAATAACCGCCAGAGACCCAAGTTTGGGAAATCCTGATGTAAGCCGACCTTTCTCCACCTGGTTCCCTCCAGATGTTGGATTGCAACTCCCATCATCCCTGAACATTGCCCATGCTAGCTGGGGCTGATGGGAAATGTAGTCCAAAGGATCTGGAGGGTGCTAGGTTAAGGAAGGCTGATCTAAAGGAGGCAGAGAATTCCACTGTCAATTAGCAAGACATCTATCTCCTGCCTATGTGGTGAGTGTTATCAAAGATGTACAGTACAGTGGTACCTTGGTTCTCGAACAGCTTAGTTGTCAAACAAATCAGCTCCCGAGTGCTGCAAACCCAGAAATAAGTGTTCCAGTTTGTGAATGTTTTCCGGAAGCCGAACATCCGACGTGGCTTCCACTTGAGTGCAGAAAGTTCCTGTAGCCAATTGGAAGCCGCGCTTTGATTTTTGAATGCTTTTGGGAGTCGAAAGGACTCCCGGAATGGATTAAGTTTGAGGACCAAGGTACCACTGTACTACTTTTTACTGGAGTCCTGAACACACTTACTAGGGTGTAAGTCCCATTGATCATAGTGAGACATTCTTCTGAGTGGGCATGTATAGGGTTGTGCTGTTATTCTGCAATGTGTAGGCAGAGATAGTGAGAACAGCACACTTTCTCAGCCATCTGAATGCTTGAAACAGCAGGCTAGGGAATGTTTAGTTATTTGTAAAACTGTTCACAGTAGGCATGCAAGCCTACTGCTTCAAGTCTCATATTCTGGCCTAGAAGTCAATAATAAAAAAATAAATGGTTTACTGGTGCAATCCTGCACATCTCCTCAGAAGTAAATCCCACTGATTAGCATTTTAATATTGGGAATAGGCACCTATATAACAATGCTTAGTGCTTTCCACAGTATCTGATGTGTACTGCTCAAGTTCCTTTTCTTTAAAAAAAATTATTTAAACTTTTCAAGTTTATACATTTCATTAGTTTTACAATTAATTTAACATTTCTTAGTTTGACTTCCTTTCCCCTCTTTGTGTGGTTCCTTAAATTTATTTATTTTTTAGTATCTTCTGCATATCCACATTCATTTAGTTTGCTCCCTTAATTATCTGCTTTAAATATATACTCTTATGAAACCACTCAGGTTTCATTTATTTATTTAAAACATTTCCAGGCTGCTTTTCTAGGCAAAAGCATCCATCCAAAGTGACTTGCCATTTAAAAAATACAATATTTAAAAATTTGAATGCTTCATTTAAAAAAAAATTTTTTTTTACAAAACTGGAGAGAACTTAATTGCGGCAGACCATCCAACCATGCTGTTAAGTATGTAGAAAACCAACAAGGTAATAAAGCCAACACCCTCCCATTACCTTTCCCCTGGTGAGATTGGCTGTGGGATATTCTTCCCGCCTGCTTACTCATTTCCATCTGGGTGTTGATTTAGGAACCATATGCCCAGTAGTGTCAGAGATATGAACGTGGAGCCTGTCGGTTGAAAGTAAATAAATCCGGGTGAGGCCAAAGCAGTTGTTAGGGCACGATCCAAGGTGCGGCAGAAAGATTGTGCTGACCTCTCCCACCTCACTTGTTTTCTGCAAATTCAAAAAAGGGATGGACTGTGTTTGCACAGGTTGAAGAATGTGTGTTCACAGCTAACGCTGTAAGGGTGTTTTTTTGGCAGGGGGGAGTGGTTTGCCTTCAGTTCTGAAATGAATGATTAAACTGAAATGCCAGTCAACTGAGCGATGCTAGTAGGTGACCTTTCATTTCAACAACCCACCTTTCCTGGTATGTTCTTGATCATTCTCATAGTTTCTATTATTATTATTATTATTAGCCACTGTGCACAGCTCCCAACAGAATATTAATAATAAAAAAGCGACAACATCAAGCATTAAAATATTATTATTATTATTATTAGCCACCTTTTTCCCTGACAGGAGCTCAAGGCAACTTCTAGTTAATTTTTTATTTTATTCTATTTATCTGTTGAAGGTGTTGTACACAACCCCTTCCCTTGCACCTTTTTTTTCTTTACAACATCCCTGTGAGGTAGGTTAGGTTGAGAGGTTGTCATTGGCTCAAGGTGACAGATTTATATGTGTATAAAATGTATACGTGCACGGTGGGAGATCAAACACAGGATAAGCTTCCTGATGTAGAATAGAACGTCCCTATTTCCATCTGAGAAATGTGGGAGAATATCATTTTATTTTAAGCGGCGGGTGAGTGCAATTGACATTTCCCTCGTAGAATAGAGTTGCCAGGCTTGGATTTTCTCCCTTGGAGGGCAAACGACAGCTGGAGAAGGGCAATTTTGGCAGAGGGGGCTTACACATACGTGCCCTTGCTACTGCTCCAAACAAAATGGACGCCGTCTATGGCTGCATCTCAATAGAATTAAAAAATTAGAAGTCTGGAGGTGCCTCACAGATCTCCTGCCTATGGCAGCTATTCTTTTCTCCCACCTGCTTCTAACAAAACGTAGAAAAGTAAGAACAGCCTGGCTAGATTAGACTACCCCGGTTACATGCTTTGGCCAACCTGATGTCTCTAAGAAGCCCAGAAGCAGAATTTGAGCAGAACAGCACTCATGTCCCCCCAGTAAGTGGTCTTTAGAGGCATTGTGCCTCTTAACCCTGGGGTGCATGATCTAGCCGTTGTGGTGACTAGTGGCCATTGATAGCCTAATCCTCTGTAAGCGTGTCAAATCTCCTTTTAAAGCCATCCAAGTCGGTGGCCATTGTTTCAAGCGTTGATTCAGCCATTGCCATCCATTGTGGGGATCCCACGGCTTCAGCTACGCACTAAAGCAGTGCTTCCTCTCATCTGTCTGGAATATCCCTTCATTCAGTTTTCATTGGTTGCTCCTGGTTCTAGTAGGAAAATCGTCTCCCTGCCTGCTGTATCCACACCATAAAGGTAAAGGTAAAGGGACCCCTGACCATCCCCTGGTCACGGACGCTCATCTCACGGCTGCTTGCAAAATTAAAGTTCATATTGCACGAGGAATGCTTTATCTATAAACTATGATAAGACGTAGGCCATTGTATTTGGGAAGCGTTCTAAAAAGCATGTTTGGCACCTGGATGAACACATCATAAACCAAGTAAATACGTTTATATATCTGGGATTGATTTATTCAGAAACGGCATCTTGGAATACACAGCTATCCAATATTAAATTGCAAGCCTTTAAATCAGCAAAAGCCATTCTGAAATTTGCTGCCTGTAAAGGTGGAAATCTGGTCAACCCAGCTCTATCTGTGTATAAAGCAAAAACAATGGCCCAGATTTTATATGGTGCAGAGGTTTGGGGGTACCTCAAAGGTCTCCGGTCTGGAACCCCCACAGAATTATTTTTTAAGAGTTCTTTTAGGTTTATCCAAAGACGTGCAATCTGCCATGGTCAGGTTGGAAACTCGCATGTTGAGCATAGAGAGCCAAATAGATAAAACAATTCTCTGTTACTGGTTTAGAGTTCAACAGATGGACAACACTAGGCTACCAAAAAAAATGCCTGATTGAGCTCTCAAATGGATTACCCCTTAAAAACTGGGTACATCATGCTGCCCAACTGAAGGGCAGATATGACCTCTCAGTGACTGAGATTAAAGAACTCCCCTTATATTCACAGAAAAATATTTTTAAACGAACCATAAGGGCAGTAGCAACTAAAAACAATCTAAACTCTATGTGCACATCTACATGCGCCCCATTGTATTTTAAACTTAGAGAGGTCAATGAACACATATCTTATTTTAATGAATTGACTTTTGCACAGCTTCGAAAAGCTTTTACAGAGCTATGACTAAATACAATAAGCTCTGCTTATAGAGATGGGAGACATAGAGGCATACCAAAAAACGAACGTGTTTGCATTAGAGGAAGTTCTGAAGTAGAGGACCTTATGCATTATATCTTGCACTGTCTGTTATATAATGATGCAAGAAAAAGATTTTTGGTACCTTATAATGACAGGGTCCCCTGGCCAGAACCCCCTTGACATGATGTTATATCTCCTTGCAGACACAGATAAGTATGTGACCTGGCAGGTAGCACTTTTTGCAACTGCTGCTAGGAAAATTAGAGCAAATTATATAGCCAAGGTAGCCATTAATTGCAAAGGAGATGAATTTATTTGATCCCATCTATCTACCTCAGGGGACGCGGGTGGCGCTGTGGGTAAAACCTCAGCGCCTAGGACTTGCCGATCGCATGGTTGGCGGTTCGAATCCCCACGGCGGGGTGCGCTCCCGCTGCTCGGTCCCAGCGCCTGCCAACTTAGCAGTTCGAAAGCACCCCTGGGTGCAAGTAGATAAATAGGGACCGCTTACTAGCGGGAAGGTAAACAGCGTTTCCGTGTGTGCTGCGCTGGCTCGCCAGAGCAGCTTTGTCACGCTGGCCACGTGACCCGGCAGTGTCTGCGGACAGCGCTGGCTCCCGGCCTCTAGAGTGAGATGAGCACACAACCCTAGAGTCTGTCAAGACTGGCCCGTACAGGCAGGGGTACCTTTACCTATCTACCTCAGGCTATGCTCTATCTTTGTCACCAAACTCTGAGTATAAATTGCACACTGTATTAATTGATACTGTTTTTAACAATAGTGACCATGTGATGATTTTAGCTTATGAATTGTATTGTTTAATGTTTTTATTTGTACATTGGGGTACTTTTATAGCTTTGTTTAGAGTACGTAATGTTTTAATAATGTAAATGTTTTAAGTCTTTTTTTACCAATTCAGTATATTTTCCTTTAATTGCCTATGTCTACCCACTATTTATCACCGGGTCATGTGGCTAGCATGACTAAGCCACTTCTGGCGAACCAGAGCAGTGCACGGAAACGCTGTTTACCTTCCCGCCCGAGTGGTACCTATTTATCTGCTTGCACTTTGATGTGCTTTTGAACTGCTAGGTGGGCAGGAGCGGGGATTAGAACCTCCAACCTTCTGATCAGCAAGCCCACAATGGCGCCATGCGCGGAAGCGGCAAAACATGGTACGCGCAGATGCGCAGTCGCGTCTTACGTTCTGTTCAGGATGTGCACGGGGCTCCGGAATGGATCCCATTTGCATCCTGAGGTGCCACTGTACTTTTCTATCAAGTACCCCCTTGTTTTCCTTCCCCACACCAAACTAGGACACCCCAAATGGGGAGTTTCTCTCCCTGCAGCTGTCATTAATGTTTTTCCTTGCCTGCCACATAGCCCCGATGGGAGTCCAGCAAGCCAAGGAGGGAAAACTTAGAGATGACACTGGCTGCTGACACACACACACACACACACACACACACACACACTGCATATGCAGGATTTCAAGCAACAGTGTCATATGCTCCAGTTTGCAAGCTGAACAACTCTTCTCAAGAAAATGGCCGCTTTCTAAAACAATCTGCAGTCTGATCTAGCAGGTTGTGTTTTTTTTAAGTATCCCTTTTCTTGAGAAGGGTTGTCCAGGCTGCAAACTGGAGATTGACAATAGAGACTGCAGTTCCAGCAATGCCAGTGGTCTGGAATGATAGGAGTTGTAGCCCAGGAGGCAGGGCTGCCAACTTGAATAAAGTATTAAGCCCCATCCCATATAACTGATCACATGAAACGATACATGCACACCTCAAATATTTTATTGCCGGTGGGAGGGAGGGAAACTCAGCCCCTAGGAGTTGGCTCCTATGTCTGAAGGGCCACCAGGCCACCTCACTTGCGCCTGATGTTTTATCCAGCCATTCATACATTTGTTTAATTTCTATACCGCTTTATTGGGGGGGGGGATCCAAAAGCCCTCTGCAGCCCACGTTAAAACATCGAATAAAAAGTTCCAAAATGAAACAGCGCAAAAGAAGCTCAAATGCAAAACATACATTCAAAGCAACGTAATTCACAGGATACTAAAGTCATCTTAAAAGATTTCAAAACAAGACATTACAAAGGAAGGCCGTGTGTATACTATGCACATTTAAAATAGCATAATTAGCAAGGGAATAAAATATTATTTTAAACATAGAATGTATCTGCCGCCGCCGATGCTAATGGTTTAGCATAGCCAGCAGCCACACTCATGAACATACAGCCATCACCTTCCAGAAAATGAGGTGAGTTGAGGGTGATGCTTCATGCTATTTTCATTTCTGCAAAGGAAGGTGGGGGAGCAGGCTTTCCATTGACCCTGGTGTTTGAAGAGGATGGTGCAGTTTCACAAGTGTGTGAATTTCTTCAAGGACTTCAGAGACAATGGACTCAGCTACACTAGTAAAGAGACACCAATTTGAATGCGCTATAAATATGCAACACCAGATGGCGCCAGAGAGCACAAAATTTTGAAACACAATTTTCCATAGGGTTTTTTGTTTGTTTGTTAAAATGATCTAATTTCTGACTTATTTATAGCGTGTGTGTTTTCCTGTGTTTAGATCCACCCAATGGCTTTGTGGTCAGTTTCTAGCAGAAGCCAGGCAGTGGGCTGGTGGTGCATAATAGCAGCCCTCCACCTTAATCCAGGGCCTGGCCTCATCCATTACCTTTCCCAAGTCACCTTTGTCCTTCAAGGTGATGAGCTGAGACTTCGTGCAGATCCCTTCACATGCAACAAAGTATTCTTTACTCTGCTCATGGGATATGCCTTTGTCCCCTGAAAACAAATGTTAGCTAGACTAGGAGAAAACAAGTGATTCACTTTTTTTTTTCCTGAGAGGAATGTCTCATTAGCAGCTTATCTCTTTGCTGCTGCAGAGTAGCAGGAGAAGCAATTTTGCCCTTGGCAAACAGTGTGGTTCTAGTCTGGTGATAAAAAGAGTTTCTCACAAGCCTTTACAGGCTTATTCCTCAGCAGTGAGTCTGCATAAGCCAGCCACCTCTGACCTAGTGCATACCCCTCAGCAGTCCCTATTTAATCAGGACATCCCATTTTGGGGGGGCCGTGCACTTGTGCCTCCTGGTTTTCTCCTGGGGCATATTGGAGGGTATGTCAGTGCTTCCCAAATGTTTTTACCTACAACTCCCATCGTCCCTGACCATTGGGCTTGCTGGCCAGAGGGCTAATGGGAATTGTAATACGAAACATCTGGTGAATACCCAGTTGCGGAAGGCAGGCTTACATGCAACCCATAATGCTATTTGCAGACCGTATGTGTATGTGTATGTGTATTTAGACCATGCATGTGTATTTAAACCACAGACGCTAGGGCTTGTAGGACTTGCCAATCAGAAGATCAGTGGTTCGAATCCCCACAACAGGGTGAGCTCCCGTTGCTCGGTCCCTGCTCCTGCCAACCTAGCAGTTCGAAAGCACATCAAAGTGCAAGTAGATAAATAGGCACTGCTCCGGCGGGAAGGTAAACGGCATTTCCGTGCGCTGCTCTGGTTTGCCAGAAGCGGCTTAGTCATGCTGTCCCCATGACCCGGAAGCTGTACGCCAGCTCCCTAAAGCGAGATGAGCCCCGCAACACCAGAGTCGTCTACAACTGGACCTAACGGTCAGGGGTCCCTTAACCTTTACCTTATGTGTATGATGGAGTTGTCTCCTCAGGTCTTCGGAAGCTTGCAGAAATAAATAAACTGATGTAAGCAAATCGTTTTGTGCAAGCGCAACACTTTACGCTAAGATAGAAACTTAATGATGTTTTAGATTCTGAACCATTAAATAAATGTTGTAAATAAATAATAAGAAAGCAAGTTAATAGCAAGGAAAGCTGTTGGATGAACAAAAGACTGCATTCCGTACACGTCACCACGCAGCCTGATAACCTTTTATTACTAAATGGTGTGGGTTTTAGAGGCCTAGTTGCAGAGCCCACCTAGTCTCCATGCATCAGTGGCGACACACTACTGATTGTCACTCTCCTTACTCTGAAATTAGGTTCCATTCATGATCAAGATTCCACGATGCCTGTATTTATCAAAGGTTTAATGACTTATATAAAAACAAAGCAATAGTTTCTTCCAGATATCTGAAAGATACCGTCACAGACAGGGACAATTGACCATGCCGGCTTGCGGCTCATAGGAATTGGTTATCCTTACCCAATGCACATGGGTTTCATGCATAAGGGAAAGAGAAGAGAAAGATGAGTAGGGTTTAGCCCGTTTTCTGGAAGATAGCCCCAGCGTTGACTACCTTCTGGAAAATAAGCACCTTACCTGTTTCATCCAGACTTTGAGAACACTGGGCAATCTGTTGGTTGATTTGAAATGCTGCTGGTTTTGTTGTTGTACATATTATTTCTTTCTCCTTTTTTTTAAATCGTAAAGTACTTTGTGAATTAAATCAGGAAGGAGGCATACAAACAACTCTAAAAATAAAAGGAGAGAGAGAGAGACTAGAAAGGTCCTAACTATGGACTCTGGATCTTACACTATGATTGAGGAGAGCCAAGGACATACCCAGGGAGCGATTTACCTGGCACAGTCCAGAAAAACTGAATTGTCCTCAGTTAAGTATGAACATGGAAGAGTATGGAAGGTGTGTTTCTTCTTCCCAGAAGCTTTCTGTGCAGCCTGAAACCTTCATGTTGTGGAGCCTAATTTGAACGTCTGTTACCTTCTCCCATATTCCATCTTTGGGCTGTGACTAGATGCTCATTGGATGGCTTCCCGCCACCCAACCCCCACGCCTCACATTCCACCCCAAATGTTTTATTTACCACCTAGCCTGATGAAGATATATGGAAAACGTGAAAGCTTGGATGCTATTTTGTAACATTTCGGTTGGCCTAATAAAAGTATTCCCCTTATATGTTGTTTTTGAATTTTTCTTCTGGGCAAGCCCAGCTGCCTCTACTTTTTTATTATAATTGCTTGTATTTCTGTGTCTTTAAGGCTGGAACATCATTTTATAGAGATCAATGAGAACATGAACCACATCCTTAGAAGTTGTGATCTTGAAAATATTTATAATAGAAGAAACAATTATTTTGGATGGCATCGCCTCTCAAGCTTGGTCAGTTCATAGAAAAGGAAAAGGAAAGACTTCCTTGTTTCCAGTACATTTATTCAATTTATTCCGGTCCTGGCAGTTGAAACATTTAATGTGTGAATCACAAAAAAATAACCAGAGGATATTGGTGGCATAACAAAGAGAGACGGGTGCATAGTCCCCTAAAGAGAGATCATTTGGGTATTCAGATATGTTAACTTCTTTCCAGCTTAACTGTCTTAATATGATAATTGTATCTTCACATTGCTAAAATTAACTCATCAGCCAAAACTATGAATTTGAATTGACATGCTTTTTATCCCCTGACTCTGATTAATTATTATTTTTAAGAATACAAAAAGCCTGGAAGAAAACATTAGTATTAAGAACCAGTCCACTGACCACACACTAATTCTGCTTTATGTGCTAAATTATCAGGATATATATCTTGCTTTTCACTCACTCATAACAAACCATATCAGTATTCAGCAATCTCAAAATATTGTATGGGTTGGTGGGGGAACAGGGATCCTCTCAATCCCTGGGTGCCAGATTTCCCCCACTAGACTCTTGGGTGCTGAGGTTTAATCAGAGCTTTCATTGTTAAGATGAGCTGACAGGCTGAGCTTGTTTCTCTGCCAGACAGAAGGGCAGAGGGAGATGATAGTCCTGCCATTCTCATTGGCATCCATCTGTTTTGAGAGACAATGGAGTGCAGCTCCAGGGGTGAAGTCAAACTGCTGTGTTAGCAGCACCAAAGTGACCTTCCCAAAAGGCCTGGGAAGTTGTGTACAGAGGTGCTGGGCAAACTTCATTAACCAAGAATCCTCACATCTGGGATCCCCTTGAAACTGGTGCCAAAGTTTTGTAAGTGTTTTGTAGCGAAAACCCCGTGTTTTGTAGTGTGCCACAAATGGAGTAATTGATGCGTCAAACCCGGGGGTTCCTAGTTAACACCCCAAAACCCAACATTGTCCTATCCACTCAAAACCGGTCTCGAAGTTTTGTAATCGTTTTGTACCATTTTGTAGCAAAACCACCACAATTTGTAGCACCCCACAAATGGAGCAATAGGCACTCAAACCCAGGGCTCATGCAGTCACCCAAAAAAACTAAGGTTGTCCAATCCCCTGAAAACTGCTGCCAAAGTTTTGAAATTGCTTTGTACCGCTTTGTAGCAAAACCCCCACGATTTGTAGCACCCCATGTGTTTTCATTTTACCACATGTGTTTTAGCTTTAGCAACTGGCCTAGGCTTTGCCTGTTGATTGCAGCATTATTATTATTATTATTATTATTATTATTATTAATACCCTGCCCATTTGCTGGGTTTCCCCAACATCTTGGCTTGATGAGGCATGTGACCCTCACCTCCTTCCCAAGCTAGTGGGCCCTATCTAGGCCGTGGGTCCTTGTCTGCCTTCGCCTCCTAGAGCGAACCTCCCACTGCTCCCTATGCCTCGGAGCCCACCTTGTTCTGGCCTGGAACCAGCAGCTGTGAGTCTCACCAGACCTGCCCCCTGCCTGGCAGACAGGCCACTTCCATCTGGCCCAGGAAGACAGGGTCCTGGCAGACCACAGTTACAACGTACAGTACTGAAAAGGAAAGGTTTGAGGGAGACCCTGTTGCTGTGCTTGTTTTTTGTCAGAAACATCTTCATGGAAATAAACCCTTAATTCAGGGCCCCAAACAAATGCTACACTTATACAAATCATTTTAATCGGAAACATTTATCCACGTAATAATAGATGGGTTCCATGAGCACTCACAAATGGTTTTGCCAAAGTCTATTTATTTATTTTCAAAATACAGACATATAAAAGAAAAGGAAATAAAAACATCTGAACCTATTATACCTAGAATAAAAGCCTCTGGCTTCTTGAGACTAGTCTTTTTAAAACATTCCCCCCCCCAACTCATTATGACTCATTTCCCAGTATTCCTTAGCTACTCTACCGGTCCACCATATAGGATAGAAAGTTCCTTTCATATAATTACATTTCCAACAATTACCTGACTCAGACTTGTACATTTTTGCTAATTTACTTGGTGTCAGGTACCATCTATAGATCATTTTCACATAAATTTCATTCAAAGCATAGCAAGCCGTAAATTTCAGCCCTGTTTCCCCGCTTTCTAGTAACTACCAAAGACATCCTCAGCTACTTTATGAATGAGGCCAAGCTTCATTCATCTTCCTAACATTGTTCTGAACACCTAAGCCTACTGAGAGAGAGATAATACTTACTGATTTCCCATCTGGGCTCACGATGATGTTTCCAACTGCAAGACACATGACCAAAAGTACACACAGAAAAAAACAATTTTAACAAACTTTATTCCATTATTCCATACTATAAACTCAAGCTGAGTCACAGATTCTAAAGGGATAAATTGGTTTGTGCACCTGTAAATCAAATGAAAGAGCCACGATGAATGGAATGTACATTTAAAAATGTCTTGCTCTGTTTTCTAGATGACATTAACAAGGTTCAGAAGTTAACTAGAAGCAGTCTCTCCTTGAATTTCCTTTGCTGTGGAACGGCTAGTTTAATGTCGTTTACAGTGCGCTCTGGAAGGTCAGAAAGTTCCCCCACTTGATTTTGAATATTGCTATTTCTGATGTCAGATTTTGCGTTCCCTAGAAATGGCGCTGATAGAGACTACCCTTTTGTCCTGTACAAAATGCAGAAGGTCCTTGCTGACAGATAATATGTAATACGTACATTGGAAGAACTGCTGCTGTTTTAGTCTGAATCATACAATGCCATACAGTTTATCTTTTGTGCAGCTCTTTTTAGAACCATGGAAGGAGAGACGCCTGCCCAGGCATCCGAAAATTCTAACTGCAAGAATAAAAGGTGCAGAATTTGCTTCTACCACCAGGAGGAACTGGTGTATAACTTCTGCACAGTCTGTTACTATTTTTCATTCAGTAAGAGTGCATAGTAATGGGTGAGTGACTCATGAAAATCTATCTATATACCCAACGGCGTCAAATCTATGGAAGTCAGAGATGGGCAGATCGAATTCCAACATTGCTGTGTTGTGCATCCAGCTCTTCTTGCTTTCTGTTTCGACTTGAAGAATTTCTTAAATTACTTTCAGAATTGATGTGTGTACAGTTTAACACTTTACATCTCCGTTCCCCCCCTTTTTTCATATTCTCGCTGGTCCACATAAATGCAGATGTACATTGATTAAGAGTGGTGATTTGCAAAGCATGTACCCAAATGGAGGCAAGTTTTCTTTCGAAAAGTCCCCACGAAAATTCTTCAGATTTTTAGTGCAAATTTATCCTAATAAACACATTTTAACATGCAGTTTCAACAAATGTACATGTTATTTGCAAGCCATTTATCCTAATATAATGCATTTTTAAACTAATATGTTTATGTTTATGCACACTTTTACCCAATAGATGCATTTTTGTAAATATTAATTGGTTGGAAAACTGCATCACAAAATTCGAATGGTGGATGCGTTTCAGTACTCAAGCTGTGAATTGGATCAATTTGGCTTTAAACGTGAACTGAATTGAATTCCTTTTTTTTTTTTGCCTTTTCACACTGTTTTATTACAAACTTACAAAAATCATGTATAACTGTGTTTTATACAAACTAGTTTGGTAATAAAACTTTTTGTTTCAATTAAAGCAACGTCTTCCTGGTTCTACTGCACATCTTAATTTTCTTTTCTGCCCTATGTTTTCTTTTCTTTTTTATAAGATATTTATTCAAGTTTTAAAGATTTATATAAAATAGAAAAAACAAAAGAACAAACAGAAACAACAAAAATACATACAAAACACATACAACAACAAATATAATTTCAATCCCCTATATTCATAAAACTTACTTTCCCGACCTCCTCATACCTCCCCTCTCTGTATTCCAATCTCTAATTAGTTCAATTCAGCAAATCCTTCCCCTAATTTCTATGTAGTTTTTGACCTTTCTTTTCTTAATTACATAATCATTACAGCTAAAAACCCCTTAATTTCAAAATCAACATCGTTCTAACATTCAATAATTTTACAATGTTTCTTAAGATAGTCCTTAAATTTCTTCCAATCTTCTTCCGCCGTCTCTTTTCCCTGGTCTCGGATTCTGCCGGTCATTTCTGCCAGTCCCATATAATCTATTACTGAATTGAATTCCTTTTCCCAGCCTTACTCCTCACAATGTGGGAATCTTCTAAACACAAAACCCACCACTGTATGTCTTCATATTGGCTAGTTTAAGGATTTATGCATTTGTCAATACCAAGGGTTTGGTCTAAAGAGTTTTCAATAATAATTAAATGATGGTCTGAAGGCTGTATTTGTGAAACCACTTGGATTTCCCAAGGGCTCTCGCTAAAACCACCTCACCCAGCTGTAAAATAAATCAAGTATATCTTTTGATACGTTGTTCAATGAAACCACCATTCTCCCCCATTTTCCAGGCAGATGTGATGTTAGAACTGATGAGTTCTGACCAAAGAGCAGAAATAATAAACAGCTCTTCCTATATTTTATTTCCACAGGAATATCTGAACTATCTTCAAATAGAACATTTCTGCACCTAAGCTGAAGTTCCCTCCCGAAATATTTTTTGCTGTGGTTTCTAACCGTGCGGCTTTCTCACACAGAACAAGTTTTTCCAGTAATCTGGGTAATCTTTGCTCGTTCCCACACAAATAATGAAGCTGTAAATAATGAAGCATGGAAATGCTAAAAACACAACTCAGCAGTATTTGAAAGGAATACGTCAGTGACAGCATTTAAGAAAAAGCCACTCAGCCTTAGGGCCATTGAAGAGGGAATAACTCTAAGGTTGCATTCACATGGCATTTTATCAGAATCCATGGAGACTGAGCACTTGTTTTCTGTATGTGGTCCACATGCACTCAGTGGGACGAAAATATGAATCCCTGTGGCCCACATGTGTGGGGTAAATAAAAGAATCAGTTGGGTGCCTGGATTCAAAACATGGGGCTAAGCTCAATCTCCAGCAGAACGGAGCCCCCAGCCGTAAAGTTTAAATTTGACAACAAGTCAAGCAGCAGCATAGCATTAGGAATACAGGGAACTTGAAGAAATACCATTAGCGGATGCCAAAAAGCTGTACACCAACTACAGCTAGGAGTTATTGTGAAGTGAATATGCTAAATATTGGAAAGAACAGTAATTGGCAGATAGAAGAGTGGAAGTACCTATTTTTCTCTTTCTTCTTTGTTTCTTTTTATTCTTATTTAGTTGTTGATAGTTTTTTTATTAATGTTAAATAACATTACCTATAAGTATGATTATAAATGATATACGAAGATACATACGGAGAGAAGATTGATAGAAGACATCTGTGTGATTTTTCTCAGCGTGTGAGGCTGAGAAAGATGGGAGCTTTCCCAGGTGGGAAGATGTGGATCTTTGCGAAAGGAGTATTAAGATAGAAGGTAGATAGAATATAAAATTTTGTGTTTCTGTGGGTGTGTTTCTTTTTCCTTCTTTGCTTTTTATTCTTTTTTATTATTTTGTTCTCTTTACATACAGTGGTACCTCGGGTTACATCCACTTCAGGTTACAGACGCTTCAGGTTACAGACTCTGCTAACCCAGAAATAGTGCTTCAGGTTAAGAACTTTGCTTCAGGATGAGAACAGAAATCATGCTCTGGCGGCGCGGCGGCAGCAGGAGGCCCCACTAGCTAAAGTGGTGCTTCAGGTTAAGAACAGCTTCAGGTTAAGAACAGACCTCCGGAACGAATTAAGTACTTAACCCGAGGTACCACTGTATCAGCTTTGTTGGGTTTTTGTTGTATACATTGAGAACCTTTAATAAAATTGAGTTTTTTTATAAAAAGGAATATAGGTTTTTAGACCTTCTTATCCCATTTAGTCCGCTCGCAAACAGCACTCCTCTCTTTTTACCCGTCTTGCAATAGACAGTGAGAGGGCAAGCATTCTGTCAGTGGTGGAGCGGGTGGAATTTTGCCTCTTGCACTTCTGCTGCCTGAGGCAGGTACTTCACCCTGCCTCATGGGTAGACCTGTTCTCCTAACAGGGCATGCACTAAGATAGTTT
The DNA here is from genome assembly GCF_027172205.1 of Podarcis raffonei. Lineage (NCBI taxonomy): Eukaryota > Metazoa > Chordata > Lepidosauria > Squamata > Lacertidae > Podarcis > Podarcis raffonei. Next base: position 30,892,913 of record NC_070604.1, read on the forward strand.
CCCTGCCCAAGGAAGGTGCAAAAGCAGACAGTCAGGCAATTGTAAATTTGCTTGTGCATTTTTCTGCAGGTTTGAGGGATCAATCTACCACCCCCTAATATAGATAAAAAGGTAAAGGGACCCCTGACCATTAGGTCCAGTCATGACCGACTCTGGGGTTGCGGCGCTCATCTCGCTTTATTGGCCAAGGGAGCCGGCATACAGCTTCCGGGTCATGTGACCAGCATGACTAAGCCGCTTCTGGCGAACCAGAGCAGCGCACGGAAACACCATTTACCTTCCTGCCGGAGCGGTACCTATTTATCTACTTGCACTTTGATGTGCTTTCGAACTGTTAGGTTGGCAGGAGCAGGGACCGAGCAACGGGAGCTCACCCCGTCGTAGGGATTCGAACCACTGACCTTCTGATCGGCAAGTCCTAGGCTCTGTGGTTTAACCCACAGCGCCACCCGTGTCCCTTCCAATATAGCTATATAAGGCTAATCTCCTGTTGCAGCCTTACTAACCCAGTGGAAAAGAAATAAAAGCAATTGTAAAGTCTCAGCACACACTTTCTAGGCTGCCGCCCAATATATCTGATGTATAAATGCTGAATTTGGTTTGCTTGTACAATTTTCTTTTCTGGTAAAAACTGAAGACTCAACGGGGGGGGGGATTCTTTTTTCAGGAATGCCCCACCACCTCCCAAGGCAGATGGCTCACTTTTGCTTACCAGGAGGGAGAGGGGCAAGGTGGTGGGGTGGTCAGCGTGGTGCAACTACATCAGCAGAACCAATCCAGCACTCCTGCTGGTGCTCTTGCACTGCGCAGAACAGCTCCCTGTTCCCTCGCTTCTTGCCCTGCTGATAGGTAACACTGACTCAGCTGCCCGGAAGCTAGCGTAGTCACTGTGCCCCATTCAGCGAGCCATTTCTGTACATGACCTGACAGCCCTTTAGTAAACAAAGCAGATTTTTTCCCCTTGCAATGGAGAGCCCCAGGGCCATAATAGCTGCAGATCAAGCTTGCAATTCTCTGCATAATTATATGGGACCAAGGCCTGTTGTTTGTGTGGAGCTTGCTTCCAAGTAAGGATGCATGTGATCAGGATATTAAACAAAAACAAACAAAAACAGAAGCAGAAAAAATCCCCTTAAAAAGTTAACTACCCTGAAGCATCCCTGATGCTTTGTGTTCCTACTAGGTCTTCTACCTCTGAATGGTGTCTTCCAATAAGCAGTGTTTTTTGTAGAGAAGCTCATTCATATAGGTCACAGAGTACCAGTATTTATAGTCAGACAGTCACATATTGCTGCATTTCACATTGTCAGAAGTCGAACTAGAATGGTGCAGATGGACAAAATAGCAGGTATCCTGCACACACAACTCAGGACCCCACATTCTTCCTTGATGAGTTGTTCTCCTTGCTTCAAGAAGATCAGGAAAGGACTTCTATCAATGCCAAACATCTAGGACACATGTGTTAAAAGTGAGTTTCTTAGAGTGTTGATCAAAGTCTCTGGCTGGATACTGGGCTTACAGCATCAGTTAACAAAGCCAAAATATGTTGCAGTTGCTGGCCAGGATGTTAGAGGGAATAGCAGCAGTATAGCTAAATATGGAGCAAGCAATTAGCTAGGTCTTTTGCAAGCCAACTAATCTCACATCACTTGGGGTGAGAAGCGTCAGGATGATTAATCCAATTTAAGAGATGAAGTTGCAGGGGCAAAGAGGCCAAACAGCTTTTCCTAAGGTGCCAGGATGGGGCTGAATAACTCTGTGTGGCAAAGACAGTATTAAAAGGGGGCTTTTCATATGCTTCTATGTAGTGTTCTCCATCAGATGTCATGATTGGGTGTGTTGTTGTTTTGTACCAACACACTTTTAATTACTAGAACTGTTGGGAAACAGCCATGGCAGGACGGGAGTGGCATGGTGAATGAAAAACCAAGCTACTGTAGCTGTGTATGCTCAGCACATATTGTGGGATGGATGGGGTTGTTCCCACTGGCTCTACTACCCATGTGCATTGAACTAAACCTGTACATAGCACACAAAAGCTATACGTGCATATGATCTGTATACAGGATCCATACCCTGTTAATGTACAGGGTGAAAATTGCTCTGACGGAACTGACGGTTAGACAACTTGCACATTTACCTAGGGTTCTTGGGATGCCGTCCTGTGAATTAAGTGACTTTTCTCTTGGCCTATAATCTGTAAGGTAGGTTTAAGTATAAATTGCTACCAGGAGCAACTTTGGAAGAGGATGGTCTTCAAGTGTAAGAATATGCCATTTTCTCCCAAAAGGTATTATTTGGTTTGTGTAGTAGGGGCAGGATTGGAACCAGGGCAAAGAGCCCCCTCTGCCAGCACTGTGGCCATGATCCAAAGAGGGGTTTCTGCAGGTGCAGCTGGCCTTGAGGTCTGATCATAGATGCCTTGCCAGTTCATGAAAGAGTTAGACCTAAGAGCTTACTTAACACTCTTAACTCTAATGATATGTAGCATGAGATATCCCTCCCTTGCAAAGTGACAAGTACAACTTGCGCTTAGCTAGCTCTCTCTCTCTCTCTCTCTCTCTCTCTCTCTCTCTCTCTCTCTCTCTCTGAAGCCAATAGGATTTAAACATTGGCTGGATCATGTCCACTGATGATGTCAATTGATTGGAAACTCCAGCTTCTCATGCACATCAAAACACTGCACCCTTCACCTGCCACATGCCACACGCTTGGGGTCATTTATTTTGGAAACCCCCTTTTAAATTTAACTCCTTCTCCCTTAACTCCCTCTTCCTCCCCTTCCCATGCCCATGTAATGCTCTGTTGACCTCCTGCCATTTAGCTGGTGTTTTCCTCTGTAAAATGCATGGCCTCCTTTGACTTGGAGAGCCAGAGCTAGTTCTCAAGACAAATCTGCGAAAGTTCCTGCAGCTGCAACTAGCTTCGTCCCTAGAGCCAAGAAAGATTGGGGATGTTCATATTGTTCATTTTCCACTGCAAAATGTCACGGAGCATAAACTGACTTAATTCAAGAGATGGAGTTGAATGATAAATAAACCAGAATCCCTTGGGGAACTGGATGCCTTTCTGGAAATTGCTGTCTTGACTTGGACGTGGAGATTATTTACCCTGCCTGTTTTTAACCAGAAACTTTGCACACATTTGTCTCTTTCATTACATCTTATTTCCAGATGCATTGTCAGCTTCGCTCCACATGAGGAATGATGAACCCAGCACCCTCCAGATGTTGCTGGAACAGAACTCTCTTTATCCTTAACCATTGGCCAGGCTGGCTGGGGCTGATGGCCAGGGCTCTGAAACACAACCCACTTGAGAAACCTGGACTGCATTCCATAATAGGTCTGTACTAAAGCAATGGTGAGGAAGCTGTGGCCCTCTTGATGTTACTGGACTCCAGCTGTTGCACTCATATCTGGTATGCAGTCTTTCCATAGGCAGCCAGGTTCTCCATATGTTCTACAGTTCCAGGCTGCATAACCAACATAGTCAGGTTGGTTACCAACATTCACAGTCAGAGGGGTTACCAACTGGTCACTCCAGCAGCTATTTTGGTGGTGCTGTGATGGGGTGCTGGCTTGTACCATATCCCATACTTATTTGTGGTGAAATGGATGGGGTGATCATTGATGCAAAGGGGAGCTATTTTTAAATTTATTTTCCCCTCCTTCTGAACTCAATGGGAAGGAAATTCTAGGTCCAGGGCCAGTGTAGATTTGTGCCATGATGTAGTCATGGTGCAAGTGAGTAGATCTGCTATATATTTTGGAAAGTTGTTGACCACCTCCAGGCAGACGGAAGGTATAAATGGGTAAATAAACCCTATTTCTTCATGCACAACAGTCCCCAGAGAGAGGGGAGAGGGACAGGCACAGGGCTTTTGCAACAATATGGACTGGGCCATGCATCTAGAACAGGTTTCGTCAAACTCAGCCCTCCAGATGTTTTTGGCCTACAATTCCCATGATCCCTACCTAGCAGGACCAGTGGTCAGGGATGATGGGAACTGTAGTCTCAAAGCATCTGGAGGGCCGAGCTTGAGGAAGCTTGATCTAGATGCACAGCTGGATGCACATCCATACCATAGAGTTTATCCAGACTTAATCATGCTTAGAGATGCAATGTCTAACTTAAAGTCCCATTGATTTCATACCCTCCAACATTTCTCCAATGAAAATAGGGACGTCCCATTCCATAATGATCATTTTACTATTTATTGCCCACACCTCTTGCTGGGTTGCCCCAGCCATTCTGGGCAGCTTCCAACATACCGGTATATAAAACATAATAATACCTTAAACATTAAAAAAACTTCCCTATACTTCAGATGGCTTGGGGGTTGGATAACTCCATACTCTCCAACATTTATCCAATGAAAATAGAGACAACCTAAGAAAAAGTGGGACATTCTGGGATTGAATCAGAAATGGGGATGGCTTCTCTAAATCAGGGATGGAAAATAGGGACACTTGTAGGGTTTGTGATTTCAGTGAGTCTACTCTGAGCATAAGGCTGGTTACAGCCAAATAGGGGTTAGTATGTAAGAAATTTTAATAACAATTATAGCTGTGTCTCGTTATTATTCCCCGCCACACACACACACCATCCCTTAATCCTCAAAGAATTTGAGCTCCAGATTCAAAAGATATAGTTGCAGATATAGCTGATCCTTGCTTCAAGCCCAGTCATGTAAGCTCTAATACATCTGCTGTTGCATAATATTAAAAACACAAAGAAAGAAAATATCCAGAGAAAGTATAAGGTAAAGGTTTTCCTTTGGGATGTGCTTGAGCCAGTCACCGTCTTGCTCTAACTTGCTCCCTTTCAAAACATTTAACCTATTGACTCCCTGGAATTCGGATGGGTGTTCTAAAGGTTTCATATATACAATGTGTAAACCACCTTGGGCATGCAAAGCATGTTGTAGAATCTCCACTTTGGTTTTACAATTTATCAGTAACTATATATAGAGATGGGACGCGGGTGGCGCTGTGGGTAAAAGCCTCAGCGCCTAGGGCTTGCTGATCGAAAGGTCGGCGGTTCGAATCCCCGTGGCGGGGTGCGCTCCCGCTGCTCGGTCCCAGCGCCTACCAACCTAGCAGTTCGAAAGCACCCCCGGGTGCAAGTAGATAAATAGGGACCGCTTACTGGCGGGAAGGTAAACGGCGTTTCCGTGTGCTGCGCTGGCTCGCCAGATGCAGCTTTGTCACGCTGGCCACGTGACCCGGAAGTGTCTCCAGACAGCGCTGGCCCCCGGCCTCTTGAGTGAGATGGGCGCACAACCCCAGAGTCTGTCAAGACTGGCCCGTACGGGCAGGGGTACCTTTACCTTATATATAGAGATAGATAGATAGATAGATAGATAGATAGATAGATAGAGAGAGAGAGAGAGAGAGTGTAGTGATGTATGGAAGTGAGAGCTGGACCATAAAGAAGGCTGATCGCCGAAGAATTGATTCTTTTGAATTATGGTGCTGGAGGAGACGCTTGAGAGTCCCATGGACTGCAAGATCAAACCTATCCATTCTGAAGGAAATCAGCCCTGAGTGCTCACTGGAAAGACAGATCCTGAAGCTGAGGCTCCAATACTTTGGCTACCGCATGAGAAGACTCGACTCCCTGGAAAAGACCCTGATGTTGGGAAAGATGGTGGGTACAAGGAGAAGGGGATGACAGAGGACGAGATGGTTGGACAGTGCTACCAGCATGAGTTTGACCAAACTGCAGGAGGCAGTGGAAGACAGGAGTGCCTGGTGTGCTCTGGTCCATGGGGTCATAAAGAGTCAGACACAATTGAATGACTAAAAGACTAAAACACACACACACACAGGGTTCATCTTCAACAAACCTCCTTTTCTCCTCAATGAGAGCAACTGTATATAGGAACCTGATGCAGAGGCATAGTAGAATGAAGTGTTAGATGAGGGGTAGGGAAAACCTATGACTTTCCATATGTTGCTAGACTAATAATAATATAATAATAATAATTTTTTATTCATACCCTGCCCATCTGGCTGGGTTTCTCCAGCCACTCTGGGCAGCTTCCATCAGAATATTAAAAATACAATAAAACATCAAACATTAAAAACTTCCCTAAACTACAACTCCTATCATCTCTAATCATTGGTCATTGCTGGCTAGGGCTGATGGGAGTCCAACATAGATAACATCACATGTTCCAGCAGTTCCCCTTCACTTTTTTCTTATTGATGTAGTCTCATTGGGGGCATTTTTTTGTGCAAGAACATCCAACCAGTTTTAGCTGAACAACCTGAATTTGCTGCTGTGTGATTGAATCCCACCCACCAAAACAGCAACAGTCTGGTTCACCCAGCTCAACATTGCCCATGCTGACTAGTTGCGTCTCTCCAGACAGGGATCTTTTCCAGCCCTGCCTGCAGATGCCAGCGATTGAACCTTCTGAATGCAAGGCATATTCTCCACCACTGGCCTACATACAGACATCCACTTGCTTTATTAATTCCTACTACCACTGTTAAAGAAGCAGACAGGGGAAACAATGGGGCTGTGGAATTTCGTGCAGCTAGCCAGAGAACGATGCCAGCCACTCAGTTCCTTCCTGCAAGGGGTAAAGGATGAAAACGGGGACTTCCTTCCTTGCAACCCCGAAGCAGCAGTGTATGCCCTCCGTTCCTCTCGCACAGCAGCGAGAAATGTAATTTTGGCTCGGAAATGGCATTTGCTCATTTGTCTCCAGGAATCCACAAGTTTGGCAACTGGCTCAGCTCAGTTCCTTAGTAACATGCGAACATGGTCTGCGTACACAATAGAGCAGTGGTCCTCAAAGGGTGAGAGAGGATGGCAAGTTATGGTGTGACAATTCAAGGGCTAGCTATATTGTATTTGGGGAATAATTCATGTTTTGTATGCAGCTGCATTGCTTTATAGTTTCTGGATGTCCCCTGATCGCATTGTAAAGTAGCTGTGTTCTATGTTATAAGTCAAGCACTGCTGGGAGTTGTCCCCCCCCCCAATGTATTTCTTATCAATTAAAAACAAAATCATCCCAGAGAAAAAAAGCTTGAGAACCATTGCACTAGTGGCTTAAAGCACAGTGAGGTCCTTTCAAGTCACATTTGCACATCACTGTACACACCAGATGTCTTCATCAGATGCACATTGCCTGTTTGGTTTCCCTGCTCCTTCAAGCCCCACAACCCTGAAACCCTATTCTTTAAACCAGGCATAGGCAAACTCCAGCCCTCCAGATGTTTTGGGACTACAACTCCCATCATCCCTGACCACTAGTCCTGTAAGCTAGGGATGATGGGAATTGTAGTCCCAAAACATCTGGAGAGCCGGAATTTGCCTATGCCTGCTTTAAACTGTCACCTACGTGTGTGCAATAGCTGTTTCCAATGTACACACCTCAGCTTCACTGCAAAGCGAATGTGGCTTACATTTTACCTCTCAGGCTAAAGCTCATTTGAGGGGATACGCACCAAACAGCAATGTTGTGTGCACACAGTGCTGGATGTAAGATCCAATAATCAACATTTGCAGCTCCTGATAACGTAAGGAACTGTTTGTGGTGTCAGTAGACAGCAGAGACAGGTTACTCACCAGAGCTAGCAGGCTGTTGTGTCTTATGATAGTCATGCAGTTAGGTCATAGAAAAGGGATATGCAGTAATGATATGTGCTCAGGGTTACTTTTGTTCAGAAACTTTTTGATCACTTCTGTAAGTCTCATTTGCAGGACCACATCTAAGTCTAATCCATTTTGCCAAGTGTTTCAGCATCACTGCTAATTAGCCCCAGAGCTGCCACAATCTATTGCAGGAGTTCCTGTTTTTATTACTGCTTTCCGGTGGCCTATTTGATGTTTTTTTTGTTGCTTTTTGTTGTTGTTTAGTTGTCTCCTTAGAATCCAGCTGCCTCCCCGTTCTTCAAATTGCATATGGCACATTTCCAAGCTGCTTCAGAGAGAGTATGTTTTCGTAATCTGGAATATCCAGGGTTGATACAAAGGTTGAATGAACCAAGAGCCCAGAGTTGCAGGGGAGGGGCATTGATCAACCTTCCTGCCCACTCTCTCAACTCAAGCGTGTTGCCTGGGTGTTCTCCATAGATCCCCAAAGAGCTTGCAGTGAATTGTGAACTCTAGCCAACTTGGCGTACTGAACATCACACCAAGCCAAGCAAATACATTACATATAATAACTGGAGCTGTAATAAGAGCAAAAACAAAAAGCCCAAACAGAAGAAATGGCTAGCAAGCAGGTTTGTCCCGAGACATTTGACTTGTACCCTCCAACATTTCTCCGATGAAAATAGGGGTGTCTAATAATAATAATAATAATAATAATAATAATAATAATATTTACACCCTGTCCATCTGACTGGTTTGACCCAGCCACTCCGGGTGGCTTCCAATATATATAAAAACATAATAAATCATTAAACGTTTTTAAAAAACTTCCATATAGAGGGCTGCCGTCCGATGTCCCCTGAAGGTTGTATTGTTACTTATCTCCTTGGCGGGGGGTGGGGGTGGTCACATAACCCCATAACCCCAACATTTCTCTTCTCGGAAGCCAGTGTGGTGTAGTGGTTAAGAGCAGTGGATTTGTAATCTGGTGAACCGGGTTCGCGTCCCCGCTCCTCCACATGCAGCTGCTGGGTGACCTTGGGCTAGTCACACTTCTCTGAAGTCTTTCAGCCTCACTCACCTCACAGAGTGTTTGTTGTGGAGGAGGAAGGGAAAGGAGAATGTTAGCCGCTTTGAGACTCCTTAGGGCAGTGATAAAGTGGGATATCAAATCCAAACTCTTCTTCTTGACAAAAATAGGGATGTCCCAAGGAAAAGCGGAACATTCTGGGATCAGCTCAGAAACCAGGATGGCTTCTGTAAATCCGGGACTGTCGCTGGAGAATAGCGACGCTCGGAAGGTCTGTTGACTGCCTTAGATAGTCAAGACCCCAGCTATCTTGACTTCTGTCTCCCTTCCAACTCGAAGATTCTACATTTCTATGAAAGCACTGCACAAGCTAAGGCCACAGTTCAGTAGTAAAACTTCTGCTTTGTATGGCGATGGTTCCGAGGATCTGTTGTCAGCATCTTCAGGTAAAGCTGGGAAGGTTCACCGTGTGAAGCAATGCCAGGCAGCATAGACAATACTGAATGATGTTGACCTATGGTCTGATCTGGTATAAGGTATCTTCCCCTGTTCCGTGATCAGCGAGGGAATGTGCATGAAAAGCAAGAGCTGCTTAAGCAACAGGGTGAATCTCCATTTGCAAACTAGCAAAATACAAAGGGTAATTTGAAAAGCGAACCTATCCCTTGATTCCTTTGCAGAAAAACTTATGTGCAGATTTAGAGCCGAGCACACCAGCAGGGGAAGCGTGGTGATCAAACTGTGAAATCTCTCTGTAAAATAACGATGAACCAAAATAATATACACAACTGCTAGTGTAAAAAAATTTTTATTTAGCATAATTAATGGAAATGCTGCCTGACCTGAATTATACCAGGCATGCTATATTAATATCTGAGTTTAACATTTACTAGTCGGCATATTATGCCACGTAATAATTAGCTGTGAAAGAGGCCAACCCTATTTGCATGAGCAAAACATTATCTCTCTCAAAAATGCTGAAGGCAATCAATGAGGCTAATGAGATTTTATGAGAACCACCTGCTGGTTGCATTCCCTTGGATCAAATGGCTTTGATGGAGGTAGGAAGAACCTTTAATTAGGTGCAGAACAATATTCCCATAAATACCCAAATGGGAGAGACAGTTCAGGTTGCTAACTTGAAATAAAACACAGATAAGTAGTAGTCGTGTCTGAAAGCATTGGGACACAGAAAGAAAGAAAATATCCCATGATCCAATAGAGCAAGAATGGGGAAATTTTGGACTGCAGGTCAATACTTGGCCTGCAGAAGTTAATATTTGGTCCATGAGGCTGTTTTCCTAAAATCACACCCGCCCATCCCACACTTGCTATCATGGGTAACATCAGGTATGGTGAGGCAGGCGCCCACCATCTGTAGCTACCAGGATTCCGGGATGATGGGAATTTACTCCAAAAAACCTCCAGCTAGAAACCCAAGTTTGGGAAAACCCAAGTTTGGTTTTGGAGGGACCACAGGTGCCCCACCCCTGCAAAATAATAATAATATAATAATAATTTATTATTTACACCCCGCCCATCTGGCTGGGTTTCCCCAGCCACTCTGGGCGGCTTCCAACGGAATATTAAAATACAATAACCTATTAAACATTAAAAGCTTCCATAAACAGGGCTGCCTTCAGATGCCTTCTAAAAATCTGGTAGTTGTTTTTATCTTTGACTTCTGGTGGGAGGGCGTTCCACAGGGCGGGTGCCACTACCGAGAAGGCCCTCTGCCTGGTTCCCTGTAACTTGGCTTCTTACAGCGAGGGAACCGCTAGAAGGCCCTCGGCGCTGGACCTCAGTGTCCGGGCACAATGATGGGGGTGGAGACGCTCCTTCAGGTATACTGGACCAAGGCCGTTTAGGGCTTTAAAGGTCAGCACCAACACTTTGAATTGTGCTCGGAAATGTACTGGGAGCCAGTGTAGGTCTTTCAAGACCAGTGTTATATGGTCTCGGCAGCTGCTCCCAGTCACCAGTCTAGCTGCCGCGTTCTGGATTAGTTGTAGTTTCCGGGTCACCTTCAAAGGTAGCCCCACATAGAGTGCATTGCAGTAGTCCAAGCGAGAGATAACTAGAGCATGCTCCACTCAGGCAAGAAAGTCTGTGAGTCAACACTTTAAAAAGAATTGCTGCACTATTCAGGGTCTCATTCAAGCATTCACATATTCCTACCGCTCAAGCAGACTGTTTCACCACACACCATGGCCGGGCCCCACGGTGCTGCACCCACTTGGCCTGCCCTCATTATCTAAAATCAGAGCTGATTTTATTTTAAAAAAGAGGACCGCTGGAAGCTTTTCCTGTGTCTTCTTGCTTCTTCTCAATGCAAGCGCAGGGCATGGCGTATGAGTCGGCATCTCTCAACACAAAAAGAGCCAGTCATCACCTTGGGAAGTTGCTGAGAAGTTGCTCCACTCATACCATGCTTGGGATCCTGAAGCGTGGCATGAGTGGAGGCAGCTAGCGGCCCATGTTGTTGTTGTTTAGTCGTTTAGTCGTGTTTGACTCTTCGTGATCCCCTGGACCAGAGCACGCCAGGCACTCCTGTCTTCCACTGCCTCCCGCAGTTTGGTCAAACTCATGCTGGTAGCTTTGAGAACACTTTCCAACCATCTCCTCCTCTGTCGTCCCCTTCTTCTTGTGCCCTCCGTCTTTCCCAACATCAGGGTCTTTTCCAGGGAGTTTTCTCTTCTCATGAGGTGGCCAAAGTATTGGAGCCTCAGCTTCACAATCTGTCCTTCTAGTGAGCACTCAGGGCTGATTTCCTTAAGAATGGATACGTTTGATCTTCTTGCAGTCCATGGGACTCTCAAGAGTCTCCTCCAGCACAATAATTCAAAAGCATCAATTCTTCGGCGTTCAGCCTTCTTTATGGTCCAGCTCTCACTTCCATACATCACTACATAGGTGAACACTTTTTAAAGCCCACTTTTCTAGTAGAAAAGCTCTATACGTGCCCCCAAAGAAAGGGACCTTGACTTGTATCCAACTAACTTTTATTAAGAGTAGATCCATTCAGATTAATGAACCTAAGTTACCCTTGTTTATTAATTTCAGTGGGTGTGCTTTGACTAGCATTGGACGCAGCCTCTTTCGCAGCTTGATTATTTTTCAGGGTATGGCAGTTTTGAACACCGCTTATCCCTTGCTGCAAGTCACAGGTGGATCTGTTGCCACATGAGGTAAGGCTGACATTTTGAGTTAAGACGCACCTGATACCACAGAGAGTCACTACCACTTCAGGCAGAGCATGGGCAGTGCTTGGATTTAACTAATTCTGATAAACAATTCGCTGAATTAATTAAAAATACCTTTGAATTACACCTGAAAGTAGTTACTATAATTTCCAGATGAACCAAACTAAGTTCCTTTTGCATTGGAAGTCTAGGCAATTTTTAATCACTTTACTTTTAATTAAACCATTTTTCATTGCACTTAACTCTGTGTTTGATTGTGGCCATTGTATTTACCTATCTGAAAAGTGATGCAGCTGTTTAAGTTTAAATATCATAACCAGGGGTCAGCAAGGCTTATCGGGCATGGGCCGGATCATTCCCGTGGAGATCCTCCGTGGGCCAGACCGGCGCAGTGCGACACCAAAAATCATGTCTGTGGCACCAGAAATCGCTTCTGCACATGCCCAGAAGCCAAAAATCATGCTTGTGCAGAAACGATTTTTGGCGTCTGGGCATGCGCAGAAGTGATTTTCGGCACTGCAAAAGATAGTCCCCGTGCCGCACTGCACTGGTTTAGTGGGTGCCTTGGTTCGGGGGTGACTCATGGGCTGGTTAAGCAACCCTCATGGGCCGTTTCTGGCCCATGGGCCTTAGGTTGCCGACCTCTGATCATAACTGTTTGGGGAAACAAAACGAAACAAAAAACCCTGCAGATTATATTGTGTGTGTGTTTTGATGTCTTTACAGGCTGCATAAACACAAACACATTTGTCGCACAAAAATGTAGTTTTTCCTCAATTTGGAATCATTAAGGCTCGTCCTCAACACCCTGCTTTCAATTTAGATTTATTCTAGATCTTGCTGTTTACAATGGTGAGCGCGGTTACTTGATACACATTTGAAACATATAAAATGTTCTGTGTGTACACAGCCTTAGTGTGTGTGTGTGTGTGTATGTGTGTGTATGTATATGTATATGTATATACTGTATACTTATATATATGTTAAACTTTTTGACAGAGCAGTTTGTAGAATTCTGTACCCTCTGGACTAGGGTTGACATATTTCAAAATGTAAAAACCAGGACACCCCAAAAGTTGTTGAGCTTTTTACAAAGACCCACAATTGTAGGCAGCGGGGATAGTTACTGGAGAAGGGAAAACATCTTGCACACATTTAGAGCCACCCTTTTGTTTATTATGACTTCCATTTTTCCATGGCTGAGGCCTAGCAATAAAAAAAAGCGTTAACTACCTCTGTTGGGCAGACTCCAACTTTAAAAATGTCTATTTGTTTCCTTGAACCGAAGCAGTGCATTCCTTTCTGTACTGTGCCTCCGCTAGTGGTTTTCAAGTAAATCGTCCTGTACACAGGTGAGCTACCTGCATTGATATTTACAGGGGAAGTAGGGAAAAGCCAGCTGTAAAGAGGCCTTTGCCAATGCCCAGTGAAAAATGGCTTTAAAACTTTAATGTGTTACCGCCAAGGAGGTCAAGGCAATGTGTGTGGCTCCACTCACACCACATTTTATCCTCACAGCAACCCTGTGAGGCAGGATGCTGAGAGAGTGACTTGTCTAAGGTTACCCAGGGAACTTCGTAGCTATGTCGGGACGTGAACCTTGGTCTCCCCTTCCTGGTCAAATACTTTTAACAACTATACTGCACTATCCTCCTTTCCTTCACTGGAGTTTTTGGTTTTTGACAGGCAGTATGTCTTGTTTGTGACAGGCAGTATGTTGTCTATCCTCTCGTCCAGGTGCACTACTTATTTTCAGGGCTGAATCCAGGCTATGGGGGCAGACAGACTTATTAACTGGCCCATTCATTATGGCCAGTGGGAGTTCCTTCCTTGTGGTATGATTTCATGCTGCTTCTGAGTATGACTAAGGAAACTGCAAGCCTGGACAATTTCTGTAGGTTCCCCACCAATCACTTATGTGATCAGCAATGGGTGGGGGGGGGGAAATCCCAAACCCTACATGATTTGATGCCAGTTAATACTATATTGTAGGGACGCGGATGGCGCTGTGGGTTAAACCACAGAGCCTAGGGCTTGCAGATCAGAAGGTCGGCAGTTCGAATCCCCGGGACGGGGTGAGCTCCCGTTTCTCGATCCCTGCTCCTGCCAACCTAGCAGTTCGAAAGCACCTCGAAGTGCAAGTAGATAAATAGGTACCGCTCCAGCGGGAAGGTAAACGGCATTTCCGTGTGCCGCTCTGGTTTGCCAGAAGCGGCTTAGTCATGCTGGCCACATGACCTGTACGCCGGCTCCCTCGGCCAATAAAGTGAGATGAGCGCTGCAACCCCAGAGTCGGTCACGACTGGACCTAATGGTCAGGGGTCCCTTTACCTTTAATACTATTGTGGTGGGCAACATTATGATAGAAGATTGGGGAAAGTTATGGAAAACTGGTTTAAAATTTACAGATTGTTCCCTGTTGAAGGAGAATTATATGAAGATGATGTATAGATGGTATTTGACACCAGTGCAGTCAGGGAAAATGTACAAAACTAGTTCGAATATATGTTGGAAGTGTAAGGAAAAGGAGGGGACATTTTATCATATGTGGTGGGATTGTAATGTAATAAAAAAAATTTGGGAAATGATATACAATGAATTCAGGAAAATGTTCCATCTAACATTTGTAAAAAAACCTGAAGCATTTTGGTTAGGGACTGTAGGAAAAAAATTGCCAAAAAAGCTGAAAATTATCTTCATGTATGCGACAACAGCTGCAAGAGTTTTAATAGCACAAGGCTGGAAGAACGAAGATATCCCAACTAAAAAATTATGACAAGAGAAATTGATGGATTATGCAGAACTGGCAAAATTGACACATAAGCTAAGGGACAAGGACAACTGTTACTTTAAAGATGAATGGGAACCCTTTACAAAGTACTTGATGTCGCAACAAAGTGAATTGGACCTTGGCAGGTTTTGAATAAACACTCACAAACTCTTTATTTAGAATCAGACAATTTAAGGATTTATACAATTTTGTAACATGCAGAGAACAGTATTCACAGAGAAACCAAAGATTGGAACTGAGGGGAGTCGGGGGGGGTCCTTTATGGGAGGGTGGGGGAGGAAAATGGGGGAAATTAATGATACGATATTTTTGGATAATATGTTTTGTTTAAATTTCTAATAACTCTTTTTTAAAAAAATACTATTGTGGTGGGGTTGCATCATCAAGGAAGCAGCTCTCATGTTAGATGCATGTGCACATGTACCTCAGTGCAGCTCAGCCTTTAGCTATGCCTATGTGATCGTATGTGATCACTGCAGATGGTGACAGCAGCCACGAAATTAAAAGACGCCTGCTTCTTAGGAGAAAAGCAATGACAAACCTAGATAGCATCTTAAAACGTAGAGACATCACCTTGCCAACAAAGGTGGAAACAAGAAGAGTTACCTACGATTGAAAAATGGAGAATGAAAATGATGGATTATGCGGAACTCGATAGACTAACAGGAAGGATCCGGAACCGACGTGATCAAAGATTTACAGAAGATTGGATGAAATTTATTGAATATATGCAAAAATTAAGTGATAATCAGATAACGTTTGTAAGTTTTAAGGTAGCTCTGTGAAGAGAAAAGGTAGGAATATTGTTAGATTGTAAAAAATTAATTAATAATATGGTGGTGTAGTTTAAATTTAAGAAATGTGGAGAAAGTAAGTACTAGGAAGGTTTTTCAGGCGGGAGGAGGGAAGTCAATAAGGAGGAATTTGGATGTAAAAAAGATGTTTTGGATGTATAATTTGTTATGGAAAAAGAATAAAAAATATATTAAAAAAAACCAAAGGTCCGTATAGTAAAAGCTATGGTTTTCCCAGTAGTGATATATGGAAGTGAAAGCTGGACTATAAAGAAGGCTGATCGCCGAAGAATTGATGCTTTTGAATTATGGTGCTGGAGGAGACGCTTGCTAGTCCCATGAACTGCAAGAATACCAAACCTATCCATTCTGAAGGAAATCAGCCCTGAGTGCTCACTAGAAGGACAGATCGTGAAGCTGAGGCTCCAATACTTTGGCCACCTCATGAGAAGAGAAAACTCCCTAGAAAAGACCCTGATGTTGGGAAAGATGGAGGGCACAAGGAGAAGGGGATGACAGAGGACGAGATGGTTGGACAGTGTTCTCGAAGCTACCAGCATGAGTTTGACCAAACTGTGGGAGGCAGTGGAAGACAGGAGTGCCTGGCGTGCTCTGGTCCATGGAGTCACGAAGAGTCGGACATGACTAAACAACTAAACAACAACAACGTGATCCCATACTGGGCACACGTTTTCCGTATAACCTGGACCATATATCAATGTTATCTTGGGAGGCTCTTCTCCAGGTGTTCCTGCCAACTGATATAAGGCAGGTGGTGGCTGGAGAGTCTTTTCGGTGGTGGCACCCCACTTATGGAATTCCCTCCCTACGGCAGCCCTCACATGGCACCAACATTGTTTACCATTTGGTGCCGGGCAAAGTCGTTTTTTCTTTCCCCACTTTGTTTTCTTTAGCACGATGTACGGTAATTTGTTATATTTACGTATTTTAATCTTGTTTATCTAAGCTGTTCTGGAAGCTCTGAGTCCATATGCATTCTTAAATAAGAAAGCAGAGTGGACTCAAGGGAAGACTCATAGAAGGGCATCATCTAGTCCAACCCCCTGCAATGAAGGTATATTTTGCCTAATGTGGGCTTCGAACCCACAACCCTTCGATTAAGAGTCTCCTGCTCTACAGACTGAGCCAAGATTTGGAGAAGCTGCTTTACATGCAAAAAAATCCCAGATTCAATTCCTGGTGTTTCCAGGCAGGGCTGCAAAAGACCCTCTTCTGAAACTCTGGGGAGCTGATGCCTGTCAGTGTAAACAATATGGGGCTAGATGGACTAATAGTCTAGCTCAGTATGGCAGCTTTCAGTCTATTGAATACACACCTGCTATTTATTTCCCCCTCACACTTGGGGAGGTACCTTCTGGGGACTGCTCTCCCAATATATTTTGAGTATACTTAGATCAATAATCTTTGACTTTCTGAAAACTACTTCCAAGGATTGACACCTTAATGAGAACTCAAGGTGAATCACGTTGCCAGGACACTGAAGTATAAATGGTGCATACAGCGAGAAACAAATATTTGCCACATAAAATATGTGTGATTCGTAACTTGATGACTGTGTGAACTTGCATGTGTGAATAAACCAACCCAAATATAAGCGAGTTTCCTCACATGACCTCAAAGCTCTTTCTTTCTTTCTTTCTTTCTTTCTTTCTTTCTTTCTTTCTTTCTTTCTTTCTGAGCCCATTCACACCTTCATCCAGACTTGGGTTTCTTCAGGTTCCCAAGAGCACTGCATTAAGAAGAGCCGGGTGATAACTCAAACGTTACAACCTCCAGGCAACCCACAGTAGATGTGGTAACATCCACACGTTCACGTTCCTCGCTTGATTACCGATTAGCGAATTGGTGAAGCGACTCCACTGAGAAACATTTCAGCGATAGCTCTTTGGAAGAATGAGGGGATGCGAAGATGGAAAGGCGTGAATGAAAACGCTGCGTAAAAGCAGCTCTGCGGGCGAGGGGGGGGGAGAAGAGATGTGGAAGAGTCTTTTCTTGTCATGTACATGAAAAAGAGAGTGTGTGTGTTTATACACACACTATTATCCCCCTCCCTGTACGTGACCACGGAGAGGTGAGCGCCTGCCTTCCTCCTCCGCGGTCAGGGAGGTGTTTCTCCTTCGGCGTTAGGAGGGGCGTGTGCGGCGGCGGCGGCTCTGGATTCTCCCTCCGCGCGCGCGTTACAGTGGGAGGAGTGTGTGTCTAGTCTGCGCCCCCCATCTCCGCCCTCCTTGTGCATGATTAGAAGGGGAGGGCTTGTATGTCTGCTTCTCCCCCTTCCAGGAGGTGGGGGGTGGGAAACACACACACACATTAAAAAAAACAAAAAACTAGGGCATTTCCTCGCGTGCGTCTGGGCGCGCGCGCGGGTGTGTGTCTGTGCGCGCTTGCCTCTCTCACAATAATCACCTCCCACCCGCCCACTGACGCTTCGCTTCTTGCAAAGGAGATCGCGCCGCAGCCGGTTGCCGAGCGATGTGAGGCGGGGAGGCTCCAGCTTCGCCTGCCTTTGCCTTTGCCTTGCCTCTCTGCCTCTCTCCTCCTTCCAGCGCTTTCCCCCACCCCGTTCCCTCCTCTTGCAGGAGCCTCCTGCCTGCCCGCCCGCCCCGCCGCTCTCCTCCTCTCTCTCTTTCCCTGCCTTCCTTCCTTCCTTCCCTCCCTTTTCCCCGCCATGCCGGACCAGATCTCCGTGTCGGAATTCGTGTCCGAGACCAATGAGGATTACAAGTCGCCCACCGCTTCCAACTTCACCACCCGGATGGTGCAGTGCCGGAACACCGTGGCCGCCATCGAGGAGGTGAGCGAGCGGGCGGCGGCGCCGAAAGGGGGCAGAGCCCAGACCCAGACCCAGACCAGCCCCTCCGCCTGGCCTGCGGGAAGGAGGAGGCGGCTCGACCGCCGCACCGAGCCCGCCCCAGCCCCCATAGCCCCCAGGCTCCGTGTGCCTCCCTAGCCCCCTGCGCGCCTGGCTATGGGGCTTCTCTGGGGAAGCGGGGAGGCTGCAAGAGGGAAGCATGGAGGAGCCGCCAGCCATGCCCAGGCTCGCTCTCCTCCCCTCTCCTCCGTCGCTCTTGCCGCCTTCTGGCACAAAGGGGGCTCCGTGCCCGACTCAGCACCCCTTTGGTGCCTTCCTTGAGAGGATTATGCCTCGCTTTTTTTGCGGGGGGGGGGGAAGAAAGGCGACAATCACGGCAGCCCCTTCTTTTCTCCTGTTTCACCTTTTGCCCGCCTTTTTTTTTCCTAAATCGTTTTTCCTCAGAATACACCTCTCTAGCAACTCTTTGCTTTCGATATTGGGACTGATGGGTGGGGTATTATTATTATATTTTGTTTTTTGCCTTTCTGCCACAAAGGGCTTGAATTCCCTCAGCCCTCCCCGAGGAGGGGGCCCACCATATATCCACCTGTACTGTATTGGGCAAGGCTATCTTCAACCATTTCTCTCCCTCTCTAAACGAGCTGCACACTACAAATGAGCTTTCCTGACACAAAGATTTTGGAAACCTGCCCCCACCCTCCCGAAAGACTTCTTGATGGCATTTTCTAACCCGTCTCAGTGGGGAGAGGAACTCTCCAAATATATATATATATATATATAGTGTGTGTGTGTGTGTGTGTGTGTGTATATATATATATATATATATATATATAGATAGATAGATAGATAGATATATATAGTGTGTGTGTGTGTGTGTATATAACGTGTGCGTGCACACACATATGCAATCTTTGCTGTCTCCAATGTGGCTTATTCCGAAAGATGGGATTTGGGAGATGTGCAACCTGACCCTAAGCATATTTACTTAGAAATTATATTCCACTGTGTTCACTGGGGCTTGATCCCAAAACTGTCTATCCTCCTATCCTCCTATGCTTTACTTATTAAGATGTAAGTCCCGTTGGACCTAGTAGTGCTTACTAAGTAAAGAAAGATGCATAGGATCAGACCGTAAGCTTTACTCTGGATATTTTTTTCTCTCCCATCTGGGGGACTGAGGGGGTTAAATAAATGCTGCAGATCCACATAAGTAACGTCTATTTTTAAAAAGGTGTTCATCTTTTCTCCCCTTTCAAGGCCTATTATGTTGGAGACCCATGGAGTATTCCATCCCTCGTATTCCTTATAGGAATTAAAATGCCTATGTCACCAAAACAAAAGGGTTAGGTCTTTGACCACTACTAATACAAGATCATAAACTTGCTTTACTAAAGCCTCTGTCCCCTTGGGACTCCTCCTTTACTAACACCACAGCATTTCCTCCCTCTTCTCTTTATTAAGTTGTATCAGACCCTGGCACATGGGATTTAAAGCACTCTTCCCTTCACACAAAAGAAGTGAAAGGTGCACTTTCTCACTATGCACAGTACTCTTTAAAGGCAAAGGGATTTAGCACTGGATTAGCTTTTGTTTACCCCTGCGAAGAGTGTAGCCAGTTTGCTTTGGCGTAATTTTTTTTTAAACATAAAATAAATAAATCATAGTTTTAGGCTTCTTTGTGTACCTTCATTGGGATTTACCCTACAGAAAAGAATGTCTGAGATGTGATCTGTCTAAATATTCAACATCTCTTGCAGAATCCTTCCCAAATAAAAACTGGACTATTTCTAGGATCAATACTATCCTGCTCTCCCTCACTCACTGTCAGTGGCATGTAAACGAGTATCGAGGCACATTCAGATATGGTTTGAATATATCTCACTGAAACATATAAACTCTGGAGTTACTTTGCATTTTTATTTGAATGACACAGCCTTTCTGGGCTGCTTCATAAAAGTGTTCATTTAACTTGTAAAAAGCAATGTGTCCAGTCTGTCTTTTTCACTACAGTGCTTTGTTATGGTAGACTCATAGGGTTCTGTATTCTTCTTCAAAAGATGGAAAAACTATTGAATTCAAGTTAGCTGGTCCAGATTGGAGGAAGTATTATTTTGCTGTTGCGAAGAAATCCCCTCCCCCCTACAAATTTGCTCTTAACCTTTATATTTTCAAAATATATGGTTTTTTGAATCTTGATAAACACCAAGCAGTCCTTTGGGGCGGGGGAAGGTGTCACTTATTAAAACAATCTGGGATTTGAAAACTTTCTGAGAGTTTTTGAATTGCAATCCAAAGCACATGAGCTGAGGAGCAAGTCCCATTGAACACAGTGGGATTTGCTTCTGAGCAAACATGCATGGGGGCTCAGAAGCAAAAGCATAGGTTAATAGCAACATACAGCTTGCTAAGTACACAAGTTTCCCCCATTTCTTTTCACCAGGTTTACTGGCCTGCAGGTGAGTTACCATGTGATGGAGAAATGCCTTGGAAGGGCTAATGTGGCCTGCTGTCCGTGTATTGCCTAATCCCAGTCTAAAACAATGAAGAAATGATTCCGTTTCCAGGATTTTTCTCATAACTCTTGGATCACAGAGCTTGAAGGAATAAAAGATAATATTAATTCCATCCTCCTTTCTACCTTTAGACACAGTTCTGCAGACACTGGCCTTATAAATAACTCAAATGGTTAGCCAACACTTCCTGTGTCTTGGGGCTTTGTGAGAGTGACAGGTCTTTATTTTTACTTTAAAAAGACTTGTGGTGCTTATGATTTTGAAGAACATATATACCGCATTCATATATACCACGTGAGATTAAACTCTCTTTCAGAGAGATGCTTTTGTCTATGGTACCACAATTCAGGGTGCGCGTTAAGAAATGATGTCCAGAATTGAAAATACTCCCAGAAACTATTAATTCCTATTCCAGGAACAGCAGCATCATTTGAGTTATAAAGCCTGGAATGACTTAAGAAGAAAAGAAAGAGTTCATTCAAATTGTCACTTTGTAGCTTAGAATCATGAGATTTCTTTTTTTAATCTCATGAGTCAGAAGTCAGAGCATCCTGATTCGTGAATGAGTGTCATTCACAGTTCTGGAGTGGTGATAAATTTGAGTTTTTGAGTGTGAAGGGATCTCTCTAAAAAACATGCCGAAAGCTTGTTTCCCTTATAAATGGGAAAACAGGCTGTTTAAACAAACAAATAAGCAAGCAATCCTAAAGCATGCTTGATTCTACACAATCTGTCTGACAGATGTTTGGTGCAGGTCACATATTGAGTCGAAAGCTAGTTTCCAAAGCAGTGCAGTCAGTATGCCTTATCTCAGCTGTTCTCTGGGTTTTGAATGCTAAGATAGAAATTTCCAGGGGACAGTAGTATGAAATAGTTAATTGTCATGTATATCAAGACAATATCTTACATCATGCTGTGCGGTGGAGGAAAATGCTAATAAAACTAAACATTTACTGCCCTGCCAAGAACTGCTCACTACGGGTGAGTAGAATTACGCGTAGCTGCATTAATTGAGGCTTGTGTTGGCAAAGTGTCTCTGCTCATCTACTAGTATTAATTTCTTCAGTAAAAGTTGGCAAAACATCAGCCTTTCTGAATTGGTCACACTGAGATTCTGAAATGGCTTAATTATACTGAGTACATTTTAGCCTAGAATCAAGTGCCTAAATAGCTGTGGCTTTCAAAGTGTAAATCTCTGCAGCCTTTTCTGCTGCAGCAATACAGGTCACACCCTTTACAGTATTAACGCCATTTAGCAGGTTTGTCAAGCCTGTAGAGATGATGCTATGATTAGAATTAGGCCATCCAATTTCTAATGGCAAAAAAAAGGGGGGGGAGACAGTAGTTCGAAAGAACTTGCGCTCTTGGCCTGATCCTGCATAATGCTTCCCAAACATATTTCAGAAAGTGTATCTGTGCCTTGTATTGTTTATATACATGATATTAAAATGCCAGCAGGACTGCTTGCACCAGGTAAAACAGTAACTAGGCTGGAAAGACTAAGCTACAGCAAATGATGAGTCACTGAAATACTGGAAACCTGTTTAGGTACTTTACCTGCCGGCTGAAGGTCTCTTTTTCCAAGTGGGGGATGGGGAAGGAGAATTTAGCCTGCAGGTTTTAGTGGATTTTTCTTGATTTCTTTTTTTAAAAAAAGTATTGTTATTTTCTGTTGCAACAATAAACCACAGCAACTCCCAACAAACGTTGGCATGCTGATGATCTTGTCACATTACCCAATTTCCTCTTTGAGTTCACACTTCCATTGTGACACAGTAAAGCATTGATGAATCTACGTTTGTCCATTGTGTCCCATAGGTCGGAGGTTGGATCAGTGGATTTTTCTTAATAATGAAGAACCTCATGAAGGAGATTTAATCTCATTTTGGGATGAGTTTTGTATTTCTACAGATAGGTTTCATTTGTTGTGAGACATTAGTGTAGCATACAGTGTTAGGTTAGGAAGAAAAAAGGGAGAGAGTTGAGTGGGGTGGGGTTGGGTTGGGTAGTTATGCTTCTATTCTTCTACTTAGTGCAGACATGTCCAAAGTCTGTTTTGGGGGCCTAATCCGGCCCGCTGGTCGGTTTAATCTGGTCCCTGTGTCAGTTTATTTCCTGGGGTAAAATCCTTAAAGAACCTCAACAACTTCAATCCTAAAAAAAAGGTTAACAACTCTGGTTGGCCCTTTTGGTCCTTCACTTCATCAAATCTGGCCCTCTTTGAAAAAAGTTTGGACACCACTGCCTTAGTGTATGTGTGGGGTTTTGTGTCATTGTCATTTGTATGTGTTCTTTTACTATTCACTTGTTGTATTTCATTGGTGGTGAGAGAGGTTGGGGGCGGCCTAGGGTGTGGTTGGTTGTCTTTGGTTGGCTGTAGTGAGATTTTTTGTGTGTGTGTGAGTGGGGTGTGTGTGTGTGTGTGTGTGTATGTGTGTTTTGGATCAGGTTAGCCAGATTGATTTGTATGCTGTTGGTGGATTCTTGTTGTTGTCTTGTTGGGCTATGTATGTGATAAAGTGGAACCATACTGGGGTGAAGGCGTCTTCTATTTGTCCCCGTGTCAGTTTCAGTTTATTGGTTAGTTTTTCTAACAAGGCTGTTTCCCATACAGTGGTACCTCAGGTTAATTACTTAATTCGTTCCGGAGGTCCGTTCTTAACCTGAAACTGTTCTTAACCTGAAGCACCACTTTAGCTAATGGGGCCTCCTGCTGCTGCCGCGCCACTGGAGCACGATTTCTGTTCTCATTCTGAAGCAAAGTTCTTAACCCGAGGTACTATTTCTGGGTTAGCGGAGTCTGTAACCTGAAGCGTATGTAACCCATGGTACCACTGTACTGTTTGATACCATTGGTCCATGCTCACTGCTGACAGGTCTCTCCAGTGTCTGACTATGATGCTTCTGGCTTCTGAGAGCAGGTGGGTTATGAACTCTCTATAATGTAAGTGGGCATCATTAGCTTGGAATATGTTTAGTAGGGCCAGTTCTGGGGTGACTTCTAATACTTGCTTAGTTATTTTGCATATATCTTGTATGATTGATGTCCAGAAGAGTTGGATTTTGGGATATTTCCACCACATGTGGAGGTATGTGCCTGTGGAGGTGCATCCTCTCCAGCATTTTGGTGAGGTTCATGGGTGTATCAGCGCTAGTTTCCTTGATATTAGGTACCATCTATAAGTGAGTTTCAGAGTGAGTTCTTTTCTTTTCCACTGATACTGACGTTTCCTTTTTAAAAGTTGTTGGAGTGATTGCCTGAGCTTCTCTTTCTATTGCGGTGAACTCACACAGAGAAGTCTTTAAACTAAAAGAAGTATTTTTGTGTGGCTTTTCTGTCTTACTAAAGCATTCAGGGAATCACTGCAAACCTATTGCAGTAGTAGACACTACTGTTAACATTACTACAGGGTGTCTGATAATAACTATTTTGCTCTTAATTGGTTTTTGCCTTTTCGTTGGGTGGAGTCAGATGTTTCCTTTTCATGTCATTGTAGGATGAGCACTTTTAGTTAATGTTCTAAATCTCTTTATTTGGTATTTTATTTTTTAATTGCACGTTGCTTTGTGTGTGTGTGTTTTTAGTAAGCAATAAATAAATAAATAAATATAACAAATAATATTTTTTATTTCTGGGACTGTATTGAATTTCAGACACTGTTCCAGAGTATGCATCCTGAGTTACATAGGCATATACAAGATGTCTGGATCTGATAAATCAAAGCAAGGTTCTCCATATTGGGCACTCCCCAATGATTGACTTTATGTTCATATTATTGTGCACAGCAGAGTACAGGACAGATCGAGGTGTTCCACAGGACAGTTGCCTGCCGTTCAAGGAACAAGCTTAGTAAAAGAAAGCCAGATAATTAAAGCAAGCTTGTTTAACAGGGTGTAATGAATTTGACCCGGAGGAAATTCCTTTCTGGTCCTAGATGTGGTAATCAGTTATCCCAATGGAAAAGAAAAACCTGTTGATCAAGTTTCCCAACGAAGGAGAAATTCTTCGCATTCTAGCCCTTGTCAATCCTGTCAGACATCCCAGTGCTCCATTTTTAGAAAGTGCATCTTTTGAAGCATGCATTGCGTGTAACGTGTGGGGTGCATGTAAATGTGGCACATCTGTAAAGTAGCTAGTTCAGTTTGCCAGAGTATTTCTCTTCTACCATGTGTACAAGGTAGGCACTTAGAAATCTGAATTCATTTATTTTTCAACCCTTGACTTTTAAAGTAGCTAAATAGCTGTCTTGTTCTGCTGTCCAGAGGCATGTATGGAAAAAATTCTGTAAGCTAGTTCTGGTCCTGAAACATGTCACAAAATCATTCTGAAAGGCAACCTCGGAGGTTTGGGGGGGCCATGGGGTGAGGTTAACAGATTAAATATCAAATTTAATCCATTAACCTCACCACTAATGCCTAGTCCTTACAAATAGCAACAAACAAACTAGGAGCTGGAGGAGGCGGAATTTCCTTTTCATAGGCATTTCTTCTTCCTAAAAGATCTCTCTGTAATTAAGATCTGAAGTTGTGAATGGGTTGCTATTTTCTCTCACTTTTCTCCCCTCTCTCTGCTTGCATTTCCTGTTAAAGTTTGGCCTAAATCCTAGATACATCTGCACAAGCTTTAAGTAAAACCACATTTTTAAAATTATTAAACAGAACTATTATGTACAAAGAGCTATGAGGCATAACAACAGTGTTGTGGCTAGTTTCAGTGCCAGTGATGGAGTTTTCTGGACTCTTGAAAACTTTGTTGTTGTTATTAAAACTTCATTTGTATTAAGCATTTTCTACAGAAGGACCCTGGTTCAATCCCTAGGTAGGACTGCGAATGCTCCCTGCCTGAAACCTTAGCAGGCCCCCATCGGCCAGTGTAGTTGTTGGACTACAACTCCCACCATCCCTGACTACTAGTCCTGCTAGCTGGGGATGATGGGACTGGTAGTCCAGCAACAGCTAGAGACACAAGTTTGAGAAACACTGGACTGTAGGCAGGACTGACCTAGAGGGGCGAATGGATTGGACTCAGTTTAAGGCAACTAGCTTGCTACGTTCCTTACGAATTACAAATTCAAAGCAAAAAAAGCAATTTGCCTTCAAAAACAGAATGGCATCAGTAACAAAGCAGTATCCTTTGCTAGAAAATAATGTAATTGCATTATCCATGGTTTTATTCCTGCTTCCGCTTAAGAGTCATAATCTCTTACGCAGTCTTCCTACATAGCTTCTGTGAAAATGATTATGATGTGGACCCACACGTTATCATAATGATTGGGAGGGGCTGCAGCTCAATGATAGAGCAAAAGATCCCAGGTTCAGTTCTTGGTGTCTCTAGGTAGGATTGGGCATGCTGCCTGCCCCAAACCCTAGAGAGCTGCTGCTAGTCAGTGTAGGTAATACTAAACTGGATGGTCCAGAGCTTTGAACTGGCATAAGGCAGCATCCAATGCATGCAGGTCTATTGCTTTAGTTAGGAATTCTGATGGGTACAACAACAGTAATGTGAATATCTTAGGTCAGTGTTTTTCTTAGTGGTAATGAATGTTGGGAGTGGACATGAACCAACAACAATACATAGCACGGGACCTAAAAGCTGAAAGGATTGGACAGATTGGAAATTGAAGAAGCTGTGGCGTTGTCTCCAAATAGTGCTAGCAGTGGAAGAAATGATAGAAGATGGAGCAGCTGTTTTTCTTCTCTCGGCCCATCGCTATTTCTTGGTGGAACAATGGCAAAACTTAGCTGTTGGCCTACAAATGCATTGCCTCATGACTCTTGAGGCACATGGTTGCCGCAGAAGAAAGTTGACTGTGTTCTGGCTTGTTTTAGCTTGTGCACTGTTGCTCAGTGGATTCAAATATTGGGGCCTGAGCATGAACAACTCTGAATGGGCATTAGTAGTGGCGTGCCACAATGCCAAATCCAGGGTATATATGGCAGCTTATATTTATTAATTCACCATGAGCCATACCATTTCACCACAGATTCTGCTGCAGTATTTTACATCTGCTGCAGTATTTGCCACTTGTGAGGGTGATGCAGGTGAGCAAGCAACTCTCAGGTAAGAGAGTTCACACCCTGGGACAATTTGGTGTGAGCTTTGTGCATAGAATAGAGCAGCTGGAGGGTAGCACAGCCCTTTCCTCAAACTGGTGCACTGCAAATGTTTTGGACTACAGTGGTACCTCGGGTTACATACGCTTCAGGTTACATACGCTTCAGGTTACAGACTCTGCTAACCCAGAAATAGTACCTCGGGTTGAGAACTTCGCTTCAGGATGAGAACAGAAATCGTGCTCTGGCGGCGCGGCAGCAGCGGGAGGCCCCATTAGCTATAGTGGTGCTTCAGGTTAAAAACAGTTTCAGATTAAGAATGGACCTCTGGAACGAATTAAGTACGTAACCAGAGGTACCACTGTACAACATCCATGAGTGCAAGCATGGCTAATGGTCAGTGATGGTCCAACAACATCTGGAAGGTACCTGGTTTGGGAAGGCTAGCCTCAGCTTTCCTCATGTGTTAAAGTAGCCATAAAAAGAAGAGATGGTTTCTGCTTAGACTAGCAACAGTCAGTGTCTTACAACTGAATGAAAAAATACATATTGCAAAAGTGCAGATGATACAACCATGATTGGGCTCATCCCTGAAAGGGAGGGTGAAACGGATTATAGAGATGAGGTGGAGCGGCTGACAGAGTGGTGCAGAGCTAACAACTTGCTCATAAATACAAGGAAGACAAAGGAGCTTGTGGTGGACTTCAGGAGACAGAAGAGCAATGTCCAGCCACTTTTGATTGATGGGGTCTGTGTGGAGAGGGTAACAACGTTCAGATTTTTGGGCATTGAATTACAAGAGGATCTGTCCTGGAGTGTTAACACAAGGGGGCTTGTGAAGAAGGCGCAGCAGAGACTGTACTTTTTGAGAATTCTAAGGAAAAACCATCTTCCGCAGAAACTGCTGCTTGCCTTCTATCACTGTGCCATTGAGAGCGTGCTCACTTATGGCTTATGTGTGTGGTACGGAAGCTGTACTACCCAGGACAGGATGGGGTTGTGCAGAGTTGTTAAGGTAGCAGAGAGCATTGTTGGCTGCCCACTCCACCTTAGAGCAGATTTATGCCACAAGGTGCCATAGGAAGGCACTGGACATAGTAAAAGATCCATCGCATCCTGGTCACTGTTTCTTCGAGCTCCTGCCGTTGGGACGGAGATACAGGACGATGAAGACAAGAACGAGCTGTCTTAAGAACAGCTTCTTCTCCAGAGCGATCTCGGCCCTGAATGGGAAGCCTGGACTTTGAAAGTCATCTAATCTTCCTTGCTGTACTATACTGTATTGTTTTAATTAGTGTTTTTATGGAGCAGTCAAGTAATTTTGTTGTCCCCGAGAGGGGGCAATGACAATAAAGATATTATTATTATTATTATTATTATTATTATTATTATTATTATTATTATTAGAACATAAGAAGAGAGCTCTGTTGGATGAGGCCAAAGTCCCATCTAGTCTGCAACTCTTTTCCCACTGTGGCCAACCATATGGTGCAGGGACCTTACATTGCGTGTGCAAATGCTTCTAGTGGTTTATAGTTTGAAGAAATCAAGGAAATGGAGAGTTGTTGGACAAGCAAGCAATATGGTTAGATTAATTCTAGGAAGCAGCAGATAATTCAAGAGCAAAGGATCCAGGTAATGACTGAGATGTTGGAAATTTAGCAGTAGCAACAAGAGAACTGAGTTTTCAAAGGAATGGGGCTGGGCTGGGGAACTGGAAGAAGAACAGTTCAAGGGGAAATGACAGTAATTTCCCCCAAGTTTCCTTTTAAAGAATTGTGGTACCACTTCTTTTCACTTCTCTGGAGATTGGATATATGTGCAAAGCGTTTGGATGGTACCTTTTGAGAACATCTTCTGTCCAGAGATTAGTTACCGTAACTGTCAATAATTAAGTATTCACTGGCCTGTGTTTTAATAGTTTGTCTTGCTTAGGATGCAATTCAACACGTTTGTCTGGGAACAAAGAAGACTTCACTTCTCTGCATAGCATTGGATTGTTAGAAGAATTTAATTCTATTCTGGTGCATACCTACTGCAGATCATTTGCAGTGGTTTTTCCTTTCGATTTTTGAGGGGTTACTTTAGCCATATGCAGGGTGCTTCTTAGGGACAGTTTTCACCTCAACGTTCAGGATGACTTGGGTTCCTGCTGATTCTGCAGAGATTCAAGCATGTGTTTAGATTTGGTGCCTTGGAGGATAACACAAAGAAATTAGTTCTGTGGTAGGGTTGGTATTTTCTTCTCAATCCTTTCTAATTAATTCTGCCTTTTGTAGTGCCGAGTGCAAGTTCAGCATTGGTCTGTAAAGCAGCAGTTTTCTGATGTCAGCTATATTACAGTTGCTTACCTCTTGCAAGTTCAGAAGTGTTAGGTAGATTATGTATGTGTAGTTGCATGGACTAACCCAGAGGTTTTCAACCTTTTTGAGTCAGGAATCCCTTGACCAACTACCTTCTTTCTGCAGTACACCTATGGGGCTCAGTTATGTCACCCCGTGCTAGGCTAGGACCCAGGAGACCAGGGTTCAAATCCCCATTTGTGCATGAAGCCCACCCGGTAACCTTGGTCCAGTCACTGTCTCTCAGCCTAACTTACTGAGTTTATAGGGTCGTTGTAGGAATGAAGAGGGGGAGAACCATGTATGGCACCTTGAGCTTCTTAGAGAAAGAGTTGGGATGCAAACGAATACACAGATTGTACTGGGAAGCCAGGATAGCAATGCTGCCGGCTGCTACTACCAACCATGACCTTATTCATAAATGTTTTGGAATATATTACTTAATGGAAAATAAGTCATTGATGAGATATGTGATCAAGATGCTGTTGCCCTAAAGAAGGTTTCTGAACCACAACCCAGCTAAGTTTAACAATGGGTGTGTGTGTGGAATTTATGCAGGTTTGCCCTTCCCCTTCTGTAATGATTTGCAGGTCTTTGCCAACTGCTTTTGACTTGCAGAGGTGCATGAATATCTAACTCTTGTATAACAAACTCAGTAAATGGGTTGTAGCCTCCTTCCTGCTGATTTTATCCTGTGCACCATTGCAAGCTGTCTGAAACAAATGCTTCAGTGAAACACATTGTTGGTGAGGCCGTGTGTGATGATAATGATCCAAGACCTAATCCGAAGGGATTCAGTAGACTGGCTGTTGGATGACAGTAAGGCAATATGGATAAGAGGATGCACATCTATTGGTTATGATGTCATTATTAAACAGCAGAATATGTTTGTTTGTTTTTTGTCTGCGAAGATTTGTTAACCATTCATAATAGCCTTGAGAAGCCCATGATTTACAAGGTGCAAGGGAGATGAGGATATTGAAACGTAGCAGTAGAACAGAGAGTGGGTATTCTTTGTTGTTTCAGTAGGTTTGGTCCTCCAGTCCAGTGAATGCTTTTTTCTCAAGGGTTTGTAATGATTGGTTTATCAGTTTTGAACTTTTCCTGCACATGTCTAGTCTAGTTCATTTGTGCAAATGTTACAGCTGTTACTCTTGGCAGTCATGTTTCTTTAATGTCTGTTCCTACAGCTGCATCCTCAATGTTAGCATCTGACTTTAAACCAACAAAAGCCAGAAATTAGAGCATAGGCTGTGACTTGGTTTCCTAATCCTTAGCATTGTCTAGGAATTGTAGTGTGATGTATAAAACCACCTGCTGTGCAGATGCCCCCCTTTTTTTGCACCAGAGTAAAGAGTAGATTATCACTGTGGTGCGTTTTTTTTTCCAGCTGGAAGTCTATAATTTTGTCTAGGCATTATGTTAAGTATGTATGTGACTACCTTAAAACAGCTGAAGAGATTGTAGTGGAACAAATTAGTTGTGCATTCCTGAAAAGCTTTTGTTATGTATTTTAAAAGAAACAGAGGGGAAATAAGGGAGCATGAAAGCAATGTGGACATGAAGCATGCATTATTTGCTCTGGTTCATTTTTAGTGAAAACTTTCTTTACCAAAAGAAAAAGAAAAAAAATAGCCCTAGTGAAATCTATTTTGAGGAAAGCCATTTAGGAAGCAGCATACATTCACTAATCATTTTAATCCCTATCAATCAGACAGGATTACTATTTGAACAAAGGCAGAAGAGTGGAAATTTCATTGCCATGCATATATCCATTTTCTCGACCCCTATTCCCTAATTTAGATTCAGAATTTTGCTGGGTTCTTATTTTACTTCATTTCGTTCCATGGGGTACAGAAGGTGCCTGTTGTACCTAATACAACTAAAAGTAGAATTTCCCCTCTCTTTGTATTTGTGTAGAATACAAATATACTACAAGTACAAAGCTTCCTCCATAATGGAAGAGAATGATCTGGCAGCTAAGGTAGTTGGCTCATATCTCCTCTCCAGCAAGAGTAATTTGTTTTAGTCGGTTTAGTGCAATACTCAGCCTTGTTTCACAAGTCCATAATCCCTGATCTTCCATCTGTTTTTCATTTTAAAAAAGTATTCCTTTGATCTGACACAGAAGTAGAAAATTAAGAGAAAATTTTGTAGGGTACTGCTCTCTGCCCTCCAGTCTTCAAGCACTTCCACATAGAAGAAGCAAGTCCTATGTATTTTTTTTACCTGCAATCACTGAATAATGCATAATGCATGTGTATTAAATTTGTATCTGCTCTGCCCTCAATCATGTATAAACTGTGTGAGTGTGTTGCCAGATTCTAAATAGGAAAAGGAGGGCATGGATGAATATAGAATCCTCCCTCTGCCTGGGATAGGTCTCCTTGCAGTTTGACTGAGGTTCTGCCCCCCCCCCCTAACAAAAATCCTACCTGTGCCCATGGGAAGGCGTTCTCTGCCACACTCTTCACCTCTGCAACCTTTACTCTTAATATTTGACTCCGTCTGTATTTTGTGCGTGATTGGGACAGATTTGTGCCTTTGTGTATGGATATGCTGTTACACCGTGTATATAATGGCTGTGTGGAGAGGAGAGTAGGATCCCACACTTCTTGGTCCTATTCCTATCTTCTGTGAATTCAGTGAAAGCGTGAGTGGGGCTTAGGTGCCTATGCAAGCTGAATGCACTTGGGTTCTGCAGGATAGTTGTGAACCATGGCTGCACACTGTGTCCCTAATCATGTGGAGGAGCCTAGCTATGTGCGCCTGTGTGCAAATTAGATCCCCTTTCACACTGTTGGAGGAAGGACAGCAAGCACCAATCCCACAATCCCTCTCCTTGCATTCAGCTTATGTATGGAGGGAATAAATAAACAGTGCTTGAGACTTCAGTGCTATATAGACTTATTTGGAAACATTTATCGACAATCAAACACATTTGAGATCAAGGTAAAAATACATTAATTATTTCTAGGAACATGTTCCTTGCACCTTTACTTCCATTTAGGCATTGATTTCCGAAACTGAAGATGGGCGATTTTAGTTTCTGTTTTGCCCATGAGAATCCAAGGAAGCACTTGTCTCATAGTTTCCTTTTGATTTCCTGACTGTATGCTAGTGTGTGACATCTTTTTCAGAAGCATTGCATTAGTTTCCAAATACTGCCTGAATTATTATTACATTTTATAAAGTGTATACGTTTATTCAAAATTATCAGCTGCAGGATAGATTCAAGTAAAATAGTTTATTGGAAATTCTGTGTCTGCCAAACTTAAGAAGTGTTCTGAGAATGTCCTCTGGAAGCCTGCACTGTTCTAAGTTGCTGATAGTGCTGCAACCTGTGAAGAGGATGGTATTCAAAAGATGTGAGAAGGGGATCCTCCAACATGACCTTGTTTGGGATCAGGGTCCATTTTAACTCAATTAAATTTATACCCCAACCTTCCTCCCAGAGTTGCCCAGGGCCCTGAATTATGCACATACCTGTACTCACTTGTGCTGCATCATTGCCATCTCTCTCAATTATTGGTCCCGGTTTTAAGCCAGTGGCACTTTTAGTTAAAATTAAAAGGGTCTCATGTAGCAGGTGTGGGGATGATTTCCGACTAAGACCCAGAAGAGAGCCATGTCCAGTCGGAGTAGTAAGAGCCTCAGTAGACAGTCAAGAGCTAGAAGGGATCATTGGACATCACAGTTTTTTGGGAGAACACGTGGAGTTCTTTTGCATAAGACTCTTTAACCTGCAAAGTTTAAACATTGCCAGCAACCTCATGAAGTATGAGACTAGCTCCACAATTAGAAAATATATGCACAATCCCTCCCAAATTCTGAAGGTATGATGGGACAGAAATTCATAGTGACTTCTGCGTACACTGTAGCCAATGGTTTACACTGAACCAAAACCATATAGGAATGTGTGTTAGTCCTTTTTGGCCCAGATGGCATTGAATCAGGCCATTGCTTTGTATACTGTTTGCTTCTTATATCTGGCAAAGTGAGCCGGCCTCAGAGCATTCAGCATAGTTGGATCATTTGTAAGAGAAAGTTAGATGGAAAGGTATTAGTCTATGACAGGTGTGCTTAGACCAATGCCTGGTTTATATTTCTGTATCACTTTTTTTAAAACACCTTATCAATTAGTTATTTAAGAATCAGTTTATAATATGCACAGGTGGGTCTGCTAAATTCCCATGTTTAATCCCTGTCATCTTCAGGTAGAGCTGAGAAAACAGCTCCCGTCTGAAACCCTGAAGAGCTTCTGCCAGTGTAAATACTTAGACAGAAGGGCCAGTGGCCTAACTTGGCACAAGGAACCTTCCTTTGCTGTCTAGTTTGATTCCACTTAACATGCTTGCCAACTGTTGCAGGAAGGGCGGAACTGTTGCTGTGTTTGAGTTTACATCTTACGCTGGAGACTGGCATTTATTTTATGGAAGCTCAAATAAATCCGATACAGCGAACATTCTTGTGGCTATAAATGTTGGTAGAATCAGTGGTGTGTGTGGCTGTCTTGTTTAAAGTATCATCTCCTGTTTTCTCCTGTGGATTTTAAAAACCCGAAAGTTTGCTTTCAGCATTGTTCCTGATTTTGGTGCATTCAGAGGCTGTTATTCCTTGAGAGGAAGCAAAGGAAATGGTTCCCAAAGGAAGCAAGATGACTGATAGGTGCTGCCACTGAGGATGGATTGGTATGACGTGGTGGCTTCTGGTCCTCTTTGGGAACATGTGCAAGGCAAGGGGTACGCCTCTACTACATGGGTAGCCAATGTGGGTTGCCAGATGTTTTGAACCAGAAGCCCCATCAGCCCCAGCCAGGGTGGCCATTGATCTGTGTTGCTCACTGATGCAAGAAAGTCTTCCCGTGGGTTTGAAACAAGTCACAAGCCTGGGAAACTTGTCATGGAGCAAGGGGAAGTCGTGAAGTAATGCACCCCACACTTGTAAATAAACAAGGACTCAAACAAGCAAAGACTTTACCATGGTTTTTTGAATGCAGTTTTGAATTGTGTTCTATAGCCAGCACTGCATTTACTCCCTTTTCTGTACAATTAGAATTGACTGTCTGCATAATCGAAGAGAATGATCTGGTCACAAAAGTTGTCAGCTCATATCTTCTCTCCAGCAAGGAGTCTTTGGAGAAAGCCGTGTGCTTTAAATTTGGAAAGTTTGCTGGGTGAGTGGGATTGACTCTTAGACCACTCCAAGAATTGCAGCTCTCTAAGGTGAATAGGGGCGTCTTAGCAACTCTCAGCACCCTTAACAAACTCCAGCTCCCAGAATTCCTTGAAGGAAGCCATGACTGTTTAAAGTGGCATGATACTGCTTCAAATGTGGAGATGAGGCCATAGCCTTTCTCGTTGATTCTGGACCAGAAGGGAGTCTACCTGTAGTCTAGCTAAAGAATAAAGAGCAGTAGAGCCAGTCCACGCTACCTTTGTAGACTTCGCTCATGTCTGAGATACGTCATAAAGCATGCTGCCACCAGGACTCCTTGCAAATCTTTTCTGGTCCTGCAGATTAGGTAGCATTCTGTGAGATGCAGCTACCCATTTAGATTATGAAATACAATACAGAACTTGGTTAGACACAAATTATGAATATGGGCGGCTTAATGCTGCTTGTTCTGCAGTACACTTGTATCATTTTCCCCCCTTAGAACTGTGCTACATTAATTCGTTGTTGTTGTTTAGTCGTTTAGTTGTGTCCGACTCTTCGTGACCCCATGGCCCAAAGCACGCCAGGCACTCCTGTCTTCCACTGCCTCCCACAGTTTGGTCAAACTCATGTTTGTAGCTTCGAGAACACTGTCCAACCATCTCATTGTCTATCATCCCCTTCTCCTTGTGCCCTCAATCTTTCCCAACATCAGGGTCTTTTCCAGGGAGCCTTCTCTTCTCATGAGGTGGCCAAAGTATTGGAGCCTCAGCTTCATGACCTGTCCTTCCAGTGAGCACTCAGGGCTGATTTCCTTAAGAATGGAGAGGTTTGATCTTCTTGCAGTCCATGGGACTCTCAAGAGTCTCCTCCAGCACCACAATTCAAAAGCATCAATTCTTTGGCTATCAGCCTGCTTTACAGTCCAGCTCTCACTTCCATACATCACTACTGGGAAGACCATAGCTTCAGCTATACGGACCTTTGTTGCCAAGGTGATGTCTCTGTTTTTTAAGATGCTGTCTCAGTTTGTCATTGCTTTTCTCCCTGGAAGCAGACGTCTCTTAATTTCGTGACTGCTGTCACCATCTGCGGTGATCATGAAGCCCAAGAAAGTAAAATCTCTCACTGCCTCCATTTCTTTCCCTTATATTAATTCATAGAATCATAGAATTGTTGAGTTGGAAGGGACTCTGAGGGTAGATGTAGTGCAATCCCCTGAAATGCAGGAATCTCAACTAGATCATACATGACAGATGGCCATCCAAATTCTGCTTTAAAAGCCTCCAAGGAAAGAGAGTCCACCATCTCTTGTGGGATTCTGCTGCACAGTTGAGCAGCTCTTTCTGTCAGAAAACTCTTCCTGATGTTTAGTTGGAAACTCCTTCATTGTATCTTGGATCCATAGGTTTGGGTTCTACGTTCCAGAGCAGGAGAAAGCAAGCTTGCTCTTATTTCCCATGTGATAGCTGTTTAGATATTTGAAAACGTCTATCGTATCTCCTCTTAGTCTCTTCTAATAAGGCTTATGCCATTGATGTAAGTACTCTTGACTTGAGAAGTGCCTAGCGCCAATGCTGCTATGAGCGTGCAATCAATCACCAGTAATTCCAAACCCAAACACTGAGTCATACACTAAATAAGAAAAGTGTCTTGCACGTGTGTTATATTCCACCCCCAATCACAGTAAACCTCCTGTTTTCTGCTTGTTTGGTCTGTCACAATTTGTACGTTCGCAAGCAATAAATACAATGTTGTAGCAGTCAAAAGTGAGTAAGCCTGTTAACCTTGCTTATCTCAGAGTGAAGTGGGGTGAGACTTTCATATCTTAATCTTAGAACCGTACCAGGTTTCAGAGCTCATTGCTAGCAGGCAGAAGAAAGCAGGAAGCCAGGGAAATATGAAGGCAGTAGATTGATGACTTGAAAGAATCTATGTGGACAAGCTATTGATGAATTTGTCTCAGGTGCTTAAGGCTGTTTTCATTAAAACTTTGCTCACAAAGCCAGCAGTGTGTAGTCAGAAGCATGCTGCGCTTGATTTATATTTGTTTGTATAGAGAACGTCAACACTGATTGGTGAGAGGCTGTCCAAAGATTGGTGACTTTAACTCAACGGCCTTTCCCCCGTCCTACGTTTGAGGCCTTTAACCGTTTTGATTAGGTGGTTGAGCTCCTTCTTTGCCCCCACACATTGGCCTGGTTCTTAGGGTTGCTGTAGGTCCGGAATTTGCTTAACACACACAAAAATAGGGCAATCCTAGGTTCATATACCACATTAAAAGATAGAAACAACATAAAAATGCTGCGTGGTGGTGTGTACTGGTGAAAAGCTCTCTCTACTCTCCATTCCTGCTGTTGCTGCACCCCCAGGAAACAAGGCCAAGTCTGGCTTGCCATGAGATCTGAACCTGTGCTCATGGTTTGTTTCTCTTCAAGGAAACCCCCCCCCCCAAATAAGTTTGTTCTTGGCTTACTGCTTGTGGATAGTTTGGGGAAAACAAGCCATGAGCCTGTCATGGTGTGCCATACTTTTACTTGTTTCCTGGCAGTGCAACAGGAAGGAACACCATGCGCCACCATGCTGCTTGTACGCATTAAAAAATACATAGTTTTTGGAATTACGGTTTAACGTGATGTGTGAACTGGGCCATGGTTTCAGACCACATGTGATCATGCCTCTGGAGTTGCCTGTATCTTTGGTTTGCACACTAAATGGCTAAATGATACTATCTCTTATCTAAATTTGAAATGGTACTCTGGTTTGAGCCTCAGCTCTTCTTATCAGACAAGGAGAATGACTCTTATTGTTGTCGCTGATCAGTAACAGTTGGGCGGTGGGAAGCAACTAATTGCTTTTAACTAGCAAGCTGCTGCTTTAATGATAAGGGTAGGGGAAAGGTTTAGGGACGGGTAAGACTGATAACAATGGCTTCCTGCAACCTCAGTTGCAGCGACGCAAATGTTACGTGGTACAGTGGTACCTCGGGTTAAGTACTTAATTCGTTCCGGAGGACAGTTCTTAACCTGAAACTGTTCTTAACCTGAAGCACCACTTTAGCTAATGGGGCCTCCTGCTGCTGCCGTGCCGCCGGAGCACGATTTCTGTTCTCATCCTGAAGCAAAGTTCTTAACCCAAGGTACTATTTCTGGGTTAGCTGAGTCTGTAACCTGAAGCGTATGTAACCCGAGGTACTACTGTACTGTTCACATGATGGCACATCATGTGCAATATATTCCATAACAGTATAAATTGTCACCATTTCATAGAATTTTCTCAGCTCGGTTACTGTGGCCTTCATTTTTGCGGCAGCATAACAGGGCCTAGGGCTGCAATTTTAAGGGAAGGGGAAGCTAAGGGTGTATTGGGGAGGGCATTGGGGAGTGACTCATTGTAAAATAATGAAAGTCTACATAGGTCTGATACAAGTTACTTAATTGATTAATTCATTTTGACTTAGATTTTTAGTGCTAGGTGCCACAGTGTTTATCTAGGCTAGAGATAGGGAACCTGTGGCCTTCCGATGTTGCGGCACAACAGCTTCCACCATTGCTTACCATTGGCCTTGCTTGTCAGGGCTGATGAGAGGGCTACAAGGTTCCCCTCATCCCTGATCCAGACCCTACATCCTAAATGGATTTTTAAAAATTCTAAGTGGATTCTGAAAGGAGATCTTTATCACAGCTGGTATTGGGTTTGAATTGATTTTATGTATGTGCGATTGCTATTTTAAACCCACTCTCTCTATTTTTTAAAAAAATGTTTTTATAATATGTAACTGTTTTAGATATATTTTTATTATATTGGAAAAAGGCTTTGGTATGCCTCATGGGAAGTGATTTATAAACGAGATAGATAAATAAAAATAATTGTGATAACCATAATGATAGATTCTGGTATAACCACTGATACCGTGAAAAAGGCCTTTGAAGTTCTACCATTATGAGAAACTCATTTTTCTTGGAATACTTGTGCTGTAGCTCTCATGCCCAGGCTGTTGTTGGCATGATGGACCCCAGAGGATAAGGCATCAGGTATCACATTACAAATGCCCTAAGCCCTCGTATTTATGGTACCGCCTTTCCTGGTATGCCCCGCAGAGGACCTTAAGGTCCATGAATAACCATAGTTTAGAGGTCCCAGGCCCTAAGGAAGTCAGACTATCCAACACCAGGGCCAGGGCCTGTTCAGTGATGGCTCCGACCTGGTGGAATGCTCTGTCCCAGGAGACTAGGGCCCTTCAGGATTTAACCTACTTCCGCTGGGCCTGTAAGACAGAGCTATTCCACCCGGCCTTTAATTTGAACTCGGCCTGATCTTTTATTTCCCTTCTCTTCCCCCTCCCCCCTTTTTATGAAGATTGCCCACTCTGGGACCCCACAGCTAATTCTTCCCTGGCCCAAGTAGGCCTAATTCTTCCCTGGCCCAAGTAGGCCTAATTCTTCACTGGCCCAAGTAGGCCTAATTTAGCCAGCTAGCCCTGGTGACCTATCTAATGTTTATTGGATGGATTTCCCTCAAATTGACTTTTGTACTTTGAATTTTATTGTTATTCATGCTTTTTTACTGTATTTTATGCTGCTTTTTTGTTGTATTACGATTAAGTGTTTTAAATTTGTTGTTAGCCACCCTGAGCCCGGGTTTCTGAACCGGGAAGGGTGGGGTATAAATAAAAATATTATTATTATTATTATTATTATTATTATTATTATTATTATTATTAAATGACTTGATCCTTGCTGTTCTGCTTCCAACATCAAGTTGGGAAGGCAAATGGATAAGGCAGTATTTTTAAAATAATGGAATGGTCTTTTGTCTTCCTGGGATCTGTTAGCTCATGTGTACGTGCTGTTATGTTGCCTTACTTTTTTCATTGAAGTCTGTTAAGCCAGGGCTTCTGTTTGGTGGCTTCGCCTTGCTTTTAATTCATCCCCTCCAACTACTTAGCATCTTCTGTGTGGCTAGACACAGACTTCATAGGCAGTTTGCTGACATGACTATGACTTTCCAGCTAGTATGTTTCAATTACCTAGCAAAAAATATTTTGTAGGAGAAAGGACAGGCCCAGGAAAATGAAGGAAAGTATTGGGTTATGGGAGGGGAAGCCACCTGATAGATGAGAGAAAAATAATAATGCAGCAAAACCCATTTTTTAATCAATTTTCTTACTTTGTGTGTATGTGACTGTATCTATATATCATGTATAGACAAAAGTAACTAGATTGGTGGAATGGATCAACAATATTTCAATAGTATTTTTATTTATCTATTATTGGCAAAGTTGTCTTGTAAAATGTGCATTTAGCAAAGTGACAAAATAAAATTTTAATGTAGAAGAATGGTCTGCTATAATTCCCCAGAGAGAATCTTGCCAGATTCATAGAGTTTTGTCTAGCATGATGGCATCTTGCATGGCGCAGGTGGAGCTTAGACTCTGCCTGCTGTTCGAGAAGTTTATGTTGCGTATTGTGAGGGGCAAGGCCTAGTATCAGTGAGATGGCATTATGTCTAGCAATGGCCATTTCCCATTTGAAAGCAAATAATGGGGCAAATTTTCCAAGATGCATGTTGACTTCTCCTTTTGGGCTGTAAAGAGTTTTAGGTTGCAACCCTAACCCCACTTACCTGGGAATAAACCATATGGAATTCTGCAAAACTTACCTCTGAGTAGACATAGCTAGGATTTCAGTGTTACTCAGTAATTGGTATTGACTAAAAACATAAAATGAACAATTTGAACCTTGAGTGGGTTTGGGTTTTTTATATCAATGGATAGGTAAGTAACAATGCAAATCTAGTACAGTGGTACCTTGGTTCTCAAACTTAATCCATTCGGGACGTCTGTTCCAAAACCAAAGCGTTTGAAAACCAAGGCACGCTTTCCCATAGAAAGTAATGCAAAATGGATTGATCCGTTCCAGACTTTTAAAAACAACCCCTTAAACAGCAATTTAACATGAATTTTACTATCTAACGAGACCATTGATCCATAAAATGAGAGCAATAAACAATGAACTGCAGTCATACAATTAATCAATCAGTAGCTGAACTGGTTTCCACAAAGTCACAAAAACAAAACAAAAAGAGCCTAAAACAGACAGACCTCAGCTTAACACTCAAAACAGAAGTGTGGCACTCAAACTGGAGGTGTAACACTCAAAACGGAGCAGGTTCGGCTTCCGAAAAAAGTTCGCAAACCGGAACACTTATGTCTGGGTTTGCAGTGTTTAAGTACCAAGGTGTTTGAGAACCAAGGTACCACTGTATTGGTTTTATTGT
The DNA here is from genome assembly GCF_027172205.1 of Podarcis raffonei. Lineage (NCBI taxonomy): Eukaryota > Metazoa > Chordata > Lepidosauria > Squamata > Lacertidae > Podarcis > Podarcis raffonei. The sequence continues at coordinate 30,933,523 of NC_070604.1, forward strand.
TGTTGTTTCATGTATGTCAATGGTATATCTTGGGGAGCAGCGTGGGAGTACATGACAGTGGCCATATAAGGAAGCTCCTATCCAGAGTTTGATATCTTTAGCTTATCAACATATGGATATTGTCAATGCCATGTTATCCTTACTGTTTATAGCAGTTCAGTGAAACCTCTCATGTTTCTGCTCTGCTAGGATGAATTCAAGTTATAATCTTAAATAAAAAAGTAACTTTCCTTTGTTCCCTCTTCTGTGCTTCTGTCCCTCTTCTTCTATATAGCTTTCAGTGTGCTAAAATCCTTTGTTGGATTTTTTAAAAGTACCTGGATACGGTTCTTGAAGAGGACAAGGGAGATTCTTTGTGCAGTGAAACCACGTGATGATATGCTTGACTGATGCATACTAGGTAATTGTCAACCTGGGTGCAGCAAATGTTTTATAGGGCCCGCAAGTGTTGTTAACATTGTTCTTAGAGAGAAATGCTTTATTTGCTGAACATTAAGCTCGAGCATGTTTCTGCGCTGCTTATCTGTGCACTGGGGACCTTTGAGGAACTTAATTTCCATGTATTCCTATGCAAATGGGCCTGATCCGCCCACCTCCCCGGCTGTTGTGTACATTGGAATGCAATTCATAATCCGCAGGGTTTTGCAGTTCTCTGAATTTTTCAATGTAGTTCTCTGTTAAAAAAAAACCCCAAACACGTTTTTAAAATTGCTTATTTACGGGTAAAATATATTTATAAATGTTGTACGTACATTGAGATAAAATATGTATTTCAAATGCCTCTCGTGATGACTCACAAGCTGGGGGCCTTGCTGTGCATGGTGGAGGACTCAGAAGAGGTAAAGGTAGTTTCACTAGGCAGAAGCCAAGAAGGAGGACTCAGTCCTGCCTCCATCCTCTGACTCAGAGATCTGTCTCCTACAGTAGTCTTATTTCCCCAGCCTTGCAGAAGTTGTTGTTGTTTAGTTGTTTAGTCATGTCCGACTCTTCGTGACCCCATGGGCCAGAGCACGCCAGGCACTCCTGCCTTCCACTGCCTCCCACAGTTTGGTCAAACTCATGCTGGTAGCTTTGAGAACACTGTCCAACTATCTCGTCCTCTGTCGTCCCCTTCTCCTTGTGCCCTCCATCTTTCCCAACATCAGGGTCTTTTCCAGGGAGTCTTCTCTTCTCATGAGGTGGCCAAAGTATTGGAGCCTCAGCTTCACGATCTGTCTTTCCAGTGAGCACTCAGGGCTGATTTCCTTAAGATTGGATAGGTTTGATCTTCTTGCAGTCCATGGGACTCTCAAGAGTCTCCTCCAGCACCATAATTCAAAAGCATCAATTCTTCAGTGATCAGCTTTCTTTATGGTCCAGCTCTCACTTCCATACATTACTACTGGGAAAACCATAGCTTTAACTATATGGGCCTTTGTTGGCAGGGTGATGTCTCTGCTTGCAGAAGTTAGAAGACTGCTAAATAAGGCAAGGGCCCTTTAGCCACCCAACCAGTTCCTCCAGTGAAGTGCAGCCTACAGCACTCATCCTTATCTGCCCACATGAGGCCACAGTTGGCTCTGTAGCTCCCCACTGCAAATTCTTGTAGCTACCTTAGAAGGGGAGAGCTTCAGGAGCTGTCCAAGGTCTGGTCTGCTGTCTGCTTTGACCCTACATGTGAGCTTTGTGACCTGGTGTGGAAGGTGGCATGGAGAACTGCTGAGAGGAAGAGGGCATTGGCAAAAATTATCTATTGTCAGAGCCTCCACTGGATGAAAGCCTCTCTTCAGTGGCTGGACATAGTTTTATGCTTAGTTTTATCAGTGCTCTTAGTTTTATGCTTACTACTTCTGAGTTCGAGTTTCAGAGTCTTTGCACTTGGAATACCCGGCTCAATGGATCACTTAAAATATCTTCTCGATGTGTGCCGGAGCTGAGGTTGCTGTGGAGACTATAACTTCTAATTATGGCTAATTAACCAGAACTGCTTACAGGAGCACCCTCAACCTGAAATCGAGTCACTTAATTGGCAGCTAAAAATAAATTGCTACACCTGCTTGTGCCAATCTGTATAACTAATGGTTATTTTCTGGGTTTGTTTGAAGTGCCTCACAGATATAAGAATCAGGATGCGCAACACAAGTTGTTTATGTTGATGGTTGTAAAAATAGTGTCAAATGAACCCTGTAAAGAAATGGAACAATATTGTGACTCATTGTAATGGTCTATCTGTCTGGGATGTAACTTAGACATGTCTGGGTGTAGACTGAGTGTGAGCAGGGGAGGGAAAGGCTCAGGGCAATTTTCCTTCTGAGTAAGGGTGGTGCTCAATGCTTGTCCTAGTAATGTAGCTTCATTATTTTCATTGTGTCTACTCTGAGTAGGACTGAGTTGAATACAACCCTGGGGGTGGCATTCAACTAATTAGACCTGCTAACAGAAGCCTGTACAAGGACTTCCACTAATGCAATGAAGTTTCCTTCCTTCTCCCCCATGGACCCCCAAATTGGCTTGGGGGGTGGCGGGAGAGCGCACAGAATAGCACCCAGTGGGAGGAGAGTGGGGGTTGTCTTGCTTGGCAAAGTGAAAAGCTTGCACCAGCAGAATGATTGACATGCACTATGGTGAATTCCTCCCTAGGAGTGGGATTCAAGGAAGTTGTATTCAAAGTAGACTTATTGAAATTGGTGAACGTGACGACTTTAGGCCCGTTAACTTTAGTGGGTGCTGCTCTGAATAAAAGCTGGTTGAATGTCTTTCTAAAAGGGACATTCTTAAGATCTGATACATTTCTATATTTCTTATAAAATAAAACCTGGGTAATTGAAATGTTGGGCAGTATTAAAAGGTTTACTCACCAACTGAAATAGGAAGAAATTGAGCAATGCATCTCCGCTGCCATATCTTTATTAATCCTGTAAAGGTAAAGGGACCCCTGACCATTAGGTCCAGTCATGAACGACTCTGGGGTTGCGGCGCTCATCTCGCTTTATTGGCTGAGGGAGCCGGCGTACAGCTTCCGGGTCATGTGGCCAGCATGACTAAGCCGTTTCTGATTAATCTTAATCAGGTGTTAAATGAAACTTTAAACTTCACATCTATAATAAGTGTAGGGCACTGCGAGTTAAATAATATTTCTTTTTCTCCACTGCAAATAGAGTTGTTGTAACATTCAAATGCACTAGCTTGGAATATGAATATGTCCAGATCAGGCATAGGCAAACTCGGCCCTCCAGATGTTATAGGACTACAATTCCCATCATCCCTGACCACTGGTCCTGTTAGCTAGGGATGATGGAAGTTGTAGTCCCAAAGCACCTGGAGGGCTGAGTTTGCCTATGCCTGGTCCAGATTATAGTACTTCGCTACATTGCATTACATTTCCTCAGGAAATTTTTCTTCAGTGCAGTGTGTGACTGCACACATCTCTGTCTTCTGGTGCTTTGAAGTCTTGAGGGGCCCACATTGCTGGTGTTTGGGGCCCTGTGGAACGTTGTTTTCCAGGGCACTGGAGTCATCAGTAATTTTCAGGATCCATAAACAGCATTCCTTTGTGCCAAGGATGCTGTTATGATCATGCTCAGTAGCATCCCAGAACCCTGGAACATACAGTTTCTGGAGTACTTGATATTCATACTAAGGAGTCAGGTGCTCCAAAAAGTGCCAGTTTCTAGGGCCCATTTCTTTGGAATACAGTGGTATCTTGGGTTACAGACGCTTCAGGTTACAGACGCTTCAGGTTACAGACTCCGCTAACCCAGAAATAGTACCTCGGGTTAAGAACTTTGCTTCAGAATGAGAACAGAAATCATGCGGCGGCAGCGGGAGGCCCCATTAGCTAAAATGGTCTTCAGGTTAAGAACAGTTTCAGGTTAAGAACAGACCTCCAGAACGAATTAAGTTCTTAACCTGAGGTACCACTGTATTGACTTTATGGCTCTCAAGGAATCACAGTGTGTGGGGGTGGGGGGAATGGACATTTCTCAGAGAGGCCTCTGGTGATACTTCCATTTCCACATCTCTGAGGAAATGGGAATGGAAGTGAGTTGAAGAAGGGTGCAGGGGCTTGTGAGCTTCCAATGGCTGAGATGAATCCTTCAGAATCTGTCATGTTCCGATTGCTGTCATCAGGTGTTCCACAGGGTCCAGATTTTGGAATTTGGCTTGGGAAGGAGGGAAATGTGTGTTGTTTGCTGAGACCAAAGCCAAGCCAAGGAAGTTAACATTGTTTTTTAAAACCAATGTTAATCACCTTATTATTACTTCTTATCACTGTTAATCACATTATTATTATTATTATTATTATTATTTAATAAATAATATGCTATCCTAAAGATCCCTGGCTGGGAAGTGTGATAGATCTGTTTGCAGCAGGTTAAGGGACTGCTGTGCTTAGATATAGATATAGATATAGATATATTCCAGATGTTATAACTAACATCAGGTTTGACTTGATATTTGAATGTTCAAAAGACGTATTCCTTCCAGTTTAAAAGAAAATGGAGGAGTGCGGTACCTCAGTGAACATGGCTGTCCTACAAGGCATCACCAGAAGCCATTTTAAGAATCATTGTTTCTGACACTTGGAGAACAAAAGAGACATAGGAACTGAATGGGAACTGAAAACATCTTGCCATGCATTTTATTAGAGTTAAAAAGGAAGCATCCATATGCTTTTAGACTTAAAGCATAAGATGAAATGCATAGCGTGAGCTTCCTTGAAAATTATTTGCAGGTGCTGGGAAGGAGCGAAGGCACTGAAAGGACTAAAGGGAAATGCTCTTCACACAAGAGGAGTGAAACACAAAAACCAAGCCCCATTAAGACATTTAAAAGCTTTACTTAGTCACCACTCAATTACCCCGCTGCCGCAAAGGAACAATTCCACTGAAATCACTGGAGGAAATGCTCGTGTTTAAAATTATTATTTTTAAAAGTGAAAACAGACAAAGGAAAGAACAGGGCATATTTTACAAGGCTGTCTGGGTAGCTTTGGTTGGAAACTCCAGTTTTTGTGTGTGTGTGTTTCCTTTCGTTTTGTAGTAAAGTTAATTATTCAGTGTACTGTACAGAAATACATAACCCAGCAGGGTTTCAGCGTGATTTAAATGCTTAATGTATCCTGTGAAGAACAAAACAAAGCATGTATACTGCTGTCATCTTTGACAGTTTGACATGAATTTTGCTGGTTACAGTGATGTTTTGTATTATAAACATGTGAAAGTACATATACATATACAATGTCATTGCTGGGTTGTTTTCCCCCGAATCCTAAATCCTTTGAATTCACAAATCATTTAAACAACTGAACACATGCCAAATTATGTATTTTCTCTATATTTTGAGTTTGGTGACAGCAATACAAGTTTATATGTATGTGTTTGTGTGCAGAGGGTTTCTTATGAAAAGTCTGCCTTATTCTTGGAAGTATTTTAGTTTTTGAGGTACACCTAACATATTTAAGGAATGGAAATCATGCAAGATATATTTCACTAATATATTTCATTGAGCAACTCTGTTTTTCAGCTATTACTTTCATCAGATGGATGAAAACAGAGCTTGTAGATAGTAGAGATTGTTTAAAGGGCACTTCAACAAACCTCTAGGGACTTCCGTGAGGCACAAAATAAGCTTTGTCGACACAACACTGGCATTGTTTGCAGTGTATTGTGGAAATGGGTTGGTGGTCTTCTAGACCAAATGAAGATTTGTCACTCTTATGAGAATTAAACTACTGATTTGCCTGCTCTGCTTCACTTACACTGGCTTTTGGTAGCCTTGCATTATTTTACTATTCATGCTTAGAGGCAAGATCATTAGAGCATCTTTTAATTTCTTTGATAGGGCGTTCATGATGCTCTTGGAAGCTCATGAATATGTTGCCTTGGTTGAAAACATTGCATTATTGAAAGCTGTGTCTGCTTCGTTGGATCACAGCAGGCAGCAAGTTAATATGGTCAGGTGTTCTAATAAAATAAATCATATAAAACCCAATGGAAGTCTGTTGTTAATGTTGCTATTAATATACTGGTCTGTTTGCTACGTCAGCTACATAGAAGTCCAGATTTCTATTGGAAATTTCCATATTAGTTCAGAATTGTAGGAATGCTAACAATACGGCTCATGTTGGGACTACTAAGGCAATATTAATAATACAAATTAATCTGCTTTGCATGCTGGAGAACATTCACCTCCTTTTTTCCTGAGGATAATGGAGTGTGCTAACCAGATCCTCTAATGAACATTCTATATAAATACATTTAAATTATAACAATAGCTGGTGAGTATATTACTGCATTATGTAAGGGTTTTTGTGTTTCTTCTGGTAGCCATTTAAATGAGCTGATTTCTTATAAATATTAAAGCTTCTTATTTTCCTTCATTTATAGGCACTGGATGTTGACCGAACTGTTCTTTATAAAATGAAGAAATCCGTAAAAGCCATAAATATTTCTGGGCTTGGTATGTACAGTCTAACTACATTGCTAAAAACTAAGTATTTGAAAACTTGTCCTACTTATGCATTTGCTGGGAATATCTGTAAAAGTGTTATAGGCGTGTTTGGTGCAGACATAATGCTGATTCCCCATGAACCCTGGTTTGCCAACCGGAAGCTCATGAATAAGCACTTTATGTTGCCTCTTTCTTGAGTGCTTTCCATTCCTAGAGTTAACCATGGTTCTTTGTTTACGTACGCACTGATGCAAGTTATGCTTGATAAAATCCATAGGTTCCCCACAAATCAAAGATTGAAAACATGGTTTGGCATGGGGTTGAAAATGAAAAATTTGAATTGGTACGCAAGTAATTTAGAATCATAGTAGATACTGGGAAGTAAGAGTGAAATGGTTCTGAAAGAGGAGGGGAGAGGGAGTGGCCTTGTTAGAATGTAACTCTAAACTGTGATTTAAAGTTAGATGAATGAGCCTTGGGCTTGAATACTCCCCGCTCCTCTACTGGTGATTGGAATCTTTATCCTGTGTTTCTAATTAACCACAACACCGTGCCCAAAGTTGGACAAACTGTTGCTAGTCTTAACTGTGGTTGGGTATATCAATTATCATAGATTAGCATAATGTCCAAACCATGATAATGTGTGTTCATAAAGTTGGGTTCCATTTTGCAGATAACAGTTTGCCAGGAGCAAGTGTTGGGCCATTGTGGAGACATTTGTAGACAATAATTCTGCACCATAGCCAACAAGTTTAGTAATGGTTTTGCAAAGACCTCAAACTTAGTTTTATGGGTTTCACTAATAGAGCATTGTATTTCTCCTGACTTGAAAGTAACTTTCCATAAACAATCAAACGTCTTCTTATGTCTGCCTCCGCTTGCGTCCATTTTGCCCAACATCCATGGCAAACCCAGAAGTAACCGGCGGGTTTGCTGCCGTTCGCGCATGCACAAAAGTGGTGATCGCCGTTTGCACATGCGCAGAAATGGGCAATTGCCTCCCGCACCTGTGCACAACGGTGCCTCTCCCAGCAACCCGTTTTGACCTCCGGACGGACCTCCGGAATGGATTATGGTCACAGGTAGAGGTTCCACTGTAATGTGCTATGCCATCTAAGTGCAATACTGCAGCCTGGTGATCTGTATGCAGGTTTCAAGTGGTGCTTATGGTAATTCCTACACTAGCTGTAACTGCCATGTAGTTGGTTATTTGGCCAGTCAAATGCCATCAAATTATGGCCAAGTATTTAAAAAATATTAACTTTGTTAAAACAAAAAAGAGACTTTAGACATCTATAACAACAAATGTAAATAATTGCTACAAGTTAGGTATTGATTGATTGATCACTTGATACAAAGTTACTAATATATATGAGGGACACAGGTGGCACTGTGGTCTAAACCACTGAGCCTCTTGGGCTTGCCGATCGGAAGCTCAGCAGTTTGAATCCCCACGACAGAATGAGCTCCCGTTGCTCTGTCCCAGCTCCTGCCAACCTAGCAGTTTGAAAGCACACTCAATATCAATTCATTTTCCTTCTGAGTGTTGAGGTAAAGATTTCTGCAAGGCTTATGTTTCTCTTTTGGAGATCTTTGCAGCTTAGACCAAGCAGCCTGTAGGAGATTCACAGCTATGTAGCTAGATTGTCCCTGGGTAGTGTTGGGTTAGCAAGTCCTCGTTGCTAGCAAATGAAACCACAAATTTTTTTTGAAAGGTAAGCTGCTTCCAAGACAGTGGCAATCTTGGCCTCATTGAGTTACAGAATTATAGGCCTGGTTTGTACATCATGGTGACCCAAATTATGGGTTATCAGGACTGCTCAGTCATGCAGGTTCCTGGAGAGGAGCTCACAGATCCTTTGCTCCTCCCTCTCTTCTTACTTCTGTGCCAAGGTTTGTTCATGGATACAGCTTGCGGTTAGCGAGGAGGGAGTTTAACCACAACATCTGGTTTGGATGACACGCTGAGCCAAACCTTGGCCTAGCTCATCGGAAAGGAAAAAAGACTTGACAATGAACAAAGCAGCTCTGAGCTCCTCTCCAGGGGCCTTGCAAGCTCACAAGCTATAGTTTGGCTTACTATGATGTGTGAACAAGGCCATAAAGTTGAAAGGGATCTCAAAAGTCAGATAGCCTTACTCCTTAAAGGAAATCCACTGCTACAGCATATCCAATAAGTGACAATCCAATTGACAATTGGCAAATAATATAATAACTCTCAATTGACCAGTGTGACAACCCTAAAATATAGAGTAAAATATTTGTAGCTCATGGTAGAGCACATGCTTGCATTCAGCAGATCCCAGGTTTGGTCTTTTGCATCTGACACCAGAACTGCACATTGCTAGAGTAGTTCTCAAACTGTGGGGCATGCTTGCTGGCAAAGGAGACTGCAATGTTTCAGAGGTGGGAATACCTTGCAGCAAACAGTGCCTGAGGCACTATTCCCATGGGTTTAGCACTGCAGCCCCCCCAAAGTGCTATACCAGTCAAGGGAGCTTTGGCTGCAGCAGCTCCTTCCCAACCTTTGCAAATGTGGGTAAAACATTGTGCACACTTAGGTTAGAGGGACAGTGTTGGAAAGGACGATTGCCTCTCTAGGCTGGCTTACTTTTATATCTTTGAGTGTTTGGAATTTTCTGTTCACTTTTCCTGTATGTTATCTGTTTACTATGTTCTGCATCTGTTTAGTTTTGTAAGAGCTGTTTTGATACTTTGGACCCTGATTCATACACTTGGTATGTGCACTTTGTATATACCTATACATGTAGCGTTGTTCATTTTGCTGCAGAGCGATAGTTCCCCATTGTAATGAAATGGGACACTTTTCCTGGCAGGACTGGCAACTAAGTAATTGTTAATTAATTAGCCAGTTTTTGTTAGAATTTTATGTATAAGACATAAGTGATTGTTATTAAATTATTAAGCTGTTTGATTTGCAAGGATCTAAGGAATAGAGGGGTTTTTGTTAGCATGTTATGACACCTTGATGACCTTTACCTCCATTTTGGAGATCTTTTTTTATCTGTTATGCATCGTTGACTTATCTAGTGGGTTGCTTTGAATCTTAACAAATGTTTAAAATATAAATACAAAATTGAAAGTGTTCAAATGCAACTATTTTCCAACTGCAGGGGATATTTTACATTAGTGGAGACCGTATTGCAGCTATTGAAATTAACATAATCTTTGTTCTCTTTGAAGCGCATGTTGAAAATGAAGAACAGTACACTCAAGCACTGGAGAAATTTGGAGGAAACTGCGTCTGCAGGGATGATCCAGATTTAGGAACAGCATTTCTAAAATTTGCAGTATTTACAAAGGAGTTGACGGCGCTCTTCAAAAACTTGGTATGAAATAATTTGGCCCTCCCTGAAACTATTATTATATGTAGACTTGGAACTGAATGGTGTAGCTTTAGCTTTTAACCAGAATAAATTAATCTTTAATACTTGATCTCATACAAAGTCCAAAGCTTTGATAGACATTAAGCTTAGCTATCCTTCAAATTTTGCAGTAACCTTCCAGTGGCATCTGAGGAAGTGCAGTAGAATATACTTTGACTTAGTGGTGTGTGTTTTTTAAAAAAAGAAAACCAAATAGCTGTGTCTGAAGCTTAGCTAACAGAGCTTTAATTTGGAAATGTGAATGTCTATAGAGTTGAAATCTGATTACTGTGGGGAAATGTTTCATTTGTGCATGCAGTGGATATTGTAAATGGTTGTAAAGACAACTTTGTTATCTAGCCGTCTCAAGGAGAGACTTCCAGCCTCTTTTATAATTGGTTTCTTTTTAAACCCTTAATAACACTAATTGCTATCCTCTGACTGAACCGAACCCTCTCCTGGGGGCTGGGAATGAAAAATGGGGGAAGAGGATGAGTCATTTTGACCTGGTCTCCACATTGCATCACGGTATGATTGTGTTGAATGGCACTGATAGTGTTTGTTCGGATGTTGGAAGAAGATACTTTAAAAAAAGACAGCTGTGCCACTCACAAGCCCTTTCCAGTATTACAGCACTTACGTAATATTTAGTGCCTCAAGAGTGAGTAGCAAGGCGTTTTTG